>NW_023416292.1:7771692-8971692 GCF_014176215.1 Rousettus aegyptiacus
TAGTTTAAAAAACAAATATGCAGAAAGCTAGAGGTGGGTGGGTGGGTGGGTGGATGGATGGATGGATGGATGGATGACAGACAGATGGATCCAGCTGCTGTACAGACATTGTGACTGAGCCCGCCCCCAAGCCCAGCAGTCCCCTACACAAGGCTGGAAAGAGACTACCTGTCTGGGGGGCTGAGCTTTGAGGAAGCCTTACTCAAGGAGACAATGGGATTTATACTACACAATCACTATGTCAATTAGTCGTCTGGAATACCCTTTAGTATATTCTTATCCCCATTTTACAGAATAGGAAGCTGAACCTAAGAGAGGCTAAGTCATTTGTGGTCATAAGTGGCGGAACTGGGATTCATCGTCTGCGGCAAACACAGGCTCCTTTTGTCATACTTGCTGCTTCGCCCAATTCCGCCTTCATAGACCCCATAGTCAAATAAAGTGCTTCACAAACCCAAACAGTGATCCAGATCAGCTCAGAAGGGGAAGTGCTGCGCCTCCACCCCCTATAATCCAGACCAGCCCACCTGCACTTCGGCAAAGGGCAGAGGGCTATCGGGGGTGACCACGAGGCCCTGCTCTCTGCTCCACGATTCCAGACTTCTTCCCTTCAAAGCACTGTCTCTAAACACTGGCCTCTTGCTGTTCTGGCCTCTCCTCTGCTCTCCCGCAGTTTCCGGCTCAGCCTGCCTCTTTGGCCCCAGAAACTCTCTTTATTTTGGCTGCTCAGTTCCTGGCCCATGGCACTCATCCCTGGTCCACTTCTAGACAAGCCTCCTTTCTCTGCCCGGCCCCAGTCTCTCCATGGGGGAGGGAGCAGCAGCTAGACGCAAGGGTTGACACACACACCATCACACTCACATGTCAGAAATCGTGCTGGGCGGTCACACCGGGCTGCCACCTGGGCCCCTGCTAAAGTGTCAGCACATCTTAAAGCCTCAGGGAGTTAGGGGGGCTGGTGGGGTACCCTCTTCAGGGCCCTGACTTGGTTTCCCTTTATGTCTCCAAAGTGCATCCTCTTTCTCAGGCCTCGGCCTGTCAGGGGCACATTAGCTGTAGCCATGGGTGTGTGGAACGTGTCTCATATCTCATCTGCCCCTTTCTGTGCCTTTCTTCCTAGAGACTCCCAACCACACTAGATTCTCTGCAGCCTCCGGGATGTCTTACATGCTGTTACTTTGAGAGAAGGAGGGAGAGGAGGAGGGAGGGAGGGATTGAAAGAGAGAGAGAGAGAGAGAGAGAGAGAGAGAGAGAGAGAACATGAGTGAGAAGTGAATACATCTTCCCGCTGCTTCCAGATCCGTCTGGCCCAGAGTCTGTCCTCTGCGGTATGGTGAGCAAAGCTTCTGATGCTAGATCTACTTTGTTTTGATTTTTCCCTTGGCCAGCTTGGCTGTCCATTCTACCAAAAACAATGCTTAAGGAAGCAGGAGGTGATGGCCAAACCGGCTGCTGTTCTCACAGACAGTCTGGCTCATATCTTGTCAGGAGACTCATCTTTGCTTTCCCGAAGCATTTGCTCCTGACGCCTGTGGCCCTCCTATTCCTGTTTTAAGTTTATCAGAGGAATCAGAGAGCTGCATATCCACATTGACAGGAACCTGGGCTGGCCTGCGAGTTCTGGAATTAGAGCCTACGAGCCCCAGGATCAATACCAAGGCCTTAAGGAGGCTGTGAGCAGTTATCTCCCCCCACCGCGCCCCTGCAGCAGAGCGGCAGCCCCCCTCTGCCCGGCTCCCCGGGCACTTGTTCAGGTAACTCTCGTGCGCCCTCCCCCACCTTCTCCATCATGAGCACTCCTATGCAGGCACTATTGCTCTAACTTGGGTTTGCTCCTGTATTTGCCAATGTATTTTACTCACCTTTAAAGTTTTTTCTCTGCTTTGGTTCACAAACCAAACATTCAACAAATTCAAAGCTCCTTATTTAGATGCATAAAGCACAACAAGATAAATGATAACATCAGCAGTAAATGTGAGGATAGAGGGAAAAGAAAGGCAATAAATGAGATACAGCCAGAAGCCGAACACGAGGTTCTAACGGATGCTACTGATCTAGTTCCGAGTCTCTTAGAGGCCAAAGTCAAGATGGTAATGTGGCCCACACACTGGGAGCGCCCAGCCCTTAACCCACAAAGAGATCGCCAAGTGCCGCCCTCTGCTTTCAGCACTGGAGACAGGTTCTACTCCGGCTTTGGGGAATGGGACCTGTTCTCTCCTTCCTTCCAAAAATGTTAAATGAGCATTTTCTAATTGCCAGGCCTGGAGGCTTTGAGGGTAAAATACATATGAAAATGGGATCCCTTCTCCTGCTTACCAGAAAGAAATAGATTTGCCTCTCTAATTGTGTTTGGCTTCGGGTGGTAAGTTTTTGCCCAGAGTTGTGAGGGGTCAGGGAAATGGTTGTCAGGAAGAACAGACCTTCTGTCTTAGCGTTTCTCTTTTCTTAGCCTGCAATGCCTGACCCTTCATTCTCTGTGCAGAGAAGCCATTGCCCTTCACAGGCTAACTCAAATGCCACCTCCTCCAGGAAGCCTTCCTATATATTTCCAGGCTAAATTAATTGTTCCCACAGCACACGACAAATGCCTCACATTAGCATTTATTTCATTCTTCTTTCTGGCACAGACTCTCTACCTTTCCTTGTGGCCTGTCTTATTCATTTTCAGGACACAGCACGGGGCCAGGCACATAAGCAGTAATCGGTATGCATCTGCTTGTGTTGTATTAAAGATTTTCATGAAGTGGAAAATTCAGAGTTCAAACACACAGAAGTTCATTTGATTCAGGACCAAGGTGGCCCTGAGTGGAGCCATCAGGAATTCAGCACTGACAAATCGGATCCGTGTCCTGGGAGCCTCCATGGCCTAGAACAGCTCATATGGTCCTGCCACACAGGGCAGTGGCTTCTTATTTGATTGTCCTAATCAAAAGGGTGTGAATACTGATATTTTCTCCAACCTATAGACCAATATGCTGCCTGCACGGCTCCCACTGTGAGGAGCAAGTACAAGAGAGGCCTTGTCTTGTCTGGAGTGTGAAAGGGAGGTGTGGAGGTCACAGAAGTGCTTTGGGCTGTGGGTTTGCTGGGGACTGCAACCCGACACCTCTGTGTGATGGCTAATGGCTGCGTGTGTGCCTAAGGCACATCACTTCACCTCTCCGAACCTCAGTAACAGGAGAGTGAAAGCTACTTCACAGAATTTTATAAAACATAAATGGTATAAGGCAGATGAAAGGGTTCATAAGGAAACCTGGTTTGAAATTGTGCTTGTTAAATACGTTTTTCTTTTGTTTGTTTGTTTGCTTCTTTGTTTTGCTTTTGCCTTTATCTAGCCTTGGGGGTCTCTGCTGCTTACTCACCATCTGTAGGCAAATTACTCAACCCACCAACCCAAAAGTCAGTGTCCTCCTCAGTGAAATGGGTCGTTGAGGACTAAATGCAATAACACATTTAACACATTTAACGAGCTTGTTGCAGCCACACAAAAGGCCGGGATATACGTGTTTATCACAGGGGATCAATATGCGTGTGCAGCATAATTCATGAATTAAGGTCTGCATTCATTTGTTCACTCAAACACATAGCCCGTGGCTCCTGTGTGCTAGGCATTGTGCTGTGTGCTAGAGACACAGAGGACCATGACCCACCCCGCCCTCAAGGGCAGTATGGTCTAGGGCCTTTTTGTCTTTGTCTTTGTGGATTCCATGCTCCTCTGTATGCCCTCTGTCTCTCCCAGAGTGAAGAACCCGAAGATGAACGCCAAATTTGAGGACTTGACTTACTTACATGACACCTGCATGAGGCTGATATGTAACCCCACTTGCCCCTGGCCTGTTGCTCTGAGGGGAGCTCCTTGGAATGTTCTGGGGAACAAACTAGCCCCTCAGACAGAGCGCCAGTTTCCAAAGTGGCAATCCATGGTAGTGTCTGACCAGCACAGACTCTCTGCCAGCAGCCTGTGTTGGTCCTAGAGGGAGAACATAGGGCAGCCAGACCTCAGAGAAGGCTTCAGGTCAAGTCTACACGAAGAATCAGTCTTCATGAGGAGGCCGATGCCACAAAGACCGGTGATGACTCAGCGAAGGTTCTGGGAATAGAAACCCCAAGCTCTCCTCTATTAGGGGCAAGCACAGGCCTCCACCCACTCTGACAGGCCTCGGGACCATTTCTGAAAAAACCAATGCCTGCACCAGATGGCTCACGCCCAGGCACTAAGTACTCCTCTGGCCATTCCCTGCACTGAGGACTGGGATGAGGACAGGCAGGGACAAAGAGCCCAATTCTCTTGTACTGAGCCTCAGCCATCAACAGCCAGACTTCTGTAACATGCAACAGAAATCGTAACGGGATTAGTTTGGCCTGGTTCAATCCTCCTTAAGATTTTGCACCACTATCGCTAGGGCATAATTTTCCTATCAAGAGCTAATTCTTATAGATGGTCATGAGTCGCCGTGATTTTTCAGGGCTGAGAAAGTGGGGCTTGGGGTTCTAACCCAGCATCAGTAGTAGTAATCATAAAAATGAGCTCATGTGTAGGGCATGATGGGGGAAGGCTCCCTGAGGAGGTAGCTGAACCAACACAGCCTTTTCTGGGGGCGGGGACTGGGGGGAAACGAGAGGAGTCCCCGGTGGAATCTTTCTGGCCCCAGCACGGGCAGCAGGGCAATTCTTCAGACAGAAGAACGGAAACTTCAGGGGCAGCCCCAGGGGCCCTGCTGCCCTGGCCTCAGGGCTCCAAAGTGAAGCAGATGCGGGGACAACGCCCTCAGAGAAGGCAGCCACCACGTTTATGTGTGAATTTCCTGCCATTCCATTTTCCAAGCACAGAGACCTCCATCCCTGCTCAAAGATGTTCCATTAGCATCACTCAGGTGGGTCTTGCTTTAAGGAAGTGTACGACACACAAATACATCACTAACGAAGGTTCCCAAGACGAGCCCCAACCAAGACCCACCAATGCCGCTGCACCAAGTAATTTTGCTCACAGCAACGCTATTGCCTCTTTAAATTTAAATTAATTTAAACTAAATAAAGTTTAAAAATTGTTAGCTCAGTTGCATTAGCCACATTTCAAAAGCTCAGTAGTCACACATGGCTAGGAGCAGTGCAAATATATTTCTATCATCACAGAAAGTTCTATTGGACAGAGCTGGCCAGAACTTACATCGACACATTAAAAATGTGGAGAGTAGCCCCCAACTCCCTGAGATGACGGTTCTGCCTCTTGTAGGTGTGGGGATTGGTAATGGAGCCTAGATCGATTTACAGAAAATTATGGTCATTTTTCTTACGGAGCTGAATTTGTGCAATGAGATTTTGTACATAATTTCTTTTCAGTTTTGCTAGACGTTCTTTTTAACTCTTGAAGCATGTTGCTTCATTTGTAAATTTCGAAAGCAGTCGATATATTACCTCACAAGATGACACGAGGATCAAACGAGGCAAAGTCGATCAAATGCCTAACCCAACCCCTGGCACACTGGGCTCCCTTTCCCCCTCCTCTAAGGCTGTGCATGTGCGTGCGTGTGCGTGCGTGCATGTGTGTGCGTGTGTGTGCGTGTGCGCGTGCATGTGTGTCCCTCCCCTCTTTCCTCCATTCCTCTCGAATGCAAGAGCAGGCAGATTTTCAACTCTCCAAAGACAAGGGCCACAGCGTCTCAGGACACTGGAAACCATCCACAGCAAGAAGGACGTGCTGTGGCCAAACAGGATGTGTGAGAAGGCAAGAGGCAAACTGCTGAGTGAGCATAATAAATAGGAGAAGCCCCCTTTACAGAATGGAGAAAGAGCATCAGGTTTGGTAAAAGTAATAAAATTTTAGTGTGGTCAGCAAGAAAACAAAGATGTGTGAGGAACAAGGAGTGCTGGGGGAGAGAATCGAGGAATTCTTGGCATTCTTCTGATCAAAACATGAAGTGAGCTAAGAAGGTTTAACCAGGGTTTAACCCTCCTTAACTAAGAAGGAGGGTTAACTGAATAGAATTTCATGATACTGCGCTGGCTTTTCCAAGCCACCAAAACTCCGTCATATGCCAATAAAACCCCATTAAAGTAAGAATAACTACATGCAATTTAAACGGTAAGTTAGGCGGAGTCACTCAAGATCAGGTGAGCTTGGATGCGGTCTGGAGGAGAATGCGGAACAAGCTGTGCCAAAGACGAAGGATAAAGTCACCAGGGATAGAATTTTCATTATATCTAAATGGGTTAACTTGAACCGCTTGCTAAAAAGAACTGGAAACAATAAAAACCTATTTTTTCCCTCACAAACTCTGACGATGATAGTGTGTATAATAGATCACAGAGTGGCATCTCCACATTGCCACCTGTTCTCCTTGGCCGAATCCCTGCTTGGAGGGGCCTTGACTCAGGGAAAGGCAGCAGATCTCTCAGAAGCTTAGTGTGTCCCCGCAACTCGTCCCTGCTGTCCAAGAAAGCGGGCCTCCTCAGAGGGCAGTGGGAGAACACGGTCAACCAAAACTGCTGTCACGATATGAGCACGAGCTCTGACACCAGTGTCGCCTCACCCTTCTGCATCTCCTTCCTTTATAATTCTTGCAGCCCATGCCACTTCTCCTGGAGCTTTGGAGCGAGGAGGACCCTGAGAGACCCAAGTTCAACTTCCGCATTTCACGGCGAGGACTCGGTGACCCAGAGAACAGGAGGAAAGTGCCACGCACAGGAGCCCTGAGCAACTGGGAGCCAAGGTGGGGAGCCCAGGGCAGGCCTCCTGTTTCAGTTCAGAGCTCTGGCCACTGTACCCTGTGGCCTTTCCACCTGGTGCTGGATCTGCACACGCAGTAGGTGCTCGATGCTCTCTGGTGAACATAAGCTGCTAAATTTAACCTGCACAACTCAGGCCCTGCAGCCCTGGCTCTTAGCCACTCCCGGCCGGATAATCAGAGTGTTTTTTAATTCTAATGAAAATTCTTGAATGCAAGAGCTTTGGCTCACAAAGGCTGCCACCAGCTGCATAAGCACTTGGTGGTTTGAGTTAATAAAATTTTTAGATCTTATAAAACGCATTTTCTCTTGAGGTATTTTTGTGTTGTTTTTAGAATAATGAGATCCCTGTTCTGACTCTGAGATTTAACCAAAGACTGCACAGAAGTGGATAGATGGGATAAAATTGAGATTCGCTCTCCACGGAGGGACATACTTGTGCCCAGGCAACAAGGGGCAGAGTAGATTCTGTCTCAGTTGCTCACCGCTCTTTTGAAACATGTCAGAAGCTGCAGAAAGAAGCTGTCAGAAGGCAATTGCTATGTCTGAGCTGTCCTTATCCCTGTGGCTCCAAGGACGGACCACAGATCTGACACAACTTTTCGTCCTTGTGTTTCTAAACTGACTCAGGGCCCGATGAAGACACCCCTCTCCCCCACATGCCCTCGCACTTCCCTCGGTGCCCGTCAACCCATCGCCAAGCACTGAGCAATTTCCAGTGGCTTCCAGCCCCGAACTCTGCAAGGAGGCCAACCAAGGCCTTGAGCGGGAGCCCCACAATAGGCCATGAACTTCAAGGTCATACAAAGGAAATCTGCTTTAAGGCCGAGAGATTGCACTTAGAACACAAGCAGCCCCTGTCTTATCGCTGACTATGACTGTCTTGTTAACTGCCATACCCTAAATGTGGAGACCACTGCCTGGCACATAGAAGAAGCCCGCTGAACTGCCAGGGAGTGAAGGAAATCCAGAGCTCCTTGAGAAGGGTCAGGAGTTCTCCTGTGCCTGGCGGCAGTGATGGCGCAGGTGGATTCTGCCCTCCTCTGTCCTGCCTCTATGTGCCTCTGTCCCGTGGTCATCACCCTTATCGCTCAGAATTGGATAATTTACATGCCTGTCTCCTCTCTTAGCCACCCAAGCTCCCTGGGGTCTGATTCATCTTCTTTCCCTTGGCTTGGCACAGTGTATGGACTCAACAGAAGTTGAGGAAATGATTGTCCTTCTGAGATACCCCAGAATTGGGTCCAGGACATCAAAAATCTAAAGTAAAATTTAAAGCTTAAGGGATGGGAGAAGAAGAATTCAATTTACACAACGAGCAGAGGACAACCTCCTGGAAATTTCTCTGTTTGTTTTCATCACATTTGTGTAAGGGAACCGAGGCCTTCCTGGAAAAAAAAAACCCCACATTTGCCTTGCTGGGGTTAATGTGCTTCCGGTTTCTGATGGGACTCAGAGAAGATAACTTAACCTGATAAAGTCAACACCAATAATGGAAATGTAAACAGACTTCTGAAAGGCACACACAGCTGTAAGGGAGAAATGCATCAGTAAAGATGTTTGACCAAAGCGCTTAAACAAGCAGAGCAAATCAGACGGAAAACCCAGACAGGAAGCTGGCCTGGCCCCACCTATGTTTGGTGTCTCGAAAAAAATCTCTCAAATTCCTTTCTTTCCCAGGTATGTGTGGGGGGAGATGCTTCACATTTTCAAACTTGAAGTTTTAAAACTATGTTATATAGAGTAAAATTGGGCCTCTCTCACTCTTTAACCATTGGAAAATGTTATGTTAGGAGGGTCTTGGCGGTCATGGTCACTCACTGCAGCCAGAGTTGAACATCTCTGCCCTAGAAGTGGCCCCCAGGGACTGTAGCTCTCCCTCACAGGCCCAGCCACTCCCTAGAGGTAGAGGAGAGAAAGGGGGGGCGGTAGTTTTACCCTTGTCCCCAGGAATCCCTCTCTGGGAAAAAAAGAATGAGAAGAAATTCTTCTCTAATGTAACTTTTCTTTAAAATAAAGCTAACTGGTAACTTGATGACCTCATCAAAACACAGACTGGCCTTCCGATGGCAGTCTGGGGACGACCAGCCAGTGCACTGAACAACAGAGTGAAAGTAAAAGCAAAGTGCTTTTGTTCCCCCTGGTTCCTCTGGATACAAATCCTGATTTCTTTAAGATTAAAAAGGACAAACAAACAAGAAATCAATAATTCTAGAACCAAGAATACACGTTAGCCACAGGAGTGGAAAAAGTCTAGCCTTCAGAAGGTCAGCGCAGGGGCACCGGGAGGCCAAGCACGGCTGGCTGGGCAGCGCCGGGCGTCCTCACGTGGAAAGCAGGCTGCGATCCGCCCTAGCGGTGCGCCGAGTGCTGCTCACCACGCACCAGACAGACTTCACGAAGCCATCCAAAGCCTCTCCTGTGGTCCCCACTCTGGCCAGGAAAGGGCGTGGCCTGTGTCATTCCTGTGGGAGACTCGAGGTCACCAGCTTACATCTTATCAATGTGATCTGAACAGTAGTCGTCACTTACTGCACGGACCTTTTCCGATTTCATCCTCGCAATTCTGTGAGCTTCATAGTATAATTCCGAATTTACAGGCCAAAAAAAAAAAAAAAAAAAAAGACCCAGAGAGTTTGGTTAAGTTTTCCAAGGCTGTTCTTTTAATATAATAGTTCTCAATCACGGCTACACCTTAGAACCCCAAATCGCAGTGCCCAGGCTGCACTGTAGGACAATTAACTTAGAATCTCTGGGGTGGAATATTTTTAAAGCTCCCTGGGTGTGATTCCAACATGCAGCCATAGCTGAATAACCACCAGACCCATAAATAGTAGAGTTAGGATCTGAATCTGATTCCAGGCTTCTGCTCATTATTTTTCTCTACAGTATTGTCAGTCACGAAGGAACAATCCAGAGAGTTAAGGAAATATTCATTAAATGGCTTTCCTATCGAGTATACCTGTAAAGTTGGGATTCAGAAAAAGGAAATGCATTTGGCAAAATGTTTATTTTCCTTATGAATAGTATAAGAAACAGGCTGAGGGCGAAGAACCTTTCCCACACAGCAGAGTGCATGGGCTTTGTAAACAGGATTCACGGACATTCAGAACCTTTTAATTTTCCCATATCGTTCCAGCCATGTTTGAGGGTGGAGCTGGAGTTTGACTTCAGGGTCCCCAGCTACCTTCTGGGACTGACAGTGAGCGTCTCAACTCGCAAAGGGCATCCATGGCCAACGTCATGCTCATGCCTCATCTGTTCGGACAGATGGGTCCTGCCTGCCAATTCCAATGAATGCTTCAGCTAATAGTCCTCATTTTCTAGGGCAAAATCATCAGGAATGAAACACTTTCCACTGATGGCCATGTGGCACAGAACATCCCATCTCCCTGACTTTTACTGTCATGAGAAAATGATGGAAAATGCATTTCTGCATTAAAATGTCTGCTTTCTTGAGGAAAAGAGCCACCACAGCCACGTGAGCTGAGACATCTAGGTTGGGTTACGTAATCAAGGCTCGGCTAATCAGAGCCATTGGCCTGTCACTGCTATCCAATTAGCCTTTTCTTCTAGGCCAGATTATAGTTTACAACCGCCTTAAGTCCTTCCTGACTAGCCGTCTCTCTCATGAAATTTCTGTTCCCACTGCTCATAGCTCATAGCTGCACTACACAGATAACATTTTAGCATCTGAATTACTTATGAAAGTATCGTTGGACCCCTAAATGTGACATGTTAGTTTCTATTGTACAGGGAATTTTAGAGCATTCATTCAGTTTTTCATACATTCATTCAAGACACATTTACTGAGCATCCTTTCTATAGTAGGCACTACCGTAGACATTGGACAAAAACACCAAGTAAGGTCCAGCCCCTGACCTGAGAAAGCTTCCAGTCTGTTGGCCGGGGGGTAGCTTGATACATAAAAGGTAAACATAACTGAATGTGGTGGCTACATGATGGACCTGCCCAGGGACCACTTAACCTAGCCTCGGAGAAAGGGACGGAGGGTAAACAGAGAAGACCTCCTGAACAAAAGAAAATACAAATGGAGGATATCTGCACAGAGGCATCAAGGATCATCAGGAGCTTGATGATCAGCTACAGAAGCTCACTTCTACAGGGCAGCCAGGACTGCACTTTCCGCATTTGAAAGTTTTAAGTCTCCCTGAAGGTCCTCCACACAATGGCTTTCTGGTCCTGTCTCCACCCCAGTCCCCTGTGCTGAGCCCCGTACTCTACACACTGTCCCTCAACCAGGTCCTGAACAGCTATGTATTTTCATTCCTGCTGGGCCTGTGTTCTTTGTCAGGAATGCCTGTCACCCTTCTCTGTCCATTAAGCTCCTACTCACCCTTAAAAGTCCAGTACAAAGGCCATCTTCTCTGTGAAGATTTCCGCACCTCTGGGCGATCACAGCTCTTAGGACATCACAGTATAGTTACTTGCTTTCCTCTCTAGGCTGTAAGCTTCTGGAGGACAAGACTTGCCTCTTAATCACCCTCACATTCCCAGTGTTTAGTAGGTAGAAGAAAAATCACATGCCTTCTTTTTGACAAAGTAATGAAGGAACAAAGCAACATATAAAAAATTCACATGAATTGTTTCCCCACATTCCAATCACAAGGCAGAGTCTCCCAAGGCCAGGCTACAAAAAGGGGTAAATAAATAGGATTCCGGTACTAACTCCTGACAAGCTAGACAGCAGCCCTTGCCTAACTTCGGGAAGGAAGGCTCATTGGGTGATTTTCACATGCACAATTACACCATAAGCAAGCATAAAGGAATAAGGGGACTTGGGAAAAGTTTGTTATCCATGAGTCCAATTACAGCGAATAACTCAAGAAAAGACCCTCTCAGATGCCTATAATAATTCATGCGGAGGACAGAGGGAACCCTGCCAAGTTGGCTTCTGGACCTTGGGGTGTCAGGGAATTTGGGCCAGTGTGTGGTGAATCATCCCAGACAGGCCAGCTCAACTTCTTAGACCCAATGTTTACTGGACCAAGGTCAGGTTCAAGTCCTCTTGGGTCAGTTTGCAGTACACTAAGGCATACTTTTTCTGTGGTCAGAGCCTGTACTCCTTTATACAAGCCTGTCACTCCAGAATTTATCTCATTTGAAGAACAGCACCTTCATATGTATGATAAGGTGATTAAGGAGACAGATTTGACAAAAATTTCTCCGGCTCAGGTACAGCAATGAACCCCCAAACACAGTGAATCAAAGCAATAAACATGCCCAATATTTCAGGACCGTGGACAGCGCCCAGGACCTCAGGTCAGACTGCTCTCCATTCATTCATTCATTCATTCAAAAAAAAAGGTTCCAACCCAGAAGCCCCCACAGAACCCTTCTCACGTTTTTCACCACGAATGCAGTGAGAAACCAGAATGAGCTCAGGGAGGCTGAGGCCACGCCTTTGTCGCCACACTCAGTCTGGCTCAGCCACTGCTTGGCATGTGTTAAAGGGTCAACAATTGCTAATGATGATGAATGACTATTTATGTCTTGATGCTTTGGGGGATTAAGAAGAGCACAAAGTCTTCTTGCACTCTATTGTGATTTCCTCAGACTGCAGAAAAAAAAATATTCTGGCCGCCAGAGCAGAGAGAAATGCATATTTCAAAGGGGAAAAAAAGAAATGTACTTTAATACTGAAGCTATTTTGGATCAGGAAGACCAAGGCAGTTTCCCATGTGGGTCTTCTTCATGATAACTATGTGACAAGAAGCACACTGGACATAGGAGCAAGGCATCTGGATAATTTTTCATTGTCCAAGAGGAAATGGCGAGCAACACCAGATAGAGGAGCAAGATGAGATATTAGCTCAAAAAAAATGTATCTAGATCTATTATCAGATATACAAGAAATTATCCTGAATGGAAACAAAACAAGCTCCTTTTAATCAAGGCATGAGAGAGTCTGGTTCTTTGGAAAGGAGTCAGCGCCTTCTGCTAACATGGAAGAAACAGGTACATTGTCAACCTCCCTCCAATATTCAAAACAATCCAGGAAACTGTTGTGGTATAGGAAGTAGCAAGAAATGTAAAACCAAAACTTCTCTGAAGCCTGTCTCCCGTCTCTAGGGGTTTTCACAATTAAGCCCCCAGGGTTCTCGATGCTCCTTTAAACAAGAGACTGATCTGAACCACGCAGCAAGTGTGGACAAATCACTAAAGCAGGATGAACTAAGACTTGGAGATTCTCTGCATCAGCAAACCACCTGCATCAGAATCACCTGTCAAAATGAAAACTCTTGGGGGAACTCCCAATATCTACTGAATCTAAATCTCTGGGGGTTGGCACCAGAGCCTACATTTTTAAATAAGCTCGTCAGGAATTAAAGTTGGCAGACCACTGCTCTAAGCCACATGAACGGAGGCCCAGGAGCCTGAAGACTCTCGGCCCCTTTGTCCCAGTTCTGCTGAGCTCTGTGTTTCCAACTCTCTTTGAGCCTTCTTTATTGGTAGCCTCAGAGCTTGAGTCCATATGACGGAGACTGTGAGTATTTTTCCTCCCCAATGTCTGGCACATAATGAATTCTTAATGAATAGTAGACAGTGGAGTGGGTGAACAGAGATCCAATAGGACAGGTGATTAGATGGATGATATAATGAATAAGTGGAGGTTAATGGAGAAATAATAGATTTTAAAAGAGCATTTGCAAAACATGAACTTGGAGTGAATTTTTTGCCTTGATGACATGGAAGTCACAATAAATCCCTCTCTGATCATTCTATGTCATGCACATGAAGTAGGGAAAGAAATAGTGAAGACTCTTGTTTTGAGGCATGTTTGCAGGTTTGTGCTGGTGCATGTGTATGCATGCACGCGCACACACGCACACACACACACAGAGCTACCCAGGGACCCAGCTGCTACACTCCATGTCCATCAGTTCAGCAGGAGGAGCCAGCTTCAAACATAAAAGGAAAAGCTCAGCCTTGGATAGACAGCCCCTTAGGTAGAAAGTGCAGCTTTACATTTTGATAGTTTTGCCACTTAACCTCGGGGGTATAAATAGAGCTGGTAAGTGTCTTGGTGGAAATCAGCTGGGCTGGGCTGCCGCTCTTCCCTGATCCTGAGTCATGTGCATCCCAACCTGCCAAAAGGCCTTCACTGGGCACTTTCTTGTTCAAGGTGCTGCTTAGAGCAATTCAGATGTGGTCCCTTCTCACTGGAGATGCAAGAGCTAAAGTAAATACTGTCAGGGAAGGACACGAAGACTCTCAAATTAAAAAGAAATCTCAAAGTATACTATAATGTGGCTGAGGTTGGATTACAAATAAGAAGCTAGGCTTCCATTTGGGCAGAAAAGTGTTAGGATAATTTCCTTTCAGTCTGTTCTGTACTTTAAAATTATCCAACATGCAGGTGGAGAGGGAAAGGAATTTAGAGCACAGAATACATTTATGAATCAAGAGACCAAATCAATCAAAAATAAGTGGCTTCTTCTTTAGGATTTTCTTTCATTTTGTATTTCCTTATTCCTCTTTCTGCTGGACTGAACTTTGGTTAAGAGACTATCAAGAAGAAATTCAGTCATCCTTCTTCATTCCTTCAAATTGAAGGAAAGCTGCTGGGGGAAATATTCCAAGCCTAGCATTAAATAACTTAGGGCAATAGTGTCACTATGACACATAGCAGGAATGTCAAGACACATAGTACATTGCCACATGGCCCTCCCAAGATAGCATACTGAAGCACAATGAGTCAGAATGGCATCGCTATAGGTATAACTTTGAATGCCATATAACTTTAAAAAGTATATCATCTGAAAACATTGTGGTTGACTGTCATTAGTAATAAATTACTCATGAAATACCTCACAACTTATTGTGAAAAAGAAATCAATATATCTCACTCAATAAGAGATAAAGTTGTTCTATAGGCTATCAGGAAAAAAATGGAAAGTCCCAGCAAACTGATAAGACCCCTCCCTCTGGATGAAGATGGTGACTCCTTTCAAAAACATGTTATCAGTCCTCTACAAATAGCTCTCCAAGTCTGCAAAATGCAGAGTTAGGTCAACACAAGAGCCTTGTAATGTAGCTTTGCCATATCACCTTGCTTTGAGGCTTATCGTACCCAAAGAATAGCCATTGTCTTTTCTGCCCACCCCACCCTCTTTCATGGATATCAACCACCTAGGCCTGGTGAGGTCAGTCAAGAAATAGAGATGGGAGAGACCTCTAGCTTCTGCCAGGTCCTCCTATTCATTCTGACAGGCAGCTCTCAGTAAATAAAGTAAAGTCTACTTTAAAATAAGGGTCAGTGGTCTTGTTTTCCAGAGCAATGTGACAGAGGGGTAAGATTAAAATAGTTACATCTGGAAAGTGCTGGGGATAGTACCTGTAGTAAATGCTGTGTTAAGTTTTTGCTATTATTATGACGATGACATTACGAAGCTGCAGCTGAGAACTAACGCTGCCCAAGGCTATGCAGGAAAATTACACTCGACGTCTGAATTTCCTTCTTTATAAAAGGCAGATAGTGCCAGTTTCCAAAGGGACAGAGTCAGGGCTAAATCCCGGGTGTCCAAGCATGACTCATCTAAGTCGAACAGAGCTCTTGACAGGGAAATGAGAATAAAACGAAGTGAGATGGCCCATGCCACTCACCAGGTCACCTTGGGTCCCACAGTGCCTTCTTCACGAGTCACTTTTATAAGGGTAGCAGCAAATGGCTTTGAGCTGAGGAGCAGCCGAGTGGTAACCCTGTCTCATTCTCTACCTCTGACCCCCTTCAATCAAGTGTATCGATGATGAAACTTACTGTTTTTGAACTTTTCGATTCATCCTAGTGAAGTTCTTCTGGTGTCTTACTCCTTTGAGGGAGAGTCAGGGGTGGGTAGGGGCCAGGGTGACTTTCTGAGAGGGTTGAGGTCAGACGTGGCAGCAAGCAGAAGTGAATTCAAACAGTCTGGGTTCCTGACCCGGCCTCGAGGGCCGCCGGGCTCTGCAGAAAGCCTCTTACCCAGCCTAGAGCCCAGCGAACCCTCATGCTTCAGCTTCATCCTTTTCAAATGACACTTAGAACAATTTAAAATACTCATGTTGCCTACTCATGTCAATCCTAATCAAACCAAGTGGCTTTTCTGTTTTCAACTGTGATCTACAATATACTCATCGGCCATTATAACCCTCTTCTCTGGGCACCATCCAGGCATGCACCTAGCTATTTACTTTACTTGTCCTATCTTGTTAATGCTCCTCTTCCTTATGAAAGATGATGATTCCGTTGACATTGTCCTATGACATCGAAGGAACCAACTGACTGGAGTAGGGAGAGAAGATTTGAGAGTTGTCTCCACCCTGTTATTTTCTTGTGTTTTATCTCGCCAGCTAGGCTGCAAACTTTTTAAGAGCAGAAACGACTCTGAAATATTTCTGACTCTCCTACCACCTTCTCTAAGTCCCTGTGGTTACAGTACCCCTGTGTACTCAGCTCTCGACATTTTATAAAATGCTCTAACACTTGGAGCAAAAATCTTTCCTGCCACTTACCCTAGAGACTTTAAGAAACTTGGCCGCATTACCAGCTAGAAGAGGCAGAGCCAGGATCTGGACCCGGGCAGTGTGGCTTCAGAGATTTCACCCTTAGCTACCACAGCACAGTCCTTTGCAACGCTGGGCCCACTTCTCTCTTTATTCTGTCACAAGACCCACTCTTCTCCATAGACAATTTATTTACAGGAGCTTAAATAATTGAGTTTAAAAAAGTAGAAAGGGGCATGTTAGAGGAAGGAGAGGAACTCAAGGTCTTATTTCCAGTTACTGAGGGAAATTTCATGTAAGAGGTAGGATTTCAAAGAATGACTCAAGCCCTTTGAAAAACAATACATTGTATAAATTCAGATTAAGTTACTTTAAAAAAAATTTGCTGATCAAATACACAGCTATCTTAGGGAGGCTCTGATAGAGTTTTCCGGTAAAGTGACAGAGCTCTAGGTACATTTATTAAACTCGCAAATCATTGCTTGAGCAAACACTGAGCAAGTGAGAAAATCAATATACGAAGAGTCTGCCAAGCCTGGTTCTTCCTCCGGGTTCAGCAGGTGCTTCGCCACCCACGTGGAGAAGAGATCACACCTTTGATCTCAACCACTTCTGACTTTCTATGCATAGCCAACTTGTGTCAGGTTTGAGCAAATGAAGCAAATAGGTGTTCTCCGGCAGCCGGAGGCCCAGGGGGCCACAGAGGCATGCAGGCCCCTGAGCATCTCAGGAATAATTTAGGAGCTCGTCAGCTCAGAGAGGCCCAGGCCAGCTGTGGACATAAGGACACATGAAACGGTCAGGCTGCGGCCTCCATCACCAGGCCACAGCTCTGAGAAGCGCTCACTGGCTGAGGATGAATTCCCCACCAGGAACTGCCTCCTAAGCCCCGCCCCCACTAGGCGGAAGCAGGCAACGCGGTGTGGTCTCTCTGGGATGCACTGCCAGCTTGGGCATCACAGCTTCGCATTTAGCAACCAAGCGGCCCACGAGGACACCATGAACAGGCCAGGAGAGGAGCCTGAGGAGACAGTGGGCCAGGCACGCTCTGCGCAGAGGCTCCAGAGCTCTTCCCTATACGGCTGTCCACGCCGCCTTCTGCCCTTACAGAGCTCCCGCAGCGGAGCATCCTTGCTCTGCACTGTGCCACAGCCTGGCCAGTTCGCCTGTTGTGTGTTCATGGCTCAGGGACAGCATTCTTCCCTCTTCCGGCCTTCTAGGACAGAACGGTGTTCAGTCTTCTGCACACAGGAAGCCCCTACCCCTTCTGGATTAGGTGATGGGTCATTCAGAGCTGAGGGGGCAGCAGCTTCCTGAGCTAAATCCTTCAGATGCACAGAGCCCCTTTTGATCTGTCAGAGCTGAGGAGACAAGCTCCTTCCTCCTAGCTTTTGGTGACAGAAGAACAAGGGGATCAAGTTAGCAATTAAATAAACCAAGCTAGATGGAAAACAAAGTATCTCTTGGCAAGGCCTAATTCTTTTGTCTTTCTTGCCTCAAATTCTTAGAGAAAAATGCACTTCTTTCCTTTCTCAGAAGGCTGTGCAAATTGTATAAGGACTTTCTGAACAGAACTCACATCAAATGAGCTTAAATTTGGAAAACGTTCTGACTTGAGGAAGAAGCAAAGCTCATGGGAATTTGGCTAAGCATTGTAGTTACCTGAGAGTTGATCCAGACTGTGATGGGGGCTACAATGCAGCACTGTGCTTGTCTGGTTCTGTGCAGGTGAAGTAAGGGATGTGAGTGCCCCCAGGAAGCCCCCTTCATCCTCAGTTACTTTTCATACTGGCCTGTCACAAAGCCTAAAATCGCACCATTAGCAATTAATATGGTTCTGCATTAATGTTTTCACTTGAGTGAATTCAAGATATCACTATAGTTATTAAAAGGGCATTGCTCCTTGAGGATAAGCCACACCGGCTGTGGGAAGGTACCAAGCACTCCTGGGACTTTAAACTTCATTGGCCATAAGGAAGACCTCATATGACTGACAGTCAGGACAGGGGACACAGGTGCTTCTGAAGACGGCAGGACTGGGTAGGGCTGTGAAGGGAGAGATCAGTTGGGGTGGGGGATACAAATTCATTTGAGCTGCATGACAAAGAGGCGCAGAGCGCAGGAGGACGCCTAGGAGGGTGTCTTAGCTGCTTCACTGTTCTGCCCTGTGCAGGGTTATAAGTCCTCTTTTACTTTTTTTCTCCAACAAATAAATGCCTGGAAAATCTTCAACTAGTTTTTCTATTTCCCACATTTCAGAGGACACTCTGCTCCCCTACAGAAGATAAAAAAAAAACAGTTGCTGGCTCAGACGGCTCTGCCCATGTTGCTACCAGACAGGCTTCTGAAACTTGTGGTGAGGAATCACAGACTTTCAACGAAAAAACAGAATTCAAATCTAGGTGTCTGTCATTACTTATACTGCACTCAACTCCAAAGGGTGACTGACTTACAAGGCAGACGCTTTGGGGGAGTCGTGGCCACTGAGTGCATGAACAGATTTCCTGCTGAGCCATTTAGGGGGGCCATCCCACTCCTCGGCCAGGCAGCCCCCACCTGCAGACACCTCACCAGAAGCTGCTTCTTCCTTGGGGGCCTGAACACTGGCTTGCCGAGCTCCTTGAATCTTCCCACTAAAACATTCCAGAAGGGACGCGGAGCAAGAGGGAAAATAGAGGCCCAGCTCAAGGCCCATCAGAAATGCAACGTTTATTTCTTTAAGTCTTACATTTATCTTACAATTAAACAGAGTTTGCATTCTACTCCATAAAGCATCTGCTTTTATTCTTACATAATTGCGTCCAAATTTCTGGATACAATGGACTCCAGGAAGCAGCTTTTGGAGCAGAGGCAGGAACCTTCCCGGGTGGCTCGGCTTCCTCTGCCATCTGAGCCATATGTGGGCATATGCCAAGCTCTGTGGCTGAAGGAGGGTAGGAGGCCACAGGCCCTGACTTCGTGATGGCCTCTCTGCTCACAGGGCTTCTTAGGACCTGCAGAGGGTGTCCATTTAAACCTTAATAGTTCTTTGAAGGATTAAATGAAATAATAAATGTGAAATACCAGGCACTCAAGAAATGTTAGCCATTAATATTAATATTTATCCTCCTCCTCCTCCTATGTAGTTAAAGAAAAAAAACCACATCCTTTCCCTACATAAGCCCTCTGGAGGCTCCTCAAAACTATAAGGCCATCTGCAATCAGCCACCATCTAATTCTCCAGCCTCATTTTCGGCTTCTTCCTCCCATTCTCTCATGCCTCAGACTCCACCATTAAGTCTGGAATGATTAGGGTCTCCGCACTTCCCAGGCTCTTTCACACCTTGGGGCTTCTGTGTATGCCGAGCACAGCCTCCCATTCCACTAATGAACTCCCCCTCACCTGATGAGACCCAGAAGGAGGCAACACCTTGTCCGTGAGACTTCTCGGCCCCTCTGGTATCCACGGACCTAGTGTGTGCCCCAAGAGCCTTGTCCCTTTCCCCCGAGCATCACCACCACTTAGACTTAATTACTCGAGTCAGCTTTTCCTAAAAGAGGCTGCAGCCACGTTCTGGTGTAAGACCAAACCAAAGAAGGAAAGGCACTCCAGGAGGGGCCAAAGCCAAGTGGAGACGTGGCCTTTCATTTTCAGCCTCCCCACGCCCTAACACCTGGGTCTCCCCCAGAGACTTTCCAGCGGGAAGTAGGGAGCCGGAGACCACAGCGACAGGCATCTATGCTCAAGACGCGGGTGGAGAGTGGGCTCAGCTAAGTGGCTCAGCCACAGAGATGGCAGCAATGAGAGGAGACAACCAAAGCGCAGAGACCGAGGGAAAGAAAGAAAGTCATCTGGTGCGAAAGAGAAGGTGGGCTTTCGTAGGGCGGGTGTGTGTTTCTACCTTTTCTCTTCAGGAACAAAAGACTATATGCTTATCTACCTTACTTGCTGGCACTTAGAATTATGGACATTAGTCCTTCATTCAATTAATATGATTAGGTCAATTAACATTTATACTCCTCTGCTCAGGGTTCAGACCTCTGACCTCTTCCCTTTCCTATGGGTATTTACTCCAGGCCATCTCATCCAGTCTTGTGGCTTTATAATTGCACATGTGCGCGCGCGCACACACACACACACACACACACGACTCCCACATGTATGTGTTCAGCCCAGAATTTCCCTTGGATCGCTGATTCTGGATTCCTGATTCCCACCTGGGCCTCCCTCACACATCCCTCAAACGCTATCTTCTGAAAGTCTTTGCCGACTTTCTTTGCTAACTTAGTAACGGTTCCATCCTTCTAGTAAGTCAGGCCGAAGGCCTTGCATCCGTCCTCCAGTCTCGCTCAGAGTCATACAGGGAATTCTGTTGTGGCATCTGCCCCCCTTTCCCTACGTCTCCACTGCTGGGCCACGTCACCATTACCTGCCCTCTGGATGTACAGTGTTTTCCGCACCGATCTCCCTGTTTCCGCCCTCACCCCGCTCCACTCCGCTCTCAACACGACTGCCAGATGGACTTTTTCGAAATCCAAGTCACAGCACACCACTCTCCTGCTCGAAATCCTCCAACGTTTCCATCTGCCTGAGAGTAAGGGGCAAAGGCACCCACGTGTTGTCCTACGAGGGCGACTCGCTCACCTCCACTTCCGATCTCATCCCCTACCACCTTCCCCTTGCCGGCTTCATCCTAACCATGCTGGCCTCTTTGCTTTCTTCCGGACACTCGGGGCCTTTGCATTTGCTGTTTCCTCTGCGTGGACTCTTCCCCAGATATCTACAAAATCTGCTCTCATACAGTTTGGATCTTTGCTCAAATGTCTCCTAATCCATGACGGTTTCTCTGACCACCCTATATCAAGTGATCCATGAAGTCACCAATTTTCTTCACTGACGTGTCCCTGACACACAACACAGCCTGACATGTCACAGACATACATCGCACCTTTTTGAACTAATTAAGAAATCTAGCTAAAATTGGACATGTGACCCAAACTGAGACAACTGTGCTTTCTCTCTTGGCCATTTTTCTCTCTTCCCTGAGAAGTAGGAAGAGAGAAAACTCCATTGGAACAGATCCGCCCCACCACCGGTGGCGTGCTGACAGCCTTGCGCCTGGATACCTGGCCTGTCCCGAATCCTATTTTTTTCTCAGCCTGATTCGTCAGCTATACCTTCAATTTTGGGAGCTACTCCACCTCCATTCAAAAAAGTATCTTTTATTCCCCCTCAAATTAGCCCGCATCGCTTTCTGTTGCTTGAAACTTAATAGCTTTAATTGATAGGCTATCCCAATTCCCAATTTCTCTACTCTTCCATTCTCAGCGCCCCGCCCCCCCTCCCAGCAAAACTGTTACATCCTTCATGAGGGTTCTAGTCAGACTAGTTTAGTTGTTTTGCTACTGACATTCTAAGAACTCTTCTCAGTCTAAATTTCTACTAGCCTACAAAAATAATATTGACAGACTCTCATACTCCTTTACGCTTCTAAAATATGGGTTTATTCCTCATTTTACTAAACAGAAAATAAAAGCCCAAGAAGTTAAAGTGGGAGATCGTGTGAAGAGTACAGAATACAGAGCTGTGCCAAAGAAAAGTACACAGAATTCAGAGGGTAATTGGCCAATTATGTGCTCAAAAATTCTCATTCTCTGTCCTGGCAAGGGCTAGAGCAGTAGGGTCAGTTGTCTTCCTGCACAGTGTCTAAGACTGAGTCCTTCATCCTACTTCATAGCTGCTGGAATAAGATAGCACCCCCCTCTCCCCCAGGCAACAGCTGGAGGCTTTCACTAGACTTCATGGTTTGCTATCCTGCCTTTGCAAAGACATGTCTGCCCATGGACAATCCTCAGAGATTACGCCAACCTGGCAGGACCCAAACCCACCATGGGCTGATCCTACAAAATTTCTCTGACATCACCAGACTCGTTTTCACAGAAACGAGACCAGCATGGGTTGGGAAAAAAGAAATGCAGAGATAAAAGCTCCTTAACAGTCTGGGGTGAGCGCCCACTGACAGCCTTTCTCAACTCTAAGAATGCTTGCAGTTTTGTTTGGAAATAGACCACAGAGCTGTAGCCAAAGTGAACTTTCAGTCTAAGTTACCTGGGAGTTTAGAAGTCACCTTAACTGTGTGACAGACGGTCCATCACACCCTGGACAGTGTCCCCTGTGAGCCACAGGCAGGTGGACCCGAGAGCAACCTGAGCCCAGCTCCAGGACACTGCGTTAAATATCCTGCAGATAGAAAAGCCCAGTTGCTCCATCTTAGTCTCTGTCCTAAAAATCACCCCAGGATGCCAGGAGGAAAGTCAAACAACGAACACCAACAACGAACAATATATATGCAGCAACTCCACAGAATTAATAAGAGCCGAAGGATAAGAGCCGAATAAAGATAGTGAAGCTTTTTAAGGAAGGGAGGGACTCGACGTGATAGAGAGAAGGGCACACAGGGCCGGAGGGCACGCACAGACAAAGACGAACCAGGCAGTCAAGTCTGACCAATTCGTTTCCGTCAATACATTCAAAGGATTCCCCACAACCCCGGGAAACACCGTCTCTGAAAAGAACATCCCACCCTGCTTTCTTCAAATGACATTCAAGTATATTCCTTAAATAGAGTCGCAAAGTTAACTCTTCGATAAAGCTCTTCTTATTCCTTCCTATTTTTTTTAAATGGACTTTTACCTTCTAACAATGGTGAATATATTTAGACCTGAATAAAGCCACAGCGTGGGGCTTCTCCCATCCAGTACTGGCTCTTCCTCTCACGATTACCCGATTCTATTGTTTCTGGGCATATTTTTCTTTCTTTTATTTCTAGGTCCTCAGTCCTACACTGCCAGAGGCTGTTCTCTTCTGGACAGCGTTTCGAGTTTTACTTAGGGGCCGCCTCTGGCTTCTCTCTCTCTCGTCCTCTGTAATTTGTCTGTTGGGATTTAATTAGGCCAGTTTGAAACAGTCACCTCCTTAGGTTACCTGCCTTCTCTTTCCCTTTCTCCCTACTTTGAGAAAAAGGGTCTGATTAAATTTTATAATTAAAAAATATTTTTCTTTGTTAATGAGCCTTTGAAGAACCAAACTCAGGCTGTGAGAGCCAAAACAGCCCCGGCACGTCTCCACGGTAAGGATAGGGAGTGAGGAGGAAAGGAGGGAGGGAGGGAGGGACAGCATTTCCGTCACAGTGGAAATGAGGAAGGGATCAGAGCATCAGGAAAACCCAAGTCCAGACACTAAGATATGGGGAAGGTAAAGTGTCTCGAGCCAGAACTGAGAGCAATACTTTCAATCATCCCTAATCAGAGCGAACAGGGTGCCTGCTTCCCTCGAATATGAAATCATCTCTAAAAGGACTATATTAACGTCCACCTGAGAGGGCGCTCGCTCATTTAAATTGGCCCATTACAGGTTTTGATAAACTGGTCGCTGGGATCCCTCACGTGGGGGAGGTATGTGTTGCTAAGTGTGAGCTGGAGGGTGTTCCGGATCACACCGCTGCATGATCCAGGATGATGAAGACACGCTGATAAATATAACATGCCACAGATAAACGTGCAAGAAAATACCAAAAGACAGGAGAAATGCAGAGGGATCCAGGCCAAACCGACCCCTCCTGGGTGGTCTCTCTGCTCAGTCCTGCTGCTCGGACTGCGGGAGAGGCAAAGCCGAGAGGGAGGGGCCGGGCACCCAGCAGCTGTAGGAGATGAGGCTGGGCGGAAGTGAAGACTCGGGCCATCTTCCTTCCTGTGCTCCGCGCCCTGGGATCTTGACACCAAGCTGCAGCTGAGCCATTGCTCTACCCCAGCCTTGCTGCGGGGAAGCAGGCCAGGGGAGGATGGAGGCGCAGGCGGTGCACGCAAGGCCCTCACATCGCGCCCTACACCACGGATGGTGCGCCCCATCGCAGGGACAGCCGGTGTTCTGTGTGCGGGGGAGCGGCCTCAGGTACCGAATGCAAAGGGTGCGCAGCCTGGCAACCTGCAGGGACAGCCGGGGCGCGTGCCGCTCCCCTCGGTGATGGTCTGGAGTCATTATCTCGACATCGGCGTGGGTGTGTTCTAAAGAACCGCACAGAGGAACCATGTTGGGGGTCAGCAGAAGAGCACAGCGAGATGAAAGAGAATGGGCCGGGTTCCTGGCAGCCAAGATCTTGGTTAATTGGCCTGAGGTAAATCAATAGGAGACAGCGCTCTCATGACTCCTGAAAGCAAGTCAGCCGGGGGAGCGTCTGAGGCTGAATCAGGGAGTCGCCCGCTGGAGCCGAGGGCGAGCAGTGATGGAGCTCCACGAGCACGGGCCTCCTCAGAAGCTCCCGGTTAGGCCGAGAAAATGACGACGGATCAATTCTAGTCGCCATGAATTCCGAAGGAATTTTATATTTTATTTCTGCGAATTTGGCTGGAACGAATCTTATTTGATTTCTGAGAACCTGGCTGGAGTAAATCTTAGCAAAAGGGGACCAAGGGTTCAAGGTGACCTTTGGCTGAAGAGAGTTGTCATAAAAGGACTCCCCTCATTTGACCAGAAGCCCTGATGCACTGGTACTCACAGCTGTTATCTCTAAGTTCCCAGGGGAACCATGTTGGGGCACTGCAGATGGGAAGTGGGGTTCCTGGCCCGAGTGTTCCGCAGTCCTCAATTTCCTGTGCGCTGGATGAGGCAGCGCCCAGACCTCCACATTGCTTCTGTTTCTCCTAGCACCGTGCTGAGCACTCTGCAGTTATTGCGGGACAAGGATGATTCTGAGGGAGAGCATCGTGGTTCGGGTCCTACGCTACTGCTTCAGGCACTTTCCCAGGAAAGGACAGTAAATAAAGGCCTTGATTATGTCCCTAACGCCCTCCCAGCTCTCATCTCTAGAGAAGGGCTCATGGAGCTGTCTGGAGGATAAGCATAGCTAGCTAGAAGGAAGTTTGATGAGCCGTGGGAGCCCAATGCAGAGCAAGAGTAAGAATAACATACCTGAGAGATTAGAGTTATGAAGATAGATCAGAGACGCTCCGTTCATGGTCTGAGTGCGTCTGTGTCTTTTCAGGGGTATAGGATACTACAAAAAAATTTCAAAGCATTGTCACTGGCCTTATTAATAAGTGCACAAAATATATTGCAGCAAGAAGGAAATAAAGAAAGAGGACAGAGATAAAAGCACTGAGAAGAAATAGAGTCAAGGGAGGGAGCCGTTTGTAAATGTTTCATGTGATAAGTTGAACAGAGATTACGTCACAAAAGATGGGGGAGAAATGTGAGCCTCTGACCAAAGCAAGGGGCCTGAGGAGAAAAAAGAGATGAGAGAGTGGAGTTGGGGGCTTGCCGGCGAGGGCAGGCTGGCATTTCCCGGGGCTGCGGGGGGAGCATCGTGTGACTGGTTGCCCTCGGTTTGTGCGGAGGCTGCCAACTAAACAACGCAAGGCAGCCGGAGTGTCCTGGCAGAGGCTCCTGGGAGAGATGGCGGGATCATGGCAGCGTTCTTGGGAGGCCCACGCCGGCCGCCTCATGGAAGGCCTCTGGCCAGGTCTTCAGTCAGCTCTTCCCTTCGGGTAGAAAGAAGTGCTCCCCGGCTCTGCGTCTGCCTGGGTGGTCTTGGGACCGAGACTTGGACTCTCTGCAGGCCTAAGAAGGCCTGATAGTCTGGGGGTGCTGGTTACCAGCAGAGGACGGAGCTGGGGAAGCCTCAGGGCCTGCTCCGAAGCCAGGCTGGCTGCATGGGGTGAGGGATGGGAAATCCAGCGCGAGAGCACCTGCTCGGTGGCCTGGGGACAGGACTAGGGCCCAGGCAGCCTCATCTGCCCATCAGGAGAGCTCAGAGCCTGGGGGCAGGGAGCTTCGCAGTGGGAGGGGCCTTCGCAGTGGGGGGGGCATTTTTGTCCTGCCTTGGGGCTTTCGTTTCGCCCTACCGTTTCTGAGTGGGGAGTGAGGAAGGGCAAGAGAAGTGCATATTATAGTGAAACGTTTTAAATTTGGGTCTAACTAATTAGTATTCATGTTGGACAGGGCAGGGCTGCTTTGTACTAGTATACTTGGAAGATTTAGTGAGCGGATGAATAAACACCTGAGACTTGGGAAGAGTTAAGGTCCTGGAGGAAGACACAGTTCGTCCCCCTCTTTCACATGCAAATGGTGGTTCTTCTCCAGAGCAATTTCACCTTTTGGTTAAAGCGGACCCCACTCAAATGCAGTATCTGTTGTCTAACTCATTACGGACCAGGCTGGAATGTCGTAGTATTCTATAGTTCAGGATTTTGCTAATTCTTATTTGGATATTCTATCAACTGCTTTCCATTTGTGAAATTAGACCTATTTATCATCATAAAAAATAATCTATTGTACTCTGACTGGACATGTAGTCATGACACACAAGAAAAACTACGCAAAAATGATTTAACCCCTGAGGAGACATCGTCTGCTAGGGGACGAGTGAGTAAAGCAGCTTTGGAGTGTGTGTGTGTGAGTGTGTGTGCACGTGTGTGTGCGCGTGTGTGTGCGTGTGTGTGTGTGCGTGCGTGTGTGTGTGTGTTCAGGGACATCAGCATCGCCAGCCACGTGCCTTGGCTCAGCCCGAGGCCACAGCTGCAAGGGCAGGCAGGCCGGCCAGGTCCTGGGGTGAGGCAGCGTGTGACGGGTCAACAGGAACCGGCATGCCCCGTTCTCCTGAGCCCAGGCAGACCGTGGGGGTGGAGTGGAAGGGTGAGTATCTGGCTTCTCTTTTCCCATGATCTCCACCCCTTCGTGCCCAGCCTTGACCACCAAACACAAAACAAAACATGCCCAACTCAATCTGCCTTGGATCCACTTTTAAAAGATCAGGAGAAAAAAAATAAAAATCTATGGTTAGTGGAGGATTTACGAAGCAACTAACCATTATGTGCAGAAGTACACATAATCCCAAAACCGTAATCCCTGCCCTTAAAAGTCTTAGATGTGTTTCAGAGACAGCACAGTGCCTAGCCCAGGGCTGCATATTAGGGAGAAACATTACTGGGGAATGAGAATAAATAGAACGAACAAAAATTAAAATGTTATGCTACTGTATGAATTATACAATCACGTAATTTATTATATAATCAGATGTCATCATTCTACCGAACATGCTGCTCCCCTAGGAAATGCCGGGCCCAGATCAAGCTGTATAGGACCTCCCAGAGGAACCCCAAACCCTGTACCAAAGACCCCCTGGCCCATCCCAGGGCCCTGATTCTAAGGTGCTTTTCTAACTGGGGGCTGTGAGGACATTCTCACCCTCCCAGGCTGGTGGACCCTACATGGCTCCTGTCACCCCAAGACCTCCCTGTACCAGTCCTCTCAGCGTGGCCTGCCTCTCCCCAGCTTTCTTCAAAGCCTCAGCCCCGAAATCCTCACCTGGTCCCTCATGCCCCACACTGAGAACCTCAGTGTCAGGGTGGGAAAGGGTCTTCAGTGTGACCTCCTCCTGCAGCTCTCGCCTCTTACTGTGCCCCTGAGAGGCTGCCTTGTTTCACCATCAGAGCCCCGAGTGATGAAAACGTGACTTGTTTCTCCATGGGAGTGATCCCTCTACACCCCAGGGGTCAGACTTGTTGGGCCTCTCCATAGCCTCTGCCCTTTGGGGAAGAACCCAAACCCTGTACCAAACACCCCCTGGCCCACGGGTAGTGTCTACTTAGAACGCAGTGGAACTCTCTGTGGGCACATACAGAGTCCCTGTCCTTTCCCCTCTGCTTGTTTCAACTAGAGCTGTTTACAGCCCTGCCACTCAGGGTGCCCTTCAAAGTGCCCTCCAAGCAGCAGCACCAGCCTCACTGGGTGCCTGTTGGACATGCAGAATTTTGACCCCTGCCCAGACCTATCATACTGGACTCTGCATTTTAAGAAGATCACAGCTGATCTGTGTGCACATTAAAGGTTGAGAGACACTGTTTTACAGAACCAACCCAGGGGTGAGACAGCGTCCCTTGGCCACCAGTCAGTGGAATATTCTCGGGGCCCTTGCGTGAGGAAACCCAAGGCCGTTAACCATCCCACTGCAGGCAGGTGAGCTAATGGAAAGGAAATGGTGTTGGGAGGTGGAGGATATGAGTTCAAGTTCTAGTTTTGCCATATACTCCCACATTTCGCTTCTCTGAGCCTCAGGTTCTCCATATGAGACACAGGGGTAATAATTACACCATCCTCGCAAAGTTGTTGCAAGAGTCAGATGAGATAAAATATCTGATGAAAGTGCCTTGCCCCAGGTAAAGTGGGGTACAGATGTGAAAAGCACGTGAGCTCATACAAAGTCATGCACACGGCACAGAGTTTGATGCTGGGGCACCCAAGGGCAGCAACAAGTAGGTCCTGACAAGTTCATCTGGGGCACAGAGGGCAAATCAGACAGAGCTTTGGGCCTGGTAGAAACTGAGCCGGGAACTAGGCTCAGGAATTTAACTTCTCCCAAATCTCCAGTTTTGTACGCCAAGTCATGGCAAAGGAATCATGGTCTTCTACTTGTACTTTAAAATCTCTTAAGCTGTGTGTAGGTGGCGGCTTCTTTGTCCTATTCATAGCCGGGCGAGGGTGGGATCACGGGGCATCAAAGGATAACGATGGGAATTGCAGGTCGAGTAGGGACCAGGGGTGAGGATGTGCCAAGAGGCCTCTCCTCCTCCAGGTGGTCTTGCTTGAAGCATTTGTGTCACGGGCTCCCCAGAGCAGACAGCGTGTTCAGACACCCTTAGTCCGGTAAGGCTGGTAAAAACATTAGAGCTCGCCTAACTTCCTCATTTTACAGTTAACGAAACTGAGATTAGTTACTTGTCCTAATGGCAAACGAGGTAGAACCCAGGTCCTCACGACTTATCCAGGGCACCAGGTGCTTTCCCCAGGGGGGTCCCGCTCCATTCAAGCACTTAGGTGCTCCCAGGGGAAGAAGGATGACGTGGTGGTGAGCTGGTGAGAAGAGTTTCCTGGGAGAGCTTTACGGAGGGGGCGTCTTTGAGTGGGGCTCTACAGAGGGGAGGGTCTTATCTGAGAGCCAACCCTCCTAGGCCCTCTTTGCCGGGATAAAGACAGGGTATTGGGAGGGGTAAGGGCAGGGAACAACTCACATATCTGGCATACTCTAGAAATACAATTCACTTCACTCGGGACAGCCTGAGTGTAGAGTAGGGTGATCTGTGTGCCCAAGACTAAGGAGTTTCTCAGGATGTCCCAGGACAAATTAGGGGGGCTGTTTGGCCCGGCCGGAGGGTGCCCGCTGGAAAGAGGTGAGAGAGAAGGTGAGCTGAGGATGAGGGGCTGGAATTCCCACCTGCAAACTTTAGACTTGAACAGCAAAGGCAGAGAGAGTGACAACTTAGTTCTGATTCTAGTAGCTTAAATTATTGTCTACTAAGGACGAGTACAGCATGAAGAATAAAAATATGAGTAAGTCCTCCAAAACCAGAGGAAAATTAGATATGTGCTTAATCACATAGGATACTGCGAGTGGTGCCTCCTCTAAGGGAGACACATAATACCATGGAAAGACAAGTCGGAGAAGTGAGAGATTTCCTGCTGGATGTAGACTTGGCGAGTTCCAGGAGGTAGAATCTGAGCTGGGTTTTGAAGGCTGGATTGGGTTTTGATGGGAGGGGCCCAGGTAGGTGAAGGACATTCCCAAGGAGAGGACATGTGTGATGGTAAGTAAATAGCTTATTCTGTAACTGTCGTACAGGGGGTTCTGGGGATCAGACAACGGCTCGAAGGTGCACTGTGCACTACTGCTGGAAGTACAAGTTTACACACGATCCCAGGTCTGGGTTTCATCCTCAGGCTGTAGGGAACCATCAAAGGTCTTAGAACAAGCACACGACAGAGATTAGAGCTAGCAGGTCAACACAGGCTTGTTCTCAACCATCTGCGTGAAGGGGTGTCGTGCCCCTTAGGTATTACTAACTAACGTCTCACAACTTCCACTAGCGGGAAGTTCTCTCTAACTTCTGACACGAAGCTCTCTTCTGAGATCCCGATGCCTTCTGTGCTTTGCGACTCTGTAAGACAGAGTTCCACTGAGTTCTAAGTAGACACTACCCATGAGAAAGTGAAGGAAAATGATAAATCACTCTGAGATTAAAAGATTACCCCAAAACTTGGACCTTATTCCAAGAACTATCCAGGAAAAGAAACACAACTTATATAAGAATATTTCTTATGGAAGAAAAAAAAAGAAAAGAAAACTCCTGTGCTGGGCGGGTGTCCAAGGAGGAGGAGGAGGGAGAAGAGCAGAAAGGAAGAAGCGAGGGAAGAAAATGGGGAGGGAAGAGCTGTGTCCTGAGTTACACTACATCTCCCCAAAAGATATGTGCAAGTCCCGACCCCCAGCACCAGTGACTATGATCTTACTCGGAAATAGGGTCTCGGCAGTTGTAATTAATTTAAGGATCTCAAGACGTTATCATCCTGAATTTCAGGTGGGTCCCAAATCCAATGACTGGTGTCTTTATGAGAGAAATCGGGGAGGAATTTGACATATGCAGGCAAGGGATGAAGGCGCCTGCTTGTAGAAGCAGAGACTGGAGTCCTGCTTCGGCAAGCCAGGGAATGCCAGGAGCCGCGGGGAGCTGAAAGAGACCGGGAAGGATTCTCCCCTCGAGCCTCCAGAGTGAGCGTGGCTGCCTCCTTTAGGACTGACGCACGCACACACACGCATGTGCACACGCACACGCACACACACGGCAGCAGCACTGCTGGCAGACAGACCAGTCCACTGGGAAGCCTGTAAACTCCCTGCCGTGGGTGTGAGACGAGTGTGCATGAAGCACACGGACCAACGCTACCTGGCTCTGCAGAAGGAGACAACAGCCAAAGCCTACACAGTGACCAAGGGGCAGCAGCTGTGGCTCCCCTGTGACCCTGAGCGCACAGAGCAGGGGGCCAGAGGGAAGGGGGAGGCACAGAGCACAGGCATGCTGCCCACGCCCCGCAGGGCGGGGACACACCTCTGCTCTCAGGTAGGTTGGGGCTGGTGGAGACGGAAGCCCTGCTTGAAAGGATCGCTTGTAGATTCCAGGGAGTTTTGCCGCTGTGACCACAGATAATTAGGAGCTGCCTCCAGCACTACTTCACAAGCCTCGAGCCGAAAGCCTCCTTTTCAGGTTCTAACCCGAGAGAAATGTCAGAATGGAATTAGGAGGTGCTTAAACACAAAGCCCAGGCCGCAAACCGGGCAGCTTCCCTGACGCCTCCACACGCAGCATTAGAGTGAAACAAAGCCTCTCGCTGCTGGGCTCATCTGGCCTTGAGGCGAAGGGCTGGGGAATGGCACGTGGCCTGCAAGCCCTTCCCTGGGTTTCTCTCCCAGCCCGGCTCCCCGTTTGGGGTTAGCAAAGCCATGTGCCTCCCTGGGCAAGGAGCTGGGCTGCACCGAGCAGACACGAGGGCCGCTCTTCGGTAAACTGTATTTGCAGAATCCACTCGTCCGTCCCCTTGAAATGTTCCAGTCACCGTAGCCTTTGCCTTTGTTTTTTCAGTCCTCTCTCTTTCCCTGAGCCCGGTGCTTTCCCCAGATCCTCACTGTCCTAGAACAAAGGAAAGTGGCTTCCTCTCAGAGAAAATTTCCTGAGTCCTCTCCAGAACAGAGTGAAAATCAAACAGAGACAGTGTCAGAGGAAGCGGCACCCTTCACGCCTCCTGAGTCTTCTACCGTTTCTTTCATGAAATAAGGTTAAATGAAGTTCCTGTGGCGAAATCCCTCCCAGGGCTTGCGTGAGGAGGCCTCAGGGAGGCAAGGCTGCCAGCTACTGCGGGCCACTGCGAGCTGTGGAGCCCTCGGGGCTCTACTTTCCTTTGTCGGGATTTTCAGTATTTTTTTTTTTTTTAATTGGGACATAACTGACAGATAACATTCTATTAATTTCAGGGATATCACATAATAATTAAACATTTGCATATCTTGCTAAGCGATCACCACGATAATACATGCATTAACTTCCCTCACCAAGGATTTTTAGTATTCTGCGCCATGTCCTAACTTCGCAGGTGATCTCTTCTTTTTCCATATTATTCTTCCATTCCCTGCCATCTGTCATAGGATGTGTTCCATGTCTGGGGAAGCCTCCCCTTGACTGCAGTCACTGGGAGCCCACTTTGCTTCTCTACTCACCCAGATGGTTAGCGGTCCCGCGGGGTTAGGATGCACCACCACACCTCACGAGCAGCACGCGCCAAATGCTCCACGTGCTCCAGCCCGAGGAGCGCTGGATCTTAGGTGCTATAACACGCACACCTATCCTCTATTAAAAATTCACACTCTGTGAACCAGGAGGCATCTTCATGTCTGAGCATTTATGAGGCGTGTGCTGGGAGATACAGCAGAACGCGGGGGCTGCCGCAAACAGATCTGCAGGGGAGAGACACCACCTTCGGCATGCTGCCTGGAGCCAGGGGCTTCTCAGAAATGAAATCTGTCCTGAAAGATATTCTGGCTCTCACTACTATAGGCAGTCCAGGGACAGTCAGGTAGATGCGAAAGCCCGGAGTGAAAGGTTTGAGGTGCTGCTGGGTCCCTATAATACTGCCAAGTACCGTGGGAATGAGGGTGGAAGAGGCAGGAAGCTCACGCTGGTCTCGAGAGGGCATCACGTCCTAGTCCATGTTCATTCACTTGTCCTTGGGGTCGCCAGACACCTCCAGAAAAGGAGAATCCCAAAATTGCCTAACCCTGTAAGTCCTGGTGCCTTCGGGCTACCTCCTCTTAAGTAAAGCCGGATTCTCATATTCCCACTCTGATGTTAAGGCCTCGCCACAGCCCTGGCCGTCGCCTGACTCTGCAGCGGCCTGCCCAGCTGCAAATCTCTGGTCAAGCTGACCACCCACGTGCCAGCTGAAGGTCATTCCTCTGGCCTCTCATGATGGGCTGGAACAAACTGCTGCTCTGGCTGTTCCTGCCACAGACCATAACAAGGCTTTATACCCCCTCCGCGGGACCAGGGTGGACCCACATGCAAAAGAGAAACTTGCAAAAGAGGATCACTCTGCCTTATTTCCCTCCATCCTTGGATAAGGTAACTTGTCTGCATCCCCTTCCCCCACCTCTGAACAAACAGCGAACCCTCCAATGCCATCGGCCATGTAGCTCTGCGGTGCTGGGGAGGTCCAGACGCCCTTAGACAGCAGCCAAAGGCCTGCTCTGTAACGGAATCATACAGGAGACGGGCAGGGCAGGCTGCAGCCTCCAAAGCCACTGTCTGGCTGACATCCTCCTCCAGGGGAACCGAGGGTGCATGAGCCAGGGCTGCTATCCTCGGATCAGTGAAGCAGGGCCTCATTTAGAGCAGGGGCACAAACGCAAGAATATGGTCTTGGCAACTGCCAGACTTGGGCTCCAATTCTAGCTCCAATTTGCTTACTGGATCGAGGAAAATTACTTAACCTCATTGGGCCTCAGTTTCCTGAGCTCCTAGATGAGACAATAATGCGTATAAAGGCTTTAGCATATACACTGCACTCAATAAATGCAGATTATTACTATTATTATTATTATTATTATTATTATTATTATTATTTTATGCTGGCATCAGACCTCTATACTCAGGGCTTGGGAAAGAGAAAAGGGGGAAGGGGTGGTATGGGATATAGGGGCAAAGCTTTGGAGGGAGAGGTAGAGTAGGTCTCTACAGATAACCATCTTATAGCCAAGGCTTTTAAGTTTTATAGCAATAATGAGAGGGAGGGACACGCCCAATATCAGTTGGCGGACTTGTATGTTCATTTATTGGCTGGTTGACTGGTTGGTTGATCAGCTGGTTTGTTTGCTCATTCATTCATTCATTCATTCATTCATTCATTTAATTACTAAAAGCTTATTTTATACCAAGCTCCAAGAGAGCCAATCAGACAAACAAGGCCCAACCCTTCTGGAGCTTCTAGACTGCAAAAAAGACATACAATGAACAGTGAGTTGGAAGTATAATGGCAGCTACAAAGAAACTGACGAATGCTATTGGATCAATAGCAACAGGGGACCTCACTACACTAGAGAGATTAAAGAGAAGCTATATGGAGTCATGGCCCCACTGTGGATTCAGAATTTCACTCTGGAAGTCTGTTAAGTATGGGCAGGACACAACCATTAAGTAACACTAGTAACAAGTAAACTGCAAAATTTGCAGTGAGAAGCAGCAAAACTGGATGGGCCTATGACACACATTTTATCAGAAACTATCTGCATGGATGTCTGGGCTAAGATAGCTTTTGGGTGCGAGCTTCAGATGTACGGGTTCAAAGCCCCCTTGGAGGGGTTGAACTAACATACACTTTCATTAACCTAGCATCGTAGAAGGTAGTTATTATTATGACAAGCAGCCTGGTTTCAAATCCTGACTCTTCACTTACTAAAAGCATAGGCTGGAATGAAAACCTCCATGACTCACCGGCAGAATTATAAGGACTTGCTCAAAACCAACGAGCAAATTTTCAAGAGTGCAAGGAGCACTTTGATGGGAACAAGGAGACACAGAAGCATGGCAGATGAGCCGGGAACATGAAATTTGAGCCAATGAAAGAATGAGAAAGTAACTTGCAAGAAGGGACTTTGAAGCCAGGGAGAAAACATCCTTCACAGCCCTCTATTAGCACATGAGGACAAAGGCCTCTCTGACAACGTAAGGCTAGCTGCTCAGTAGAAAATGGATGCGCGACTGGGCACCTGGGGGCAGGTGGGGGAACGCTGAGTTCAGGAGGATATTCGGACAGCAGGGAGACTGGGTCTGAGATCTTGCACAGACAAGACCTGCCCACTCGACAAGTCACTGACCGTTTGGACCATGAGAGATGTTAGAGAGCACAGCTCCTGTTTCCTAAAGATGTTCTGCAAACACCGGCTCTGAGAGATGCTATAATAGATAATAGAGACTGATTGGTATGATTCAAAAAACTGTTGAGGGGCCAAATAAGTGTGAGAAACATTGGACTAAACGCCTAAGTCATCGAGAAGCCAACATGCTCACTGGGGACTGAGCCCATGATCTGGGACTCATTAGCGCCACCCTATTTATTATGAGTCAAACACACGTTTCTGAGAAAATATTAGGAAGGTGCATTACTCACTGAAGGGATGCCTTGGCCTCATGGTCTTCTAAACTAGGTCAGATCTTTTCTACCTTTTGGTGAATGCACTGTGTAATAGTACATCAAGGCTGGTAAGACACACTACAACTTCCTTCCCCTAGCCCCTCCTCCACACTGGACTCTACTGTTCCCTCCATCCACTCTGTCGTAAGAGGAAATCAGGTCTATGATGAGTCCCACAGCACCATTCTTTGCCAGACTCAACTGAGGAATCACCTGGTCCTCTGTGCTACTCCAGGGGCCCAGGCACAGATCTTGGAATCATCTGTAGGAGAAATTTCTAGGTGTTAACATTCAGGCTCTACTCCCCTTAAAAAATTTTTTTAGAACCCGATGGGGTCTCTGCATTGCCAGAAGAGCTAAGCTCATCGAGAAGAGTAATGACAGCAACACGTACAGTGAGAACTTGCTATGTCAAAGCTCCCTTCCAAGGAGCTATGACTACCCCTATTTTATAGATGAATACATTGGAGCCCAGAGAGGTTAGGCAACTGGCCGAAGGTCATGAAGGAGAGCCTGGATTTAAACCCAAGTACTCCGACTCCGGAGGCCACATTTTTAACCACCACTCCCTACTGCCTCCATATGATTATACTAGGAGCCAAGCTGCCATGGCTGCTGCTCTCCTTTGCTCTGCTGCTGCCATCCCCATGGATAACAGGGGACTAACTCGACTGTGCACCTGCTACACTAAGGCTCTGCCTGACGCATGATCATCCTTCCCCAGAGCTACCCTTTGGAATAGAAAGTATGACTCAACAGGAGGGGAACAGCTGTACTTGTTCAATCTCCCCTCTCTCCAGCCCCCCAGCTAGCAAGTGGCTGAGCCCAGATGTGAAGACCTAGTGTTAAAGCCTGCACTCATTTCAGAACTTCATTGTTTCCTTAAAAATGGCCAGATGTACAGCCTGACTACATGCAGACAAAGTTGATTTATACATAACGAAGCATGGAACTCTTGCATTACCTTCCATGCCTGGGATCGTGGTGGGTTTCTGTTATGTTTTGGAGTGCTAGGGATGATCTCTTTGGATCTATGGAAGGCTGCACAGATCCCAACGTCACTCCCTGATCCCTTTGAGGAAAAAGAGACTCGGCTTTGATTTATATTTTGTTGTCCTGAAAGAATTATGATCTCGTCACTCACAGAGTTTGTTCCGTTTCCCCACTCCTATTCCAACACCCTGATTTTATTATCTTTATGGCTTGACAGTCTAATAGATGATTTTAATTCCATAGAAGCCCTCACTATGGAGGGATGACAAGGAAAATATGGGCCTCGTAGAGATCATTTTTAAAACTTAGGCTGTGATGATTCAATGGGGAAGGAGATATATTTCTAAGACCTGGCTTTGGGGTTTCTCTTTCCATCTTATCAACCTCCCACAAAAAAAAACTGAAAGGCTTTCCAATGCCACTTATAAGCAGATCTCTCTCTCTCTCTCTCTCTCTCTCTCTCTCTCTCTCTCTCTCTCTCTCTCTCTTTCTCTCTCTGAGCCTCCATGATTAGATCTTCTCTTCTCCAGAATAAAATTCCCTTAGGTTAAAGTGGGCTAGAAATACACATATAGTATTCAAGATAGTTCACTATGGCAGACTTGGTTTTAGAAAACGAGCATTCTGAGGCCTCTGCTCTGAAAGAACCAGTAGCTAGAGTCCCAGCTCCCTCCCATACTCACTAGGTTGGGGCCTTATCAAGCTAAGGGACCGTCATCGCTGAACAAATTAATATGAGCAAACGCTGTGCAAAAAATACTCAAATACACAACAACATTAGCTTTAAAAATAAAGGCCCACACACGGAGAATGAGAACCATCCTCCCAATCACCTACATGCCAATTATCCCATGCACTGACTGCTGCGAATTAACTAACTGCTCGTCTGCAGCACACCATTTAATCGTGGTACATTTCCCCTACTGTCCTCAGTTGAGCAGGACACATCCCCCTAGGCAGCACCTGGGAGTGAAACCTCATCTCTGGTTACATGGTAAGTCGAGCCCAAGTGAAACACTAATTAAAGATCTAGTTATAGGCCAAGGAGAGTAAAGCATGAACTCGGACCTCCGACGGTGGAGGAGGCAGAGGCGAAGGGAGGGGACAGGAAGTAGGAGGGGAAGGAAACAAATAGTACCTATCGAATGGCTCCTACAGGTACGGCGCCACTTTTAATTTTTGCTGTTTTAATATATGTGATCTTCTCAATACACCTAAGTAGGAGGAACTTTTCTTAGACCCTGGTTACAGATGGAAAAACTAAGGCTTAGAATAGTTCAGTTACTTGCCCAAGGCCACAGTGCTGGTCAGTAGTCAAACCAGGATTTAAACCTAGGTCCTTAGCCCCAGAGCTGGTGGTCTTTCCAGTAACTTACTAATACCACGGGCAGGTTACCTGCTGCCTAACCGAAGTGAGGGCGTCACACCTCCCCAGCACACCCAGCGACGGTGTGCTTGCCTCTAAGAGGGAAGACTCCCCACGTCTCCCAACCCGGGATATTACTGTGATTTTGCTGTTCAAGTTTCTCAGTGTACTCGGAGGTAGAGAACGCCATTGGAAATATTCTGGAGCCGACCTGTACCACCTTTGAAAAGTCAACAGACTGAGAGAAAGTGGGAGCCAGAATCCTCGCGTGGGAAAAGCTGAGAGCCACACTTAACGGAAGCCAAACAGGGGACGCGATGCTGCTTAGCAGGAGCGGGGCGCGTGCAGGGTTTGGAATTCACCGCTTATCAGCTGGGCGACCTTGGGAAGTGATTCTCTTCTCCACAGGGTCCTGCTTTATTCCCTTGAGAAACGGGGCTGCTTCTGTAGTGTCATGAGGCCGTACTGAGGATTGAATAGGCTGGCAGGAAACACATGTGATGTAGCTTGCACAATATCTGGAGTTGGTAATAATGTTACTTTTAATGGTGCGCAAAACTCTGATTGCAGATAGAGCAACATCCCGGGCCCGGAGGAAAATGCCAGGCGAGCCTGGCGCCCGGGAGAGCTGAGGGTCTGGGATGAGGAAGGCCCCGCTTCTCCTAATTTGCATGGAAAACTACATGCCACCTCCCTCAGAAGAAACAAAACACTGTGCTTTCCTCTTGGCAAAACTCTGACTCCCTGGTGACTGACTTGAGATGTCAGAACAGCCTAATTTTGCCCTCCATAAATGGAACTGGTCAAATTAGCGGGTGAGTGCTGATCGCTCCACCGGCGGCAGATAAAAATGACAGTGAGGCCGACACCATGTCCACTTGCCAGATCATCTGGCCTGTCTTTTGCTGCAAGAGGTGCAGAGAAGCCTGGGATAAAAATCTACCCAACAGAATATTCAGAAGAGTGAGTACCCTGTATAAACAAATAAGATTCAGTCTTCTTTTTATTTTCCAAAAGGCACAAGATAAAAATAAAAAATAAAAAATAGGGTGAAAGAGGGTGTCAAGTGGGCAAAACAAAACCACGATTACCCACAACTTAACTAAGCGCATACTATGTGCTAGACCCTGTGTGAAAGAGCTTTGTACATATTATTTAATCTTCACAATTATCCTACAAGGTAGAACTTTTCATCATCTCTATTTTATAAACGAGGAAGCATTTGCAACTTGCAGAAGCACTAAGTGGCAGAGGCAGGATGCAGACAGGTCTCCTCTGGCTCAGAGGCCGCGGGCAAGGGAAACCAAAGGTCCAAATGCTGGATTGGTCTCCAGGTCCTGCCTCCTTCATCCTCGCCCATGACCTCAAGGGTCTTTGGGGGAAAACAGAGGAAGACAACGGGTCCCTTCCTGAGCTGGGTCCCAAGGGCAGTGCTAATAGCTGGGTGGTGCACACACACACGGGTTTAGGGATAAAAAGATGAGGCTTAGAATACAGAGGCCAAGCTAGGCCATGAAGCTGTGAGAAGCAGAAGGCAGCCTGGTCAACAAGTTGTTTCTGGCTCCGATTCTTTCATTACTAACCCAGCTCTGTGAACTTCCTAGAAAATGTCAAGTTTGTGAAATGATGGTGGAAGGGAAATGGAGGAGAGACTGGATGGGCATCGAGGTGCCTTCCAGCTCAGAGTTGCTGCTGTGCACGGGAGCAGGTCTACGAGATCGAACAATTCCTCAAACGGATGTCAAAGGAACTGTGCTCGCAGGAATCTTTGCAAATAACACGCTCGATTTTGCCAAGACAGGAGCAGCCGCAAGAACACACTTCGCTTTGCCAGAAGAAAATAGCTGCAAGGATAATTCATGCATGTAATGTTCTTTCTCATCTTCTGTGCCCTGTGTAACTGTGCATTCGTTCTCAGAGACACAATGAGAGAATATGATGGCAATACCAAAACGACAAGCCTCTTTCTTCCAAGAGAAAGAATGGCTACCTCTTTATATAAAGGATCTCGCTACAACTCTCTTGCCTCCATCCCAGGCTCATTGGCATTGGAGACTGGAAGGAAATTTGAAGGTCAACGGATTGGACTCTCTACTGGGCGCCTAAGTCCCTGAGGGGTGTCTAGGGGACCTAAATACCTTCAGTACATAAAACCTGATAGTGTTCAAAGCTGCCTGCTACATTCACTGGGCGGCTCGGATCCATTCCTAGGTTTTCTTATCCTGTTTGCGGCTTTGGTTCTTCCTCTGCACCTTGTGGCCACACTGTCCGTGCCTACTGCTGCGGCACAGCGGCCCATCAAAACTGTGGCCCAGAGTCTTCTCTTCTGGAGAGCCGTCAATCATTCTGGACTCATAAAAACAATCTGACCACCGAGGTGTTGTTGTTTTCGTTGTCATCCTTGTTTTTTAAGACAGATCTGATCCGCAATTATTCCAAGATGATTACTCCTCCAAATAACCCAAACTGAACATTTTTTTTTCAACCTATGTTATCAGCAAGACTGAAAGCTGATTATAATCAACTTGCTTTCATAAAAAGAAGAAGTAAATCAAAAAATAGACTTTAATAGACTCTGCTTGACTAAGTAGATTCGGAGTTGTGAGATGTTTGAGGAGACCGATACTACATGGCCATCCGAGGTGATGCTGCCTTATTGAGAACATTTGCGCCTTCTCACAGTTGTAGTTTCCTTGCCCTCTCCATTTGGGTGACCAGTGCTACTACTATAAACATATTTGGCTTTTTGCAGTTCACAGGGGGTCACTATGTTGGAGTACTGTGTCAGTTTAAAGAAGTCATAAACGACATTTATTACCTTGGTAACAAACAGACAAACAAACAAAACACTCGGCCAGCAAGCTTATCCATGTTTTCAGATGAGCAAGGAAGAATTGTCGAAGCTCCCTTCTCCACCACTGCCCATTCCCCTCAGGAATTTAAGCGGCCAGCTTTCGAACCACAGAACCACAGAAATCATCCGGCCACAATCTCACCCTTTACGATGTGGAAACTGAGGCCTGGAGATCCCATCGCTTCCTCCTTGTCATCCCCAAATGTTAATTGATTGTACTGGGTTAAGCACTAGGACACCAAGTCACCAAGTCTTTGCCCCCCCACTGCCCCCGCCAGGTCTCTGAGCAGAGATGCATAAGGCAGTGGAATTCACAATATTTAAAACCGGTGGAAACATATCATTGGGGTCACCCAATGATGGACATTCGAAACCTTGTACAAAGGACTTGGAAGACAAAAGGCTGTTTCCTTTCTTTGTGCCTTGCTCAAACTGCCCCTCCAACTGGAACACCTGCTCCCTCTCTTTTTTGAAATACTCATCCTTTAAGTCTCAGCTTGGGTACCACACATGGTGACTTTCTCCCCAAACCCTCTCCCCTTTGGCTGCTCTCTGTTATGCTCTGACAATCCCTTATACAAATCACACTCACCGTACTTAGCATCATGTGCTGCACTATCCTTCCTGTGGCGATCTTCTCTATTAGACTTTAGGTTCCTGGAGATAGGGACTGAGTGGCATTCAGTTTTATATATCTATCTAGTTTAATCGGCATATCCTGCGTTTGATGAATGCACAAATAACCATTTTAGTAGAAGCTTAAGAGTTAACAGGCATTCGTCACGCACAGCAGAAGAGAAAAGAATTCTCGCCCCGTGAAGACGCATACAGTGGTACAGTGCTCTGAAAGGGGGTGGCATGCCTGCACACCTGTGCGAGGTTCTCACGGTGGGCGATCAGGGTGGCAGAGCTGGGTGTGGAAACAGTAACCGAGTTTGGGGCTTGGCGGTTAAGTTTGAGCCAGAGGTGAAAAACCATGTAAGCCATGCTGAAGTGTTCAGACACTATCCTGGAGTCAGGGCAGGAGCAAAGAAACTTCACAGAGGGGAATGACATGATCCAATTAGTTTTTAAGGTCATGCAAGTGGCCCAAAGAGAAAGCACTGCACTGAGGACAGACGCAAGGTGGGCGGGAGGTAGGGGGTGGGGTGTATTTGGAGCCTGCTGCACAATCCAGGACATGGGGAGGGTCTGTAATGGGCGTGTTCTATCCGGAGAGCTCAAGGAGAACCCTGAAGGCGGAAGCACAGTATGGACTCAGATCCGAGAGCCCAGGTGGAAACGACAGGATCTGATGAGTAACCCGAGGAGTGGGATGGAGAAAAGAAGCAGCGATGAGGGTGCCAGGGTGTCTAGCTCGGAACCCCGGGGTGGTACACACAATGTTAACAGGGACAGAGGCCATGAGGAGAGGAACAGTTTGGAAGGAAAGATTACGAGCTCATTTTTGGAAAGATTCTTATGACAATCCTTCCAGACGATTTTTGCAGGGCCAGAGCTACCTTGTTACTGATTTAACTAAGAGATAAAGTGCCAAGAATATACAATGGGGTAAAGACAGTCTCTTCAATAAATGATGTTGGGAAAATTAGACAGATACATGCAAAGAAGGAAAGAAAGACAGAAAAAAAGAAAGAAAGAAGAAACTGGACCACCTTCCCACCTTCTTACACTGTATACAAGAATAGACTCAAAATGCATTAAAGACTTAAATATAAGACCTGCAACCATAAAACTTCTAGAGAGAAACATAGGCAGTAAACTCTCTGATATTACTAACAGTAATTTCTCTTTGGATATATCTCCTGGGCAAAGAAAACAAAAGAAAAAAAAATCAAACGATTGGGACTAGATCAAACTAAAAAGTTTTTGTACAGCAAAGGAAATCATCAACAAAACAAAAAGACAACTGAATGATTGGGAGAATATATTCGCTAGTGATACATCTGATAAGAGGTTAATATCCAAAATATATAAAGAATTCAGATGACTCAACAACAAAATAAAACGAACAATCCAATTAAAAAATGGGCATAAGATCTGAACAGATGCTTCTCCAAAGAGGAAATACAGATGGCTAATAGAATATGAAAAGATGCTCAAGGTCACTAATCATCAGAAAAATGCAAATTAAAACCACAATGTGATATCACTTGACACCTGTCGGAATGGATATCATCAATAAATCAAAGGACAACAAATGTTGGCGAAGATGAGGAGAAAAGGGAACCCTCATACATTGTCCATGGGATTGCAAATTGGTATAGACACCATGGAAAACAGTCTGGAGGTTTCTCAAAAAATTAAGAATGGATATACCTTTTGACCCAGCAATTGCACTTCTGAGTATTTATCCAAGGAAAACCAAAACAATAATTCGTAAAGATCTATGCACCCCAATATTCATGGCAGCACAATTTATAATAGCCAAGATATGGATGCAAGCTAAATGCCCAACAACAGACAATTGTATAAAGAAGTCATGGCTCATATATACAATGGAATATTACTCAGCCATTAAAAAAAATGAAATCTTACCATTTGCAATGACATGGATGGACCTAGAGGTTTTTATGCTGAGTGAAATAAATCAGACAGAGAAAGAGAAATACCATATGATTTCACTTACATGTGGAATCTAAGGAACAAAAAGAACAAACTAATCAAAAACAGACTCATAAATCCAGAGGGTGATTTGATGACAGACAGGGGGAGGGGAGGTTGGGGACCTGGGAGAATGGGGTGAAGGGTTAAAGAAGTACAAATTAGTAGTCGACAGATGGTCTCAGGGATGGAGATCATGCATAAGGAATGCAGTCAGCATTAATATGATGGCTAGGTGGAAAACCAGAGGAGAGAAGGAACAATTTAAGGGGATAATTTTATAAACTATACAAATGTCTAACCAATGTATTGTATACTTGAAACTAATATAATAAAAAAGTAAAATAAAACCAATAAGAGATAAAGTGCAAGAAGATCAATCACAAAAACCTAGAGTATAAGACAAATATTTTAATTCTCACAGAGTCAGATAGAGCAATTCTGATGATTTGAGGGTGCAAGAAACAACTTCGGATGAGAAATTTTTTGGCTGTTAAAACTAATATTTCCTAACCAGTTCTGCACAAAAATTGGCAGTTATATACAAAAATTTCCATAGGCCATCGGATACCTTATCTTTCTTATTTTATTGACCCAACTAAATCATTCTCCTTTCTTAAAAAAAAAAAAAAAAAAAAAAAGTCCTCACACCACTAAGTGGGTCCCAGTCACCAGAGAGAATTGTTTACATTAATTAAGCGATCCCATTTAGCCATTTATTGACTAATGACCACATGTTTTACTCATCTTTTCAAAATGCTAGAAGGTCTAGATATTGCTGGCGGAAAAGCCCAGAGATACACTCATGAACAAATTTCTTCTGCACCAAAATTGATCCATCTTTTAATCTAGCAACATTCCTCTCTCCCTCATTTTATAGCAAAAGCTCTGAAGAGCAAGCAATAAACAGAACCCCCTTTCCTGGCCCGCGTGGTGATCTTAAGTGCACAGGGACTGCTCTTGGTAGAGAAGAAACCGAAACTGGCAGCTCACCCGCTTCCTCAGGTTGTAGGTGAGAATGAGGTTCCGGGAGAAGGAGTGGGAGAAGGCCGTGTAGAATTCCAGCACTTTCTGCAGGGCGTCCCGTTTAATCACATGCAGGTCACAGTAGGTCAAGGCCCTAACGTTGGCGCAGGACTGGGCAAGGGTGGCTTCCTTCCAGAACACATCTCCAAACACATCTCCTTTCCCTACAGAGAGAAAGCGGTGGTAAGGAAAGAGTCAGGCAGGAGGCGTTGGGCCGTCCTCCGGGCTGTCTTCCCCCTGCGTCCGGCCGTCCTCTGGGCTGGCTTCCCCCTGCGTCCCTGGGTTGCCGTCCATTCGGCATTCTGCAGCGTGGACTCAGAAAAGGGCAATAAGGATTTTAATTTGAACTACGACAACATGCAGTTTAAGAAACTTGAGAAATCCACACAATACACGTCGAGTTGTACCCAGCACCTTTGGGATCATTCATGTCACCACAGAACATCCTAACTGACATGGGAACCCCTCCTTTTATTCTTTATCACTCCCATTTTTTGCAAAATACCCATCATCTGCAAATATCATTGTAATTATGTTTATTCATTTGCTTGTTTATTGCGTGTCTCCCAACATGAAAGTTCTTCACAGAGGAGGAGTTCTGTCTATATTTACAGTTAGAAGGGAAGTGAGGAAGGAAGACAAATGGTGGGTCTCCGTTAATAATGGAGAGGTCTCCATTAATATCAGGCTGTCTTGGGGAGGATGTGGACTCTTCATTGGAGGTCTCTGTTTAGGATGGTCCACTTGGAAGAAGTCAGGCAAGAGTCGAGTCTATCCCTTCCCGTGTCCTTTTCACGGCCCTGACGTTCATGTTTGTATGGTGCTCCAATCCTCACCCTCTCTCCCACGCCTCCTTCCATGCTCCTCACCCTTGCCAAATGCCCTCCTGGTAGTATAAAGATACAGGCCCTAAACAAATGGCATCTCTAGGATCTTCCATGCCTATCATTCCATAAGAGTGTATTTCCTGTCAATAGACTGATCCCGCATAGCCATATTCTGGATCAAACTTCTATCAATCTCCCCGAATATTATACCTAGGGATATCCTTCCTACCTTTCCCAGGGACCAACATTTTAACATATGTCTAGTGCAAAGCCAAATCCCTTCCTGGCACAGCCTCTGGTTATAAAAAATGTGTTTATCTTGCCTCTAAATTTTCAGCACAGATAAACACAAACCTGAATCCCCAGGGAGCCAGAGAGGCGTACGCAGGGGGAAGGAAGCAATGCTACAAGGGTGGAAAGTGACTCTGACAACCCTCAGCCCCCGCATCCAGACCCGCCACCCTCCACAGCTGGAACTGTGACTCAGTATGATTAACAGGACTTTCAAGCACCTGTCCAGAACTTAACCTTTTCTCAAACACCCAAAAGTGTGATTCTAAGTATATAAGGCAGCCCGTGGGCACAGCCTTCTTTGAGCACATGTGAACTGAAAAACAAGTGTAGCGGTCATATTACGGCATAGCTCTATGTGTCTGTGAAATAACGTACAATTCTAATTTATGGTTTTACTGACTCAATATGAGTAAGAAACATGCTTGCAGGAGCTCTTAGGTAAATATGCCTTGAAAACTGTGCTATTTAAATTCCCTTACCAGGTATGTGATTTAAGCATCTATGATATGAGTGGGCTAATTCAGGGCTGGGGCCAGTGGATGGGTCTGTTTCCCTTTGTGGGAAGCTACCTGGCTCCCATGGAGATAGCCACATTCAGCGTGTGCTCCCTAGTATTGAGTTCTACCTAACAAGGCTGGCCGATTCATTTGCACATATGAATTATTCCATAACCTCCCTACCCTGCACCACGATGTCTTTCTTGCCTTTCATATTTATGTGATGGTATTCCTTTAGAGAATGCTCTTCTTCTGACACACATTATGATAGTCAAAAAAACAAACCCTGCATGTGTACTGCAACTCGCATCCAACAGCAAAGCCTAATTCCCTTCTCCTTGAATCTGGACTGACTTCAGTCCCTTGCCTGGACCAATAAAACGTGGCAGAAGCGATGTTCTGGAATTGTGAGGCCTTGCAGCTTCTGCCTGGGTCTCTGGGAACACTTACTCTGCAGATGTCCCCTCCTGGAACCCAACTACCATATTTTGAGAGGAACAAGCCACACGGGTGGTCCCATAAACGTGCTCTGGTGGACAGCCCAGCTGAGCTCTCTCAGCTGACAGCGAGCCTGTGACAGTCATGTAAATGAGCCTTCTCGGTCACCTAGCCCAGGTGAGCTGTCAGCTGCAGTGCCAGCCAACACTGGACCGCAACCACACACAGGATGCTCAAGTGAGGACCGACCAGCTGAGCAAAAACGCACAGAATGGTGAGAAACAATGATGAATTTTTTAAGCCACTAAATGCAGAGGTGGTTTGTTACGCAGAAATAGATAAGCAGAACACACACAATCCTAAACTCTAGGCTGAGAGGCTCATGAGAAATTACTTAATAGGTTACCTAATATTCCAGCGGAACACCATAAATAGTCCCCAGCTCTGAGCTGGCACACCACTTTCTCCCCGAAAGAATGAGGCAAGAAAGAGCAGGGAGTGGCTCTTACAGGGGCAGATTTTCCTGTGTAACCGTTTTGAATAACAATGAGAAAGGCAGAATTTACGTAACTTGCCGTCTCCTGTCGGGATGTAGTGGGGAATAGCTGAGGCAGTTCTGCTGTGAGTTGAAGCGCATTGGCAATCTCGCCTGATTCTTAATAAAATTACTTCATTTAAACGAGATCTAACATATGAGCATTATACTTCTCAAACGAATTTGGGAGTCGTTTTTCTAATTATGAAGGAACCCATAAAGTAAAATAACAGCTCCTCATGTGTGTTTGACATGGGAATTTATCTGCAAAAATTCAGTTTATAAACTACTCTTCAGGGGCATACCTATCGCTAGAAACAAAGTGCAAGCATGTTGTGGTTGAAACATACCATGAAATAAATAAGTACATCTTTAAAAAGGCCAACATTCCCATTGTAAAAATGTTTCCCAATCAAAGGTTTTGACAGAAACAATAAATGGAGGGTAGATCTTACCGCGAAAAGCATTTCATGCTAAGATAATCGTAATTAATCTGTAGGGTCTAGGAAGTCTCAATGTTGTCATAACTTGGATCTGATTTTCAATTCAAATTGAATATTATGTAATCTTTCTTTTCTGTTAAGGCAGTAATTTTGGTATAAATTATGTTAGTAAGAATTAAGAATGTGGTATCGGAGTACCTGCCAGATTCAAAACAAAACCAAGACTATTCCGGCAAGTGAGAAATGTATTTTTGACACACACGACTTAGGAAAACTATCAAAGGGAAAGATATAGAGCATTTGGCGGGCTGCTTGTAAGTTAGCCGCATCGCTGGGAATAATGGCTTCCCAGGTCAGTTTGGGAATTAGAGGCAAGGACGAGCCCTACCCCCACACTCATTTCTAGTTCCCTGGTGTGAAATAATGATTCGTTGAAGAACAAAAGGACCCCAATGCAGTCGGCAGTCAAACTACTTGAGGCAATCAGCTTATTGATTTATTTATCACACTGAGGCGCTGGGTGCAGAATGTTAAAACCTAAGGTTCCAAGTTTTTAAAATACATTCTAAGTGGATGTTCTGAGCTGGGAGGGAAATGAAAGAAAAGCAGGGAAGGAAGGCAAGGCAGTCTAATGAAAACTCCGAGCAAGCATCCCTGCGATAGTCACTCCTTCCCCCGCCCCTCCCCAGTTACATGCGGCTGTCTTGACTGCACTTGTACTTTCACAGTGGATGCAAACAGCCCTAGAGGGTACAAACACGCGACTGAAGAAAAAACGTACGTGGGAGGTGGGACGCCAGACCGAGGTGGCGCAGGGAGGGGGAGGGGAGATCTCTGCAAGGGGCGCGGCGTAGGAGAAAGCCGGACCCCGCAGACAGCTTGATTCCATGAAGGGACGAGGATGGAACGGCCACCTGAAGAGGCTGAAGGGGGAGAAAGAAAGGTAGGAGGGGCGGGAGGAGGTCAGGGAGGTTAAGAAGGGGCGGGTGATCAGCACAAATTCAAGAGGTGCTGGAACATGGGCCCCGAGAGGATCGAGCAGACTACTGAAAGGTAAAGAGTTTCCGGGAGAAATTCGGCTCTGAAACTGACAGCTGAGTTTGGAATGCTCCAGAAAAGGACCTGTTTCCTCGAAGGCAGCCTCTGAGTGAGCTCTGCGGGGCAGAGGAGGAGAAGGGCTAAAGGGAAGTTTTCCGTCGCTTCCTTTCACTATTCATTATGTGCTCCTATAAGGACCACTCGCAGTGGTATCCTGTACTGAGCAAAGCATAATTCTGCAGTTAAAGTCATTATCCGCTGCTGATATCATCAACCATTTCTAGACTCAAACCAATGGGAAAGAGCTCATTCGGTCATTCCTGCAGTTTTCTGGCACGGGCTGTTCTAGGGGCCGAGGTAATGCAGGGGCGTGAATTTCAGACCCGATACAGTGAGAGACAGAGGCTCAGGATTATGACGTGGTCGTGGAGCGTGCGGGAGGGGTATCGGCTCCGTCCAGTGGGTGAGGGAGGGCTTCCGGGGAGATATGATGTCTGAGCTGAGACCTGAAACGTAAGTTCCAGGTAAGCAGCATAGGGACGTAGCACAGGGAGGATTCCAGGGGGAGCGACTGGCATGCGCAAAGGCCCCGAGGCGCAAGATACGGCCCTTTAGCAAGACTGAAAGCTTCTGCCTCTGGGAAACCCCGTATTTTGGATGCTCTGCTCCTTCACTCACCTGTAGAGATGAGTATTGCCGGTATATTTTGTAAACCTTTGATGAAAGTGCCTGGTCTCCTTATTCGGCTGCTAAGTCCCCTAAGCCCCTTCCATACTCTGAACACAGAGTGTGCTAAACCAGCTTTTTGAGTCACTGAATTCACTGTGCTGTCGGGGGCTCCACTGGCAGGGCTGAGAGAGGTGCCAGGAGCATAAGTGGCGATGAGGGCCAGCTCCCGCAGCCCATACTAGTGTCTTCATTCCTCCTCCTCCGGCTGTTAGGAAATCCTTTGTCCACGACTCCATAGGCTTTCGCCACCCTGTCATGTGGCCTCCATACTGGGAGAGGCCATGTCATGCTCCCACTGGCCGCCCTCTGCGTCCCCTCCCTCCAGCAGCCCCCCTCCTCAGTCAACATTCAGGGAGATCCAGCTTAGCCAGGCACCACGCAAGGTGATGAGGAGAGGGGCCAGTCAGAGACAGCTTTAAACTATGCATCCAGCCATTCCCCCAAACCAGTCTTTTCCTCTGATGGTAATGGAACCCATGACTTTTAACTGGGAGCAAAGATGACCACACTAAGACTGCATTGCAGCTAGGTGTGGTCATTTGTCCATGTGCTGGTTAAGGGGAGGGGTGCAGAAGGGCTGTGTGCAACTTCCGGGGCGTGCTCTGCCCGTCTCCTTGTCCCCCTTCCTCCTGGCTGGAATGAGGATGTGCATTCTCTTGGACCAGGAGGCCAAGGTGACAATCCAGTTAGGATGAAGCAACAGGCTAGAAGGAGGCTGAATGCCTGACACCCTGGAGATGCCGTCCAGTTCTCTTATACCTGAACTGCTACGTAAGAGAAATACAAGTTTGCCTTGTCTAAGCTTTCATCATTTCTGTCTTTTTGTGTTCTTTATCTCTTGTATAAACTTTGAAAAAAATTATTATTTTGGGTTTTGGTTGAAGCAGCTAAATCCACATCCTTGCCAATTCAGGAGTCTAAGGTCCAGTGGGGAAATGTCTTGAGCTCCAAGGGGGAGCTGTATACACACCTGCTTTCTTCACCTGCCCCAGGAAAAAGCACAGGCTTCCTTGTGTCTGAAAGACTGAGCAGTAACGTGATGATGGAGGTGCTGGCAGCACATTCAGAGAAAAAGCTCCAGAGATTTGAGTTAAACATCTTGGCAGGACCTGCCCACTTCCCAGCCCAGCCCTGGCTGTGGACCAGGGAGCCAGGATCTGCTGAGCACCCACTGTCACCAGGCCAGGCACCCTGCTTCTGGTACCCACTTTGCGCCTCACTTGGAGGCCCTGACGTCTGGCTTTCTAGCTTATCTTGAAATGTTTACTACCCTCCCACATGCACCGATGGGTGTTTCCCTTGGATCTTCTGCGATCAGGGGAAGAGTAGGTCAGCAAAGTTTCGACACCTTGTAAATTTTGCCTTTGCTTCTCTGTAGTGAAGCTACAAAGCCTTTCTTCTTGTTCTTACCAAAAATAAATAAGTAACTAAATGCTTCTGGCAGTCTCTGACCTCTGCTTCATCTCCTACAGTTTAGAGAAGAGAATGTGCACCAAAAGACAGACAGACACGGTGGAAATCTCATCCATTTGTCTTCCTGTCTAAGTGGTGAAATATACTACTAGGAACAAAGCCTGAGCTTTAAGTGCCAGGTCTTATTGCGTTGTGGTATCTGCTGGGTGCTGAGCCATGCTTTATTGGATTTCTTTTGCCGCTGAAGAAAGCAGGGGCCGGCGACGCTGGGGAGGCCTTAGCTCCTGGAACTGGTGTGCATTTCAGCACACATCTCAGAGGGATATCTCCTTCTAGAAAGGTTTGCTCTCGTTTTAGGTTTTACAGGAGAGTTCAGAGATGTTTCAGAAACATTTGTCTTCTCTTGAGTGCAGTACAAAGGGGAGTAATGGTTAGGCTCTTCTGCAACCCACCCCCATATCAGAGATGGGATACTGTGTGTATCTGGTCTTGAGAGTTCTCAAAGGTGGAGTTACGTTTCTCACCATCTTTGCACACAATTTCGTCCAGTTCGATAATTTGGCCTTACCTAGTATGAGGGCCAGGCAGTGTTCCAGTGATTAAGGAGAGTAATAACAGAAGGATATTACATCGTCTCTATATCCAAGGGATTTACAACGAAAGGAGACAAAACATATATGTGCTTCCAACGAAGCCTACACAAATAAAAATGGAATCCCAAGATCTGTGGGAGGCTGGAGTAGGCAGGACTATGAAGGTTTCATAAAGAAAATGGGAATGGAGTTGGCCTTCTACGGCAAGGCGAGAGAATTTAGATACATGAAAGAGATGGATAATTTTTCCGAACTGCGGAGGGAATAAGCTGGGTGCTACGTTCTTGTTTCTGTTCTGGTTCTGCACGCCTGTTGTCCAGGGGGAAGGATTTATCCCTGTTCCTGAGGTTTCCCTCTGTGCAGGCAGCTCCCGTGGCATCGCGCTCGGCCTCTCTCTCTCCCCTCATCTCAATAATGAGTTTGGAGGAAGAACCGGCCCACACGCGGGCCGGCCCCTGGCTCCCTCCTCAGGATCTGCCTGCCTGCGGTACGTGTGCTCTCTGTGCCCCTCCATGCCATAAGATTCACCGGGCAGCCCCGCGCAAGGGTGGGCTTGTGCTGGTCAGCACCACCAGGCAAAGTCGAACGCTGGGGCTCGATATTGAGACGCCTTCTTGGATGCAGATATAAAGCACATTCTCCAATATTAGCTTTTCAGAAAAATAAAAGGGGATTTTTGTCTTGTACCCATCATATGTATGTATGTATGTATGTATGCATGTATGCATTTATTTATTTATTTATTTATTTATTTATTTATTTATTTATTTATTTGTTGTCTCTCTCTTGGCTTGGAACTCTGGGGAGATCTATGCGATTTTTTAAGCACCCCTGAACCCAAACACCCACCTCTCTTCATTTTTCGAGCTACTCCGATCTTGCTTCTGACCCTCATACTCCACTAATACTATTCTCATGGTCGTCAATAATGACTTTTCCTGATAAATCCAGGACATATTTTTTCATCCTCAACTTATAATGGCCCTTTGATTCTAATATATACTTAAGTTGTTTAGTATTTTTTTCATGTCTTAGAATTAATGATAAGTCACAGTTTAACTGGTAGCATTTTTCTTAGTGGGCCATAAAATGTTGGTGTGTCTTACAATCCATGGCATTTTCTAGTCAGTGAATATGGTTGTGTAACCTTTGAAGATGCCCATCCCCCCTCTGCTGGCAGTCCTGCGCAGACTCTCATACGCATCCCCTATGAACGGGCACTTCTCGTGGCTCTGCTCTGGACCGTGCTTTAGACTCTGCTCCCCTCTCTCCTTGGGTTTTCTCAGCCTCTGCCCTGGCTTCACTTGCCACCTGGATCACAACGATCCCCAGGTTTATACCTCCAGCCTAGATCTCTCTTCTGAGACCAGAACTTCCACTGGACGCTTTCACTTAGCTCAAACCCACAGATCCAAATGGAACCGGCCCTCCTCCCCAGTAAACCTGCCCATCGCCCAGTCTCCCCATCCCAGCGAAAGTCGCCTGAGTCATCCAGACTCCTCCCTCTTGCTCGTCTCCATAGCCAATAAATTAGGGGTCCCCAATCGCTGGCCCATGGGTCGGTACCATCCGTGGCCTATTAGGAACAGGGCTGCACGGCAGGAGGTGAGCAGTGGGTGAGCAAGCAAGTGAAGCTTCATCTGTATTTGCAGCCGCTCCCCAGTGCTGGCATCACCGCCTCAGATCATCAGGCATTAGATTCTCATAGGAGCACCGGTCCCTGGTGCCAAAAAGGCTGGGCACGGCTGCAGTAAACGACCAAGCTCTGAGAACTTTATCAAATATCTCTTGAGTTGGTCTACTTTTCTGCATTTCCACTGCCATTAAACCAGTCCGGGTCACTCTCATCTCTCAGCATCCTCTTTGTTGGCCTCCCTGCCCGTTATCCATTCTCTCCAGAGCACCCAGGATGATCTTTCTAAACACAGATGTGGTTCTGTCACTCTTCTGCTTTCAAGTCTTTGTAGATGCTGTTCCCTCTGCCTGTAACACTCACCACGACTGCACCTGGCAGAACAGTTCACCATGCAGGTTTCAGTTCAGACACCACCCCTGTCAGGATGCCTTCCGTGATTTCTCCTGGCCGGGCAGGATTAGATGTCTGTCTTATAAGCCCCCACAGCAACTTGTTCTTATTCCTACTATAACTCTTGGCACGGTGTTATAAAACTACATATTTATTTTCTGTCTCCCTGATGAGACTGTTAGCTCTATGCCAGGTGTGTCTGTTTGGTTCACTATTTTATCTCCAGTCCCTAGCATTACACCTGACATGTTTATGGAGAGAATGAATCAACATATCGGTGAAAACCCAAGTCTGAGTAAACAATGTAAAGTGAGCCAGGATACGGAAGGCTTAGAACGCCTTAGGATGGATGACCTTAAGGAAAGAATTGGTCCCCAGTCCGAGTGAAGAACCTGGGTGTCCTTTAGGTAGCTACATTGTCAGTCTGACTCAAGAAGGAATTTGCTGGCCTGCTCAGAAACACTCCCGTAATTCACTCTGATCCACACTGATGCTAAGCTAAATGTGTAGACAAATTTAAAAAGAAGAAATAAAGATAATGAATATCAAAAGTTACCCTATAATACAAATGTCCTCCTTAAAGGAATTAAAATTTCACCCAAACGTGGGCCATCAGACTTTCTTGTGGAGACCGTACTGAGCACAAGCAAACAATGTGGGCATCTCTATCTGAATGTGGCCCGCCCGCAACTGGTTAAATTTAAGTGATGGTTTGGAAACACTGTGACAATTCTCCTTCTGTTCTTCACAACTACAATTAGATAAAATTAAGTTAGCCAAATGTCTGTCGCTAAGTTACATAGAACACAATCTTCCACTAAAAGCAGGTGATAATTTTCCAAGATCACTATAAATCAGAATAGAAAATTGACTTGATTTTCCCTTCCTGTTTATAAAAGAATATATGTGTGTTATAGAAAATAATTGAAATGCATTGAAAAATAAGGCCATCATCCAGAAGACTTTGGATAACATTATGATAAACATCCCATCTTCCTTCTACTCACATATGCATTTTTATGTAGTTGAAGTTACTGCATATATAGTGATATATTCTACTTTTTCCCCCACTTAATATTATATTCGAAACATTTTGCATGCCAATAAAACTTCTCATATTTTGACTTACCATATATATTTTTTTTATTATTTAAACCAATCCCCTCTCTGTCTGGGCACTAAAGTTATGAGAATTTCCTTTAGAAAGATCTACTAACTCTCCCAACCGCCAGTGTCTTGAGCGGCTACAACCAAAATTTAAAACTGCTTAAGCAAAAACAGAACTAGGAAAGAGAACTTGGTCCCCACTCCCACCCTCTCTCACTTAGGCAATGTACACATTACCTAATACAAACGTTTTTGCATTTCTGAAGTTCTAGATTATTCATACCACACCTCCTCGCTTAGAGTGTGGACTTAACATAATTGCTTGGGTCAATGGAACAGTTATATGAATATTAGTGCTTGGTTGGAGTGTTTGGAGAGGCACTTAAACATAGCTTCCTCCCCTTGCGCTAAGCATGAAATTACCTTATGATACGAATTTTATGGCACACAGCAGTAATATTTACTCGGTGGCTTCAGCTAGTCCCATGAGCAAGTGAAGTAATACACCACAGAAGATGGCAGTGCAGGAAGTGGGGGGACGGCCTCCTCACACCCTCCAGCTCACGAGGATCTTGAGAAACGCCGAGAAGGACTTAGCTTCTCCGTCTCTAAAATAACAGGGGGTTATATGAAGCAGGTACTGCTTTTTAAATCTCTGTTAGACAGCCACTCTGTCCTTATCGTCTAGCCATCCTCCTATTCAAGAATTGTTTGAGGGCGGGCTTGGGTACTACCTACTAAAATAAATGTCATTTTTTTCCTCCTGCTTGGAACAGTAAATAACAAAAGAAATGCTATCGAGACTTCTTTTTGAAGAAAGTTATTCTTTCAAACTGTATCCTAATAACTTAAAGGATGTGTGAAACTTGGGACGATGTTCGCTTTTTCAAAATCTACTTTAAAATTAAAAAATAAATTCACTGATTTTAAAAGTAGCATATGCTCTTTTAAAGAAGATCTGAAAGACAGACAAATATTAAAAAAACAAAACAAAACAAACAAACAAAAAAACCGAAATTCTCCTAAGGCCTCACAAACCAAAAACGTCTACTGTGACGTGTTAGGGAAGATGTTTCGGGCTTTCATCTATGGATGCTTCTCCCCACGTAGCTGTGATCGTGTGGTGTTTAAAAATTGTATTTTACTTAACTTTACTTATCATAACAGTTTCTAATAGAATTTAATATTCTTTGTGAGCATTTAGAATGGCTACACTCCCATTTCTTTTAAAATGCTCTGAAACACTTGGTCATTTAGAAAAAAAACATTCATATGTTCCCTTGGTACCTGTCTTTTTTTCTTTTTCTTTTTTCCGGTATTCCTTCCTCTGAATCCCAGATCACTGTCTTAAGCCCTGGCCTTTTTTCCCAGGTCCAGAAACACCTTTCTGAGTAGTTATTGGACACTCTACCCGGGTCCTCCACTGGCCTTTCGATGCAACAAGTCAAAACCAAGCCCGTCACATTTCTCGCACGCCATCTTGTCTCCCTCCAGACAGCCTTCTGCCGATGCCTCCGTCTCCCTCCTCACTCAAACGTCAGACCACCTCTCTCACTCCCCAGCCTATTATTCACAGCCTTGTAGACTCTCCTTTCGGAATGTCTCGTCCACCTTTCCACCTGTCTCCCCATCCAAGGTTGCCAGGTTTAGCAAATAAACATACAGGACACTCAGTTAAATCTGAATTTCGGATAAATAATTCTTATTTATTTATTTATTAGCATAAGGATGTCTCTTCCAATGTTTAGGAAATATTTGAGGTGAACATTGCTCATTTATACAAAATCCAAATTTAACTGGACATCCTATATTTTATTTGGCAACCCTACTTCTACCTTGGTTTCTACTGCCCATACCTTAACACCTCTCATGTCTACCATATGCCATAGTTGCCTAACGGCCTCCCTATCTCCATACGTAATTTATTAATCTTCACAAATCACAGCTCTAATGGTGTCATACTTTATTCGCCACCTTCAGTGGTTCCCTACTGCCTGGTTCCTCATGCCGGCATTTAGAAATGCCCACAGGCTGGCCCTGAGCTGCCTCTTGGCCCATGCCCCACTGCTGCCCATCGGAGCTCTCGGCTGCAGCTCACGTGCTGGTCTTGTGGTCACAAAACACACCCCACACTTCCCTCCTCAGGCCTCAGCTCCCAACAAGTCTTTCTGTCCACAATGCCCTACCTCATAGTCTAAACCCTGACTCCCTCTTCACAGAGCAATGGCCCCTGCCTCCTCTGCCCTCCCAGGGCTAGGCCCTTCTTCCCTTACATATAGATCACTAGATGTTTATCCTACCCTTTGGCAGGTCAAAAATAGTTGAAAGTTGGCAATCCTATATGGTTTAGACTAATATAATAAAAGGTCCCCTACCTGGTGCTTTCTTGCTTTACTGCCTTCCACAGGGTCATCATCTCACCTTTTGCCAGAAAAAAAACACCAGGTAGTGACAGTCTAAAGCAATGCTTTTCAAGGTATAGTCCCCTAATCATCTGCAATGAAATCACCCAAGGGAAGAGAGGGTTTGTTAATACCGCCAATCCCAAGGCTCCATCCTGGAGCTGCAGAATCAGAATCTAGAGGGGAGGGGCCTGGGAACCTGCACCCCGAACAAGCTTTGCAGCTGAGTCTTGGGCTGGCCAAAGTTTGGGCGAGCTTAAAGGCTTCTCAGTCTACTCTACTCACACCAGTCCCTGAGGTGCCCACACGTACTCCTACCTCTAAGGGCTAGACACTCGTACTGCTCCTCCCCCTTTAAAACCCTGCCTATCAAACACTCTGTGGGGCCTTCTGGGCTCAGTCAACTTCTACCTTCTCCATGAACATTTATATTTCTGTTCATTGCAGGAAGTCTATAGAAAGAGGTACCCGTGTTACTTATTGTCACTAATCATGCATTTGTCTCCTCAAATGAGCTGGAACAATCATCCAAGACAAGATTTTCTCTACCTCCTTCCCTCCCAAAGAGGCTAACATCATGTTATGCTGCGATAGTTGCTAAATAAATAGATGCTACATTAATATCCAACCAATGTCAAGAAACCCAAAGAAACTAGCTATCTGAGCAAAGATGAGAGTGTCTTCCAAGTTAGGAACTGTGAGAAGGAGGTGTTCTTTTAAAAAAAGGACTTGATCTGCGAACAAGCACCTACGACTTTACACATCCATTTAAGGAGACTGTAAATCCTAGCTCAGTAGTGACTGGGCTGCAAATATGAAGTTAATGCAAGATGATCTGTGGAGCCAGGGCCAGCCCGCCCGCCTTCCCCATGGCTGCTCCCCTTCCTTGGGCTCTGGCTCACCCACAAGTCAAGAAGAGTTTCCTCAATTTGAAAGCCACACCCAAAAAGACACTGCAAACTCAACAGAATACACCTGTCGTCTTATATCCTCCTCTTCCTCTTCTTCCTCCTCTGGCTCTACTGTCTATCCAGTTGCTGCCCAAAACTCACCTCCCACGTGCTAGAGGGTTTCCCTCCCCTACTGTCTCTGGATTCGGGCTCTTCTTCCCCATCTCCTTCCCACCTCCTCACTCAGGCCCTCATCGTTTCTCACCTGAGCCTCCTAGCTGGCCTCCATGCCTCCGTCTTTGTGTAACCCAGATCATCATGTTACCCTCATATTTAAAACTCTCTGAGTCCCTCATCCCCATAAGATGAAAGTCCAAACTCTTATTCTGGACCACAAGGCCTTCCATGGCCCATTCTCTGCCTCCCTTTTAATTCAACTCAACTCAATTCAATTCAGCAAACAGCCCCTGGTGCCTTCCATGTGCTAGGCTATATCTCACATATGGAGATATGGAGATATGAAATCAAAGGATCTCAGCTCAGAGGAGAGACAGACGAGTAAACATGCAACTGATGCAGTGCGATGGGCTTAGGAGAACCACAGGAGGCCTTGGAAACGCAACCAGTTAGTGGTAACTCCTACGTGGAATTAGTGCAGAACCAGGGCTACAGTTAAATCTCCAGCTCCAGGTCCAGGGCGCTTTCCACTACTCAATGCAATCTGGCCAAAAAGACCTTACCTTAGTCTTGTCCCATAGAATAGAACAGAACAAAACAAAACAACCAGAAAAGACACAAGACGTACTCGGATGGGAGACCACCTAGGAAGATCAGGTGCTGTAGGCATAAAAAATTAAAAATAAGGGATTGTAAGCTGACAAGGTCCTTGCAATCTGTGAGGTCAAACAAGGGTTGCCTTGCCTAAAAAGACATAAAAGAAAGACATAAGATGATCCATGATTAAAACACAAATTAAATATCAAAATGTGAGATCCATAAAAGTTAATACAGAGACAGTAAATCACAGTAAAACAAGATCATTTAAATATTGCATTTACGAGATGGAAACACAGGGAGATGGACCAGCTATACATCACAGTAGAGCTGTGATGAAAGTCCATGCACGACTCATCCACTTTGGTCAGGTAACCCAGAAGTGAGGTAACAACTTACTTGCAGGTGCTGATAGTACCACCTGGGCAGAGGGAAAATGGGGCTCTGTGCCTTTTAATTCTGAGATCTATGACACATTAGGAGAAAATTACTTTTAAAAATATGATGAAAAAAATGTACATGCTAAAGGTTTAAATTTTTTTTCAAAGAGCAAAGACTCTAAATTTCAGAAGACGTTATAAGTGATTTCTAAGAGAACCCCAAAAGGATATTGAGAGGGTGTCATCTCAAAAATAAGGCAGAGAACATCAGAGGAAAAGGAGAGCATAAAAGATTATCTAGCATAACCTGTTCTCAGGGGACAACATGGCTTTCGATACAAGAGAGAGATTGTCTATGTTTGTTGGACCATGTTATCTAAACTGCAGGCTGCGAGCGGGTCAAGAAAGCAATTTAGTGAGTCATGACAGTCAATTTCTTTTGAAATGAAGAAAGTAGAATCTAATAGAAAATATCAGTTACATTTCATGTAGCAAGAGGAAGTACCGAGTTTTATGTATAACTGTGTTCTCACGTGTGTTTATTGGTTCATGAGATAATAAACATTTCACCGAGTGAGTTAGTCAAGAAGGTTTAAAAAAGACTCTTCTCGAACACTTTCATTAGAAAGGGTTTTTTTTTTAAAACATATGCTAAACACACTCAATTATGAATACTGGCCCTTTTCCTCATTCTCGGAATCTGTGCTAAAATTAAACAGAGAATGGGGGTGGAATATTAGAACTGGAAGGAGGAAACAAATTAGCAGAATGTAAATGAGTGGACTGATAAAAGACTAGAGGAGATCAATGGGCTTTGGTCTTTTTTCCTAAAGCCTCCATGATAACTCCTTCTTCACTGGAACACTAAATACACAGTAGCTGCTCAATTATTACTTGTCCAATAGAAGCTCCTGTATGCTTTCTTTCTTAACACTTATCAAGCAATGTGATCATTGCCTTTTTAATAATGTTGGTCTCTTCCACTTGTAGAAGCTCCTTCAAGGCTGGGCTAATGTTTGGTCAATAGCTGCATCTACCTCTGTGGCATTGCCTGGCAAGTGCTCAATAAATTTTGACTGGACCAAAATGAAGGGCATCAAAGGGCAATGAAGATCTAGTTCTTAGATCCGTTTGATGCTTGAACCCCTTTTGCAAGAACAAACTGGTTTCAGTTTATTGAGCAAAGAATGTACTAATTAGAGAAAAACAGCTCTGAACTTAAATTTCCAGAGAGCAAATAGTTTAGACTGTCTTATGCATCTTAGCCCAGAGGTCAGGTTGACTCAAGAACCTGCATCAACCTGTTATGAATAAGAACCTCTTGAAATGTCCTGGATCCTAGGGACACACATGAGATGCCTTTTCTAGTCTGGAGAACTTGAGTGGAACAACCCTTAGAATCCGTAGCTGCTGAGCTGTTTCAGAGGTCCTATCCACGTTGCTAACTGGAGCAGGCAGGATTCTCAGGAGGATCTGAGGCAGAGGGCTGGATTTGGAGAGGCAGTCAATTGACTGAGTAATCAGCAATGAATCAAGCCCTTGTGCTTTCCCACACGAGGCCAGGCTGAGGGGAAATGGAACAGGCCTGAGGCATCATCATTTGCCTTCCCTGATCCTCTGCAGCTCCGTCAGGCCTCCATGCATAGGTGTCTAAACCCATCTTCTAACAGTGCCGCTGTTTAGGGTGGGTAGGTAAGGATTCCCTGAGCAGGAGTATGTAAGGGGGATGGTACTGGTCATCAGCTTAGATTTCTCAGAAAGGCATATGGTGAGTTATCAGTGGGGAGATGGGTAAAAGATGTCCTACACCAAAGGATCAATTCAAACTCAAATTCAAATTCAAAGGAGAGCCCACTAGTCGCTAGTTACCCCCCTTCTCAGCCAGGCAAACACACCGATCACTATTAACAATGGAAAGTCCTCTTTGTCAAGAACACTGATTAAAGGCAGGGATAAATATCATTTCCCTACAGCCATATTAAAGCAATGACTGCACCCTTCATGTGCTCTGTTCCTTATATACAGTCAAACCTCATGTCTCTACGGAGGAGGAAGGCAGGGAACAGCATAGTCTTGTGTGCAGACTTCAATGGACACCAGAAATCCAGAACGCTGATTTTAGCAAAAAGTTTCAGTCTCCACTCCCAACCCGTTCTCTGTCCCAGTCTCCCTCCGACCATCTGCCTGCTCGTGCTGAAGGCATTTAAATCATCCTTGGATTAACCTGAGCAGAATGTAATCAAGAGGGCAAGTTGACTTGGGGCCAGGGGACAAGAGGAGGGCTACACATCATGCACGTCAAGCAGGAATAAAGTCTAGGCCTTTAAAAAAAAAATTATCGAAGTCTAGACACATGGTCTGAATCTCAGTTCTAACTTCAGTATAACTTAATCTCTCCCTGCCTCATTCTCCTAAGAAATCATATGTAAAAAAATTAAAATATACGTCTACAATGTCTCGTGCCCGGCAGTGTACCCAGCAGATTACATAAATCTCCATTGGGACTGCAGTATCGCCAGATAGATTAGAGAAAAGGTTCTGGAGTCTGAGGGACTCCAGGATGCTGGCTCCATGGACCTTGTCAGCTCTGATATCTTGAGAAAGTTCCCTAACTTCTCTGAGTGCTCATTGTCTCATCTGCAAAATGGGATAATATGATCACTTCATAGGGTCATTGTAAGGATTCATTGAGAATCTGTATGGAAACCGATGGCTGTTATTATGACAGCTTGCCCCCTCGAAGAGGTAGACATGCCCCCAACAAAGAGCTGCTTTGTGGCTACGTCAGGCAATCAGATGAATGCTCAGAGGCCACTGATGCTCAACATGCAAAATACCAACAAGTCCCCCACATCCTTGCTCCTCCTCCCACGTCCCCTCTTACGGTGTATGGCAGACCAGCTTCCCTGCTACACAAGAGAGAAATTCAGCAATTCTCATAGACTCTTCCCTCTCCCCACCTCCCAATACCAGATCCTTCATCCTGCAACAGGTTCTGTTGATTCTACTTTTTAAAATGTCAACTCCATTTGCTTCTCTCCATCTGCCTGTCCCACCCTTCTCCCTCAATCCACTCTCCACGCTGCAACCACAGTGATCTTTCTAAAGCACAGTCACACCTCTCTCCTGCTTTAAACCCTTTGATAGTTCCCCCAAATACAATTCCAGCCCTTTAACATAACTTCCCGAGCCTTCCATGATCCGCCTAGAGCTTGGCTCCCCGCCCCCCAGCCTCATCTCTCACCATCTTCCTTCTCGTTCTGCGTGCTCCAGCCACAGCGAAGCACTCGAAGTTCTACAAATGAATCATGCGCTTTCGCTCTCTCTCTCTCTCTGCAGGGATTCAATCTTTAGGTTTCAGCTTAGGTGTCATTTCTTCCAGGAAGCCTTTCCAACACTTGAATGCTGGGTTAGATGCCCCTTCCACTGTAGGCGAACGTCTGCTTATTTGTTCGTCCCCCCAGAAGACTGGAAGTCTCTTGAGGACAAAAGCCATTTTTGTCATTGAAATACCCCACCAGCGAGTGCCTCAAACAGCATCTGGTACCAAACAGGCACTCAAATATTTGTTTGTTGGTTAGACGGACAGATGCTAACACTTGGCCGTGGCCTGTGGAGCAGTCTCTGGTTACAGGCGGCAGCAGCACTGAGTTGCCCGGTAGCTAAGCCAACCGTGGGCATCAGAAGGTTTCCGTGCAGCAAAGGCAACACCTACCTAGGATGGCCACCACCTCGTCGTCCTGGATCACCTCCAGAGAGCCGGAGACCACGAAGCAGAGGCTGTCGACACTCTCTCCTGCGTGGTAGATGAGGTCCCCTGGGGCGCAGTGCACCGTCTGGAACTCCATGGCCAGCGCCCTCAGGCAGCCGTCGCTGGCCAGCCGGAAAGCTGGGTGTTCCTTGAACACTTTGCGGTTCAGGTGCACGCAGATGTCGGCTCTCATGTCCTTGGGGCAGATCTGCAGGACCTGGTTGTGTGCAGGAAGAAACGGTGTCAGGGTCCTCCTTGCTGTGGCCTCCAGCCCACTGCCCCCAAACACCTGGGGGCAGAAGCAACCCCCACCAGGCTAGACCACACTCAGTGTGCCGGAGGACAAGACAGCCTCAGTCTCTGTCCCTGCAGAGCTTCCTCTCTTTGGATGACAAAAATCTGTGCTAAATGCTCAGAAGAGGAGCCCAAGAGCCAGGGGGCTGGGAAAATGTGGGATTGTCCAGGCGGTTGGGGAAGTTCCTGTCCGAGGAGGTGACACCTGCGTAATGTGTCAGAGGGAGCCACGTAGAAGAAGAACATTCCAGAAGAATAACAAAAGTTGTGAGGGAAACTGAACAACAGCCAGTGTGAATGAGGGGGCGGGGGGTGGGGAGATGAGGTTTCAGGAGATGCCACATGGGAGAGCCCCTGAGACTCTAGGTTATGACAAGCCTCTGATTTATTCTGAGTGTGATTGGGGACACACTGGAGGACTTTGAGCAGGGAAGTGACAGGACTTGACCTACATTTTAAGAGAATCATTGCAGCTACAGCAATGAGCAGAACCCTAGCATGAGCAGAACCAAGGAATGGAGTTAGGTCATTTCCGCAGGAGCCCAGGTGAGAGGTGAAGGGCCTTGGGCTGGGACACTGGCAGTGGAGTGAGGAGTCATCAAATTCAGAATATATTTTCAAGACAAAGCTGACATGATCTGCCGATGGACTGAATACGAGTGTGATTTAAAGAGAGATACAAGATAATATTCACTGAGCACTCGCGACGTGCCAGGCATTGCCGAGTACTTCAGAGCTGTTCATTCATTCATTTTTATCGAGTACCTTCCTGCGTGCCAGCAATCACTCCAGGCTCTGAGAATGCAGTAGTGAACAAAACAGACAAAAATCCCTACCATCATATAACTTACCATTTAGTGAGAGTAGACAAATAATAAGCAAAATAGTAAAATGTGCTAAAAGGTGCTAAAGAAAGTAAAGGAAGAAAGGAGAGAAAAAGTCAGGGAGGGTTGTGATTTTACATTTTTAAGTGTTACGTGCACTAGTTAACTTAATCCTCACATAAACTCTAAGATGTAAGCGCTATTATTGTACCATGCTAGAGACGAGGAAACTGAGGCACAGGGAAGCTAAATAACTTGCCCAAAGTGGCACAGCCAGGACATGGCAGAGCGGAAATGGCGGAGCTGGGATCTCCAACTCGGTAGTTGGATTTCAGAGCCCAGTTTACACAGCGGGCACTTCCTACATTATGTGGCTGCCCAAAATAAAGGGGCTTGTAATTTGGCTCTCAGCGTCTGGGAACTCAAGGCAACATGGGAACTGTAAGAGACCCTGTGGGCTTCATCTTCTGAAGAAATGAAAATTTCTCAGCTTGTTCCAGAGAGAGAAATATTTCCCCGGAAGAAATATTTCCCCGCAAGAAACCATTGTGTGGCCTCTCACACAGCAAGCATTAAGTAACACAATAGGACACTTTCAAGAAATTCAGAGTGTTCCTACAATAATCTTTTCTCTCATCCTGGCCTGTGAACAAAGCAGGGGTTATAAAATCAAATGTGTTCAGTGAAGACATTTTTTTTTGGGGGGGGGAGGTGCTGGTTAGTTCCCCACCCCCGCTGCTTGGCCTGAGACCATTCTCCTCTGCATCCGGTGTGCACCTCAGAATTTGGAAGTCCCTCAGTATCCTTCAAAACTCAGATCGAGTCGCACCTTGCCCTCGACAGCACTGCTCATATCCCAGCCCGCGGGGATGCCCCTGTGCTCTGCATGGCGGCGTGGCCGTGGAAAGAGAAGGACGCACGCAGTTGAAATCCCGGCTCTTTCCCCTCCAGGCGACTCAACGGCTCTACTTTAGTGTCTTCTGTCACGTGCACGCTGCTGACATTGGCTTGCGAGGGTTACGTGAAGCCATATCTACCGGTACACTTCCCCCAGCACAGCGCCCTGCCCCCTCCCGCCGTGTGCCTCTGCATTCTTGCTCCGAGGTTGTAGGATGCTGAGGAAGTCAGCATGTTCTCTGGGGGAGGGGAGAGGGGACCGGCCAAGACAGAGGAAAATTCAGGCTGCCCACGCTTGGGCAGAGGGCTTGCTAAGTGCCTCCCTCCTCAAAGCTCATTGAAAACGAGACTCCCGTAGCGATGCCGATTTCATTCGCGTCCTCTTTACAAGCAGAACACCGGCAAGTGAGGAATGGCTCACATGTCATGTCGAAACTGCGCCCAGTGGTGTGAAACCAAGATTTATCCCCCAGGTAAGTCCACCTTTAAATATCTGCTTCCCCCTGCGCTGCGCTTTGCTGGCAGAGGCTGCTTGTGAACGGGGCCTTGGCATGGAGACGGTGTTTCCTTCATAGGCCCCGTTCCCGGAGCCTCTGGGAGGCGCGTGCGAGGACAGGAAAACTGATGCGGAGGAATTACGAAATCCCACCGCCACTGGGCGTCTCCGCCGTTCTTCTGTTGGCCCCGCACTGGCCTGGGAGGCGGGTCCTGAATTCCCCTCTCTGAGGGAGGGTGTCAGCTCAAGGCCCTGTCCTGGGCCATCTTCCCTTCTGCTTGGTTCTGAGGAGAGACCATCCCTGCTGATGCTGGAGGCCTCGAAGGCCACAGGGAGATGTCGCCGGAGAGGCTGCTGGAGCCTCCCCAGGCTGGGCAGGACCGCGGCTCGGCCGAGAGGACAGGCTTCGGGGACAGGCAGACCTGGAGTCAGTTTCCGGCTTTAGCACTTAGTCACTGTGTGAACTTAAAGCAACGTAGTGCTTAGCTTCCTTCTCCAAGTCTGCATTTCGAACTCGCGCGTAGAATTCTTCTGCGGATTCTGAGCGGTGCCCCGTGGAACATCCTGGAGTGATGCCAGGCGCACACGGTGCCCAGGGCAAGTGAGCTCTCACTCCTGGTGTTCTCCCGGCCGCACAGCGGGGGGTCGGCCTGGGGGCGGCTTTGAGGTCCAGAAGACCTAGCCCAAAGGGCCTTAGAGGTCAGCCCTGTCTGTTAGCACTCACAGACAGGGAAACCGAGGCTCAGGAGGAGAAGTGACGTGCTCGAGGTCACCAGCCAATTACCAGTAAAACCGGAGGAGTTGGCACCACTGCCCTCCCCCATCCCACACACCTGGCCTCCTGGGTCATCGCTGACCATTCTGATCCAGAAGGGAGGGGAGGGGAAGGTGGGGGAGGCATGGGAACAGGGACGGGTTCCCTCCCCAGCAGTTGCCTGCCTGGAAGAGCGGCCCCGAACAGGCGAGGCTGGGCTCTGTACCGAGCTGCCACAGTGTCCCTTCTTTCACCAGATGACGACCTGGGGCAAATCCCAAGCCCTCCAGGGACAAGAGACAGCAGGGAGGGGAAGAAAGGGCCCGTGCTGATGGCACTGCCCCCCACAGGAGCCACCCGGCTCAGCCCTGCATGAGGCCCGGGCAGGTACTGAAGCTTCTTCCCCATGACCAGCTTTACAGAGGCCTCCGGGCCGCTGGGGAAAGGAGCCCAGGGCTGAGAGATCAAAGCTCCTCTCTGCTCCGTCAGTTGCCAGGTGCCCACAGGACCCACGGCCTTGTCGGGAGAGCAGAACGGGAACCGCAGTCGCAGCCGCGGCAGGGGACGGGCCCGGCCAGGGACCACGTCCTGCCTGACGCATGCCTGGCCTGTCTGAGAAACGAGGGCAAGTCCGTGTGGACTCGTTCTTCTGTCTGGTGTGAATTTAAAAAAAAAAAAAAGAAGAAGAAGAAGGAATAGTAGGAAAAGCATAAGCTTCGAAGTCGGACGAAATGGTTTCAAATCCTGGCTTTGCCATTCTTAACTGTGACTGAGGGTAGTTAATAAAATTAATTGGGCCTCTGTATCATCCCTCAGACAGAAATACCAGGGCCCCCTCCCCCTCCCTAGGGCTGTTGTGGAGCCCAACTGAAGCCTGAATGCAGGGCCAGGCGAGGAGCGAAGGACAGTAAACATCTGTGCTTAACCCACGGTCCAGATCTGGAAGCTGGTGCTGTTATTATGTTACTGTTGTTGTGGCGGATAATAAGATTTCAACAAAAGTATTGTTACTTTTAAGTCGGGATCAGTTAAATTTAATTCAAAAAATTTTCCTTTTAAACTGTCAACTCTTATGCAACAAACCCATAATGAACAAAATGTCAAAGCTTTGAATGAAGACAGGATCAGTAGCAACGCGGCGTCATCTTATGCCATCTTAGAGCCTGAGGCTAAAGGAAAATCAGAAATACGGATCACCTCACGCTGAGTGACCCTGATTCTCATCATCACACAAGTTTGGGAAATTCTGTCCTGGACAGTTAAACTTCCAGTTCCTCTTCCCCGGGAGATACACCCTGTCTTTCCAGTTTCTTCAATAATGACTCTTACTTGCTACTCCTGGAGCAGGGCTGCTCCGGAGGCAATCGGAACCTGTGGAAGCAGGTCCTGGAAACCCCAGACCACCCAGGTGGACCCCGGGGCGCAGCCGGGCTGGAGGAGCGCTGCCCTAAGAGAGCCTCGCCCGTCGCCCACCTCCCGCCTCACCTTCTCTGTGTCGATGCCTCTGGACATGGACCAGGTGGACACGATGTAATCCATGACCCGCTCACTCAGGCCCTTTGGCACCTGGTAGAGCTTCAGGAAGTCCCGGACGCTGTTGAGCATCTCGTGGTACCTGTTGGTATTGGCGTACATCTGTTGGAAAATGGTCGTCACGTTCCCGAAGATGGTGGCATAGAGAAGTGCTGGAGGCAGGAGGAGAAGAAACGGCACGTGAGCGGTTCCTGAACCAGGGCCCGAGGATGCTTGCCTTGGCCAGAGCAGGCCAGCGGCCAGAGCTGCCCTCCCCGGGATGGACTGTCCTGGCCTTCTCAGGAGCCTCTGGGAGTGGGCCCAAAGGAAGAGCGTCCTAACTCCAGGCCGCTGGGACAGGGCTAAGGTGGGCAGGCGTTGACACGACCGGGCCAGAGCTAGGATGCAGGAAGCAGCTGGAGCGTGGGGCAGTGACTGCTCCACACATAAAGCCGCATGAAGTGTGAGCCACGCCTGAAGCCACCGATCAAACGTGGTCCTATGTGCTCGGCACCAGCCCAAATCCAAACCTGTCAGCAAGTAATCTTTATCAACCCTGCCGCGTCCCAAGCACTGTACGACCCACTGGGGCCATTAGGGTGAATGGGCCGCTCAGTCCTGGCCCGCGCCCAGCAATGTCACGGAAAGGCAGGCCTGGAATATGTGATCACAGATAAAAGAAAATAGTAGCTAGTCTGTCGAGAGCAATGAAGGGCGTCCTAACTTTGCTTCGCACTTAGTGTTCCGGTGCGCGTTACCACCACGGTCCACTTCACTGTCCTGTGGCTCCTGGGAAGAACGTGCGGCTTTGCTGTGGCGAGAATAAGATGAGAGCCCCTCTGAGATGTGACAAGTACATATTCTGTGCTCCTCTCACTCCCCCCACCTGAATGTCACAAAGGAGGACCACGATGTCATCACGAAACCCCACCTTCTACCTCTAACCCCCATGGGAGACGTGTTCTGTTCTATGGACCTACGGAGGGAACCCTAGTCAGAAGCAACGAATTAAGGACAATGGAAAGGAAGCAGGTAGCTCAACTTCTAGGATGTTTAGTGGGACAGAAAAGAGACACTCGAGGAGTGGGTTTGGACATAAGCGTCCTAAGCCCCTGGTATTCTCTGCTTACCCTTAATCAGCTCTCGAGCTCCCCATTCTCCTCAGCTCCCCGATCTCTAGAGCCATCAGCCACACTCCCCCCCCCCCATCTCTCTCATGTCTTTTTGGGACATCCACTCCAGGTTCCAGAAGCTGGAGGGGCACCTAACATGCCTGCTACCAAAGGGGAGTGATGAAGGGAAAAACTCATCCCTGCGTTAGCCGGGCATCCGGTAGCCGAGGAGATCAGCTTCTGCAGCGCTGTTAGACCCTCCCCAGCACACCTGTGATGTTCAGGGGGCTAAGGAGACCTGTGGCTGCTCTAGGAAGACGGTCGTGACTCATAAAATTACTTATGTGGGAAAATGCACCCCAACTTCTAATCACCTTGTAGAGTATAGTTTACTCCTAAACTTGAGAAGGCTGAAAAAGTTTTAAAAAGAATAAATAAATGGCCAGTTCTGCAAGTATATCAAAGCTTAGAGGTAAAGAAAGAACTAAAATGAGGCCTTTTGTAACAATGAAAAAATAATTGTCCTCCGTTGGTAGTTTATGAGTCTATCCAAACTGAATGTGTTCTGTGAAGAATTCCAGAAGATACGTTAAAACTGAATTTAAAAAAGACTCTATCCTCAAACCTACATTTGTCTCTGTGCTCTCAATTCTTAGTAGAAGAATTGGGCCTTTTCTAGCCCTTCTCGTCTGGGAACTCCGTTCAGCAATGATGGGGACACACTGGTCATGGAAGATGTGTTGATATGGATGGAGCCACACTGACATCTTTTTCCCCCCTTTTATGCCAAATACAGAAAAAGAAAGGCATGCAAAAGCATGAGATGAATGAACACACAGGGGGATTAACTATCGATGAAAGAAACAAATCAAGGAAAACCATGATAAGTGAAAAGAGACTTCTTAAAGATGGAGGTAGGCTTTCAAAGTTTATTGGTGAAAGATTTTCTTGGTCTATCTTTTTCCCCCCAGTTTCATCGAGATATAATTAACGTAGAACATTGAATTAATTTAAAGTGTATAACACAATGATTTGATACATGTATATTTTGAGAAATGATTACCACAATAAGTTTAGTTAACATCCATCACCTCACATAGTTATTGAGTTGTTTCTCTGATAGTTTCTTCCCCTTCATCTTCCATTCTATTTCCCAGATCTCCTGTTATTCAGGTGTTGGATTCCTGGATTAATCTAATTTTCTTATTTTTCTTTCCTGTTTTCTATCACTTTATGAGGGATTTCTTCAACTTTTATCTCCATCTCCTATTCTATTTGTTTAATTTTTATTTTGCTATCATACTTCTAATTTCCATGATTTTTTTTTCTCTAAAGGTTTCTTTTTAATAGCATTCTGTTCTATTTCATTAATGTAATACCTTCTCTTATTTTCTGAGAATATCAGTGATGGATGGATTTTGTAGTTTTCTTTTCCATGCTTGGTCTTTGTTTCCTCATTTATTTGTGTTTGAGCGCCTTTCACATTAGAAATATTTGATAATCCTTAGGTGTCTACTTATATTTAAGAGTGGGGCCCTAGGAAATTGATTAAAAGCTTTGTGCTACAAGTGGGGTTGTCAACTGTGAGACTGATCGTAGGATGACTTGGCTGGAGTCTACGTTAAAGAATCCATGGTGTCATCAACTTTAGGGTTGTCCTTTTGGACTTCCCAGAGTTCCCGTGGAAGCCCTCGATCTCCGCTCTGGAGAACACTGGCGTCATTCAGCAATCGAGTAGGGAGGATGACGGTCCCAACATTTGGAGTAGCACCTTTGCCTGAAGCCCTGTTTTCATGTGGGGCCCCTGGCTTCCAATGTCTCTTGTGTCCCTTTGTCCAGAGACTCTCAAGAATAAACAAGTCTTCTGCGAGCGGAGTAGGCAGTGACCCAGCTTCATAGAAGGAAGATATTTGGGGGTGGGGTGGGGGGCGGGGGGTATCTAAATGCTTCTTAAACAAATTTTGAACCAGCTCTCTTTTGCTTAGCCCTCCTTCCCCCTCACTTCTGACAGCACTTATTGCCATTAATGCCTGAGTCTTTGGGGGGAGGGGGGAGGTGTCCAGCTGTAAATCAAATTATTTTTTTAGATTTCCCCTCTGCCACCTTAAGAGCTTTCTTGAGTCTGCCAAGTCAATCGCTGCTTTCCAATTTTCAAATTTTTGATTACTCTTCCCTCATCTTCTTTGCTTTATGGACTTATGTCCTAAACAAATCCATTCCTTTGCGGTCACTTCAGTGTGGTTTCAGGAGTGATCAGACGTAAATGTGTCTATTCAGTCAGCCATGTTTAATAACAGTAATATGAATGGCCTGCAAAGGTGACCAGGAATTGCTGGCTTTGGCCCAAATTGACCCCTATGAAACCGAAAATGTTTTTAAATCTTCAAAGCCAAGAGCTCAGAGCAACGTAGCAATAATAAATAATAACATTACCTCAACGTGGGTATTATCCCCATGTAGCAGAGAAGGAAACTGCAGTCCGAAATCAGAAATAGTATGCAGGGAGGCCAGAACCCAGGCTCTCTTGACTCCAGCGCCACACCACACTAACTCATCCATTTGCAAAGGTCAGTGTGCATCATGATCACTTGGAGGGCGTTTAACACAGTTTCGGGGCCTCGACCCCAGAGTTTCTGATTCAGTAGGTCTAGAGAGTTCATGTTTCTAACGAGTTCCCGGGCAATACCGTCATCGCTGGGAACTCTGAGAAGCATGGCGCTATGGCCTCTGTCTTCTACTGCGACTGCTGTTGCATTTCAGAATGTGTCGTCAAACTCTATAGACATAAATGTTGGTTTTGATTTGTTCTTCATGGTCGAGGCTTGTTGGATTATTCACCAATTTCTTTTTTAGAGTTGGTTTAGGCAGATCGAAAGGAAAGGGTGGCTTCTCTAGACGAAGCCTGTTTCCTGAACAAAGACAATATTACACAGTCTCCGCCAACCCTGCTGGTAACACCGAGGCAGTACAAGCCCTTTCCAATTCCTGCCTTAAACCAGATAGATAGTCCCTGAAATCCAATATCCATTAAAATCGTGCCTTACTCCTACTTATTTTTATGAGACTTAATTTCTTCATTTTTTTTGAAGGAAAAAACTATTCAATATAAATTTCCCTTGAAGTAAAATCACCAGTCTTATGATCCTTAATTTCCCATTAGGACGAACTTCTCATTAAGTCAGGTAGTGACACTGGGAATCAGACCTTGGGGCGAAGGTCATTAGCACGACAACATTGGCACTGAGAGCCCGGAGCAGGCCAGATACACCCTCTCACTCCCGAGACAGTGATGAGACGCAGCAAGAGGGCCTAAAAAGGCAGAAGACCTCCAAAGTCAAATCTTTTGTTTTCCATGTGAAGAGCAGCCCAGTCAATCCTGAGAGATGCCCCCACTGACTTATGTATCCACAATGCTATCACAAAGATGGGGTCTTCAGTTATACTCTCCTGGATTCTAATTCCAGCTCAGCCACTTAGAGCTGTGTGCCCAGAGGCAAAGTACTTCTTTTTCCTTCCGTTTCTGGTAGTCCGACAAAAGGAAAAACACCTGCTCAGACCCCTGGGTTGTTAGGGGACTTAATAAGATGCCATGTGGAAGAACCCTGACTGCCGAGCCAGAACACAGAGACCCTCAACATTATCTTCTCTTTCAGTTAATGGTCTTGGAATCGACTGTTAGGAATACACACTTCAGAGAACATTTCAATAAGACAGTAACCTGAAGGGCGACTATTATCTTTTCATTACATAAACAGACTCAAAATTTATCATTACAGGAAAATGTTGGAGTCCAGAGGAAGACGTTTTAAACTAAGCTCCTCGGGCACAGAGGCCTTCAAAGGAATCTCTAAGATTCATAAATACTAATAGCTTTGACACATCTGCTGAAATACTGACTACTTAGTGGTGTTGAATGAAGGCATTCATGATTTAGGAAGGACTAAATAGTAAGTATAAGCCTGTGGGGGGAGGTGGAAGAGGGATGGGAATAAGGCCCAGGAACTAGACTTGGTCCTTATCCCATTTCATCTGTCCTACATGACAGCAACACGTCTAATTTTGTCAATGTAGTGGTTTTGGTCTTTGCTGCTGTTATTGCTTTTGCTTATTCTAAGGCGATAATGGTGGAGTGGGTGTGAGGATCATGTTTATATTGGCATGGTAACGAGCAACTAACTTAAAGTGCCATTTCCTGTGATTTGAAATTCATAACTATGAATCTTGTTGTCTGGGAAGAAATGGGTAGTTAACAATGGGGAGGAAAGGAAGTAGCTAAGTACTCATTGCCATTCCAACAGATCAGTGTGCGGCACAGGACAATGCAAAGACTGCTCTGGGGACAAAGAGCTGTGAGTTGGAATGCTAGTTCCACTACCGGCCTCAGCATAATCACTCGGCCTCTCTAAATTTCATCATATATGATGAGTTAATAATTATCTCATAGTTTATTTTTTAGTAAGCAGGATAATGTATATAAAATACTTATCACAGTACCTGCTATGTAATAAAAGCTCCATACACAATAATAATAATAATTAAAGCTGGATGGTTAAGAACTATCTCTAAATTTTCTAGGTTCTTAATTCGACAAACGTAAACTGAATACTTGATGAGTCACGTGCTATGCTGGGAAGCAACATGGTATAATGCAAATAACTTGGGCTCCGAAGAGAGAGAACCCTGGGTTTCAATGATTGGTCCTGCCTCTAATTCAAGTCCTAAGAGCCTCAGTTTCCTCACTTATAAAAGGGAGAAGATAAACCACCTCTCAGGGTTTCTGCGAAGGTTCGATGAATTAACATGACGAATGCCATGCACAACGATGGCATGAGGTAGGTCTGAAATCTTGGTTTTCTTTCTTGAACCATGCAGTACTAACATTCATCCATCAATCACCCCTAGATTCTAGTCCCCTAAACTTTGGCTTTGTGTGGGTACATCCTACTGTGATATGGAGAATTGTGCTTTTCTTAAATAGAAGACTTCCTGGAGTCTTCTCCAGAAATTGTGGCATTAATTGGGGTCATTTCAAGGGTACTTTCCTTTGCATTTGGTGGGTACTCAGTAAATGCTGTTGAGTAACTAACTACTGAATAGACTGTCCCAAAGAGGCAAGTTCACTCAGGTTCAGTGATACAAAGTAAGAGTTCTGGACCTGAATCAACATGGGTGGGGTTTTCCACACACCACCACCAATTCCCCCAACACCAGGTGGGTGTCCTACAGTTCAGCTCAATTCTGCTAGCAGCAGATTCCACAGCTAAGGGCTCAGTTCCATAGACTGACCTCCACTCCAGAAGCCGATCGTAAGTCCAAGTTGTTATCTGTGCTTCTGACCAACTGGCTAGAAATCAGAGCTTCCCAGAACCCCCTCCTTGCGTTTGCTCAATTTGCTAGAGTGGCTCACAGAACTCAGGAAACCCATTTACTCACTAGATGACTTGTTTATTACAAAGGATGTTAAAGGGTACCAATCAACAGCCAGATGAAGAGATACGTAGGGTGAGGCTCCAAACAAAGGTGCTTCTGTCCTTGTGGAGCTTGGGGCTCTGCAAGGTGGCACATGGATGTGTTTTGTTTTGTCAACCCGGCAGCTCTCCAAACCTGTCCTTTTCATTTTGATGGAGGCTTCACTGCATAGGCAGAGTGATTAAATCATTGGCAATTGGTGATCAAACTGATTCTCTGTCGTGAGGAACCTGAAAATTCCAACCCTTTAATCACATGGTTGGCTCCACTGGCAACCAGCTCCCACCTCTAGGTCCAGGTCCAAGGTCACCTCCTTAACATAACAAGAGACATCTTTATCACTCTCATCACAAAAAATTCCAAGGGTTTTATGAGCTCTGTGCCAGAAACAGGAGAAGATCAAATACAGTATATGATTTTTATTATAAATCATAATATCACACAAGGGCTTCTCAAAGTTAGGTCTCAGACCAGTAAGTAGTTTCAACAGAAACGGAAATTCTCAGGCCCGCCCCAGACCTACTGGATCAGAATTTCTGGAAGTAAGGCCCAAGAATTTGTATTTTTTTCAAATTCTCTAGGTAATTCTAAGGCTCCTTAAAGTTTGAGAAGCACTGCTTTATGCCTTACTGATCCTCAGTATTTCTCTACTAAGTTTTAAGTATAATGCCATACCCCAAGGTAGGTAAGATGGTCAGAGGGGGAGAAAAGATCTCGACCAGGCCATACCGAGGAAGCAGAAAGAGGCTATGAAGGAGGCCGCCCTTTTCCTACCAGACAGAACAATGACAAAGAAACCAAAGAGAATGAGAGAGCAACCCCACCGGCTCTCGACATAGTGGCCCTGCTTCTCTGTGGTTTCATTTTCCTCGATTCAGTTATTATGGTAAGCCATGGCCCTAAAATAATAAATGGAAAATTCCAGAAATAAACAATTCATAAGTTTTTAATTACATTCCCTTTTGGGCAGCATGATGAAATCTTGTGCCATCCTGCTCCATCCCGCCCGGGATGTAAATTATCCCTCTGCCGGCATCTCCACACTGTAGGACAGCCTGCTTCGTGGCTGTCTTGGTTATCAGACTGACCATCACAGTATCACAGGGCTCGTTTTCAAGAGTAGGGATGCTGGCAATTTCGATATGTCAAAGAGAAACTATGAACTGCTTCCTTGAAGTGAAAGGGTATGTATGTATAGGAAAAAATATGGTATCGGGTTTGGTACCATCCGTGGTTTCGGGCATCCACCAAGGTCTTAGAACTATCTGCCTTAAAATAAGGGAGGACTGTCGCACCTTGATGCACGCGACAGTGATGAGAATGACAACTCAGCTCTAAATTTCCCCAGCTCTATCCCTCATTCCTCCTCGAGCTGTACGGCTATTCCTTGGGCACAGAAAATGCCCCCCAAATCAGAGCATATAAAACACTCACACATTCCCTACTATATAACAAGAAAAGCCTGAAAACTCTTATTTAATATCCTGCTAAGAATAGCACAAATTCCTATACCACATTGAAACTCTGCTGTTTTGGCGAATGCCACTTAACAAGCCAAATTCTTCGGAGAGATAGAAGGTCATTTTCAGGTGCTTCTCATCTGTCGAATAAAACAACAGCTCCCACTGCATGCTCACCGTTAACGACATAGCACCACAGATAAAAGCACAGCAATTTCCACAGGCAATTACTTCTGCAAATGAATCAAAGAGGTCAGACACAGGTTAGAAAGGTCGCCAAATAATTTGCTACCTCCGTTGATTTTGTGCTCGCTGAGTTCTTGATTGCAAAGAGACGGCCACTTAGTTACAGTTATACTTGGCTAAAGGTAGATTAGCTTCTAGGTTTGCAAACCTGCGTCTTGCTTTACTTCATGATGACAGCCCTCAGTTTTATATCTCTCCAACATGAATCATCAGATCATCTAATTAATAAAGTCATTTAAAATAACATATGATTTTCAAAGCCATTTAACCTTAATTGGGCTCATTTTCCAACGATAGTTATATCTCGTCTGAAATTGTAAGCTTCGCAAAGCTCAAACTCCATTTTACTCCTGCATCTCAAAATGAAGAAAAGAAAAAAATTCAGAAGGCACTACTGTCACCATAGCGAACTAAACTGGAACATCGCAACGACTGCACAGAGTGCCTATTACGGAAATACCTCTCCCAACAATAATAAAAAGAAATTAAAATCACTTTCTCCACTGTCGACGACTCTGATCTCGGCACCTGACCTCAGCATCTGTCGATAGTCCTCACTGAACAGCCATCAATCTCTCAGTTTGTTAAAGCAGGACTGGAGTTTTTCAGTTGCTAAGTGACACTGTAGGTCATACTGCCTCTCTCCATGTTGCTTTCAAAGCAATAATTATCCAGAAGGATAGAGCCCCCAGCTTTCTACTACACAGGATGCCAAGAAGCAGAGAGTCGTAAACTGTCATACAAGACAGAGGTTTCTTTCTTTCATGAGTCAGTGGTCCTAATTCCGACTGCTATAGCTGTAGGGCAAGTGCATTTGTGACTCTTTGGGAATAGGAAAGCCAAATATTCGATTAGCGAATGAATAAATTAATAATAACAGTAATAATAACCAGTACTTATATAGCTTTTATGATGTGAGTCATTATTATAACCACCTTGCATGCATGATTTATCTTAATGGTAGATACTATTATCATCTTCAGTTTACTGATAAAGGATCTGAGCCAAGAATGTTTGAGTGACTTCCCCAACATCACACAGCTTGTACGTGGCAGAGGGGGGATTCACACCCAGGCAGGCTGGCTCAGAATCCACTCCACAACTGCACCAGACGCTTCTCTAAGCACATATCTACTGTGTGCAAGATACTGTTCCAATGATTCATATTTACTGACTCATTTATATCTCTGAAAAGCTCTACGAGATGAGGACTATCATTACCTTTATTTATAGATCAGCCACAGAGAGGTTAAGTAACTTGGCCAAGGTCATACAGCTGGTAAGTACGAAGCTGGATCCAAACCCAGGCAGTCCAGATACAAAGTCCTTCACACGAGAGTTTCCAAGCCCCAACACCATCGAAATTTCACTTCTTTGTTGTATTAAGAATAAAAACGCTATTACAATCTTGGTGTAACTGGTAGCCACAGACAGTCGACTCACCAATCACAACTATCTATGCTACAGCAAGTCTTACACGAAAACCTAACAACACTTACGATTCTGTTGGGGTGAAGTCCCCAAGTTTGGTGGTGGATTTCCAAGAAGGACTAAATAGAGGAAAGCAGAGGGGTACAGGAGCTAGTCCTTGGCTCTTTGGGTGGGTGGGTATCCTGGGGCTTGTATCACAGCTACGTTTACCAAAAAAAAAAAAACCAAAAAACAAAAAACAAAAAACCCAAAACAAACAAACAAAAAACAAACAAAAAAACCAGCTACCAAATCCATGAACCATCCAAGTAATACTGCACAATTCTTTTTTTTTGCAGTCTTTTGGGGTCATAACCACCTTCTCCTTCGCCGTTTGTTTTTCTCTTCTTTTCATCTTTTCCACGTTCTCCCTCCTCTTCGTCTTCACTCTCACGCTCTCCATCGAAGTCTCTACCACATCCACTTTCCTCTTCCTCCCCACTGACTTCATCTTCATCGCCAAACTCTTCCTCCTCACCTTCTCCTCCTCCATCGTCCTCTTCCTCCTCCACTTCGGCATCTGAGTCAGGGCCTTCTCCGGGCTCTCAGTCAGAGCCATCCAGGTAGGTCGGCGGGGGCGGGAACCTGAAGACACTCTCGGTAGTCACTCAGGTTAGTAACCTCCCAGGTAAACGTACCCAGGCTTTTCCGACACTCTTTTTCAAAGTTTCCATGGTGCTGATACTTTTCGGTTTATTCCCACTGAAGTTTAGATGTGTGAGATTTAGAAGTTTTTCTGCTAGCCTGTCCAGACGTGCAAAGATTCTGTTATCACTGAGCTCAAGGTTTTTCCATTTAGGTAGTTTGGGGAGATTTGAAATTGAAATCAAGCCTACATTTATTAAACTGTAAGTTCACAGATTCAGCTGTTAATTCCTCAATTTTCCCATCCTTCGATTTGCAATTGCCCAGGACAAGTTCACGAACAGGTCCCTCAGCTACAGGTGGATCCTCATCTTCCCCTAACTTACCTTTCGGCAGCAAGGCTGTTCAAAGGGGGCTGCCAGGGTACATTCCCAGGGTGAGTGGAGCCCCAGAGCCAACTTACTCACAGGGGCGTAGAGAAACCAAGGAGGGAAAGAAAGCTGGAGCCCAGCGCTAGTCTCACTATTTAAAAAATGTTTAAGGATAAGAGTATGATGTCTTTATAAAATAGGTTATAAAACAACAGGCTTAGCCAAGAAATATTTAATGATAATTGGATACCGAGGATTAAAAAAATAAAAGAGGGAGAAGAGTTAATTGAAGAAATTAGTAACTTACCTAATGATGAACTTTTTACCAGCTGAGAAGAAATAATTGTAGGCTACATTTACATTTTACAGAGACTAGAAACTCTCGCAGTCTCCCCACCCCTTTTCTCCCTTGAAAGAGGAACGATTAAGAAATAGTATGTCGACGCAAAGGTCATATTTTTCATGGAGAGAGATGGCTAAGGAGGGCTGGCCAGGTGTCAGGAGGAAGAAATGGCACCTTCATGAGGGGTACGAGCAGCTTAGCTTTGAGTGTCCTTGGGTTCTACCCTGACCCTGTCCTTGTATGCACCCTGCATTCAGGATTCGCTCCATGGATGTGCCACCCATGCAGTCACATGGCCTATGGCCCTAGGAAGGTCCTATGCTTGGTTAAAGGCCCTGATGTCACCGTCTTAAAATTTTTAATGATTTTTTTTTAAACAAAGGGCTTAGTATTTTCATTTGCGCGAATCATGTTGCTGATTCTGCCTGTTCTACATCCCTATCTTTGTTCATGTTGTTCTCCCCATAGAAAGATTTTCTTCTGCCTATCCCTCCCTGTCAGAACCTGACCCCTCTTTCAAGGCCCAGCTCAAACGCTATCAAGTCTTGGCCAGCCTCCACAAGCCTGAAGCAGGCTCTCCTCTGGGCTCCCAAAGCACTTTGCTTTACTTCTGTTTTAGCACTTGTCACACATAACTCACAATGCAGTTATTTGCAAACATGACTCATCCTCCCCACAGAAAGGACGGGCAAACCTCTCTCAGATGAAGTGGGAGGTATATTCTTTCACCTCTGTTGCTCCTCAGTGCCTGGCACAGAGTAAGATCAATGCATTGTTGATGAACCGAATTTCACTCTCTGTAATAACACGGTGATTTCTTGGCCACCAGCAGCTCCTCTCCCTGTGAGCTGCTCCTGGCCGGGCCTGGTTCTGCTGACTGTGCCACGGTAACTTCCGGCTACCTCAGAAACTATGGTAATGTGTGAGAATGGGTAGCAGGCGGCCAATTACTTGAGGAGAGTGAAATGATTTCGTAACTAGTAATGGGCATAAATAGCTGAGTGAAATGAAGAAAAAAATCAGCCCAAATTTGAAAGTAATGGACCAGCAAAATTTTCCACAAAAGAGAACTGATTATCAGTTGAAGATAATATTGCCACCTAAGTAAGTGGTGCACTGAAATGCCCCCAAGAACCTTCCTGAGGTTGAAGACTCTACCACAAAAGTAGCTGGTGGAAACTGGCCATAATGGTTTTCCCCTGAGGGCCACGTTGCATCAAAAAAAAGACCCAACTACAACAAGCTCTCCATGTGTTTTTCTTATAAGCACATCTTAATCCGGTCATGTCTTTTTTTCTTGTTTAAAACCCTCCAAACTCTCTCTTACTAGAGAACAGAGTCCAAACACCTTAGTAAAAACAGAAGCTGTTATTGAAAGGAGGGAAAAACAGTGGGGTAGATGGTAGAGGCTCTGTTCATCCCTCTGGCGACCAGATCAAAGTTGTGACGGAAACAAGGAGCAGCAGCAAGGAAAGATTGCCTGGGATCAAGATGAACAAGCCACATAAATAGGAAGAAATCTGAGGAAGCACCTTGTGACGGCAGAAGGTGGGCCGGGGTGAGGACGCGGGGCTGCCGGGTCTCCAGCGGCTGAGTGAGACAGAGGCTGCGGGGGCGGCAGACGCCTGTTAAAGGGGCTGCGGCCACAGGCGGATTTTTGCAGTGACAGGCCTGCTCGCTCGGAGCACCAATGCCTATTCGGCAGCACGCAGGGGGCACCAGGGACTTACAGGCAGACGTCGTTGGAGTGAGGGCCAAGTGGAGACTCGCTCTGTACAGAAGTGCCCGCGGGATCCACTGTTCCCTGTTGAGTCCTCCCTGCTCCCAGTGCACGTGTCCACCATAGCCAAGATGTCATCAAACTGGATAACAGAGGTCGCTCCACCCAGAGGATTCCCTGAAACCCCGCCACCCCCAACTCGTGGCCCCACCCAACCCACAGCTAGTTGTATCCTCAGTGAGTCAGGTGCTCCTTGCTGAGCAGCGCCTAGACTCACACTGGAGGTATCTGGCCTCAGTTTCTGGTGTGGCCTTTTGAGGCAACTATAAGCGCAGCATCTGTGGATTGCTTGCTGGATCTTAACAGGTGGCCGTGGAGGGGTAGAGGTTTGGGCTATGTTTGGCCTGCAGCTGACCCTCTCTCAGGACTGTGCCACTTGACGCCTACTTCACGAATCCATGCTAATAAGACCGTGAGACTTAGGAGCTTTGGTAAGTACATAGAAACAGACTTGGAACGGCAGCCAAAATGGGAAGACACAGAAGTAGAAACCATACGAGGGAATAGAACAGAGATCCAGATAGAATGGAGTCAAGTAATCTAACAGAGTCAGAGTTCAAAACACTGATTATAAAGATGCTCAATGAACTTTTGGGGAGTGTGGATAAATTCAGTGAGAACTTCAACAAAGAGATAAAAAACATAAAAAAATGGAAATGGAAATTATAAAAGGGAACCAGTCTGAAATGAAGAACACATTATCTGAGATGAGAAGTGTATTAAATGGAATGAACAAAGTGAATAAAGAAAAGGATCAAATGACCTATCTAGAGGTTGGAAAAGCCAAGGACCCTCAGTCAGAATGGCAAGAAAAAAGATGCAAAGATATTAAAAATAATTTAAGAAACATATTAAGGGTCAAAATATCCATCTGACCAGCTTACCTGAAGGAAAACAAGATGTTGAACAGCTGTTAGAAGAAATAATAATGGAAAACTTCCCTAACCTGGTGAAGGAAATGGACATAAAACCCCAGGAAGCTCAGAGAATTCCAAAAACCAGGGATTCAAAGAGGCCCACACCAAGACACATTATAATTAGAATGCCAAAGGTTAAATACAAGAAAATATATTAAAAACAGCAAGAAAAAAAATACATAGTTACCTATAAGGGAACACCTATAAGACTGGCAACTGATTTCTCAAAAGAAACTGTATAGGACAGAAGGATTTGGCACAAAACATTGGTCGTGATGAAGACCCAGGATCTACAACCAAGAATACTTTATCCAGCAAAGCTATCATTTAGAGTTGAAGGACAGATAAAGAGGTTCCCAGACAAAAGTAAGCTAAAGGCATTTATCACCACCAAGCCAGTATTACAGAAAATGAACTATATAGATGTCTAACAAATGTACTATATACTTGAAACTATTAAAATAAATAATTTTTTTTTAAAAAAGTAGCTGTTATTGAGTGCTTTCTTTGTGTCAAGTACTATGTCAAGTATTTTATGGATTATTTTATTAAATCTTCACAGACCTAGATAATAGGTGCTGTGATGAATGCTATTTTAAGTATCTGAAAACTGAGATGCAGAGAGGTTAAGTAACTTGCCCCAAATCACACAGGAACCAAGTGACAAAACCAAGATTTGAACCAGGCACCCTGAAGCTTGAGCACTTCATTATTGCACTGGCCCTAGCCTACCTGGCCAGCCTCTGGCCAGCCTCATCTCTCACACCTGTCTCCTTCCCCTCACTGAAGCCCATATGAGCTTTGTATGATAATCTAAATGTACCTATAGTGCTCTCGCACTCAGGATCCTGAGTCTTTATTCCAGCAAATTCATTATTCTGGTGAATGTGACATCTGGGTTTCAAATTTGAGACTTGGGACTCCTTTCCACTCTTAAAAGATTGAAGACAAGAAAGCTTTTCTTTATGTGGATTATATCTGTTGCTATTTACCATATTAGAAATTAAATCTGAGAAAATTTAAAGATATTTATTTATCCACTTAAAAAATAATAAACTCCTTATATATTAACACAGAAACATATTTTATCAAAATAGCAATTGTCCAAGCATTAAAAAAAATTAGTGAGAAGAGTGTTACTGCTTTACATTTTTCCAAATCATTTTTAATGTCTGGCTTAATAAATGACAGCTACATTTTTATACCTACTTCTGCATTCAATCTAAAGTGATATGTTGTTCTGGTTGAAGTATATGAAGAAATTCAGTCTCACACAGATATATAGTTGGAAAAGGGGGAAATATTTTAATAGCTTTTTCAGATAACTAAGAACATTCTTCTTTGCTCCTAGCCTAAATTCAACAAGTGGTAGTTCCTTATGGTTTAATGTAGAATCTGAAACCATATCAATGAATTTTTCATACTCTGTTACACTAATACATTGGTCCACCTTGCACTTTGAATAGATATTTCCCTCATGTATGATTTTGTAACATCATGCATTGATCATCTGGAAAATATGGGCTCACTGAGATACACAGTTCTTCTAAAAGTCAACACATTTCATTAAATAATATCAAAAATTCCTATTCGCTAATATCACCATCAATCATCTCTAATCATCTTTAATATTGAAAACTCTCAAACTCATGGTGGCAGATACCAATTTTTCATAATTTTAATTTTTGCCTGAAAGTTTTCGTTTTCTAATTGGCAACAAAACTGTCAGTTGTTTTCCCCAAAGTGATGGGCTCACCTCGTTGGTTTTCAAGAAAACATCTGCCAAATACCCCAGTGTGGATAACTAGTTCGTCAGTTGTTCTCTCGAGTAAAAACGGTGCTGAAGACAACATCAATGAAAACAACAGCTATTTCAGTTTAGAATTCAACTGCACAAACGCTTTTCCTTGAGGCAACCACAGTATTTCAGTATGCAGAGTGCTTTATGTATTCTTCTTATTTTGTCATGCAGAATATTAAAATATGTACTCAAGGGTAGAGATTGAATAAATTTAATTATTTGTGTTGTTTCGTCAAGGGTGTTCGTACGTGAAACTAGATTTTTTTTTCAATGAGAGCGTGGCAGTGAAGAATACGATGAAGACTAATGCAGTTGGGGACTGCCTTTATTCATGCTAAGATTCCAGTTATTGTGTTCACACAATCAGTACACACAGCAACACAATAGAACAGATAAAGAATGTCTTAGAATTACTATGTAAGTAGTTTTGACCTCACGAACTCCCTGAAAAGGTCTTGGGGACCCCCAGGGACACACAGGTCGCAATTTGAGCACTCCTGCCCTACACATTTTTAGAGCCACCTCAAATGTTACTTCCTCGAGGAATTGTACCACCTCCCGCTCTTCTGCGCCACCACTGTAATTTGCACAAACTTCTAGCATAGTACCTGCATTTTATTAGAAGTAGTTAATTATATCACTTTTTTCACCCACAATTACCAATTTCTTTAGACAGACTCCATGTCTTCTTTATCTTTGACTATCGAATCCTTATCACTACCAGGCACATAGTAAGTGTTTGATAAATATTTGTTGAATGAATGAAGAAAAATCTTGAATGGAAGATTTTATTTTCTAAAGATGGTTACAACAATATGTTCCATCATGCATGATCTCCTATAATCCTGTCACATACCTGTCAATAGGTCTGTTGCCCTCTTTTTTAGCCTGGCAGGCCTTTGTGACTGCATCAACCTTCAGAGCATGGTAGAACAGATGTTATGTGACTTCTGAGGCTACGTCTTTAAAGTGCCATGCATTTCTGCCTTGATCTCTTGGGACACTCACACTTGGTACCCAGCCATTATGCCATGAGGAAGTCCAAGCAGTGACCCACATGAAAGGAAACCTGGGCGCCTGCTCGAAACTCCAGTTGGGTTCCCAGCTTACATTCAGGGACCAATTTGCCACGCATGTGAGTGAGCCATCTTGAAACAGGATCATTCAGTCCTCAGTTGAACTGAGTCTACTGATAACATGTGAAACTGAAATGAGACACCATGATGAGCCACTGCCCAGCTGCAGATTTATGAGCTAAATAAAAAAAATATATATATTATTTTTTTGTATCACTAAGCTTTGGGGCAATTTCTTATGCGGCAACAGATCGTTGACACACTTTCTATTTGCGTTATCCTCCTTAAAAAACTGTCAGGTCATAGAAGACAGAAACTACGATTGTCTTACCCCAGTATTCCCTACCACATCTAGCACAGGACCTTGCACACTGTAAGTGTTTGCACACTGTGAATTACTGACCTGGAGTCAGCTCTTCTTTTTAGATATCACATATCCAGTTAAATATAACCAATATAATCATGGACCTTACACATATAATTGGAGAAATATCTCATTCCCCCAGGGCACAATTAGATACTGCCATTCCTGTTAGGAGGTGACATGAAGTGTAAACCACAAGCCATAAAACCCGAGTCTCCCTGATTTTCTCATGAATTAGGCTACAGAGATATTTTAAACAATTACTAGAGAAATTTCTTCCTACCAGCTTTGTGCTAGTTCATATGAGAAGCACGAGGTGGCCAATCAGGAAGTCAGATGAAGAAGGCCACAGAAGACAAGGTAGGTAGAGAAAATGCTGGCATGCATTTATTTTCATAACTTGTTATTTCTGTGATTTCCATTTTTAATCAACCCTGCTCAATTTATAGTTTAACATTTATCAGCTAAATTAAGAAAAACTGTATTATGTATTTTTTAGCTCTAATTTACAAACTGTAAAAGAAATTTCACAAGACTTTTTTTTAATGATTTGTTTCAAGAAAAGACATATTTTGTCTAAAAATATCAAATAATGGCAACGGAAGCCATTCCAAAGAAATGGAGACCAACGAGTTCATGCTAATTTTATTTGGAAATGTAATTCTTCATATATTAAGTTTGAGTTTGCAGCCAAGGTTGAGGGTGGCATGCTAAACCTGAAAGTGTGTTATTGGAGGAGGTATTTTAACTAATGATACCTTTAAAACTTCTTGGGCAGCATTTACTTATGACAGGCTAAAAAAAAATAAGCTCAGAAACCAAAAGAATTCTTTGAAATAAAAGAATATTGCATTAGAAAGCCACAGAAACAAATGTCCACTATTTTACACATTAACTCTTTGCAGGCTTCTACTAAAATAGCACTTTGGGTTGCTGAAGCAAAAAACAATGTGCAGTTGATGACGCTAGTGAAAATCTGCATCAGAAGTGTTTGCTTGAAACTGTTAGACGAATCTTTGACAAAGAAGGTAGCTCCAGTACCACTTTCAAATTATACCAAAGATCAAGATATTAGGCTAATGATATGGAAGACCAACTCATAGACCAAATAAAGCAAGCGAAGCATTTTTCATTGCAACTTGACAAGTGCACTGATACTGCAAATATAACAGTCTCTCAGTACATATGCGATTGAACACGATGGCGAGATGAAGAAGAATCCTTTTTTCTTTCATGCTCGCTTCCGAAAGACAGCTACTAGTTTTCAAATGCATAAAGCTAAAAAGAATTACATTATCAACAGATGTGGTGTGTAGTTCAAGTGTTGTGTAGGAGTTGTTCTGATGGCACAGCTGCAAAGGCAGGAAAATATTCGGGAATGATTACCCAGATTAATAAACTTGCACCACAATGTAAATTACTGCATTGCTGTCTTTGTTGAGAAAGACTTGCTTCAAAAATCAGTCAACTAAACTAAACATTGTAGTTAGTGATAACAGTAAAAATTGTGGATTATGTAAAGGTAAAAGAGTTAAATTCATGACTGCTCTGAATGAGTAAGAGAGAAGGAAACTAATCATAAACTAATCATCGCGGGTTGATGTTTGATGGTTGTTGAGAGAAAAAGTTCTGTCAAGAATGTCTAAAGTACAGGATGAACTCTTAGTGGTTTGCAGAATAAGAAATTAGCTTGGTCCCGACTTTCTAAAGATATGAATTAGACAGCTAGACTTGTTACTTGTCTGTCTTTGCTATTGTAATGATCTTAATACTTCCATGTAAGAGAGGAAAATGCTTTTTAATGGCATATACGAAGACCAGAAACAGCTTAAAGCTAACAGCTTAAAAAGACAGTTTCCATAGTTTACGACAGGTTCCAGAGTTTAACCATTATTAGTGAAGGAAGTGATATTCTTATAGCACATCTGCAAAAAGTTATCACCACATAGTTTCCGAATTTGATAGAATGTTTTATATTTATTTTCCTAGGTTTGTGCATAGACAAGTCTATGGATTTGTGTTTTCATCAAAAGATAATTTAAATTTAATATTTTTGGAACTGGCTACTCATGAAGAACTGAAGATGAATTTTGAAAACACGGTACCTCTTGCTTCATTTTAGATAAAAATTAAAAATAAATATTCTGAGCTGTCAACATGAGATCAGTACACCCAAAGATCCTATATGTCAATCCCACCACCCTAAGGAGAAATGTGGGGCCAGATCCTGAATGACCTTAAATATCCTTCACAACATACCTAGGAACATCAGCCATACACACTTCCATGATGAACTTCCTTTCCCGCCTCCAGACCTCATGGAGAATGTGTTCTACTGTTCAGTAATAATGATTCATTGTTATTCAGAAAATCATTGTACATCATGTCTGAAAGCACCTGCTCTCAAACAATGGGATTTAGCTGAGGATGGCTCAGAGGATTAGGTGCTGCTGTCCTAAACATGTGGACCATACCTGAGAGTAGAGCCACAGGGATTCTTTGACATGGACGAGGAGTTCCCAGAACCATATTTCAGAAAGGATAATCTAGTTGCCAACAATCTACTTTAATTCAGCACAGTTTTGTTGAGTGCCTGAACCATGGCCAGTGTCCTTGATGCACTCATTTCAGGCTCCATCCTCTGTCCCTTGAATATGGCGTTTTTGTTAATCTAGCCTAGACTGGATAAATTAGCAAACAAGAAGCAAGCTAATATATGCATGGTGTTCGTTTCCTGTGTGCATATAGGCATGTAATACGAGAAATTGCTATTTCACTCGTAACTTTGTATAATTATAGTTGTGGAATGAAAAAAGTACAATAGGAATTTTCTATAGTAATCACTTGTGTACATGTTAAATAAAAAAATGTGCATAGTGTTTGCAATTCTTTCCTTTTTATCTATGTTTGAATGTTTACTGAACTATAAATTTATGTCTGTTGAATCTAATAAAAAACTGGGGCTTTCATTCTATTCATCTTTTTTAAATTTAATTTTTCTAAATTTAACGTATATTTTGACAAAAGTCTTAGTCTGGCACGGATTGGATATTTTAAAAGATCAGAAACTAGTTCTTCATCACAGATAGCTTGAGAAGCACTGCACCAGAGAACTAAGAAGAGAGCAGATGCTGCTGTATTTATTTTTCATTTGTGGAGACTCTCCAGACCCATCGTCAATAGTTATTTTCTCCTTGCAACAGTGGGTTTATGTGAAGCCATGTACACCCATTCTCCTGGTCCTCTCCTATGCCTACGCCCATGACTTCACAAGGTGGCTCCCTATGGAGTTAGTGATGCTGTCCATAAAGAATAAAGTGAAAATAATAAAGATGGAAATTCACATCAGCCTAACTCATCTAGACAATAAAGCCAACAATAAGAGAGTCAATTGAAAGATCAAACGATGTAGGGGGCATAGCATCTTACTCATGGGAAGGAGAAATTTAGGTTATTTTTCCTTTTCTTTCTTTGTAAAGGGAGCACAGCCATTGAAAGAAGAAAGCTGAATACCTTGACTTGAGCTTTCAGGATTTCAGATGAGTACATCTAAAAGGTATTTTTCTTCTCACCGTGAAATTATCTGCTAAAGCAATTCTGCAGTCACTCTGAATACATACAAACGAAAATTACTTATACTCTGAAAGTTACATTTCCACCTGACGATGTGCAAAAAGCAGCTTTGCAAAATGTGCTTTGGTGTGCTGGGCCCAGTGAGCAATCACCTCTCGCTCCTGACCACGCTGTGCGGGCGCAGAGCCTGGCAGCACCTTCGCCAAGTCTGCTCACGTCCTGCAGAGCTGGCACGTGGTGACTTGGAATCTGATGGGAAACACAGTCACCACCAAAAAGCTAGTTTCTTAAACCTGGAAGGAATATAAATTTACATTTTCCAATTTCATAAATACAATTCCAACATTTAAAAAATATCATCTTGCAAAACCCTTCATGACTATGTATTCTCTCTTTAACTTGTAATTTTATCATGCAAAAAAAAAATATTAACAAATATTACTATGTTTCAAGGACCGAGGTAAGAATTGGAAAGATCAAAGATGAACAAGACAATTTCTAGGCAAAAGGAGCTTTTACTATACAGTAAACAAATAATTGCTTTCATACCTTAGTACTTGTACATCACAGTTTACATTTGAACACAAAACTGACCTTGTCCCAGTAAAGTAGGCAGGAAGAATAAGTGCCATTTTCCCAAAGAGGAACTGGAAAATAGGATGTATTAGATCATCTCCTATTCACACCACAAGGGGCAGATCCAGAGTACGGTGGTGTCTACGAGCATGGATTTGGGGTCAGCTGGACCAGGGTTTGTAAACCAGCTCCAACAGTCATCATTTAGCTAGTTATTGTGGGCCTGTTAGCCCATTTTTCTTATATTTTTCTTATCTATAAAATAGAGATAACACCTGTCTCATTAGGCTATTGGAGGATTAATTGAGAAAATGTTTGTGAAGATGGGAGGAACTCAATAAGTGCTGGTAGCTTTCATTATTTCATTAACCATCTTTTATCGAGCCCCTACATACATGCATGGCAATATGCAGAAAATAACATAGACCCAGGAACAGGGTAATACAAGAAGAAACAGATAAAGGATGTAAGATAATAAAACAAAGCCTCCTCGATGTTCCCATAGCAACGTCTAGATCTCAGAGCACTTATGAAATCTGAAATTGTCAGGGTCTCTGCCTACCCCACCCCTATCTCTTGCCCACAGATCATTAATTCCAAGTAAATTTTCCTAATTTGATAAATACTTATTTACTGTACAAGTAGTGACAGAGATCAAGGAGTCAGGGGATGAGTACATCAAGGACATAGCCATGAGGTCCTCACCCTTGGGGACCTGCCATGTAGCAGGCACTCAATAAAAGCACGCTGAATTAAAGTAGGGTATTGGTGATTAGACTGTTCTTTCCGGGATTTTCCGGTAATCTGTCTTTCATTGATTTCTAGCTTAATTCCATTGTGGTCTGAGAGCAGACATTGTATGATTTCTATTCTTTAAATTTGCCAAGATGTGTTTTATGGTTCAGAATGTGGTCTCTCTTGGTGAATGTTCCAGGGGAGCTTGAGAAGAATGCATATTCTGCTGTTGCTGGATGAAGTCGTTTATAGATGTCAGTTATACCCCGTTGATTGATGGTGTTGTTGAGCTTAACTAGGTCTTACTGATTTTCTCCCTGGTGGATCTGTCCATTTCTGACAAAGGGGTGATGAAGCCACCAATTATGATAGTAGTAGACTCATCTATTTTTCCTTGCGGTTCTATCAGTTTTTGTCTCAGGTAGTTTGGCGCCCTGTTGTTAGGCACCTACACATTAAGGATTATTATGTCTCCTTGGAGAACTGACCCCTTTATCATTATGTAATGCCCAACATTGTCCTTTCTGAAATGTGGTTCTGGGAACTGCTCTTTCATGTCTAAGATTCCTGTGCCTCCTCTTCCAGGTATGGTCCACATGTTTAGGACAGCAACAGCTAATCCTCTGAGTCATCCTCAGCCAAATCCCATTGTTCAAGAGCAGATGCTTTCAGAAATGATTTGCAATGACTTTCTGAACAACAATGAATCATTATTACTGAAGAATGGAATGAAACCGCTCCTAGGATGAGGGAAGAGAACATTTTCCTATGGGGTCTGGAGGTAGAAAAAGAAGGCCATCACGGAAGTGTATATAGTTTGTGTAACTAGGTACGTTTTGAAGGGCGGTCAAGGTCATTCAGGATCTGGCCTCTGAACTTCTCCTTAGGGCAGTGGGACTGAAACACAGGGCTCTCTACATGGTCTGATTTACTACAAAGTCCAGTCTAAGAAGGGGCTGAGCTCTAAGTGGAGGGAAGATGGGACGGAGGGTCCACTTAGCCTCTCCCCTACGGTTCTGACAGTTCATCTCTGGCCCCAGACTGTAGCTCCCACTTAGCAAAACAAAAGATCTACAGTTTACTAGACCCATAGTCCTCAGAAGACATTCAGTGAATTTCTTTGTTGCCCAACCAAACATGTCCCAGGGTTGTTTCTCTCCTTACGTATAATACTCTCCCCAAGGAAGTTCTGGTACGAACAAACTCTTTCTTATGAAATTCCTAGTGCTAATTCAGTGCCCTTTGCAGGTTAGTACCATGTGTGGCTGCCAGGCTGGCTGCCTCTTCATGTGGCTATTAACGTTGCCCCCAGAAACTCTATTTTCAATACGGCAGCCAGACTGACCTCATAAAACCTAAGTCAGATTGCATCCCTATGACTGTCCATTTTACTCAGAATGAAACCAAAGTCCTTGTGATAACTTAGAAATCCTTACGATGACTTTCTCTCTGTCTCCTCCCATCTCTCCAACCTCCTCTTTCTACCCTGGCCTCCTTAATATTTCCCCCAAATATTTTTCTGCCGTAGGGCCTTTGCACTGGCTGTTACCTGCATGGAAAGGTTCTTAGCAAAATAATTGTGTCATTAACTCTGTACCTCTTTTAAGTCTTCGCCCAATAGTATTTTTTAAAAATATGTTTCTCAAAGCAATTGTAACATCACAATCCAAACCTAAGATGCCCCTTTGACACTTCCAATTTCCTTGATGAAGCTCTATGACACCCCACCCCCAGCACCTAGTGCCTTCTAACAAACACATAAAATTATCAGTTTGTCGGTCAAACACTCAGCCCTTATAATGTGCCATGGATTGTTCTAAACTCTTTAGAAAAACTAATTTAGTATTTGCCTTATGTGTATTGATTATTTTCTGACGTCTCTCACTAGCGTAAGGGCAGGAATCTTTGTTTTATTCACTAATATATCTCTGGTGCCCAGAACAGTACTGAGCACATCGCTTGATGTTTAATAAAATATTTTTTAATAAACGAATGATTCTCCCACTAGTTATTTTCACAAAACCATCCTGTGTTTCCCTTCAATATCTCAAGCTCTTGTTCTCTCCTTTTGTACAGGCCACTCCCACTCCTGGGAATGCTCTTCCCTTCTCATCTGTGCCTCAGACTCCTATTCATTCTTTAGCTTCGCTTAAGCATCATTTCCCATGAGAACTTTCTCTTGACTGTGTGCGGACATAATTGAGAGTTCTTTCCTCTGTGTAACCAGATCAAACCAAGGATGCTTTGTGAAGAAATCCAGTTCTGGCCAATAAATGCCTCTGTGTTTGCCTTGAGGAGACAGTTCTCCGGAGGGCCAGGGCACAGAACTGATACCTGAGCTTCAAGCACAGGAAAGGTTAGAACATGTCATGATGTAATGCTTACCTAGAGCATCGTTTACCCCACGCATTGGATAGGAGTAAACCAAATTCTGTGTGAATAGAAAAGGAGAAAGAAGGAAAAAGAGAGAACAAGTACGTATACCATTCGAAGGAGCAAATTTCAAAATGTTTAAAAATAAACAAGCTCAATCCAAGCTGACTGACGTGTTTGGACCACAGTCTGCCTCTAGTGACTCTATAGTAAACTCCAGCTCTTCCTCTTGGAGAGACAATTTTCCTGTGTTTAATACATTGATTTTCCTCCTCTGGAACTCTCAGGCAGCGCAAGAGTATCTTTTCAGAACTCAAAGGCCAGTAAAACTGCCCAGGCCTGACCAGAGTTGAGATTCGTATACAAAGCAACCCCATGAAACTTCAATTAAGGAATGTGCTCAGGTAACCAAGCCTGGTTTCACTTTATAAATACCTACTAATTATGGTCCTTCAAATTCTGTGAGTTCGACCATGAATTTGAGAAGGCATGACTTTTGCCATAAAGCCACCCTGCAAACACAGACCTCTTCAAACACACAAGCTAATTATTTGCTTTATGGCTTACCTAAGGGAAATATTGTTGCCAGTTTCTAATTGATGTTTCATTCTGCTGAAGTTCAAGTGTGTAAATACATAGGATCTTGGATAACTCAAGCCTGCCTAGGGTTAGAAAATGAAGCCTTTCATTATTTCCATCCATCATCCACCCAAATTCATATTCAGAAAATATATCTCCACTTCTGGATTTCTAGACATAAAGTCTTTCTGGGCATAATTTTATCAAAAGCTTTTAATGAGCTTTTAAAATCACCAGCTTTTCCAACAAATATTTGAAGCACTGTCCAACACGGTAACTACTAATCTAGGGAGGGTTCAAATCAGATTAAGACAGAACTGAGAGAGGAAGTTGAAATTAGTCTCAGGCAGGCCACCAGGTACCTCCCTCACCAAACAATGAAGCTAGTTTCAGATTGCTTCGAACAGATAGATGCCTGAGTGGGCTGGCTGGGCCATGTTTCAGGGCCTGACATGAACAGGCAGAAAAAGTCTGGCAGCTGGGGAGTCTGACATCTACTCATACGTCCTCCTACAACATCCTTGACAAGAGCCACCAAGAGTCAATGTTTCTCCTCTTAAAGAGCTTCCCACTCTGCTGCTCGTTGCTGACCACTTGAAGTGTTAGAAAAAATTTCCCTCTAGTTTTTCTCCGTTGGGCATAACTGTACCTTCTGGAGATGTGTGCAATAAATCTATTCTTTCTCTTACATAATGTTCTTCAAGTATTTAGAGCAGCGCTGTCTAATAGAACTTTCTGGAATGATGGAAATGCACTATATCCGAGCACTGTCCAACACGGTAACTACTAATCACATGCCGGCTTATGAAATGTGCTGGTGCAACTAAGAAACTAATTCTTTAAATTTTATTTAAAATTAACTTAAATTTAAATAGCCATATGTGGTTAGTGGCTATCATATTGAACAGTGAAGATTTACAGACATTTCTCGTGATCTCTTTATCAAAAATCTTCCCTTTTCCAGATAAACAGCCCTTGTTTCTTTAACAGGTTCTCAAGCAAAATGGCTTCCAAAACCTTCTCCTTAGGTCAGTGCTCTCTGGACATGACCTCATTTGCCAAATTCCTGCACAGAAAACTCCTGGTGAGGTCTGCCCCAAAAGATCGTGACTTCTTACCTGATCCTGTTCAGTTGTTGCATAATCTTCTCCTTAAACCTAACCTAGCTAATAAACCTGTGGCACATACTGGGCACTCAACGAATATTTGAAGCTCACATGAGTAATTTCAGGTATCTTGGCATAATTCGATAAGACCATTTTCCTAATTCTTCAGTCTTCTTAGATTTTCTATATATTTTTTCTTCCTCCTCCATGATCTGCTTTGTTAGCTTTGAGGATTTGTGGCTCTTAAGAATATCGGATATTCCTATATTAAAATTGTATAAAAACACATGAAAAACTCAAACATAAATACTTTAAAAGATATCCAGGGTTGTTTGATCTCCTTCTAGGAGTAAATAACAACAAATAACCTTTTTAAAATGAAGTAATCATTACCTGGAGAATAAAATTTCTAGATAAGCACCTCCCTCCAGAGATTACAAATGACATTAGTCAAAGCGAGAGAAAGTCAAGTCGTGTATGCAGGGCAGAGCAGAACCCTTCCTCAGTCACTCGACCTCAGAAGCTACCTCAGAAACAGTTGCAGGTTTCATTCTACTCACTGAAAAGTCTTATACATAACACAGTAAATTAAATAGCAAATTACAGTTGCTATATACTTCCAGACAAATCATTAAATAGGTGTTGCATTTCTTTTTTAAAAAAAAAAAAAAAAAAAAAGATGTGTATAAGTTAAATCTGAGAAATTTAAATCATTTTTGGGATACTTTCTCATCTTTGCAGATTGTTCTTCAAAGAGCCATCAGATCCCTAAACATCATAGCTTTAAGTTTCTCTTCTCCTTACTCTAGATCGTTGATAATTTCTAAACAATCCCTGGAAAGCACCGAGAGGGTTATTTTCAGGAATTTGGGTAAATGCGCTTACTTGCAAAGACCTTTTTCAACATGTAATTAACAGAGCTGAGAATTACTGAATATGTTAAGATTATAAACCAGTTTTCTTAAAGTGGGGCATAACCTCAGAATTATTTTACTGGACAGAAAGAATTCATTACAAAGCCACCTTGTGCGGCTGACAGAGAGCCTCTTGCCCCAGCCCATGGTCAGCTTCTGTATGTGAGTAGTAAAGACTTCTGGATATAGGAGGGAAATAGACTAAGAAGGAGAGGACTAGGCTATTGTCACCAGAATGCCTAAAAAACCTATGCCTATAAAATGCCTTCTGTTTCTTCTAATGAGTAATCCTTTACCAAATTTTATGTATGCTGTTGTTTTTGTGTGTGTTCAAGAAAAATAAATGACTACGTTTTCTCATGTAGGCACAAACAGGCTGAGGTCTCTTTGATTTCTCTAAGCCTCTCAGAAATCTTGAAAAATCTTTAGGCAGAGAATTCAGCCTCTTATTTTGTAAGGCCAAGTATTAATTTTAACACACTCAGTAAAAGCACAACGGCCATTAAATACGCTCATAAGTGCCAAATCTCCATGAGGTATAATTAAATTTTGACCAGAATAATAAACTGTGTGAATTCAAGGGGAAATATTACCTCCTTAACACTCTTTCAAATAAAGCTTTTATCTAAATGATGATTATTCCTGATTTAGGGTCTTCATAGGCATTTACTGCTAGGTGCAAGAATGTCCTCAAGTCAATCCTGCAGAATGGTATATAAGAACTCAGGAAGGAGAGAGGGGGCCAGAAAGGAAGCCAAATCTCCCTCTTCTTGGAAGATACCAGGGCCAAAAAGTGGTAGGGCATTTTAGATTACAAAAACAAAACCAAGTGCCTGTGAAAAACTGCATGTAATAATAGTCTGAAATTTAAGAGAAATTAGATCAAAGGGAATAGTTAAGAGGAAAATGGTGATGATCTTAATTAGTGATTTTTGGCATCCCTTTATTTGGAGGTATGGATTAGATGAACAAGAGAAAAACTGGACAAGTTTTCGGGCCCCCCACCCTTCTGGCTTTGTTGAGAACAGTTCCTTGTGAATATCCACTCTCTGCACTGGCTTCTGTGTAGGGTTCTGTATTTAATAAGATAAAGACATTTGCAAGCCCCGTAGCTAAATGGCCATGCCCCACAGAATTTATAGGGAAGAGAGCAGGGTTTCACTTACAGTGTAGACAGTAGTTTTGTACTTAGGAACATAGGTAATAAAACCAGCAGATGCTACTCCTATCTCTAATTATTTGTGTTGAAGTCTAATTGATTTTGAAGAGATGGCACAGAAGTTGTGTAACATTACTGAGAGTAAACAATAAGCCTGCCAGGAAATTACCTGCACTCCTGGAAGAACGCTGATGCACTTTGACGGAGTCCAAGTGGAGTCATATAGAATTCTCGTCTGTCAACATCTCTTCATTTATTATAGAGCAAAAGAATTCTCCTCCCTCATCCTCCCTCTCCAATGACCTCTTCTTCCTATTACTTCTCAAAAAGAACTCTAGACTACAGCCATGATAAACGGATATAGTATATCCATTATGAACTTGAGAAACTGGGCACAGTACTTATGCAGCAAAGACAAAGATTAAGAGGGTACGCTGACTGCCCTCAAGTTGTGGAGGTCTAGGAGGAGAGACAGGTACATGAACTGCAGTACAGAGAGACAAAGAAAGACAAATGTTGTAAAGACAGTGGATGAAGCTTCAGCGGCAGCAGGGACAGCCAAGCAGACATGCTGGCTGCTGAAGGCAACAAATAAATCAATTAAGCATGTCCTGGGGAGGCAGGAAAAGCTTGACTCACTGCCTCTGCCTTAGGTCAGGACCCTCATCGTTTCTTATGCAGACAATTCTAATAGCTTCATAATGGGTCTCCCTTCCTCCAAGCTTACTCCATCTATTCAAGCCGATTCTCTAAAACACCTGCTTAAAATTCTTCCATGACACCCAACCAATTGCAGAAGCCAACACTGCTTACCATGACTTAGTGCTCTAAATCCTGCCCATCTCTCTGGCTTCTTTTCTTTTAAACCCAACGTCCCATAGAAGTTCTTGGAGGTCCCCAAAGGCTCCAGACAAATTATATCTGGACCTTCGCACAAGGTGTTTCTTCTGTCCAGACCATCTCCTTTGTCTTGACCTGGCTAATTTGTATTCATTCTCAGAGACATGGTTCCCCTCCGAAGCTTTTCCAGACAGTCCCTAGGATGGGTTAGCCACCAGCCCCAGTGATCCCAGCATACCTTGCACTTAGTTCTATTAGAGCAGTTTCCACACTGCTTGCATTTCTCACTGTGGCTTTATCAGTATAATTCCCCAAACTCAGACTGTGAATTCCTTAAGTCACCAAACGACATCATCATCGCGGCCCCTGATGCATAACAGGGACTCAACGAATGTTTTGATCTTAATAAAATATTGACCTAGAGGTCCCTGGCATAGGAGGGGGAAATTAATAAAAGAAAAAGAAAAGTATGCTAAACCTTCTTCTGTTATTTCTGGCTAGGAAACCAGAATTGAGTCACTTAATTTCTCTGAAACTCAGGAGTCTCATTTGATGCTGATGATTAAGAGGTCACACAGTGGTGAGGCACACATGTTGTAAGAAGGAAGTACAAAAACCTTGGAATCGCCATATCTAGAGTTGAATCCTTTGCCTTAGCACTTACTGGCTGGGTGCTTTGGGAAAAGTCACTTAGCCCCTTGATGCTTCGGTTTCCACATCTGAAAATGGGGATAATAATAGTAGGAATCCGATGGAGTTATTTAGAGGATTAAATGAGCCTGGAAAACACTCAGAACAGTGTCCATCACATAGTCAGCAATTAATACGTGCCGGATAGTATTATTTTTTTGTTATTGCTTTGTGAAAATGTTTTGTAAAGAGCTAAACGAATGCCTATGATCTTAAAAATAAAATAACATTTTCATGAAGTCTTTCCAAGTTTATAGTAAGGAAAGTTCCCTGAGGGCTACAGGACAGAATAACTTTATATCAAACTAGACTTCAGTTTTAAAGTGGTGTTCTACTCAATTTGATTTAGAAATATTCTGCATGTCTTTTAAAACTCAGAAGATAGACTTTAAAGAAAAGATTTTGTTTTCACAGTGGAAGGAATTGCCTTAGCACTCTTAGGCTGGATTATATCTTTTCTGGTACAAATAAAGCATCTCTCGATTGTGTGGCTAAAGAGAGGGACTGATCTGAAGTAAGAAAATGGCCCCAGAAACCATGAGCAAGCTACTCAGGGCTGGGAGAGTGAGAAGAGTGTGTGTGCGCGCGTGTGTGTGTGTGTGCGCGTGTGTGTGTGTGTGCGCGCGCACGCGTGTGTGCATGCTCTGCTGTTTTCCAAAAGGTTTCTCCAGGAAAAACCTGATCACATATTTATTTTTCTCAGTTTGTGACAACGTGGATCACAGAGCAGCTGTCTCTCATCCACAGCACTGACTGCACCGGGAGCTCTTTCAGTGCAGGGAATGGACACACCTTGGATAATGGCTCTGGAGTTGGTTTTCTTGCAAAAACGCAGCCTAAATCTGAAAAAACAAAAACGCGGCAGCCGTTCTCCTGAGTATTTTCCAGTCTTTGAGAAGATTAAGTGAAACATCAGGAAAAGAAAATATATCATGAAAGAAAAGAAAAGAAAGAAAATATGAAAGCCAGAACTGATACTGACTGGGGCTGCTTCTCACCGTCATTGCGCACAAGCCTGGGGCAAAATGGAATGATGTTATCATTCCATTTTGTCCTTTCCTGTGCATCCCAACAGGAAAGGACAAAATGGAATTATAACATCACATCAGGTGGGCCTGGGAAGAGACATTTTGAAGAAATGGCTTCTAGCATTTTGCAAAGCAAAATTGCAAAAGCAAGTGTGGAGTCTTCTTTAGAGATACTGAAGAGAAAGGTAAAGTCTGTTTTTAAGGAACAGTCTAAAGACCAGGAGTGACTTGGTCAGTATTCTAAGTTCCCTGTGGAGATATCATTTCAGATACGACAGGTCCCACAGGTCTCCTAGGCTACAGCTGCCTCCTTTCTCCTGTTTAAATAACAAAAGTCAAATAAGTCACAAGCTCACCAAAACTATCAGGAGCAGTGATCCATGGTTTACACTACTGGTAAGACACTTGTAATGAGGTCAGATTTGTGGTTTGGAATCTTATGTTGGTCTTTTACCTTTCTCTCCATAAATGACCACCAGACCAGCTGCCCTGCAAATGTGGGCCAATAAACATAAAGGTGATCAGGCGAAACAGAGCATTAGCGTCTGCAAAAATTCGTGCCACTACTAAAAAGCAATTCAAAACCTGAGCTCCACCCACAAATGGTCGTGAATGAGATCACACATGGGGCTGTTTCATGTTAAATACCATTTAAGTATTTAAGCGATTCATTAACGTTTCACTCTCCTTCCCAATACTCTCGTTTCAGTTAAACACACTTATACCTGTCCTCTTCTGAAAGGGAGCCGTGGTGGTTCGGTATCATATTAGTACCAGCCTCCAAAGCCAGCCGTAAGAACAACTGACTTACACATATATGCCCCCAGCAAGCTCCTTCCAGCCCTAAGATCTGGGACCCTCTGTACAGTAAAGAGAGCGCTGGGAAACAGGAGATTTATTTTATTCCCTGCACATTTCAAATATGAGTCAGGCTAGGAAAAATAATAATTAATTTTGGGGCGATAACTGTTACTCCCCTATAAAGCCAGATTAAATATAGACGATCTTAAGATTGCTTCAGAAACTTACCTGTTTCTCTCGGCTACACTGTAACAACTTAACCAATCTTCTTGGACATGCGGAAAAGGTAAAAGGGCTATGAGGATCCAGAATCTTGAACCTACTGGGAATAATAGCTACTAACGTGTTATACCCCAAAACTTCTACAATCTCTTCTCTTATTTTAATATGAGGAAAACTGTCCACTAATAGCCTTTTCCTGTGTGTATATCAAGGGGCTGTCTTTTTTGTAAGAACCAATAATTCTACACGTGCAAGTGGCCACGTGGACTGTAAATATTACTGGAGCATAAGTACCATGGTGGGCAGGGGGGGGGGGCAGAGAGAGGACTCCATGTCTTCAAATCCCCATTCACGCTCTGGTGGGGACAGGCTGTGAGAGAATCCTGAAACTTCTGATCAACAGGCTTTAAATTGGATACAACATAAGCTCCTTTGTAAACAAACTTCAAAACGATACCCCCGCGGAGTGCTCTCATTCCATTTACTGCAGGCTGACTACGGACGCTGACCCAACACGCATCTACTCAGTAAATCTGACATATTTTCAAATTCGGCCTTGTCCCTGCCAGCTCTGGATTCCCCATTTGCTCTGTTAGCCGAGAATAGCACGAGGGCACAGGAGCACACTGCTTTCTCCTTCGCTGTGACCCGGACGCTCACCCACAGAACACATAAGGTCTTCATTATCTCTATAAGAAACTAAGTTATTCCTTGGAAATAATGATATTCTATAGCACGCCACCTTATTAAAACTCCAAGTACAGAAAGTGTTATCTAAAAAAAAAAATCAAACTTGTCATTTAGAGACATGAAGAGGATCTTTCTAGGTTGGCAGATGGACAAGAAACACAGATGGTGAGGGACTGAGCTAACAAATGGATATGATGAAAATACCTATTACACACTAGCCAGAGGTGCGATGCTTTAATGAGGAGGTGATCCAAGGATGATGGGGGGGGGGGGGGGAGTCAAAATCGGTTAACGTTTGCTGAGTGGCTACTCGGTGCTGGGCACAGAGCTCGCCCCTTTAATCACGACGTTTATAACTTTTACCGCTGTGTGTGGTGTTACTACTTTTAGATTTTATGTGACAAAACAGCTTAGGTTTAAGTAAATCAGGCTGAAACCCATCAGTGATGATGAGCTTGACCACCTCGGTAGACTGCAGGAACTCTAAGGAGCTGCTGCTCCCCAGCTGGATGGGAGCCCCACAACCCGCATTCCCTCATTCGTGACTCATGTTAACAAGCCAATAAGCCAGAGCTGTGAAGGAAGTGGTTTTTCCTCTAAAATGCCCTAAGTGAAACAAATAAGGAGTGTGCCTGTGAAATATCCAAAATCAGCCACTGTGGCCCCATCATCAGCTCTGCGGAAGGTACGGAGAGCTCTCTTAGAAGAACTGAGAAAAAGGGACATTGCTGGGGATCGACTGTCTGGTGCATAGCTCGGCTTCTTGTCGGGTTGGATGAGTGTGTTTTCAAGGAACATGGGAATGGCTTTTCTACACCCCTAGATCCTGGTACACCATTAACAGTGCTCACAGTGCTCGGTGGCACTACACGGCCACCTTCAGGAAGCGGACCCCCTGGGACATCCTGTTTATGAAGAAATCAACCAATACACTTACCTCTGTAAAAGATAGAAAGACCAAGCTGGCCATTTAACAAATATTTATACTCCCCTGTTCTTGCCGAAAGCCGGTCTTTCTGTTCTATAATTTCACTCGGGTATCTGGTCTTAGCAGGTCTTTGGGTGGGAATCCTTTTGTCTCTAAAATCAAATCTCCCAGGACATGACATAATGGGGATGAACTGCTGTTCAGTGGACATTACTGGATCCCTATGCATTCTTATATCTTGACCCGCCCTAAGGTAGGCCTGGGGAGGCCGAGGCTAATTAAAATGACCAAACCACAGGGAGTCACAGGAGCACACTCATTTAATGCGTGTTTGTGTTGGAAAGTGCACAGTATTAATAGTCACATTTACTGTCAGAGATGAAGGGCAACTGTTCACTACTCGTAATCATATTTAAAGAGCACATTTACCACAGTGCGGCCTCTTTGATCTCCTTATAAAATACAGACACAGGAAAGAAGCAACTTGCCTCCTACCTCACCTACAGTCCCACTTCAGAAACAGTCGGCTGCCTCGTCTAGGTAAACAGCAATTGACTGTGTGACTAAAAAATAATAAGAAATTGGTAGTTCAGTATGGCTGACTATTGGTATATCATCTGGAAAAATTTTTTCCCAACAGGTGATGATTTAGCAATGAGACAAAACATTAAACCCATCTTTATCAATCCCCTTCGGCAGCATCTGATGTCTTTAGAAATTTCTAGCAAACCGAGTTTCAATTCTCTTTTTATTTTACCTGGATTTTTATTAAAAACAACCTACTGGGGCAAGAGAAAAAATACTTTGGTGATAAGACAATGTACGTGAAAGGTCCTAACACTGTGCCTGGCATCAAACTGGAATCGAAATATGTTTCCTCTTTTCTCTCATCTCGCACCTCGAATGTAGATTGTTGTTTTATTTATTTTGCTAATGCAGTAAAAGGGATGGTCATGGGAAGACTTGCAAAGTGTTTGTGTGGGATAGCAAATTTAGGCATTTGCTTTATGTGGAGAACAAGTTTAGAAGCACTGGATTTACCATCACGGATCGTCCAAGCTATGTATGTTCCTACCTGTTTGATTCAATTTAACAAAGATTTATAAGCACTTGTGATATGCCAGAATTGTGCTGGGGGCATAGAATAAAAAAATGGTCCATGCCCCATGTGTTCATAAAACCACAGGGAAGCAGCTTCCATATATATATTTGGAGAAATGCAGGGGGAAAATATGAGTAAAGCCTACTCTCCAGGACATGAGTTCAATTAATATAATTGAAGCATAATGAGACTAATTGTAGCATGTAAATATTTTCAATTAACCCACAAATGTCCAATTTTGTCACAAATTTAAACATTACAGCCTTTTCCATTATTAAAGGAAGGCTAAGGCAATGTAAAAAAGAAAGTTCTTTCCATTTTTTTTTTTTTATGGGAAAATCAAAAGATATCCCTGCCCCTCGAAATCCTCATATGAATCAGGTAATAGATTTCACAGGAAGGTGACCAAATCACATCATTCATCTGCAGAGAAACACCCAATCCAAAAGCTAAAATGGCCTGTTGTTCACATCATGGCTAAATAGTCAATGTGAGGAAAGGCAAAGAAGCCCAAAGGATGCCTCCATTAATTAGGGTCGATTTACTTCCACTGCCAATCTTAATCACTGGTTAGAAGTTAAGTTTCATTATGATCATTAGTGCCAGCCAGGGATGGCAGCATCACCCCCACAGCTCTAGATGGGGTTCCACCCCTGAGGTTCTGCCACGCAAGGGTCCTGCCTTTAAGGTTCTGGGAGGCTCTGCCCTCATGGTTCTGCCAAGGCTGCAGGCAGAGACCATCTATCCTGGTGAAACCGAGGTGGTGCCCTGCAGATCTCTGGACCGACTTTGGGGTCATTTCCCCCCTTCGTGAAGCAGAGCACACAATCACAGCCAAACAGCTCTGTCGTCCTGTCCTGTCAAATCCAAGAAGTCCGACAGTCTTCCTTCATTTTGCCCCATGTCTGTTCCTTTTGATTTAAACTGACAGTGTTTCTGTTTATATAATCTCATGAATTCTTTATCGAGTGATAGTTTAGTCGCACCCTTGATGTCCTCTTCAAAACATGCTTTCTCGTTTTTTGCAACATGGATCAGCTGGGAATTTTCCAAATATTCAAATGCTAGTTACCTTTTTTTTTTTTAAAAAAAAAGCATTTTATTTTATTGTTACTTTCAAGTATATAAGTACATAGTACATTGGTTAGACATTTATTTAGTTTATGAAACAATCCCTTTGATTATTCTGTCTTCCCTCTGGCTCTAAACAAAGCCATCACAGTACTGCTGACTGCCCTTTTGAGTAATAAGTCATTCTTTACTTTATCTCTCTCCTTTAGCATTTTACTATGAACTATCAGAAGGAATAAAGCCATTTTTTCAACACTTTGCTTGGAAATCTCCACTAAATATCTAATTTCATTACTTACAAGTTCCATCTTCCATAAAATACTAGGACACAGTTCAATCAAGTTTTGCCATTTTATGACAAGGAATGCCTTTCCTTCAGTTTCTAATAACATGTTCCTCATTTCCTTTTGAGTTCTCACCAGAATTGGCCTTAATGTCCATATTTCTAGCATCCACTTCAAAACGTCCAACCTCTACTCATTACCCAGTTCCAAAGTTACCTCCACATTTTTAGACATTTGTCATGGTGGCATCCCGTTTCTCAGTACCCAAATCTGTATTGATCAGGGTCCTTAAGAGAAACAGAACCCATAGGGATTTATTATCAGAAACCAGCTTATACAATTATTGAGGCCGAGAAGTTTCTAAATCTGCAGTCAGCAAGCTGGAGACGCAGGATGGCCGACATGTAACTCCAGTCTGAGCCCAAGGCCTGAGAACGGGGAGAGCCGATGGCGCAAGTTCCACTCTGAAAGCTGTCAGGTTAGAGACCCATGAAGAGCCAATTTTTCAGTTCTAATCCAAAGGCAGGACAAGACCAATGTCTCAGCTCAACAGTCAGGCAAAGAGGAATTCCTTCTTATTTATAGGAATTCCTTCTTATTCATAATCAGCCTTGTTGTCTTATTCAGGCCTTCAACTGACTGATGAAAGCCACCCACATTGGGGAAGGAAATATGCTTTACTTAGTCCACTAATTCAAAGGTTAATTTCATCCCTCCCCCCCCAAAAAACCCACCTCCACAGATACACCCAAAATGATGTTTGACCAAATATCTAGGTGCCCACTAGCCCACTCAAGTTGATTCATAAAATTAACCATCATACTCACTTCTGTAAAGTCCCTTATAAATTTTATATTCTTGGCCTTCTATAATAAACCCCAGGCCTAGACTTGTTTTTCCAGTAATTAAAATCAATTTTCATTTAGCCATCAGGCCATCTTCTCTGCCCCATCTTGTGAATAACAGCATAAATCTGTGAGATGGATGGCTAGGGCATGATCAGTGGCCATGTGGCATTTTCCTCTATGAGAATTTAACTGGGCCCATATGAGGGCCAAGCTTGAAATTTTAGCTTCATAATAACATACTATATTCTAATCAACTGGGCTCCCTATTATATATATATATACACACACATATATATATATATACACACACACATATATATACATACATATATGTGTGTGTGTGTGTATTTCTACTTGATGATTCTTCTCAGATAAAATACTGATTCCTTAATTGCATGTGCAGAGCACATTGCTAGGTATTACAAAGGTTATAAAGATAGTTAGGGATCTCAAACCTTAAAGGAGTTAGAGTTTAGCGAGGAAGAGAAATGCACACAACTAATTACAATTCAAGGCACAATGAAATGACTCTAAGAGAAAACAAAAATATTTAAGTAGCATGTTAAAAGGCAATGCAAGATTATTTCCAGATGAAAGGACACAAACAGCTTCTTTAAAGATGTAGGTATTGAAACCTGGTCTTATACACATATGTGTGTATATGTGCATTGTGTGCACATATTAAAATAGACATATACTTGTGTAAAATCCTATGAAAATTCTACTACAGGAAAGAATTAAAAATAATAGGGTATCTGCCAAAAGCTCAACATTTTCGTTAAGGTGAAAAAGTTCTCTGAAGTGTCATTCGGATCATCATTGCATCTCCCTGGAGGATTCGACCTAGACCAGAGTTTGTCCATCCATGGTCTTAAGTCATGAGCCCCTTGATCAAGCAACATTTTAGATAGAAGTTCAATATAAAACAAATAAAGAATGGCAGCTTAGGTGGGAGGGGAAGGAAGCTTCATCGGCCCTCTCCCTTCCTCCCACTTGCCAAAGACTTTTGAACTCCACATAGTCCAGGGTGGAAACGACTTAAGATAATCACTAAGTCTCTTCCTGCTGTAACTGTCTGTGATCAAGTTTAAGTCTCTATGGAGCACGTGGTCCCCACAGCACTGCACAGTCTGGAAGGAGCAAGCATGCTGTGTAGGGTTTGGAGCCCTCCCTGTAGTTGGGGAAGGAAGCTGAATACATATGAGAGGAAGGAAGGCAAAGCTTTCCTTGAAGTATCCATCCCAGGAAGAAAGGCTTCAGAAAGGAAGAAAGTCGATGAAGACATCACAGAACATGGGCTGGGAAAGATACTGATCAGCAGCAAGGGAGTTGAGCTAAAGGCATTAGAATCAGTATTGAGTGCAGAACCCAGAGAGTAACTGCTGAATGCAAAGGGGGCTCCAGAAATGGCAGGCACATCACTCCTCTTATGGCTCTTCTAGCTCAGTCTTGGCAAAGCTGGGACTCCTGAGGGACTTGGGGACACAAACTCAGGCCTGATGCAGCAGCCTTAACAGCAAGCCAAGAGGGAGAACAATGCTACTCCAAAATCAGCAATTTACAATGAGTTAAAACCACAATAACAGTGTTTCATGGGAGGAAAGGGAAAATGGGCTTTGCTGGTCAGCATCCAGGAATGGATCAAAAGCCCACTTTCTAGAGCTTATTCTAAATGTCTCTTCTATCTCTTTAGAGTCTACTGGACTCCAACAGCTGTGCTCAGCATCTCCTCTCTCATGTACAAAGAGGTCATTTCAGACCCAGCCTTTTAATGTCTGCCAAACTGACCTTCTTGCTCATCCAAAGGGCTGTTCAAAATCAGTCTTCCTGGCCCATGTATTTCCATAAAACAAAGCCACATGCTACCCGTTCTAGGACACAGACAAAAGAGTCAATCCAGCCCTCTCTCTGGTCACAGCGCTGCCAGCCTTTGGATAGTGGTGACTCTTGAGCCCAAGGAGTGCCAGTTAACTGAGGATATGCTATCCTCTTCCTCAAAGTGTCCTCAGTCTGATGTGTCCAGGTGCCTCGTTTGGGACTTTCTATAATCTTGAGCTAAGATAACTAGAATAGCTAAGAGACTATGTTTCTATCAGCCCAACAATTAGGCAAAAAAGTTTTGTTCTCTAAATAAAAGTCACAGCACTGTAAAGTGAAGTGAGCACTGGATTTGAGAGTCAGGAACAAGATTAGAGTTCCAGCTCTGCCATTCACTTGCTGGGTAACTGAGAAGTCATGCTACCTCTCTCACCTTCAGTTGCATCAGCTGGGGCTTATAATACTTAGTCTAAAATCAGTAAGTATTTATCGAATGCCCACTAGGAATCAGGCTAAATGTTAAGGATATTCTGGCAAAAATATCAGACTTGGCCTTGGCCTTTTCATAACTTACAGACTAGTAGGGAAGAAAAAACTAAATCAGTCAACAAACAAATATGTAATTACAAATTTGAAGTGTTCGAAAGGATCAAAAAACACTGTGTTTAGAAAAAAAGCAAGATGGAGTGGAATGTGGGCTTCTTCTAGCTAAGGATAAAGAAAGCCTCTCTAAGGGGAGGCATGCACGAAGCATGAGGAAAAGCCAGCTAAGGAAACAGTAGAGAAGGAGGACTCGAGGACAAAGGAACATCACTGGCAAAGTTCCAGAGGGAAGGAAGGGCTTGGCACATTCAAGAACTCACAAGAGCTTAGGTGTTTTGAGCTGAAAGTTTGGGCAGCAAGGGGACACTGTAAGACAGAAGGCTGCAGAGGTGGCTGGCCATGGGACGGAACCCCTGGAAACCCCCAGCATTATGCTGAGCACGCGGTAGGTCCTTCACTGATATGGGCTCCATAGGAATAAATGCTATGTTTGGTCAGTAGAGTAAATTTTAATTTATAATCTAAGTGATTTCAAAGAACCCTCTATTTCAATGATTCTAGTCTATGAATGGCTAAGGAAAAAAACCTAAAAGAGCTCCTTGACCTTTGTAAATCCCCAAATTAGCAGAACCCTTGTGGAAAAGGATCACTATCCCCTCAACCCAAGGTAAGAATGCACCATATAAGTCCTGTTTAGGCAGACATGCTTGGCCCAAGGGAAACTCGGTGTGCTCTTACAGCTACAAACATTCTGCAAGGTTAAACCCATTGCGTGGTTCCCTTTCTTTCATGAGCAAACACTAGCCTCGCACATCAAGACAAAATGGTAGAATTTCTTAGGTATCTCAATTAAAAAGCCCATATAATCAAAGGCAATTTAGAACATTTTAGGCATAACTATGCCATTTGTTTATGCTCAAAATAATTAGGTTTCTCAACCACATCCTATCTGAGTCTCCTCTTTCAGGACCTGTGTATTTTTTCTTTCTGCAGGTCCAACATTTCCACTATGTGATGGCTCTTCTAGAGACAATCAAGCATGAATATAGGGCCCCTGGAAAAGCCAGGTTAAAAATCACTAAAATGTTCATTTTGCCAGAATAATGTCTGTCGGTTGAGATAAAAACAGCAAAAAGTTGGGAGTGAGTCAGAGCTAGATCTAACCCCGAGTTCTGCCACATACTAGCTGCACGAACTTCTGTTCCTTTCTGAGTCTCCGTTTTCTTTTCTGTCAAACAGAGATAACATCTAGCTGACAGGGCCTTTGTGGATTAAAAGAGATCACACCTAAAGGCACGAGCCTGGTGCACAGAGCATAATAAGCATAAAATAACAAAAGCCAAGTTTAGAAGGTGTCTCAAGTTTGAGATGTAACAAAGTCCTCGCTGGCAGAACTGCTTCCCAAGGGCCTGGCCACCGAGACCAACCTTGCTGAGATCACCAGTGTAGAAACCTTCCAGTGGACCTCGTATTCCCCAGGGGACTCGGGCCCATGGGAGAAAAAGAGGATGAAGGGCTTCTGGGTGGGCAAGGGCACTGTCACTCCTCCCCAGGAACCAGGGCACTCCCTAGAGTCCAGATTCCACCTAAATGGGTGGAAGTAGCCTGAGAAGTATTTACCTTAAGGAGCTTAAAAAGCTATGACTGCCCCTAGCCCTATGTCAGAGAAACACAATTCTGGGGAGATTTCTCAGGTTTTGCCACCACTTTGGCTCACATTGTTTTTGGCAGATGGATCCATAGTTTGTTGATCCCATCTTTCCAATAAATACTCTTGTCTAAATTCTGCCTAAAGACCCAAATCATTGTGGTTGAAGTCAGCCCAATTCTCTTTTGCCCCTTGTGAATGTTATGTCTAGCATTTCAATTCTGGGAGACAAATGAGTTTGAACTAGGTAGCATTTTGGCATCCTTAGCAATAAAAGGGTTTATTTAGTTTAAAAATGAGACCAAAGTCTTATCAATTTGATATTCTTGATAAGTCTTACCACATAGATAAAATAACCAAGGATCAAAAATCATGTTATTCCAGAAATAAGCTGTCCTTCATTTATATAGTTTCATATTAAGAAGAAAAAATTCAGAAAATGACCAATTAACAGGAAAAAAAAAGCCTTTATATTTGGAATCCACACACTAATGTAAAATCCACAAACCTTACTTTATACAATAGAATAAATTCCTCCTCCCAAGATCAATTTATTATCAAATCATAATAAGCAAGGTTTTTTTACTTCATTTCCCAGAAAAATATAATAGAAGGAGGACCATCTCAATTTACAAAGGAGGACGTCAAAGCTTAGAGAGGAACTTGCCTCAGATCATTCGTCTAGTCCAAGAGGAAGGAAGAATGATCAGTGCTACATTCGAGCATAATCAAAAACAAGGACAAGTAAAGGGACATGGACAATCCACGACCTCCTAAAACCTGAACCCATGGGACAGACTTTCACCCACAACAGCTGTGCAGAATGAAAAGAAATATGGCAGAGCTTATGTCTGGGAGGCCCAGAGACCAGGCTGGCAACTGTTGGCTGTCTACCAGTCACAGCCAGTGACAGCTGAGTGCCTCATCCACCTAGGACTGGCCCATCAAGGTACAAGTTGCACTTCACATCGGCCTATATAAATATCAGTACAGGGAATCAAGCAATTGTCCTTAGTCCTGGCTGCAGTATCACGACAACCTCCAGGAGAGGAAGTAGTAACTCGGACAATAGATTTTTAGCTGATGTTAAAAATTCCTGGGGCTCACCCCACATTTTCTTGCAATTTCTTTCTCCTGAAAAGGCTGCCCTCCTTATGAATTTTGACCTGACTTCACCTGGATATAAATGGTTAGTGATGGAGGAGAAGGATGATAAAGGTACCAATGTGGGGAAGTTCTGGAAATCTCCTCTCAAGAGCATCATCTGAAGCTTTATCCACTCCGAAGTGGCCCATGGCCCAGACCAGGGACACCAACAGCCGTAGGCAAGGCACCACTGAAGCCAGAGGATGGAACCGCAGTGAGGAGGGGTAGAAATTTCAGCAAGATGACCAAGGCTTCAACTCTCTCACGCAACGTTTAAAATGAAGATTTTAAAAGAAAAGAGGCACCAACCCATGCTTTCTCAAACGTCTCACTATCCACTGTGAAATTCTAAGCAGAGTTGATTTTCCTTCCAAAATAACACCTCCCTCGTAGTGGTCAATGGTTCCAACAAAGGTGTGAGCGCGGTGGCATGGCTGCAGGTAGAAGCCAGGGAGAAGAGGGAAGTCCAAGCTCTAGATATCTGTCAGTTTTTAAGGATGTCACCTTGACCATATTCTCCCATTTTGGGCTTGGAGCTAAACATAAGACATTGAGAGGGTGAGGGTATCGAGTACATTGTTCGGTCAGAACTGGAAGCCACTCCAGCAGCACCATGGACAGCGACTCAGACTCAGTAAGCCTTAGGTACTATTCGGCGTTCCCTGCCCTCCCCGCCTACCTGCTGTTTTTCTATATCAGAGCCTCAGCACTCAGCCTAGAATGCGGAAGATGCTTTCAGACATTGTCTAGGGGGATGGGCTCTGCTGCGATCTACTTTTCCCCTTAGTACTTTCTCCCTATTCCACCCGCCAGTACTTGAACTCTAGTTACATAGCCCATTTATTTTCAAAGAAAAATATCACAAGCTTTAAAAAATATTAGGCAATTAGCTTATTCTTAATCTGCCACTTGGCTGGCAGGTGACCTCATGCCCTAGGCAATGGCGCTGATTGGAAGTCATCTTTGCCTCTTCCTCTACATGTCACTTCGCCCTCATAATCAAGACCTTTTCAAATATCCTCCTTACTGAATATTGAGTTCTCATCTGAGCTGGTTATAGAGCAAGAGTTCCAAACCCTTTGGGCAGTTGTTCTCTAAAAACCCTATTTTTTACATTTAGCTAGAGTCAGTTTTTCACTGAACTCATTCTTAGCATGACTACCAACTACTCTTTAGAGAGACTTGCTGTGAGGCATGTTTCATGTAGCTTTCACAAACTAGAGCCTGACTGGAGTGATCCCCACTCCTATTCCTCTAGAAGAGCCAGAAACAGACCCTCAAAGGAACTGAATGTCTACTGCTTCTGCGCCCTTTCAATGGGTAGATTCCTGCTGCCCTTCCTCCGACCCAGACCTGTTTTCCCCACTGAGCTCTGGGGCAGCCTACCTGGGAAAGGGGGAAGGTGATGAGAAAACTGGTCCAGATGGAACACCGAGGCCGCTGAACACAGACAGAGGCAAGGATCTTCACCTGGCCTCTTCCTTTTGCTTCTCCGGTTCCATGAGCCACATGGACAGATCGTTCACGTAGTGGGCACATTCTCACTGTAGAATTCTCTTCGCTCAAGCTTTTGCAGTAATCACCAGAAAGTCACCCCTCACCCAACCCACTGCTGGAACTTCCCTTGAGATGGTTCGTATACAAGGGAAGCATATTAGAATACTGGGCGGGGCTTTGAAAAAATATACTCATCCTCACAGCTAGTGTTCCCTCTAGTGATGCTCACCCAGTAGGTCTAGCAATGAAGGTATTACATCTAAACTTTGTAACAGCATCACAGATAATTGGGACACATGCTCAGTTGAGAAGCTTCAGCTTAGAGCCTATATTAGTTTTCTAGGGCTGCAAAGAACCACGGACTGGGTGGCTTAAACAGCAGACATTTATTTCTGTAGTTCTGGAGGTTAGAAGTCTGAGATCAAGGTGTTGGCAGGGCTGATTTTTACTGAGGCCTCTTCCCTTGGCGTATAGATGAATTAACCTATGTCTTCACATGGTTGTCCCTCTACGTGACTCTGTGTTCTAACTTCCTCTTATTCTAAGAAAACCTGTCATAATAAATTAAGGCTGACCCTAATGACCTCATTTTAACTTAACTACCTCCATACAGACCATATCTCCAAATATAGTCACATGCTGAGATACTGGAGGTTAGAATTCAACATATTAATTTGGGGAAGGGGATACAATTCAACGCATAACAGAGCCTTCCATTCAAGGCATGGTCCATAGGCCAGGAGTAGAAGTATCGACTGGGAGAATTAAAGAAATGCAGAGCCAAAAGTTTCATGACAGACTTACTGCATTAGAATCTCCACATTAACAAGATCCCAAGGTGATCCCGTGTATACATTAACGTCTGAGAAGCACTGGCTTAGAGCACATTTGGGTCAATAGGTCACTGTATACACCAATAACTACATTTAATATTTTTTATAATGAAAGTCTTTACCCCGTTAAAAGAATTTTTTTTTTGCACGTAGAAGAGAAAAGGGAGATAAATGAGGGGCCTAAGGCCTTACCAGCACTCCAAAACTCACACCATGCGGGGAAAAGCCCATTTTGTGTATGTGAAGCCAGACAACTGGATGAAACCAAGTCGTATCCCCCAGAAATTTGAGCCTAAGACCCAGAAGGTTTCCTGGATATTTTCAATAGTTCCCTCACGCTTTACTCAACACGAACATCCATGAGCACCCATTTATGTGAAAGGCACTATGCTAGGCACTGGGAATAAAAAACGAAATAAGACCCAGTCCCTGCTCTTGTGGGGAGGGCAACATTAAAGAAACACTTTGAACACCAAGGAGAGGTCCTTCCCCCAGCCTGGGAGACCGCAGCTCTCTACAGATTGGCTGAAACTCAAAAACATGTAACCTGATAGGAGTGTCTCCTTCCTCCACACAGATTCCCTGGAGCCAATGGGCTGTCTGGCAAGAAAACCAAACACTAAGTGAAATCTGTCCTGTCCTGGCTTGTGGGAGAAGGGACTTTCAGGGTATGACTGTTGAGCTAGGCTGTGATGACATGCCGGAAGGTTCACAAAGGAAGCAGCCAGCCATACTTATTTCCCATGAAAGTAAGTTTGTCCAAGGGAACTACCTTAAATCCATGGAGATCTTCCAAAAAAGGACATTCTAAGTTCAGATCTGCCAAGGCACAGAGAGGCGTTATCCGATTGACCTAGCGAGCCTATCAATGCATCCCCTGAGCAGATGCTCTTTACTTAGCAGAATTCTGGGCATACACTCTCTCAGTGCAAAGCTGTATGTACCAGGTCTGGACCAAGTACTTTCACATGACAGCTCATTAATTTAGTCCTCACAATCATACTTCAAGGTAGTTTATCATTACTCCATTTTGTATCTGAAACAGAACCCAAAGAGTTTAGATAACTTTCCCAAGGTCATGTAGTTTTTCAGCACAGAAACAAATCCCAAATGCAGATAATGATGAAAACTATGCATGTGGGCCCCCTGTTGGTCCCTCTCTGGCCCCCATTGCCCCCATCACATTGCCCAGTGTGAAGAGAAAAAGGGCAGAGCTCAGTATCTCTGTTTCTCAAAGTGGAACAAGGCCACTCCCTTTTCTTTTCCCCAACCACTCATCCTAGATACTTTTGAAATTTGGCCTAGATTGTGGGGCGAAGCACAGTCAAATGAGATGGAGGACTCCTCATTTTGACCCTTATTGTTATTCTCCTCACACAGCTGATGGAGGGATGGGCTAAATATGAACAGAAAAGTATGTTAAAGGCTGGCTTTAATTTTTATTAAAAAATGCATTTATATCAATAAAATTAAATGGAAAGAGTCTTTTCAACAAATAGTGCTAGGGCCACTGGATATCCACATGCAAATAATGAAGTTGGACTTCTTTCTCATGCCATACACAAAAATTACTCAAAATGGATCACAGACCCAATTAAGAGCTAAAACTATAAAACTTGTAGAAAAAATTCTAGGACTATGTCTTTATGACTTGGGTTAGGCAAAACCTTCTTAGTTATGACACCAAAAACAGAAGTAAGAAAAAAATAAATTTGATTATATGAAAATTAAAAACTTTTGTGCAGCAAAAGATACCCATGGAAGAAAGAAAATATCTGTGAATCATATATCTGATAAGACATTTGTATCCAGAATATATAAAGAACTCTTAAAACTCAATAATAAAAAGACAATCTAATTACAAAACAGGTGAAGGAACTAAACAGACATTTCTCCAAAGAAGATACACAAATGGTCAATAAACACATGGAAAGTTGCTCAACATCATTAGTTAGCAGAGAAATGCAAATCGAAACCACAATGAGATACCACTTCACAACACCAGGATGGTGATAATCAAAAAGACAAGTGTTGATGATGACGTGGAGACACTGGAACTCCCGTAAACTAATGGCGGGAATGTAAAATGGTGTGAATGCTTCGGGAAACATTTTGGCAGTTCCTAAAAATATTAAACATAGAGTTACCATGTAACCCAGCAATTCCTTTTTAAGTATATACCTCAAAGAAATGGAAATATATGTCAAGAATTTGTACATGAATGTTCATAGTAGCATTATTCACAACACCAAAAAGTGGAAATAGCTTGTATGGCCATCAACTGATAAATGGATAAATAAGATATGTTCTATCCATACAATGGAATATTATTCAGCAATAAAAGGAAATGAAGTACCAATACATGCTACAGCATAGATAAACTTTGAAAACAGTATTCTAAGTACAATAAGTCAATGAGAAAAGCCACATGTTTTATGATTTAATTCATATGAAATGTCCAGAATAGGCAAGTAGGCAGACAGAGAGACAGACAGATAAAGAGATAGAGATAGAAAATAGATTAGTGGTCGCTCTATTAATCTAATTAGTGCTAAGGGATATGGGAAGAAATAGGAAGTGATTAGAAAGGGTATGGGGTTTCATTCTGGGGTTAATAAAAATGTTCTAAAATTGGTAGTGATGATGGTTTCACAGCTCAGTGGATATACTAAAAACCATTGAATTGTATACTTTATATGTGTGAACTATATGGTATGTGAGTTTTTTTTCAATAAACATGTATACATATGTGCGTATACATAGGTATACATATACATGCATATATATGTATAAAAATTTTCATATAAACCCAGGCAATGTCAAGAATGAAAAGAACCACCTACGGGCTCTCTGCTTCAGCCTAGTATGTGAGGCGGTGTGCCAGAGGTAGATTGAAAAGCGACTGGGTGGTATTGATTTTTAAAACACAACTTTATGGAGGTTTAACTTACAAGTGACAAAATGTTCCCATTTGAAGTTTACAGTTTGACGAGTTTTGACAAATGTAACCACAAATACAATCAAGGAACAAAATGTTTTTATGACCCCCAAAAGTTCACTTGTGCATCTTTGTCTATGCCCCAGTGCCTAGCCCCAGGCAATCATTCATCCGCTTATGTTAGTTTGCCTTTTCTACAATTTCATATAATTTAAATAACACAGTGTATACTATTTTGAGTTTGGTTTTTTGAAAACTCAGCCTAATATATTTGATATTCGAAAAGTTCATTGCTTTTTTATTGCTGATATTCTTACATCACATGAATATATTGCTACCATTTGCTTATCCATTCATCTGCTTATGAACATTTGGGAGTTTCCTGATTTGGGTTATTATGAACGTTAATGTACAAGTTTCTGTATGACAAGTATTGACATCATTCTATGGTAGATGCAGAGAGGTGGAATCACTGGGTTTTACGGCAAGTGTATGCTTAACTTTTTCCAAACTGTTAATGCCATTTTACACAGCCACCAATAATATATGAGGTTTAAGTCTTTAGCTGTCCTCATGGGAATCTCATTGTGGATTTAAATTGCATTTCCTTGATGACTAATTAAACTGAGCATCTTTTCATGTGCCTTTTGGCCATTCATACAACTTCCTTTGTGAAGCGTCTGTATAAATCTTTTTCCTATTTAAAAAATTGACTTGATTGTTACTGAGTTGTATCAGTTCTTTATTTACTCTGAATTCAAATACTTTGTCAGCTATTTTATCCTACTCTGTGGCTAGAAATTTCATTTTGTAAATGGTGTCTTTCTTGATAGTGTTTTTGATGAAGACCAATGGATCCATTTTTCCTTTTATGTTTTGAACATTTTGTATCATCAGAAATCTTCCCCTACTCCAAAGCTGCAAAGATTTCCTGTGTGTTCTAGAAGTTTTATAGTTTCAATGATCTACTTCAAGTTAATTTTTGTGTCTAGTGTGAAGCAGGGGTTGAGGTTCATTTTTGAATATGAATATCAAGTTTTCTAGCACCATTTATTGAAAAGCCTATTCCCCACTGAAATACTTTCTCAGCACCTTTCCAAAACCACAAGATCCCTAACATTGCCCTTTTAAAGCCACACCCACTTCCCTTCCACTTCCCTCCCATCCTCCCTTCCTTAACCTCTGGCAACCACTAACTTAGTCTGCCCTCCATTTCTATAATTTTGTCATTTCAAGAAGTTACATGTAAACGAAATCATAAAGCATATGACCTTTTGGGGTTGGATTTCGATTCTTTTGTATTTACTCTTTCACTCTTGCTTCTTTGTGTAGCTCTAAGTTTCATTGATATCACTGGCCATGTATTATAAGAGCTTGGATTTCAGGTCTTCTGGTGAAGAATTTTGTTAGCATTTGTTTCTCAGAAAAAGTTTTCTTTTCATATTTATTTTTGAAGGATATTTCTACTGCATATAGAGTTCTATGTTAATAGTTTATTTTGTTATTTTTGTTCCAATACTTTAAAGGTATCCTTTCATTTTCTTCTGGCTCAAAAAGTTTCTGACAAGACATAGAGGGACATTATTATCTTTGTTCCTCTGCATGTAATGTCTCTGCCTGCGGGTAATATTTTTCTGTCCTTAATATTTTCTGTTTCTAAATTGTTCTCTGTAATTTAATCATAAATTTCTTCTGTGTTTTTAATTTATGTTTATCCTGCTCGGGGACTGTTAAGCTGCTTGGATATGTGAGTTTATAGTTTTCATAAAATTTGGAAAGATTTTAACCATTATCCCTTCTGTTTTTTTTTACCCTCACCCCTTTCTGGACTCACACATATTTATAATAGCTGTTAAAGGCCTTGTATGTTATTTGTATCTTCTCCATCATTTTGTGTCTGTTTCTATTAACTGATCTTTCTCCTAATTTATGATCATCATTATTGGCCTTACTGCCTGCCTAGTAATTTTGGATTAGATACTGGAAATTGTGGTTTTAGGTTGTTGAATGATGGATTTTGTTGTCTTCATTACTTAATGTTAGAATATGTTCTGTTAGGCAGTTAATTTATTTGCACATCAGCTTGATCCTTTTTAAAGCTTTATTAAAACTTTATAAAGTAGAGTTCACTCCAGGGCTTATTTAGTCCTATTACTAAGCTGTGATATTTTGGGGGTCTCTTTTGTCATGCCTTTGATGTTCAACAGGGATCATCCATTCTGGCTAATTAGAACTCAAATTTCTACTAGGTTCTATAATACCGCTGAAAATTTTTCCACTTACAGACACTTGGTCATTCTCTTTCACTCTACAGTTAGTACTGCAGTCAGTAGTCAGTGGTAGATGCCAGAGGACTTCGATGCAGATCCTGAGCATTTTTTACAAAGTACATTCCAGTCACCTCAGCCTCTCCAAACTCCTATTTTTATCCCGACTCAGAGATACCATCATGCCCTGCTTGCGTCCATATCTTGGTCCAGAAATGCCTTCAGGCACAAACCTGGTACTATAACAGGGCTCACCTCACTTGTTTTCCCTTCTCTGAAGGGCTATAGAACTATACTGCCTATTATCCACTATCTTAACAGAGCTGTTTCATAGATTTTTGTCTGACTTCCTAGATGTTTACTGTAAGAGAGCAAGTCCAGTCCCAGGTACTCTCTCATATCTGGAAGCAGAAATAACAAATGCCATGAAAAGACTGTGTTGTACCCCCCTCCCCCACCTCACACCAAGATTTGATTTTGGTCGATGGTTTTCTCTTAACTCAGAACACTGTGAGCTCTGGGCTCCTCAGCACCAGAGTTGGGATGATCACAGGATGCTTTCCCAGCCAAGTTTTTCAGCTCCCTTTCCCACTGTGAGCGATGTCACCCAGCTGCCCTCCCCCAACCTTATTTTAAATATATAAGCACACCTCTGCTAATAGCTGCAGCCTGTTCGTTAGCTTTTCCCCAATGTTCTTACCTTCTCCCCAGCATCTTACTTGTCATTACATACCTCATTAGTACACACATCGAGTCTCAAATCTTAGTTCCTTTTCTTTCTCAGTATCTACTACCAAGATAATAATCTCTGACAGAGGGGCATGAGAAGCTGTTTCTTACAGAATGACCCTTCCTAACAGCAACCTGACTCTCAATGAAATTTATACATTCTGCCTACTGCAGTTGCCTTTTTCTCTCCCTGCTCAGCACCAGTACGCTTCACAGTTGAGATCATCAAGCCTGAGGGTACATAATCATCTTCACTTCAGCTCATCACTCCTCCGCACCCATCCTTCCTTAGGATGAATAACGCTGCCTTTGGATTCCGGTATGAGCTTTACTAGCTGGGTAGCCCTAGGCAATTTACTTACTCCCTTTGAGCTTTTGGTCATACTTTGGAATAGGGATAAAAATATATTCTGTGTATTTCTTAGAGTTGTTTTAAGAGTTAAAGAAGATAGTCCATGTAACGCATTATGCCTGGGCCACGGTAAATGCTTAGTAAATGTTAGCCATGATGGCGATGATTAAAGCGAGGCTTTCTATCTACATTACATACCATCCCTCTGCCTGGCCTGACAATTACAATTATTCCCTAACTACAATCAAACAGCTTCAATCTCTCTTCACTTCTGCTTCTAAACATTCTCATTTCTAAAAGATTTCCTCTATTTTACAAAAAAAACGAGTGTTTTTTTCTTCCCTTTCCCAGATCTTCATCAATGCAATGACCCTTTTATGTACCCTATCCTTAACTCCCTTTAATTCAACTTTTTATTCCAAGCACATTAGTCTTCTCTAAAAGTCACCAATAACCTCTGAGCCACATTAAGTGGGCTTTTAAAAGTCCTATTTGTGTATGGTTTTTCTGCAGCTTTTGACAGATTTGCTCATTCTCTCATTTTTGGCTACCATAACCACATAATTATCCTTTTTCACCTCCTATCTGCAGTAGATTGAATTATTGGTCTTACTCCTTCATTCTCCTGAGCAGAATTATTATCCATACTCCTGAAATGGATAAATCTATGGTTATGGTTATGTCTACGCCTTGACTTTGGACTTGACCATGTGACTTTCTTTGAGAAATGAGACATTAGAAAGTGTACCATGAACAAAGCCTTGAAATTTGCTTGCATAGTTGAGATTTTCCTTTCATGCCCCTGCCTTTTGCCATGAGAAGAACATAACACGGGTTCGGGGACATAAAAGAAAAGAGAATACAAAAATAACATGAAATAAATAAAAAGAAACTATTCAAGAAACAGCAGATAGCAATTAACCATAGATTTATAATCATAAAAGAGTAAATCAAAGAATTAAAAAAATTCAAATAGACCAATGACCACAAAAGACATTGAAATGGTAGTAACAAGTTTAGATAAACTATTAGTAAATATAATTCAGATGAGTGGAATTGATTGCCGCTGATTCATTTTTTTAAAGGTTCCAGGTGATTCTAATGCATGGCCAGGTTTAAGAGTCACTGGTCTAAACTACCTGTGATGGTTTTATTCTGCTGGCTGGGGAGTGGGTTAAGCCTCAGTATATAATATAATTCTGGAAAATGAGGCACAAAAGAAAGTCTGCTGAGGGTGGAGATGGAAGCTTCTGAGAAAAGTTTCCTCATTTTTAATGGGACTCAAAGAAAAAAGCTGTCTTCACTTTCTGCATGGGGACCCTGGAACTCTGGCAGAGGGCGATGCCAATGTGGAAGACAGAGCAGAAAGACGGAAGGAACCTCATGTTTTCTTGGAGCCACTGAATTACACGATGTTGAAGAAACTCTACATTAGCATCATATAGGGTAATAAACTTTCTTAATGTTTAACCAATAGAGATTTCTATTTATAAATGAAAGCATCCTGATGACCAAGTAGAATTTATCCTAGAAATGTGAGAATTGTTCAATATTAGAAAATCTAGCAAACTTGCCACACTTTCATCTATATATGCTCCATAAAAACTCTCCAAAGGTCCTACAGAAACATGAACAAGGATATTTATCGCATTGTTGTTTGTGGTATCAAGCCACGGGAGATAACCTAAGTCCATTACTAGGAGACTGGGTAAGTAAAATGTAGTTTCATATAATGTTGCATTCTGGGCAGAATCACATCAGAATAATATGATAAACGTCTATCATAGTATCAAAATGATTAATTAATTTAAAAAAGTTTTCTATATATTTATGTATAACAGCATAGATATAATGCCACAGACCGTAGCGTTAAATGAAACAGAAAGAAGCTATGATATTCATAGCACTATACCTTTTATGTAAATTAAACATACACACATCCCCTACATACACATAATACCTCACTGTATATTTCTCAAAGAGGCACATATCTATCTTTGAATATACGAACAGAAGGCAAATGGTGAATAAAGGGAATAAAAACAACAACCAAGGCTGGGAGTGGTTCCATACTCTGGAGGGTATGAGTAACTCAATTCTCTATACCTGAGACAAGGAGGAGAAGGGAAGGAGGAGAAGGAAGAAGGGAGGAAGAAAGGAATGAAGGAAAGAAGAGGAAGAGATACCTGTCAATGTAATTCACCACATTAACAGATTAAAATAAAACACATATTCTTCTCAAGAGATACAGATGAAGCATTCAGTAAAACTTCCTATGCATTTACTCTTAAGAAGCCAGGATTAGAAAAGTACTGCTTTGGCTTATAAAGGACATTTCCCAGACACTTAGAGTCAACACCATTCTCCGTGGCAAAACCTCTAAATCTTTCCCTTTAAAGTCAGGAACAAAGTAATAAAACTTAATATGACTACGACTATGGACTATTATACTGAATGTCCTAAAAATTCAATAAGAACAAGAGTGATAATGATTAGAAAATAAGAATTAAAATTGTAGGTGTAGATTATATATTTATCTACATTGAAAATACAAAAGTATCATTGGGAGAAATTATTAGGATGAATAGGAAGGTTCAGGAAGATTGCTAGATATAAAATCTTCATGCAAAAGTCAACAGCATTATTTTGAGAAGCAATAATCAATAAAAAAACTTAAAAAGTGAAAAAAAAGAGAGCCCATTTATACAGAAATAGTGTAAAACATCTAGGAATAAACCTAACAAAAATGTGCATGACTTTGATTGAGAAATTATCAAACTTGTATTATAAGAAAAAATTTTAAATTCTTGACTAAATGGAGAAATAAATCATTAATTATGACAAGACTCAACATTATTAAAAAGCTAATTTTTCCCAAATTGCTCTATGTATTAAAAGTGATTCCCAGCGAACTCCCAAGAGTTTTTAGAACACTTTAACTGATTTACAATTTTCAATACAAGAATAACAGTGTACGAATAATTAAAATAATTTTTAAAAGAAGAGCAAAAGAGAAAACTAACCTGGTTAAACTATAGGAAACATCGATATTAAAGTGGACGTCGGTGCAGTGATAGACGGATTGGTAAATCAGATTAAAGAACCCTGGAAACAGCTCCACTGGCATTTCAAACATAACAAGTCTGAAACTGCACCCCTCACTTACCCTCCTCACCCCCCACTGTAAACTCATTCATCCCCGCTGGTCCCACTTTCAGCTGACAGACCCTCTGGAATCTGATTGTTTAAGACAGGAGGAAAAGTGCTTCTGCCCATCTCCCTACGATTCAGTTCTTCACTCCTCCATTGATGGGGATGGACCATATTGCCTAAAATTGTACTAAAATGGCCAGGGGTAGCCGGGACTAGGGGAAAACTTAAATCTCTGCATGGCTCTTGTCTTTTCTTCCACTAAGTTCCCCTGAGGCTCCCCATCTCTGTGGGGCCTTTGCTCTTATGGGTTTCTCTTGAAGGCATGAAAATGCAGCAGTGTTCGATGTCCACAGACTGGAGGAAACGAGTGTAATCCCTATTCTTTCAAGAAGCACTAAAGCAACTAGGGGCAGCAAGCACCCGGCTCCAAAAGGGGCTGTGAAGGACATCCAGTTGTCTCTGGGGTTCCTTAGGGCTCTTAGTGTCACTGAGCACCCCTCTAAGTTGTGGCCAAAAGCAGGCATAATTTGCTCTGCCTCACAATAAAAATCGACTCGATTTCTCATGTGTGGAAAATAAAACAAAAAAGAAACAAATGAACAAACAAAATGAAACAAAACAAAAAACTCAGAGATACAAACAACAGGTTAGAGGTTACCAGAGGGGAGCGGGGAGCGAAATGGGTAAAAGGGGTCAAATATACAGCAACAGACAGAAAGTAGACTTTTGATGGTGGGCACCCTATAGTGTGTATAGACGATTATAATGTTATGCACTTGAAAACTTACATAATGTTATTAACCAATGTTATATCAATTTTTTAAAAAATCAACTCAAAATGGATTAAGTGTACCGGCTTGCCCCCTCCGCCTCTCTCCAGTATTTAACCTAGGCTCTCAGCCTGAGTTAACCAGCTCCAAGATAATTTTGTGATTCTTTTTTCTTGAAGGAAACCTAAGTCAACTTAGGGTATGGCTCTTTCCTTGAATTTAAAAATAATAAAGAACAGGGGAACCATCACCACTAAGCCTGACTTCCACAGTTCGCCAGCAGGGTAAATGACTTGTTTGCAGAAAGTGCTATGCGCTATTAGAAGCAGAAAGCTGCTTTCTGGAAGTTTAGCTATGCCGCCCCTCATTAGAGGTGTAATTGATCTGGTCATTTGCGAACAGAAGGGAGGGGGCAAGAGCAGGGCCGTAAGTGGAGGGCAGAAGACAGGGATGAAGAGTCTAAGCAGGACAGAGAACGCAGCCCACAGGGCATCTCATCAGTGCAGACAGCAGGTCCGAGGTCCAGCTCCCGAGGGGAAACGCATGGCGCTGCCACCTCAGGAACCAGGCCGAGGCCGCTGAAGCCTTCCACTAGTGGGGTACGTGATGCCCCATTTTCCCTGCCTTCGTCAGGGCCCACCAGGTGCATCAGCAACACCACTGACGACACCGTAAAGTTCCTCCGCAAATCTGCTCCACCATTCTATACGAATTACTTAATGCTTTTGTTCTCCAAAACCCTGAACACCTCCTATGTGTGTATCACTGCATTACCTGCTGAGGAAGATATAAACGATATCTACAGCCTGTGTCCTCATGGCCCCCCACCACCAGGAGCAGTTACAACCAGACCATAAGCTCCAAGATGGCAGGGGCCTTGTCCATCTTGCTCGTCACTGTATTCCCAATAAGAGACTGGAACACAGGTGGTACCAAATGAATGAACGAATGATCCCTTCCTCCTGTCATCGACAATGTAAGCCAAACGTACAAATGCACAGAAATTAATCAAATGCATAAATAATGAATTCACTGAATTATCTTCCTGAATAATAAATCTAGTGTATGAATTCACGATTGAACTCGGCTATTTCTATACGTTGGCTGTCTCTGGACTTTATGAAGTGTACACCTAAAGGAACTGCTTTAGATATTGTTTAAAAAAGAGGAGCCCAGAAGAGGTGGTTGTCAGAGAGATGGGTAGTCATGGGTGCACACATTAGGCAAGTAAGCAATATTCTTACAAAATTGTGATTGGGCAAAGCTCATTCCCATGAGAAAAAGAAGTTAGGTTCTGATGGAGGGAAGAAAGAACCTCAGGGTAGATTCAGAGAGAGTTAACTCCAGGAGAAATCATTTTACCCCACCACCCACGAACGCATCTAACCCCATTCCCCAGACCTCAAGATCAAAAGCGGCCCTTGAGAATCTCCATTGTTCAGATCAAGGTTTGCAGATGCCAAAACAGGCTCAAACGGCAAACCTACGGGCCCCTCTGTTACTCCAAAGCCTGGAACAGTCGAGATTAGAAGAGGTGCTTGCCGACTCCTTTGCTGTGAGTCAGAGAAGCTTTGGGTGTACCTGTGAGCAGTGGAGGGGGGAAGACATGAACAGGAGGGTGAGAAGCAGGAGAGGAAATCATTCCCCTTTCAGGCCGCATGTGCCGGCTGCAACGTCGCTGAGGTGTTTCTCTTTGCCTGGAAAGAACCAATGCTCTCGCATCTAAACTCCGTCCTAATTAGAAGCCCATCAGGCAGAATCTCTAAACCCTTTCAGCCCTGAAAAGAAGAAGCATCACCACATTATCACTCTGCAAAATGGAGTCATTAATACCCAGTAAAACATAGAAACTGTGAAAAAGACTGTGAAGCCCGCAGCCACCAGCAAATCGCAGGAACACGTTACAGCAGAACGGGTAATAAGCTCCGAGGCACGATGGGGGTTAAAATGAATCAATCTTGCCCTAAAAAATGAAGTCGCCTAATTTTCTTCTGAAATTACAAATCCAATAGACCAGAAACAGGTGATAGGTATGAAGTGGGGGGAGGGGGTATTTAGAAAAATACCTAGACCTTGGAGGTCTAGGCCTTTCCAGAGAAATGAATGCAAAAGAATTCAATCATAGGTGCTAGGCTCAGGGCCTCAGAGCAGTGAATTGGTGCTCATGAAGGCAAAGGACACCACCCAGGATTTGCTTTCCACTGAGAAAAGCGCTTCTTTCCTCGCCCACAGGTGTGAGGCCGACCTAGTCAGCCTGTCTCATGCATGCAGACACTTGATTACACACCAGGTCTGAGGGTGAAGGGGTTTCAAAGCACACATCCTGTTGGCCCTCCTCGCGGGCAAGACGTAATGTGCTTGATGCCCTGTATTGGGTGGCACTGGAATTCTAGAATCAGAAGCTAGGTTTGCATCCTGAGCCTGCTGCTTAGCAGTTGTGCAGCCTGAGCAAGCTGCTCACTGTCTTTTCATCCCCAACAGCCTGACTTAAAATGCACATAAATTATATTGCATACTTCATAGGGTTGTTGAGAGAATTAAGGAAGACCATAAGAAAGGATTTGTAACGTATGAAGAAAGCTACACAAATTCATAGGCTTATGAAGCCTAGTTTTGTCCATTCCAAGCCAGTTTGGTAAAGGTTGGATTATTCGGAAAAAGGAAACAGGCAGAATCTAGAACCTAGTACAGAGCCTGAAATATAAGTGGTTCAACAGAAATTGAACAACTGCTGAGCAAGGTTCATCAAAGGAATAAACATAGATGATTAAACTAAGCCTGGGTCAGATCCGGTCTGATGCAGACCTCCTCCTCCCAGCCCACGCTCTAGACAATGATTCATGAGCCTTTTCAATTCCGAAGCCACTAACAGCTCTAAGCTGTGCCCCTCTGGATAACCACATTGGATCTAGAAAGAGGTGTGGACAGAAAAGGAACTGAAGAGCAGCAAAGAGAGGGCGGAGAAATTGTTGCTCTTGCAGGTGCATGCATGCTTACTACCAGGTCCGTCACCCTTTGAAAAGGACAGAACTCGTAACCAGTCTCACTCTAATGCTAAGCAACGACCCTGCCTGGTGACAGCCACCTTCAGCTCCAACGGCATCAAGTCCAACAATATGATATCTACACCACAGGCAGCCTCCTTCCCAAAAGCTGCTTGAGAGGGACTCTTCTCCACATGAACAACGTGCCCTCGCCGAGCGTCTGAGGATTCACAAAGCACCCCAGCATTTAGTCCCTCATGAACCTCGAGGATTCCCAGGCAGACGGGAAGTTCTTTCCAACTCGATTTTATCCATGAAGAACACAAAGTCCAGAGAGGGGAAGTGTCTTTGCCCAAGGGCACACAACTGGTAAGTCAAGGAACGAGGTCTTCGAACCCAGACCTGCCTTCGGGCTCTGGACTGATTTCACCTCAACCTCAGGGTCATTCCCATTGCTGACGGGAGAAGAGCAGCAGCAGCCAGGAAACTTGCTTGCCATCTTCCGCCCCTGTCCTCACCCCGCAGGCCTGGCCTGGGGTCATGCTTGCCTCAGGGAGGCCGTCGCTCCCCCACCAACTGTGCAGGAAAAAGCAGCTGAAGGTCTCTTCACAAACTGCCTTGCTCTCTGCCAGGCATTCATAGTGGTTCGTTCCACAATTTCTAAGTTAAAGCTTAATGATATTTTCAGATAATCATCTTCCATCCCTTTAAGAGGAGACGCCTGGCCTACTGTGCATGAACTTCACTCTTCTCAGACCGTCTCAGGGCAAAAGCTCACTTACTTGGCCCCAGACAGTTACTTAAACCTCTGAAGGGCAATTTCTCAATTTAAGTTATTTGAAGCCAAAACCATTTCCTATGCGTCTTCAGGAGGCACTGCTGAGCACAGATCAAGACTGAGGCTAAGGATGAACTCTCGTCATGACCCCTGCCCCCTAACCCATCCCCCAGGTCACACCCACCAATCCCTGAATACCTGTAACTCATTTGCAAACCAGGCTCATTGCTTTTGCAAACGCAGTACTCTCTGCCAGGCATAGCCCTTCCCCACTTTTTCGGCCTGAGGAGATGCCTACTCCTCCCTTTACAACTGTTCGAATGACACCTCGAATGACACCTCCTTTCTTCTTCCCGTCACCCACTCAGGCAAACAATTAACAAAACCTTCCTTGGCTCTCAGAGGCAGTCACCACTTCCACCAAAAGCTCCCCCTCCCCGTTCATGCCCCCAGCATTGGTCACACTCTATTTTTTTTTCTTTTAAAAATACATTTATTTACTTAAGTACAGCATAGGGATATAGTCAATAATGCTGTGACAGCTTATGTGTGGTGGCAGGTGGGTACTAGACTTAAGGGGGCCAGGATCACTCTGTAAATTACATAAGCGTCTAATCACTATTCTGTGTACCTAAAACTAAATAATATTTAATGTCAATTGTAACTGAAAACATTAAAAGTTTTAAATGTTAAAAAAAATATATTTACTTGTGTAAAAATGTATGAGTCAATTTTAAAATAATATTAAGTAAATAGTAATACATGTTGAACTTGGATATGACAAAACAAGGCCCACGAATGACTAACATTTGGGAAACAGATGAGTGTATCCTACTACCTACCCCTTGATCGCCAGTAATGTCTGACCGGGTTGGCTCCAGACAGAGCCCTTTTAGTCTTATCGCCACTGCCAGACCTCAATTCAGAATGCTGACCCCCTCGATTCGCATTTTTTTGATCAGGACCTAGTCCCTGCCCTCAAGAAGCTCATAAATTCCTGGAGGAGTTAAGTAAGTAAACAGACCATTATAATGGGGTATGATGAATGCAGTGTAAGGGGTTGTCACAGTGTTGTTCGGAGGGACACCGACTCCAGCCCAGGTGGTTGTGGCCATCTGAGCTGAGTCTTGAAGGACCGGTAGGATTTAGCAATAGAAGAAAAGACAGTTCAGAGAGGCAATTAGCTGTAGACTAATGTGGCTCCGGCCCCACCTACAAATCGCAAGACCTGTAAGGATCAGGCACAGGGACGACCATTCCAGGGGCTCCCATCCCTCTACATAGTTCCATATCGTCAGCCGGTATCATTTTCTCTATGTCTGAAGGACTTCTGTTTACACTCTTTGTGGAGCTGGTCTTCAGTGATAATTTTTTTCAGATTTTGCATGTCTAAAATGTCTCCCTTTCGCCTTTATTTTTGAAAGATATTTTTTTTGCTGGATATAGAATTCTACGTGGACAGGGTTCCTTTCTTCTCCCTTGCCTCCCCTTCCCTCCCCGCCCCCTCCCTTCCCAATGGTGCTCCCATGCCTTCTACTTGCATTGTTTCCAGTGAGAAATCTGATATCTTTGTTCCTCGATATATAACATGTTTTCTTTCCCTGGTTGCTCTTATGATTTTCTTTTCATCGCTGATTTTGAGCAACTTGATTATAGCGTGTTTTTTTGTGCTTAGGATTTGCTGGTTTCTTAGATCTGTGAATTCATAGTTTTTATCAAGTTTGGAAATTTTACAGCCATTATTTCTTCAAACATTGTTTCTGTCCACTCCTCTCTTTAGAAGACTCCACTTACATTTATGTTAGCTCCTTGAAGTTGTGCCATAGCTCTGCTCATTTTTTAAAATTCTTTTCTCTCTCTGAGTTTCATTTGGGATAGTTTTTATTGCTATGTCTTTAAGTTCCTTAACCTTCTGCAGTGTCTAGTGTCTACTACCATTAATCCTATCCAGTGCATTTTTTTAAACCTCGGATATTGTACTTTTCACCTCTAGAAGCTTGATTTGGATCAAAATAATTTTCCATGTCTCTACTTAACTTTTGGAACCTGTAGAATACAGTCACAATAACTAATTTAACATCTTTGTCTACTAATTCTAATACCTGTATCAATTCTGCATCAAATTTGATTGATTTTTTCTCATCATGCATTGTATTCCCTTCATTCTTTGTATAACCAACTGGTCATTTTCTACTGGATGCCACTGTGAATCTGACCTTTTGGGGCACTGGCTATTTCTGAAGTCCTGTAAATACTCCTGGGCTCTGGGACATGGGTAAGTTACTTGGAAACAGTTTGATCCTTACAGGTCCTGTAAGGCGAGACCAGAGCCATATTTAGTCTAAAGCTGTTTCCTTCCCACTACTGAGGAAAGACCCTCCTGAGAACTCAACCCAACGCCATGAATCCAGTCTTGCAGGTGGGAACAGGCACTATTCTCAGCCCTGTGTGAGCATCAAGCACAGTTTTCTTAATCCTTTGGGGTGTGCCTTTCCCCTAGACTTGGTAGCCTCTTCATTCACGTGCTCCAATTAGTGGTCTAACGAAAATTCAAGGGGCAGCTCTGCATATCTCCAGAGTTGCCTCTCTGTGTAGCCCTCTTCTGTGTGATACTCTATTCTATGAAACCTGGCTGCTTGGTTTGGCCCAGACTCTCAGCCCCACCTCCTCAGCTCTGCTTCTGCCTGGGATCCCAATCCCTGCACCCACAGCCCGAAGATTCTCCCAAGGCAGTAAGCTGGGCAATCACAGGGCTAACTTAATGATTTCCTATGCCTCAGGGATCACTGTCCTTCGCTGCTTGAAGCCCAGTATCTCGAAGTGCAGTGTTTCATATGTTTTATCATATTTTTGTTTTGTCTTGTTTTCAGGTAGAAAAAGGGTAAATTCAGTCTCGTCTCTGTTTCTCAAACTTGGCCCAGTCAATCGCATGGTGTTTTATCACTGGGTTTACGCATCCGTCTTCCCACTGGACTCTGAACTCCTTAAAGGTAGTGTCTGTGCTTTATTTATCTTCATATCTTTACAAATGCCTGGTACACAGTATAGATGCAATAATGATTAGCAAAGGCTAATTCAGTACCATGGATATTTGCTGCCTTTTGGCATTGCTTTGACTACAATGGCAGAGGGGAGGTGGCAAGAGTGACCCACTGGATACTTACAGCATCTCAGGTTTGAAAGAGACCGCACAGGCCCTCTGTGTTATCCCTCTATGAAACACGAAGTCTTCTAATACATCCCTCACAGGGCCTCAAAAGTTGATATGGTGTTTAGGTGGAGAAGGAAGACGAGAGCTGAGGTACCATGTTTCTTCTGTATGTAGGATGCTTTGAAACAGAAGCCTTCTCTGCCTCATAATTATCTCCACCCCCTTCTCTGCCCCCCCCACACACCCCGATTACCAACAGGGGCCTGGAGACAAAGACATCAGGACACCAAACATAGGAAAGGGGTAAAAGTTGAGAGTAGAAGATGATGTAGATGCAGTATCAGAGAACAGATATGGCCCAAACCAAAGAAAAAGGTTCTTCTGAGTTGACTATAGAAAAGGAAGAGGGGCAGGGGCTTCCCGTTTCCCTCATGCTGTCCTAACGTAGCAGGACCATCTCTCTGCCTTTGTTTTTCTAGCAGAGCCAAATCACATGCAGGCACATACATGCACACGCACACACCCTAAACCACAGTGTGCGGCTGATATTCACGCCGAGATCACCAGATAAGCAATCATACAGTGATACTTCAGACAGCCCCCCAGAGATCCTGGGTAATACAGGATGTCAACGATCCTTACTGGTGTTGCTTGACCTGAGTAGGATGTATGAGAAAAAAACTTAATGCAAGCTATGAGGAGCTTTGATAACAGCAATCTCTGTGAATCCTCCCCCTTCTTGGACCTTACTTAAGATAGGACCATGCTCCCCATCTTAGATATGGGAGCTAAAACCAAAAATGATGAAATGACAAAGTCTAGAACTGCTTTTCCCCAGTCCCTACTTCTAAGATCTTAGCCTCAATTCTGCAGAGCATAGGTAACGACTGAATTTGCTGTCCTCAAAGTATGAGATCTTTTTTTTTAAATGTGAGCTAACAAATCCCTGCCATCAAAAACATAAGCCCTTGAGAAAATCTGGCCAGTGATCAGGCTGCAGGCATTTTCTCTCAAACTCCTTTAAGCAGTTCAAGGTAAAATTATAATAGGCATAAGTTCGAAGACCACTGAAAGCCTGGGGGTGTTTCTCCTTTTGTGTTTCCAGCGTCCGCCTTGGATACACCGGCTAAGGAGCAGAATCCGGCCAGCGAGTGACAGAATAAGGAAAGAACAGGATCCTGGACCCTAGAACCACAGCTAAATCTCCAAAGAGCTGAGTTTATTTTACATTTGAACCAAAGATATATGGCTAAAAATGGAGGCCTTTTCCACGAAGGAGGTGGAACCCACCCAGAAACCGGATATGGGGACATTCTAGCTTCCTGTTCCGGGGGAAGTTCCGCTTTCTCCAGGAGGATTCATGTCGACCAGATACACAAAGAAAGAAGATAAGAATGAAGGAAGGAAGGGATAAAGAAGGAATAGAAGGAGAGAGGAGGAAAAAATTAGGAACAAAAAGGAAATTAGAAAAAGGAAAAGGACAGGCTTTATCTTCCTGTTATTACTCGGAGGTAACCAACACCTAGATGACCAACACGGAAGTGCCTCAAGGGCAACTGGACCTCGGTTACCCAGAGGGGCTGGTCATCGAGCCAGCGAAGGGCCATTACGTAATGGGATCAGGCAGTTGTTCTTCTTCAGCAGGAAACAGAGTGGTAATCCTCTTACTTGGGAGCAGAAGTTGAAGCTGAATGGACTGAACACAAAACTGTGTAGGAAAAGAAACATTGTGGAGTGTCTGGCTGAAAAACCTCTAAAAGCAAGACAAATAATTACCCATAATCCCCTCAGGAGATGAGATGGGATCCGCTTTAGAGACTGCCTCCATCTCAGACACTGCAGAGCCCTGATACGTGGGCAAGGAATCAAGTGTGTGCTCCCAGGGTGTGATGATGATACCGGGTCCTCCATCCAGGGGGTCCCTGCAGGCTCCTGCTTTGTAGGAACGCAGACAACATCCCCACTATGATTTTTGAATGAGACAAGATCATTTATTAGGGCATGAATTTGGATCTTGTATTGCTCTTGCTACGGTTTTCTCTTCCCTGCTCCAAGCGGATATGGGGTCCTGCCTGCTCACCTGCCTCTGTGGGTACGTAGGGAAGGGACAGTGTACGCAGAAGAGCAAAAAGCAAAGCCTGCCTTCAGACACCTTCTTTTCCTGGGGTTTTGTTTTCCTGTCACTCTGACGACTTTTAGGAGTCATGCTAGCAAGAGAGCCAAAGGCTCCCAAACCAGAAAAGGTTGCAAGTCTGCAGGCTCTAAGAAGGGAGCCTTTCCTCACGGAGTGGGGGAGATGGCCAGGCACTGGAGGGGCTGATGGGAGTGGCCGCCAGCCGCCTCTTCTAGCAACATCTGGCTTAGTCTAATGCCTTTATAAAAAACTCTAAGCTACAACATTTTTTTTATCCCCATAAATTGCATTATATTGAAAAATACTAAAATATGTCCACTATTGGGAAAAGCTTGGAAATCTTCTTTGTTTACCAGAGGTGTTTACGGCAGCTGTCTCTTATCCATGGATCTGACCTGCCTGCTAATTGTCACTTGTTGATACTATCACTTTCTAAATGTAACAATATTTCCTTATACAAATGGAATGTATCACCCCACTAAACTGTTCATCTGGCAAGGGCAGAAAATGCACCCTCTACTTTTTTTGACATGAAACAATAAATATTTATCAACCTCAGCCTCATGGAAGGTACAAAAACATGAAGAGGATGGTTTTGCCTCTTGTACCTTACAAACTTGAGAAACTTGTAAAGAAACAACACACCTTGCAAGTGGGTATTAAATGCAGACAGTATTGGCTCTAGGTACCATGGGGGTTCAGAGGAGTGGGGTTCAGTAATACCCCAGGAGCTGGCAGAACTCACCAAGTACCTGCTGTGAGCCAGGCTGTGTGCCAGGTGCGTGGGATCTCATTTAGAACTAAAAGACCCCCACAGGAAGGTCCCGGAAAGCACTTCTTACAAATGAGGTGACCAATGCCTCATGGTAAATAAACCCAGACTTTGTAGCCAGGCCTGGATGAGTCCAGAATTCATGCTCTTTTTTCTATATCACATTATTGTGTCCAGGAGAGAACCCTGGGGTTGACATTCAGGAGCAGGATAATCAGAGGCTGGACTCAGGTGGAGACAGGAGAAGATAAAGGCGAAAGAAGACACTTCGGACAGCTGTTTACTTGACTGGATGTTGGAGAAGGAGGAAAGAATGAAGTGAAGATGCTCAGGGTCCGAGGTTCTTACAGCGCCTCCCAGGGCTCAGCTAACAAACGTTTCCAGTCGGTCTTACTGATTTTCTCACTCGGATTAGCCCCAAATATCTGAGAATGTTCCTAATTTTTGGAACCCAGTTCTTAGAATAGCAGTTCTCAAAATGTGACCAGGGATCCGAGATTGTCCCTGAGACCCTTTCGGAGGGTCCTTAATTTCAAAATTATTTTCATAACGACACTGGGACGTCCCTTTCCTCCTTTGCTGTCACTGTCTCAGCAGTGTAGAATGAGGATGGGTGACATGTGATAGCGCAGTGGACCTAAGGCAGGAGCGGGTGACAGATCCCAGCTGTCACCTATCGGTGCAGAATCAACGATGTTTAAAGACGTAAAACAATGCTACTCCTGATGCTCGTTTTTGTTTTTGTTTTTTTTTGAAAATGTAGCTCTAGTCAACATTCAATGGATTTATTATTCTTATTTTTAAATAAATTAACAAATAAATATTTTTTTTAAATGTCTCAGTTTGAATTTCTAAAATAAAGCGTTAATAGATACAACTCAACGAATAAAAGTTCTTGGGGATTTCTGATAACTTTTAAAATTATAAAGGAGTCTTAAGGCCAAAATGTTTGAGAGCCACTGATCTAAATGAACAAAGGTAAAGCCAAACTCTCAAAATATATTGATATTTAACTATCATAACTGGTGGGCCAGGCATTGTACTAGGTGGTCTGTATTTGTGACCTCACTTGACCTTTGCAACAACATTTGAAGATAAGGAATTTGTCTCAATTTGTAGCTTAGAGAAATGAGCCACCGAGAGGTTAAGCAGCTTACCCTAGGCCACACAGCTATTAGCTGGGCAGAACGGAACTCAGCCCTGTGTCTGTCAAATGCTGTGGCCCAGCCTGCTAAAGGCGATCTTGCTCTTATAAAAGCAATATTACTAAGGCATTACATGTTAAATTTTTTTTAAAAAAAGCCAGACCCATAATAGTAGAAGTTGAGGACACTCATGACAAAGGAAGAAACTTCGGGATAATGAGGTAGTAAATGAATATAATCCACTGTCTGCCAGACACTGTCTCGTGCCCTGAAAATATAGCAGAAAACAAGACACACTCTTCCTCCCCTTCCAGAGCTTACAGAGGGGAAAGTGGAAGAGCAGAGACAGACTTTAAACGATCACACAAATATTAAGAAGCCGTTCAAAAATGCAGCGACGTCAGGATGAGAACTGAGCCTGCTTGGAGCAGTCCCTGTTCAGGTGCCGAGAGAGCTGGGGGCAGGAGCCCAGGTCATGCTGCTCGTCCTGTCGGAGCCCAGCCGGGCTGTGTGGGTAGTCGGAGCAGAAGTGCATTCACACGGTCCTTTGTGTCTTCCTTTATTTCTCAGCGGAAATAAAGGAAGACATCTCTTTATTATGAGATGTCTTCTGGATAAATCTCCGGACTACTGAATCTAGATGAGCCAAGATTACTGCTTCATTTGAAAGGACAAATATGTTTTGTGAGGCCTGGTGGGCTCAGGAAGGCTGTGGGAGGTGTGAAGCACTTGGGTATGTTTAGTCTGTTTAGAGAATTTCTGGAACAGGACTCTGGGCAGAAATAATAACTAGGCCAGTGGGTGGTACTGAGGTGGGTTTGATGCAATGTGCCACACTCCCGGCTCTGCTGTGCAAACACTGGGACGAGGTCACCACGGAGTGAAGAGAGCGTGTGAATGGCGCGTGCAAACTGCCCCTCCGTGGCACGAAGGGCCGTGGTCATCTTCATAGACACCGACTAAATGAACAACGGGCTCACGCATTGACGGGCTCTTTTTTCAGCTGCAGATGGTTCCTCGTTCCCCACATTCCCATCCTTCCTTTCCTCAGCCTAGCCGGAGAGAAGGAGGCCCGGCTTCAGTACCCTGTTACAGTCACGCACAGCTCACACCCCCCGAGTAAAAATAAAACACACACACCGCCTCCAAGACCTTTGTTAGGGAAGCTGCACATAACAGTATGTACTCAGCATCCTGATCTAACAGGGGTGCTGTATGCCAGCGGCTCCTAGATTTATATTTCTGGGCCAAATTCCTCTCCTTGGCCCCAGCTCCATAAGCCAATTGTCTACGTAAATCTCTTGGATAGCTTAAGCTCAACGTATTTGAACCCAAACTCATGATCCGCCCCCTAAACAGCACCCCTTCCCCCACTTCGACACCTGGCCCATTAACTAGCCCCAGGTGAGGCGCTAGTCTCACGAACCGCCCCCCACGAACCCTTTCACACCCAGTCCATCTCCTGGTCCCACTGGTTCCACTTCCAAAGTCTATGCAGGATCTCGCTACTTCTCTTCACCGCCACCGCCATAGTCAGAGCCCATGTGGACAACTACAAGGCCCTCCTTACAGGACTCTGCGTTCATTCCACCCTTGGCCTCCAGATGGCAGCAGGTGGCCGGGTGGGGCGGCCAGCTGTGGGATGGCTGGAAGAGGGAAACGCAAGAAGTTGGGGGCAAGGGGCTCAAATCAGGAGGCTCTTGCGATACTTCCATGAGGAGTGATGGGAGCCAGGATCGGGGTGTGGTGATGAGAACCCAAGGGAGTGGATGGACACTGAGTTCTCGTGGAGGTGACCCTGCTGGTTCTCCAGGGGAGACATGATGCAGAAAGGAAAGAAGAAGACCCAGGGCTGAGGTTGGGGCTTAGTAGCTGGGAGTATGGAGGTGCTATTAAGAGAGTTAAAGAAGTCAGGAGGCAGAGCTGCTTTGGGGTTCAGAGCAACCCCTTACTGACCCTGAGAGAGTGGAGAAGGGCTTCACACAGTGCCCTATGCCTCATTTATCCGCTTTAGGTGAAGGGATCTAATGTCACTTGGATGTTGAGCTACTTGAGGCTGGGACCATGTCTACAGCTTGGAACCCCTGACTTCTAAATGCCGCTCCTTTTCTTTCTTCTCTTTTTTTCTTTTCTTTTCTTTTCATTTTTCTTTTTTTCTTTCTTTCTTTCTTTTTTTCTTTCTTTCTTTCTCTCTCTCTCTCTCTCTCTCTCTCTCTCTCTCTCTCTCTCTCTCTTTCTTTCTTTCTTTCTTTCTTTCCCCTTTCCCACCCTGCCCAAGCCTCCTGCCACTCCTTATTTTCAAAACACCTTTCCCTGCCTTTTTTTGCACATTGTATCATTCTAGCTTTGGCGTCCTGGACCCATTGGACCTACATGCTGGCAGTCTCTGACTATGAGCTATCCACATTTGTTAGTCGTTTGTTTAAATATGTCTTCGAGGCCCACTAAGTGAGGTCTTTCCAAGCAGGTAGGACCCCTTACTATTCCCCTTCCCGCTGTTTAAGGTCTGCGGTACAGCTCCATTGGCCAGATGGCTGGGCAGAGAGATGCCCATCCCCATCCCTGTACAGCCTTCTCTGAGACCCACATCAAATATCACGCGGACCATGAATCAGCCGCCGCTTCCCTGGTAATGACGATAACAAACCTCTGAAGAGCTTGCTACCATCAACACAGCATTCCCACAATTCTGCTCTCATAACTGTAGAAAACATTTCTTCCCAAAAGTCTATTCTCATTCTCTAACTCCCATAGTCCTTTATCCAGAGACCTTTGCAGCATTTGTCACACCCACTTTAGACTTATGTGCTGGACCACCAGATCACAAACCTCCTGAGGGCAGGTTCTGAAATGATTCATCTCTGGGATCCCTACGGCCTGGCCCAGAGCCTGGAAGAGAGGGCTTCATACTTATGTGACCAACGAGGAAATGAAGAAAGCACAGTCCGCATAGCTCTCCATGTACATTGTAAAACCTGAGTGATTCTTAGAGTCTTGCGAAGGATGCGCCAGATAAAGACAAAATGATACTATAACAGCAATAAAAATAGTTGAGAGGAGCATGCCACAGGATCCCCACCTGGCCCCTGCTGAGTGTACCAAAGGCTGGGGAGCTGCACAGAGGAGGCCGGCCGAGTCCTCCAGGAGCCAGATCCTCCCCCACCCCAAGCCATGGAGCGAAGGGCAGGAATTTCATTTCCTATACATCGGGGTGGAACCAACTCCAAGACAAACACAAACAAACACCTGCAAAGAAGACACAGAGGCAGGGAGAGAGCAGAATGTGTGTGTGGCCACAGGCCAGGGAGCCGCCCCAGGCCTCCGGAAGCTGCTACTTCCACCACCTGTGAGTCCACGGGTGGGCCTGAGGGCACCTCCGCTCCCTCCAGCTCACAGCAGTGGGGTCTCGGCAGCCTACGGGTTGTGGCAAAGCCAGAAGGAGTACGTGGAACCCGCCCTCCCCTCTGTGGAGTGCTGAAAGGGCATCCCACCACGGCCGGAGAGCTGAGCAGGAGCGGCCAACAGAGATCCCGCCCCATCGTCCCCTCTCCCCTTCTCCTCACGCTCCAAAGCACACTGAACCATTTCTTTTTCTAGTGACGTTAAGTAAACGCCCAGTTCAAAGCATCGAGGTTGGGGGTGGGGTGAGACAAATAAAGCGTTTTAGAAAAAAAATTTATCCATGTGAACAGTAGCTGCTGCATTGTGTAAAGGAGATCAAGAAGTGGGGCTCCCTCCTTGGAAGCAGTTTCTTCCTCAACTAACAAAGGGCAAGGGCCCTACTAAGAGGCTGGTTTCAGAGCCAAGGATCTGAGCGCTACCAGGGGCGGCTTCCCAGGTGGGCGGCTCCCCAGGTGGGAGGCTTTGAGCCACTGCAGCCAGTGTTTGAGCTCAAAACCTGGTTGAAGAGAGTCACTCCTTCAAAACTCAGCGAAGTTGCTGGGAAACACTTCTGTAGCTCAGAATCAAAGTCCCCCGGCTCGTTCAGGAAGAGGAGAATGAGAGACAGCCATGGGAAGAGAACGGTAAAGAGGGAGAGGGAAGGAATGCAATGCTTGGGGATGGGAGCAGGTCAGGAGTGTGGCCACTCACATAGGTAGGAGGAGACGAGGAGGAGGAGGGATAGGTGGGTAAGGGATGCGGATGAGAGCCTGGTCTGGATCACAGGGCCTGTGGCCTGGCAGTGAAGTCCTCACGGCCTCAAATAAAAATAAATAAATGGGTTATGATTTCAGAACAAATATCTAAGCACCCAGACCTCCAAATCCTGAGATTTGGAGGACAGTAGGGGAGGCTTCCCTTTTCCAAATACTACCATCTTTCAGCCAGCACTGAGGGCTGCCCACCCGCCCCACCCCTGCCCCCTGCTGCTCCAAGGATGCTGAGTACCTTCCAAGGTGCACACATGGGTGGCCCAGAGGGATGGGGGTGGGGAGCCCCAGGAAGACCATGATGAACAAACCCTGAGAAAACATCAACCATGAGCAAACAAACCGGCGAGAGGAGGGAGGAGAGGGGATAGGGCTCCCGACTGGCCCACAGCCCCTTCACTGCGAGTGGGTGGTCCCCAGCTCTGCAGATCGGACAAGACCTACACGTGGTTCTTGGCCGGGGAAGTGATTCTTAGCATCTGACCAATTGTTCCTCTGGTAAAATAATCCCTTAAAGACACAGCAGCTTTGGCCCAGAAGAACTAAAGCAAAGGGCACTGCAGGAAGAGGAGAATAAATAAAGATGCTGCTCTTCTGTCGACCACGGTGCCTCTCGGCCACCAGACGCCCCCAAGTCCTCACGCACGACGGCGAGGGGAAGGCTGAGAGGCAAGTCTTGGCTTCAGGAGATGTGCTCATTCATCGCTGCCGGCCAGCCCGCCTGTTCTCCCCTGGCACTGCCCAGCCGCCCACAGACCCTCCATATGGCTGAAAACGGTGCTTTTGGACATTGTCGAAATGTCTCCTCTACCTGCGTGGCTGGGAAGGGTGCCCGCAGCGAAGCGGCGATGCAGTGGCACACTCTGTCCCCAACCCCAGGAAGGGACGTTGCCAAGAGCTGTCTATCTACTGTCCTAATGTTTCTGGAATCCCTCCATCTCTCTCCGCCCTCACCAGCACTTCTGCAGCTCCGGCCGTCAGCATCTCCCCACTCGAATGATACGAAAATGTGCTGGCTGTCGCTTCTGCCTTTGGTCTTACTCGTCTCCAACCCATTCTCTGATGTTAAAACTCCCTGTGGAAAATCCTTGGATTGCGCCTCCTGCCCTGAAGCGAACATGTGCACAGGACCCTTCAAAACCAGCCCCCCCTTCCGTGGGAGCCTTGGCGTTTGCTAGTCGCCCTCTCCTCCTACGCGGGCTTGCTTCACTCTCTCCACAGGCGCCGCGATCTTTGGTCCGCCTCACGCCCTTCCAGCTTTCATTTTTTCACCTGGCTAACTCTAGTTAGCCTTCAGATCACAGCAAACATCCACTGTTCCTTGATCCCTAAGACTGGACTACAGTCACAGGACTTCTCACACTGCATGAAAATTGTCTGTGGACTTGTCTGTCCCCTTGCTACTGCCACCTCCTTGCAACTTTACTGTTTTTATTCTCAGCACCTAGCAGCTCCATCTTTTGTGACAGAAATGAATAAAACAGGCTCATCCATCGCAGGCAGTAAATCTACAACTTCCCTGGGAGGATTTGGGAAAGGCTGTTGGCCCTAGGGAATGAGGTCAAGCCTCTGGAAGGACAATGAGGGAAACAGACTTGGCTTCACTTGGAGAGCTCAGCAGTTACACCGCTACCCACTCTGCACACGGATGGTGAACAGAGTAGTTCATCACATCAGCAAATAGCAAAAAGTTGGTATTGACATGTAGGCTCAGAGTAAAGGAAAGTCTATTTGCTGCCTAGAAATACTTATGATGTGCTTTGCTCACAGTAGGCATTCAATGAAAGTTTAGGGGGAAAAAAAATAGAATACCATAACTCAGAGGTTAAGCTCCTGTTCTCCTTCCTATTGGAATAACACACTTCAAATCAATCAACCCTCAAGGCTTTCCCCACTGAAGTCCTCTCTGGAAAGTTCTGGCCCAAAGTTACGGATTTACCCTATGTACCTGCCTCTCAGGAAGAGAAAGACGGAGGTTAGTCACACTTCCTCTCTCCAGCTGGTGAAACATGGAGGTGTAAAAAAGCAATACTGCTCCTTAGGGGCAGACACAGACCTGGGCCCACTCCAAATTCTGTCCTTTCCTCCTCCCCACCCCTAAGAGGGGGCACAGCTGTGGCAAGCACACCAGGCCTTTGAGGACAGTGAGCTGCGGTCAGCATGAAAAGGGCTGTGACATGTTTGCAGTCCTCTCGTCCTGTGATCTCGTCATGTACCTGACCAGGAACCATGCACGCACGAGCCCAGCTCCTGGCCTCTAAGAAACCATGGAACCTCATCAGGCACCAGCTAAGCAGTGCCAAGTACTTTCCTCACTAATATGCATAATTGAGGTCATTAAGTTATGAATGTGAGAACATTTGACTGGAGAATATTTAAATAATGAGATAACTGCTTTGTAGGAAGCCTGATTAAAAGGGGGAAAGCAGCAGCTGAGCGAGCCCTGCAAAGTGGTGCCTCCCAGAAGCCTCCCACAGTGCAGATGGAGAGCATCATTCTCGGGCTCCTGGCCCTGCCAATCCCGTGGGCCTCTCCCGAGGCCTCCCCGTCCCCAGCCCCACCATGCAGAGCCTCTGTCTCTGGTGGACTCGCAGCTGGGGAGGGAGGATGGACAAACTCAGTGGAAGATGTACAGAAATTCTCTGGGGCATTGTTATTTAATTTATCCCAAAGGCTAGTGGTATGAATAAGGGAATGATGCCTGTCATGTCTTAACAAGAGAAGGCTTTTGAAAGAGAGACTGGGGCCGACTGACTTCCAGTAAGTGCTCATTAGGCAACACTCACGTCTCTCTTTAGGGTGGGTACAGAAAGGAGGAAGAGGGATAATAGTAGTGATTAATAACTCCAGCACTTACTTATCTGGTCCTTACTATGTGCCTAGCCCTGTGTCAGAGATTTCGCAGACAGTATGTCCACCCTGCCAGGTAGACATCATGATCTCTACTTTAAAGATAAGGAGATTAAGACTCAGAAGGTCACCCTTGGCCTTGGGAACTTCCCACAGCCATACAAAGAGTGAGTAGCTAAAGGAAGATAAGGAATATAGGGGAACATCTCTATCATCTATTTTCATTAGAGGGTCTACCCAACCTAGACCTCCCTCGCAACTCCCTGCAACTTTAGAGAGGAGGGAGCAGAGGCAAAGAAAAAGCAGAGAAGGAGACAAAGAGCCATTCCCTGAAAGCTGACTGTTCCCCAGGGATCTGGCACAGGGTGGATCTTCAGTACACACTGAGTCGCTGAGTCTATGCTGTTGGAATCTATGCAGCTCTTCCCCTCCCAAGCTGATCCGAGGCGAATGACTTCTTACCATTCTACCCCTGTTTTCATATCTGTAAAATGGGAAGGATGATAATAGTCCCATTTCATAGGGTTGTGAGAATTAAAGGAGTCCATCTGAGTTAAGAACACTTGGTCCTTTGTTCAGTAGATCTTAGCTCTTAACATCATCATGAACATTGTCATTGTCCTGGCTGATCCAGCCACAGGAAAGCAAGACGTGCTGGTACCGCTGAGCTTCTGTTTACAGAGCACCATTAGATTAACAACACTCTTACACTGACCACGATCCACGTGGCCAATGAGCAGAGCCCTGCTTCTCCCCTACAGGCGGTTACTTGGCCTTCGGCTCCCGACGTTGGCCCCGAGTCTAGTGAACAGAGACTGCTGCTAATAATAAACGGTTCACACGAACCGTGCTAAGCAAGAGAGACTCAAGGCTTTCATCTCAGTGTAAAAAGGATGAAGAGAGGCTGGCCCAACGTCTCCTTGTTCTTGGTGGGTATTGAGGCAGCACCTTAGGCTCAGGTGTAAGCTCGGGTTCTTCCACTCAGCAGCTGTCAGGAAAATCAGCCACTCCAAGCCTCGCTCCTTAATGGTGTTACTATAAGGTCTAGTGACATATGTGCACGATATACTTTATTTGCTCAAAGCAGTATACCAAAGTAGGGAACTAGAATTAATATTTTCTTTCTCCTTAAATCAAATCCACTTTCTCCAGTGTATAATCTTTTGCCTGTCTCAAATCAGACTTCATCTGTACACTCATATTCTCTCTCTCTCTCTCTCTCTCTCTCTCTCTCTCTCTCTCTCTCTTTCTCTCTCTCTCTCTCCACGCCCCCCTCCACCCCCACCCTCAGCTGGTTTCAAGGTCTCAGGGGAGCAGCTGGATGAAGAGTGATGTGGGGGGCGGGGGGAGGGGGACAAATGCAGTCAGGTCTGAATTCCCAGAGATAGAGTCATGGGTACAATTTTCAGCTGAGCTGCTTGCGGAAAGGTCAGCATGTGACCTCATGCGAGTCCTCTTCCTGCCCCGAGCCTTGTGCTTGGCTTCTAAACCTGGGGATTAGAAACAGCCAGGTCTCCGGGGCTGAGCTGACTGTGAAAAGCAGGTCTGTGATTTAATATGGGGCGCGCAGCAGCCATCTTTGGCTGCCAGAGCACTGTGGCAGACATGGTGCCAGGGCACAGAATGACAAGATGCTGGGGGGTCAGGTATCGCTGTTCAGCAGTGTTACCCTCCCGGACTCAGGTAACACTTAGGAGCACCCCCTAGAGAGCAGCGCTGATATGGCTCCAGCTTTTGGTAGTAACCCAGAAAAATTAAGAGATTTTTCGCAACTACTTCCCATGCCTCCCTTCTCTACATGGAAAGAAGAGACATCCAGTGGGTGGAATTCATAAAACAATGTCTCCAACTGCCCGATCCACAATAAAGCTGTGGATTGATGAGCTCCATGTCCTGCTGTTAATTCAGTGCTCTCTCTCCCATTTGCTCTGATTCTCTCATGGATGAATTTAGGAAGCTCGCCTGCAAGTTTCTGAAGAAGCAGAGGTGAGGGAGTGCTTCTGGAGGGCGCATGCTCTTACACTATACGGCAGGAAAGAATGATTAAATGGGCCAGAATTCACGGGTGACTGAGGCTAGGGAGGTCATAACCAAGAGGGGAGATTAAAGATCACAACCCTTAAATATGGCCAAAGCGGCCAAAGCAAAGCCACACACACACAAAAAAAACATACGCTGGACTTCGCCCAAATTAAAAACTTTGTGCAGAAGACACCAGCAAGAAAGTGAAAAGGCAATCCGCAGAATGGGAGAACACATTTGCAAATCGTGTATCTGAAAATCAAATAATCAAAAATAAATTAAAATTATAATTTGGTCAAAGCTCCCTGGAGGCAAGAGGGCTGAGACTTATTTACACGCAGCCCCCGGGTGAGACGGGTGCAGGGGACTACAGGCCCCTTCCCAGGGCTCATGCCTCCAAGAAGCCAAGAACAATGAGCCTCCTTAAGTGCCAAGAAGTTGTTCCCAGTGGGGAAGGGCTTGCCCTACAGGTAGGCGCAGCGTTGGGTCCAAAAAACTAAGCGCAAAAGCAAAGAATGATAGAAATGTGGTTTCTCCGTGGAGAGACGCCTGCCCAGAGCAAGACCTGTCTAGGAACGCTGGTCCAGGGCGAGAGTCTGTGAGTGGAGTGAGAAAGGGAGAGTGCACCCAGGGGACCTTCTAGCCCGCACGCGACAGAGTCCAAGTCACCATCTGAGAAAACAGACTGGAATTTTATTTTTTAAGAAGTCAAATAAAAGTTATCTGTCACCGACAACATGATGAGCTCTTACTCTGTCCTGGTGCCAGACTTTAGCTCTGGTGGGAGGAAGGCGTTTCCCCCAATGCTGGAGCAAAGCGCAGAGCTTCTGCATGTCATTGTGGGTGACATGGGAGGAGTAACGTCAGTACTTCGGTAGAGAAAAAGGTCTACAGCCCAGCAGGGTCGAGGTGACAACTGGGAAACCATGTGTGCATGACAGGAGTTGCCAGGGCAGGAAAAAGAAGAGGGCAGTGAGGTCACTCCCGAGTCAACATGAGAGACTTCACTAGAACCCTTGAAGCCAAGAGCTGGATTCTGCGGATCTCACGGGAAAGCAGTGGAAAAAGAAATCATTTTGTTCGTGCTACCGTAGCTTTGTTCCGTGACTATCTTCCCAGATTAGAGCAGCGAGGGGAAATAAGAAGACACATTTGGATTAATGTCAAATCGTGGATTTGGATCAAAAATCCAACTAAAAAAGCAGAAGATGTTGAAAACGTGGTTCACAGAACCCGTGAAATAACGTATGACTTCTAGCTGGGCGCCAGTTGAATTTTAACCAGCAGTATGATGTAGTGGTCAAAAATACAAACTGGAATGAAAAGAAGTCTAGACAGATGTAGGGGAGGAGTGGTGGAAAGTGCTAACAGCTTGGAGGATCGGGATTTGGGGAGACGTGGGTCCTTTTCTTGCTCTGACGAGTGGAGTCAACCCCTCTTTCTGGGCCTCATCTCTTCATCTGCATAATGATGCTCTAGGACTGATGGTCTCCAAGCCCTTTGTAGTTCTGATGCTCTTTCAATCTCTGCATGTGATTTGGAAATGAAGCAAGAAATGGTATTGCTCATTTCTGCTCTGGCCAAACCACAGGCAGATAACTGAGTTTAGTCCTGGGCCTCTTATAAGCAAGACTTAAACAAATGGGGAGAGAAAAGAGATCATCGTTATCCAGGTTAGAGAAAGTTCTCAGAGCCACATGGAAGAAGCTGGACGTATCCCACTCGGAGATGAGAAGAAGCCTCAAGGCCGACATAGTGGTTTTAAAGTATTTGAAGCACTGTTGTGTAAAAGACAAGCTAGATTTGTCTCACCAAGTCCCAGGAGTAAAGGATCAAGAAGAAGGGGTAGAATCTGCAGGGAGAGGATTTTAGCTTTATGTAAGAGGGAAATGCTCACCCTTGAGCTTATCTGGAAGTGGAATGAACCCGTTCCTGGGGGCGTTCAAGCTTCAGGAAAGGGATTCAAAGATCTAGTGAGTAGGTGACCTTGACCACATTTGAAGAGCTTCTCGATTCAAAAATTCTGAGCGCCCCTGAGATAATTGGAGATCTGGTGAATTATCACAGAAAAAGAAAAGCTGATTCTTCATCTGTCCTCACACCATTTCTAAGTGATTGACTCATAGTAGAGGTTTAAATATTTGTGGGAGGGTAGGGAGAGACAGAAGCAAAGATGGAAAGCCGATTCACACATTCCACTGTGTCCAGAAAGGCCTCTGCTCAGAAATCCTGCCTCCGTTCCACTTGTTAAGCTGCTGGACTCCAGCCAAGGCCTCCAGTGCCGGCCTGTGAGTGCGGCTCAGTGTAATTAAACACCTGAGTGTCCCAGGGGAGATGGAATCGAAAAGACAGTCAGGGGAGGACCTGTGGCATCTGGCTCTTCCCTGCCTCCCCACTTGCTTCTTCCCTGCCCTGAAGCCTCAGGGCCTGGGAGCCTCCTCTGTTCTCTGCGGAGCTGCACCTTTGGGCCTTGTTTTGTAGGGACCCTTTAAAGTTTAATGCTATTGTTTCTCTAGTGGGTGCATTCTGCTTCCCGCGTACCTAACCTGGGAGCTCTGAGGAGGGCCTGGCCTCAGTCATGCGGTTATGACCAGGAAGAGGGACTCCCTCCCCTGCTCCAGCTTTGCCGTGCCCACTCCAGCCCTGCCCGGCGAGGAGCAAAGGTCACCCTTCTGCACAGGGTTAGCCCTACAAGCAGGCACCTGCAGCTCTGCAGAATTCACTGGTGATTTTTCACATCTTTGATTTTCTTTCTAAGCCTCCTGCTCTTTCATTTTGCTCTTTCTACCAAGACTTCTCTCCTTGCCAAGATCTCTTGTGGTGACAATGGGTTTTTATCGCCACATAGCTATGATTCAGAGCCAGGCCTCTAGCTGATGAGAGCTAAAATTATTCTCACACACGTACAGAGGACCACAATGGGGAAAAGTGAAAATGGAAACAATTTTTGAGACTGCAAAGTCACCATCAGGTGAGGATGTATGGAGCCGGCCCTGAGAGCACCTCATTTCACAGCATCCTCAGCAGATTTTCATCTTGATATTTAGCTCCGCAAACAAACCTTTATCGAGCTCTTCCGTATGCAAAGCATTGCGCTGTCCCCATCCTGCCACCACCTTTGCATGTGACACTTCCTCCTGTCTCTAAACCTCCAGCTTCCCAAAGTCCCTTGCTGAACTGTTGAACAAACCAAGGATGCTGGAAGAATAGCATCACCGCCAACTAACAGGCTCTGGGCTGGGCACCAGGCAAAAAATAAAGATTCTGAAAGGGAAGAAGAACCTTTACCGTCATTTATGACGTTGAATTTGCATCATCCCCATTTTACAGGTGAAGAAACAGTCTCAGGAATTAAGTAGCTTGTTCACTTGACTATGAAGCACTGGAGCCAGAATTTATACCCATGCTTATCTCTTTTGATCCCGTGGACTATCTATATTATAATGATTTTAGAAATTAAAATTATGCTCCTGACCTAACGTCAGTTGTACACGGAGCCTGTCAGTTGTACATGGTTTCATTGGTGATGGAGATCGTTTTCAGAAATCATCCTCATTATCTAGTCTCCTCTCTGGATAGCATTGATCCAAAAGGGGGCTGTCCAAGAGAAGAAGAAACTCTTTGATGGAAACAAGCTGACCAGTATTGTGGCTGTGGCTCCTTTAGTTTAACAACCTGAGCAGTATAAACCAGAAATCACTGCTGGTGTCCTCCAGTGATTTTTCTAAGTGACAGACTGAAAGATTGAGATTTGGGTGTTCAAAATAATTCAGCAAATTAGTTTTACTGCAATTTGTTGCAATCCCTGTCTCTTAGCATGTGACAGATTGGCGGAGGTGGTCACAAGCACTAAGCCTACTGCAGGATGGAGTCTGAGACTCTGACAAGCCAGGAGGCGCAGAGTGGGCACTCAGGCCCTCTCAGATCAGTCTTCCTTCTTTCCTTCCTTCCTCCCTTCCTTCCTTCCTTCCTCCCCCCCCCTCCCTCCCTCCCTCCCTCCCTCCCTTCCTTCCTTCCTTCCTTCCTTCCTTCCTTCCTTCCTTCCTTCCTTCCTTCCTTCCTTCCTTCCTTCCTTCCCACTGTCCTATTTGGCAGGAAGGGGTGGTGACTGCTCTCCCTGCCAGTTTCTGCTCCAGAGCCATCCTCACAGGGTAGCCGTGTAGACTAGCGAAGAAACAACGAGTGTGAGGTCAGAGATCGGGTTGGAGTTCTGACCCCACCAGTCATGAGAAAGTTGACCCGGGGGGAAGATAACTGACCTCTCTGAGTTTCAGTTTCCTCACTTGTAATACTAGGATAATGACACCTGTGACACAGACCTGTCAAGATAGTTAATAAATAAGGTGTCTAAAGTGTCCTACATATAATATATGCTCACGGTCTTGTCATTATTAGTACTAGTCTTACTTATCCATATTTCTAAACCATGCAAATCCTACCCGTTATTCATAGCTAAGTCAAATCTCGTTAATACCATTCTCGCCTCCACTTTACAGAAACGACCACTGTCTACCCAGAAGTATGAAAGCACAAACTCGCTCTGCTGCTTATTCCATGAACATTTTCTTCTTTCCAGTGTTATGTGCGTTTCCGCATTTGTATCTGTTTTCCCCAAAGGAGACTGTCAGAAAATCGAGGAAGCAATAATGTGTTACTTTCTCTCCTTTCCTCCACTCATCCAATATTGAGCCCACGTGGACCATGCAATAACCCACACAGCCCCCACCCTAAGGCGGTCCGGCTGGGGCGATGTCTGCAAACAGATGCAACAAGATATATCTTGGGAAAGCCTCAGTGCCTTGGCCAGGGCTCTTTCCAATACGTGGGGCGTGTCCTCCCCGACCCCCTCCTTGACCCCTTGCTGGGTAATGCACCCCTGCACGTGTTCTCCTTAGGTGAGACGCATCTCGTGTCACAGCAATTTCTCGTTTACTTATCTGGCTCCGTCGACAGACCACAAGCACAGACCTCGTGTTTATAGAATATGGTGTATGGCAGACATTCCATGTTTATAGAATGAACAAAGAGGTACTCAGGTAAACTGTTGATCGATTGAGGTCCTGGGGATGTAGGTAAATCTGACATTTGTTTTCTCAGGGACCATACTTATTCATGTATTTTTAGAAAATATTTCCCTGGTGGGCATTCAACCTCTCACCAATTTTAAAGAAGGAAAAAAATTTTCTCCTCTGTGTGCTTTCTCTCTAGCTATCTGTGGTTGTCAGCCTATCAACAAAGGCTCGATAAAAAGCAGATCGAGAGATATGAAACTTGATTAACAAGTTCCTTTGATGAAGATGGAATAGAGGCCTTAACTATTCTCCATCCACCTTCACCTCTTCTCATCAGGGTATGAGGACATCTCATGAAGGGATCAGCAACCACAATCTACTGGCATCACCTGTGACCTGTGGCTATCGGTGCCAACTGCCCTCACGCTGACCTGGAAGAGCAGGAAAGTACTGAGCTGGGAGCAACAACAAGCCTTGCTTCTCAATAGATGTGTGACCTTCAGAAAATTATAGCAGGTCATTCCACTACAGTGTTGATGAGATGCCACAGTAACTTAACTCTTTTTAATATCAATTAGCCTATGGTGAAATTGGTTTCGTATGGTATATGTTGTTTTGCTTAAAGTTGTAGAATCTATTGACGACATTAAGTAAGGACTGACTTACTCTACTCCACAATTTTCTCACCCCCAAAACAAAAAGAAGACTATATTTTCCCCACCCACATCCCAAAATAACCAGCAAGGGAAGAAATAAAACAAAGTGCAATTTCGATGTCATATAAACTGGGTTCAAAACCCAGTTTGGCCGCCTCTTACCCTGTGACCTCGGGTAACTTACTTAATGCCTCTGAACCTCAGTTTTCTTATCCACAGAACAGGGATAATAAAGCCTGTTCTTGGGGTCGTTGGGGGAGGAAGAGTTCCCAGCATGGCACGTGGCACGTCTCGGGCGCCCAGCGTGTGCGTGTTTCTAGTCCCTTCTCTCCTTCTCCAGGGGGAGCACCCCCATGCCTCTGGGTGCTGTCCCTGCCCAGTGACACTGCTGCCAGTCAGGCCTGGACAGTGATGCCCGGGAGGCCTCCCTGACCACATGAAATGACATTCTCCCCCACTAAGAGCTTCCCCTAACTTGCTCTGCAGTCAGGCCAATTTTCCTTTTAAAGAAGCTTTGTATCTAGGAAACCTCACATCCAGATATACGTATATTTAATGACCTGGACATTAAATACTGCGATGTAACTGATGTTTTATGCAAATTTGAATTCTCGTAAAGTCGAGCACCCCCAAAGGACTAGCAAATTGTCGAGAAACATCGTTGTTTGAGGAGTTCTAGAAATATGGTCTAAGAGGACCGGGGAGAGAACTACCGTTGTTTGAACACCGCGTGCGTGAAGAGCTGTGCGGGATAGGTCACGTCAGTTTATTTTTCTTCCCCCAAACTCAGCCAGGGAGGCCTGGATTCTCCATTTTCAGTTGAGGAAACTGCCAAAGGTCAAAGTATTAATCGAGAGCAGAGGCGGGTCTGGAAGCCAGAACTGCCCGGCTCCGAAGCTCGGGCTCTTTTCCATGTTCCCACTCATATGGGCCCAGACACAGAGGAGAAGAAGGGCAGGGACACCCACCAGTCCTGCCCCCCAGAAGCCTCGAGTTCCATGGGAGCCAGGCGAAATACACCCACAGCAAGAAAGGAAACTGTGAAGTCATAAGAGCAGTTTAAGGAGCAGAGTACGTTCACAGAGTAGTGTCAAGTCCTAAGGGCAATTGAAGAAACCCAAAGCAGGGTCTGTCAGCCGTAAGGGCATCAGACAGCTAAGAGTTCAGGACCAGCAGGTAGGAACCAGAGAGTTTCTGGAGCAGGGAAGAAAGGGATGTAGAAGACAGAAAGTAGCCTGAGGTTGTGTCAGAGATGGGGCTATCCACCTGGGATGCACAGTGGTGGACGGGACTTTTTAAATAATATAAGGTTCTAGATAAAAATAAGCTGATTTGCTAGATAGAAAAGAAGGCTCTAAGAATAAATGAGAAATGAATAGTCATTTCTCCCATAGCATTCTGGACACTGCCCCATTTCTCAAAATAAACATAAACCCAAAATGAAATTAAACAGCATTCTTGTGCTCCTGAGAAAGGAATAGCAATTATTTTTTTTCCCTTTTTCTAGGAACAGGAAAGAAAAAATTAACTGGGAAGAGCAAGAAGCAATTGCTGTTATTAGCAACAAAATCACAACATCTGAATGTAAGAATCTTAGCTTTTCCAAAAGAGCTATCATACATCACTATCTTGCTTAGTTCTCACTTCCATGAAAGTGAGATTGTCAGGAAGCCTCTTACCCTAGTTCACAGAAATTAAAAGAAGCAACCCAAAGCACCGAGCAGATCTAGGACCTGGACCGAAGTCTCTCAGCTAGCAATTCAGGGATAAAGCTCCAACAGGGTCTGCCTGTCATGGAGAGCTAATGTTTGCTGGGATCACTTGAAGGGAGATAAGGAGAGGGAGGAAAGCTGAGGCAGTCAGACATACCTGGTTGCCTCCCACTACCTGTTCTCCTTGTCTGTATTACTGCACACATGACCACCCAGAATAAAATCTAAATTTCCCAGCCTCCTTTGCAGCCAGATAAGGCCAGGTTACCAAGTTCCCGCCAATGAACAAAGGTAACATGGACAATTTCCCAGTCTTGTTCTCAAAATGAGAGTCCAGCCATCCTTCCCCTTCCCCTTCTTTCTACTTTCTAGAAAACAAACAAACAAACAGATAGCTGAAGATGAAACAGCCATATGGGATCCTGATGTGGAAGTCACACGCTGAAGGTAGCAGAGAAGCCTGTGTCTCTGACGGCTGCAGAGCAGCCAGACCAACTCCAGACTTTAAGGAAACGTATGCTTTGTTGATGCTAGTATCACTCTGTGTCTCTGTCCAGCAGCAGAACCCATATCCTAATTAATAAAGCTTTGCCAATAGCCCTGAAGACCATTTTCAAAACTCCAGAGCCTTCTCCATGGTTCAGATTCAATGAATCCAAGTTTATCAAGTATCTACCATGTGTCTAAAGTCTCCTAGGAGTATCTTTACAGCCTCCTGGGAGGTGCGCCCCCATATCATTTTTGTAAAACCAGCATATTGACATAGAATGCAAAACGGCATACTCAGCAAAGGCGAAATGGAAAGATTTAAGAAATGTTTAACTAAGATCACGAGGGAGGCAGGGAAAAGTCCATGTTTGCTGGCAAATAATCTAAGCTGAAAGGAGGCCGCAGAACATATTGCAAGTGGGTCAGGGAATGGGGTCAAAGGCCCAGGGGTACGGAGCACCACTGTCCAGGAGGGGGCCCACTCGCTCTCTGTGAGCACCCAGTCATGGGGGAAGGGGGAACGGAGTTGACCGGAGCATTGATGAAGATGATGCGGCCCAGCAGAACCAGGGAGGGGTACCCTGGACCAAACAGACGCTCCCCTGGGACCCTTCAGCACTGACATTCTGCTCTGGTTTGAAACTGCTGAGGTGGGGAAGGACTGGGAAGCAAGAAATGAATTCGAAGAGACCAGGTGTCGTCCTGCGATGCTGGGGCTGGCGGAGCGAGAGTCCGGTGCAGGTGTGGGGGGCGGGTGGAGAGCGTCCAGAGCGGGAGCACGATGTCTAGATCCCCTGCCACTGTCAGAGAGGGAGGAAATGAATGTGGCTTAATGATAATGACAGGATGACAGCAATGACATTATGAGGAGAATCAGGAAAGTGCAAAGCCCATTTAAAAAAATGAGAACCGTCTCCGCCGTCAGGTCCTCCCTGGAGAGCTCCCCGAGACAGGGTTGCGTCTCTGACCTGACACCGAGACCTCCCCAAAAATGGAACTCCACCTCCTAGCAGTCCCTCTTTCCTTCTGGGGTCCCTTGGCGGTCTGGGGAAGGTTCAGGCCACAGTGAGGGCTCCATCTGCAGCCCTTAGTCACTGGCTGGTGGCTGACAGGGCCTGTCTCTGTCTTTCCCACAGCCCCTATGACCATCAGACCTGGGACTCCCTGAGGGTGCCACCCACAGGGGTAGTCTGCAAATCCTCAGCATATAGTTGGGGTCTAAAGGAAAGGCATTCAGTATGTGCCTGTTGAAATGGGGACACCCCTTCTCAGGTATCACGAAGAGGGCCAGAGTGGCCAGGAGCTTCTCTCATCATCGCCAACACAAAGGAGATGTACCAAAAGATGTGAGGAGTCCGCTCACCACACCTCAGGGTGAGCCCTTGCAGAAGGCCACGGGAGACCCACATGCAGAGGGCAGGGAGATCGGGGCAGGGCTGGCTTGCCGCTGGCCCAGAACAAGACCACAGAATGGAAGTCAGACACAGAACCAGGCAGCTGGAGACACTGCAGCTCACCGACACCCACAGCTAATCGCAATACTCATTCTAGCCAACAGTTTCCACCTCTTCCTATAGCAATTTTTATCAGAACTGAGAAAAGTGGGCAAGATTAAAGATACTTAAATTTTCCCGGAACCTCTCAGGAATTAGCCAAGTTATAATGAGATATTCGGTGCCAGAGAACAGCGAGAATAGGAGGATCCTGGATAATCCAGGCTAGAGCGAATACACTGCAACAGAATAACCAAAAAAACACTATTACTGATACATGTAAAATTCAATGCTAAAGAGGAAAGAAATCACAGTGCTTCAAAAGCCCACTGGCTTTCTGTCTCCCTACACCCTTTAAGGAATGCTGCATCTCACTGCCGGGGTAACCAAGAAGGGAGATGCACTGACCCCGCAGCATAAATGCAGGCTCTTGTCAATGCTCCCTGTCACCAGTGATCCCAGTGCTGTGGTCAGCCCAGTCCTGTGAGGCATGCAGTAAAAGTGTAAGTGTGCACACGAACACACGCAAGCAAAGCAAGAGGAAAGAGAACCCCATAAATCAAATAAGACATCAGCACTTGTCCTGAACAAAGGTTCTTCTGAAGGTGAGTTTACAAAGCTAATTGCCATCACATTACACAGAGCGCAATAACTATGCTGTCAGTGCAAGAATTTGTCCGAGCGTCACACGGAACGTGGAACAGCTGTAACTGTGACAGGCTGCCAAAAAGTGGCTGGTTTCTGAAGCACCTGGTCCCCGGAGTCTGTACCATAATCTTGTTCTTAAAACAACAACAACAAATAGGCGTACGAAAAGTTTCCAGCGCCAAAGCGCCGGCTTGTTAATGTTTAAGTGTTGGTGTGTCGGCGCAGAGAGGCTGGTGGACTGTTTCCTGAACACGGCGACACAGGTGGCTTCGTGGGACGAGCGAGGCCTCTAATTCAGAGGGGCCTGGATCCAACTCCTTTCTCTCCTGCTTACCAGCCCCACGTTCCTGGGGAAGTGAGGTCGCTTCTCGGAGCTTCCATTCCTTCCAAGATGGAGATGATAATCTCTCACATGTAGCATTCTTGTGAGCTCTAAGAACTGCGTGTAGAGCACTGAGCACAGTGCCTGACACACAAGTACTCAGGAAAATGTGTTACTGTGGCGGCACAATGCAGAGGTGGCCTCCTGTGCGTTACACTTTCTTTAAAGAAAAGGAAACATCGCCCAGCTCTGAGAAGGTGGGGAGAGGAAGAGGTGATAATCATTTGAGGTGTTCCTTAGAGGCTGTACCCAGGAAATACGCTCTCCATAGAAGAACAGTTTTGGGAAAACAAACTGCTTTCCCTCATTATATGCCACAAGAACTGTTTTTTTTTTTTTTTTCTTTTTTGTCTGGTAAATATTGCAAGGCCATCTTCTCACATTTGAAAGCCCTTGCGGAGCCCACAGATTGGGGCCCATATTCTAACTGACCACTCTTAGCAAAGTTCCTATAATGGATAGAATGCGGTATTTAGATTGACGAGATGTCAAATTGTCCCCTCTAAGAGGCAGAATTGTGCCCCGAGCACAGCGTATCTGAGTGCCTGAAGCCTCGCAAAAAATGCTGCAAGCACTGCCTAGAAATCTGGTGCTGTTAAGACTGAAATGGTTCTAGAAGAGCAAAGGTCTTAAATCCTTTTATGCCACATGACAAAGCACCTCAAATTCTAATTAAGCAAAAAGCAATTAGCCACCCACAGATACTTAACGTTATCTCCCATGGTCAGGCAATCATCTCTATTAAAACCCATTTTAAAGTAAGGAGCAAACCCAAAAAAGCTCCACGGGCACACGCTTCCCACAAATCAATTACCCCTCAGACATGTTCAGAGAAATACTCAGAGGCAGGTTCTATGCCTTGCAGAGAGGACTTTTGTGAAAGGATCGCGCCAGACATGGGGTGGTTGTTGAAAAAGAAAAAAATGGAAGAGGCCTGCAGCAAATGTGACGATTTGAGGTAACAAAATCCACTCTCAGAGGGGAACCCTGGATCTCTGGTGGGCTGGACAAAGCAAAACTAACTGAAGCCTCGGCGCTCCCTGGTCTTAGAATTCTCTGGTTGGTACAATAATCAGTGTGTCGCTCTAGCCTGAGAACCCTGAGAACCACATCAAACAAAAGGGCCGCTGCTGCCCGCTGGAACCAGAGCTCAGAGCCATCCCGGGTGACCAGATGACTGTCCAGACTGATGCTTCACGGGAGGACTGTCCTCTCCCGCGCCACGATTTGTCAATGAGTGCCAAGGAAGTACCCTCGGAGGGTTCGCCATGAGTCCGGTCCACTCATGTTCATGTGCTTTCCTCAGCCCAGTTAGGTCCGCTCCTCCCCTAAGGCTCCCTTTAGTGAAGGGAGCGTGCTGTCACCAGCCCGAGGCCATTACCGGAACTGGCAGTAGCAACAGCTACACAATGGTCAATGGGTAAGTGACCGAGATTTAAGCACCTTGCTCAAGGCTAGGGTTGTTTTTGTTTTTCAGTCCGGTCAAGTTAGTCCAATAACCTAGTACTTCTCAAATGAACAAGAGCCTTTCCCCCCCCCCCCCCATGTTTTGTTTTGTTTCGTTGGATTTGGAATATTTCTCAATCATCAAGCAAATATCAAAAATGTTGATCCAGATCAGCGCTGTCCAACAGAAATAAGATTTACAATTTTCCTGGGAGCCACATGTAAAACGGCAAAAATAAATGTGAAATAAATTGTAACTGAATATTTTATTCAACCCGCTATATCAAAAACATTATTATTGTACTATATAATCAATATGAGAGATAATCGATGCGATATTTCACATTCTTTTTGTGTACATCTTTTCTGGTGCCGTATCAGACTGCGCAGATCTAAGGCTATGTTGAAATTGACAGAGAAAGACTTTCACAATTCACTGTTCTATGAACAAGCAGTTTACCAAATTGTACGTGTAGCATGATCTCATTTGAACTTTATAAAAATCTACATCTATATGTTCAGATATAGATAGAAAATAATCTGTAAGAGAGAGACCAGAAGGTAATAGTAGTTATGGCAAAATTACGAATGGTCTTTATTTTCTACTTTGTGCTTTTGTAGTATTTTCTAAATTGCTTTGCTGTAAACACATACTTCTTTATCAGGAAAATTATAAAGCTAGTCTTAAAACAGACAAACGAACAAACAAACAAAACCTCTCCTTTATTTTAAGTTATCATACCCTGGATCCTGCTGGCACTGTAGCCATTACCCTATTTCCGGCTAACAGAAGGGATGGCCAAACAGTACACCCAGCCGCGGCCCCTCCCTCCAGCCCCAGCAACTGTAATACTTACAGCCGATCATCATGATGGCCACCGCAAAGATCTTCTCGATGTCTGTGGATGGGGCGATGTTCCCAAAGCCCACGCTGGTGAGGCTGGTCATGGTGAAATATAACGAGGAGATGTAGACGGAATTCTTGCTGGGACCGCCTTCCCACTTCCCTGAGCCAGACCCGTTAAACTGGTAAGGGGTGCCAATGTCCATGGCCAGTTGGTACAGCCAGCTGTTGTTGCGGATGGTCTTGGTGTCCTCATCGAAGATCTCATAGTCCCCGATGCTGTACCAAATGCAGGCCATCCAGTGAGCAGCCAGCCCGAACACACACACCAGCAGAACCAGCACTGCCGCCCCATACTCGATGTAGTGGTCCAGCTTGCGGGCCACTCGCCCCAGACGGAGAAGCCGGACGACCTTCAGAGAGCTGAACAGGCTGCTGATGCCCTGGAGAAGAGGAGCACAGCGTCAGGGTCAGGAACCAAAGACACCGCTCCAGCCCTCCGCCCCGCCGGGGCAGCTTCCTCCAGCATCGGGCATTTCCACCAGAGGCGATGTTACGCAACCCTTAAAAAACTGGTTTAAAATAAGTCACGGTATGGAGGAAGGCTCATACGTATTTGTATACTGATTCACAGTATAATTAGAATTTTATTCCAAGATGTATGGGAGGTTTCCATCGAAAAGCAAATAAAAAACAAAACAAATAAACTTAGAATTTTAACTTAATTATATTGTGCATAAGTATACAAATATATGAGGCATTTCTTCATATCGTAACTTATTTTAAAACAATTTTAAGGGTTGTTTAATATTTCATATTAAGTAATATGAAATATTTTAAGAGTTGCATAGTACTTATTTCACACTGTATAATATTTCATTCTAATTCTTTTGTGCATAAGCATACAAATATTTACGTGTTGAAAAATGGCCAGAAACATACATGGAAAGATGCAAAATATTAACAGTGGTTATCACTGCATTGTCAAGTTATGGAATTACAGAGAATTTTTTGTTATAGTTGTACATATTTTTGTTACATTTCTATATATTTTCTTAACTACTATCATTAAAATTATTCCTTTTATGATTAGAAAAATATATTTAAAAAATAAACACAGGTTTTAAAAAAGATAAAAATGAATTAAAGAAACAGCTAAGAACAACCGAGATTCTGTTTCCTCAGAAAAGTTACAAATTCTTGGAAGGCTACACTGCAGCTGTCAGGCCACGGGTTATACAATCAGACATCGATCAGGGAATCTCAGAGCTAGAAGGAGCCTTCTGGTGCCCCCTGGTCAAGCCTCCTTCCTCCCTTCTAGGTCCCACCAGGACAGGTATACCCTCCGAATCATAGTTCTTTAGGGAATAGCACTGCGGTAGTGGAACGTCAGACTGGAAATCTGGAAAATGGGGTCTGAGACCAACTTGCTATGCCAATTTGGACAATTCGGTTACTTCTCAGTTCCCACGTCTACACTTTGAGGGGATGGACTCAAGGCTCGCCAAATCTTCTCCAAACGCTAACCGACTCATCTCCGAAGGGAACTGAAACATATTACAGAAGCTACACCATCCCTAACCTTAAAACGCCTATGTTGCATGATTCCAAGGTATATATAGAGAGATTTCCATTAGCTTTCCTACTTCCATTAAGAAAACCAATGAACAAGCAAACAAAATAGAGACATTTCTTTGAATCAAGACTTGGTCCCCTTTACACAGCGGAAGTCCAAGCAGAGTGAATGATTTCTCACTATTTTAAACACTGGACAGCTGCCAAGTCACTGCTATTCTTTCTTGTCCCCCATACCCATAATGACAACCACCAAGGGTCAGGTTGTGCCACAGCCAGAAGGAAAGTGTGTAAATGCTTTCGGAGTCTCACCAGGGCTGCTGCTTCTTCCTGGTCACATGACGAAAATGCATTTCCCAAGCCTCATGGCATCTGGCTGGGTCTCTGGGACTAGCTTTCACTAATGGAACGTAAGGCAAAATGTCTATCACTTCCAGGCCACGGCAGCTAAAAGTAAATATACTTTCTCGACATGTTTCCTCTTCCCCTGACATGCCTTCCACATGAGGCTAGTGTGACCTTCAGGACAGTATCGAAGACAGAGGACGTACGTACGAGAGAAGCCTGAGTCCCTGAAAGACCCTCTCCCCTCCACCAATCAACTTGAATTGTATTGTGATATGAATGAAAAAAAAAAACTTTTGAAATAAGCCACTGAAACTGAGGGGGTATTTATTACAGTAGCTGTCATTACCCTTCCCCGACGGCTGAGCACAGAAACCTATGCAACATAGCCTTGTCAAGAAAGACCACAGCATCAGGTTGGCACTCAAATTATTTTTGTTGAGGTGAGGGTGAGGAAAGTGGGGCTTATTGTCCTTTAAAATAAAACAAATAAACAACAGTTTTGTAGCCATAAAACTTAAAACAAAAATAACCATTTCTTGTCTAACATATGGATAATGGATAATAATGACTTTTTCTATATCAAGGGACTATATCCACAGGGTAAGTTCATCCAAATTGCTAACTTTGACAAAATTCACCTTTGGCAAATTTAGACATAGGGTCATCGCAGGTATAGTTAGTTAAGATGAGGTCCTCCCTGGGTCTCCTTTTCCCTCCATGTGCTTTTCTCAAAAATCTACCATGCAGAGAAGACTGAGAAAATCCTTCATATTAAGATGCAAAAGACCGATGAGGGTAAATGAATATTATCTCTCTATAGGGTATTTGCATTTTAACAGAGGAAAACCAACTTCCAATAGTAGAATTAAAAGCACTGACAGCCTGGAAGAAGGAGATATTTTGGGAGGCCAAGGAGCCTTTTTGATGACTCAGAAATCAAACACTTGTAAGCAGCCACCTACTCTCCACCTCCTCATAAGGAGGTTCCTGAAATCATCTTTCAAAGCAGTTCTAGCTTGAAGCAGAACTTACTTCCCTGAGCAAAACTGCCTTGTCATTTTTTCCTCACTCATATTCAATTCAAAGCAAGATTTATGAAGAACCTACTATGTACTCCTTGTGCTAATGCTACAGGGAAGAGATTAAAACGATCTTATCTTTGACCTCTTGCTCACTACTGTACCTTCAGTGCCTGGAAGATGCTCGATAGGAAGAAAAGAGGGAGGAAGCCAAAGCACAATAACTGGTGAGAGAGGCAAGTTATGATCAGTGAAAAGATATCTCTACCGAATAGTCATAGAAGTTGACAGCTGAGAGGGAGCATAGAGGTCATCTTATAGTCCATCAACTCTGAAGTCCAGAATGGTTCTTTGGAGCTCCTTTAAGGAAAGGTCATTCAGCCTCTCCCTGAACTCTCCTCTTAACTGCTATCTTGAAGATCCCATTCTGTGGCAGTCATTCATGGAGATGAACGATTGGGCTCCTTTTGCCTTTCTCATCTCCCTCTGCTCCATCTCATCCCTCCTCCCTTCTCCATCCCTTCCCAGTGGCCACCGCAACACATGCAACCACTACCCAAAGGCCGTGCTATCCTCTAGCTATACTTGCCAGTCATCTTGAGCATCCCACACAGTGGATGCACATTTGCATCTCTGTGCCTACTCAGACTGGTCCCTCAGCCCAGAATGCTCACCTTGCCCATTTCTATCAGCTAGTAGCTAGTTATCTTTCAGGCCTGCCACTACTATATGAGTCGTCCTTCAAGCCTGCAGCTACCTCCACCCTAAAGCCTTCCATGACTACCCTGTAGTCACAATCACTCACTCCTTCATCTGTCATGGCAATCTGTATCCACTATCACTTGAACACATTGCTTTGCATTATGGTTTCCTGTAGCCATTTCCTCAACCATGACAGGAACTACATCTTCCTGAAGACACAAGCCACTTGATATGCAATTTAAAAGCATATTGGACTGAACAGTGTCTCCTCGAATTAGTGTCTTTTCCAGAACCTCAGATGTTACCATATTTAGAAATAGGGTCATTGCAGGTATAGTTAGTTAAGATGAGGTCATACAGTGGGTCCTTAATCTAATATGACTGGTGTCCTTGCAAAAAGAGAAGAGACGGATATCGAGAGAGAACGCCATGTGACCAATGTTGCCACTGGAGTAACGTAATTCAAGCCAAGGATTAGAGGCAACACCAGAAACTAAGAGAAAGGCACGGAACGGATTCTCTCCCAGAGCCTTCAGAGAGAGAATGGCCCTGCTGACATCTTGATTTCAGATTTCCAGCCTCCAGAACAGTGAGAGAATAAATTTCTGTTGTACTAAGCCACCCATTTTATGGTAATACATCATGGCAGCCCTGGGAAACTAATACACCATCATAGGGTCTAAAACCTTTTTGGAAAGGGTCTCAAACATTTTCTAAATTACATCGAAGAGTCTGGATTTTTTTCCCTCATTTTGAAACAATTTAAAATAAGCACTTCCTCACTGTAGTATCTGTATGTACACTGATACTCTATGACACCGTCTCGTGTAAGTTCTCTCTTATTGTATAACAGCTGGAATTCTAGCTGTTTAAAAGCATTTCAAGCTATTAATTTGTTTTTTTTCTTATTGTGCTGAAATTCAGTAGATGTGATAATAAAACTGAATACTCAAACTTTTATTTTTTCTTATATAATTTTGGTATGCTAAAAATACAATAACACCGTATTGCACTTTTCCAGTGACTTCTTGTATCAAGAAACCTACCTCATATTCCAAATAGTTCCAGAGAGTTCTTTATCACTACCTCAAGAAGAACCAAGAATTTCAAGTTGAGCCAATATGGAGGAAGAGATGGTGAGAACCTGAACTGGTAAGCTCATCACTGACGGCCAACAACTATGACTGGAAGGAAGCCTTCTGAAATCTAACTCACCTCGGTTGTGTGATATCAATGCAATTCAAATTGAGATGGACATTTAGCAATTATTAGAAGCATCTGTGTGTGTGAACTAGCAAGTTTTACCTATTCACCCAGACTAAAGAAATCATTTTGTTAATTTGGGCTCTACCTTGCCTTTTCAACTAGTCAGACAATTTTCAACAATTTTCTGCTCAATTTTTTTCTGCCATAGTTTTGGAAATAACACTGTCACAGACCAATGACAGTGTGCTACTGAAAAGAACTACTCAGTCTTTCAGGCTCTGGAATGGTTCCCCCAGGCATCCAGGTCTATGTGGTGCCATGATGGCATTCGTAGCAAATTCTGCAGGTAACTTTTTATTATTATTATTGCTTTCAACCTTACATTACTCATGATTATTCTCCTCCCGCATCCTCCTCCAGCTAAAGGTCTCCTTCACACGCTTCCCTCTAGGTCTTCTGGAAAATGTCTTCAGGTATAAAGAAATTCCCAGCCTCGATTTTGTCATGGAATGTTCCAGCACCTTCTTGCTTTAGTTTAAATCCAGTTCTCCCCAACACCCTGTTTCTCCCCACGCTCTCCCTTACATTCTATAGTTAGGAGTAGGGAGTTTTCAATCTCCACACGTGAATTGTCCAAACAAGAGCTGTTTGGTTCTCAAATAACAACTCCCCAGCAATCCCGCCTCCTCATTACTGTCATCTGATTATTGATAGCTAATATCTTGACTTACAAATATGCCAGAACCTGGATTTAATCTTTTCATTAATTATCCCATTTATCAACTGCTTAGCCCTTACCTTTCATCCCCTGAACCTCTGCACCTGGCTTTCTAGCCCATTTCCTGCTATCAACACAGGAAACTTTAATGTCCATGGGGACAGAATCATTCAATACTCCCTTGCAGCTAATATGTGAGCACATGACCGTGTATCTACCCACTGGAGACACCCACCGACTCTCTCCAGATTTCCTTTCCTTTCCCATCATACTAGACCCCGTTACATTACTTCAATTACTCTCTCCCTACCACCTTCACAAACTCTCTCCTTACCCTACTGCCAGCACAGCATGGATCCAACGGCATGGACTGGGCCATCATTTCCATAATCAGCTGGGTCCCCAGATGCTTGTCACCCACCCTTTTCCTCTTCCTTGAACAATCCTCTTTCCCCTTCCCATCAATAGATATTCCAAATCTTCACTATTCTTTTCAAGATCCCAGCTGATCTATATCCTTTTCATTCTCAGCCCAAAGTATCACCTGATTCACAGAGAAAGTGGAGGCCATTAACATCAACTCTGACTCTACGTTCCATCTTCACAAATAAAAGAAAGTGCATTTATACCATCATTTTCTACTGTGCCGAAACCCATTCCTCCACCCACTCAGGGGCATCATTCCATCAACTATCCACACTTCTCTCTATTCCCTCCCTTTGTCTTTAAATCTCCTTTTTACAGACTAATTTCTCTTAGGCTATAATCATACCACTGTTTCAAGTTCTATGCACCTCTCCAAATATATTAGCTCTCCTTCTCTTCCTAAAACTATAATCAAGACACAATGGCTCAATTTCCTCATTTCCCATTCATTTCTCACCCCCACTACAATCAGATGTCCATTCAAACCACTTCTCAACATTTACTGTCTTGAAGGTCACCACTTACCTTCTAATTGTTATATCTTCAGCATTTGACATTCTTCATGGCCCCACAGTATCTAAACTGTCTTTCTGTTTTTGAGGAATCACCACCTTACAAAGTAGAGCTTTGTCTCCCACCCAAGAAGATGAAGAAACCATATTTCTTCCTTCTCCAACCTCCCTTGCATATGAGAGCACATGACCTCATATCTACCCACTAGAGACACCCGCCCCAGTCATTGACTGGTATCTCATGGAGGAACTACTCAGAAGCCTTTTTGCAGCATCACACAGTTATGAGAGGCAAGCAGTAGCTCTGGAAAGTGGTACCCAGGGTCCACTGATTGCAGTGTCAGCACTGCACATTGCGAGTCCATGTTCAGTAGCAACAGCAATGGTTTATTCACAGAACCAGCTTTTCAATATGATTTGTGCATTGTTCCTTACCATATAGCCTCCAAATGTTTTCCTGGTCTTTCCAAAAATTCTGTGAGTACCTAGCATCATTTTAATAAACTTTTCCCTGCATTCATTAGCCAAACTTGAACCCTGACTACAACAATATAGAATGAACTCTCCTCCCTTGGTTCCCACAACACCTTTCTTTTTAATTATTCCCTAAGGCATTGTTCTTGGACTTTTTTCTTCTCAAAATACTCCTTTTCCTGGGCAGCTCTATCCATTAATGTGGCTTTAACCACCATCTATACACTAAGAATCTGTAAATCCATCTTTCCGAACCAGACATTTCTCCTGATTGTAGGACTGCTATGAGCATGTCATTGAAGTTTCACAGTTTGACATGTCTAATCCTCAATCCATCTCCTAGTGCTCAGATTGGAGAACATGCCACAGGTCTATAGTCTCCCAAGTAAAAAGCTAGGTGTCGTCATCTTAGTTGGCTATGCCAATCTTTCTTAACTGAAAGTTCTTTTTGGAAGGGTGATATTAAGGAATATCAGTAATCCCACACATAATTTTGCTGCCATTTGTATAAAAATAGAAAACAAACATTTTTTTTTTTGTCTATGCATATAATATCTCTGGAATGTACATAAGATACTAGAAATACTGATTGTCTCAGGGAGGAAGATTCTTCACTATATACACCCTTTTGAATAATGTATCATGTATATTATAGTTTATCTAAGTTTTAAAAAATTAAATTATATAAATAATTGAATATAAGTTTAAAAGTATGATACAGCCCTGCTTAGAATCATCCAACGGTTCCCATTGCCTTCTGGATAAAATTCCATTAGTTTAGCAAATAAAGTCCTTTGTAATTTTATTTCTGACAGCCTCATCTCTCACTGCTTCCCTCCTAGGCATCCCTCTGCTTTAATCATATCAAATTATTTGTCATTCCACAATCACACTGTCCCCTCATGCCTTCACATATGTCGTTCCTTCTGCCTCAAATACTATTCCGCTGGTTGTCTGCCTACCAAATCCTTACCGATCCTAAAAACATTTCTCAATACCCTAGTGATAGGACAAGTCACATATTTATTACTAAAATTGTCACCTTATCAAGTATACAAGGAGTTTGCCTTTTACAATAAACATTAGAGTAAATTCAAGCTTATCCCTATAATAGTATTGCTCTCTCATTTGACTTCCAATGTGTTTTCCTGACTTGTAGAGAAAGGTGTGTAGATATAGTAGCACCCTAGAACATGTCAATCAGATGTCACATGCAGGAACATAATCTACTATGTGTGTCTCTGATGGTTAATTTTATGTATCAACTTGACTGGGACACAATGGTACCCAGATACTTGGTTAAATATTATTCTGAGAGTGTCAGTAAGGGTGTTTCTGGAGTGACATTAACATTTGAATCAGTAGACTTAGTATAATGGATGGCCCTCCCTAGTGTGGGTGGGCTTCATCCAACCCATTGGAGACATAATTAAAACAAAAATGGAGTAAAGGAGAAGTTGCTCCCCCTGCTTCATTGTTGTTGAGCTGGGACATCGATCTTCTCCTGCACTCAGCCTAGAACTTACACCATCACCACTTTCGGGTTTCCAGCTTGCAGATGGCGGATCATGAGACTTCTCAGTCTCCATAATCATATAAGATACATACGTACGTACATACATATGTGTGTGTTTCTTTGTAGAACCATGACTAATAGACTGTCTTGATAGAACAAAGGTTGAGAATTGCTAGTCTAAGACTCAATGCAAAGTCATCTCTCTGTGATGCCTCCCTTGACACCCATGGGGAGAGTTCAACACACTCTCTGCTAGACTCCCATGATGGGTCTTTGATTCATTCTTTTAACACATACTTATTGAGGCACACATGATTTCAAGCACTGATAACAGATCAGTGATAAACAGCCGAAATCCTCATCCTTCTGGAACTTTCATTCACTTGGGGGAGACTGGCAATAAATAGAAAAAAATAGATAAAATAAATAGTACACTATAAGATAACCAGATGAAAAATTAAGCAGGAAATGAAAATAAGGAGTGTCAGGAAGAGGGGGTGATGGTCGGTGTTAAAGAAGGTTGTGAAGGAAAACATCACTGAGATCTTGGCTTTTAAGTAAAGGCCCCGTGGAAATGAGATTGTGAACCATGGGAGGATCTAAGGGAAGCATGTTCCAGACAGAAGTATTGGCAAGTACAAAATGTCCTAGGGTAAGATTGTCACACTGTCTTTATATTAAGTTGACAGTCTCTTGAGGTCAGGAAGCATACCTTCAGTGAGAGTAATTAACATTTACTGAGTGCCAGGCATGACGAGGGACTTTATAAGCATTATCTCACTTACTCCTCTTAACCTTGTGAGGTAAGTATATTATATACCCAACTTACAGGTGAAGAAACTGATGATATCATTTGTCTAGTATCACACTGGTAGGAAGGGGCAGAGCTGGAATGTGAACCCTGATCAACTGACTGCCAAATATAGGCTCTTAACACTTTGCTCTAATGATCCCACATTTAGTCCCCCATCTTTAGAATTCTAGCTCCTTGCAGATACTCAATAAATGTTTGCCGAATGGAAACTTACAGTGAGACAAGAAAGTTGTGACAGTAATAAATCCAGTGGCCTGCTGTAAGGATGTCCCACTTTATTAACAGAGCTTGGCTCGTTTGCTGTCTTTAAAACAGAGATGACTTCAAGAATAAATGTTTCATGACGGCCCACCATGCTGAGAACTGCAGATCTATTTCAACTACATAATGAAATAAACCAGATTTTATTGGAAGTAACTCACTGAAGCTTAAATATAATTTGCTGCCCTTCTAGTGCCTCAACATTTTACTTTAAGCTTCTTTAATTCAATTTAGCAATCATTTCCTGAAAACCCAGTACAGGAAGACACAGTCAAGAGTGACCAATGATCGAAAAACAAGGACAATTCAGCCCCCTGCCCTCAGGTTGACTACAATCGGGCCAAAATATAATAATAATAAATAAAATTTAAAAATTTAAAAAAAAACAGCCTGTAGATGACTGCAATGCAGTGGCAAACACAAGTTATCTGCCACTATAAAGACTGACTTAGCACAAGTACTACAGCTGGGCATAAAGGGAATTCTTTTCTAGTTCATTTAACCGGTCTGTTGACCATATTCGAGGAAGACTGTGGTTACCGAGTCTAAGGGAGAACTTGCAAACTTCCATTTGTTTAATTCAATAATATAACCAAAAATCATATCTGCAGTCTCCATATAAAACCATGAAAGAAATTTAGAAATATTGCTTAAGCTCATCCACTTTCTTTTTGTTTACAATTCAAACCATAAAATAAACTGCATATTCAGTTGTGATATTATACATCAGGCTCTTTTTCTTTCTAAAGGTGCTGAAAATTGAAATTTGTATCACTGGCCATATAAAAATCCAAAGGATACAGAACAGAGAATCTGGTCTTCTCAAACCATGTCTCTGGCTTTCTCAGAATAGTAATCTCAGGTTTAATTCTTCTAGAGAAGTAAAAGGAATCCAAGCAACCTGGACAGAACTTTCGCTCATAATGAAGGCAGCAATAAAGTCATGATGTGCCCGTAGCTCTGACACTGATGCAGAATTAGCCATGCCTTTAATTTGGTTAAGGTTAATTTGATTTAAATTCTCAGAGATAACAGTATGTCAGGGTCTGGTGTAGGTGAAAATCTCAATGACCTTCAGGAGGGTTGTGTCTAGGAGCTATTAACCTGGGGGTCTGGACATTTGGTCCACTGACCACTGCCTGGCCAGCACAGATGTTAGAAAAGCATCACCCCAACTAGTAACACATGAGGACATGGCCGAGGCCTCCTGACCACATGATAACGCTCTCTATTTAACAAACAGAACAGCAGCGGGCCATTCCCTACGCAGTCTGATTTGGCTTTAAAAGACACATTCCCCAGCTTCCACCCCCAAACATAATCCACTTCGGTCTCGTCCTCACTCCAAACTAAGCTTTGAGTAAAAATGTAGGAGCCCCTATGAGCTATAAAGAAGCCCCCATATGTGTAGCCTTCTGACCAGAACTGGGACTTTGTAGTATGGCCTTGAGACCACCAAAGTGGCAAAGGAGGTTCAAGCAGCTGGTTCGGATGTACAAAAGGTGCCCCCGAATTTGGGGAGCCTGGCAGCGCAAATAACAGGCCAGTGGGTCTCTAGAGTAGGCCATGGCTTAGCACCAGGACTCTTCTGGGTGTGACTGACACATAGGGTACTGAGAGAGAGGAGGGAGAAACAGAAGACTTAAGACAGCATGGCCCTAACTTCAGGGATTCCTAAATTTCAGGCAATAAGGACACCCTTTCAGCTAAAAGGAGGGTCAGAGCTTCACTTTTAATATGCTTTAACTCTGTCTCATCTTCACAGATAGATAGAAGGCCCCCGAAGACTATTTCTCCTTAGAGTTTCAGCAGTGAGTGGTGCTAGAACCACAGTTATTCCAGACTCTTCCATTTCAGGAAGCAACTGCCACACACAGAGCTCTACTCTGCTGCCATCTGGTCCTCTGAGGATATATCTCTGTAGGAATGTTCTAAAGAAAAATTATGACTCCTTTAAGAGGCTTCTGGTAAATAGTTATAAACTTTCTAGAAGCGGGCAGAAGTACGTAAGGATAGTCACCATTCTGCATAGTTAAAATAACCAGTAACTACAACTTTTGGAAATAAGAGAAGTCATAGAGGAAAAAAACTGTCGTCTTGTTAGAAAAAAAAAAGTTCACTATGAGGAGTCCTATGCATTTCCAAAGCCACATGAGGGACTCAGGCTTGGGGCCAGGCCCTGCCTCTGCACACTCTTACTAGCTCTCTGACCCCAGTAGGTCACCCAACCTCTCTGGGCTTCATTCCATCACTTGTAAAGAGGGGCAGATGCATTTGTACAGGGTTAATGCTCACATAAGTATTAGTTGTTACAAAGAGGTGGTCACCTTGGTCTCCGCCAGCTGTAAAAATCCAGTTCCCCTACCAACCCCAGAGAGAGAGAGGGAGTCAAAAGGGGAGAAATTATTTGCCTTCAGTGAAAAGGAGAAAAAGGATCTGAATTGTCAGAAAGAAGTCATCTTTGGGCGAGGACTGATTAAGGGGAGATCGGGGGACGGGGGAAGGAAATGCCCCCTCTCTGAAAAATTGAGAACGAGTAGTCAAGGGGTTTTGACCAAAATAGCTGTGTAAGCTGAAGGAAAGTGGGCAGGGAGCCTGGCCTTGTGCTTCTGGGCACACAAACCCAAGGGTAGGAAAAAGTCAATTTCATCTGATCAAGATATAAAAGGCTAAGAATACTTGAAATAGTGAAAACTAATAGAATACAATTTACACCTAGGTATTTGTATTTCTAAACTTGCTTTAAAAGGTCTAGCATTTCATTGGCTACAATGATTAGAAATTATTAAAATAACATGCCACTTAGACGTTTATTTTCATGGAAAAGTTGTATGTAGACCCTGACCTGTCAACTCTACCCTGCTAGTAGGAACTGATAGCAACAATAATTTATTAAGCACTTGCAATACGTCAAGTAGTCCTAACTTTGAGTCTTATATGTATAACTCAATTCTTACAACTGCCCAATAGGATATATGGTATAATTCTCCTCCTTTTATATGAATGTACGGATTTTTTATGAATTGACCAATGAACAAGTAGTCATGAAGGATGATGATTTGTGTGTTGATTGCAATCAGATTTTTTAAAAAATAAACTCTTCTGTGGCTATTCCAAAGACTCGAAGCAACCTACTATTTTCCTCCATTCGCTCAAGAGGTTCCCTCTCCACAAAGCCAAGAGCAAATAGGCTATGTATATCTACAGCAAGTAGAAGAATGAAAAAGTAGAAAACAGAAGTAGTGGTAGAATAAAAAGATGATACCCCTTCCATTGCCTAAGGACTATTGCCACGAAAAGCTTAGATTGCGACTGAGCTGTATTTGTATAGAGCAGGGACTCTGGGTACCTAAAAGGTGACCTGCAGACAGTAAGGATGGCATTCTAGGGCTATCTGGGGCAGCACCTCGTGTAAATTCCATGGAGAACCTGTAGATATGTGGTTCCCACACTTCCCAGGCCCAGGGGCAGGAAGCTGGTCTCAGTTCTTTAAGTGTTGTTTATTATTCACATGAATTCACCTCAGAAGTGTAACAATATGGGCATAAAGACTTCCCAGACCCTCAGACTCACCCCAGGCAAAGCCACTGATACTCAAAGAGGGGACAAGATTGACCCCAAAAGCCAGTGACCAAGCTGGGGCCACTCCGCAGGTCTCCCAACCCTCACATGGTTCACAGAACTATAATGAGGCTACAGCAAAATAATTCATAGGGATATCTTCAGGAAAGTTAAAATCAAAAGCTCTCTAAGTGAGTGCTGGTGGCAATGGTGGTATTATTTAGAAATGGTTTTTAAAGTCATGATGCATTTATAGATAGTAATTGAAATTCCTTCCTGGTGATGCCAGGACATAAACCCATGCTTGTAGAGAGCAGAGCTCTCAGCGGCAAAGGCCCTCCAGGCAAGCAAACAGAGCTGCAGGTCCCCAGACCAGAAAGCAGATGGCCGAGGAGGCTGCCAAAGGGTGGGACCGCTAAACGGCCCAGATCGAAATGGAGGGCTGAGGACAGAAGGCTCAGCTCAGGAGTCCTGGATCACAGAACGTTAGGTCAGGAGGGGACCCCGGGGATCGCGAAGCCCACACCCCTCATCTTATGGATAAGAAAACGAAGGTGCAGGGAGGACTCGCTGTACCCGTGGAACACGGATTCCCCAGTCTCCCCTCTCCGGCCACTGGTAACCCCTAACCTACTTCTGTCTCTGTGAATTAGACAACTCCTCATGTAAGCTGAATCACACAATATTCGTTCTGTTGTGTCTGATATTTTTCACTCGGCATAATGTTTTCGGGGCTCATTCATGTCATAGCATATGTCAGAATTTCATTCCTTTTTGTGGACAAATATTATTCCACTGTGCGTATGTGTCTCATTTTGTTTATCCATTCACCTGCTCATGGACACTAGAGGTGGGTCCATTTGTTGGTTGTTATAAATAATGCTGGTATTAACACTGGGGCACAAATATCTGTTGGAGGCCCTGGGCTGCAATATTTTAAAATTTTTGTTTTAAACATTATCCCTTGGTTTTCATAAAATAACTGAAAATGTCTTGGAGGAATCACATCACGAAGGTCAGACTTTATATCTCTCAGTCTGGTCTGGGAGCGGGTACTGGTGTCCCTAGGCACAGCTTGTACTTTCCGGGGTGGGGGTCAGGGGGCGGGGACTAGGGAGTTCTGGGCCAGAAAACAGCCCTGGGATGCCCGGTCTGGTCCTGGAGGCCCAGGAGCACAGACGCCTGCCTCGGGGAGACCAGGTGCCCTCCCCTCCCCTACTGAAAGCCCAGAAGCAAAACCACGTTTCAGAATCGGAAATCTTCCATTTGCTTCACTGTGCTGCCAAACCTGGGGCACTGGCTTGCAAGACAATCACTGAGACACTCCTGTGTTTAAAAACTCCTGTATTATTACTCAGCCAACTTTACATAAAGATATATACCGTGCTGCCTTCTCTGGAGCATCAACTACAACCCAAAAGACAAGTCTCGCAATAAACAAGGGAGCATAATGTCCCCAAATGTGTGTTTTGTTCTCCACCTGGACTTTTCTCACTCACTCGTCCAAATTTCCACCCCTTTTCAGTAAAAACCAGCTCAAACAACATCCCTGCCATGAAGCCTGGTCTGAATCAACTTCTTCTCTGCCCTACTCCCCCCTCTATAATTAATCTCTTCTCGTTGAATTTCCATTTTGTACCATTATTATTGCATTCACTGCGATCTCTCTCTCCGGACATTAATACATGGGAAAAAATCTGAAAGATAAAAACACCCATTCCAGAAACCTGGATGTCATCTTTGGTTTTATTCCTCCTTCTCTCTTACCTGCCACATACAAGCAATCACGCAGTTCTGCTAATTTTGCCTTTATTTGTTTCTGGAACCAGTCTGAGTTTCTCCATCCACACGGTCGTGGTAGTCTCTCACCCGGATTGCTGTACCAGCTGCCCTCACTGGCCCCTTGCCTCCAAGCTTACCCCATCTAATTTATTCTCCATGCTGCAACTTGATTATTCTCTCTAACAAGCAATTCTGATTGCACTCCTCTCCTGCTCAGGCTCTTCAGGGCCCTAATGATATAGTCCATGCTTCCCAGTGGCCACACAGGCCCTCATGACTGGCCCCTACCTGCCCCTCCTGCCTTCTCTATGCCCACCTTCTCATACCTACACTCCAGCCACACTGAACAACTTGAATTCCTCAGACGCGCCGGGTCTGTCTTACTACCTGCCTCTCACATAGACTGGTTCCCTGCCTGAACCGATGTCTCCTCCCACTGTCTTCCTCTTCCTCCTTTTCACCTGACCAGCTCCCCACTTGTCTTCATGGTAAGACTCCTCTGAGCTCCCAGCCAAGGTAGCCCGCTCCCAAGCATCCTGCAGCCATCCCCGCTGGACTCACCACTGCGCAACACCCTGGCCAGCTTACCTGCCCCCTCACCATCCCATACATGACTGTTAGCTTCTTAAGGGCAGGGACTCCCTCTATTTCAAATTACCAGAACCTACCTAGCCCTGCCCGGGACTAACAGGAGCCCCACATAATAATTACTAAATGACTAAAAATTAGATCAGCCTCTGAGGAGGCAGCTTCTGGACAAGGGTGAGACCACCTGTCAACCCCTGTACTCACAGCTGTGTCCCTACCCCATTCATACCACTGGGGTTCTCTACTGAAAATCAAATGTCAAAACAAATCCAAATTCTTCCCCTTATAATAAATAAAAGACAAAATAGGTCATATACATGATGTTCACTGAGACACTACTGGTAAAAGGGAAGAATTGGGGACAACCTATGCATCCAACAATAAAAGAACTGTTCATTAAAAATAATTTATATTAATTTGGGGAAAATCATGTAATTATCAATAGACAATATTATCAAGTAAAACAAATAAGAGATTTGGGGTCAGAAATCCTGACTTTACTTGCTTGCGATCTGTGTGACCTTGAGCACATCACTTAGTCACGATGACAGGTCAGTGAATGGGAGCATTCCCTCTTATCACACAGTAATGGATATAAGGCATCTTAATGCATTTAAAGCACTGCACAAATACAAACTCGTTCAAATTATAATTATAATGACTATTACCAAAAAATGTTTATGACACAAAGTGAGAAAAGCCACATAAGATTGTCTCCCCTATTCTGAGGGGGATTCCTTCCAAGACCCCCCAATGGATGCCTGAAACAATGGATAGTACTGACCCCTATATATGTTTTTTCCTATACATTCATATACACATTCCTTAAATAAAGTTTAACTTATAAATTAGGTATGGTAAGAGATTAAAAACAATAACTAATAATATAGAACAATTCCAACAATATACTATAATAAAAGTTATGTGAATCCTCTCTCTCTCTCTCTCTCTCAATGGCTACTAAGTGACTAATGGGTGAGTAGTGTCTACAGTGTGGATTCGCTGAACAAAGGGATGATTCACGTCCCAGAAGGGACAGAGTGGGATTTCATCCTATTGCCCTGAACTACATAAAACTTACTTACAAATTGTTTATTCCTGAAATTTTTCAGTTAACATTTTTGAACCACAATTGACCAAAGGTAACTGAAACCATGGACAGTAAAATCACAGATAAGGGCTTTACTGCACAAACATGTGTTCAACTATGTAAACCGTGTGTACATTTAGATGAAGACTGGAAGGAAGTAGGCAGAAATGAAAGATTAGTGAGTTAGGGCAGGGGTCAGCTAACATTTTCTATAAAGGGCCACGTAGCAAATCTTTCAGGCTTTGTCAGACACATAGTCTGCCATGACTACTCACCTCTGCCCACTGTAAGCCAAAGCAGCTACAGACAATATATTAACAAAGAAGCATGTCTGCATTCCAATGGAATTTTATTTATGCACACTGAAACTGGAATTTTATATCATTTTCACATGTTGCAAAATATTCTTCTTCTCCTTTGACTTTCTTCAACCATTGCAAGATGTAAAAACCACTCTTAGCTCACAGGTCATAAAAAAAAACAGGTGGTAGGCTGGATTTGACACACGGGCCAGTTTGCTGATCCCTGAGTTATGGTATGTATATTTCCTTTTATTAGAATTTTCTTTATTGTTACATGATTTTTATATTTAAAGGGGAAAAAAAAGATACCATGAATTCCTTGGGGTCTGCCAAAACCATTCAAAATTGGCCAAGCCCAGATTCAAACATGAGTCAGCTGGCCCTCACTTCCTTTCCAAACTCGTCCCATAACAAGCCATCACTATCCTTGAAGTCTAGTCTCACCTCTCCTTGGAGACCCCAGTACATGACTTTCTGATTCCTCAGCTTTGGCATTTCAAGTCCCCTCCTAATGTGATAACTGATTTCCTCAAGACCAAACTCTAGGCTCACTTTCTCCAAGGTACTTCCTTAAGTGACCACAATCCAAATAGATCGCTTTTTTGCTTTATTAAGTAATTTGAATATAGAGTTTTTAAACTGTTCCCAGTTGTTACATACTAATGCATGCTCTCTCTCAACATGATAGCAACATCAAGGGCAGGACCCCATGCCTTCTGCTCCTTTCCCACCTCCCACAGTATCTCCCAGAAGACTCTACAGATAATAGGAATCCACAAATGCTAGTTGAATAAGTGGTGAGAAGAGAACCCAGTCAATGAATGGGGTGCACTAGCAGATGGTCCAGGTTTCTGCTGTTGATTTTGGTAATTATATGATCAATGTTCTCTGCCTCAATTAGACATATTGCCCATTATAATTGTTCATCTGGTCATTATTTTGGCACATTCCAAGCTGTTGCCAAAGTAATTATATTCTGTGCACAGAGCTACTCACCTCAATTAGAGGCCTTAGTGATAACATTATGAGATGACATTATGTGAAAATGTTATGAATCAATCAGCTAGGTCTGAGGGGGCTTTTTAAAAGGAAGAATGGTGAACCAACCATGTGAAGCCTGCTTTAATCAAACACAGTATTCTGAAAACAGAAGTCAGTGAGGAAAAGATTATCAAGCCATACAGACACAGGAGAACAAGAACAAAAACATACGTGTAAGTAGGAGGCACGTTCCTTCCTAGCTCCAGGTAACAGAACCGATTGTTGTCCTCCCTCCAGAGCGCCACCTATTGCTCAGGAGGGAAAGGGCAATTGAGAAGCCGAACACCTGCTTCTTTCCTCGCTTCTCACAAGTCCGTATAGCTCAAGGCAGGCTCTGAACTAATGCCCCAGAATAAGCCTCATACTAGATGGCACTGATGAAACTAATGAGTAGTGTGCCAAAAACTGTGCTACGTGCTTTACGTACATCGTCTGATTCCATATTTGCGATAGCTCCAGGAAGTGGGTATTTTTATCCTCATTTCAATAAGGATATAGGAACCGCTGACACTGATTTGAGAGCTCCACTTAGTAAGTGATCCAAATGTGCCAGGTATTGTGCAGGCCCTGGAGATTCAACATTAAGCAAATCAGACAAGCTCTACCTTCATGCAACTTACCTTCTAGTGAGAAAGACAAAAAACAAAAACAAACAAACAAACAAAAACAAGCCACAAAGAAAAAGTCGAACAAGATAATATCTGAATGTGCCAGCAAAGACATAAATTGATTCGATGGGTAAAGAACCATTTTTAATGAAGGATGGGGAAGAGAAGTTTCCCCAGACAGCTTCAGCCTAAACATCCAGTGAGACTCTCTGCAGACCCAAACAGCATACTCAGGGGGTCCGGGGTTATTACAGAAACCCCACAAGGGGCGGACCTCTATATGGGTGTGCAATGTAAAAAGGAAGAGAAATGGAAGTCTGAGCATACAGGAGAACTGGAAAACATACAAACAAAATACAGGTAGGGATTGTAAAGCGTAGGATCCAGTGGAAAAGTGAAATGGAAACACTTTGCTAAGGGATGTCTAAGAGAATGTTCTCGATGCTTTAAGAGCATTTGAACCTGCTGCGCATATAATTTATGTAACAGGGTAGGGCTGCCGTGACATCTGCTAGCAACTAACTTGTTGTTTTAAGCTGCCTGGCAGAAGCAGTTTCTTTCCAGATATTCTGCTGGTCACGGTTCTAAGGGATAATGAGATAAGTTTGCCTTTAGCATAGAAAAAGGCATGGGTAATAGGGTACAATCTAGTAGAGTATGCTTTTTCTGTAATGGTGTAAGTTTACTAAAATAGCGCATTATTATAACTACTGACTAGTTATTGTATATACAAAGAGAAAGGGTAGTTCATGGAAAGAGCGAAGCAACACAGCTTCCTCGGTACGAGCAGAATAACTCCCTAAAGAACGCGGGCCACCTCCCCTGCACCCTCCTAAATGAAACCAGCTGCATGCCACACGCTGTTGCCCGTCTCCCACCTTGTCTCTTTATCTCCTCTCTCCCCCAGCACCTGCTCCCAGGGCCATGCCTGAGGAGAGTCCCTTCCCAGGGTCGTAGTAATTCTAAAATCTCAAACCTGCCATACTCGTCCCCAGCGACAAACTCCTCCCAGCTCATTCATACCTTTATTCCCACTTCACCTTCCTTTAAACATATTGATATAGGTCCTTAATTTTCTCTTAGTCTAAATCTCTATTTTATCTGTAAACATGCCTGATTTTTGTTCTTGTCTGTGCCTTCTCTGATTTTCTAGATTAATCTTAGCAAAGTTTTTCGATTTTCTGAGTCTCTTCAAAGAACCAAATTTTGATGTTGACGATCTTGCCTCTATTTTTTTTATACTTCTGCTTTCATCATTACTATCTTTCTACTCCTTAAAGCATTTAATATTTTAAATTGCCATCTAAGTAGTATCATAGCTTGTGTTACAAGTTTTGATATCCAGTATTTTCATGACCTTATAGGCCTAAATATTTTCTGATCTCCATTAGTCCTTCTGTGACCCATAAGTTATTCAGAGCATCGCATACATGAACTAGCTCACACCAGCTCAATCGAGTAACTGTCAAATTTTAAGGAATTTTGAGAGCTGGTTGTTAAACATAGCCATTATTAAAAATAAGATTATATAAACTTGAAATTAAATAAATTCTTTTAAAAGCAAACCAATAAATAGTCAAAACGCATTACTTTCTATTTTAGTCCACTTTACTATTCCCCATGCTCTCAAGGTTATCTACTTCTATTGTATTTGGATGGTGAAAATAGTACAAAATGATGTGCTACTGCGTATGACATTCAGTGCCCTCATGCTGGTAGCCTGAAATCAGCTATGGAAGACGCATTTATACCACGGAAATTAGGAAATTCTATAAATCAGTATATTTTTTTTCTTCTGGGAATGAGTTGTTAAATATTTGTACATTTTTATAGTTATTTTCTAGTATGTATTTTTTCATAACTTAAGGGAGCTTTAAAAATGCTATATACTGAGGGAAATGGTGGGTTTAGTGTTGATCCAATCCGTTATTAGGTTTTTAACAGATACACATGATGAGAAGCATGTGATAGGGTGAAGGGAAGGTACAGAAAGACTCACTGGTCCTTAAAATTGCACTCGGATGCAAATGATGTGACCGTGTATAGGCACTCCAAGTTCTATTTATGCTCTTTTGGCTTGTGCTCCCTACCCAACTATAAAACAGGGGTTTTTTTCCTATTATTTTTTACAAAACACTACCCACCAAATTCTAACAATAACATCATACATTTGAATAGTGCTTGATGGATTACGAGGCATTTTTATATACGGCATCCCTTAAAACTATAGCAAAGACCCAGTGAGGCGGATATTATCATGTATTAGACCGTGTTCCATTTTGGTGTCTGGGACTTGCAGGACAGATTGTATTTCCTTGTAGCCTTTGTCAATTTAAACACCAATTCTATCCCACTCCACCTTTGTAATTTCAGACTGAGGAGTTTTAATCTTTTTGTCGGTCCTCATCTGGAAACCCCTCCATCTCTTTAATGATTTTCAGTTGCCCTAAAGTAACTTTTATAAAGGCTTATTTATATACTGGGAGAAAAGAAAAGATAAAGCCCTGCTTTTAACAAAGAAGCTGTCAAAATTGGCAAGCTAGTTTGTTTTCTGATGAAGACAGTCATTGTAAGAGGCAGTAAATGAGAAATTGATTTTTAAAATTCTTTTCTCACTGCAGTAGAAAATTGTCATTAGGACAACAATCATTTCAGTTACAGAACACAATGAAATTTTGTTTGCTTCATTGGTAAAGGTCTCTATCTGCTGGGCAAGTGTGCATTAAAGTCAAAGGAGGACTGAGAGCATTCATAGCCGTAATGAATCTAGGTGGTTTTGCAAGCAACAGAAAAATTTCAGCCTCAAATCTTAAAAAATGAAAACAACAAATTCTTTCTACAGTCTTGCTACTACCTTGAGTTATGTCTCATTTCTCTTCCATTCACTGCCAAATGTCTCAAAAAACAAAACAAAACAAAACAATTAACCCAACTGTCTGCCTCCCACGCACTTGGTCCTCTACCCTTTAACATCTAGCATCCATCATCTACCTCATCTGCTATCACACGTGTCACAGTGACGCCTAACCATCAAGTTCAATGACATTTCCTCATCCTCAAGCACCCACTGCATCTGATTCCCATATCTATCCTTTCAGTTCAGCTACCGTCCAAACTTCCAAACATTAATTTCATTCAGACCTTTGGATATCTCAACCGGAAATCACAGGGGCACGTCGAACTCAACATAGCCAAAAAGGAAATGACATGACTCGAGTACCTTTCTTTCAGGTGCATGCTCAATAACATAACAAAAAAGAAATCACTTTTTTTTTTTTTGCCTGTGGCCCCGAGACTTACTCTAAACTCTTTTTCTGTTAATGAAATCACCATCTTCAGAGACAGATAGAAATTGTCAACAGATACCTTTCTCCTTCTCAAACCCATATCCTCCCTAATCAATCACCAAATCATGCCAGTTGAATCTATTGAACACAACTATATAGCCATTCCTCTTTTCTATTCAAATGTAAACTTCTCCAATACCTTTTTGTCATTACTTTTTCCTCACAGTGCCATATGTGTTTTAATTTGACAAATTTATAGCAAGAACAATGGAATTTTTTTAAAGATAAAGCCAATTACAATTTCATCAACCATAGAGTTAACATTCCCTTCCAGTATAGGCCCAGTATATTTTTACACAATTTAATTATAGCAAACATCATTTTAAACCCTGTTTTCTTTTAGCATGAGAATATTGTACATATTTATCCATGTCAGTCTTTGTAGCTATTTTCAAATGAAAATATACTTCATTTTTATTTTAACCGTTTCAGGTAATTTGTAGACTCCTTCTACACACAGAGTCATTTCATATGCTAATAAAGACTACTTTACTACTTTCTCTCCAATCCAATGCCTTTAACTCTTTGTTGCCTTCCTTCCTCCCTCCCTCCTTTCCTTCTTTCCTTCCTTCCTTCCTTCCTTCCTTCCTTCCTTCCTTCCTTCCTTCCTTCCTTCCTTCCGTCCTTCCAGATCTTAGGGATAAAGCATCCAGTTTCTCACCATTATGATGTTAGGTGTAGGTATTTTGCAGATGTTCTTTATCAGGTTGAGGGAGTTTATTAAATGTTTTTTTTTTTCTGCATCTATCAAGGTGACCATGTGGCCTTTGTTCTTTATTCTATTAATGTGGTATGTTACATTAATTAACTTTTAGATGTTAAAGCAAACATGAATTTCTGGGAAAAACTCCCTTTTGATTGTAGTGAATAATTCTTCTATTTTGCCAGATTTGACTTGCAAATATTTTGTTTAAAAGTTTTGTGTCTGTATCCATATGAGATATTGGTCAATTGTTTTCTCACATCTTTGTTTGTCTTGTCATCAGAGTACTACCAGTCTCATAAAATTTTGATGTGTTCCCTCTTCCTCTATTTTTAAGAGTTTGTGCTATTATCGTCATAAACATCACACCTATATATGTTATACACTCAATAACATATTATTACAATTATTGCTTTACATAATCTTATATCTTATAAGAAAATTAGGAGAATAAATCATAAAAATATATATTTACAAGTCTTTTTTACTAACCCAGCTAGTCGATGCTTTTCACTTCTTCCTGGGGATTCAAGTTAAATCTAATGTCATTTCCTTTTCATCCTGAAGGCCTTAGTGTGTCTTGTAAGGCATTTCTACTAGCAACCAATTCCCTCAGCTTTTTGTTTTACTTTAACCTATAATAGATATTTTTGATAGATATAGAATTCTTGGTTGAATTTGGCTGAATAGAATTTTGTTTTTGTTTTCAGTTTTAGCACTGTGAGTAGGCCATCCCATTGCTTTCTGGCCTCCATCGTTTTAGATGAGAAGTCAGCCTTTAATTTATCAATAATCCCATCAGTCAGTTTCTCCTGCAGCTTTCAGGATTTTCCCTTTGTCTTTTGTTCTACTTATCTTTCTTCAATCTTTCTTTTCCTCTGTTCTCCATAGTAGATCATTTCTCTTGATCTATCTTCAAATTCATTTCTTTTTCCTTCTACCATCTTAAATCTGTTATTTAGCCCCCCTAGTGAATTTTTATCTCAATTACTGTACTTTTCAACTTCAGAGTTTTGATTAATTCTGTTTTATAATTTCTATTTCCTTATATGTTGAGTCATAGTTGTCATACTCTCCTTTACTCCTTTATACATAGTTTCATTTAGTTCTTTGAACACGCATATAACTTCTTTGAAGTCTTAGTCTGCTAAACTCAATATCTGAGGACACTGAGAAGGGGTTTCTACTGACTGCCTTTTTTCCTGAGTATGGGCCACACTTTATTGTTTCTTTACATGCCTTGTCATGTTTGTTGAAACCTGAACATTATAGATAATATGACTGTAATAACTCCAGATACTGATTTTTCTCCCCTTGAAGGTTACTGTTGTTTGTTTGTTTGTTTAGTTATTCACCTAAGGGAAATCTATCCCCTTCATTGTGTATGGCCATGATGTGTCTGCTGGGCTTCTTTCTATAAACTATTGTTATTATTGCTTTTATTTTTAAGCCTGGACTCTCAGAGTTTACCCCTCTATCTACATAGCTTGGCAGTCAGTGAATGCTTAAGCAGGGGATGTGATCAAACACCTCAAGCCCATAAAGCTTCCATCATCTGCCAACAAATTTATGTGTAGGTAGGAAAATGCATTTAAAGTTCAAACTGTTTTAAGTCTGCCTAGTATTTTACTTGCTATTGGGCCTTATAGTGTCTGCTCAGCACGTGTAAGTAGTCTCAAGGTTGTCCAGGAGTATGTAGAAAGTTTGGGCCCTCTTTGATCTTTGCTGCACCTCAGTCAAGAATATGCTTTTCATAATCACTACTGCAACCTCAGGCTATTAGGATGGCGACCTTCTCCATTCACCCTACCACTGAAATCGTCACTTCCACTGACAATACTGGTGGGTGTAAGCATCACCAGCCACTTTAAATCAAGCGAATCTCCTTTGACTGTAGCAGTAAAATTGCTAGTCCCCAGAGCCTGCCTCACCCTGACAGAGCTTCCATACCAACAGAGCAGTGGAGGAAAAAGGGGATGTGAGAGGAGCCCCAAGCAAAAAGGCCACATATTGCCCCTGGACTGACCTGAAGTTTGTGGAATTTTAAGTATAAATGCTTCTCAGATTATTGTATAACCTAGGTCAATTTCTAAAAACACTAAAAATTTTTTTCTGCCAATTTTGTCAAGCTTTAAAGTTACTTTTTAGAGAGATAATTTGCCAATTTCCTCATTTAGCCATAGGAAGCCTACATTTTAAATTTTTCATTATTGTTTCATTTAGCAATTTTAATTATTAGAAAGGTTGGATGTTTTCTTATTTATTTATATTTGCCAAATGAGTAAATTTTCCGTTCTTCTGTTTTGCTCCTACTCATCTTGATATTTTTCTCATCTCTGTGAATATATTATAGGTATTAAAACTTTGATTTTATATTTGACATAGTAACATCAACTATTGTTCTTATATTATATTAAGAATTTTTCCTCAGAAGTTTTTTTATTTCAAGCTTTAGAGTGTTTTTTGGTGCTTTAAGCCAAAAAAGTTCTCTAGTTATACTCTATCTACTAAAACCAGTTACAGCGGCTTCTCAACTAATCCCCCAAGTTCCCATCTCCAGCCTACTCTACACAATACTTTTCTTATACAAACAAGATATTCATTTAGCATTTAATAAATTAAATTATTTAGAATGGGAAATTATACAGGAAGTGATATTAATTAGTGAAATCCAAATTAAAGAATATAATGAAGTTTTATTATATTTATCGCACTATCTTTAGCTTCTCACAAAGTAATACCAAGAGGTCTTGGCAAAATAATTATTAACAAAGACATTTATAATTTAGCAACATTATTAACATTTCACAAAATGCTAAATTATTTCAGAAATTTGGTTAAGTATGTTTGGTCCTCCACTGTCCATTTCTTTCATCTCATTTACTCTGGAAATGGCTTCCTTCATGGTTGGCAAGCTTTAGTTCAGGCTTTGTCCAAAACAATTGCTAAATGAATACAACAAGAAATTGGAAACTGGACAATGTTTATGAGCTCAAATGTAAACCTGATTCCCCAGATGCAGGTCAAAATATGCCAAGGCAGCCATAATGAGGAGAACTGGGTGGGCCCACAGGTTGGAGAAGACCATCTTCTGTACTAGGGGCTCACAAGACTCTACATACTGATAACAGGGCTTGCTGCCTCAAGTAATCGTTCCAGAACTAACTCACTCTAACATGAGACTTACAGGCGGCATGTTGTTGAGAGCCTGACGTCCCTACCTTCTCAGGTATTACCAGGAAGCAAATGACCTAAGAGTTTATAGAAGTAAATGTCTGGTAAATTAAGAAACTGAAACATTACAAAGGTATATTGATGAAAGATGATACAGAAATGGCACATGCAAACAAAAAGGTGGGTCAGCAGGAAGCCGAAAGAAAAAGAAAGAATGATGTATACTCTTTTATGATACTTTCCAAGACTAAAAGAGATTCTGTGTTTTACAACTGAATTATCTGATCACGAGTAATATATAAGCAGTGGCAGGCAGAGAATAAGAGTCTATCCAGTCCTTTACTCCATCCTAAACAAACTCTCCATAAGGTGATGGCACCTGTTACATATTAAGAATCAACAAGATGGGAAGCCAATGTGTATGTGAGTGTATGTATGTGTGTGTATACATATGTAAAGTATACGTGTATACATACATGTGTTTGTATGTGTGTATGTATATACAAGGCGGACGTTGCTGCCTACATTTTGCATATAAAGGTACAGAGGCTTATTTGTAGGTGTTACCTTGCTCCTCTAGTACCTATGCATTCTTCACTATGACACCTTTTTAAATCTCCATTAGGTATCTTGAAACTGAGACGGTTTCATGAATATTCCGTAATAGAAACTCTTATATCCCTCTCTCTAAGTAATCCTTTGGATTTTGGAACAAATCCTTTCATGAATGGAGTAATATGTGCTGAAGTTACTCAGATAAGGTCACTCCAGGTAGACAGCAACTACAGCACATTTAGGCCAGATGGAAACAGGCAGGGAATCTAACCCATGTCTCATTTTATACATCAGCCGAAGTGGACTGATATGCCAGGGAAATGATTGCCAAAAAGAAAGCTGAGTGTTAGAGATACGATCACTGCAGGAACTACATCCAGTCCATGATTGACTCAGAGATACGATGAATCACCCTTTCTCACACATGACTCTATGAAGAAAATCACCGGGCATGAAAAATGAAAAGCCAGTGTTTGGTTTTCTTAAAGACTTGGTAGAAGTGACTGTGTGGCTGTCCCAAGTGAATCAGGTCATTAATATAGAAGAAATATTTTCAGTATAAAAATCTCTTGGTCTGCTGGCTGTAAATACTATCTCAATGAGAAATGACACAGTCTGATCAGGTTCTCCTTCTTTCTCATTATATTCAAGTTGCCCAAAGTCCATGTATACTGTCAAAGTGAAGTAAAAATGGGATCGGCGTCTTAGCGACTCCGACCAAACTTCCTGGGAATTTTCTGAGATTTTTTTTTTTTACCCAACGCCAAAATTATTTTCTTCGCTTCAACTGCCTTCATTTCTAAGAGTCAAGAAATCTGATCTATAGTCACAGCAGCAATAAGACTTTGAATAAGTCAATTACTCCTGACCTCTGTCTTCCTTTTTTTATAAGATTCTCAACATCCACACTGGAATGTTGAGAATAAAATTGAATAAATAGGAAAAGGATGTGAGAAGTAATAAAAGCTTTATTATTGCAAGAGAGGCTGAGAACTGTTTAAAAATTCAGATGAACCTAAAATAAGCACAATACCACAAGCCGGCTCCATTGTAATCAGCCATCACCTAGGAAATCCAGGTGGGATAAATATTTAAAAGTAACACATTTGAAAGCACTGCCCCAAGACATAATAAATGATCGTAATGATTAATTTTGAGAAGCAGAACTTGGAATTAGATTCTGTGAGATCAGAAGACCTATAAGCACTTTACACAAATACTTCTGTTTAATATATGAGGCTTAGCAGGGAAACAGTGCTCGTGTGGAATAAAAACAAAGAAAATCAGATTCTTATTCTAGACAAAAAAGAAAATAAAATGGGAGCTGTGCTTTATGCTGGGCTGCCTGTTCGAGATTAGACTTGACAACATTCAATAAAGCAGGTGAATTTTGTTCCCTGCGATGGCGATGCTGTCCAACCAGCTGCGCGTGTGTCTGCCGTGCTTTGGAGAGCGACGTGCTCGGCAGGATGAACATAAAAGATGGTCGACATATCTTCTTAGGTTTTATCTACAACCAGGGGAGATGAATAAAGTGGCAAGATGTCCAACCAGAAATGAAAACTAGGTAGCTCTGTTTCTTTCATGTTTTTTTTTTCCTTTTTCTTGTTTTTACAAGAATGGTGCTACATTCTTGTAAATGTACATGTCATACATTTTAGAGTGCTTTTCCAGGGATGAGTTGGGCCAAGCAGTGGCATCTTTACATCCTGTGATCCTGTAAGTGCTCCCGTGATCATGGGCCAGCCCACCAGCAGCAAAAGAAAGTGCAGTGGGGTCAAGTGTGTGTTTTTTCAATGCATCTGCCCCACACAAGGGTCACACTCTCCTAAGCTCAGTACTCAGAGATGTTAACCACTGCTATGAGTGAATTTTTTGACAAATTAACATCATGTTTATGAAGGAAAAAAAATAAAGGTAAAGGACACCAAATACTAATTTTACGAACAGAAATAGACGTCAAAACCAATCTGCAAATTTTCTCGATATAGCCTTGAGCCGAGGTTTGTACCCCAGCTGAGAAAATACAAATAAACCCAGTATGATGGTCTATCCATTTAGGTTCTTAAAGATTGGGTTAACTCTGACATCTGTGTAACCAGCTACAACAGTGCCGTCTTTAAGGACACATCCTTCAAAACATTGAGTAAACAAAGCCATATGCCATATACGTCTAATGCCCCCTAAAATCAAGCTACTAATAAAGGTTTGTTTTGATGTTGAGGGACAAAAATTAAAAAATGCAAAGTCATTATAATCTAAGTATCTTATATGTAGTACTGAAGGAAATGGAAAACAGAGTTTTCAAATGCTGAAAACCGTTGAGCTACTAAGGATAGTTTAGGGGTATCAAGATACCTGTGCCCGGAGAAACTCCATCCTACCTGAGAATTTTGGGTAATTACCTGAAGAGTTACTTATCCTGTTTTCCACTCTCGTGTTTTACTATTTGATTTTTTAAGGGGTACTTTGTAACCAGTCCAATTTATTTTTAAAGCTTTTAAGTGCCTTCTCTTTCCTAGTCCCGGCTGTTTCTTCCGTGCCATTACAGAAAAGCTGCAGTGTTATAAACACACAACTCTGTTCTGTATACCTAGGTGCCTTGGAAAAAACTCAGGTCATCTCTATTTAATGAGTTTTTCCTTCCCTCAGGGTGCAACTCTCCCCAACCACACTAATAGCATAATGGATTATATTAAATTAAGCTAATGTCAACCTATAACTAATTACAGTAGCAGTCTCAAATCAGACTAGAGTTACAGCCTTGTCAAAGAGCGCTTTACAAATGGTCTGTTTCTGGAAGTTTACACAGCAAGTATGGGTGAATTCTATTGTAAATATGAGAACAGGGTATAATGACTAAACTGCCACCACTAGAAGCTTTGAGTCCTAACTATTGAGGGAGGGGAAACTGTGGATCTTTGGAACAAATAAGGAAGAATGGCTATTGCCACATTCCAGGGGGGGCAGCTTGCCATTATTCATGTTACCCTAAGAGTTATGCTAAGGCAATTTGGCGGCCAACAGGGTGCTCACAGGTCAAGAAAAGACTAACAGTAACCTGGACAAGCTGTTGCTTCACCATTCCAAGTGTGACCCTGAGCAAGGTACCCTCTCTGGACCTTAGGTTCCCCATCAAGAGGATGGGGCAGCCTCAGAGCTTGGTGGAAAACAACATGGACTTGGTAGTCGGACAAATGTAACTTCAAAACCCAACTCCATCCCCGGAGTCTTCATGAGTTGATAGAAGGTTACTTAATCTTTCTCAGCCTTGGTTTCCTCACCAGCAAAACAGAAGTGGTAACTACCTTGCACAGCTGCGAGGAGCCAAAGTGATACTGTTCACGGAGCATGGGCAGAGCACCAGGCAAATCAGGAACTCAGTAAGTGATAACCGTTACTGCTTCCAAGATCAATATTCCACACATTTTGATTATCAGAATCGAAAATGAGATTTCATACAGAAAAGAGCTATGGGAAATAATTCGAAGTGGTAAAGCAGCATATTATAGAGTTTAGTTAGAATTCCACGATAACTTGAACAATCTATATTTTGATATACCAAGGATTATGGGTAAACAGGCAAGTTAACTGTGGCACACTCCCCATAGGCCCTTCCTTCGGTCCCTACTGGATATGATAATATAGAATGAATCCTTCATGCCGAAGTTAAGGCATGTACCACCGCCGAAACTTTCAAACCTCATCTCCCACTTCCTTCCTCATACACTATGCTCCAGCCCCCCTACAGGGCAGCTCCCCATGTCCTGAACACATCATACATGCTCACACCTCCAGGCCTTGGCTATACCATTTGCACAGGGAATATAGTCAAGAATACCGTAATAACTATGTATAGTCAGGTGGGTACTAGACCATTTGGGGGATCACTTCATAAATTATATAAATGTCTAATCACTATGCTATACACCTGAAACTAATATAAAATAATATTGAATGTTAACTGTAATTAAAAAACAAAAAAATTAAAAGACAAAATAAAACTGGAGCAAGTGTCCTTCATTGAGTCATAGAGATAAAATAAAATTAGATGGTAAGCATAAAGCACTTAGCCCAGTACATCCTCGGCACATGGTAAGTACTCAATAAGTAGGAGCTAGTTTTTACAGTATAACTATTATCACTACAGTACAAAGAGGTGTGTGCAACAGAACAATATGCAAAGAGGGAGCAAGATTTCACTCTACTTTGTTTGCATACTTTGGCTCCCTGGAGCTCAGTAAATTTTTGTAGATTCAGATGTTCAGGGATGATGTAGACTTAAAAAACTCAAAGAGAGGAGAACCAAGGCAGCCAACAGGTCAATGTTAAAGGTCATTCCAAGACCCAGGAAAACAGGGAACAAGCAGACAAAGCCTAGGATACCAGGGGGGCCACTACAGCTCAACTAGAAAGTTTCCAGATGCTCTGAGGTGACTCCAAATGCTCGTCAGGAGCTGGGCTGGCTACAGAAGAACTAGCTGAGGAGAATGTTAAAAATATGAGTTTCAGAGCTCGGGTTCAATAAACTGAGGTGGATGACACGTATTTGCAACAGGCAACCTAGGTGATTGTAATGTGCAGTCAGGTTGTACTAGAACCAGAAAGTAGAATGAGCCCTCAGCACCGCTGTTCCAGTCTGGCCTTTATCGCTGAGTCTACGCAAAACCTATTCTGCGATCAGGGCTTCTGGCTTTTAGCCAAGGTTCCATGAGGGGCAGAATGGGAATGTTCATCAGGAAGTTCAAGGCTATATCCTCAGGAATAAAGATGAGCTTCCCAATAACAATACTTCTGGACCAAGTATCTTCATGAGATAAGCAATTGTTCTTTTAGATAATCTAGGCTAACAACAGCAATAATAGCAGTACTAGCTACAAAGTACTAGCAATTGCCAGGACTGTACTAGTCTACATATGTTATCTAATTCAATCTGCATGACACCCTGCAAGATTGACACTTACCTCATTAAAGATAAGAAAACCAAGGTTTGGAGAGGAGAGCTAATGTGCCCAAAGTCACATAGCTAGAAAGAGATGGTCAAAGAAGCAGTTGGTTATTTCATCGTGAAAGGTACTGCTGTTCAACAGACTGACAATCCTACCTGGCGATCTCTGGCTGCACCTTTCTTGCAGAGCTGGCTTAGAACTCTCAAGCTGAAGACAGTTTATGTCTTTCCCTCTAAAACTCCCAAAGCACTGAACATAGTCCTCTGCTTCTGATGCTGTTCAATAGATAAACAGTGAATAAATAGAGTGGAGGTAGCAGTTTTCATTGTACCTTTTCTCAAAGAGCATAAAACACATTCATATTTACTATCTCAGCTGTTTCTGTGGTTGCTTAAAAAAAAAAAAAAAGCTTTTATTGAATTGAGACATAAATAAGGAGTTCTGCTAAACATTTAAAATGACATTATTTACAAAGTCCCATTCTTCTCTTTAAGTATTGCCATGCTGTTGGTTGCTTTTTGCTATTCAAATAGGATCCTTTCACTGTTGTACACCCATTTCAAAAAATCTGGTTATATAAAAAGTGTAACAAAAAAAAAGTCTCCTCTGTTGTTAGCACCCTTCCTTTCTTTTCTTTTCTTTTCTTTTCTCTTCTCTTCTCTTCTCTTCTCTTCTCTTTTCTTTTCTTTTCTATGTTTCTCCTTAATGAGGTTCCATCTCTCTTTCTAAATAGCCCCCAATGGGGTTGACAATCTGTTCACGACACACCTAAATCTTTACTCACTAATTGCATTACTTTCATGGGCTCATCTTTGGGCCATTGGGAAGAAGACAGCTCATGTATATTACGTCGCTGAGGCAGGCCATGCTTTCAGAATCCTGTGCTAGGCCTGCCCCCGACATGGCCGTGGTCCGACAGTGGAGGACACACTCTTCTCTCCTACTCACTGAAGTTTAGAAAAGATCGGTCCCCCACCACTGCTGTTAGAATTATAACACGGGAAACTCATGCACTATTTTAATTTAATTACTTTGTTTAATGTGAAAACATATAACAAATAACAAGGAGAAAAAAAAGTCAGAATTTTCAGCAGCCTCATGGAAGAGATGATATTTTTAAGGATGTTTCTTGATCATGTCATATCACTCTAACGGGAGTTTCTCATTCGACATAAAAGGAGTGGTTCTCGTACACTCTAATTTCCAATATATGCGCAGTGACACTCATGTAGTCAGTTAATAAGTACTGAGTACCATCTTTGCCTTCAAAATTTTTCAAGATGTTAAGAAGGCAGCAACACAAACATACACGTGTGCACGCTCACACATGCACAGAAACTACTACTTCATAAGCAAAGGCTTAGTCTTTAGTTCTTACAAAAGCCTCTGCCATCGGATGTACCCTGAGACACACTTCAGCTAATCCTCGAGCTTTCTGTCTTACCCATGGAGCTTTCCTGCGCATGGAGGAATACATTTCACACTAATTCCCAGAGAAGTTTTAATTCTCAAAACCTTTTGTTATGTTTCTATGTTCTTTGAACTCCTGTCTCTATATATTCTGGTCATGGCATGCTGTTGTTGGTATGGGCTGGATGATTCCAATATAAGCCACAGCCCTATAAGCAAAATTAGGTCCCTAGCCTACGATGAATTCAAAGTTAAACAAGTCATATACAAACATTCAATAATTCTGGAACCTCAACTGAGAAGATGAGACCTGGCCTATCACTCACCACCCACGCGGCAACGACCTCTCTGTGCCTCAGGCTGCAGCAACAGTCAGAAGGTAAAACATACAACACATGTATTATAGGGATTTCGTGAGATTCAGAGAAGAGATATGAAGATGAACAGGGTAGAATATTATTTAAATATTAAGTATTAGGGAAGAAAGTCTCTTCCAAAATATGAGGGGAGAAAGTCTCTTCTAGACTTCAAAAAGCAATGAAATAATTAATTAACTCAAAATACAGAATTGTCAACATTCCGAATATCCATTCATAAGCAGCTGGCATCAATCGCATCCAAAGGATAATACCACCAATTGTTCAACATCTTACTTAAAATTAAAACATATTTTCTGCAGACTCCTTCATTTCTTACTATCCTAATTGTGTGGTCTTGATTCACTCTTTCACTTGTTTTCCTCATTCTGTCAATATTTGAGTGCCTACTATGTGCCAGAAACTGTGCTAAAGTCCACAAAGTAGACTTTAAAGCAAAATTATTACTAAACATACACATTTTATAAAGTTAAAAGGCTCAAATCACCAGAAAGATATATAAATTCCAAAATTATAATGACAGTTTCTTCGAAAACATTTCATAATAAAGCTAATAAATTCTGGGTAGTACTGATTAAATACTGGAGGAAGGGAGAGAGAATGAATGAATGAATGAGAATGAGAGCATAAAACAAGTATCAAGAATCAGGAATGAAAAAAGGAACACTACTACATATCCTATAGACATTAAAAAAGAAAAGGATATTATTTATGAACCACTGTACACCAATAACTTTGAAATTTGGAATGCAATAGAAAAATTCCTAGAAAAATAGTTTATAAAAACTGACTCCAGAAATAATAGAAAATTTGAATGGGTCTTTGATTATTAAAATCATTAAATCTATAATTGAAAACCTCTAAAAAGAAAATTCCAAGCCCAGATTGACTCATTGATAAATTCTACCAAATATTTAAGGAAGAAATAAAACCACTGTTAGAATATTACAAAACTACATCGATTAATGCAATGTGATATAGGTGTAGGAATATACAAACAAATTAATGGAAAAGAATTGAGTCAACAAAAAGACCACCTCTATAGATACTTGATATGTGAAAGGTTGGATTGCAGAAAATTGAGAAAGGACAATATTTTCAAATGGTATTTTTTCCCCAGGTCAACCAGATAGCCGTATCCACATGGACAAAAATGTTAAATCTGATCTTTATCTTATACCATATATAATAATCAGTTCTGAGCAGATTGCAGATCTAAGTGTAAATAAAAAGCAAAAATACTTTACAAGATGATATAGAAAAATATCTTTGTAAACTTGGGAGCATGAAATTTAAATAAGATACTAGATACAAAGATTGATAAATTGTTCTAACAGAATTAATAACTTTTGTTCATCAAAAGATACCCTTGAGAGGAAATAGGAAACCCATACAATGGGGAAAAATTTTATAGTACATATAATGCACAAAGGGCTCATATCTAGACTATATAAAGAACTTCTACAAATCACTTTTGTTAAAAGAAAACTATTATACACGGAAAAAGAGACTACACAGGCACTTCATTAAAGAGTATAACCAAAGTGACCACCCCAAACAAAATGTATAAAAATATGTTAAACTTCTTTAGGCATTAGAAGACTACAAATTAAAATCACAATGAGAAATCACTACAAATTCATTAAATTAGCTATAATTAAACAAACTGAAAATACCAGTGTTAGCAAAAAAGCAAAGCAGGGGAATTATCTTGCAATCACTTTTTGCAACCATAGTACAACCACTTTGGAAAACTGTCTGGCAGTATTTACTAAATAATACACATAATACCTGTGGCCCCAAAATTCTGCTCTTTCCAATAGAAATGAGTGTTCTAAGAGTATGAATAAGAATATTTTTTTAAATAAAAACATAACCTAAACGAACATCAATGGTAGATTGGATTAATAAATTGAAATATAGTCATACAGTAAGTTACATGAAACGATGACAATGAATTAACTCAGAGGTCCTCAACCCCTGGGCCACAGACCAGTACTGGTCCGTGACCTGTTAGGAATCTGGCTGCTCAGCAAGAGATGAGTAGCAGACCAGCAAGCAAAGATCCATCTGTACTTGCAGCCACTTCCCAGCATTAGCATCACTGCCTCGGCTCCACCTCAGATCGTCAGGCATTAGATTCTCATAGGAGCATCCATCTCTGGTGCCAAAAAGTTGGGGACCGCTGAACTAACTGATAAACTAAAAAACATGCTTGAATCTCTCCATGTTTGAACAAAATAAGACAACATAAAAAATACATCATCTCATTTCATTTCTATAAACAAGAGTAAACTAATATTAGAATAGTGGCTACTTCAGGGGAGGAGGAAGAGAAAAGTGATTAAAAAAGACCAGAGATGTCTGAGGGGTTGGTCATGTTCTAGTTTTTTTAACTTAGATGATGGCTGCATAGATGGTTGCTTTGGAAGAATTCATTAAGCAAAAAAAAAAAGAAAGAAAGAAAGAAAGAAAGAAAAGAAAAGAAAGAATAAAGGAAGTGACACAGGTTTATTTATATTTTCTGTGGCATTATTATAATTAAAAAAGTTAAAAAAAAAAAGGCAATTACCTAAATATGAAACACAAATATGTCCTTACAAGGGACTATTTAAATAATATAATTTATATAATCATTTAAATTCATGTTTTAAAAGAAATATTTAATATAATATTTAACATGTTAAAACCTATTTTTAAGACAATAAAGTGAGTTACTACTCACTACATAAGAGTATAATTCCATTTTAATAAAATACATGTAAACATATATACGTACATATTCCAAGAGGGAAAAAAAACACCTGAAACAATATGTAGCAGGTCCTCAAATTATATTTCATTCTGCATCATTTTGTTATCTATGTTGATGAGATGCCAAAGGAACTCAATTCTTGTTTATTATCAATTAGCCTATGGTAAAACTGGTTTTGTTACACATCATTTCACTTAAAGATACAGAACCTATTGACAACGTTAAGCGAGGACTTACTATATGCCAAAATGTTATCAGTGAGACGAAATTATAGTCAATCTTGATTCTTTCATCTATATTTTCTAAATTTTTATAGATAAAAAGTAAAAAATTGAAAAGGAAAATTTGTTTTTCTAAAGATTGTTCAGAGGCTCTCCAATGTACCCATTCATCTGGTTTCATTTGGGAGCACATCCTTAAAGCTAAATATTTCTCCTCTGAAACCTAAAGCGCTCTTCCTAATAAGCTAACACATGAACTCCAGAGTTAAACATCACATGACAATAGAGGAAGAAATCATAGGATATCTGCAAAGCGCCGACACAGACTGCCAACCAGGGTTCTCATCAGTTAGAGCCAGATCAGGGACTTCCTGTTGCCCTTTTAGAGTTTCGCTTGAGTTAAGAGATTCACTAACAAGTGACTGGCTGATTTTTCACTAACATTTGTCTTATTTCACAAAGATGAAACCAAAGAAAATTCTCTCAGCCCCACATAAAACACCTTGTGCCTAGTTTTTTCTGCTCTCACGTGGTCCTTTTCCTTTCCCCACCCATCAGAGTTCCACCTTTCTTCCAACACCTTCCTAAGTAGGCTCCCTGCCCGCCCCGCCCCCCCCCCTCCCCAGGAAGCCTTCTTCAATCCACCTACCCCAAACTGGCTCAGAAGTCTCAGCATGCAGGAGTCCTGGACAAAGGGAAGCTGTTGCCAGTGCTATTCTCTTTTCATCAGCATACCTTGGTCCCGTTCTGCTCTAAGGTGAGCATTTCCTGTATGAATGGGCTTTTGGCCAGTGTTAGCGGTGTCAGCGGCACTCTGAGGTCACAGAGCCAGAAATAAGAAGCTCTTGGCCCCAGGCCCCGGACTGACAGAATCGTACCTGGGAGATCACGTGTTCCGCTCCATTCTCCCCCTTCACTCCCATACTCCAATGACAAAGAACAATATGGTTTCCTCAGGAGAGGGAATATGTTTGTGAGTAATAATTCCATCTTTAATCCATGAAGCGCACCAGGACAATAATCCACAAAGTGCCAAAAGTGACTCATTTGGCTTCCACTTCAGCATCCCCATCCAGACTTTAGTTCACCCAGTTTCCAGACCTTTTGTCCTCTAACCAGTTTAGCTAATGTGCAAACCTATTCCCAAACAGCCATCCAAACAGATTATTACCAACAGACTGGAGAATGACGCAAATGTAGGCCATCTACATAAGTGAAACAAGTTGAGCCCAAAGGGATCATTTGTGTGGCTTAAATTGTGGAGATCGGCTATATCCGCAGGGCTGCATTCACGATTGCTGGCTTTAGCAATTTAACCTGGTTCTTTCTTGACCCAAGCTGTGGGTGGGTCTCATCCTTGACCTTCAAGAGCTCCCCACTCCCAACACCCACAGATACACCCCCACCCCACACACACAGATGGCAAAGCTGCCACTCTTTATTCTCTTCTTTGGTGGTCTCCCCTGGGACACAATTCCATTGGCATAATTGGAAGGATACCAGAGAGAATGTAGCGCCATGTATTTTTTTAATGAGAAATGAGGACATAATTTCTTCTTCCTCCCCACACTCTCCCAGAGAAAAGGCCTGAAGGAGACGGAGCTGCCATCTTAGATAAGCAACTGTACAAAAGAGTGTAAGAAGATAGCATGTGGTGGATGTGAACCCACTGCGCCGTTCATCAGAATTCTCCTCCCAAAGGGATTTCTCCGCAGCCTAACCCCGGTTCTGCAGGAGGGGTGCCCTTTAAGGCCTCCCTAGCCACTTCGAAGCCCACCAGCTCTCCGTGAGCACTAACTTAATGGTACCTTTTAACAAAAATGCCTGTGGCTGGAAAACCATGCCAGGTCTGTCCCTCGATGAGCATCTTAAACTGTCCATCTCATCACCAACACGGTTGCCTGGGGGAAAATGCAGCTGCCCCCTTCCCGGTGCCCAGTGCCCAAGGTCCCCACCACAACACCCACGCCAAGGGGTGAGCCACACGCATCGGGAGTTTTTTCATCGGCTTTGACTCAACAGTATCCATCAACATGTTGTCCCTGTTGTTTCAAATGTGTCATTATTAAGAATAGAGAAGAGTCAGATGGGGACTCATTATTACTGTGACCATATGATTTGCTGTATCATAATGACTGACTCACATTCCCTCTGAGTCTGTTTCCTTATTTGTGAGTTAAGAGGGTTGAACAAGATGACCTCTACGGTCCTATTGGGCTCTGCCCTCCAGTAGGTCTACTTATTATAACCTACTAAATGCCCCTGCCCCACCCCACCTTCCTCCCACTCTCACCACACAGAGGAGGTCAGGGTGCTGGGCCTCTCATTTTCACAGTCAGTCGGGAGGCGAGCCTAATGCAGATGAGATTTTAGAACTCTCTAGACTTTGCAGCTGGAAGGGAACTCAAATAATCCACTGTCCAAATGCCATGCCTTCTGGCAGGTAATGCAGTTTTATCCCCAAGATGTAGACAGGAAACTGTACTTCAGAAAGGCTAAATGACACACACAAAGCTCCCGATTGTCCTAATAGGTGATATCAGGAGGACTGGAAGCTAAATCTTCAAGTTCCTCGCACTGATCACCCCCAATACCACCAAATTGGTATGAAAAGGCATTATTTTAGGTGTTAACCAAAGCTTTAAAAGGAAGTACTAAATATGAAATCAAATCTTTGCAGAAGCAAATCGTAGCTATAGCCCCTTAATATGTATACTGTTATTTATGATCAAGAGATGGCTGTAGGGCTTTGATGCTAAACTCTTTGCCAACTAGAACGCCACAGATAAATGATGTTTTCCCTACCTACAAGCCATTTCATGAATCTAGAAGTCAGAAACCACGTCAGGGGTATTCACGATTAACGGCAAAGGAGTTCCAGCCCAACATACACAGTACCTGGGAAGAAGCTGTCTGCTCTGCTAACCTGCAAAGTAATCCTGAAACATTTACATATGTGTTTATAGCTCCGCCAATGTTTAGTAAGACCCTGTGGAAGCCAGAGAACTGTTCTATTTATCTGCAAAACTTCAGTGCCATTGCTATAAATAGCAAAGGGTTTAATTTAAAACCCCAAGTGCTTTTTTGAAAGTTAAATTTAATTTCCCATATGTGTGTATAAGAAGCTCTTTTAGGTTGAAATAATTCATTTGAATTATCTAAGCCAAAATGAGCATATTTTCCTCACAAACATAAAATTTTCTAGAAATGTGTTCACAGAGGAAAACATTCCCAACATGGACTAAAATTCACATTTAAGAATCCCAACGTTCACTTTAGGGGTGATTTTGTTCTTGTAAATGATCCTTCTCGACTCACTTAATCCCCCTACGAAATCCACACAAGGCATTCCTTGGAATTTTAAAGCATATTTAAACACGCCACGGAGGTAAAAGCGGGCGTTGTTCTGAGTCGAGAGCATCTGGATACCAGCTCCTCTTTACTGGAAAGAGAAGTGGTGGGTAGTTGGGTTCTCACAGAGGACGGCGCTCAAGTCCTCGCCCACTGCTGCAGAGAGACACCATATGCCACCAGCAAAACACAGAGTCACTGGCCAGGCCTTGTTATCCTGGCAGGGAGCTGACTGTTCTTTCCAGCTTTTTCAAGACTGAATCCCATGAGCGATTTAGCCCTGAGAATGTATTTTGCCCGAACTCAGCCTTCAGATGGCTTCCTGGGTCACCCACCTAGTTAACAGCCCAGCCAGACTAAGAACTCTACGACCCCCTGTAACCTGAGGCAATGAGGGTGCATTGCTGCATGAGGCTGAAGGTTTGCCAGGTGAACTGTCAAATAGGAGGAAAAAGGGAGAACGATTCCCAAAGAACACTTAAACTAGATAAAAATTTGACATTTTCCTTTGCAATGACTTGACACCCTTGCTTTTTCAAAGGAGAACATCCCTTTAACCAGCCCGTGGCCCCTTCCTGCTGCAACATGTCCCAGGCACCCGTTCACTGACTGTTGAAGCATGTCCTGATTCCAACACATTCACACGGCATTTATCTTCTTTTAATACCTTCCATTGCCTGCAGGACTAACAATCCAAAGCAGTGTAATCTAATAACAACACTACTCTTAATCACAGCCTGACAACCTCAGCAAATTTGGCAAGGAAAAGTATAGACAACTGAATGCCACTGGTCACCTCCAAAATTCAGTTTAGCAAAGAAATTCATTCTTTTCCAAGATTTACCCCTACCCCAAATTAAATAAAAGATATAAGCAAATAAACTTGGGGGAAAACAGCAGCCTTGTTGCTAGGAGTTAATTAAAATGAAACAGCCAAAGTAAGCAGCAGATGATAGAAGAGTCCCCATAAGTAGGATGATCAACAGGTAGACATTCAGCAATTGCATACAGAGTGCAAGATTCAGCAATGCAGCGGCAGTGCATACCTGCTTCTGCAGCCCCACCACCCGAGCCCGCGGCATGCACTCCATGTGGAATAAGAGGAAAGCCTTGCATCTCTTCCACATCATTCGCTGACATGCAGGACCTCTGAACCTCCAAAGGCAAGAACAGCAGGCAAGGATATCTATCAAGCATGCTCCCTCTGTTCCGAACATCAGTCATGCTAGCTCCCACCCATTAATTATTCTTCTGTTGACCTCCCACATTTAATCCAGCTTTAAAGACATGACAACAAGGTCTGAGATTTGAGGGATGTACCTGACTCTCTCTCCCCTCCAGGGGTGGTGGAATCTGATCAGCAAAACCAATCTTTCCTGGATCACCCATAAAGGCACTAACCTCATCCACGTTCTCAAAAGCGTTGATGACATCATATGGCAAACAGGACAGAAGGTCAATCACAAACCACGTCTTCAGGTAGTTCATGCGGATGAGTTTGGGGTCAGAAATCACCTCCCCAGCTGGTCCAACAAAGGTGGTATGAAAATTCAGCACAATGTCCACCAAAAAGATGACGTCCACGATGCTATCCACAACCAGCCAGGCCACATTGTTCTGCCTGGTTTTAAAGGAGACATTGTAAGGGACCAAGATGGCTGTGTAGAAGGTTAAGATCAAGATGATCCAATCCCACGTGGTCTTAAAAACACAGTAATGTAAGATGATGTGAGGGGGAGTCTTTGGTGCCTCTTGCTTGTATTGTGGAAGGATGTCTGAGCCCAGCTGCAGGACCTGCACAGAAAAACATGGCCAAGAGAGGACTAAGTTAGGATTTAATTGCAAGCATCTAACCAGTCAGCATCCATCATTGACAAATACTCATGACACTCCAGATGGATCGGTAGGTGCAAGAGCAAGTACTACAGGAGTATGGGAGAATGGAAATGGACATTCTAATATAAATAATCGCAATGAAACAATGGCAAACTATATTGACTTACTGTGTGCCAATCATTGTACTAAATACTTTGCATACATTTCTTTTCTCACTTAATTCTAAATACGACCTTGTTTTATTAACCAATTATTATTTTATGTGACAAGTGAGAAACTGAGGTCCAAGAGAATTAAGCAACTTTATTCAACAAATATTTATTGCTCAGTGCCAGGAACTATTCTAGGCACTGGACATACAGTAATTAAGGAAATAGCATAATTTTTTCTCTCGTGAAGCTCGGTCTAGTAGGCAAATCAAGGTAATTTCAAATTGTGATAAGAGCTAAATAAGAGGCGGCAAGGGACACACAGTGATTTGACAGAATGTGACTTGAGGAATAGAGTGGGGGAGAGTATTTAAACTCAAATCTGAATGACAGCAAAGAAATGGCCATTCAAACCTATATGGAAAAATTGTCCTAAGCAGAGAGCATAACCGGTGTAATGAACTCACAGTGGGTGGGACAAGCTTGCTACATGCAGGAGACGACAGAAGTCCGGTGTGACTGACACACTGAATGAGAGGCAAAGGGATGCTGATGAGCTCAGAGCGGAGGCAGAGACCAGGACCTAGTGGGCCATGGGGAGGCACTGGATTTTATGATTAGTACATCTGAGTATAACTGGAGGGTTGTAAGCAAGAAAATGTTCTGATGCGTATCAAAAAAAGATCACTCTGCCTGCTTCATAGGTAATGAACTGAGGCAGAGGATTCGAGGGAAGAATAGAATCAGGAAACTTATTATAACAACCTGGGGGAAAGATGGAACTAAAGAGAACAGTAGTCCAATTTGGGGTATATTTTTGAAGTAAAACTAACTGAACTTGCTGATGGCTAGAAAAAGAAGAAAACGGAGTAATGAAAGGTACTCACTACTTTATTCCAAAAACCCAGTATGGTACTTGACCCAGAGTAGGCACTACAAGACTATTTTTAAGTGAATGAATGAACTTCAAGGTCACGCAGCCAGCAAAAGATAGAACCGGAATCCCAAACTAGATCCAACTCAATTAAAAACACATGCCTTCCCATACCAAGGCTTCATTTCTCTAAATAACAAGTTTTCAACTAAGCATACCCAGTGAAGGAAGAAGTCCGGAGAAGCTTGGCTCCAAGACAGTATCACAAGTGGCTTTCACTTCAAGAGTCAAAGGCAAAAAACTTTTCTGTCAGAGGTCAGCCAAGTTTGAAGGAACCCCCGCCTCCCATCATCTCCACCCTCAACTGCTCCTCTGTACCACTTACAGGTTCTCATAAATCTATAGGTTAAACTTCCCCTTGTGTCATGAGAACTTTTTCCCTCTAGAGGCTAAAGACCTGTTAGCAAATATAAAATAATCTGAATATTCCTGCTCCCCCTATGGTTGGTCCCAGGCCTTAAAATGTGACCAATCGAAAAATCTAGAAATCCAGAGTGCTCAGCATGCACCTCTGGATATGGGAACTCTTTCCATCCCTCCCACCAATGCACAGAGCTCTTCTAGACTGGGGATTTTAATTTCTCTCCCCATGAAATGAACTTATACAAGAGTGATTATCGAAGCTTAGGCTTTGACACCTTAGGCAGGAAAAGGGATTGACCTATAAGGAAAAAGTAAATAAAATTAACCGAATGGGGTCTCTCATCATAAGCAGCCTAAGGTAACCTTTGAAAATGGTTTGCTACTCACATGACCCCGAAAAGCCTACAAAATCATTCAAATCAAGAGCTGGAAACCTGGACTTCTACCCCAACCTGGCAGAAATGAGGAGATGCCTACCCCTTTTCCTCTGCTAGGTCTGTGTCAAAGGAAGTCACCTAAAACAAAAGGTTTAAATAAGATCCAGAGTCTCATAATATAATATCCCAAATGCCCAGGTTGCAATTTGAAATCATTCATTATACGAAGAACTAGGAAAGTATCAAACTGAAAGAAACACAGACAATCAACAGATAACAACTCCAAGAGGACAAAGATGTCAGAAATATCTAACAAAGATTTTAAAGTAGCCATCATAAAATGAGCAATTATGCACACACTTGAAACACATGAAAAAAAAAATAGAAAGTCTCAGCAAAGAAAAGATATAAAGATGAACAAAATGGAAATTTCAGAACCAAAAAATATGATAAGCAGTTTTTAAAATTCAATGGCTAAGCCCAATATCAGAATGAAGAGGACAGAGGAAGAAAAATCCATGATCTTGAAAACAGAACAATAGAAATTACCCAATCTGAACAACCAAGACCAAAAGGCACATTACATAATGGTCAAAGGGTTGTGTCACCAAGAAGACATAGACATCCTAATGTGTGTGCACCAAACAAAAGAACTCCAAATATATGCAAAGCAAAAGCTCACAGAACTAGAGGATAGACAAACTCACACATTCCTCTCTCAACCATTGACCTAACAACTACACAGAAATAAGCAATGTGAGTGGTTGAGAAGAGCTCAGCAACACCATCAACCAATAGGATTTAATCAATATTTATAAAACACTCCACCCAAGCCAGAGCAGAATGCACATTCTTTTCAGGTGCATGTGAAACATTATTCAGGAGAACTCATATGGTAGCCCATAAAACAAACCGCAAAAAATTTAACAATGAAACCACGCAGAGTGTGTTCTCCAATTATAATGAAATCAAACTATAAATCAATAACAGAAAAGTACAGGAAAATATCCAAATGCTTGGAAAGTAAACACATTTTTCAATAATCCATAGGCCAAAGAAGCAGAGTCAAGAGAAATTTAGAAATACATTGAACTCAGTGAAAATGAAAACACAGCATATCAAAATTTGTGGGATGTCCATAAAGCAGAAGTGAAAGAGAAATGTACGGCATTAAATGTTTACCTAAGAAAAAAAGTCTTAAATCAATAATGTATACTCCCATCTCAAACATCTATTTTTTTAAAAAAGAGCAAATAAAACTAAAGCAAGCAGAACGAAGGAAATAGAGTTAAAAGCAGAAATCAGTGAAATTAAAAACGGAAAAAGAGAAAACCAGTGATCTTTGAAAGATCAATAACATAAAATAAAAATACAACTGACGACCCTGTAGCAAGACTGAAAAAGGAAAATAAAAAAAAACAAAAACAAAAAAAGACACGAATTACCAGTATCAGGAATGAAACACGGGGTAAAATTATAAACTCTGGACCACATCAAAATTATAATAAAACTACAGAGCAACCAGACGTGGAGTCACCAGAGGTCTGCCTGAACAGAAGCCCTACAACTAGGTCACCTCAAATAGCAGGTCACCTCAAAACGGCAGGAGGGGCAGAGACGTGAAACAGCCCAGTCCTACAACCGCGGGTGGCGACGGAGAATCAGAGAGCTATCTGGGCTGCAGAGTGAGGAGCAAGGGGTCCCGAGCCCAGGGCTCCAGTGCCAGGAAGAGAGGTCCGCACAATCTCGGGCTGTGAAAACCAGCGGAGGTTGAGGATGAGAGAAATGGAGGGCCGCAAGAAGCGGAGATCTTCCTCTTAAAGGGCCCATACCCAGCCTTACTCGCTGACGGACTCACTCTCTCTGAGCTCCAGTGCTGGGGCAGCTGTACAAGGGGTGCCAGGGACACATGGCGAGATGCTGAGGTATTGGGTTTCAGGGCGACGGCTGGACAGGGCAGCCAACTCCCAGAGAGAGGTGCAGGCAGAAGCCACTGTTCCTTTGTTGAGCTCTCTTCCCACTCAGCCTGCACCGCAGGTGCCATCAACCTGGATGACACAGGTCACTCTGCCCAGGGGATAACTTGAGACTCCTCCTCTCCCAACTTGTGGGCCCACCCAAGCCACTTCCAGTGATTCGTTCCATACGAATGGGCTGTCTTGGCTCCTGCTGTGAATTTTCATAAAATCTCCCAAAGACTCACAAAACCCAAAGTAGCAGCATCTGGCCTCAGCATACCCTGGAACCCCTTACTGTGCAGCCCCAAGACCCATACCAGTGGCAGCCATCTCAGTTTCTGACTTGGCCCCTCAAGGCATCTATAAGCCCAGCAATGGTGGCAGCCATATGTGGATTGCTTGGTGACTTTTACCAGGTGTCCCCAGAGGTGCACAGGCTATGGCTGAAACTGGGCTGAAGCTGGACCCCTCCCATGTCTATGCCAAGGTGCCCTAGAGCACACCTACTACAGAAAGCCACTCTACTAAGACCGGGAGACCTATCTAATACATAGAAACAGATAGAGGGAGGCAGCCCAAATGAGGAGACAAAGAAGCACATCTCACCTGAAAGCTCCAGAAAAATAATTCACCAAAATGGTGAAAAATGCACTATACCAGATGCAGAGTTCAAAACATTTCTTATAAGGCTGCTCAAGGAACTTAGGGGAAGAGTAGACAAACTCCATGAGAACTTCAACTAAGAGAAAAAAAACGTAAAATTGGAGATGGAAAATATAGTAGGGAGCCAGTCAGAAATGAAGAATGCAATATTTGAGATGAAGAGTACATTAGAGGGAATCAACAGAGTAGATGAAATGGAGGATCGAATCAGCAACGTAGAGGATGGAGTAGCAGAGGACATCCAATCAGAGCAGCAACAAGAAAAAAGAGTCCCGCCCTCCCTCCCTGCCCCCACCTGATAAATGAAGATAGGTTTAAGAAGCCTCTGGGACGATGTCAAGCGTAACAACATTTGTATCATAGGCGTACAAGTGGGAGAAGAGAGCAAGGAACTGAAAACCTATTTGAAGAAATAATGATGGAAAACTTACCTAACCCAGTGACAGAAATAGACGTACAACCCTAGAAAGTTCACAGAGTCCCAAACAAGACGAACCCAAAGAGGCCCGTGCCAAGACACATCATAATTAAAAGGTTAAATTCAAAGAGAGAATCTTAAAAATAGCAAGAGAAAAGCAATGGCACATACGAGAGAATACCCATAAGACTATTGGCCGATTTCTCAACAGAAACTTTATAGGCCAAAAGAGACTGGCACGAAATATTCAAAGTGATGAAAACCCAAGACCTACAACCAAGATTACTTTATCCAGCAACATTATCATTTAGAACCAAAGGACAGATAAAGAGCTTTCCAGACAAGAAAAAACTAAAGTTGTTCACTGCCACCAAGACAGTATTACAGGAAATGTTGGAGGGACTTCTTCAAGAAGAAAAAAGAGATATATATCAAGTCTAAACAAATGGCAATAACTACATATCTATCAACAACTACTTCAGATGAAAAAGAATTAAATGTTCCAATCAAAAGATAGGGTGGCTGGATGCATAAGAAAACAAGACCCTTACATATGCCGCCTACAAGAGATTCACTTCAGATTAAAAGACACACACAGACTAGAAGTAAGGGGATGAAAAAATACATTTCATGATGGACCTAGAGGGTAGTGTGCTGAGCAGAGTAAGTCAGGTAGAAGACAAATGCCACCAGTGCACATATAGGTGGACTCTAAAGAAGAAAACAAACAAACAAACAAACAAACAGAAACAAACTCACAGATACAGAGAACATTTTGAAGGTTACCAAATGGCTTTGGGGGTCAGTGAAAAAGGGGGAAGGTATTATGAAATACAAATTGTTAATTACAAAATAGTTATGGAATAGAAAGTATAGCATAAGGAATGCAGAGAATAATATCATAATAACGATGTATGGCGTCACAGGGACACTAGATTTATTGGGGCGATCACTTTGTGAGTTACATAGATGTCTAACCACTATTTTATACATCTGAAACTAATATAGTATTGTATGCCAACTATAACAACAAGATAACAAGAGAATGCTATAAACAACACTACACACATAAATTTGACTACTTAGATGACATGGTTCTTAAAAAACAGAAACTATCACAATTCATAGGTCTATAAACTATTAAGAATATTGAATTAATAATTTTTAAAAACTCAAAAAAGAAATCTTCAGGTCCAGATGATTTATGTGGATAATGCTACTGAAGGTTAAAGAGGAATTAACAGCAGTTCTACATGATCACTTCTAGAAAGCAGATGCAGAAGAAACAACTTCTCAATTCATTTTGTATTACTCTGATTCAAAACCAAAGACAATACAAAAAAAGAAAACTACAATCCAATATTTCTCATAAATATAGATGCAAAAATCCTTAACAAATAGTAGCACATAGAATTCAACAATCTTTAAAAGATGACCAAGTGAAGTATATTCCAGGGGTACAAGGCTGATTCAATATTCAAAAATCAATCACTGCAATTTGCCATGTTAACGAGCTAAAGAAAGACAATCACATGTCCATATTAACTGACGTAGAGAAAACATCTGACAAAATTCAACGATTCATGATAAAAAAAAAAAAACTAGAAAAACAGCAATATAGAGGAACTTCTTAAACTTGATAAACCTCATCTACAAAACACCTAAAGCTAATATCATATTTAATGGTGAAAGACTGAAGGCTTTCCACCTAAGACCAAGACAAAGGTAAGATGGAAGTTTTCATTACTTTTATTCAACATAATACTGCTACTGCAATAAGGCAGCCTAAAGGAGGCGGGTGATAAAAGGCATCCAAATTAGGAAGAAATAAAACTATCCCCATTTGCAAATGACATAATCGTGTAGCTACAACATCCCAAGGAATCTATATGTAAACTCCTAGAACTAATAAGTGAGTTTAGCAAGGTCACACAATACAAGATAAACATACAAAAATCATTGTATTTATATATACTAGAAATGAATGCCAAAATTATACAGTATCACTTATAATAGAAAAAAACACTTAGGTGCAAATATAACAAAACATGAATAAGGCCTGTATGCTGAAAACAAGAAAATCCTGATAAAAGAGATCAAAGACTATATAAATAAATAGATAGGTATGCTGTGTTAGTAAATTCATGTACTAAAGATGTCCGTTCTCACCAAATTCATATATAAATTTAGCTCAATTCCTTTCAAAATGCCAGCAAGAGTTTTTATAGATACATATAAGATATACGCAAATTTTATTCTAATTATTTGAAAAGACAAAGGAACTGGAATAGCAAAAAAATTTTTTGAATTAAAAAAATAAAGTGGGAGTAATTAAGATTGTGTGGTATTGATGGAAGAACAGACTCATAGATTACTGGAACAGAATAGAGAACCCAGAAACAGACCCACACAAATATGCCCAAAGGATTTTTTACAGTGGTGCAAAAAGCAATTCAGTGGAGGAAAGACAGCCTTTTCAACAAATGGTGCTGGAGTGAAGGACATTCATAAGCAAAACAAACAAACAAACAAAAAACACCTTGATACACATCTCACACCTTACATAAAAATTATCTCAAAATGGATGACAAACTTAAATGTAAAATGTAAAACTATAAAACTTTTAGTGAAAGAATAGGAAGAAAATCTCTGGGAGAGAGGGCTAAGCAAAATGTTCTTAAACTTGACACCAAAAGCACAATCCATCAAAAAAAAAAAAAATCTTGACAAACTGGACCTCATTAAAATTTAAAACTTTTACTCTGCAAGAAGGACAAAAAGACAAGCTATGACTTAGAAAAAATATTTGCAAACCACATATTCAACAAAGAAATTTTATCTAGAATATACAATTTATAATACATAATCTCATAACTCAACAATAAAAAAAAACGATCCAATGAGAAAAAGTCATTTCACCCAAGAAGATATGCAGATGGCAAATAAACACATGAAAAAGTGTTCAACATCATCAGCCATTAGAGAAATGCAAATTAAAACTACAATGAGCTATCACTACACACCTAGCAGAATGGCTAAAATAAAAAATTGTGACAACTTCAAATGCTAGTAAGAATGCAGATAAACTAGATCACTCATATATTGCTAGTAGAAACATGAAATGGTACAGCCACTCCAGAAGAGAGTTCAGCAGTTTATTAAACAACTAAATATACAATTATGACATGACCCAGCAATTACACTCCTGGGCATTTGTCCCAGAAAAATGAAAACATATGTTCACGCAAAACCTGTACATGAATGTTTATAGCAGCTTTATTTGTAATAGTCAAAAACTGGAAACAACCAAGATATCCTTCAACAGATGAATAGTTAAACTGTGGTACAGCCATAACACAGAATAGTACTCAGCATTAAAAAGGCTCAAATTACTGATACATGCAACTCTCTGGAGACTGAAAAAAACAGTCTCCAAAGATAATATCCTGCATGATTCCATTTATATAACATAAAATACAGAAAAGAGTATATACGGAGAAATAGAGAATAAATTAGGGCTTATCGAGGACTTAAGGGAGGGGGAGTGAGGGTAGGAAAGAAGTGAGCGCGGCTATTAAAAGGCAACATGAGGTATTCTCAGGGTGATGGAAATGTTCTATATCTTGACTGTACCAATGGCAGTATCTTGGTTGTGAAATTGAACTATAGTTCAATTATAGTGCAGGAAGTTACCATTAGGGGCAACTGAGTGAAAAGGACATGAGATTTCACTGTATTATTTCTTACAACCGCGTGTGAATCTATAGTTTTCTCAAAATAAGTTTAATTTTTTAAAAATTCAACTGCATATAGATGATTTACAAGCATTGAAGGCAGGTATCCTGGGCATTCAACCAAGGAAAAGGCAGGGGAAAGGATGGTGAATTATTTAGGAGTTTATTATATGTTTGCAAAATACGGTTTGATTGATAAGACTATTCAGCGAGTACTCAAAAGAATCCAGATGTAGGCAGCCACCTGCTGATTGCACAACAAAGTCACGTGGCACTCCATGGTTCTTGGGAACAAGCCCTCAGGAGGAAATGCCCTTTCTGAGAAAAATGGCTGTTCCTGTGGCAGTTTGATACAATCCATATTATTTCTTAGCGGATTTCCCATTCTGATGCTTCCCAGGACACTATTAGGTCCTCCTTGAATGAGGCCTGAGTCAGTAGCGTCTCCAAAATGCCAGGTTGACCCCAGACTCTCCCCCTGCTACTATTCTGCAACGAGTGCTCAAAGGTGATTGAGAGAGGCACAAGGTGAGACAGGGAAGGTTCCTAGGGACTGGTACTCAGTTTCTCTCTTCCCATCTCTGGGATGCAGCCTCTTACATTGAAACCACAAGATTTCTGCATTCTAGGAGTAGATTCGGGTGCTAGGATATTTGATTGAGATAAATGTGACAAGTTCTCTTTCCAAATCTTTATGTGAAAGGCTACAAATGATTCTCGTAAGGCCAAGGATTTATAGTCTGACTTGAGATCCTATATATTTCACTGTCATTAACTCTTTAATAAAAATCTATGGAAAACAGAAATAAGGCAGAAATTTCATGGTGTGCATTCTTCATTATAGAAAATCAATACTCTTAAGAAAAATTCCCTAAGAGAGTATTTTGTATCCAGTTAACTATTTGACTCCAGTAGTCATTTCAGAGCACTGACAAATGACTAATTGTTCATGTTAATGAGAAAGATTCCCATGAGAACGATCCACCTTCCTCCTCAGAAGTATGTGTGGGAATGGATTCAGGCCAGGACAACAGATAAATGGTACTGCTCTGATAAGCTCTACGACTGCCATCCTCAGGAGAAAAAGCTTCCTCGGGGTCATTCCGAATACCATTATTTGGAAAATGGTTAGTGTCCTCCAAAGGTAAGAAGTCTCTAGGTACAGAGTCAAAAGAGATGGGATGCCAACCTTGTGTCCAGCCATAAGGAGTTTGTACCATGTTAGATGCTCGGTGATACTTCGAGAGCTTTGCAGAGAAACAGCTTCACCAGATGTGGACAGAGAATGACCTTGTGTAGTGGTCCTGGTGACCACAGCACTGTGGTTACTGATCAGTGTGAGCAGGTGCTTTTAGTTTCTTCCATTTGATTAGCCTTGTATGGTGCAAGCTTCCAAAGGCAGAGAGCTTTCAGAAATGTACCGTCTGTCCCATATGCCCATGAGAGTGGGAGACCCTCAAACACAGACACAACTTCACTCAGTGTACATATCACCGGTTCACCTTCTCCCTGTCCCTTTCCCTACAATGCCCAGACCCTGGCTCTGCTCACAGGAAGTACTCATTAGAGGCCATTATTGATAAGGCCAAAGAATATTCATTCTAAGACTGATTCTAGAAGGAAAATAGAGTCATTGCTTCTCCCTGGATGAAGAATAGGAAAATCAGACTATCACATTTTTCTAGCACTTTTACTTCCAAAGTTTTCTGCTGTATTTTTGAATCCTTATAATCACCCTGTGAGGGGGTTTTACAGATGGGAAAATAGAGGTTCAGAGAGTTGAAGTGACTCACCCTGAGTCATACCAGGGGTGAGTAAGCAGAGAGCTGGGAATATAAGCCGGCTGCCAGCTCCAAGCCTTCGAGTCTTTTCACTAATCTGTATGGCCCGAATTACCTTTCATAGCACTTGACATACATCATCTTGTCTCACGCAACCTCATGAGATGGGAAGAGTGGTATTTTTCTTAACTTACATACTGGGAAAATAAACCCAGAAGGTAAATGGTTTGCTCATAGTCATACTGCAGATGACAAAATAGTACCTTAAGTCCAAGCTCAGTTTCCTAATTCAACATTTTCCCTTTATGGTATACTGATTCTTGAGAAACTATTACTTTTATATAGGACCTCTGGATGATGGCAACATGCCATCCTGTCATCTTACGAAGCCAGCTTCTGGTCAAAGGCAGCATCCCCCATAGGGAGCTTCTCCAGAACTTCCCAGTTAAAGTCCAGAACCAGCCACAATGGCCAGAGCCTGTCTCCCTGAAAACTAAATACCCTGGTCCTTAAGCCACACCTAGATAGATTAAGAAAGAAGCAGGACCAAACCACACTTAACCTGAAACCCTCTGTCAAGTGATAGTCACTATGTCAAGTGGTTTTTGCTGAAGAGGATCAGAGATCATAATATTTCACTCTAAGTTCTTAAGTGCTGTTCTGTGCTGCACCTCACTCTTAGCTCATATTCTTGCCTTATGAATCACTGAAAAACAGAATCAGAAGTTCCCGTGTCTTCCAGTGGTTCACAAACCTACAAAGTGGCCTCTACACTTAGCCACCTACCTCCTTCCTGTTTCACCCTTCTCCCCCTCAAGTGCTTTCCACCCCACACCCCATGATTCCTTCTCTTTTCACTCCATCAGTCTCTCTTTGGACACAGGATCATTCCATAATTATCTTTAGACATCAATCAACTCTACTCTCTTGCTAAATTCCTTTCACCATTCCCTTTATAGCGAGACTTTTTGAAAGAGTAGTCGAAACTCTCTCTCCCTCCTCCAAACATGTTTCACACACTCCAATCTGACTGTGACCTCCCCTTGCTAATGGAATAGCTGATAGATCGCCAACAATCTCAAGCTGGTTAAATCCTACGGACTCTTCCATCCTGATTTAAATCACCCTCTCAGTAGCTTTTTACAGAGTTTTACACATCTTCCCTCTTGAAACACTCTCCTTACTTGACTCTCTTAATGCCACTTGCTCCTGGTACCACAAAGGTACCACACCTCAGACCGCCCTCAAACCTCTGAAACTAATCCATCAGACGGTTCTGTTGCTTATACCTCCAAACGCATATAACTCAGGACCCAGTCACTGGGCTCCAGCTCACTTCTATAACTCTGCCCCGTCACCTTCCCTCTCACTGCAGCATTGCAGTCGCCTCCCAACCTCTCCCTACGTCCATTCTGACCCTCCCCAAATTCATACGCCACACAGCAGCTTGTATCAATCATGTCACTTCCCTGATCAAAACCCCCCAGCTCATCACACTGAGCTTCCAACAAGACCTACAAGCCTGCCTATGTTTCCACCTAAGTCTTTCACCCTCTCACCAACCACCCCATCCCACTGGCTTTCTGCAAAAACACCAAAGCTCTTTTCCTACAGTGGAGCAGTTTGAAATGTTCCTCCCCTACGTGGACGGGCTGCTGTCAACACTTAGGTCTTGGCTTAAGTGTCATCTCCTCATAGAGGCTCTCCCTGACCACCCTATCTTAAAAAGACTCTCTACCACCCCCCCTCCTCTGTTACATTCTATCATATCACCAGGTTTGTTCCTTTTATGGCATTCATCAGAAATTATAATAATACATGCATCTGTTTATTCACTTGTTTACAGACGTCTCTCCCGCTAGACTGTAAGCTCTGTGAAGGCAGAGTGTTTGTCTGTCTTCTCACCACCATATACTCAGTCCTTAGCACAGTACCTGGCACACAGTAGGCGCTTAACATGTCCCCTAAAGAAATGAATGACTGGCTAAACAGATAAAGCTACAGAAGACCCAAATAATAATATAATTCTTGAGAAAAAATAGAATGTCAAGGATGTTTCTAGAACACTATAATATGCATGAGAAAGAAGGGAGAATACGCTAAATCTTAGAACCATATTCCGATTATAAGTACTGTCATGAAGAAATAAAAATAAAAAATCAGAGTCTACATATACCACTGAACAGCATGAAAGTTTCCAGCAGATGCCTCCCACCCCAGGTATTACAGTATAGGTTATTATTTATTGAGTGCTTACTGTATGCTCTACCCCGAGCTAGTAAACCCTTTTCATATGCATTTAATCCTCATACTGTATGAGGTGCATACTATTATCATGTACAGTGAAGAAACTGAAGCTCAGGGAACTAGAGTAACTTGTCCAAGGCCACTAAGGGTTTAAGCAGTACAGCCAGTGATGGAAATCTTGTCAAACTTAATGCCAAAGTCTATACTTTTAACCCCCTCTGCTCCCATGACACAGTCTGGGATCAGCGCTTTATATGCAAAATACGATTTAATCCTCATGACAACCATGTGAGGTAAATATTGGTGTTCACGTTATAGATAAGAACAAAGATTCCCAGGAGGCTAAGTTGCCCAAAACCACAAAGCTGATTAAGTGAAGATGAGATTCAAACCCAAATCTGATTCAAAAGCCCCTAGTTCAAACCAGCACTAATCAATGTGACTATCATGCAAGCCACAAACGTGAGTCATGTACGTAATTTTAAATTTTCAAGTAGACACATTAAAAAAGAGTAAGAGGATACAGGTCAAATTAATTTTGACAATATCTTAACCCAATAATTTAACCCAATATAACCAAAATATTATCACTTCAACATGTAATCAATATATACATAAACTTATTCGTGAGATATTTTACATTCCTTTTTTCATAGTAAGTGTGAAATAGGATATGTATTATGTAACTTACTACATCCCCTCAATTCAGATGAGCCATGTCTTAATTGCTCAGTAGCCACACGTAGCCAGTGTGGTCTACTAAACCGTAAAGTTATATTGCACCATAAGAATATCCCGAACTGACTTAAACAGATGTAGGAATTTCTTTCAAAAGTAGATTTGGAATGGACAAACAAACTATCCACACACCAGACAACAAAAAAAATGGATTAAAAGACGTGAACCAGAAACACATCTTGTACGTGCACATGTGCGAAAGATGTAGAGGTGGAAGAAGGGAGGATATGTCAAAAAACAAACAGACCGCTGGGAAAGCCACTTAAGAAGGGGTTGCAAACACAGTAAGTCAATCATCAAGATACAGCTCCCGCAGGCTGAACCTGACAGAGCCTCAGCCTGGACTCCCCCATCTTTGCTTCATAGCTGACCAATCTCAGGCAAGGCAAGGTCTCCATGCCTCAGTTTCCTCACCTGAAAAATGAAACCAATATCAGAGAGACCCAGTGAAAATCATGTAAGAATATAGCTGTAGACGTATAAATGTATAATCTTTTCTTATAAATAGTTAATCAATATTCAATCACTAATATTTTTGTGAAAGTAAAGAAAATGGTTGGTTCAAAAAATTCTGGATGAGAATCAGGAAAGCTCCAGCAATCAGCTCATGGAACATGTCCTTTTTACCTAAAGGCCTTGCTTTCCTCAAGGATCAGGGGACAAGAACGACAGAACTGAAATGACCTACAAAGAAATACATATATTTGAAAAATATATATAAATTGGCCTCAGAGACCCCATCAATTCTATGGACTCTTACAGTCTCCTAATAAAAACAACCATGAACTCTTGGACATCAAAAGTCACCCACAAGGATCCAAAGATCTCACAGTTTAGAACATAAAAGACAGGTGCAAACAAATTATTAAAATATAACAAGTGATAAGAGATGCACAGATAAAAGTACATCAAAAGAGAACAAACTGACTTAAGTGGTCAGGAAAGGCTTAGATGTGAGGTGTTTGTCAAGCTCTCCCTTGAAGGACAGGCCACAGACAGACAAAACCTTGGTTCTCCAAACCCCTTGCTCTGGGCACGACCCCTCCCTCAGCACCTATATGTGTGCCTCTTTCTCTTTCCCCTTCCCAAAATACAGCTCCCAAAACCTTCCCTGTTTAGAAACGATGTGGGTTTCAAAGACTACAAAGCGAGGACAAATTCAGTTCCCCCCCAGAAAAAGCACATTCAAAGAAAAAGGAAGAGCTGGACATTAACGAGGCTGAGAATGACACTCAAGTCACAAAATACAGCCTGATTTGGGGTTGCAGACATCTCAAGCTAAACAACTGCCTAATTCCTGTCATAAACACCCTTCTCCATAAACCAGGCAGGCTCTATTTTTAGCACTGTTTCCATGATGCACTTGGTCGCTAATAGAAGAGATAAAGGCAGCAGGAAACAAAAGTATTAACCCATATACTTTATGTCACAGTTGAGGACCAACCCGTATGACACCTTCACGGACATAAGCCCATACTGAAATGTGATTGGGCCACGATCTTGGCTTCTTCTTATTTTGCTGAAAAGTACTACACTTGTATTCTTTTCACTTTTTATTTTGAAATCTTCAGCTATATTTTTTAAGTTTAAGTACTGAGAATTCTTGATGAGGTAGAATCACAGTAACATTGCTATAGTTATCAAATCAGCTACAATTGGTTGCCCGTTCTCCATGACCAAGGCAGACAACTTTCATGAGGAGAGGGAGCAATTATACGTGAAAGGGAATCGACATTTACAGAGGACCTATTCAGTGTCAGGCAGTGACCCAAATGCTTGTGTCCTTCTTCCTTAATTCAGTTAATGAACACTTACCAAGCACTATATATTAACATTGTGTTCTTTGGTAGACGTGTAAACAAGAGAGACACTTTCCCTGCTGTCATGGACCCCCTTCAGCTACTGGAGGATGCAAACATTAAACAACAGCGGTTGCAGAGGCCTGAGTGCTCACAGAGGAAATTGCATAGGACAAAGAGGGCTTCTGAAAAGGAGGCCCAAGTGGCGTGGAGTGGAGCAGGGCCTGTTGGGAAGGCCTCGCAGGGGAGGTGTGATATCTGCACTGAGACCCAAAGAATGGATAGGAACTAGCCCAGGCAAGAGAAGGAACAGAGCTTGCAGGCAGAAGAAGGGCATGCTCCGAGGCCCAGGGGCAAGAGAGAGTTTGACAAGTGTGAATGCCACTTGACTGACACTAAGAATGAGAGGAAAGCTGCCAGGTGAGGCTAGAGAGGAGTTGGGTCTTGTAAGTCACAAACAAAATTTTAAATTTATCCAAAGAAATGACAAGATGACGTTAAAGGATTTTTCGGCAGGCAGTAATAAGATTAGACGTGTCTTTTAAAGCACCGCAAATCTTCCCGATGGTCCTTCAGGGTAGGTAGTATCCTTATTTCATGAGGATGAGGAAATATGAGTGAGGCTAAGTAACTTTCTGAAGTCACGCAGCTGGAATGTAGTGGTGTTTTGGATGAGGATTTGGTTCAGTCTGACTCTAAATCTGCTCTTTCCACGATATCACCCTGTCTTTAAGGAAATAACCAAACAAAAGAAGCAGAAAATCCTTAAACTTCATTTCAGCTGATCATTTACAACTTTTTTATAAAAATCAAGTGCAGAATTGATCCCTGGCATCATTGAACACTTGAGTTCTCCCCTGCCGGACTTGAGTAAACAAAGTTTGTGCAAGAACAATAAACATACACACAAAACGACCCTCCTAGGGAAAAAACTGAGAATTCCCCCTGAGGACCCCAACCCTCAGACAGGGGAGGGCCGCCAAGAGGAAACATCATGGCCCCGAGTGCACGTGGAGCCGTGGAGCCAGCAGGCACAGGCCGGCCCTGGGGCCTGGAAGGCGACGGGAAGGCCATTCGTTCAGCCGCTCTTCCCAAGCTCACCCTCAATGTACCGTCAAGTGGTCATCCAAAACTCCTCCAGTAACGACCAGCCACCTACAAGCACAGCCTATTCCACATTCAAACAGTCCCGAGTATTTAAAAAGTCTCTTTAGGAAGCCAAATGAGCTCAAAACTCAGGTACCTGTGGCAGAAGTTTCTGAAGCCAAAGTTACTTTCCTCTTCAAAGCAGAATACTACAAGGGGAGTGAGATGCCAGTGGAGTACTGACACTTTCCCTGAGTCTGAAGAGCCAAATAAAGTCAAAATCCCAAAAACAAACAAAACAAACAAACAAACAAAAATGTAGAGCAGGAAATCTCAATTTCAAGGCACGGAGAGGCTGCTTCTAGGATAAGGGATAGCACCTTTGCTCACATTTATCCTGGCAGTCTCTACCGGGGATTCTGGCCGATAACCAGGGACCCTGACACAGACTCAGCCTGCACACACACACACACCTTCTGTTCTCCCTCAACAGAGGACAGCGCACCTGCTCATCACCTGGGATGTGGATAGCAGGCCTGGCTGTGCATGTGTTCAACAAGGAAACCTCCGTCTTCTGCACCTCTGTCCAGCTGCCTCCAGAGCTGGCTGGTTCAGCACCATCTCAGGCTCCTCATGCACGTCCTACCGAGGGCCGGCCGCGGCGGTACTCTCGTGCATGTTAGGGAGGCATCCTCCATAGTTATCACATCGAATCCTTATGTTCATAAAACACAGATGTTCTTTAAAAGTTAATGAAAATGTTAAAACTTAAGACTGAGTGAAACAATCGAAAGCGCTGAATGTTATCACGGGGAGGGAAGAAAGTAGCACTTGTGATTAGGTAGGCAGTGTAAGGTGGTGCAACCTCGTTGTGAGAACTTTGACAGTTTCTGCCCAGTTTTAAATGTCCATGCCTTCTGTCTCCTCAATTTCACTTCTAGTAATCTCTCGTATTCACACTAGCACAAGAATTTAGAGAGATAACAGTCAACCGAGTGGGCTAAGCAAATATGGTAAGCTGTCCATACACACTGAACGTACTGAGATGCTGTTTAAAAAATTAAAACATTTCAAAAGAAAATTTATAAAAATTAAAGTTTAAAACCTCAGACAAGAAATATAGTAGGAACATAGTAGGAGTTGAAACCAAAGGGCCCATGAGTTTTTCAGAAGAAGGGCTTATCAGAACCATGAATGTGCTGTAGGGGACAGAAGGGGAAACCCCTTGATCTTGCTCAGGTGACAAGAGCTGCCTTGACAGAAGAACACAGAGCAGAAAACTTCTACCTCATATCTCGGGGACATGAAAAAGAAAGTGGCCATCTGTCTGGAACTCTGGGTGGAAAAAGGGTTGTCTGCAAGAAATCAGAACCCCAAGTCTGTGCCATATATGAGGGGTGAGCCAGAATTCACATTCTTCCTGTAGCTGGGAACCCTAGGACTGAAAACATTATGGAAAAATTGGTCTGCACCAAGCAAAACTTCACAGTGTGTGGCATGGGCCAACCCAGCCACCACATCCAGAGCCTCATGAACTGGAGATTCCAGAGGCTCCAACCAAAAACCCCCAGTTGCAGATAAACTTACCATAAGAGGAAACTAAATACCAAGAAAGAGGATTTAAAGTGTGCCTACATTTTTAAAGCAATAAAAAAAAAGAAAAGATATTAGCAGACATAAACAGGACATTAATTTTAAAGAACAAGAAAATTTAAAAGAGAAGCAATAGAATTTTTAGAACTGAAAAAGACACATTGAAAACAAAACAAATAACTCAATGAACAGGTTAAACAAAAGAAATACCTGTCAATCTAAAATTAAATACTCCGTTAAGCTATGATTTAAGAGAGAGAAAAGAATAAAGACATGTTTAGACAGGTGAAGACTAAAAGAATGTATTATTCTCAGGCTCCCTGTGAAGAATCTACTCTTGGAAATACTTCAGCAAGAAGGAAACTAACCTAGAAGTAAATCGTGGGCTTCAAAAATTAATGATGAGCAAGGTAATTGGTAAATATATACTAATAAATGAAATTTTAAGTATAAACTATGAAAAAGGAAAATAGTAATAGCTAATTGGAAAGTTAGAAATAGGGGAAACTAAAATGCATGAATGGAAATAATTCATAGTTAACATAGTCTAAGGTCCGTGTCTTGTCCTCAAAGAAGTTCAAGTAAAGAACATTAAGATAAGTATGCATATTAGAAACACGTAAGTGTAATCATTAGGACAACTAAGATGGAATGTATGCCTTTCAAATCAACAGAGAGAACTGACACTGAATAGAAATAAGTGAAGGGAAGCAGGAAAAAAGGAAGGAAGGAAAGAAGGAAGTGAGGAAGGAAAAAAAGAAAGGGTAGCAAATAGAAAATACAAAATTAGATACCAGAAATAAGTCGAAATATGCCAGTAAGAACAATAAAAATACACAGATCAAACTCTAAAGTCAGACTGAATGCTGATTCCACCACTTACTAAATGTGCCTCAATTTCATAATCTGTACAATAGTAATTCCCACCTAATAGGGTTATTAGGTAAATCTATTAATATAATTTATGTATGCTTACTACACTGCTTGCATAGTATTACCGTGGTATAGAGTTTAAATGCTCTGCACAAGTTAGATATTGTTATTACTGACATTGCTTTGACCTAAAAGCAAGAGCCAAATATATGTAGCTTAAGAGATACACAGAAGGTTATAAAATAAGAGATAGAAAAAATATGAAGGGCAAATACCAATTCAAAGAAAGCCAACATAACATTAAGCAAAATATTAATTAGCGCAAAAATTTTTGTGCAAATAAAGAATTTTGATAAGTAAGAAAAGGAACAAATAACCTAACAGAAAAATGGGCAAAGAATATAAAAAGGGAATATACAGGAGAAGAGAGCCAAAAGACTAATAATCGTTTAAAAAGTCAAACCTCTCCAGTAATTGTCGGGAGCCATTACTAGGCACTGAAGGTATCACGTAGTTTGGGAGCCATAGAGCAGTTGCTGAGACTGCTTGGAGCCATAAAGCAACTTCTGAGACTGTGTTATCAATGGTTAAAGGAAGCAAATGGTTAAATTAAACATCACTGACCCTGGAGGGGAGGTTTGCCTCCTAAAGAAATCCTTTTAAGATAAGGAGATGTTTTAGGGCCCAGAAAAGAATAGGAACTTATGTAAATGTCAGCATTCCTATGGTAATGTACATTGTGCTTTGCCATTGTACTCTGTACTTTACTATTGTACTCTGTACCTTACTATTGTTCCCTGTGCTTTACTATATTGTACCCTGTGCTTTGCTATTGTATCCAAAAACTTATATAAAGGCTGTGCTAAATAAAGACGGGGCTGCAGCAGTGACTGTATGCCCTCCCGAAGCGCTTTCCTGTCTTCTTCTTTTTTCTTAGGCTTCACCCCTCCTCTTTCAGGTACTGATGGACTTTAGCAGGCTGGCTTCCGGCAAGTAATCAAGGTAACGTAAATCAAAATGAAATACTATCATCCGTCAGATGAGGAGAACTTTAGAATTCGAACATTACCAAGTGGAAATAGCATGAGGGAAATAGACGGTCATCTCATATATTGCTGGTAAGAATGTAAACAGTACACACTCTTACAACAGTAAAAAACAAAGAACTCAGTTAGAAAATGAACGAAGGATATGAACAGGCATTTCACCGAAGAAGACACATGGTTGGAAAACGAGCTCACGAAAAGATGTTTAATATCTTTAGTCATTAACAAAATACGAATTAAGACCACATTTACATACCTACTTGAAATTGAAATTGAAATACATACTTCTTAGAATGATGAAAATAAAAAAAGAATAGCAATACCACATGACAGCAAGGATCGAGAGGAACTGGATCTTCCCTACATTACTGGTGGAAAGGCAAAATGACACAAACAGCTGCAACTGGCAAAGAGTTTGGCAGCTTCCTATAAAACTAAATGTATACTTACATGCATGTACAAACACACACACAGACACACACACATATATATATCATATTTATAGGCATTTAATGGACAATTCGGTGATGGGCAGAAGGGAGGGGTTTGGGGAGACTGGGAGAATGGGGTGAAGGGTTAAAGAAGTACAAATTAGTAGCTGATGGATGGTCACAGGGATGGGGAGCATGGCATAGGGAATGCAATTAGCATTAATATGTTGGCTACGTGGAGGGTCAGGGGAGGGAGGGAGCAATGGAGGAATTGTTTTATGAGCTATATAGATGTCTAACCAATGTACAGCATACTTGAAACTAATTAAAATAAATAAATTTTAAAAAATATTTTAGCTAAAACAAATTGATATGCATGTAATTGCCAAAATGTAATAAAAGTTTCTATGCAAATAAAAAATATATATATATAGGCATCTATCTCAGAGAAATAAAAACTTATGTTCACACAAAACTCTGTTATGACCATAGTAGTTTTCTTCATCATATAGCCAAAAACTAGAAACAACCCAAATATCCTTTAATGGGTGATACTTAAATAAACTCAGGTAAATCCACACAGTAGAAAAAGGAACAAACCATTGATGCGTGCAACAACCTGAGTCGATCTCAAGGGCATTATACTGATGAAGAGCTCACCTCAATAGTGTTCACTCTGTATCACTCCATTTATATAACATTCTCAAAATAACAGAATTATAGAGATAGAGAACAAATTAACAGTTTCAAGGGGATAGGGAAAGAATGGGCGTGTGACTACAAAGGGGTTATATAACAGTTCCTTGATGTCAATGGTAGCAGTGGTTATAGAAAGCTATACATGAAATAAAATTGCATAGAACTACACACACACACATATACACAGACAAGTGCTTGTAAAAACTGATAAAATTTGAATTTGGTCTTTAGTTAACAATATTCCACACACCGGTTTACTGGTTTAGATACGGTACTATAGTTATATAAGATGTTACCATTGAGGGAAGCTGGGTGAGGGGTACGGGACACTGTCTGTCCTAGTTTTGCAACTTCGTGTGAGTTTATAACAATTTCAAAATAAAAAGCTTTCAAAAATCAAGGTTGGGTGTAAAATGAGAGCCGTAAAATGTCACGGAGTGATATAATTTGTGTAACTATATAAAAAACACACAATCATACTATGTGTTTTATGGATAAATACATAAGTAATAAAAATATTAAAACACCAGTAACAAGGAGACACACAACTTCAGGGTAGTGATTACTTCTGGGAATAAGTTCTAAGAGGACCTAAACTTAACCTGTAATATTTTAATTTTAAAAAAATAATTTGAAGTGAGGAACTAACATTTACTAACTGGACAGTATAAATAAATGAATGTTGGTTAAATTCCTCTCTACTATTTTGAAAGCTTTAAAGATTTCTACACTAAAAACAAAAATATGCATACAAGGAGAGTCACTGAAGCATTCTCTGTTAATTACCAAAGATTAGTAACAACATGACCATGTATCAACAGGGGCACAGCTAAATGGTTTGGATGTGATCATGCATTGGCATACCAAAAAAAAAAAAAAAAAACATTAAAAAGAATGAAGGGGACGTGTGCTCTTAGGAATAGATCCCAAATACACTAGTAAGTGAAACCAACAAAAAAAAAGTAAATTAGAAAATAATGCATATATTATGACAATATTTTTGTTTTTTTAAAATTCAATATAAATACATACACTTATAATAAGTGCATTGTTTTAAAACAGTTACTTCAAGAAATAGTGGGCATTTCACTTTTTACTTTATATATCTACATGTTTTAAAATCTGATTAAATAAAATTAACCTGAAAACAGAAATTTTTAAAGGAATATATAGAGCCAAAAATCAAAATCTAATACTAAACTAATGTTGTTGAACACTAACTATATGCCCAAGTTTTCACATTCAGCATCTTCATTATGCTTCATAAATCTATGGGTCCATGTTATTCTCATCTGAACTTAGCACCTCCTTTTAAAGAGAAGGAAGAGGAGGAAACAGAAGCTTAGATGTGAAATGACTTGCCCGAAATCACACAGCTAAATAAGTTGTCAAATGAGTTATAACCTGTAATGTTGTTTCAGCTCATTACTCCCGTCATCTTCATGAAACACAGAAGCACATAAGGCATCTACCAGGTCTCCTTGCGATGAGGCGGCATCAGGAGCTGTGAGCACTTACCACCCCTGACATGACTAAACAAACATGCCTCTGCTCCAGCCATCACAACTGCATATCTCAAGTTATATCTTGACCTGGCTCCTTCACAGGGAAGAAGTGAGAGGTTGTAATAAGAAGAAGTGACTTCACCTCCACATCTTCCCCACAGCCATTCCGTAGAGAGAGAGGCTGGCACTAAAGTGGTCCTAGCCAGACTAAACCCAAGCAGGGTCACTCCTGCATGAAGGTCACACAGTGACTTATACATTGACCATGACCTTCCTCCCTATGAAGGCAGAATGAGTTACAGCAGCGAGGTGGTGGCAAACTTAGAGCTGTGCCCCCTCAGATCCCACTTCAAGAAAGGATTCTCTGCCCAGCTGCATGGTGTACAGTTAGCTGACAGACTCCTGTTAGCTTCCTGAGGGACAGGAACCTGAACTTTCCAGTGAGGCACCTGCCAATAACTGAGCAAGGAGGTCGTTGAGGGGCCTGGCATGGGACTCCTCTAGCTGGCCATCTCCCAGGCAGAGCTCCCCGTCAGGATGGCAGGGCCTCTATCAGATCTGTGCTGTGGTCTGATGCCACCTACCCAGGACTACTTCCTCCCTCTTTTCTGTCACGGATTTGTGAAATTCACAGCCCAGGGGCACAGGCTCACTGAACTAGCTAATCACAGGATTATAGAATGTTTCTTCTCCCCCTACACCTTACCACCACACCACTAAGGGCCTATTAACCCAAGTTTCTTTTACCCAGCACATCATGTTCAGCTTTCAATAAAAAGTTGCAAGACATACTTGAAGGCAAAAAACACAGTTTGGAGAGACAGAGCTAGCAACAAAACCAGACCCAGATATGGCAGGAATGTTGAAATTATCTGACCAGGAATTTAAAACAATTATGAATAATATCGTAAGGGCTCTAATGGAAAAAGTAGCACGCAAGACCAGACAGATAATGTAAGAGTAATAGAAATTCTAAGAATGAACCCAAAAGAAACACTAGAGCTCAAAAACACTGTAACAGAAATGAAAAATGTCTTTGATGGGCTCATTAGTAGACCAAACACAGATGAGGGAAAAAAAATCTCTGAGCTTGAGGATATATCAATAGAAAACTCTGAAACTGAAAAGCAAAGAGAAAAAGAACCCGTTAAAAATAGAAGAGAATACTAAGAACTATGTGGCAACTACAAATGGTATAAAATACATGTAATGAGAATACCAGAAGCAAAAGAAAGAAACAGAAGAAATAAGTTTCAAATATGAAACAATAAAGACTGAGAATTTCCCTAACTTCGTATTAGAGACAAAACCACAGATCCAGGAAGTTCAGAGAACACTAAGCAGGATAAATGACCCAAACCCTAAATGACCAAAGAAACAAAGACAAGGGACAGGAGGGAGGAATTAGGAATATTTTATTATTATTATAAGGCACTTGCAGTATAGTGTTATCTAAACAGATCTTGGATTAGTCGTAAATGCATACTGTAAACTCTAGGGCAGTAAATTTTTTTTTTTAAGTATAATTAATATGCTACAAAAAGAGTGAAAATAAAATCTTGTAAAATCCTCAGCTAAAACCACAAAAGGCAGAAAAAGACAAAATAGGAACAAAGAACAAGGACAGCAAATAGAAAATAATAAGAAATATGGTAAATATTAATCTAACTATATCAATAATCTCTTTAAACATCAATAGTCTAAATATGTCAATCAGGAAAGAAATTGTCTAAGTGAATCAAAAAACAAGACCCAATTATATGTTGTCTATAAGAATCCACTTTAAATATAAAGACAAGTATAGATTAAAATAAAAGGACGAAGAAAGATATACCATGCCTATACTAATCAAAAGAAAGCTAGGGTAGCTATATTAATTTCTGACAGACCAGACTTCAGAGCAAGAAGAGTTGTTGGGGGTAGAGAAGGGCACTACATAATGAAAAAGGGGTCAGTTTTCAAGAAGATACAACAATCCTTAATGTGTATGCACCAAACAACACAGCATCAAAATATGTGGGGCAAAACTGATAGAACTCCAAAGAGAAATAGATGAATCCACTACCAAAGTTGGAGATTTTAACTCCCCTCCATCAGAAATGCACAGATCCAGCAAGGAGAAAATAAGTAAGAACATAGCTAAACTCAACAACACCATCACTCAATAGATATAATTCACATCTACGGATTATTTCGTCCAATAACAGCAGAACACACATTATTCTGAAGCTCACCTGAAACATTCACCACGATAGACCACATTCTGGTCTATAAAACATACCTCGACAAATTTAAAAGAATAGAAATCAAATAATGTTTGCTCTCAGACCACAATGGAATTAAACTAGAAGCCAATAACAGAAAGACAGCTGTAAAATCCCAAAATATTTGGAGATTAAACAACACACTTCAAAACAACACATGGGATCAAAGAAGGAATCTCAAGAGAAATGTTAAAATATTTGAAGTAAATGAAACTCAAAACACAACTTATCAAAATTTGTAGGATGCAGTGAAAGCAGTGGTCAAAGGGAAATTTATAGCATTGAATATATGTATTAAAAAAGAATTCCACTTTAGGAAACTAGAAAAAGAAGAGCAAATGAAAACCAAAGTAAGCAAAAGGAAATAAAATTAGAGCAGAAATCAGTGCAATTGAAAAAGAAAACCATGGGAGAAAATCAACAAAGTCAAAAGCTGGTTCTTTGGAAAACTCAATAAAATCAATAAGTGTCTAGGTAGGCTAACTAAAGTTTACAAGCCCCTGGGATGAGACCCAGATGTTTACCATGAGGCCTCATGGTACCAATCAAGACCAACTACTTAAGCCAGACAGGTAGACAAAAACACTTAACACCATTTTTTTTCTTACATCCATTTGATAAAATTTTTGAAAAACACTACTGACGAGCATCTATTATGTGCCAGACACTGTTTTAAGTGCTTAGGACATATTAATGAAAAACAAACACAATAAATAAGTAAACCATACAGTATATTACAAGGTATTAAGTGAAGAAAAATATAGAATAGGTTGAGTTACGAGTATTTTTTATTTCGCTTTATATATGACACATATGTATATATGCTAAGCAAATACTTTTATTTTCTTCCCGGTCTTATGCCCTTATCATCTAACATAAGATATACTAATAATTATAGTCAACATCTCAGTAATCGAGTTACTGGATACTGAGAAGAGTCACCCAAGAACATTACCTAAGGACTCTGCATCCTCTTTGGGAAAAGGGTTGGCGTGTCTTTGGTTAGATGCAGGATAACTGAAACATGTTAGGCTGAAGTATGATGTTGCTATTGTTTTATTTGGAGAGTCGCATGGTTTAAAAAATATGTATGAGCCTCAAATTGACAAGTGTAAACTGTAATGATTAGTTTTAAGTGTCAGCTTGTCTAGGCCATGGTACCAGGTTATTCAATCAAACACTAATCTAAGCATTCCTGTGACGGTGTTTTGTAGATGCAATTAACACCTTTCAGGAAAGGAGATTATACTCTAGAATCTGGGTGGGCCCCATATAATCAGTTAAAGGCCTTAAAGGCAGAACTGAGGTTTCCTTGAGGAAGAGGAAACTCTATCTGTAGAGTTCAACATCAGCTCCTCCCAAGAGTCCCCAGTCTGCCAACCTGCCCGACAAATTGGGACTTGCCTAGCCAGCACCCCACAATCATGTCAGCCAACTCCTAGCAATAAATGTCCTACTATGTAAACATCTTACTGATTCCATTTTTCTGGTAGAACTCTGATTGATACAGGTAGTCACATAGAGAAAAAGACATTTCAGCAAAGACTTGCAGCTGGTAAAGGAGTTGTCACATAAATATCTGTGGGGAGAGCAAGCCTGGTGTGTGCCAGGAATAGAATAAGAGTGAGTGAGGCGAAGAACAGTAGGAGAGGTTACTTTATTAACCAAAAGAAGAAACAAGGACAGGGAAAGTACAGGCTGTAAGCTGAAAGGCCTCTTTTATCATTATTTCTATCATAAGCTGAGCCCACATCACGGCAAGAAAACAATGCTGCCGCCATACAATCGTCTCTCCTTTAACGTGACACAAATGAATGCTCCCGTCTCCACGGCTGGTGGAAGCTTTTGGCTGCTACAAGGACATCCTCTGTAGTTAACTCATTCGATGTTCATTGCACACGTGCAGAGCACCCACTGTGAGCTGCACCATGCTGGGAGTTTCTCCCTTAGAAGGATGGGAGCCAGGGGTCAGGTCAGAAAGGGCCCTGTCATTCAAGCATGGATCAAGAAGTGACTGGCCACCACCAGGCAAAGACGCAGCTTTTGCTGTCATCGTTGGGTAAGATGGAAGTTTGCTGTGTGGAAGGTATAATTCTCTTAATTGATACCACCCAGGTCTAGTTGATAAAATGAAGACCAAGCATCACCAAAGACAGATAACAGTAACTTTGGTGCATTAAGCTTGGCCAACACCTTGTCCTGGCTTCCCAGCCTCTCACCTGTCCCAGTCTCTCACCTGTCCCAGCCAAAGGGAGGATACCACCCTGGCTAGTGGGATTATAAGTGACTTTTATTTTCTTCTTTTCACTTCCTGTATATTATTTTTCTATACTACTATGTATTGCTCAAATAATAAAATTGTTTTTGGTTTACAAGTAAAGCCCCTTTGTATATATAGTCCTTCTACCTCCTTCCCTACTCCTTCGAAAAAGTGAACTGACACTTGTAATCTCAAGCAAGTTGGAACAGAGCTGTCTGCAGTCCCTTCCACATATGGGAAGGTACAAAGTACAAAGCTGAAAGAAATTTGGTCACTTATCCAAAGTCACACATGGTGGTGTGTGGCCCAGCCAGGACAAGACCCTGAATGTCCCTGCAAACCAGCATACTTGCTCTGTACCATTTTCTGAGCCAGTGGCCCCCACAGAAGTGAGGTGTAAGATCAGCTGACCCTTTGCCCTTACCTCGGCCAGGCGCGAGTGCTTGTGGACGTTCTCGCCTTTTTGCACGCTGGGAGCCAGCTGCTGCAGGACACCCCTGCTGCTTGTCAGTGCCCTGGTCAGCCGAGCAAACTTCCCCCAGCCTGAAGCATGTGGAAAAGAGAAAAGACAAGTTCAGTGCTGTCCTGAAAGCACATGGACATTCACACCGCAAGGTGCACGGTCAGAAGCAGACACCCCCACTGTCCTGAGCTCTCATGAGTCACTCCGCATTCTTCGCAATGAGAGTCGCTGCTCAGAAACGCATGCAGACATGCTCAAATTTGCGTAGCGATTTACTTTTCCCTTGCGCTTCCACTTTATCCTAATCTCAGCTGGTGAAATAGGTAGGGCAGGTCTTAGTACCACTTGGCAAGAGAGAAAGCGAGGCACAGAGCGCCTAGACAAAGAGAAAGAGTCTAGAACCCAGATCTCTCTGCTCTGGCCTAAGGCATTTCTGCCAAATACTACGAGGCAATAGAGATGTTTCTCTGACTTTGTGACTGGGCTCAGGCTGTTCCCAAGCCCCACATCACCTGATGCAGGGACCACCTGGGACCAAGATGGTTCCACGTTTTAAACAGACAAGCTAGTCAAATGGTCGTTCTATACATTACATTCTCCAAAGCCAGGGGAATAAGCAACAAATTTAATCCCCAGGTAGGTGGAGGGGAAGGCACTGGCACATTTTAGCCCCCTCTGGTGTAGGGGAAAGACGGTTGACGACAGGTCCCCTTAAAACAAGAAATTAAAAGAGCCTAGTACCGAACTTAGTACCAAGAACGCAGTGAAGAAATCTGGATACAAGTCCCATCTCTGCCTCCAGCTTGCTTTGTGATCACCACAAGTTAAGTTCTCTGGACTTCAATTATCCTATCAGTAAAGTAGAAATTAAAACACTCTACTTCCCTAAAGGCTGAGTGCATTTGCCTGGTAAAACGAAGGGGCTAAGTTTAGAGGGCTGTGGTTAGTGGGCTAAAACAGAGGCTGTCTTGAGGCTTCCTTGGCCCTCTGGACTAGTCCAGGAAAAGTAAAATGCTGGTCCTGTTTAATCCAGCTCACTGTATATTCCAGACTCTAAGACATATGAATGAACTTGACTGAGAATTTAAGACATATGAGTAACCTTTTAAAGGTCCCAAACGATTGTCCATTCTCAATATCCCAAACTCATTTGCATCAAGGCTATGACCATGGCAATTGCCTCACGAGACTTCTGAAAGCCCACCGGGGTTCCCAAGGCCAAGCTTGGGGTTGAGGGGCTCTGGCAAATAAACGGAGCATGAAACTATTTTTACATGACAGCTAAAAACAGGACAAGGCAATTTTATTTTCTGTCCTTTAAGTTTGGCAGCATTCAGCACCTGGCAGCAGAAATCTCATCTGCCAAATTTTACCCTGGAGCAGCTTTTCAAGATAGGCTTAGAATCCAGAGGAAAATGGAGCTCCTCCTTTCTTTGCAACCTTTAAGAATCATGATCTGAATAAATTTTTGTCGACATGGCAAGAATAGCAGAGTTCTTTTTTTTGTCACATTCCAGAAGTTCTGGGCTTTAATAAACAGTAGTGGCATTTTCATCATCCATCCTGATGCCATTAAGCAGAGAAATGGGACTGCTGGAGCCAGTGTGAAAAAAGCCTATGGTGGTCGGGCCGTGGGGGGTCCCATTAATGCTAATAGCAGGGGACAGCCCAGGCTCTGCAGGGGTCTTTGACATCTCCCCTAAATGTGCCATTTATGAACATGCTCACTGGAATTTGTTAAAGTAAACTGTGGACTAGAATTTTTTAAAGTCTCTTTCAGAGTCAAGCTCTCCTTCAGCTCAAAACAAAGCTGGAGTTGAATTCTACAAAGCTTTTCGAGAAGAGAAGAGAGTACATTTTTCAATCAAATAGAAAATAGTTGTGCGTGAAAACATCGGCACGGGCTCTGCAACCCCCCAGCCCCGCCCCTCCACGACCATCATTACCACCCCCACAGTGACCCACACTCTGCGAACAACAGTAAGAAGTAGGTGTCAGGGCAGACACCCCAGTCCTGCCTGGCAGGGAGTGCAGGGCCCTGGTCCATCAGCTGAGAGAGCACAAAAGGATGAGAAGAAAGCTCCCTGGCCCTCTGGGCACTTCTCCGCCCCGGCTAGGCTCTCACTATTTGTTCCAGCCCTGAGTCACTTTCCAAGAATGTGGCTCTTCAAAGAGCTGGCTGAGTGGAGGGCACGGGAAGATGAGTGGGCATTGGATGGAGAAATGGATAAACAGTGTGAAATCGGCCATCACGCTTCCACCAGGGTGGGCAGGCTCTGCCTATTCTGAAAGAAGGAAATAAGTTCTCTCCCAAATTCCACCCCCACGTTTTCCTTTCTGAACTATGGATACTTTCTAATAAGAACCATTGCCTAACCAGGTAAAAAGAACTTCATTCATTCATGTATTAGTTCTATAAACATAACTACTATATCCCAGGCATGATGTTAGGTACTAGAGAAACTAAGATAAAGAAGACACAGACTTTGGCTTCAAAGAGCATGCCCTCTAGTAGGGAAGACTGACAAATACCTCGTTTAAAAACTGTGATAGAATAAGCTAAGTTCTATAACAGAAATGAGCATGGGATGTTATGGCCAAGACTGTCCAGAGAAGGTGTATCTAACCCAGCCTGGAAGCCAGGGAGAGCCTCCCAGAGGAGGTGACACTAGAGGAAAATTTTGAAAGATGAGCAGGAGTTAAGAACTCAAGAAGGAAAAGACAGATATTCCACACAAAGGAAAAGCACCTACAAAGGCAGAAAGTCACACAGTCAGGTAGCATGTTGGGAACAGTAAGGCATTCGAAGTGGCTGTATAGATGAGGCATGGCTGGGGGAGGAGCGTAGGATGCAGACACAACGTGATGCTAAAGAAGTTGTCAGAGGCCAGATCGAGAAGAACTCAAGTGATAAGAAGCCAGACAGCAAGTTAAGAAATTCGAACCCTATCCTAAAACTCATAGAGAATCAGTGAAGGAGTTTAAATAAGGTGGGTAGAAGGAAATATAAACTGAGTTCATTTAAGAAGGGCAGAATGGCAGTGTAGATAGTACACTTTAAAAAAAAAAAAAGTGACAGGTAGAAAAGACCAGTCAGAACCCCAGGCAAGACACCATGGGGGCCTGGACCCATGTTGTAGCCTCGGCCGGGCCAAAAAAGGGGAGACTTGAGAACAGCTACCAGACAGATTCAAAAGGAGTTGGTGAACAATAGCTGTAGAAGGAGAGAAGAGGCAATCCAGGTGGCCTCTGGGTTCCTGGTTGGGTGACTGAGTGACAGCTGTGCAATGACATTATACACACAGGAAGAGAAGGAAACTGGTTTGATGGAGGATAATATGTACAATTTGGACCAAAGCTGTCTCTTACAGCAATCGGGAGAAACTATCCTGGAAGGAAGGGACCTCTCGTTGTCCACAGTGCAAACGGGGAGGGGCCGATCCTCTGAAAATCCAGTTCAAGGAAGGCAGCTGATGCACCCCTGCCCTTCGAGGAAGCCTTTCCGGGTTACTGTCCGACCCCAGTAGAGCTGCCCACTCCCTCCTCTGTACCCTCATTTTCCTTAGGCAGACTTCTGTTTATTCAGCACACATGCTTATTGGGTGTCGTTTGGGTGAGAGGGGGTGGGCAGGAGAGGAAGTGGGAGCACGCAAGGAAAAGAAGGACAGAAGGAAAGGAACGCGTGTGCAATCCAGCAATCAGCTCGAAAGCATTTATGGGCTCCTGTCCCCATTCTCAGCAAGGACAACCACTTTCCCCTTCCTTGACTCCACAATGGCCGCTGGTTTCAACTGGGGTGAGCCCCCACTAGACTGCTTTAGCCCACACAGCCCTGTATCTTCCCCAGGCCAGAAGAGATGGCTATGGGATGACCTGGGACTCCAGCTCCTCCAAGGGTAAGTGCAGAGACAGACCTGTACGCTCCTCCTTGGGAACTGTGCTGAGTCATTCCGAGGGGAAGTTACCAAGGATGCCTATGAGGTTTCCTCATTCCAATCGGAGGACTGTGAAGCCAGGCTTGTCCAGAGCTGTAGTCACAGATCCCCTTAGAGGAGCTGGTGCCATAACCCAACATCCAGAAGAGATCAATGGACACACGGGACCAGGATGGCTGGTCCATGTGGGCACCGCCTAAGTGTTCTCAAGTCTCCCTCCCCCAGTCTTTTCCCTATCGGTGTACAAATAATCAGAAATCTAGGATGACTTCAAGTAGCAGTTCACATTCTGTCATCCTAAAGGCCAAGACAGCATGTGAATATTGGAGGAGGAGACGGGGAACGGCTTATATCCGTTGCTCTGTTTCTTTCCCAAGAGGGCCTGACAAATATTCCACATGAAGACATATGGAGAAGGGTCAGAAGCTACGACAGCTTGCCAAAGCCCTCATCCCCAAATGCTCTAAATCTCTGGACTCTAAAAATCTCCTCTGGAGTTTTCCCTCCATTTTGTTGTCTGTATTTGGCTCAAGTTTAACTATGAATTTAGAAGTCAATAGGTGCATCTTTGAAAAAGAAATTGCTCCTTTAACATAAGATTATTGGAGGGGGATGGGGGATAAGAGAGAAAACCAGAGGGGTGACTCATCCTTTGGTGAGCAATGTAGAGAGAAAATCCTGAGCCTTATACTCTAATTCTTCTCTACCCTCATACCCAACGCTCCTGGCTTAGAAGAGAGAACTAGACAGAGAAAAATACCCTGCAGCCTACTCCCAATTACCCATAATAACAGAAAAGCAAGAAATACACACACGCGCACACACACACACACACACACACACACACACACACCCCAGAGCTGGTACCAAACAGCAAACCTAGCTTGACCTTCATTCCTGCTCCATGCCAAAGTGGGCACTTTTTGTCAGATAGCAAGGGAATCAGTCAAAAAATGGACAGAAAAGAGCAGATGAGGAAGTCAGGGGCCTGGATAATTCATAAAAAGGATCAAGACAACTGACGAACTAATGAAAGAGGGGGCTCAGGGAGCATTCCCTGGGCCCAACCCCTCTGCTCCAAGCTCCGTGAAAGGCAAGTTACCTTGTATCAGGTGTCAAAACAGTCTGCTGCCAATTATCCCATGCGGTTACCCCTCTGTGGGTTGATTGTGGGAAAATGTTAGGCACAAACTGGCTTCTCCATCACTGTGAGGATGAACTCACCCCATTCCCAAGCCCAACATGAGACACTACATGATCAGAGAAAACGTAGTCCTTTTAGAGACAATCCAAGCACAACTGACTTAAAAAAAAAAAAAATACTAATCTGGTGGTGGGAAAACATCTCACGCTGCTACGCCGAGGAGCAATTATCTGGGGATTTTTCTGGGAGTTTGGATTATCCACCCTCCCATTTCATCTCAAAAGTGAATTTTAAACAAGCCTGGGTCAGCGAGACTCTCAGGACTCTTCATGCTGACGGAAGCGTTGGGCCGAAACCCAGGCCGGGTCTGCTAGAATCTCCGTGTCAGAGCTCATCCAAGGAGGAAGGTCACGGCGGAGAACAATCCAGCCACATAGCAGCGTATTTTCCATCTTGATCTGATCTTTGTGGCCAGAACTGCAGTTTATGGACTTATAACAAACAAGGCCTGGAGAATTAACGTGCTCTTCTATCATAAATAGATTAGGATAAAATTTGACCTTGTCCTAAGCTGACCAGCACATCAAAGTGGGCCAGGGGCCCAGTGACATGACAGGTGGGAGGGTCTAAGCATGTCTGCCTTGGCATTTGAAATAAACAGGCTTCTAAAGTCATGTCCCAGAGGAGACACTAAGTATGACCGTTAACAGCATGATCCACCTACATCGAGGGCTAAAGTGTATGTATCTGTGTTTTCAATTTTTACAAATCAAGCCATGTGTTACTACTATTTATTTCACAAAGATAATATCTGGTTTCTTTGGCTAATAAGTAAGACTGTGTGTGTGTACGTGTGCGTGTGTGTCTGTGTGTGAACCAGAACTCTTTTATCAGAAAGGAAATACATCATCGAGGCAGATTAAATGAAGTGGAGCATTTTCTTCCTGAAAGAAAGTGAGTCTACGTGAGTTTCACCACATCACTCACAGAAATGAGTCTCACTTATCACACAGAAGAGATGAATGTGATTTATCTCTTCTTTCAGGTTTCATAAGAATCAAATGAAGACACTAGGTGACATGTGAGGCGTATTCTCTGTCAAGTATGCCTTTCCTGATAACCAACACCACCTCACGTCACCTAAAAACATCCTAGTGGCGACAAAAAGAAAACATTCTAACTCAACCAAACCACATGTTTTAAATTAAGTGAAAAATTGCAAACATAAGTGTCAAAATATCTGATTACCTTTAAAATATTATTTATGAGTTTATTCAGTCAAAAAAGCAAATGGCCTTTCTAGACAGTAGCAAGATGACAATCGTGAGTGAGTCTATCATCACATATTAGCTACTGCACTGAGAAATCTTCAAGTCAGAAACTAAAGATTGGAAAATCACAAATCTGGTTGGGAGACTTTATATTTTCTCTGTTCTCAGAACCAAAAGGCAGGCTGAAATTAATTTATTACACTATTAGATAGTTAAAAAAAAATTAGGATGCACTGGTATACACAGCTTCGTGCTCTAAACTCTATAAATGTAAGCCTCGAAATATGCCAGGATTTTAAATAAACTCAGAGGACATAGCCCTTGAGAGAACATCCACATAATTAATGCTTTTTATTTCCTCCTCTAGTGTCCATTTAACAACAGAGTTTTGTCCCATCGAGAATAATATTCCCTGGCTTAACTCTCTCCTGGACTCCACTCTCATCTCGCTGCTGCGTCTCAGGAAACCACAATGAGCAAAGCTCAGAGGTAGAGCTGGAAAATCAACCACGGAGCCAGGAAGCACTGCAACATGAAAGCCCTCCCAGTCTCTTAGTTATCCTGGGTGCACACTGTGGAAGAGGAATGGAAAAGAGTGCCATGACACCCCCTGACCCCAAACCTCTGGGAAGAACATACCATCTTTTGTGTATCCTGATGAGCGGGACCTCTTCAGGAGTTTAGCTGTTCCAGAAATTCTGAGCCATCTCCTCTCCTAATCCCCAATGTTATTTAAATAATATATGCATGTGATATAGCCAAGGTGAGAGCTAAAATCTGTGGTCACGGCTGATTAAATGATGCACATGGAAATGTTACTTATGTTCATTAATACCATGTTTCAAATGAATTAACTGTCTGTGGACTTAATCAGACAGGTAGACATGTGCTAAAAACTATCTTAAAAATCTTGAAACGCTAGAACTCAGTCAAGTCTAAAGGAGTTTATATATAAATGAGATGAATGTGGCCATGGACTGCCTCATTTGGGGGACAGACAACTGTCATGTGAAAACCTGAAAAGATTCTGATGATACCAGAAGTGCCCAACTACCTTCTTCTGTCTGAACTTTATTGGAAAGGGTTAATCTAAAAAGGTATGAAATGGATTCAAGTGTTTTCCAAAACAAGATTTTTTTTCTCTCTTTCTCCCCCCTCAATGCATTCCAGAAGAATACAATGCTTTACTCAACAGTAAACCTCAAATTCTCCATAACAAGAGTCACACTTACAGGCAAAAAAAAAAAGGCATAAATATATTAGTACAAATCAGAATTACAAACCTTTACATGAATCATCCTCAATAGGCTGTTTGAAAGCTGTTATGTCACTGAAAGTGCAAAGAAATAAGACCACTTTATCCTGTTCATTTCGAATTGGAGCGATTTTCACAAAGAACCACACAGGTGTCCCTGAAAGAAATATCAAAAGGTTGGTCAGTAATTTGCCTTCTCATTTGAGGGGTTATGGAAGCGAAGACTTGGGAATGAATAGGCACAAATATTCATTTATTTTTTTTAGAAAGCTTCGTTCCTTTGGGTGCTGGGGTTATTATACCATTAATTTCTCTTCTTTCTGGAATAAAATCTTTCACAGTGACTACTCAGTGATGCTTTTCTTCTGTTCAATTAATTTTCTAAGTGCAGATCTCTTAACTCTTGTAAAATGATTAGAAAACAGATTGAAAATCCTTCCTGATGTATGGAGGTAACTAAGGTACAGAGATCTAAAGACTTACCTTAGACCACGTAGTGGACAAGTAGAGAGTAGAGGCCAGGATGGGCACTTCAACCATGGCCAGTAGACCATGCAAACTCAAATTTCCATTGTTAAAGGGCCCCGGTGTGAAAATCCAGTTTGAGAATCCATCAATTTGGCTCCCATGCTCAATCAACCGTGGGCCAGACACTATATTTCTAAGCTTTTCTCCCCAAAAGAAAAATCCAAAGTGTCCGATACAATAGCAAATGACAACATGTGAAGGAAAAGAATCACCACAATGATTCTCCCAGCAATGGCTTCCCCAGAAAGGGAAGTTTTTGGGTTACAGCTGTGATTACATCAGTGCCTTAGGAAGCCTGGTGAATGTCTCAATTTCCATTCCTTATTCCTGAGCTAAAGTGGAAGATAAATAAGCTCTTCCAAAGCACTGCTCTGATCCACAGAAGGAGAAGGTGGGCAGGGCTTATCTGATTGACTTCTCAGAAAGGGCGCTCACTTAGCCTATGTCTTCCAAAAAATAATTGGGGAGAACAACGAGTATTTTCTATCTGTAGAGGACATCAGCAAGACTGACCAATCAATTCTGTGAAACAAAATTGAATGAGACACAAAGCGATACGTTCTTTCCTATCTAGTTCTGTAGCCCAGTTTCTAAAACAGCATCTGGCATATAAGAACTTAGGAACTACTTGCTAAATTTTGCATAACCAGAATATCACTTTACATACTATTTTATGAGCATTTTTAAGTTAAACAAAAAAAAAAAAACAGTAAATATTTCTCCAGGTTGTTAAGTATTAGAGAAGCAGCCTACACACCAGGCACTGTGCTCAGCATTTTATCTTATTTTAGGAGATAGTAACTCTAAGTAACTTAAGCAAATAACTCGCTGAATCTCAGCGATGGAAATAGATCCTCAAGAGGTCACCTGGGTCTCTCTGCCTGCAATCACATCAACATCTATGCTACACAATACGGACAGAGAGACATCTCTGATTAACATTAGGGTTAGCCAATTTAACAATAACTAGCTTACATATCTGCCTAGACCACTTATTCGTATGTAAGTATGAATAATCCTAAAATGTACACTCAAACAGGCAGCAAACAGATCAGATGGGAATTTGTTCTCCTTAAATCTTAACTACTATGTATTCGCCCATAGTTAATTTTGATCTTCTGCCCATTTTCTCTTTCTATCATTTTCAGCTGTCAGTTTCTGGGTGCTCTTAGAAGACAAATAAACTATAATGTCACTAAGAAAATGTGTTTTGAAAGAAAAGTCCACCAGACAAAAAGCACAAATAGCATTCCAAAATCAAGAATATGGCCTCTGAATTATCCACTGTTTTTCGAAATTTTGTTACTATTACTCCCAGTCCCCTTCTCAGAATCTATAGGATTTTAAACCATTTTCAGTTAAGTAACAGAAAATTCAGAAGAGACTGTCACACCAATTGATCCTACACACCCACAGCTCTCAGGTATATCTTAGCTAGTAAGACAAAAAGCAAACAAATCAAAAAACCATTTTCTTTTTGCTCTAAAGAAAACTTTAGGCAATTTTCTTTTAAGATGGTAAGCCAGAAAGCACTTGTAATTTATCAAACTAGTAATAAATCAAATAAGGGGATGTCTAACACCAGGAGCCTTGTCTTGCTGGAATCCCCAGAACCTTCTCCTTCACGGCTGCCACCTGTGGGCCCTCCACTGCGCTGTATCAGCTAGGCCCGGTGTCCTGGAATGGTGCAATTGGCACTGCGCCATCTAATCTTTAGATTCCATTTATGACCACTGGGCGACACAGGTTAAACCTTGTGTTTGAGCCCTGTCTCTTCTTTTATTGATTGTCTTGGCCGTGTCACTTTAACTTCTCTTAGAATCAGTTTCCTCATTTGTAAAATGGGGATAATAGACATGTCTGGTACATAGTTATTTAAAACTATTACTTTCTTTTCTTCTTTCCTTTTAAATTCCTCACCTATAAGATTGAAATGCTCACTATCACCTCACAGGGGTGTTTGGATGACTTAAAAGACCGTGGATGACTCATACGTTTAATGAAACTCTGGAGCTACCTCCACCTGCTCTGAGAGAAGAGAGCCAGTCTCAACCACAACAAGCGGAAGGCTGGAAAAACCAAGGCGTAAGCCTCAAAGGAATTAAAATTTAATTGAAGAGCAAAAAACGAAATCTAAACAAATGAAGTTACATTGTTTGTAAATGAGAATATTCAATTTTTTAAGTCCTACCTCCCCACTTAATATACACATATAATGCAATTTCAAACAACATCTCAATTGTTCTTTTTTCATTTGTTTTTCTCAGAGCTTGATGAACTGAAATTCAATTCATATAAAAAAAATAAAAATAGAAGATGTCCAAGAAATTTTTGAAAAGAAAAATGACAAGGACTACCTACTCCAGTAAATTGAGAGCCATTGGCATGGGCCCCAAAACAAGCAATGATGAAAATAATCCTATCATTTACTGAGTCCTTACAATGAAGCCATGCCCTGTCACATTACAGTTCACTTCTCACAACTGAGAAGTAGAATTGCTGCTATGACAATATTCCCATTTTACATATGGTGAAGACCACTGGAAAAATATCGTAACCAAAGTCGTGCAGCGAATAAGTTATAAAAGGATTCCTGGAAAAGGAGAGGAGAGAAATAAACCCAAGAATGTGTGAGAATTCAGCACATAAAGAACAGGGCTTTTCAAATGAGAAGGGAAGAGCTGGATTTTTAACAAATAGTATAGTGGCCCCGCCTTATCTGAGATTTCCCTTTCAACAATTTCAGTTACCTGCAGTAAACCGTATTCTGAAAATACGTAGTGAAAATTCCAGAAATAAACAATTCATAAGTTTTAAATTATGCACCGTTCTAAGTAGCTTGGAGTCTCATACTGTTCTGAGTAGTGATGAAATCGCGTGAGGCCCTGCTCCATCCACCTGAGATGTGAATCATCTGCCGTCTCCACGCCGTGTATGCTCCCTGCCCCTTCGGCACTTAGCGATCTTGGTGATCAAGTCAATTGTCATGGTATGGCAGTGCTTGTGTTAAGGAACCCTAATTTTACCTAATAATGGCCCCAAAGTACGAGAGTAGACATGCTGCCAATTCAGATATGCCAATGAGAATCCATATAGTGCTTTCTTTAAGTGAAAAGGTATGTGTGTATATGGAAAAACATAGTATCTATAGGGTTTGGTACTATAATATGCATGGTTTCAGGCTTTCACTGGGGGTCTTGGAATGTATGCCCCACAGATAAGGGAGGGCTACTATATACTAAGACAACTAAATAAGCACTATGGAAATAAATTAAGTTAGACTGCTGCTACATCGCATAATACATAAAAATAAATTCCAAATGGTTTAATGTTCTAAATACTCTAACACAGCTATAAATGTACCAGAAGGAAAAATGGAAGAATATTTTTATTATCTGAGTAAGAGGAAGAGCTTCCTAAGCACTATATAAAGCTCAGAACCGCAAAGAAAAATACTGACAAAATTTTTTTACTTCTATATAGTATTTTTTCAGTTTCTAAAAAAAATTTTTTTAAATATGAAAAATATTTTTTTCATTTTGTGTGTGATTTAGGATCGATATCCCCTATAGCTCCTAGCACTGAATAAGCAGAAGACAATCCATTAGGAAACTAGGCAAAATAAGACTATTTTCCTATTAGATTTTTCTCCACAACTAGATTGTAACCTCCTCCAAGGGACACTCAATTTCTTCTGTCTGGATCTCTCTGGCTCAAACCCATAGGCCTACAGTAGGTAATCAATAGGTCCTTGGCCAGCAGCTTCTTTCTGGCTTGGTAGAATGCTACAAGATGACTTTCTCAGGGCTTGTCTGGTGGAGATGCTGATCCAGAGCTCCCCAACATAGGGCCACCAGCCTAGCCACAAGTCATGGAGTCAGTCCCACACTGGTAACTGTTCCCCAGAGGGTGTACTGCTTTCACTTGAGGCTGATACCTCTTGACGTTCTCATTTGAAAAACGGAAAAACTAACTGACTGGCACAAGAATACTGAATGAGTTTATTAATGACAACTGTCGCTGATGTAAGACAATTATCTACCATACTGAAAATGAATCAAGTAACGATACAGAATATATAGCAAACCAAAATGTCCAGGGTTACTGGTCAGACTGTCCAATAGATAGAAAGAAACTTTTTAAATAATCCATCTTTCGAGATATTTAATGGTATCTATACACTCATTCCAAAACACACCATGAAGCCTTCTACTCCCAACACCCCCTAAAGGTAGGACAAATATTAATGCTTATCAATAGACAATCCTTTCTACAAAGTTATGCTTGCCAATACTACAGAATGGGAGAAGGCGAAAAAAGAATCAAAACAATTTATTAAGAGCTTGTAAAATATCAGTAAGAAAATCACTGGAATTAAATAGAATACATGGGCAAAGAATCTGGACAATTAACATTAAAAAGTATAATTTCAAATGGATAGTAAATAGGAAAAAAATTTGAATCTCACTCACATTAAAAATATTCATTAAATTAAAAAAATTAATTGTTGGCAATTTGATAATTTAAGAGTTACACTGTTTTAGGCTGGCATGGCACGGAGTTGGATGCTCATAATATTCAAGTAAACTTGGAAATGGTTTCGATTCCCAGAACACTATTTGACAAAATGTCCCAGAAACCTTAGTTCATATCCCTTGACCTAGTAATTCTCAACTTCTAGGAAATATTTCATAATGTCCACAAAATACCTTTGCACAAATATCTTCACCTTAACATTGCACTTAATAAAGAAAATTTAGAGCTTTATAAATACCCAGTAACAGAAGTATTAATAAAATTCCAAATTATGTTTTTGAGGAATTTTAATGATGGGAATATTTTTGTGATAAAAGATTGCATAATTGTATAATTTCAAATTGCATATATGTCAAAATCTCAATTATGTAACATGTGCACAGACAAAAACTAAAAAGAAACACACCAAAAAGTTAAGAGGATAGTAGTATTCCTCTGAATCTTTGTCTTTGGGGTGACCATTTTTCTTCTTTATGCCTTCCTTTATTCTCCACTGTAAAAATGCATTAATTTAAAAATGAGAAAGAAAAATAAACATTCTTTTAGTTGATGACATTTCACATTTTAAAATCTCAACGGAGTGGGGGAGGGTTTCCCCAAGGGACTCAAGACTGCTAAAAATGATGAAAGTTTCAAGCTAATGAACCACAAAGTTTAAAAATAGAAGCAAACCCTGCCTCCTCCTTTCTCTCCTCCTACCCGCTTATGCTCAGTCTGCTCCTCCCACTCCATCACGGGCCAGTTCGGCCCCACATTGCTCACTCCTCAGCTCCGATGCCCTCTCTCTGAATTACATACTTTTCTTCACTCATCTGTTTCTTGGTAACTATCAAGTTCCTTTAAAAAAAAAAAAATCATTTACCTTTTTTTAAAAATTTTATTTATTATGGTGACATTGGCTAATGAAATCCAACAAGTTTCAAGTGTACAATTCAACGGTAAGTCATATATATTTTGCATTGTGTATTCACTGCCCATAGTTAGATTTCTTTCTGTCACCACATATTTGATCTCAAGTTCAAAGCCATTCAAACATTCGCTGAGCACCTCTTCCAGGCCAGGCTCCGTACTAGATTCTTGGTTAGTTTTACTTCAGGCCAGACAAGAAGTTCCTAACAGGAAGCGCTGTGCTTCCCACTTCCTGGGCACTGCGTGAAGCCGGGCAAACTGAGGGAAGAGCCAGTCAGTGGTCACCACCATAGTCAGCCTCCTCCCAATTTCCCCTCCATCCCCAGCATCTCACTATCTCATCTGCCTCCTCTCCTGAGCAGGCCGCACTCATCTTATCACCACGGTGATTTCTAACAGGCCCATCCTCCAGTTTCCTATGCTCCATTCCATCTCCACACTCTACAGGAATCATCTTTCTAAAATGAAAATCCAATTATATACTTAACCCTTCATAAAACCTCTCAATGCACCTCACCCCCATCCTCTCTCCTCACAACTGCTGCTCTTATGACAAACTCTAAACTCTTTAATGCGGCTGTGTTACCGGCTCTCACTAACCTGGCAGCCCCACTGGTTACCCCTCATTTATTTAGATTTCAATGTAATTACTCCGTGAGTTTGGGGGGACCACTTTCTTTGTGTCAGGTACTGTGCTGGGTGCCATGAAGAAAGATACGCCCTGTAGGGATGGAAGTCAGTCTTCGCCGTAGTTGCTTTCTGTCCTGGCTACTCAGACTGACACATGCACAGCAGCCCCGCCATCGCCTGGGTGCAGAATCTCTGGCCCTTCCCCTAACTCACCGAAGAGACGTAGAATTTCAATTCGCAAGTGATTTCCCACGCATGTCAGAGTCTGAGAAGCCCCGCTTTGTGCCTTTCATCAGCCTGGGGTACTCTTCGCCCTTCTCTCTGCCTACGTGACACCTATCGTTCAGTTTCTGCATAGATTTCCTGTCTTCTAGGAAGACTTCCTTCCCTGACCTCCTAAGTTGGGGTTAAGTAATCCTCCATGTGCTGTCGCCATCAAAACACTCATAGCTCTGTCCTGTGGATGCTGCCCTGACCCCTGCAAACGCTGTGAGAGTAGAGGTTGTGTCTGTCTTTCTGTAACCGCATCCCTGGCAGCGAGTCTAGTGTCTGACATAGCTAGCTGGTCAATACAAAACTTAAAAATATATATATATAAAATTTGGTGCAACTCACATAAAAGTCCCAAGCATAATAAATAATTTCAAGTTTCTCAATTCCTCAGGGGAGGGCGAGATTTGGAGGAGTTGGGAGCAGGGAGCAGGGAGCAGGTTCCTAGGAAGAAACCGACACTATCTGCCTCAATTTCATGCTTCGCGTTTTATGTTCAGGCTTAGCCTTCTGTGGAACCTCTGCTCACCCACTAGATATCTCCGTGTAAATTAGAAAGAGAAGCTCCTCCCTCAGCACAGATGCAGTTCTAGGGGCAAGCCGGTTTCCAGCTGTCCCCTATACAGTGTGTTACCTGGGCTACCATATGAGGTGGCCTTGTCTTGCACTCACAGTTACACTGTCCCAGTCTCGGAAAAATGGCCATGGAACGAGCACTGGAAACCAGGTCCTGGCTGTGCATGACCTCAGGTAAGGTATGAAACCATCTAACTCTTTATACTATGGAAATAAACGGCATCAGCCCTGCCTACTTCACAAGGCTTAGAGAATCAACATTTTAAAACAGAGTGGAATCATACTCTCCAGTTTATTTTCTAACGTCAAAGAGTAAGGCAGAAATTGCACATGACCATGATTACTCTTGAAAATGCTTTAACATCACCTTAAGGAGCAGCCCTGTGCCGAGGCTGCCATGCATCTCTCAGTAAGACCACCTCAACCTCCAGGGAGAGAAAAGATGCTGATATTTTATAGAACATCAGCTGAACTAACTGGCCTACATGCAGAGGCCAGGTCTACCTACAGTACACAACTTTAAACTCCAGAATCACCTTCAGTGGGATGAGATGCAACACAAGGCCTTCAGTCCTGGAGGCGACGGAAGGAACTGCAGATTCCCTTCTCTCATCTCACACTCACTCTGGGGCACAGGCTCACTGAAGGGAATGGCGAGCAAAATCACTAACTCTCCCTTTTGTGCCAAACACATATGGTGAAATTTGGACAAGTTAAACACACAGTTTAATGAAGCTTAAAACCTCTGTAGCAAAACATAAATGCAAGGCATTACTTTAGTGATACACCTACCTAATCAGTATTCTATGTCATGAGGAACTCCACACCATTCAGTATACAAAGCTGCTAGTATGGAAAACCTTTCATTTATACCATTAGCTTGGGCACATGTGCAGAGAAGGCCACCGCTGGCATGCTCCTGGTCAGAGCTGTTGCCTTGAGTCGAGTTGTGTTCCTTGTAGTGGAAGGACTGGCATAGAGCTATTCACAGTCTTTCACCTCAATTTTCTTATGCCAAACAGTGGGGTAGGAGCTAGACCTCCTGGCTGAAAAAGTGAGATGGAGCAAGGCAACATCTCTAGCATAAAAGCTACAGGGACAACCCTCTCGAATTTGTAGATGCCCAGAGCTAATCTCTCAAAGCAGCATCTGCAACGCGGTGGTCCTCTCGGGTGCCTGCTTCAGCATGCCAGACTGAAAACAATGCCCCAGCTCCTTCCGGATAAAGGCAGCATGTGCCCTGCTCTCCAGAGCAAAACTCATCACTCTGAATGCCACCAAAATAAACACATCCTCATATGCCATCTGGGCCGTTCTGGAAACGTTCTACTGAACCTATAACCTACCATTCAATCCTACATATAAAGAACAGGATTCTTTACAAACAAAATAGCGTTTAAAAACAAACAAAAAAAGCACTATCCGACATCTCTGCAGCCCTGTTACAGCTGTATGCCCCACTTTCCATATTTCTAATATTGCTAATCTCCATTCTCCCAAGGGAAAAGTAAGTTTTGTACTTACGTATGGCTAATGACCTAAAACTTCATTAAACATACTTTGTGGAAGTAATTGTAAACAAAACAAGTACAAATTAACAATGCACAGTGACTATTAATACCATCTCTGACAAAAAACCGAGGTCATCAGGAGAACAAAATTTTATTCAGAAACTCTTAATTGGGTACCTATTGGTATTACCTACTGTGCTAGGTGCTGTGGGAGACAGAGACAAAGATGAAATGGACAGTTTCTGTCCCATCTCTTCCCCCAAGAAGTTGTGAAGTCTACAAGTGTGTTAAGCCAGCAACTCGCCATAAGTAAATCGGCACTGAAACACTAATCTTGGCAGGAAAAAGATTAAGAAGACTTGATTGGTTAGTGACCAGTTCAAATGCTCCCGTGAGGAACAGTCTGACTCATCAATCCATACCATTTATCCCAATGCACACGATGGCTTTAGGTAACAACATTTAGCTGGTGGGACAGGAGACCCAAGACAGCAACAGAGGAAGAGGAGATATTTCACTATGCCAAGCGCATTAAGATATGGTTCAGAATGGCTTGAATACTCACTGTTCTTCTTGTACATCAAAATTTCAAAGGAATTCATCTCATAGTTCTCAAACGTTTGCCGCACCTTTTCGATTGTATCTTTATCGGTCAGCTCCCCATACATAAAACTGCAAATCAACCAAAGAGCTCCAGTTAGGTTAACGAATATTAATTATTCTACCAGAATATGTTAAATATCTGTTTATACCTAGAACTGCGCTATGTGGAATAAACACACACACACACACACACACACACACACACGCACTCACATACACAGAAAACATTCCGTCAAAAAGCATTTACTGATTCGACTGTGATCAAGATTCCATCATTGCCCCCCAAAAACAGTCTAATAAGAGAGACACACTAGAAACGAGTAGATCGGAAAATAGGATGGTCAATGCAAAAGGATTACAGAATACAGAGTAGTCACAGAGCACTGTCAGAGTGTCCTCCCAGAGGTAAGGACAAATAAGATCTAAAGAGCAGGTGGATATGAGCTGAGAAAAAGAGGGAAATGAACATTCAAGGCAAATGATGGACATGCACAAAGGCACAGAGGTGAGACCGAGGTTCATTCTGGAACCCGAATGTATGTAGTTCAGTCTGGGCTGTGGACAGCGAGGGGAAACTGTGCAGCAGATTACATAGAGGTGAGCCTAGGCCAGACCGTGGAGGAGAACACGCCTAACAAGACTCGTGAAGTAATTTAAATTTTATCCTGAAAGAACTCTTAGGAAAGATGCAGAGTAAATTTGGGGCACTTTTTTCCTTCTAATTACAACAAAATAAACAAAAAAATCACAAATAGTCACCAGCCAAACAAGAAAAGGGGTGCAATTTGATGCTCTAAACATTAAGACAGAGCTAAAGAAAGAACCAAACGATTCAGCCACTGTCCATGCAGCTCGTTTTTCTACCATCTTCCCACCAGAAAACAAAAAAAGAAAAAGAAAAAAGAAAAAAAGAAGAAAAGCATTGAAAAAAATTGAGATGACGAAATCCTACAAATTCTTACTAATACACTTCTCTACTACTCATGTTAGGAGAAAAGCAGACTAAGAAGGAAAAAGCAATTAGAGAAAACTCTGGAGAGTAAAGCTCCTACCCACTAGTATCAGTTCTTGACAGAGGCAGGAAACTGCTGGGCCCCATACTGAAAATCGTCTGAAAATCAAGGTTTGTTCCTCTAGGAACAAGACATACCCTCAACTAGTCAGAGCGAAGGATGGCACAGGACACTAACAAAGGGCAAAAGGAGAAAAGTCATCTCTCAATGGGGCTGGAAAAGCCAGTTCTCTGAAAAAGGCTCCTCATGGGCCCATCGAGCATCTCCCCTGCCCAGCCCAGGCCTCAGGTGACGATAGGGAGAACAGCACTGCTCAATCAATCCTCAAGTCTTAGGTGAGGTAGAACAGAGGCATGGGATCCTAAACAGTATCCTCCGCGTCTTCTACAACTATGCCTGCCAAATGCAATCTAACTTTTTCCTGATGACTTAAATCACAGAATCATAGAATTTCAGAGCTAAAAAGAACCTGAGATGTTATCAAGTGCAATTCCTGAACCACCAGGTCAAGTGCCATGCTTAGCATGATACTGGAACAGCCCAGGGCTTACTGCAGGCTTCCGATTTCCAACAAAAGGGCCCTAGATATCTACTTTTAATGAATTCTCTGGCACTTCTATGATTACATCCCTTTCCAGCCCACTGAGAGCTGTTATTGTCTATGGTTCCTCTGTGCCTATCTCATGTAGCATTCCGCCTTTGGGTTGTGCTCTTCACCTATAAACCAGGAAAAGAAATAACCAAGCTTGTTGAATTAGCTTTTAAAAGAAGAATAGATCAAGGCTAAATCAGCCCTGCCTGAAAATAAGAGGTTTTCTCCTAGGAGGTAAAAAACTTAAGAAATATGATCATTTTATTTAGCAGGTTGCTCAGAGGCCTTTTTTAGCTTCCTCCCACATTCTCGGAGTTAATTTGCTAAATAAGTGACCTCCGTTTAAGTGATATGATGGTATATATGCTGACAATTTCCTTCACGAGATAAAACAAATGGCTGTAAAATGGAGCCTTCAAATAAGCGAAGTGCCATAATGACATGCAGCTTTCATTCATCTTAGGTACTTTTCAAGCCATAGTTTACTGGTAGGTGTTACGTTCCCTTTTCCTAGACATTAGGTTTCAGATGCCTCCAATGCAAGAATTAAGCAAAAGAGCCTCCTGAGCTATGAGAAATACAGCTAGCACTGCATATGTTTACTTTATTTTTCGAGAGGGACTCCTTCAGGGAATTAAAAAGTTTTCTTAGAATTGTACATTAAAGAAAAGTTGGCTAAGTTAGCAAATTTATCTGATTTTCTTCCTGTAAGTGTGCGTATATAGATGTAGATGCAGATATAGACACTTACGAGGACAGAGCATACCAAGAATATATGAGAATTCTATCGTACTACTAAAGAGCCATGATTTCTAAACCTTTGAGCGGGGGAGGGGGGGATCTTAAACTTTCTACTTCCTAGTTCCAAAAATCTAAAATTTAAGAAAACAGTATATTCAAAACATTTCATACTTTGCACCAATCTAGTTACTTGGCTGACTTAGTAGCATGAAAATGCAACTTCTGAAAACCAGAGATAATCGCCCTTCATAGATGAATTTATTTGTTGATTTGGCAGGATTGGGAAAATGATTCTGCTTCATGCAAACATACTGAAGACAGAAGTCTCTGAAGAAGGAGGGGAGTGAGAGCAGCCGAAGGCAGAGCTGAGCCGAGACTCTGACAGGGCCCTGAAGGCAAGGTCTAAGGCTGTTCCACTCCACACCTTGAAGATGCTTATAAGGAGCTGTCCTAACACCAAGGCCCAAAGGCCCTTGCTGCTGGTCAGTACCCTGTCAAATACACAAACGACACTACAAGCACCATTTGCCTCAGCTTCTGAGTTCGGGATCAGAAAGAGATGTAAGAAAAATTAGAAGGCAACAAAATATCGGTTCTCTCCTGTTTTCCAATGAAAAGTTCTATGAATAAGGTCCTTGTCTCCAACACTGTAGCTATTCTTCTAAAAATAACCACAAATCTTAAAATTAATTTAATCATATAAGTTTGACTTAATTCTATTTAATCTCCTAACTTTCGCGTTAAATTTTATCTCATATCTCATAAACTCCTGAGTTCACATTTTATAGATAAAACAATTTTCCTCAGTTCTTCTACAGTTTCCCGCCACCTCACTGCAAGTTCATCAATGGTGGGAACCATGTTTTAAGTCTGATTTTCCCCGCACAGTGTGTGAACTGGAGGTGGTATCATCATAAACATTCTTGAATACACACTGAATGCGAGGCAGGCGATTCTCACACTGAGTAAGCCACTTTCATCTTTCTAAAGATACCGCGATGGATTGTCCAACAGAACAGCCCCGATCATAAATACCTGCAGGTACTGCTTTTTTGCATCACTTCCGCCCTGTGATAGCCAGACAACTTGCAAAATCCATCATTGCTGTACACGATAGGCCAGTCCACTATCTGGGCATTCCCCAACACAAAATTTGTATCTGTTTAAAAAAAAAAGAAGAAGGAGGAGGAGAAGAAGAAGAAAAGGGCACATGAGGTGAGACATTAGTTGAGATTCAATGAGGACATAAATAATATCAACCAAGCCAGGTGATTTTGCTTCCCTCCACAACAGTCTCTTGAAAAGGAAAATGGCTCTTCGAGGAATATCAAAAAACCACTGCTTTACAGTGAATATTTTGAATGCAAATGCTTAGGTTACCATCCCCCAAGACTGATGAATCCTGAAGAAATCCAGTGATTCCCATGAGACGTATTTTAGTCTGCATTTTTCATCTCAATGAAAGTTATTCTAGTAATACGGAGCAAGAGAGTACCCGAAGTAATTTCTTCTGGGCTCCATCCAGCACCTTAGGCTTGTCAGTCTTTCAGACAGAAGCTACACATTGGCCTTATTGACCCTGATCAGCATTTGCCCATCCTAGGAGAAAAAGGCATTCGTAAAGAGACAGAGGAAGGGAACAGCCGAGTGCCTCTTGGAACACTCATACCAAAGAGAGCCCTCCACTTGGCAAGGAAGTGACTAGCTCCTCTTAATACTAGAGCTTTGTAGAGCCTGATCGAGATGCTCGTAATGTCAAAACGTTCTTGCTGATTTTGAGATTCCGTAGCCACAGAAGCCACATGTCTGAGCTCTTTCACAGAGCACCAGCTCACCATTCGTTTCTGTTGCAGGGATTAAGTAGGCCAGATAAATTGGCTGCTTAGTGTGTTCTCACCACTTCCCACAGTTTCGAAGATCAAAAGTCTTTGATACTTTTTGTACTAAGGAAATCAACTGTCCCTCTTTTCTTTCAAGACCTTAAATTAAGCAAATAACATCAGAACTAAAATGTAATCATTATTTTAGCTTGGCCCTCTCCTCTGCACAGCAGAGTCACCCATTTTAAAAAGAAATAAAAGAAAGCAAGGGAGGAAGGGAAGGAGGGAGGGAGGGAGGGAGAGATAAATGGGCACATACCCTTCTATAGCCTTCTCTTGTTGTAACCTGCATGGGGTTTTGTTTATATATGTATACTACTTAGAGTGAAATAATGGTCACGAATAATGTCCTCATTTAATTGGGAGGTTGATTTTGTTCTAGTATAGCATTTACAATTTATTCATAATATGGGTAACCATCCCTTTGTCTGTGAGGAGAGAAGTGGAGGAGGGAAGAAAGGAAGAATAACCAAATATGGTAATCTGTTCTTGAGAATGCCTTGATCGATTTAAAAGCAATATAAATGCAACTTTCATGCAGTTAATCTATAAACCTGCTAATTTTATAAATGCGCTTTCAATGAAAATCTACAACCAGTTCTTCCCTCCGTCTCTCCCAAATATAGGCATACTGCACAGATATTACAGGTTAGGTTCCAGACCACCAAAATAAAGTGAAAGTCATAAAAAAATGAATCATAAATTTTTTGGTTTCCCAGTACCTGTAAAAGTTATGTTTACACTATAATGTAGTCTATTAAGCATGCAATAGCATTATGTCTAACAAAAAAAAAAAAAAACAGTGTACACACCTTAAATAAGATACTTTATTTCTAAAAAATGCTACCATCTGAGCCTTCAGTAAGTCTTTCTCTTTTTGCTGGTGGAGGGTCTTGCCTCAATGTTGATGGCTGCTCACTGATCAGGGTGGTGGTTGCTGAAGGTTGGGGTGGCTGTGGCAATTTCTAAAAGAAGGCAATAATGAAGTTTGCTGCATACACTGACTCTTCTTTTCATGACGATTTCTCTGTAATATGTGATGTTATCTGATAGCATTTTACCCCCAGTAGAACTTCTTTCAAACTTGTAGTCAAAATTCTCAAACCCTACCACTGCTTTATCGACTACATTGATTTAATATTCTAAATCCTTTGTTGTCATTTCAACAGTCTTCACAGCATCTCCACCAGGAGTAGATTCCATGTCAAGAAATTGCTTTCTCTGCTCATCCGTAAGAAGCAACTCCTCATCTGCTAAAGTTTTGTCTTGAGATTGTGACAATTCAGTCACATCTTTAGGCTCCATTTTCTAATTCTAGTTGTCTTGCTACTTCCATCACATCTGCAGTTACTTCCTCCATTGAAGTCTTGAACCCCTCGAAGTCATCCATGAGGGTTGAAATCAACTTCTTCCAAACTGTTATTAATGTTGATATTTTGACCTCTCCCTGAATCACGAATGTTCTCAATGGCATCCAGAATGGTGAATCTTTCCACAAGGTTTGCAATTTACATCGCCCAGATCCATCAGAGGAATCACTACTAGAATGTTTATCACATTACGAAATGCATTTATTTTTTTTTTAAATGCCTACAGCACCTGGTATTCCTAGGTGATCTCCCATCCAAGTATTAACCAGGCCTGACCCTGCTTAGCTTCCAAGATCACACGAGATTGGGCATGTTCAGGGTAGCATGGCCGTAGACTCAAAATGTCTTTCTTAAATAATAAGACTTGTAAGTCAATATACTCCTCGATCCACGGGTTGCAGAATGGATGCTGTGTTAGCAGGCATGAAAACAACATCAATCTCACTGTACATCTCCATCAGAGCCCTTGGATGACCAGGTACATTGTAATTGAGCACTAATATTTTGAAAGGAATCTTTTTTTCTGAGCAGTAGGTCTCAATAGTGGACTTAATATAGTCAGTAAACCATGGAACACATAGCAGACTGATATAGATAGACAAAGAGAAGCCAGAAATAAGATGATGAGCCTAAAGACCAGACAAGGAAGGGTCTTCAGGCTTAAGGTCTTTGAGTTTGTTCCATAGACAGAACAACCCTTCATGTGGGTCTCTCTCCTTAAATAAACTCACATTTCTTGAACTGAGCAACTAAGCCTTAAAAAGAAGTGCAAAACTCACTAAATTACCCCTGAGTGTATATAAAGTCTAGTCAGTTTAACTATTTCTCTTGATTCCTAAGACTATAATTAATTTCTCTAAGAAGACCTAGAGTAGGAGGGAAAAACTGAGTGAACTTTTTCACGGGTAATGCCCCACTGAGATTAGGTACTAAGAAGGAAGAACAGCCAGTTATAAATAATGGTTTAGCTATCTGTGTTTATTTTCTTTCCTATTCTATACCTTACTAAAATAAAAGTAAATAAATGAGAAAAGTAAAAATCCACACACGCGCACACAAAATAAGAATAGAGTAAAATATCAACAGAAAAAAATGAATGCGGAAAAAGCAGAAAAATACAGGAAACAAAGAAGAACTTAAAAAAAAAATCCCTAATGAGGGTGGCTCCATAGTGTGGAGGTTAGCACATCTGCTTTACACGCAGAAGGTCCTGGGTTTGTGCCTCAGGTGGAGCCATGGACCATACCCTAGGTGCACCAGGCCCTGGGTGCACCTGGCCTCAGGTGCATGCCAAGCGTGTGGGAGGAGACACCTCACCTTCAGAGATCCAGTTCTTAAGGGGAAAATGGCAACATCCATAGGTCAGGAGTGGAAGGGGGTGGGGGAGATCAAAGAGAGGGGAAAAAATCTCTAATTAGTATACTTCAAGAGATTCAAGAGATATTGCATCCATAAAACAAAACTAGGATGCAATGGGTAAAAAAATCATAAGAGAAAAAAAACAAAAACTCCTTCGAATTGAAAGGGGGTAATAATTAAAAATTCAACATTAATAAAGTCTCACAGACTGTAGGATAGAAAGAGAAAGAGACAAGAAACATAAGAAAAAAATAAGACACAGAGGATCAATCCAAGAGGAAGAAAGACATGCATCCCAATAGGAACGACACGATGAACAACATGAGAAAAGGCCAGAAGACTTTAAAAATTAAAACAATTAAGCATTAGGATAGAATAATGATATTTTCAGGTATGCAAAGAGCTAGGAAATTTATTTCCCATATAGCCTTTCTCAGGAAGTTACTCGAGGCAAAACTGAGGGAATAACGCAAGAAAGAAGACAACGTGCAGACTAGAGAAAAGTGGCTCCAAATGTAGGACGCAGGGAAGAAAGCTGATAGAAAGCATTCAGTGCGGAATGGTTCAGAGAACGGAAGTTGCAGAAGAGAGTTATCTAGGGATAAATAACATAAACGTTCGGTAAAGACATTTAATGGGGGGGGCAGGAAAATAAATTAGCAGCATCAAAAAAAAAGCTGTGCAAGAGGGGAAAGCAAAATATGGCATGTCACATTACTGTCATAATAATGTAAACACCGCGAAATTTCCAGTTCTTAAAACTAACATATACTCAAAGCATGAAATATTTCATTATAAATATCTGAATATAACCTCATCGATTCTGACACTGTAAAAATACAAATGATAAGCTTAGAGAGAGAAAAGAGAACAAGCATGAGATGGTGTCTAGAGCTGATATAATAAAAGAAAAGGTATTAATAATTTAAAGTTGCAAAAATAACCATTAAGGGAGCACTATAATCATAAGAGGAGGGAGTAGAAAGTAAGTAAAGTGAGCTAAAAACAGCTAAATTAACAGAAGTGACAAGATAATGTCTAAAATTGATAAATCTAGAAATAGCTGTGATGCATGTTATTTAGAGACGTGGAAGAAACTATAAGAAGACTAACAGCTAAAATTAGAACATGTGGCCTCTGGTAAGCAGGATGGGCAAAGGGACAAAGGATGGTTGTTTTTCTTTATACGCTCTTCAGTTTGATTACTTTAACCATGAGAATATATTACTTTGATAAAAATAAGTATATTATTAATTTTTAATGAATGTAATCAGAAAAGATTAAGGTATTGATTAAATTTCTCATTACTAAGAAATGAAAGCAGGATATATTTCAAGCTCCAGATAGCACCATGATTTCTCATAAAAAGTGTTCTGGTCATCCTTTAAAGGTATTCGCCATGCCTCAAGCATTCCCACTGTCCCGGGGGTGCATATTCACCTAAGTCTCATCTGGGAAAAACTAAGGCCACCCACTAGCATCTTCACTGTCTCTAGAAAGGAAACAGAAAAACAGAAAGTGCCATAAGCTTGGAATCATTAGCCTAATGACTATCCACTCGGAGGATTTCTCATCATAGAATTCAAAATTGCAAAACAGTTTTCACTAGCAACCCAAGCAAAGAGGATAGCTTCCAGCAACAAGGTTCTCACTATGTGATAGAAAGTCTAAGTATTCTCTCTTTAGCCAAGGACTTGAGCAAACGGAAGGAAGAATTCTAGTCCTAGTCAGAAGACCGTCTACCTCTAACAGGAAAGAAATTCTCCCTGCCACCCCTCTGCTGCCCTAGCACACACACATGTACCTGGCTCTGGTTGGCTGAAAAAGAACATATTCTGGATTATCTTTAGCTTATAAACTACAAATAAATGACCTGGAAATTACCTTCCAAAACACAATGTTATAGGTTGGGGACTACCCGTACAAATACCTCACACATATCGTCAAAACTAAGAGATCCCACGTAAGCTATATTCCAAGTGTCAATGAGGAAAGGTGCCATTTATTGATATTTGCTCTGTGTGTCAGGCTCTGTACTAAGTACTTTATTATATATTAAGGTGGAGGTTTTGACCTTTACAACAGTCTTCGTGAAACGGTATTACTTTCCTGAATGAAGTATCATGGATTTCATTTTGCTCATGAAGAAACTGAGCTTCTGAGGACACAGTCAGTTACAGCAGATTAGAGTTGGGATTTAAACGTGGGTCTATCTGGCTTCAAAATCCATGCTTTTAATCATTATATTACATAGTCTCCTTCTTATTCCATTAAATACTAAAATCAGACCATTTCTATAAAAATCTTTGTAACACCTAACATTTATGTCCCTTTCAAAAACACATTAAGTATAATAAGACCTTTAATTAACAAGTCAACATTAGCACTATTATCATCATATAGTATGGTTCTACCTTGTGACACAATGATGCCCTCAGGAAATATCGACATGGGTAGAAGTAATGGTTTCTCCTCTAAATGCTTGGGCTCTCCTGTCTGTCTGTGCAATGTGTCTCTTCCCTCGCTTGCAAATTATCATCTCTTACTTCTGCAAACTTAGTGTGCTGACCTATTTCTATAACAGTCCTGCTTCCACAGAATAACAGAAGAGGAGGAGAGACAAGAGAATGGGCAGAAGGGAGGAGACTTTGTGCCTGGATGCCCATTTGAGACTCAGGTTGGAGAGAACGCCATACCACACTGGTAACTCAAAGGTGCTACACAGCAAATCTGGCCCGTGTTAGCACTACTGAGCCTCCCTCAGCTCCTATGGGGTCTGCAAAGAATTCAGAAGTTCCCTGCCCCACTGCTGCTGAAGTAGCATGAGCAAATGGTTATCACAGTGAAGTCAAGTGACAAAGGCAATGTTTTGTCAAACTGTCCAAGCCTAAGATCAACTTGGGGGCTTAGGCAAATAAAAGAGCTGAGCTTCAAGGCCAGTGAGAGCCTAGATTAGATCAAGTTACATACAGAGAGAGATAGAGACAGAGACAGAAAGACTGAGAGACAGAGAAACAGAAAGGAGGAGGGCAGCAAGTTCTGTTCAATCCAAAAACCAGCTGTAAACTTGAGCCCCACAGATCAGCTGATCACCCAATGACCAGCATACCCGGGGCCAATGCCAGAGACCCAAGAAACTAGAGAGGAAAAATAAGGCCCCAGAGGTCATGTGAGTGCCTTCATCCCACACACCATCTTGGAGAGAAGCAATGTGATAGGAAGAATTGGCATCTGAACGCAAGAGAGAGATTGAGTTACCCAAAAAGACAACTTAAACTGAAAAAGCTTGAGATAGCACTTACTGAGAAGTTTGGGGTCTCCCTTAACTAGTCTCCCCTTGCAGTTCAGTAAGCTGGTAGCTTCTAAGGAAGAGAAGATTTGTTAAATAAAATAAAGAAGTGAACCTAGATGGGTTGAGTCAATTTGCCATCATGCCTCCAGCAATGTCTGCCATAATAATAGACAAGCTCAGAAAGTGAGAATCTTCTGAAAAAAAGTATGTAAGTTCAGGTGCAAGGACTCGTGACAGCAACTTTGCTTAGGCAAGGCATCCTCATTCCTCCAGGTGGCTGGCTACAGTTCTTCTGGTTGAGAATGCCAAATAGAGGGCTCTAATGAAGTGAAATAGACTTTCTAGCCAAATGGAGCGACGTGTGTTCCAAACATCCAAACATAAACTACTCTGGGATTACTTACTGTTTCCAGACTCAGTAAATGAAAACTTATTTTGAAGCCAAGCAAAACTTAATTAGGGAAGCAATCCGTGCATGGACAAATCTCCCAAGACTGCATCAATGTTGGCCTGATCTGGATACAAGATATTGGAGAGTTTAAACTGAGAAATGTTAGGATATCTGCGATTCTTCATTGATGAAGAAGACATCATCATCACCATCATCATCATTAACAATATGCATTAATAGTCAGTAGATCATTACCCCATGGGGTCAACAGGCACTAGTATTAACCCATTTTTGTAGTTATTGAAAGAGGGCTTAGCAAGTTGAAGGACATTTTTCTTGTATCATACAACTAGTAAAGCTGTGACTATTAGTCACAGCTGTACTTAGTCAGAGTTCTCCAGAAAAACAGAACCAAGAAGAGATATGTACGTAAAGAGATTTATTATAAGGAATCAGCTCACGTGATTATGAAGGCTGACAAGTCCCCGACACTGCAGTTGGGAAGAGAGCAAATGGTATAGTTCGAATTTCAGTCTGAAGGCATGAGAATCAGAAGAGCCGATGGTGCAAATTTCAGTCCAAAGGCTGTCAGGCTTGAGACCCAGAGAGAGCCAATGTTTCAGTTCAAACCCAGGGAAAAAAACAATGTCCCAGCTCAAAATCAGTCAGGCAGGAGGGATTCCCTCTTATTCATGGGAGGGTCAGTCTTTTTGTTCTATTCAGGCCTTTTTAACTGATTAAGCCGCACCCCACCCCCAATTAGGGAGGGCAATCTGTTTTACTAAGTCTACCAATTTAAATGTTAAAGGCATTCAAAAAACAGAAACACCCAGAATAATGTTTGACCAAGTATCTGGGGCACCCCATAACCCAGTTGACACATAAAATCACAAACACCAAAACCAATGTTCCTAACTGCATCACGTTCTGCAGCAATCTTTTACAGAATCATTAGGACCACACCTTGCAAATTCCACAACCCCCTCAAAGTCCTTGGAGGCACACTGGGGCTCTAGGTTTGGCAGGACAGAGTACTTCTCTAAAGCTCTATTTCAATAAAGAGTTTTTATGAGGTCAACACTTATCCTTCTACACCTGAAGTTTCCACTGAAAGTGGTGCCTATCCACCCCCAGAAAGTAGTAAAAGTAATTGATACTTTTGACCCCTTTTTTTATCCTTCTCGCTTACACCTCCCTAAGTAGACTGATCGGCCACCAGCAGGTATCTCAAGAGCCAAGGGAATCCACTCTGTGTGTCTCAGCCTCTCAGACATGCCTGTGCCCCAGTAGCTGAAGAGGGGGCTTCAGCTGCTTGTCTCCTGTGATACTCAGAATCCACTTGTGGCAGGCCTGCCAGCCCTCTGCTTCGTCAGCTCCAGCTTCTTGGCCTAGGAGTAGGCCATAGTTCATGACCCAGAAGCCAAAGTCTAGGCTTGGGGAGGAAAACACACGGCACCATCATGTAAGGAGTAATAAAGCCGATATTGTATTGTGACCCTCATTGGACTCCTTCGGGCAGTCTTAAATTGAGTAAAAACCTGGAGTAGTGAGGATAAAGTGGGCTCCGACACATTAACAAAGATCAATGCTCCAAGATCCCAAAGAGTATTGAGACATCTTCCACTTTCCTGCCTCATGGCACCGCCAAATGACACTGGCGAGAATCTCCATAAAGTATCTACAGAGCAACAGGCAGTATGATCCTTTCCAGAACACTGCCTGTGATTTGTAAATCCTCTTCACGTTCTTTCTTCCTTTAAAAAATTTTAGAAGAAACTAGCCCCTTACATGTCTCAGGCCCTCGAATCTGTGATAGCTAGTACAGTCAAAGCATCACCGTAAAGAGCTGAGTTGTTTACAAACACTGTGAACACTGGTGGGCCTTCTCAACAACTGTGCTTCCTTGGATTCATGCCTTTGTTTAGTCCTCGCCCCTTGAATCTGGTCGGGCCTGTGATCTGCTTCAACCAATAAACCGCAATAGAATAGATGCCATGTCAATCCCAGGCCCAAGTGTCTTACTGGCAGCTTCTGGCAGCTCTGCTTCTGCACCCTTGGGAGCCATGAGCTGCCATGTGAGAACTCCAGTTATACCGCTAGAGAGACCAGATGGACACTCCACAAGCAGAGGCCACCTAGTGAGAAAGAGGTCGTGAGATTACATGGAGCAGCTCTAAGGAACCTAGTCAACAGTAAAAACCAATGAATGAAGAAGGAGTGAAAGACGCCCTTCCCATTCCCCAGCAATCCTTAGCGTTCTCAGAGCATCATTTGAAAAACAATGGGGACAACAACAAGTTGGGTGCTGGTGGCACTGTTGCCCCCAATGAGCTGTGTAGGTAAGCTGCTTCAGCTCTGTGGGTCTCGGCGGGGACAAAAGACCTCCATGCTTCTAGCGGCAATAAAAGCTGACTCTCTAAGTAACTGGATTCCTAACTACAAATTAGATGCGCCAACCCATGTGGAGTGATAAACCAGTCACTACCCTGAAATGTCACTTCTCTAAATGCTGGACCCTGTAGACCCTGGGTCACTTTAAAAATAGCAGAAACACCTTCTAAATTTAACTAAGTGGGAAGTGACACTCACATTCCAGGTGAACCATGTTGTACTGGGCTTTTACTCAATGGGACCATTTGGGTTTAGAGACATGATATGATGTTCAGTGTAAAATAAAAATGTGTCACATTGTCAAGGGATTCCTCAGTAGAAATATATTATTACATCTTGGCATGTCCGTCTGTATACAGAAAATACCTATGTCTTTGGAATCAGTAAAATCTAGGTAAGATATATGCTTTTGACTATATATGGCTTTTGCAAGTAGAATGTGTAACTTCTGATCAACTAATGATGTATGAAGCACCAAGCCTGCATCCAAATTCAAAATTTCTGAACTGATCAAGTCCCTCATACATTGTTCAGTAAGATTTGTGGGTTCAACCTGTCTGCCCTTGCCATGATTTATTCATTGGTTCTCAACTCATAGTTCCCTGTGTCTCCAGGTCTTTGATGCAAATTAGCCAGATTCTACTGCCTCCCTCTGATGCCTTCTTTACCCCCCTGAGGATCTTTAGCTGCAAGAGTGCATGCAATTAAATGTACAGTTTCCTAAATTCAACCTTCCTTAGCCCACACACTCCTCCTTAAAGAATAAGACAAGCATGTATCTAAAAATTGGAAAGACTCCCCTCCCCCACCACATAAACTTTTTTCAGCTGATGGGGCATGAGCCAAACTACACTGCAGTAGTCAGATGTGTGAAAATCATTCCAAACCCGCTATTTGCCCATAAAACATAGCCCAGAGATATTCTAAAAAGAAATTATTAGAAAATTGCTTTTCATCATAATTACCACAAATAACAAAGGAGAAACTAACTAAAGCAATGACTTAGAAAAGTGACTCAGTTTGAGCAATTACACAGATAAAAGCTACATTCAGCAAGCAGTTCACCCAAATTTATTGTTCCCTGCTAACACTGGTTATTTAGAGGGTTACAATAAATATTTCACAGTGTGCTTCTACTTACTTGAGATATTTTACTTAGAAGAGAACATGTCTTCATGACACTCTGCAATGTTATAGATTACTAAGGCTATCAGTGCTCTTACAGAAAGCAAATTTGAGTAAAAATTATTCTTTCCTTTCTTTGAAAACAAAAGAAAAATAATGATTGAGATAAATGATGAGAACAAGAAGCCTGTCGTCTATAAGTGCTAGACAAAGACTAGAAAACAATAGTTTGATTTGCCTGAACCTAAATAAAATCCATACCAGAAATTATTTTTTAAAAAAGATAGATCAAGATTTGGTAATATTGGGGAGAATGCAGAGCATGGGATGAGAAAGAAGAAGCTAAGTCAGTATGACACACTAAATTAAACATCTGAAATCTTAATATCAGCAAAAGTCACTTCGTTGCTCTATTGTGTTTTTCAACAGTAAAAATCCAGGAAAATCACTCTTCTAAATTGTCAAGGGCCCAATCTTTGCACAATACAAACTGAACTCCCTAGAGATTCAATAGTTATTTGCTTTGTCTCTGATTTTAATATCCTACAGAAATAGATTTTTGATTAAGTCAGTAAATTACAATGGGGAGAGAGATTTTAATTTCAAAAGCAAACTCAAACAATGCATTTACTGGATAGTTACTCCTAAGTACATGGTTTCCAAAACATGACCTCCATCTTCAGTCAGTGTCAAATTAAAGGATTTTAAAACAATAAAAACAGATAAATCTGTTTCATGAGAAGTATAAAAGAGAATGAGAATATACATGAAATTGTGTTAGAAATATAGGGATTTTTTTACTAGTCAATGATACTTAATAAAAAAGAGGTCGGTGACATGCTGAATTACTGCTAAGAAAAATTTATTTGTGTGATCCCTTGCTAAAATATTTATTCCCACAACTTAAAAAAAAAAGATGACTCAAATTAAGCAATACGAAAATATTGAATGGTACTAGAAAAAAAGATTTCTTAAGTAGTTTTACATTTGCCTCTTCTGTCATTTTAAAACTCTCTTGGTAAATGGCTCGGTCAGGATAGTATATAGCACCAAGTGGAATCCAGAGCAGCTCAGTTTAATACAACAGACATCTAAGTATCCACTTTATCCCGGACATGGCAGGTGTGCAGGGGACATATCTGTCCATATGAAAGCTAGGGTCAACTTCCCCATCTAGGTTTATGTGTCCTGTTCTACATAGCATGTAACTCCAAATCCTGCTCCCCGACCCGGGCCCCAGGCACAGGATGTTAGATCAGGAGTGGACTACTGGCCAAACAACCCATAGCCAGGGCTGGGCCAATTAGATTCCAGAACAAAAACTAAGACACAGAGTTAACAATGTACAAATGGTGAGTAAATGGGGACAAGGACATAGAAGAGCAGCTACTGAGGCCTGTGAAGGGAGAAATGGACAGACACAGACAGACAGACAGACAGACAGTCAGACAGATGCAGAATTGGTTAGATGGAGGCAGAGACTACAGGCAAAGACAGATAGCAAACAGGGGCAGATGGAGAGAGATGACAGACAGATAGTGACAAAGACAGCAGACAGAGACACAGCCAGATGGGGATCCAGACAAAAGTCAGACAGCAACAGAGACAGACGACATTGACAATCGGTGGCAAGAAGCAATAGGCAGAGATAGGCCGGAAGACAGTGGGAAAGGAGAGGAGAGACGGAGCCTGGGGAGAGGGGCCAGGCCAACAGAGTGCAGGTCAAAGGGCACGAGCCAGGGCTGAAAAATGGGCACCCGAGAGCCAGAAAGAGACTGATGGCCGGACCTGGAGAATGAGCGAGAGACAAAAGAGCTCCGGACCATTGCACAGAGGACAGGGGAGACCCCAGCGAGGGAGACAGAGACCAAGAGCCAGAGGGAGACAGCGAGAGAAGAAAACCAGAAAATCCAAATTACTAGAGGCAAGTGAGAGGCAAGGACTGGGAAGCTGGGGGAGAGAATGGTGAAGTTAATTCATATATAGGGACCCGCAAAATAGAGGCTTTGCCAGTGGGAGCTCACTTTCAACTCCAAGCAAAGTCAGTACGCACTTACAAGGAACTGCCTCACTGTCAAGGAGACCTGACACCAATCACAATCCTCCAACTCAGGGTTAGCTAGCTTACCTTACCCTAGAGAACGGGCCCTGCTGGCCAGATTGGGAAATCCCTGACCTTCTAGCCAGTCACCGGTTTCTGTGTTGCTGCTTCTAAGGTTCTATAAAACTTACTCTTGCCCAAAATCCCTCGGGAAGAGTTCTTCACTGCCTGTGAGGCTCCATATGCCCCCGACCCATGGATTGTCTTCCCTTAAATAAAGGTCATCGAACTTGTACTAAATTGTTTTAGCTTTGTCATTGGACAAGAATAATGGAGAAAATTAGCACACTTGATGTAGTCAGCCAGAACACAATCCCTGGACGTTCCAGGTAGGTAGGAAAAGTATAAAGTAGAATTTCATTTGTCAGAAGGAGAATGATTAGAATTTAGGACCTCCTCTGTCTTTGAAAAGTATCAGCTATCATTTCAAAAAGGTGGATCGAGCACACACATTTATTCCTCATTCTTGAATGATGGCTGAAAAATTAAATGGAATATACCCACAACAATAAAGAGAAGGGAGTTACCAGCAGGCATCAGCTCCAGTTCTGAAAGATAAAAATAGATAGAAGATGATATGCAGCAGAGGAAGCCACAATTTTAAAATTCCAGAGGGGTCTGGGTAAGGAGGGGGCTAATGGGCCCAGCAGGTCTCTGAAGAGACTCGAGACATTGAAATGCTGGCTACTACCTGAAGCAGGAATGAGACGTGAGCAAAAATTGGGAAACCAATTGAAAGTCTACAGAGAAAAAGTCCACTCACTCTCTCACACACACCCTACTCTATCCACGCATACCGGCCACCAAGCATTTATCTCTCAAGTAAAAAAACGCATGGGGTTGTCTTGAAAGCAATTGTACACAAACCACAGTGTCCATCAGAACTGCCTGCAGGGCTAGTAAAACAGAGATAACTGGGCCCCACCCCCAGGGTTTCTGATTCTAGTTATGAAGTGGGCCCAAGAATTTGCCTTCCAACCAAGATCCTAGAAATTCTATTATAAGATATTAACCAAAGGCAATTTACTTAATCTCTTTAAACCTCAGTTTCTCCACCTGTAAAATGGGAATAATAAAAGTGCCCACAGAATAGAGTTATAGTGAAGATTAAAGATGACGCACATAAAATCTTTGGCACACTGCCAGGCATGCAAGTGAGAAAGCCTATCTAATGTGTTCAAGGTCATAATTATAACCAATAATTATAATTGGTGCTTAGAACTAGTATCAGCTGGCTTCTAATGTCTTCGACGAACTCCCAATTTACTATGGTCTCACTTGAATTCTGAGATTATGAAAGTGAAAAAAAGATGGAAAAGAAATGTGAAAGTAGCTCATCAAGCCTGCAGGTGACCAATTCGCTGTGTTTAAAGCAAGGGCAGGTATACGGCGCCTTCATCAGGCAGAACGCAGGTGTTTTTTGCTATGTCGGAAGAAGCACCTGAATGCACAACCCTTCACCAAGTTCCCCCATATGATTGAAACTGCTCTGGACAAAAGGTTGAGAAAGTACTTCATCCAGAGAACAAGTAACTGGTTCTATTGGCAGAGTTCTGGCAAGAAATAATGGTACTTAGATGGATAATTAGAGGAACGTTACTGACAAAGGCTTGCGTGAAGTATAGGCAGTGTGGTATGCTGGTAAACCAACCGGGACGGAGATAGACCTGATTTACAGCATTTGCCAATGTCTGAGCTGCAAAAACTCCCACCATGGCCAATTTCGAGCTACCAAGGTGAAGCCTCCTAACCAGAAGTAAGAGATGTGCATGATCAGATCTTGAGAAGTACTGGCAGCCAGGTGCAGCCTGCCCCAAACACACCTCTGAGGGAAACTCAGGGGTAGCACAGCATCCCAGGGGTAGTTAAGAGTTGGAAACTTTATGCCGCCCAACCGTACTCAAACCCAAAGAAAGCGAGCTGGAGATGTAACCTTTAATCAAGGGAAAATAGACTATAACGGCCTTGCAGGGACAGGAGAAAAAATACCAGGGCCTTCCCCTCTGCTCCCTTCTCATGGTGGTATGCCCCACAACTAAGGCCCGCCTGGAGGCAGAAAGCAAGGGAGCCTATTAACATACTCCTTATGGATCAGCCTCCTGGAATGCACAGAATGTTGGAGAAGAAAAGAGAATGGCTCTAAGGTGGCAATGAGAGATAGACAGTACACCGGTCATGCAGAGGCTCGAAGCGCAGCATTACTAATGATAGCCACATAGAACTCTAATCCATTCTATCCCTATCATGCCGAAACAAAAGTAAGCAAATAAAAACTTAAAAATCCATTTAGAGGAAATAAATAGAGTCATCATTCAAATTAGCTCCATTTCATTTGCCGTGGTTCTGAAGTTCTAGTCTAAAATACGCTTTCCGAATTCACTCTTGATAGAAACCAAAGTTAAGCAATGTGTATCATCTTGCAAACGCTGACTCCAGCACTCTGAGAATGCCAGTGGAGGATGCCCCTGCCATCGCTTTAAGAGAGGAAGGAGATGATGAGAGGCCATTCCTCTGCTTTACCGAAGCATCTTATGTCACTGCAGAACCTTTCAATAGCTATGAGAAACAACAGTTTGGAAGAGCTCACAGTTAATAATTACATTAATAATTACAGAATTGACTCAGTTAATTTCAGAATATATCAGCTTTATGCAACACAGGGCTAATCGAAAGAGTTGTCACTTTAATTTACGTAATGAACAATCTTAGGATGAGTAAGCAAATTGATTCTGTTTATTGGCATAACTCTATAATATCCAATCAGAAGAGTTTTAAGTAGTTTTGTCAATACCAGGAGTGCACGACTGTTAGAACGAAGACCGTGAGAACTGAGGGAGATGCTGAAGTTGGCCAGACTGCAATCTGTTCAGCAAGACTGCACTTGCATAGAGAACCAGAACATCAAACAAATTCCAGCATCTAGGATATACTGAAAACTCACAATGGGTGAACAACTGAAGACAGCATGCCAAAGAAGACAGGGCCGTGAGATACCCCAGAGGAATGAGATTTTTTTAAGGAAACTTCCACCACACCAAAACAAAGCTTCACACATTCTACGGCCTTCTTTAAATCAACTTAAGGGATCCAGTCATCCCACATCGAACCTCACAAAAGAAGAAATAGCTATAAAATCCAAGAATGATTTGGGGTGAGGAGTTTATAAGGGGAAAGCATATAGCACATGTTGAGTTGGCATAATATCTCTTAAATCTTTGGGGGAGGTTTACAACACATACTGGTCTTCAGCCTGGATTCCTCCGTGAGACTCAGCATCTCAAAAGCTCACTCACTGTGGTATTCCCAGTCTCTAGCACAGTATCCGGCACACAAGAGGTGCACTGTGTTTATGAAACTAAACCACAAGCTATCCTTTGCTCTGCATTTTAATTTGTCTTTGATTTTTTATTCTTCCGTGAAATCTGTGCCTTTTTAGTCATTTTGGTTTTTTTTTTCACTAAAATAAACATAAATCATTCACTTCCTAGTTCCTTCCACTTCCAGCTCTGATTCTTACATAATCTCTGTCCCCAAGGTTTACTGCTTCTCGATTTAAGAACATGAGTCTCTTAAACACACACACCCCCTTTGCATGTGCCCTTTGCACACAACTCTAATTGTGCAAGTCTTTCACGTCATTTATCATCATGTGTGAGTGAGTTCACACTGTGAGAACATTCCAATGCACAGTAGATACTGATGCCTCCCAAAGGACAACAGCAAGTTTTGTTTTCATTTCATTTTGATCATGTGCTCACTACTAACATAACCCTAAATGGCTCTGTTTTATTAGTTATTAGGTTCTTTGGGCAATATCATTATTCAAAAAAAAAAAAAGAGGAGAAAACACCAAGTATTGGCAAGGATGTGGACTGATGAGAACTTTATATGCTGCTGCTGGGAGTGTGAACCGACACGAACCCTTTGGAAGCGTTTGGCAGCCTCTACCTCAGTTAAACTTGTGCATCCTAGACACAGACCAAATATGTGCCCACACATCCCAAGAGACACACGCAAGAATGTTTGTAGCAGCATTCATAGTAAAAAACTTGAAACAACTCACATGTCGTTGGAGGTCATCGAGAGGATATGACCTGCCAGCTGACTCCTGAGCTGGACCCAAGCCGTCGGAGTCTCCTCAGCCCCGCCCCTGACCTTAGAATGTAGGTTCCGCACACTGTGCCCACAGTGGGAGCCGTTTCAAGGACACAGCCTTGAGAGAGGAAGGTGTTGTTGAGACCATCTGGACAGACACATGAATGAACCAAGTTAAGGCCTCTATATAAACTTTCGAAATTCTGGTGGGCAATGCAGAGATCTACCCATCTTGCATCTATTCAAGACAAGCCTTACATGTAAGCTCCCTTGTTTATTAAACCTCCCACCAACCAAAATGGGGTGGTCTGCCTCTTTCTTCAGTCTCTCCTTGCCTTCCATGTTTGGGGCCCAGTTTGTGAACCAACACATATTCATCAACAGCAGAATGGATAAATGTAATGTACGTTATGGTCATACCATGAAGTATTACACAGCAGTGAAAATGGACCGACAGTACACACAACGACATGGATGAGTCTCCAACTGACCAAAGAATACATGCTGCATGGTTCCAGGTATACGAAACTCAAAAAAAGACAAAAATAAATGGTAGTGTCCAGGAATGTAAGACAAGGTGGTAAAATTATGAGGAAACACAAGAAATCATCGCCATAAAATCAGGAGATGGCTCCCTTTGGAGAACAAGGGAGCTGGGATCAGGAAGGGTTCCAGGGGGCTTCTGGACAGCTGGCAAGATTCAATGTCTTGATATAGGTGGTGATAGCACAGTACTTACTTTATATAAATGTCTAAAACTGTATAAAATTATTTTGTGTGCTTCTCTATTGTGGCGTTAAATTTTTCTAATGTTTAAGAAAGGGAAGAAGAATCAATACAAGGTAACTTATCAAACTACAAAAAAAAGGGTTTTCATGTGGGAAAAGGAGTGAGCTAGGTCAGCTTAGTTCCACAAGGCAGACCTCAAATGAGTCGCAGCTATAAGAGGGCAGATTTGGGTGAGATCAAACAACACAACGACAATGAGAAAAGAAGGAAGGGGAGGAAGAGAAGAAGGGAAGAGAAGATAAAAGCAGAAAAGAAAATAAAGAAAAGAAAATCCTGTTCGCAACTAAAGTTGCTTGAAAACAGAACATTCCTGGTAAGAAATTGAGTGTGCTATCACAGAAGCCATTCAAGCATGGGCGACATAGCCACCAGGAGGGATGCCCTGGAGAGGATTCAAACACTAGAGGAGGAATCGTAAAGAACATCCCTTTAGACCTCAGATGCTGTGATTCGTTTTCTCACCTGTTACAGGCGTGGCCACTTAAAGAGAGAAACTAAAACAAAAACAAATTCATGGTCCAAATATCCTAAATGTATAAAACAGATGCCCACCCTTTTCACAAAGGGTTCATTTCAATAAATAAGTATATTTTAAATGTTTGTTTACAAGACATTACCTATCTCACCAAAAAATAAAGGGGAGAGGAAGACTAAGGAGCTTCGAGGTAACGCCGAAGGAAAGACACTGTCGCATGAAACGCCATCACAAATGAAGAGCTGGAATGGGAAAGAACGAAGCCGGAGATGCCATCTATGCACCGTGTTCCTCAAACATATCTATTCTCTAATGACAGGTTACTGAAAAAAGATGAGTTTCATAACAATCATGGAGTCTGGATACTTTATTGCCTTATATTAAATCATAACACTTCGTTCTCTAGTCCCCCCAGCTTTTATCAGCCAACAGATTCAACTTTTTGACACTTGCAGAGGAAGACAGCTGAGCCTGGGCTGAAGGTTATTTTAGAAAATATTGCAAGAAAAACAAGCTCTGTTGAGCTGGTCATAATCCAGATTACGATCCATTCCCTTTTCAGAGCAAGAATAAATTTTAACCAGTTTTCCGTTTTATAAATGTTACCGTGGTTCAACACACCTATGAGAAGACACAACACTACCTGCAGCTCTCATCTTGTTTGTTAACTATTTATATCAACAATCCGAACCAACTTAACACTCTACAAAAACACAGCTGATTTAGCAATCTGTAAATTATACATGTACATAAATCTGGACCAAAATGTGCTGTGTTTCATTCCTGCTAATGTGCACGGATTCCTACTGGCACCTACAATCGTTTGATACAGGGTTCTGAACACTATAACATATGTTCTTCCTCGAATGGGACCGTGTTGGGTAATATTTTTGTAGTTTCCTGGCACTAAGGTCTGCCAGCCTTCCTAAACCAGGTCTCCTATTTGCTTCAGCAAGCATTCTGAAAGCTAAGTGACTGTAGATTTAAGCAACCATCAAAAAATATTCTGGAACAACACTTTCCAACTATAAATACAGAGAAACAGGGTGGCTTTGCCTACGTGGCGACAAATAGAAGGATTTGAAATGATCACCAATATGACCATAAGCAAAATCAAATCAAATCTGGACTCTTAATTAGTCCTGCTGACTACTTCCGACGATCCAAAAAAGAAATAATTATTAAATTTCTACTTCAAATGGTATCCAAAATGTATCGAAGAAAGTTAAACTAGATTTTAGTCCCTTCAAGATCAGTTAACACCTTAAAAGTGTTTATGCAGTTTTTTTTTTTGTTTTTTTTTGTTTTTTTAATACGATGTCAGGCCTAAGTAAGAGTTACAGCCAGAAAATACTGTGGCATAGGGGCAAGATCCCTGGACCAAGATTCACTCAAATGTAACTTACTCAGGATGAGAGGGTTTCTTGTTTCCCACTATATGCCCGGTGTTCAATAAGTATGCTCAACAAATCTTTGTGGAATGAAACCAGTCACAACTGCTGACTGGTCCCTGAGCTGCCTTTAAATGCCATTTCTAATTCTGCCTCTTACCAACTGTAGGTATATTATTTAACCTGAGGATTCTTAGTTCCCAAAACTCTGAAATGGAAACACTGCACCTTCTTTGCTGGCTTATGAGGATCGAAGGTGATATTTTATGAGAAGTGACTTAATATTTTATAACAGGCACATGAATGTTAAGTGCCTGTCATCCAACCTATGCCTTTGGCCAAACCATCTACAAAGGTGAAAATGCTGCCCTTCCTTGAAACAGAATTAGCTTCTCCTTTGTTATTCTGTTTGGATGTGGTAGTGTGGCCGTTTGCCAAAATGGATGTTGTTCTTGTTGTTATAACATTTTATTTAATCTCCACTGGGAAATTATGTTTCTCTTGAGAAAATAATGGTAAAACAAGGAAGGTCACTGCATGGTGGACCATAAGGAACATAACACTGAGGTCAAGAAGCTTAGGGCCTCATCAGTTCTGACCTTTAAAAAATCTGAGGAAATGCACACACTACAATTTCATCTATATAATGAAGAGGAAGGACAGACTAGATAGCATCTAAGGTCCCTCTTATTCTAAGTTCTATGATCTTTCAGACACCAGATATTCAAATGCTCTCGAAGTCAGTTCTATTATTCATTAGCATATAATGAGAGTGTATTTTTTTAAAGGATGATGAGAACAGTTCCACAGGCTAAGTCTTAATGGCTGAGGAAACAATGATATTACAAGAAGGATGAATGAGATCCTCTAAAGAACACCTGCTTCAGGCACTGTAGGCTTGCCACTTTGAATGAGTCACTTAATATTCCTAGGACTCAGTTTTCCAATCTTTAAAAGAGGAATAAAAGTACTGCATAGGACCACTGGGAGAAAATTCCTAATAAATGATCCAAAAGTATTGCTATTTAAAGGTAAAATGCTATTTAAATACTCTAATGTCCAAAAAAAGGCTGGTGGATTTTAGGGAGAGACAATCAATATTTTTAAACAGACTTTTTCCATCACAGTAAAATCATACGATGCATGTAAATATTGTGATATTTCCAAGAGTCTACATTTTTTTCTACATTTTTGTGATCAAGAAATATTATGAAAGGAATTACTAAAAACTTAAATCCCACATTTCAAGATCAGAATCTTCTGAAATAATACATAATTTCTAAAGTTCACAACATGGTTTGGTTTCGTTGTTGATGCCGTTTGGTTGTTTGGTTGACTGAAGTCAAGCTGTTGGTACCGGTGCTGGAATTAAAGTGCCAGTACTAAAAATATTCCCATCTACTTATTCTATTGACATGCTACGTATGTCTGCAGAGGGGAAATGGCCCTAAGAAGATCAACTAAACTGGAAAGTATTCTCCCCTCTCAGCTCCAGGATTTTTTTTTTTTTATGATGGTGCAGCTTCAGGATTTTTTAAAACTTATTTTATTGTGGTATTAGCTCCAGGATTAAGTTATTTCTACAAGCCCAAGAAACTCTGTGACTATTATAAGATTCTCTTAACTACTCTCTCCACTCAAAAACATAATATGGCACACATTAGAGACCAGATTTCCTCTAACTTAAAAAAAAATAGCCACTAAACCAAAAAACGTAATTGTCAATGATATTTATGAGAACATTGATATCACTGGCAAGGGGATCCCCAATACTGCAAAACTGCCTCCATATCCACTAACAGGCCGATAAGAATAGCAATCACGATGCATTCATTAACTCTTAGTGATTTTATTTAAAAATCTATAAACCTCCAGCTTTTTTACGGTAGAAGAAGTCATCGTGGCTATGTATGTTACTTGCACCACCAAGTTAACAGCTGTGACCTTGCTCAAAAAGCCACCTTAGTTTAAAAGAGGAAGACCTTGAAGAGAAACTCTTCGACACTCTTATTCCTGAGGCACATGATAAATGATCATTTCTAAGAGTGTTTAAATAATACATGATTTGCCATCCTACTTAAGTTTTTCATTATAAGATAAACTTAAATCATTTTTAATGAAAGAGTATTTCTTAGTAGCATGTCACTTTTCATGCCCTTCCCCTGAATCTCTCTAACGAAATCCAAATAGGAGCCCATAGTTTTCACACAAGCTCCTTAAAGCTCTGAAATCGAGATATTTACACGTTTTTAAAACCCATTTCCAGAGTTAGCGCTTCATGTCCTCCTAAGGAATGTCATCTGTCTCTGGAAGGAGCGGGATCCAGGAGTGTGTAAAGAGCATCTGTAGGTTTGGCCCCTTTCATTTTAGTCCTTTGACGAACGGGTGTGCACTGCACCTTCCAAACGACAGGTTCCTGTTTGTTCTGCAAGTGTTTCAGCTGGGGTACTCCGCGTTGGGTTATAAAGGCGTTTGAAACGTTTTCCTTTCCAGCTCGGCTCCTGGGACTCTCGCCCCCCACCGCGTCATGCTCCTGTCCATCTTAACGCCATTGGAAAAGAGAGGGGCGGGGAGCGTTGGTTTATTGGGTAATGAAAGAGATTTACAGGCTCGGAGAGTTTGGGAATTTACAGGTGAGCAAGATTTATGGGTATAAAACACTGTTGTAGGTTTGGAAAGAAGGAACTGTGACAGATTCCTACCTGTGACCACTTGGCCAGTTCTGCACCTGTGCCCTCCACTTCCCACCTGAGTCCAGGAAATTCTGCCCCTTCGTGAGTCTTAACCCTGAAAAGGGTAGGTGAGTGAAGAAGTGGAATCGGGGAGCCTGAAGCACGTCCCTAAGTCCTCACGTCCCAACACCTCGGACTTTCCTCGGGCTGCGGGTATGGAAGGTAGATACAGAGAGGCAGCCGCGTCCGGCCGTCCCTCGGGGGCCAGGACCAGAACTGCGCGTCTCCAGGGCCGGCTCCCCCTGTGGGGAGGCGGCGCCTCGGGGAGCAGCAGCCGGAGCGCCCTGAGAGCCTTCACCGAGGGGTGGGTACCCATGGGGAACGCGCTGCCGCTCCGGCTCCAGTTCCTGAGGCGTCCAGCTTCCCATCACTTTTCCCCGTACTTTGCTCGTCAGCCGTCAAGCTCTCTGGAGAGGAGACCGAGAGGCGGGAGAAAGGCCCACGGGCATCCCCGGGAGAGCTCCCTTCTTGGGAGGGGAGCCGACCCTGCCCCGCCCTACCCACCTTTCCCAGCCTCGGGGAGGCAGCCCGGGCGCCCGCGCCGCGGCTCCCAGCAGAGCTCCGGGTTCTGCTGCATCTGCCGGCGCCGAGCGGCGGGAGGCGACTGCAATAAAGGCACGGATAAAAAGCCTTGGTAACCGAAACCCAAATGCACCTCTTACCATTAGACCGCCGGACAATATTCTCCAGAAACGTGTTTTGCGGGGCCACCAGTCCCCTCCTGCCCCCGGCCATGGTCATCCTCCCGACAGCTCGGGGTCTGGGGGCGTCCCGGCGCGGCTCCTCAGGGCAGCAGCAAGCGGGACGCGGGGCCCGCGCGCAATCCCGACTCGAAGTGCCCCATGCGCCCCACGGGGACCCGGGCGGGCAGGGGCGGCGGCTCCCTCCGGCTGCCACCCTCCGGCTGCCACCCTCGCGCCCTCTTCGCGCCTCCCTCCCTGCGGCCGGCCTCGCAGTGCACTCGCGCGGGCTCGCCTCGCCGCAGCCGCCTGCGGGTGGGAGGGGGGAGCCGCGGCGCCTGGGCCGGCGGCGCCCCCTACCGGGCGCGTGCCCCGCGCGGGCCTGCGGGAGACCGAGCCGTGGTCCAGCGGCCGCCGGGAGACCGCGAGCGGCGGTGGGGCCGAAGGTGGCAGCGCCACCTTCTGGGCAAATGGCGTTCGGGATGCTCCTGGGGCGCATTCTTGGTGGACTCACACCCAGCAAGGTCACCGTGAGTCTTGGGATGGTAGGATGTAACGCTTCCTTTGCTCCGTTTCAGGCGGGAGCCTCTGGGACTTCTGAGGCTCTTGGAACACCTTCCTGCTTTCCCCTAGGGATTCTTAGCCTCATTTGTGAAAGTCGCCCCACCTTGATTCTAAAACTAGTTGTTAATTAATGAAGCTGTATTTGTAAGAGGTCAGACTTGCAGAGTGACTGCACTCCAAAAGAACTGTCTTGTGTTATTTTAAAGATAACCAAAAGTCGAATGCAGGCTCCAGACATTTGATTAATTTGTTGACTGACCTGATTTCCACTCTTATCCAGCGAATAGTTTACCAAAAAGCCAAGGTAAAAAAATATATATATATATATTTTAGCTGAAGCACAACCTGTTATGATCAGTATGGTTAAGAAACAGAAACAAATTGTCTGACAAACATCAAAATGGTGAACTTGTCTCTGAGGACAAATGCTTGGAGTAGGAGACTGGGGTGAGCAGCTTCCCTAACATTTAACATTAAATAATAACCACAGCCTTGGCTTGCAGGACGGCCTGCACTACACAGGAGGAGGTGCTGGGCTTCACACCTGCCCCCAGATATAATGAAGAATCATCTACACCAAAGGTTCCTGGAAAGGAACTCAGACAATCCTCCTTTGTTCATTTATTCTGGGAGATTTCTACCTGCACATATTGTTTGCCTGTCCTTTTACTCTATATCCCCAGTGGGTGTGACCAGAGACTGAGTCTATGCCCACAAAAGGAATGAGCTGATAGTTTTCTAGTTAGTTCCAGGCTGGGTCAACAATCAATACCAAAAAAAAAAAAAAGTAAGAAGAAGAAAACTGAGCTTGCAACCTCATTTGTCTAGGATAACCATCCTGACATATCTTATTATTTGTATTGCAGATACCCTGTCCCCATGTATCAATATCAAAAATAGAAGAATTAGTTCTTGCTCAGCAATCTCTGAGTTGCTGTGAAGATCAAATGTAATTATGTACCCTAAAATGTAAAACGTACTCTAAATTGTAAAATGCTGTAGCAAGGTCAAACATCGTTACAGTAACTAAATAAACAGCCATCACAAACTTCACTCTTTGTCTCATCTTGTGTAAACTGCTTTAGCAGTGTTAGGTAAGGCTTGCATAGGCTTCGAGATGGAAGTAAGGATAAATGTCTTCCATAACAGTCTAACCAGCACATCAACCACCCAACTTAGAGCTGTGATTTCTTAAACGCTAGCTCCGTCTAGTGGTTCTTTGTTCTATTACAAATGAGATAACAAACGGTTGTTGAAAAGAACGTACTCTGAAATGTATTTGCTTCTGTGGTGTCTGCCCACTTCATTTGAATAAGTTCATTTAAATAAGTCTCTTAAGGTTATGTTATCTACTGCACAAACATGCCCAAAGGGAGATTTTTCATGACAATATTAAAAACCTGTCAAGCAACCTCATAATCCTGCTTGTGAAAAGAAGATAAAGAAAATAGGGAGAAAACTATCACAGTTAATAAAATTTCTCAGATTTTAATGAGCTCTCATGTTCTGTGGCTCAGATAAAAAGAAAACAGATGATACTCATTTGAGGTGAGAGATGTTAAATCCTTGGTAGGTACCTGATAAGAAAAAGGAACAAGGAGATAACTTGCATTTTAGTTTTAGATGTATGAACACTGTAGTTCTCAATCCACACCGTGTGTGTATACCACTTTGAATTCTATTTTTAATGGCACACCTGAAGAGATTAAAAGACCTAAAAGAACACTAAAAAGTCCGCAGCGTTTAACCACCATCACTACTCAGTGTAAGAGCATCTCACATCTCAGTGTCTATGAAAGCGTGTCCAGTCATTTCCCCATTTCCTTAGCTGACCCCCAACACTATCTGTTTGTGTTCTGCCCTGTCCACATTCTCTTTGATAGTCACAAGTCAAGGCTGCATGTGTTCAGTAAACATACCACCTTTCCTGGGGCTGGTTTGACAAAACACTCTGCTCTTTACCTCTCATTTGCCACCTTCTGTTTCCTACTCTACATTTGGTTCTAGGATCTGCTCAGCTTAATGTCCTTTCTGAGCTCTGTAAGTTGTAGGAATCTCAGATAGATCTGACTGTGATCTGACGAATTTGTCAAAATTTGGTAACATGTTTGGGAGGGATTCACAACACACCAGTGTGCTTTGGCAAACCAGTTGAGAGCCCCTGTGTTTTTTACATGAGAGCCAAAGCCACTTTTCATTTAGAGAGATGACTTTTAAAAACTGTGACCAGAGTTCCAATTAAACTGCCTCTGTCCCTCCCTGCAGAAAGTCCTTACAACTGCCTAGAACTTCTACCAAGAAAGATACAGAGTCTGAAATTAAAACTACTAACATTCTCTTCTGATATTTCTAGCTTCCCTTCCTTCTCAGTGGCTCTTTTCCTGTACTCCCTCAATATTTTGTTTACCACTCAATCATAGCACGTGTTTATGTCTGCACCACACATTAGATGGTGAGCTCCTTGAAACAAAGATAAACTTGACCAATATTTGTTCTCGTAAATGTAATTAAGTCATGCCGAATTAATGAGTTTGCAAAAGGAATTGATAGTAATGGAGGTATAACACTACAGAGAGAGCATGCAGACAGGTCTGCAGACTGGCTGGGATAAGAGTCTAGTGGATGACTGAACAATCTCTATGTCCTACAAAGAATCTATCGAATGAAGAATGAGACAATGCCACACAGCAGAGGGCACATGCACAGCAAGTGGCATCACACAAAGACAGGAATTCCATTTATTTTCCTTTATGAAAACCATGAGGCATAGATGACAGATTTCAGGAACCCAAGAACCCCTCATACAGAGGAGAGTCACCTATGAGATCTGGGCTGCCTCTGTCGGAGCCGGACTGAGCAAGCAGGGATGCTTCAGCATCGGCAATCAATTAGCATCGTTAGGAGAAACTGAAACTAGACGTAACTTTGGCCACTGTGAGTGAAATATCTAAAAGAGAGAGGATTTTCAGAATGGGAAATTTTAGTTTTTAGAACCCAATGACTGACATTTATTATATATAATTTCTGTTAACATAATTTCTTTTCAAATACACTTATCAGAAAAGAGTTGGGCAGGCCATATCTATTGGAAAGATCTGTTCCATATTACAGGTATCTTCCCCTCCCACCTCCCCCCAAGTGCTGGGAGAAGGAAGAGAATCTGCCTTAATGAGAATCGTAGACTATGAAGTTAATTCATTGATTGGAGAGAAAGGATGCACAGTTATACTCAACTGTGACAAACTCAGTAGACATTTTTAAATATTTGTAGAATTGAGTTATAGCCCTCCAAATGCCCAAAGCTAGACTCTTATCAAAGAAGAACATGATTTTTTACCACATCCTTTCTCCTGAAAAACAATCAAAAACTATTTATAACAATCTCATTTTATTATAACAAACATTTGCTCAGAGTCTAGAATACACCAAACACTGAGATAGATTCTAAGGATGAAAAGATGGTCATGATTGGCACCCACCCTTAAGAAGCTCAATAAACACTAGTGCTTACCATCTTTATGATTCTCTCCTTTGAGCTACTTTCCTTTCTTGAGTGTGCCCTCTAACTCATGCTTTCTTTCTCTATAAACTACATTCAGCTCGATCCCTTCATTGAAGTCTTTCCTGCCTCCTTTGAATGGAGACTTGGCTCTCGCGCAAGGTCTTGAGGTCCCAGGCATCCCACTCCTTTGGGAGATACTCATCTGACATGACCCATGTACCTAGAGCCAGAACTTGAGGTGAGAATTTGTCCAGTTCTTCATTACCATATCTGAACCACCATTCTTCCACATTCATGTAAAACTTCTCCTTTGAAGGGCATAATCGGTAAAAATCACACTCTACTCTTCTTTACTTCTTCAAATAGATTTAGGGAAAATTGTATTCAATTTCAAAAACGCTTAAGTGCCTGAGGGACACTATAAAGAAATATTGAGTAAGAAGTTGGATACATAGGTGTAGAGCCCAAGAGAAATATCTGGATGGAGCCAGAGGTTGAAAATCACTAGCTGATATCCCCAAAGGAGACTGAGAAGGAGCAGTTTGGAAGTAGGACAACTAGGGGGCGCAGTTTTGTAGAAGCTCAGAAGGGAGGAGTCTTTAAATAAGATTGAAGAATGGAATCATAGGCTTTGACCTATGTACCTTAAAGTCTCTTTGAAAGAGAATTAAATATCTAGAGAATAAGAAGAAATTTAATCTCTAAGGTGAAAACAAAACATTATGACAAGAAAAAAAAAACAGGTGGATTTTGAAAAAAAAAATAAGAATTTAAAAAATATCCATGGAAATAAAAATTCCACAGGTATTCTAAATAGTTGTCTAGACCCACTTAACTGGAGAAGAAATTGCACAGAATTTAGTCTAGAGAAATAGATATATGGGAGACGCGAATGACAGGTGGATGGAGTGAGAGGCTCCAGTGTGTGTCTAAAAGGAATGCCCTAAGGAATAAAAACATAAGATGGGGAAGGAGCAATATTCAAAGAGATAATAAGAAAGAAACTGAATTTCCCAGAATTAAAGAAATTCTCAAATCAAAAAGGCAGGATAAATGAAAAGAAACAAATCCAGACCTAGACAGACTGCAGCGAAACTTCAGAACTTAAAAGGAAAAGTGAAAATCTTGAAAGCTACCATAGGAAAAAAATAGATTAGCTACAAAGAAATGAAATGATACTGACGCGAGAGATATCAACATGAACAAGAGAATCGGAAAATGATAGAATACACAAGTCCCCAGATATACCCAACAGATGGCTAAAATTAAAAAGACTGATAAAATAAAATGTTGACTAGAATGTGAAACTCTCAGAACTTTCATACATTGCCGTGGGAATATAAAATGATAAAAGTGCTTTGGAAAAGAGCCTGGCAGTTTCTTAAAAAACTAAACGTTCACCTACCTTACAACCCAGAAATTCTACATATGTCCACAAAAAGATTTTATATTAGCTTCATTCATAATAGCCAAATACTAAAAACAGCATGTGTCCATCACCAGCAGAATAAACTGTAATATACTCATACGACGAAATACAATTCAGTAATAAAATGAAACAAACTACAAGTAAATGCAAACAACATGGATAAATCTCAAAAATATGCTGAGTGAAAAAACTTTAGACAAAAAGTACATGATATATGACTCCATTCATAGGGTTCTAGAACAAGCAGTTGAAGTTATAGTGAAAAAGAAATCAGAATAATGTTTGTCTCTCACAAGGTATATTAGGGATTGCCTAGAAAAAGGCATGATAGAACTTTCTAGAGTGATGACAATATTCTATATTTTGATGAGTGTGGGTCAGGCAAGTAAATGTATTTGTCGAACTCATGATACATCTGAGTTTTATGCATAGTGTATATTGTATTTCAAAAAAACAATACTCTAAACTCAAAATGAATTCTGACTAACAATATTCAGGCTAAGCGAAAGATGGTCAAATAGATAAATAGATGTATCATAAAACAAATATAATACAATGTTAACAATCACAGAAGCCAAGTGGGTAGTAGATAGGTGTTCACTATATAACTCTTTCAACTTTTCCATATGTTTGAATTTTTTCATAGGCATCTGACCTATTATTTTAAAAGGAAGATAAAATAAAGGCATTTTCAGAAACAGAAAGGTAAAAGGTGATATTTACTGAAAAGACTACTTAAGAATACATGACAGAAAAAAAATGAACTTAGAAGAAATGAGTGAAGTATAAGATTCAGTGGTGAACAGAAAAATTGGTAAAAACATGTTAGATTTAAATAAATAGCATACTATTATTGATCATATCTTTTCTACCCTGGATCTGCAACATCCCCTCCTTGTTGAAGCCTTCGCGTTAAGACGAAAAAAGAAAATTGTCGATCGTACTTCCCACTCTATCAATTGCTATCCTAGGATATAAGGTGCTATCCTATGTCATCCTCTTTACCGCTGATTCAAAAAGAATTGCCTCAACTCGCTGTTTCCACTTCCTCACATCCTGTTCTTTCCTCAATGCAATCTATCTGCTTCCTCTCCCATCATTCTACTGAAATGATCTCACCAAGGTCATGTCGACCTCCATATCACTAAAGCCAATGAACATGTTGCAGTCTCCATAGCACTGAACTTCTTGGTAGCATTTGAAACACACTTTTCCGTTGGCTTCTGGGTTGCCGCATTCCTGATTCTCCTCCCGTGTCTCTGTAGTGGCATTATTCATATTTATGGTTTCCCAGCATCTTTTAAACACATTTCTATATTGTGTTCTTTTCCTTTACTATGAGTCCAAAATCCCAAGGCAAAGACCAGGGCCTTCCTTGCCAGCCTCCCTTGCAACCAAGTGTAAGCTTGTGACATAATTCCCACTACTTAACTGCATTCACTTGAGACTTGAATTAGAAGAAAATGACAGGAGGAAGAAAACAAGTCAAACTCATTTTGCTTGCATAGGTTGTTGTGAGGATTAAATTTAGTAATATACATAGAGCAATTAGAACAGTGCCTGGCACAGTGCAAGCACTATGTAAGCGTTAGCTGTTACTGTTCTTAAAGGAATAGCAGCAGGTTTTGACACCCTTTCAAGGTACAATAAACATGATTAGACAATAAACAGAATGAAAGATCAGGAGCCTTAACCTAATTTACCTTTATAAAATAACAATTGACTATTGCAATATAGTTAGTATATAAATGAAATTAGGGTTCATTACCCTATTGTATACAGTTTCAAATAATTCAAAAAATATTTTCAAAAAGTCTGATTTCAACCTATATCAGCCAAAGATCTTCGTCAAATATAAGGCCCACAAAGCCATCAGAGGACCTGCTCCTGTGACTACATTGCTGATGAAGATCCTGGATAGGTCAACAAATAAAAAACAGATCAAGATGTTTGGAGTGATCTATAGTGAGCTGGAAGATTCAGTGTGATTTCAACAGTGGCGTCAAACACCGAATCAATATTTCTGAGTATGAGCAGCTGAGAGGTACATGGCCAACCTTCACATATGGAATTTATTCCCTTAGGAGTTAAAAGAGGATCAGGAGATAGGAATGATTTAGACTAGCGGTCAGAAGTTAACTCAATCAGAAATGTACCAAGGTTGGGATTAGTTATGACTGTAAATTGTGTAAAACATGAACGTCTTTTTTAAAAAATAAATTACTGCTCTGAAAGGCAAAATTTTATATAATCTACATATCTGTAAAATGGGGATAATATATTAGCCGTTTTACTCAATTATATGAGATTAAATAAGTTAATAAATGTAAAGTATGAGAGAATGTCTGGCATATCTTTGTTTGCTTGTTTGTTTGTTTTTGGTCACATACCGCACGCCCTTCCATTCCCTTTCACTGTTCTACAGTTTATGCAACTAAACTGCCTGAAACTCAGGGGCTCATGAGGGGAAGGACACTGAGTAAGAAAAGAAAGAAAAAACGCTGTGAATTCTAGGAGTTTATCTTGAAGCTAAAGTCTCCCCCACCCCCTTGATCTTTCTAGAAGTTGCAGCAGAGGTCTCCTAAGAAAAGCAGTGGGCAGAGGTCTCGTGCCTGTCATGACAACACACTCAGGCTAGATCTACCCAGCCTGGCCTGGCTTTCTACCCACTACACTGCCTGCCTCAGCCAGTGCCTCCCTCCCCCATAGGGGGGAGGTCATAGAGCCTCAACCCCCCATAGCCGAGTGAGTGAGTTTTTATAGCTCACAAATGGTTGTCCAGCTGCACTCAGAACACCAGGAGAGCAGCATAAGATCTTCCTCTCTGTGCTTAACATCTAGCAAGATTAAGAATTGAAAATCCAACTGCAAAGTAGCTCCTATTTGTGCTTTGAAATCACTGGGGAATCATTGTGAACCCAGCTGGATAGCTTTGGTTTGTTTACATTATGTTCTTGTTATCACAAGATTTTTTCCTTCACCAGCATGGGGTCTACTTACCTCCACTCTTCAAATGCCACTTTGTTTACTCACTGTGGCCATCCTTTTCTGAAAATACTGTCTCAACATTAATAGGCCCCCTCTGTGGCTATCTAGCAAGTTACTTTGCAAATTATCTTTTAGTAAGAACTGCAGAGAATAAATGATCAAGAGCCTTCATCCAATTTACCTCTATAAAATAACTACTGACTATTACAACACAGTTCTAAAAGTACTATTATAAGTCATCCCAGTAAGAAAGAATGTGAAGAGGAACATAAGGAGAAAAAGAGCGCCCATAGCTCTCCAAATAGTTCATATTTAGATGGACAAAAATACAGAAATGATAAAAGATAAATATCAGAGTTGTGAACCAAATACCAGAGACTAACTCCCTTAATAATCTGAGAATTTTGGAAAATGCAGCAGGCAACTAAAACCTTATTCTTAGAGCAAGTAAATGAATATATAAAGCAGGGGATTGCCATTTGGACACTATTGATACATATAAATATAACAAACAACAGAGAATATGGAATTTTTCACCGACTCATTTGCTTTTAGCTTCCTTGTTAAAGGGAATAATATTTAAACTGCATTGAACTTTCCAATATCATAAAGAAGAAGTCGAAGTCTAAGATATGGAAAAAACATATTAAGAAACTGTATAGCTAGTTAGAGTTAGCTCCAGCTGAATGAAACATTGAAGGGACCAGAAACCTAAGCACAAGAACATGTTTTCCTTATTTTATTCAAAGGGAGAAAGATATGAATTATTTTGAGAAACCTGTTTAGTTTTATGGCAGTTCTGAACAAATTGCTGATAGGTTATCAGATGAGTTGGGAGGATCTAGAAAGGAAAGAGTTAACCACTGGGAACCAGAATGGGTAAACCAAATAGGGAAAGAGAGAGTAGCAGAAAACGTTAGAGGGAGAGAAAGAGAGTACAAAGAACAATTGTGAACGCCTTAGAAGTGGACCAAAAATGTTTCTGGATATCTTCAGTGAAAACTAGCACATCCTTCCACGATATCTGGTTTGTGGGGCCTTTGTACTTTTATGGTATTTGAGCTATTTACAACTCTGTAATTTGTACACGGCTTACAGCGATGCAAATTATTCTTGTCCAAAGATGTACAAATGAATTTTTTCATATGCAGGTTCAATTGATTTTCCTCCCTCAGTGTGGAATAAACAAAAGTTTTGCACTTCTGGGAGGAGGAAAAAAATATCGTAGATGATAGAGGTTCTGTTCATCCCTCCGGCAACCAAATCAAAGTAGTGACGGAATCCAGGAGCAGCAGCAAGGAAAAATCACCTGGGATCTGGATGAACAAGCCACACAACCAGAGAGCAGTCCAAGAAAGCACCCTGCAATGGCAGAAGATAGGACGGGGCGAGGACGCAGGGCTGCTCCGTCTGGAGCAGCTGAATGGGACGGAGGCTACAGCAGTGGCAGAAGCGTCTTAAAGGGGCTGCGTTCACAAGCGGATTTTTGCAGTGACAGATCTGCTCACTCTGAGCACCAGTGCCCATTTGGCTGCATGCAGGGGGCACCAGGGACTTACAGGGAGACATTGTCAGAGAGAGAGCCTAGTAGAGACTCACTCTGTCCAAAAGTGCTGGGATATTCATTGCTCCCTGTCGAGCCCTCCCCCTTCCCAGTGCACAGACACAGAACCACCATAGCTGAGTTGTCATCAAACTGGATAACAGAGGTCGCTCCGCCCAGAGGATCCCCTGAAACCTCACTTCCCCCAATTTGTAGCCCCATCCAAGCCACATCCAGGTATATCCTCAGCGAGTCAGGTGCTCCTTGCTGGGCAGTGCCTAGACTAACACTGGAGGCAGCTGACCTATTTCTGATGTGGCCTTTTGAGGCAACTATAAGTACAGCATCTGTGGATTGCTTGCTGAATCTTAACAGGTGGCCCTGGAGGGGTAGAGGCTTGGGCTAAGTTTGGCCCACAGCTGAACCCATCTCAGGACTATGCCATTGCACACCTACTTCACAAATCCACACTAATAAGACCGAGAGACTTAGGAGCTTTGCTTAATATGTAGAAACAGACATGGAAAGGCAGACAAAATGGGAAGAGAAAGAAGCAAAAACCATATGAGAGAACAGAACAGAGATCCAGATAGAATGAAGTCAAGTAACCTGACAGGTGCAGAGTTCAAAACACTGGTTATAAAGATGCTCAATGAACTTTTGGGAAGTGTAGAGAACTTCAACAAAGAGATAAAAAACATAAAAATGGAAATAGAAGTTATAAAAGGGAACCAGTCTGAAATGCAGAACACATTACCTGAGATGAGAAATATATTAAATGGAATAAACAAAGTGAATAAAGAAAAGGATCAAATGCCCTATCTAGAGGATGGGAAAGCCAAGAACACGCAAGTAGAATGGCAAGCGATGAGATGCCAGGACTATAAAAATAATTAAAGGAGCGTATGGGACACTATTAAGGGTCCAAATATCTGTCTGATCGGCGTAACTAAAGAAAATCAAGACGTTGAGCAGCTGTTTGAAGAAATAATGATGGAAAACTTCCCTAACCTGGCGAAGGAAATGGACATAAAACCCCAGGAAGCTCAGAGAATTCCAAAATTTAAGGTCCGAAGAGGCCAACACCAAGACATGTCATAATTAAAATGTCAAAGTTTAAATACGAAGAAAGAATATTAAAAACAGCAAGAGAAAAACAGATAATTACTTATAAAGGAACACCTATAAAACTGGCAGCTGATTTCTCAAAAGAAACTATGCAGGACAGAAGGGCTTGGCAAAAAATATTCAACAGGATGAAGACCTAGGATCTACAATCAAGAATAATTTATCCAGCAAAGCCATCATTTAGAGTTAAAAGACAGATAAAGAGCTTCCCAGATGAAAATAAGCTAAAGGAATTTATCACCGCCAAGCCAGTAAAAAATATGTATCATAAACACGAAAAAAGAATGGTAACAACTACATTCCTGTCAATAAGTACTTTAAATGGAAAAGAATTAAGTGTTCCAACCAAAAGATAGAGTGGCTGAAAAGATAAGAAAACTAGACCCCCTACACATGAAAAGGAAGGAGATGGAAAAAAATATTGCTTTGATGAACCTAGAAGGTATTTAAGTCAGACAGAGAAAGATAAACACTATATGATTTCACTTATATGCAGAATCTAAGAAATAAAAACAACAAACTAATCAAAAACAGACTCAAAAATGTAGTGGACAATTGATATCAGACAGAGGGGAGAGGGTTTGTGGGGCTGGGAGAATGGGGTGAAGGTTTTAAAGAAAGTACAAATTAGTAGCTGATAGATGGTCATGGGGACGGGGAGCACAGCAGAGGGAATGTAGTTAGCATTAATATGATGGCCAGGTGGAGGGCCAGGGGCGGGAGGGAGCAATTGGGGGATCGTTTTATGAACTATATAGATGTCTAACCAATGTACTGTATACTTGAAACTAATTAAAATAAATTAATATATATTTTTAAAGTTTTGCATTTCTGAAGTAAATTCATATAAGTGTTTCTGATGGTCTATATGGCGGCCTATATATGTTTTAACTTTTTGAATTCTCCTTTGAACCAGTTCCCTCATTAATTAATAAGTTAAATAAAATCTTTCATGTGTTTTTATTTTATATTTGCACAAGAGGCATAATTTTCTTTTTTAAAAGTATACATCTCACCTACAGCCATGCTACCCTGAACGAATCTGATCCCATCTGATCTTGGACGCTAAGCAGGGTTGGGCCTGGTTAATACTTGGAAGCGAGACCACCTAGGAAGACAAGGTGCTGTAGGCGTAAAAAATTTAAACATAGGAGATTGTAAACTGACGAGGTCCTTGCAATCTGTGAGGTCAACCAAGGGTTGCCTCACCTAAAAAAAAATAATAGTAAAAATAAAAATATACACCTTTTTTTATGGAAGGATGAAAGAGGTTTCCAGGCAGAAGTAGTGATACGTTTTTAAAATATGAGAAGGAGGAGTAACATGGCGCATTGATAGCACAAATGCATGTGAAGGAGTGGGGAGACTGCTGCTTGGTGATAGACCTCAAGAGCCTGGATGGTAGCAGGGACCAAGGTAAACATTTCAGAAGGTAGCTAAAGAAAAAAAAAGAAAGAAATGTGTTTTAGCTCCTGAAAAGGGAGTGTAAGAGGGTAATCAAGGATATGATACCTAGTGAGAGACCATGTGTGGTGAAGGGCCAATGGAAGTTCTTGGTGTTGGAGTAGCCGAAGGCATTTCAAAAAGGGATGCCTCATGTTCCATTTGAGTCATCTGTGTTAATGCAATGTAAACCTTTCCAAAACTAGCTTTGTGTTAGCTAATTTTATGGCCAAATCTAGAGGACTTCCTAAGTACTCATAGAATTTAAAAAGAAGTAGAATTACATACCTGCTGCAGAGGCACTACCCACTATGAGCCAGAAGTCGAAGGGCTCATGGAAAAGATTCAGAGACATAGAAATTTTGGAGAGGAACTTGGATTTCTTGGGGGTTAAGGTGACCTTATTTAGTTCTACAGCTGCCATGTAGGTTACATAAACCAAGCATGAAGAAGAGTTCCTTAATGGGCACTTATTTAAAGATTACCCATGCCAAGCCTTTTGACTTTACCTTACCTTTGAGCATTTTATTTGTAATATTTTTGAATATTAAGAGTATTGGACTTCAGTCTGTAACATACATTTTCCTAAACCAGCTTGCTTTAATCTTGCTATATGTGTTCTTGTATCTTTTGAATTTTGCATTTATCATGTACATAAATTACACACTGAAAAAACTTAGTCTCTTTCCTATCCTCTCCCCAAGTAACTCATTTCCCTCCCTGGAAGAAATCATTTCTCTTTCCTTCCAAAAATTCTATGCATATACTTAAATTTCCATAAAGGAGAACCATACCACAGACAGTATTTTGTGCATTACCCCGAGAGAGAGAGAGAGAGAGAGAGAGAGAGAGAGAGAGAGAGAGAGAGAGAGAGAGAGAGAGAGAGAGAGATGATAGAGAGCCACTGAGGTGGCTGACATGGCAAGATAGCCATGCCTAGAGGTTAGGAAATGACATGAAAAAAGGGTGATCAAGTGCTCAATAGAGTTGGGAAGGCACCAGAAGATTGCAAATTATGGAGTATCTTAGTTTGTGAATGGGGAAAATTACTTTCCATGGGGACATTAAAAAAAAACTCATAAAACCCAGGGCAGAGAGCAATGCTATGATTGACAAAGTAATGGGGAAAAGGTCAGACAGCTGTTCGGATAATCAATTCATTGTTTCATATTTCTGTTTCTAGCAGAGATGGGAAGTCTAAAATTAGCTTCCCACATATTGTCAGCATTTAAGAAATCACATTAGCACTAGTGCAGGGGAAAATAGGAAATGAAGTGTGAATTGCTTCCTGGGGAGTCTCGACATTTCCCAAGAATGCTTCATGGAAGGACCATCTTTCTTATCAACCACAAACACTTTTTGAGAATCAGCTTATACTGGGACACACTGACAGATTCGGTTGATTTAGAGACAGCTCAATACTGAAAAGCAAAGGAGGAAAAAGAAACAGTTCCTATTGGAGGTTTTACCACTAGCAGGGCCTAGAATAGTGCCTGTTCCTAGAATCCAGACCGGAAACCATCATAATATGTGGGGCATTGTGTAGAGTGATCGGAAAAGTCTTGCCTCAGCAGTGGGGGATAATCAACTCTAGACAAAATGCTCCTCTGGTCCTAGTTTAGAAGATCTTAAAAAGCAAGACTCAAAAGGATCACTAGTCAGATCAAGCCATTCGTAAGTTGCCTGCATCCTAGAACATTAAGCCACTAACCATGTGTGGCTATTGAGCACATGAAATGTGGCTAATGCTTGAGGAAGTTCCCCTTGAGTATTCAGCAAAGTACTGATTGGCACATGTGTATGAGAAAATTATCGCAGATTAGGGAAAGGACCATCCAAGATAAGGGTACAGATGCATTTGGAGAGCTTTAGTGGGGTGATCATGTCAGACCTTGCTAGACTTGTTAAAGGTTTACTCTATCAAGAGCAACAGCAAGCCACTACAGGATTTTAAAGAAAGGAGTCATAGGATTAGATTTGCATTTTAGAAAGATCATTTCAGCTACAACATAGAGGATGTATTGAAATGGGCTAAGCCTGGAGGCAATGAGACCAGTTGGCAGTAACCTAACAGTAATGAAAAATTAGGGAAGTTATGGGACATTTATGCCTTTGCAGGAAATGGTGTGGGAGCAGGTAAATCGGGCAGGATGACGAGTTTCACGTAGGCTATTGAAAAGTCACTTGACTACCTGAGATCTTAATTTTCTCATCTTAGAGAATAGCATCACATCTGGCCCGGCACAGTCCTCCCTCCCTTATCATAATGACCCAGAGCCTATTATGAGCAAGTTACTGGGACAGAATAAACTTCTAGAATTCCAAAAAGAATTTAAAATATTAAAGATATATCCATTCCGTACTAGTTAAGTGTCTCTCTTCTAAGGAACAAAAAGCACTTTAATAACATTGTCTTATAAGCCTATGGATTCCTGGCGAAACTGGAATAATCAGCAGGCATAGTCGATTGACTCAATATCAGGGTTGAGCCTTCACTAACATATTGATGAACTATCGAGAGGAAGGGTTCTCTCCTTTGAGGATTTTCCACCCCATCAACATCGATAAACCAAATGCATCCTCTAAACCACACCAAAAGATTATTCATATTTGAGAACTCCCAAAATCCACAAATGAAAAGACCAATGAAGAACTATTATTTAGAGTTTATTTGTAAAATACTATTATATGTGTTTTCAGTCTATTATTAGAATAATCATTAATAGTATCATATCTTGTAATATGTTTAATTTGGATTAACTTGATTCTAATTTTTTATGTATTAATTACTCATAATTATCACATCTAAAAGCATCTTTATAACTGTCTTTGTTGGTTCTACCTTTCTCTAGAATAGCTATACCTAAACAATTCAATCTTTTATGCACTCAAAAAGCTATTCTGTTTTGAGAACTTGCAGTGGATTTATATTTTAATTAAACATCCATAGAACTCATAATGAAACACAAAACAATACATATCTCTCATATATGCACACACACATACACACACATATGTATATACCCTTTCTAGAAAAAGAAGTTAACTTTAGTGGAATATTTATAATTCTGCCCCCTAAAAGATTAGAGGTTATTTGAAATCTAGAATTCAGACTGTGAAGTCAAGGTATAGAGAAACTTTTTGATAAAGGGAAGCTAACATACCAGAAAAGATGCCTTTCAAATTCACAGTCAACCATAAAGCTATGAACTTATGATCAAATGACTGAAAGTCATTGCACTACAGTCCAGGTAAATCCGAGGAGAAGTGAGAGTTAGGTATTATAGAAACAAATGTCCAAATGTTTCAATAAACCAAGAAGATCCCAAGACACATTAGACAGTAAAGGAAGGGAACCCCCAGGATAGCAAGTATACTAATCATTCACACTGCATGTAAGACCTACAAGTTAAGTGCTCTCACAACATTGAATACTAAACAGCTCCTTTCAGGTGAGGTGTTCGGGTTTCATTTTCATAGCTCTGTCCATTTGTTTGTTCAACAGATATTGAGCATCTGAGTGTGCTGTGTCCATACCAAGGCCTCTCTCTCCAGCTGAAATGGGAGCAAGCAAAACAAGCAAACAAAATTGGTGGTGGTGGCTTTGAGCAGAATTCCATGCAGTACTAAGGGTGGAGAGATAATACAGAAACAGTAGCAAAAGTAGCTACAGTTAGTGCACACTTAACAAGCCAGGCACTGCTCTTAATCTTTTACGTGTATCAATTCATTAAATCTTCACACCTAAGAAGTGGGAACAATTATTATCCAATTTTATTGAGGAGGAAACAGAGGTACAGAGCATTTATGTTATTTGCCTGAGGTCACACTAAATTTCCCACCAAAAGTTTAGGCTTCTTCCAGACAAATATCTGGATCACCTTCAAAGAAACAATGGAGATGATGATGATGATGATGATGATGATGATGATGATGATGATAAACATTTATTCAGTACTTGCTATATGCCAGGCATTTATTCTGTTTTATTTATATCATATTATCAAATCCTCCTTTCCCTCCCCCACCCCCTACTGCCTGCTCCAGCCCCACAGTTTTCCCTACTACTAACATTTTGTATTGGTGTAGTACTTTCATTACGATTGATGAGCTAATATTGGCACATTATTATTAACTGACGTGCATTGTCTCCATTAAGGTTGATCCTTTGTGTTGTACAGTTCCGTGGGTTTTAACGAATGTGTAATGACATTTATCCACCATTACAGTACCATACAGACTAGTTTCACTACCATAAAATTCTCCTGCGCTCCACCTATTCATCATCCCCCTTTCCCCATCCCCGAACTCCTGGCAACCTCTGCTATTTTTTCACAGTTTTTCTTTTCTGGGATTTCATATGGCTGAAATCATACAACGTGCAGCCTTTTCATTACGGCTTCTTTCACTCGGCAGATGCATTTAAGTTTCTTCCATGTCCTTTTGTGGCTTGATAGATCATTTCTTTATATTGCCGAATAATATTCCTTTGCACAGATTGCCAGTTTGTTTATCCATTCACCTACCAAAGGACGTCTTGGTCGCTTCCAACTTTTGGCAATTAAGAATGAAGTTGCTATAAACATCCATGTGCATATTTTTGTGTGGATATGTTTTCAACACATTTGAGTGGATGAAAGAGTGTAATTGCTAGATCATACAGTAAGAGTACATGCAGCTTTGTAAAAAACTGACGAACTATCTTTCAAAGTGATTGTACCATTTTTCATCTCCACCTAAAATCAGTAAGAGTTTCTGATGGTTTGCATCCATCCTCCCCAGTGTTTGGTGTTGGTGTTTCTGGCTTTTCGCTATAGGTGTGTAGTGGTATGTCACTGTTGTTTTGATTTATAATTCCATAATGATATGTGGTATTGAGCATCTTTTGTTTATTTGCCATCTGTACAGATCCTTTGCCCATTTATTAACTGGATTAAGAACCCCATTTTCAGATGAGACAACTGAGACACACAGGGATTCAACAAATCTCCCAAAATTACACAACTGGGGTAGAGCCCAGGCAGAAAGGCTCAAAATCCACAATCCTAACCACAGTTCTGTAATGCCTGCAGTATACAGGTTTTCCAGCTAAAAAATACCTGGGTCTCAATGCTAGCTGTATAATTTACATGGTGTCTAACCTTGGATAAGTTATTTAATCTCCCCAAGCCTCAATTTCTTCTTCTGTAATATCAGAATAACAGGTCTGAGTGTTGTCTTGAGGATTAAATGAGACAAGGTAGAGAAAGTGCTGCACTTGTTGTCAGAACAGAGCAGCTGCCAGTAAACGGTAGCTATGATTAGTCCAATGCCACATGGAAGGGTGAGAGACGCCTGCAGTAGCCGTAGAATTAGCACCTGCCTTGAAACTAAAATAGATCAGTATGGGGCTTCAAATTCTATAGAAACTCAGACATTTCTTGATGAGGTTTCCATGATCAGCTGTCAGCGGATACCTCAACCCCTTACACTTAGTGCACATGAATGAATAAAGCAGGTTCCAGGTCTTTAAAAAAGAATAGACTTTCACTGTATTCAATTTCCTTTTCCTGTTCATCTTCCCCTCCTGCTATCCCTACAAAAAAATAAACTCACAGTTTTATTAACCCTGCGGCTAATGAAGCATGCCTGTCACTGGATATACCTTGCTTGTCTCCACTGAAACTGGACTGGTGGCAGAAAAGAAAAACATGCCCACCATTGTATCTGAAAGCATGGGACTTCTGGGTTGCGAGCGCCTTTAAGGTCATATTCTTCTGAAGGTGCTTCCCAAACCTAGTAGATCGCCAGAATCTCCTGAGGACTGTTTAAAAAGAAGATTCCTAAATGCTCGGCTTAGATTTAACTGAATCAGAATCTCCTGGTTTGGATATGTGTGCCTTTAAAAGTCCTGAGAGGCTTTACTGTGTATCTTTAACAGTTCTAAGAGGCTGATCTAATGTCATTACCATCTGATGTTTGGACTCGTGTGTGTGCATGTATGTGTGTGTGTGTGTGAATGAGAAAATTGGATTTAGTAAGGCAATAAATAAATAATTATGTTTGGAAGAAACAACTTTCATAGGCTTAAACTAGTATTAAAACTTTTCAAAGCACTTTGACTTTGTTGTTTTAAATTTTATCTTTTGGTTTTCATTTATTCATTCAACAAACTTTTTTTTTTTTTAGTGCTACTACTATGGTATACCACTGATCTGGAAGCTGTTATGTGGAGATGAGTTCCCCATTTAAAGAAGCATAAGTCAAAAGCTTAGGGTACAGCTGGAATGGGAGGGAAAAGAAACTAACATCTTAGTGAGCACTTAGTACCAGTCTCATTTATGTACAGTATTCTGTTTAATGCAACAATACTATGACATAATTTGATCACTAAGAACTGAAACTAACAAATTTCCTAAACTTACATTAATGGTCCTGGAACCAGACATACCATCCTCTACCTGGGTAAGCTGATTCTGAAAAGGAGCAAAATGGCCTGTTTGCTCCTAAAAAATAAGACTGCGAACCAACTTAAATAGATTAATTCCAAAATTACCTGCATACTCACCTCACTGGGCCACCAATCCAAAGCTATTATGTCACAAGTTCTGCCCAGTCTCAACCAGTTCTCCGCTTTAAAAATTATCCAGCTTAGCTCTAAATCCTGTAAATATCCTCCCCTGACTTCTCCCATCTAACATATTACTAAGTCTCTATCAAGATGATATTCACCCTTACTATGGTGAATCCCATACACATGGATTTGTTTGATCAATAGATGTGTTCTTTTTCTGGTGGTCTTTTGGGGAGTCAACAGTCAGTATCCCCATTTGTTGATGAAGAAATTTGCCCAAACTCAAATGACCGTTATGAACTATTTTCTTAAATAAGCAAGCATTAAACGCAGCTACGGCTGACTCTGAAGCTCATGTTCTAGCCACTGGTATATATACCTAGGCATAAGTGCTAAATGGGATAAAGGACACATAGGTTTTTGTTGTATATTTTCAGATGCCCACAAGCAAGCTACTTGAAAAGAGATGGCAGCATTAAAAATGGCAATCCATAAATGCAAGGGAAATTCCAGTCCTTAAATCAAGTCAAAATATACTTACTGCCGTCTGTTCTTCACAGTGACGCAGCAATAAAATGCATACATAAACAACTCAGAGACCATAAAAAAGTTGCCTAAATGAGTTCCATACACAGATGCAAACAAACAAGAACTGAAGTGTAACTATCGATTGATAACAATAATTAAGGCTTAGAATTTTGCACATGATCCTAAGAAAATTACAGAAGCCCCCCGTCGGTGTTCAATATGCTCGTAATCATAGACATTTGGGGCCAAGGAACCGAATGGTTATTGAAATACAAAACCTTAAATAAAAACGCAAAAGTATTTTGGTTTCAAATTCAATAAAATACTGTGTAGACTTCAAGATGGAATGAGGTGAGCGGACCAGCTCTCCAGACACAGAGGAAGTGGTGTTTGTTCAGTAGTGCCAAACAATTTCACTAGTTCTAAAAGAAGGTAAAGAAGAGACAGACGTCCTAAAGGCAAAGTCGCATAAAGGAAAACAATCATTTGCCAGAAGTATAAGATACTTTCTAGATATGCAGGCCAAGGGCTCCCAACCCAGCCAGTGGGGTCAGGATGAAAAGCCAGGGTCAGGCTATGGTGGGTACTGAGGTTTTGCCATTAAAGGGGGTCCAGAGGGACACAGGCTGGGGGGTGGGGGAGGGGGCGATGCGTATAAGAAATTTCCATAGCAGGGAAACTTTCTCTCAGCTTCTGGTAGGGAGATGTGCCATGGTGTCACCATTATTAATATTGAAGAATGCATAGTGTATTGTTAATGAATTAGTTAATGACAATAACGACAATAGCTAACACTTTCAGGTAGCATTTGTTTTGTACAAGGCAGTGTTCTAAGTATCGTACATATGCTAACTCATTTAAAGTTTGCCCCGTGAGTACCTATGAGGTAGGCACTGTAATTATCCTTGTTTTACATATGAGGAAATTGAATCATGGAGAGATTAAGACTTGTCCAAGTCTTACGGGGAGCAAATGGTAGAGCCAGGATAAATCAAGCAATTGACAATGCAGCTACTTATGATGCTCTGTCTTAGCAGGCAGAAACACATGCTATTTTCTACTCAATAATGTACAAATATACTCTACACTCAGCAGTCTAGGACCAGTGGTGAGTACTCAGTATTCACTGGTGATAGAGACTTCTCTCCCTTGTGTATGGCATTTTGTGCTTATGTATCACTTATGAGGCACAAAGTTTGTTGCGCGTTATCTACCATTTCATTAGACCAACCTGGCCTGTCTGACTTAAATTATGCTTTCAAAGTGTCTTTAGGTTGGTTGGCTGAAACAGATTTGTTATTTTCTATCATTTTTAGAATTACAATTAGCCAATTTGAAGGATCATTTTTAATTCTTTATATTTAGTATACTTTTTTTTTTGTCTTGGAACAATCTCAAACTTACAGAAAAGTTGCAGGTAGAATTCAAAGACCTTTTCTTCCTGAACCATTTGAGAGTAAGTTGCCAACCTGATGTCCCCCTCCCCCTCCCGCCCCCAATACTTTAGTATTTCCTACAAACAAGACCAACCTCCTACAGATCCACAGTATAACCATCACAATCAGAAAGTAAACACTGACACTATACGAACAATCACGAATTGCATTTAATTGTCCTGTCTCTAGTCTCCTTCAGCCTAGAACAGTTCTTCAGCCTTCCCTTGACTTTCATGGCCTTGACACCTTTAGATTACAGGCCAGTTATTTTATAGATGTCTCTCGATATGGAGTTGTTCAATGTTTCCTCATTAAATTCTCATCATGGTTGCCATGTCTCCCCTGCGTAGACGCCCTCTTTATTCTGCTCAGTCTCTGAAGCTTCATGCCTCGCAGGAATATTACAGAAACGATGCTGCAATCTCATTTCATCCTATCAGGTGGTTCAGGATTCCGATTTATGCCTTTACTGAGAATGTCAGACTTAATAATTTGATTAAGATGGTGTCTGCCAAACATCTCCACTATAAACTTACTTTTTTCCTTATAATTAACAATTTTCTGTAGAGGTACTTCAAGATGATGTGAATATCCCACTCTTCACCAGACCTTCCACTTCTGAATTTTTATTAGCATGGATTCACGACTTCATATTATATACCAATGGGTTATCATCTTTTTAGTACTCAACTTGATCAATGGGATATCCTTTAAGCTGGCTTCTTGGTTCTTTTCACATGGTCCTATTATTCCCAGGAAACTCACTCTCTGGCTCAATGGGATATCCCAAAAATTTTGACTGAGCCCTGGAATCAGTCGTCTCCAGAAAGCCCTGATTCTTTCTAGTAGAAAACGACATTCAGAAACTTAGATGAAACAGCGTTCATTGTTATTGGGGTGGGGGCACAGGTGCTACTGAATGGCCATCGCACACACATTCACATCCATATTTACATCTATTTATTAATTTGACTTACTGTATTTATTGAAGTCCACTAGTTCACACAAATAGAACCAATTCCAACCAAATACCACAGTGTTCATTCTAGTTTTGTCCCTTTCCATTAAACACGGAAAATCCTAACTCCCGTTTTTCTTGATGTCTGCACTTTTTTGATCAAGCCCTCTGTTTGTACTCCATCTGTCATCATTGCTGCCATGTCTCTGCTGCGTGGACACCCTCTTTTTTCTGCTCTGGCTCTGAAACCTTATGTCTGGCTGCTCCACGACTGGGCTTTTCACCTTGCTTGGGCTCCGACACTCCAATCTGGGGCGCCCCTCTACGTGAATGCCCTCCTTACCCTGCTCAGCTCTATCACCAGCACGGCACTGCCCGCAAACACCAACGGCCTTCTCTTCCTACTGAGACGCTGACTCGCCATACTGGGCAGAACCCTGAGGGATTGTGGATGCGCGATGCTCACCTTGCTCTGAGCACCTTGTGACATTACGGCTGTTAGAAAGGGAGGAGGAAACTAATTGACACATTTTCAAATGCTATTTAAAAACAGGGAAGTTGTTCAGAAGAAAAGTCATTCACCAGAAACTTTCATTTAAAACCACTAAAAAAAGATTTTCAGCAAATCAAAGCAATATTTATTTTTAAAAATAAAAACCATTCGAATAACCATGAAATGTTTATTTCCCATGAAGATCTTACATTAACCAATAAACAAAAATGTATTCATCATATACAACTTTGTGGAACTTCCGTTAACATTTGCATAGCCCAGGGCAAGAGCACAAATGGAGATTCAATAGAGAAAATACTTGAAAGTTATGAATCATAGTAATAAACTTCCAAATAAAATATGTTCTATCCTCTCACCTAGACAAGTTACCTTTCATAACAACAAAAAAATTGTAATGTATAAACCTTTTTTATATGATCAAAAGTCAGTTAAATATCAAAGACAATTGAATTTAATTACTAGTCACATGTCTGGATGTTCTGATGAGCCAGTGATAACTGATGAGCAACAAAACAAAAACATTTGTATTCATTATTACATTTATTCCATGATCTATATTTTCCTATTTTTAGGTCTAGTGACATCACTAATTATTTGGTCATAATCAAGATTTCCACCTAATTTGCTTCTACCATAAGTAATTCTAAGTTAAGTGACCTTTCTTGAACCACAAAAGTTCCTATGTAAGTTTTGTTTGTTTTGTAGTAATTTCAGTTTGGAGAAACTTTCCTGAGACAACAGCCACTGAAGTAAAATCTCTAAATCATTAATTAGATTCAGAAACAACTCATGAATTTTATGTCATGTTCAAACACTAAAAAGCCACATATGATGAATTATAATATTATAAAATATTTCAATTTTATCATATAAATTCATATAATAATTTTTATTATTTCTTAAATAAATATCTATATCCAAGCTTTAATGTAAAGAATTCATATCACATTTCATATGTTATATCTAGACCTACATACAGATTTATCAATTTAAGAATAATATGAATTATTTAATATTACAAAATGTTTCCCCAGATATTATGTTTAATTATCATGACCAAGCAAGAAAATAGATGGTCGGAAATACTGGGGTATGATAACTCATTATGCAAAAATGTACTATATTCATATTATCTGAGAGAAGAAATTGACAAGTTAATTAATTTGGATTTTTCACTTACCTAAGCAGTTCTGCTCCTCAAACCCTTCTCTCGGAAATGATGCTTGTTTCTGATGTTGGCGGTGGCACAACCTACGACCTTCACCAATCAGACATGGTCACCTTTTATTCTGAGGACATGGAGCAAGGGATGAAGAAATGGACTCTATTAGTCTCAAGAACGGTTGCTTAGGATTACAGGTCGTGTTGCGCCACAGCTGAGATCACCTCGCAAGTGACGCACAGTACGCGGGTGTCTTAACACATTTATAGTTGTGCGTATGATAGATGGAGCCTTCAGAGGCATAGGGCCTAAGGCAAAGGTCACTTTGCTGGGGCCCAAAGACAGTAATGCTATGCCGCCTACCGTGCGTTAAGTGCTGTATAAAAGAAAAGATGAAGTTATAAGACATAGCGTATTTCTTCATAAGAAATCTGAATGGGGAGGCAGGGAGAATACTAGAATTCATCAAGTGAACAAACATAATAAGACAGAAAGTTTTCCAAGTGTCCAGAAATGTGAGGCACTTTGTACATATTACCTGCAGTATCCCCGTAAGTCCCAGGCTGCCTGCCCCCAGTGGCAGGGACTGCTTCAACAGCCACGAAGCCTTGCAGAGCACCTGGTACAAAATCAATGTACAATAAACGTTGATGTGAAAGTAGCGTGTGGCCACCAAATAGAACTGAAGCTTCTAATGCCTTAAGAATAAGTTCTCATCATGCTAATTTGTCCTCCACTTCTGTTTTTTTTCTCCCATCCATCCTCTTAATTCTTCTTATCCTACGCAAAAGCAATACTTTAGAAGTTAACCTTACCTACTTTCTTTGCTTCACTATTCCCATGCATATTTGATATTTTCCTCCCATTTTATTCTCTTTTAATTATGTTAACCACAGGGGTAGTGTAAACACTTGCATATACCTTTAACTATTGAACAGACATCAGAGGACTTTTTCCTTTGCATCCTGTGTGATTTCATTTCTATTAATGAAGTTTCTGAAGTGAGTCATAGTAATCTTCAACTTTATTCAAGAGGTTTTTTATAAAAAAAAGTAACCTTCTTGAGGTTACTTTCTAGACCCATTAAAAACGGGAAGTCTTAATTATATCCAGTGATGAAGAGAAAAGAAATAGCTGATGTGAAATGAACCCAAAACATTTGTCATCTGTTTTGGAACGGAGAGCTATACATGCACGAAGACACATAAACACATGTTCTAATACACCCTCTTAAATGCTGGATATTTGATCCTATCTTGGTTTAGCTCTGCTCACTTTAATTATGATCAAAAGCTGAGACTTGAGAAATTATCCAGTTATTTGTCAAACACCCACGAAGTTCATAGTACCATATGAGGTCCTTGGAACACAGCATGCTAAGGAGGCAGTCCTCTTCTTAAGTTTATAATCTAAGAAAAAAGAAAATAAGAATTATAGTAACTACAAAATGAATAGGTCAAAGATTGCATTTGCAAGTTATGGGATAGATTGAAGGAATTCAAATCTTACCTAATCATTGGTTGGCAAAAAAGCATACACAAAAGGAGATGTGATACATTCAATTTAATTTTATAAAATTAAGGTAAAATTTACTTACAGTGAAATGCTTAGACCTTAAGTGTGCAATTCAATGATTTTTCACAAATGTAACAAAATATCAATTATGATAGAGAATATTTCCATCACCCCAAATCATTTGTTAACATCCGTAGGATCTATCTAGTGAATCCTCTCTTTCATTCCTGATTTTAGTAACTTGTGTAATTTAGTAATTCTCTCCATTTTTCTTGGTCAATTCAATTTTATCACTTTCTTCAAAAAGCAACCTTCAACTGTTAATTATTCTTCATTGCTTATACATTTTCTATTTTATTCATTTCTGCTCTTTATTATTTTTTCTTATACTTTTTTTGACTTTAATTTGCTCCTCTTTTTCTAATTTCTTAAGTTAGAAACTGAGATAACTGATTTGAGAACTTTGCCATTTTCTAACATAAGCATTTTAAAAAATAAATGACATTTTAAACATTTTCCCACAGCTTTTGAAGTATTTTTTATAATCATTCAGTTTGAAATATTTTCTAATTTTATCTATATTTTTTCTTTGACATATGTTGCTTCATTTTCAAATATCTGGAATTTATTTAGGTATTTCATTTGTAATTAATTTCTAATTTAATTCCATTATACTCTGAGAATATACTATGTAAGATTTCAACCATTTGAAATTTATTAAGAATTATTTTATAACAGAATATGGTCTAACTTGGCAACCATTTTATATTCACTTTGAAAAATATGTATTCTTCACTTATTTGGTGAAACATTCTATAAGTTTCAATCAAGTCAAATTATCTTCCATGTCCTTATTGATATTTGTCTACTTGTTTTATCAACCTGTTGTATTAATTACTAATAGAGGGATGTTAAAATTGTGGATTTGTTTATTTTTCTCTTTTGTTCTTTCAGTTTTCCTTCATATACTTTGAAGTTCTCTTATTAGGTTTCTATATCCTTAGGATTTTTATGTCTTCATGATGAATCGATTCTTTTCTTATAAAAGGTTCCTCTCTATCTCTGATGATATTCCTTGTCTTGAAGTCTATTTTGATATTAATATAATTACAACTGTTTTCTTTTGCTTATTGTATGCATAGTATATCTTTTCTTATCCTTTTACTTTGAACCTACCTGTGTGTTTCTGTTTAAAGTGCGGTCTCTTGTAGACAGTTGGGGCTTTTTTTTTTTAATCCATTATGACAATCTTTCCCTTTTAATTGGAGTGTTCAATCCATTTACAGCGAACATAACTATTGATATGGTTGGAATTGAGTTTACCATCCTGCTTTTAATTTTCTATATGTCCCATCTTTTATTTTTTCTCTTCATCTTTTTTCTCATTCTTTTGGCTTAACTAAATTTTTTTTTAATTTTTATTATTAGTTTCAAATATACATTACATTGGTTAGACATTTATATAGTTTATGAAACAGTACCCCTGATTACTCTTTCTCTCCTCTGGCATACATACTTTTAATATTACATTTTGATTCTTTGATTCTTCTATTGGTTTTTGTTTTTTATTTTTAGCTACACATCTTTGAATTATTTTCAACGGTTGCTCTAGGGATTAAACTATGGACCTTTAATTTACTACAGTTTAACTGGTGTTAATAGTATATACATAATATATAAGAGATTATGTAGTAAAATTCCATTCCTATCCTTCCATATTCTGTTCAATTTTGTAATATATTTTACTGTTACATTTTAAAATCTCACTAAGCAATGTTACTAATTTTCTTTAAATAATACTCTTTTTAAAAGAAATTAAGAAGTCCAACGTATATAATTGGAATTCCAGATGGAGAGAAGAGAAAGAATGAAGGAGAAAATACATTTGAAAAAATAATGGCTAAAATTTCCCAAATTTTGTGAAAAATATATATTTAGAGACATATTTATTTAAGAAGTTTAGTAAACCCCAAGCTGGACAAAGACAACTCACACACACAGACACACACACACACACACACACACACCCCAAGTTGGAGAAAAGGAGATATACTTCGTACAAGGGTACAATGATAAAAATCACTGAATCAGCTAAATTCTCATTAGAAATAATGGAGGCCAGAAGACAATGAACACCTCTTTAAAGTGATAAAAAGATACAAGAAGAAAGCTGTCAGCACAGAATTCTAAATGCAGCAAAAATACCTTTCAAAAGTGAGTCTGGTTTTCTGTATTTATTGGGTGAAGTGTTCAAGCAATTCCCTCCACAAATAATGATTATAAAATCTGGACAAAATATTTTTTAAAAAATGATTTAAAGGCATTCAAAATAAACCAGAAGAGAATTAACACTTGAAAATCCACAATTGAAATGAGTAAGAATTGTCAGTTTGTGGCATTTTTGCCTTAAAATATTCCCCAAACTCCATATATCCAGAACCAGAAAACTGAAGCCTTAGTCATTCAGTGTGACAGAGGACAGAGTTCAAGGCTGAAAGAGTAGCTAGAAATTTAGGAACACAATCTTAGAAAGTGCAAGAATGCAAATATGTAACTATAAATCTGTCCATATTCCTAGCTGACCACAAAACTATGAGTTCATGGGAGATCTCAATCAGAAGATAACGGCCTTAGTCCAATCAAGTTAACTGCCTATTAAAATTTAAAAAACACCAGTCCTTAGTAGAATATAAGAATATTCAGTGTTGCTTCAATGTACTATCCATAATGTTCAGTTTTCAATCAAGAATTACTAGCCACACAAAGAACAGGAAAGCATGACCCATCAGGAAGAAAGGAAGTCAATAGACAGTGACTCCAAGAGGCCCGTAGTTGTATATAGAAGTCAAAGATTTTAAAGCAGCTGTTATAAAGAATTAAAATGTGTTTAGAGAATTAAAGGATAATACAGTTTCACTGTGTGAACAGATAGAGAATCTCAATAGACACATATAAATTATTTTTTTAAAAGGAACAAATAGAAATTCAAGATTAAAAAGTAGAATGATAGAATGGAAAGTTCACTCAATGGACTCAACATTACATTCGAGATGGCTGGAAAATCGGCGAACTCTAAAGAGATCAAGAGATATTATCCAATATAAAAGACAAGCTGAAAAAAGATTGAACCACTTTCAAAAACCTGTGGGACAATGTAATTAGAGTCTCCTTTCAAACCCTCGAACGATAGACTGTATTAACACCATGCTAACTCACAAGTGTCAGTGATTCAGCACTTCCTTTACTTAGAAGTAACAACTCTCCTCTTAGTGAGGGCCAAATATAATAAGAAAATTTATTTAACTGGACTCATGCTTTTATTTCCAAGATAGACTTAATTATGGTAGTGTAGACTGGCACTGGAACTAAATTGAAACAATTTAAATCTGAAAACAAATCGTACACAGTTACTGAATTTGAATACATTTTAGCTGCACTTCAAACAAATTTAAAGGATTTTAAAAGCACTTTACCAGTTCAAATTGGAAGTGAATGTTTTTATAAAACTACTAAGTAAATTTGGACAACAAAAATATTCTCCAAAACTACCTAAAGTAAATTGATATTCAGTTGGTTAAATTTCTGTGCCTTGAGAAGTGAAAGCAATGTTTTTTGACCTTTGAGCATTATATGGAATCTTTCTAGAAGAACTAGAAGTTTTCTTTTTTGTTTCATTTTTGTTTTTTAAAGACACTGCCACCTTTAATATAACAGTGAATGACATATTATGGAGAAAGATTAATGGATGGAAAAACTGAGAGAGGGAACTCCTTAGGTCTAGCCACAGTGTGATGGAGTTCTCCCAAAAAAGTCAGCGCATTTCAACAAAACCAGACTCTAGTCTGAATTTGGTGACTTGTGTTTTCATTTGTAATTCTAATCACATTTTTATTTGTTCTGCACTTTCTTCTTGGCATTGCTAATTATTGACACGAGGGACAAGTTGATCAAATTTGTGGCTAAAATGGGAGGCCTTGTACCTGACAGGACTTTGTGTTTATATTTTTTATAGCCTGGGGTATAAGACTTCATCCAAACTTAAGCGAGTGAGATGTTTAAGATACAATGAGTGGGGATGGAAATTTCCAGCCCTTCAGATGGGTGAAAGGACAAGAAATATGTATTCTTGTACTTTTACTTTAGGTTTATTTACTTTTCTCAGCACATTTTCCCCATGTAAAATATGAGGAGGAAATTACTTTACTTTGGATCTCTGTAAACTCCAAATTCCTTTGGCCATAATGCAGACACATATTGAAAACTGGTCCAGATTGTTAACTGTCTATCATTTTGATTTTGCTCTTCGCATTGAAAAAACTTGACAAGCTTGTCAGAGGCCATGTAGCCCCCTCAATTATCCTTCACTATTTTCTCTTATGGAGTTCCTTTCCTGCATATCCAAGTGTTCGAAACAGTCTATCTCCCCAACTCCCCAAATTCTGAAAATTAGGGGTGTTTTCCTGTTTTTTTTGTTTTTGTTTTTGTTTTGTTTTGTTTTGTTTTGTTTTAGCCGAGTACAGAGAATAGGCTTATCCCCTCTTATTCCAAAGAATCCAGACTCTGCTCACTTGGAGGGTAAAACAGCATCAAAGCCCGGTCATTAATTACAAAGCATTAAAGAACCAAATTATTTTTTAAAATTAAATTCAGGAAATTATTCTACACCTGTACCTAGGGTACATACCTCCAGGTTCATTGAGCCAATACCTGAGTATCTAGGCAAAGCTTGCACTTTAAGTTCAGGAAAAGTGTTTCTTCATATGTGGAGGTTTTTTGACCCTGTTAGAAAACCCTCTGCATGGAGGTCAGCCTAGTCAAGAATTTCTGTGAACTGTTCAATTTCTTTTACAAAGTAACTCAGTCTCCCCAGCAAGTATACAGATTATCTCTAAGATCAAGTCCCATGTTTCAAGGCTACTTATAAGATCCTAGTCTACAAGTCAATCAAGGGAGGACATGGCAATTGTTTGTTGTTCGTGTTCACGATATGGAGGCAACATTAACAGCTAGTCCAGATCATCAAGACAGCTGAAAGGCCCATATAAACCACATAATTTTTAAAGTGCTTTTTCATCTTAATCATCTATGTGAGAGAGAGGATGCAGGAAAAAGTCTACCAAACTGGCTTTACCCAACAGTTTGCAAATGTAGGTAATTATAAAAATTATCTGAGAGTTCTGTGAAAATACTGATTTCTAAGCCCCATCTCAGAGACTTGAGTTAGCAGTAAGGCTTTTAAAATTTATATAATTTGAAAAGCTCCTTGAGTGATTAGTGATCATTTAGGCTTAATTTTTTTTTTTCTTATAGAGTATAAAATAATCATTAAATTAAATTAGGATGACAATAGAACAAATTACAGCTGAGTATCTACATGACTCAACTCAGTGGTTTTGCATAATGACCAAAATAATGTTAGCAAAATCAGAAATAACTTTTTAAGTTATGTGTGGATTCATGGCTGTATATAAAGCTAGCCGAACTCTGGAGGGCTTCCTCTGCTTAGACTTCTCGTCCCTCTTCCTACCATCCATCCCCTCATCTGAAAAAATTACTTTTCTTTCCCAATAAAATATCTTTATTGTCATTGTTAGATAATACAAAGTAGTATATGTAAGGCAAAAAAAAAAATCTAAACAACATATAGAGTAAAAAGAACTAAAAGTAAAAATGATTTCAAACTCTACCGTGTGCACATAACTTTCATTATTTGGGGGCCCATATTTTCATAAAACTCTTTATGTACATATAGAAATGCCTAACTCTCTATATATATATTTATATGACTTATACACTAGATTATTGATCAGAAATATTAACACCCTCCCCTATCCCAACATCCATGAGTAGAGTACATTTCCCCATACCTTGGCTTTGTCATTCCCTTTGGCAAACAAATGACAGTGGACTCAAGCCTAGGCCTGAAGATGCATTTCACGTCTCCTCTTGACCTCTTGACCTTCTGCCATCCCACGAGAAGAGCCTGCCCCAGCTTTCCTGCTCATCCTAGGAAGAGGGTGAGAAACACATTGAACAAAGCCTTCCCTGCCAGTCCAGCCAAGCCACAGATATAGAAGATAAATAAACACTTATTGCTCTGTCACTGAGAGTCTGCAGTTCTTTGTTATAACAGGTAGACAATGAAAAACATTTTTAAATAATGAATTGCATAATATTATCCATGCATACATGAACACCATATTTTTTCGGGTTTCTGTTGTCGCTTTTTGTTTGATTGTTTGCTCGCTCACTTCATCTCTCCTACTCTCCTTACTATACCCATTCCTCTGACCTCCAGGTAACAAATGTTACCAATCTAGAGTGTATCTTTCTGTACCTTTCTCCTTTCTCATATCATTACACACAAATATACAAACATATATATAAAAATTGATCATCATTGTTTTACAAAAATATATTTATATATTTATATGACTTACAACTATGTAGATACTCAAAAATATATTTATATATTTATATGATTTACAACTATGAAATGTCGTGAAGGGGCAGTTCAGGTATATATATATACACACATACATACAGATGATGGTCTCCAACTTACGAAGTTTAGACTTTATGATGGTGTGAAAGCAACATGCATTCAGTAGAAACCATACTTCAGATTTTGAACTTGATCTTTTTCTGGGCAAGTGCTGCTCCCTCGTGAAGCTGAGCAGCAGCTCCCAGTGCACCACACAATCAGGAGGGTAAATACTCGATACTGTACAGTGTACTATGTCGCCAGTGTTTTATTTTTAAATATTGTGTTTTATGTTTTCACATCTCAACATGTCTACAAAACACCGATCTGTGTCTCCTGTTTCTGGTGAGAAGAAGGCAATGACTCTTGAGATGAAATTCAAAATAATTGCCCAGCTATGGACTAATGTAAGTGTTTCGAGCACATTTAAGGAAGGTTAGGCAAAGCTGTGTTTGGCAGGTTAGGTGTATTGAATGCATTTTTAACATACAACATTTTTGACTTATAATGAGTTTTTAGAATGTAACCCCATCATAAGTTGAGGAACATCTGTGTGTGTGTGTGTGTGTGTGTGTGTGTATACATATATATAAAATATATGACTGAGGAATGCAAACTTCTCTCAGGGTCAGGAAAAGGTTCCCTGAGGAAGTAGTATTTAAGCTGAGCCATAAGAATGGTATTACGGGCCAAACCGTTTCCTCAGAAAATTTATATGTTAAAGTCCTAATCCTTAGTACCTCAGAATGTGATTGTATCTGGAGATAGGGTCTTCATTAAAGAGATAAATTGATTAAAATGAGGTTATCGGGGTGGCCCTTTATCCAGTATAACTGGTATCCTTATACGAAGAGGAAATTTATACACAAACATACAGAGGGACGACCATATGAAGACGCAGGGAGAAGGTGGCCATCTGCAAGCCAAGGAGAGAGGCCTCGGAAGAAACCAACCCTGTTGACAACCTGATCTCAGACTTCCAGCCTCCAGAACTATGAGAAAATAAATTTCAGCTTAAGCCATTGAGCCTCTGGTACTTTGCCATGGCAGCCCCAGACAACTAATAGAGATGGGTAGGAGCTACCCATTACAGGGACACAGGGCAAAGGGTACTTACACATTGCTGGTGGGAATGTGAATTTTAATAGCCTTCTTGGAGATCAATTTGGCAATAGCTATTTAAATTTGTTTCTAGTTCTTTTGCCACTACAACAATGGAATTAAAATATATAAATGTGTATATGTATACACACACACACACACACACACACACACACACACACACACAAACTTATCCTCAGTTACCAAATGGTGCTTTCATTTCCACAGACAAATTACAGGACTAGAATTGCTGGCATCAGATCATAAAAATATGCTTCTCTTTGGGGTTCCCCAGAGTCCTATTGTTCCTAAGATCACACTATAAAATTGCTGCTTTCAAAATATTTCATTTCCTAAAACTCAAGCAGCATATTAAGTATGGAAATCACTTAGGAAAATCACTATTAACAAAATAAAAGGTAACAAGATTCTGTAACAACGAAGATTGTATTCATTATCTATTGTTGTGTAACATATTACCACAAATTTAGCAGCTTAACACAATGTGCATTTATTATTTCATCATTTCTATGGGTCAGGAATCTAGGAATGGCTTAGCTAGGTCCTCTGCAAGGCTACAGTCAAGGTATTAGGTGGGCCGTGTTCTCATCTGGAGGCTCAACTGGGGGCAAATCTGCTTCTAAGCTCATTTGGGCTGTTGATAGAATTCATTCTTTGTGGTTGTAAGGCTGAGGGCTCTGACTTCTCATTGACTGGAGGCTGGGAGCCACCTATAGTTCCTTGCCATGTAGGTTTCTCCGATGTTGCCATTTACGTCATCAAGCCAGCAAGAGCCTATAAAGTGAGCGGGCTAGCAAGACAGAGTCTTATATAACACAATCACAGGAGTGGCATCTCATCATATGCGTTAAAAGCAAGTCACAAGTCCTGTCTATACTCAAGGGGAGGAGATTACACGAAGGTGTATCCACCAGGTGGCAGAGGTCATGGGGGGCACCTTCAATCTGTCTGCCACACAGATTTAAAACCTTTTTTGCCTGTGAGTTAAGATATACACTCCCTTTCCTTGATACTATATAGACTAATCAGCATGTCTGACTTCCCAAAGCAAGTTAGTAAGGACATCTGCCATTTCTTGGTCCCTTCCGAGACTTTCTATCATTTGATATTGCTTTCACTGGCTTTGTCACAAGAAAATTCGAATCAGCAAACATTTGTTGAATATCTTCTAAGGAACAATCTTTTCCAAGGTTGTGAGAGGTCTAACCACTTTCGTTTTTTGAAGCTACTGTTATACTAAAACATTTGAGGAAATGACTAATAATGCTTATAACATTGTTGCACATTTTCAATGGGAATTTTAGAACTGAATGATACAATATCTGAAATAAAAAAATTCATTGGATGGACTTAATAGCAGAACAACGTTGAGTAGAAAAAGTTAATTTCAAGTTAGATCAATAGAAATGGTCTAATCTGAAAAATAGAAAGACAAAAATTTGAAAAACTTAACAAGAGCCTTAGGAATCTAAGGGACAATATCAAAAGAGCTGACATATGGGAAACTGGAATCCCAAAAATAGAGAACAGAAAGAATGAGGCAGAAAAATATGTGAGGAAACGATGGCGACAAAACTTCCCATATTTGGTGAAAGACATAAATTATCATATTCAAGAAGCTTAGCAACTCCCAATCAAGATAAATACAAAGAAAACTGCATCTAGACAGACTAGAGTTAAACCATTTGTGAGGGACAATTTCTGACATGGCTTCCATGACCCCAACCTCCTGGCATTTACGACCCTGCGGAATAACCTCCCCTTGAGTTCGGTCTCACTCTTGTGACTTGTTTCTGATGAATAGAATACACAAAAGTTATGGGATGTAACTTCCATGAATAAATTACCAAAAAATGTGACTTTTCTCTTGGGAGTACGCCCTCTCTCTCTCTCTCTCTCTCTCCCTCTCTCTCTCTCTCTTTCTCTATCTCTCTCTCCCTTCTTCCCACTTTCCTTCCCTCCAAGATTCTGAATTCTTAACCCAAAGAAACTGTAAGGTAATGTGTATTACGTTAGCTGCTAAGTTTTAAAACAATTTTTTACACAGAAATAATAACCAATACACTGCTGAAACCAAAAATAAAGAGACAATTGTGAAACAATATGTTATATACAAAAGGAAAAATTACTCAATAACTTTGGACTTTTCATCAAAAATTATGGGTGGAATATTTTTTGACTGCTTAAGGAATAAAACTGTCATTTCGGCATGCTATATCAGCAAAAATATCCTATGAGAATGAAAGAAAACTAAAACAGTTTTCAAGTAAATATAAACTAGGAGATTTCATATCTACTAGAAGTGTGGTACAAGAAATGCTAAAGGAAATTCATCAGACTGATGAATTTAGGGAAATGACACCGAAGGGAAGCTCGGATCTTCAAGAATGAATCAGGATCATCAGGAATAGTAAATATCTAATATCTAATAAATATACACGGCTCTTAATTTATTTAAAATAAGTACGAGTTTTTAAAGCACAAATTATAGCATTATTTTCGGAGTTTATAATGTATGCAGACGTAATGCACATGGCAACCAGAGCATAGAGGATAGCAGAGAGAGGGGTAAATGAGCCTATACCAATAAAGATGTATATATTTTATGCGACGTGATACATTAAATCCAAACAAACTGTGAAAAGTTAATGATGTGTAATGTAACCTCTGGAGTGAACAACTAGAAATTAATGCAAAAACATGTAGCTAAAGGGCCGACCGCCGTGACGTGGCGTGGAGTCAGCGGCCGTGCGACTGAGCGACGTCCGCGGCGTCCTGCCCCCCACGTCCCTGCTCAGCTCCCTCGGACGTGGGCCTCTGGCTTCTTTCATGGAGTCAATCCATATCATATTTGGTCTTCCTCTTTTCCTGCTGCCTTTTATTTTTCCAAAAAGCCAGTAGATAAATAAAAATATAATTCGGAAATTATTCGCGTAATCCAAAGAGAATGGAGAAGGAGGAAACATCGAAACAAAACAAAAAACAGAGGAGACAAACAGAAAATAAATAATAAAACACCAGGCTTAAATCAGACTATACCCATCATCATATTAAATGTCAATGGACTAACCATTCCAAAAAGGGAACGAGGAATATTAGAATAAATTACATTATTTTAAAAAAAGCAGGATGTAACTCAGAAATGCATTTAAAACAATGCTTTCTTGACTTTTATCCATCATTTCTAAGTGCTTTTAACAGAAAGATTTTCAGGCCTCTATTTTTTCTAGACCAGAAATCTTAACATCTGTCTTTACCGCAAGATTACTAGGAAGAGGAAAAAGAAGACAACGACCACCAGCTCATAGCCTACATTCTATCCCTGGCTGGGAGACAGCCTTAAAAAACAGAAGAAGAGGAAGTCTAGAGGAAAATGATTTCCTAGGCATCTAAACCAGTTATGCATCATGTGCCTGTGGTCTATGGACTTCGAATTGTCTTCTTCCCCCTGTTTCTCATTTGACAAGTATTTTGGAGCACCTTTCTGCCAGGCACTGTGCTATAAATTGGAAATAAGGAAAGAAGCAAAATAGACACAGCCCTTAGGAAGCGGTCCAATTGAGTAAATAAACATTTAAAAAATACTCGGGTTATTATTTAAAATCATTATGACAAGTGTTCAGCATAAGTTACCATGAGGGCCAGGCTGCAGATGACTTCAGCAGAGACCCCAAGCTTCATCTATTGGGGACACTCAATTATCTTGGAGAACCAAAAAGAAAGCTTGATGAGCAGCAAAAACTCTCATTCCCCATGCTGTCATCAGTTTTCTCCATTGGGATGAATTTATTACTGGACATTTCCATGTGTTAAGAATCCACAACTATACGCCACCCTGTTCCTGTCTAAGCAGAAAGTGTTTACGATACAGCAGACGCTCCTCACATGGAATCCAGGAGCTATGGGCACACTGATGTGAAGGCTGGCCATCCTCGATGTGCTTTAACGTGCCATAAACCTGTGGCACTTCTGAGGGGAGAAACAAAATGGCACATGTGCACCAGTCAGGGTCCAGTTCAAAGAGAGAAACTACACAAATCATTTTAACAGAGAATTTAACCTAAGTAACTTTCAGTCATTTATATAGAACCGAAAAAGGCAAATGTGGAGGCTAAGGTATCACAAAGGTAGTAACACAGGAAACAAGAACTGCCCTTAGGGCTGAGGGGCACAAAAGAAGACATTGAGATTATTAAAATGTAGAAGCCTGGAGGAGGAGTCACATGGAGCTGGGACCCAGTCCTTTGAGAAAAGACACTGGTCAGCTGAGTTTGCAGTAATGCTGGTACTGGTGATGAAAAACCTGCAGACAGAACCAAGCGGTGCTATAGCAATCACCTGTCACTGTCAAGGTGAAGAATCATTTCTGTGTTGACAATGACAGTTAACGGGAAGGGGCAAATCCCCCTTTCCTCTATTCTTCTAGTTCCCCTCTAGCATCCCCTATTGTCAAAGCCTAACAACTTGGTTTGCAGGGTCCAGCAATACAAGGCAAAGAATAGAATGGCGGGGCAGAAACTAGTTAATAATTGTCACAATGTGACAGAGCAAATCAAAACTGCTGAACTAAAGACAGTGAGAATTTGAGAGGCTGAGAGTAGACTGACCAACTCGGTGAAGGGGAAAAATAGTCAGAATGAACTTAGGTGACTTTATGTAGATTGGCCTTTCTTTACCACCAGTTCTTTACCACTTGGGAACTGGGAGCAGGGGCTGCTAAAGATGAGTTCAAAATACCTTTAGACCTGTCCCTTATTCATTAACAGTACAGTTTTTTTTTTTTGTTTTTTTTTTTAATTAGGACCAGCTCAAGTATGTCATAATGCATGCTCTCCCCCAAGTTTTCCCAAAAACATTGTCTGGACTTTCTCCTTATAAACTTCACCCCAGTTACCTGGTACTTACACTTTCAGAAACTTCAACTCTAGAACACCTGTGAGCCTGATAAAAAGCCTAATGTAAATGCAGTAAGAGCCTGAAGCTAGTTTGAAATAGATGTCATTAAAGTCATGCACTTTATCTAGACAGAATATTTAAATTAATATTACACTTAATAATTACTTAGCTGGTTTCCCTTGGCAACCACACAGGAGTGGCTGAACAGAAAGGAAGAGAAAAATGTTACATCACTCTGGCAGCTTTAAGAAGTTACCATGGAGAAGAGAGATGCAGCAAGAAAGAACATTTTCACCATCAGAGCCAGAATAATAGCATGCAGTGTGGAAGCACTCAGCCCTACAAACCAATAGTTTCAGAAGCATCAATGAAGGAAGAGGCAGTCCAACTGTGAATGAAGACAGCCTGACAGAATTTAGGGAAAAAAGTTGTTAAATGTACCTGCCTCATCTCCTTGAGGAGTGTCAGTTTTATCAAGATTGGGACGACCGTGTGTTTGTTTACCACTGCACGCTCACTGCCTGGAACAAGATAGACATTGGATCAATGAATCATGGATAACCATAGTCACGCCAAATCACAAAAATGGCAAATGCAGAGCTATATGTAGCAATGTCATTTTGAAAAGTCATTATTATGATAAGCCACTACCTGAGGGCCAAAAAAAAATAGGACCAGAGAGAGTTATTTTACTTCAAGAACAAAAATGTACTGATACGGACCCCTACCCTGATTCTCAATGGGCAAAAAGTGAGAATTTGGTTCAATATATTTCCTTAAATAAGAACAGTATTTCTCCCTCTCAACTAATCTGTTTAGAAGCTTTTGTTCAGTTGCTGTTCAGAGACTCTTCTGTTAGGATGGATGTAATGGAAGAAAAAGATACATAATGAACAGTTATACGATTATCTCGCAAGTGGAGATGGCAGAGGAGGTGCCTTGAGAATAACTTTGAAAGCCATATCCCATTTGGTGTAACCACAGGATGCGAAAAATTTAAGAGTCTAATAAGTAGCAACTGGAATTGTTGTTATGGTTCTTTTAACATTAAAAGGCTGTATGGGCTTTTAGACTTTTACTTCTTTTTAAGTCCAAAGTTAAGATTTTTAAGAGAAATGTTTTTCAAATTAATAGTCACATCAAGAGCGACTATAAAGCCAGATAAATCACTCCCCCACAAAACCCAGTTATTTGTCCTTATTGAAGAGCAACTAAAGCAGCCATGCCAAGGAATCGATGTCCTAGGGGAAAGGAAAATAAATGGGAACACACCAGATAAGTTCTTGGTGAAAAAAACAACTTCAAGATGTTCTTTGAAAAAATCAAACGAGCCCAGAAAAAGTAGTGGATCCAAATATATTAATAAATATTTTTGTAGCTCAAAACTAATATTAACTATTAAGGAGGAAAGAAAGAGAAGAAAGGAGGGAGGGAGAAACAGTAATAATAAATCACTAGTTTGAAAAGGGCTAAACGTGAGGTAGAAGCAACACGAGTAGTACAAAGTTAAAGCATTCTAATTTCTACTTTTTCCTTATTCTTTTTGTCTTCTGAAATTTTCTATTTTTATATGTGCATTATTTTTATAATCAGGATAAACTATTAATGCTGGTTTTTTTAATGTTTATTTTTGTTAATGATAAGATTCTACTATGTAAACCAATACAGTCTAAATGTAACATTTTCTATAGATTCATGATTATAAAATCAAGGTCCAAAAAAACCAGTAACTTGTCAAGATTGCACCCTGAGTGGAGAATGACCTAAAAGAGAATTCAAGCATCTTTCCTTCTAGTTTTACACTGGGTCAATAAAAACAAATCAGTTCTTATTTATATCTGTCACCAAAATCTTATTTACATTACAGACCACGAACCAGGATGTGGATTATTTTTAAGCAGGTTTTAAATCCCCCTCTCCACAGCTCCAATGAGTTTACAATGAAGAGAATTCAAGAAGAGTAACAATTATCAGCTTCGACTTTAACCTTTTAGATTTTCTCCATGGTCTGCTACTCTAACTGGTATTAATTTTTAAGAGTTCCATAAAATGATCAGAGAATCTACAATCTCTAACCAGACTCTAAACTTGGAAATAATGTTCTTACCAAACAATACAGAAAAGAGCACTTCTTCTCAAGGAAACATGGGCAGTAATCTCAAATAAGTAAATATGCGTTATACTCTGAAAAATACGTAAGGAGGAGGAAGATCTCCCCTTATGATCTCCCTTTGGTACTTTGTTTTCCTCCATGCCCCTTTCCTTTATTTTGTTGAATTTCCTGTTTTCATTGTTCTTATTACTCTTTCTGATAATCTTGAATTCCATAATGAATTATCTAATAGTTTCTTAAACATTTATAAGTGTTTGTATTTGCATTTCCCTGTTAATATCAAAATTCAACAATTATGCCTCTCACCTATACTATAAAATGAGACCTTTATACATTTTAACAAGTTCAAAAATGTTTATATTTTACATTAACAATCAATGAACCTAAGTCAAAGAATACTCAGAAGTATGGTTTTTCTATTTAGTGTCCTTCCTTAGCCATCGCAATATAGTCCTTAACTATATAACGAGCATTATTTTGACTTACAAAGGTTTTATTAAATATTAGATTTTATTCCTTGTGTTTTATGTCTTCCCCATCTTGAAATTTCTGATTCAAAATTCATTTGGTTACAATACTTCCTTGAATAATTATATTTCTGTAAAGGATACCTGTGTTAGGGAAAATTGTTCCTTGCTATTTATTCTTTCTTTTCTGGAGTAACAAGACCTCAAAAATTTATCTGGACACATGGTTTCCCAGAAGAACTTACTTATCTTAGCCATTTTTATAGCTGGGCATGGCCACGTGACATTCCGATAAATGGGATATAAACAGATGTGATGTGTTCCATTTCCAGACCTTGCCTTAAAGGAAAGGAGGCATCCTTCCGCTTTCTTGTATTCCTCTCTGCTGATGCAAATTAATATGTGATAAGAGAAGCTGGAGGAGCCGTCTTGGACCATGAGATGGAAGTTCGGTGGTGGTACAAGCCGCAGTGCCCAGTGGTGAGTGAGTGAGTATGGTCCTGTATGCAGCTGCCTACGATGGCTTCCTTTCTCCAGGCTTTTTAGCCTGGTTCTCTAGCATTCCTAGAAATGTTATGAACCATCTGGCGTATTTCCAATATATTCTTTTTCTTCTTAGAACCGCCAGTTTCTGAAATTTGCAACTGAGAACAATGCGACAGATCTTGGAGAGGTGTGGTTACAGGCAATAGCCCCTCAGGTAAGTGAAGAAGAAATGGACATATGCTAAATTATATGCTCCGATGGGAGCTGAAGAGACTTGGTAATCCATGGCACATGGTCTCCGAAGAGCTAATTACATTACCACCTGTGGTGACCGATCTGGAAGAAAGTGCTTGTTGAAGGCATTGATACCGAAATGGCACTGTCGTCGACTGCCATGTAGGTTATGAGGAATTCCATGACTATGGCAAGGGGTAGCTTTTCGAATGGCCCTCGAAAGCTTAAAGGAAGACAATGACTGCTCAGATTCCTAAATTTTTGACTTATGTCACCGTCTGAAAACCATGAAGTTCCTAATATTTTGCTAGACATTTAGTATATATCTTTGCTAGATATTTTACTATATATCTTTCCTGAAACTACAGGACTGCGACAGCTGGAAAATGAATGCAAAGTCTGACCCCTAAGCTTACTGAATTACAGGGCTATGAAACCTACGGCCTTGCTATCTGTCTAAGAAAGGGCACTAATCCAGAAAGACTGAGACCCTGTAATTGGAACTGGAGTATATAAAAAGATCGGGAACACCTTCAATCCCTATTACCACTGAATCTCTCTTCCTAACTGAAAAAAGTGTTTTTTCTAACCCCGCGATTCTCCAATTCTTAGTGGACACCAACTGGGTGTCCCATAAATTTAACTCAATTCTGACACTATGTGCCTGGAGATAGCATCAGATCCCGCGGGTTAAGGACTCAGTCCCACAAGACTGCCCCCACTTCAGACACCAATAAAAATTCCAGGTTGTCACCGGTGCTTCTAACCATCGGGCTCTAGATCAGAGGTTCCTATGACTCCCTCTTTGGGTTTGTTTAATTTACTAGATCGGCTCACAGAACTCTGGGAAATATTTCACTTACTTGATTATGTGGATACCAAAAAGGAATATGTCTGCCAAGAAGAATTCCTTGTGGTTAACTGGGCCCAAATTCATAATCGGAGTCAAGCAACCACTGTTTACAGAGGCTTCTCACCCACACTGCATTTCACAGAAAGGCAGCAGATGGAGCTGCCAAACATCTTGCATTGTGCTCCTGCTGGCTGAGCTGAACCTTATAAAGGAGTTCCTGGAATCAATCATATTTTGACCAATGGGCTTAGATCTGCCCTGTCCAATTGAAACTGTGTAGCTATATCCTCATTTGCATCTTTACTGACCAATCAAAGAGGCTCCATAATGACTAATCGGAACACAAGAAGCCAACCAATCAGGACAGTGCTATTTGGACCAATTGAAAAGCAAACATTTTGATTTCTCGTTTACACAAAAATGGCCCAATCGGGGATTAGGGCAGCCACTTTCCCTATATAAGCAAGCTTCCCCACTTTGTCTCAGGGGAACACACTTTGGGTTTCCTCCTGAGGCTGTGTTTCCAGGGTTTGCAAACTGTTCAACTGAATTAAGTTTCTCCTCTTTCCACACCCCAAATTGGGGACTCCTGTTGACATTAGGTTGGTGGCAGTGACTTTTTGTTGACAATTGTCGATTTATTATAAAAGAATTTAAATTAAGAAGAGTCAGATGGAAGAGATGCATAAGGCAGAATATATGGGAAGGGGCGCAGAACTTCCATGCTCTGGGCACACCACTCCCTCCCACGACTCCACTAGTTTACTAACCCATAAGCTCCTCAATTCTCCTTGAAGAGTTTTTATAGAGCTTAATCTGTAGCCATCCTTTCCTTCCCCTTCCCCGAGGTCAGTCAGTGGATGGACCTGAAAGTTCCAAGCCTCTTATCACTTGGTCATTCTGGTGATCAATCCCATCTAGGGGTTCTGTTGGGGCTCCACCTTAAGTCAACTCATGAACATAAACTCAGGTGTGTTCAAAATGGATGTCCAATGAATGACAAAAGACATTCTAGTCATTTAGGAAATTCCAAGGGTTTTTCTGGAGACAAAGACCATATAGATTTCTTATTAAACCACACTAACTAATGGTGCTATTTTTCAGATGTGCTGTTACTTTAAACTGTGAAGACCTTATCTGAAAAGGGAGCAATGTACCTCATGACTCTCTCACATATCTCATTGTGCCAGTTTTTTAACCAAAGCTGATATTCAGCTGTTAACACTAGTAATGTTGTACTGGTAATTTGGGCTATTTAGAGAGTGGCATATGGCTTCTCCAAGATTGTAAAAGTAGAAGCTTTCAGGACTTAAGCTTTAGGACTGGAACTGATGTAGTATCTGTTCCATGCAGGTCACCCAGCCAACTCAAACGCAAGGCAAGGAGACACACAAAGTCACAAATACTATCATAGTTCATGCGGCCCACCAAAGTTTCATTCTACTGCACTTTCTTTCCCTCCCACAACTGTGTTAAATGTGGAACCATTTCAAACTGTGTAGTTATATCTTCATTTGTATCTTTACCAACCAGTTGGAGAGGCTCCATAATGACTAATCAGAACACAAGAAGCCAACCAATCAGGATGGTGCTATTTGGACCAATCGAACAGCAAAAATTTAGATTTCTCATTTACACAAAAGTGGTCTAATCAGGGACTAGGGCAGCCATTTCAAGTGACAAGTAATTTGCTAAAATAAAATGTAGAGATAGGCTAAAGGGGTCACAGTTGTCAAAGAATTTTGAAGCTTTGATGTTGAATGGAATACCTAGGATGATAGCAAGTATTAGGTTGAGAAAATTATGAGGTAGGAGCCAAAGTCTTCAGTGAATGGGAGGAGTAATCTCAAAATGTAAAGATATCAGCAGTGAGGATAGTCAGATAGTGTGAATGCCAAAGAAAGAAGGACTATCACATAAGGATGGAAAAATAATGGTCTAGAATATGGCACCAGGAGAATGTTGACTGCCTCACGTCTCTCCCCTATGGAAATGTGAGAACAGGCAGCTTCCATTCAAGTAAACTTTTCACAAATATTAGAGACAATAATACATGTCTTTGCTGTGTAAAGAAGCAGAATACTTGTACAAGGTTTCAGAGAAAACATTGATCAGAAACCCTCCAAAAACATGAAAATCTGATTGAGGGAGCAAAATTTAGAAAAGACAGACTAAATCCACTAATAAATGTATTTGGCTTCACTGGACAACACTGCAGAAAATAATTAAGCAACTCCAGGTGATTAATATAGAAACAAACAAAATCCATAAGGTAGTTGATTACCATTCGAAATTTTTAAATTGGTTGCTTTCTTCTACATACTCAGAAAGTTTAATATAAAGAACTTCTTTATGTTGTCAAAAATGAAACGTGACATGGAGATCAAAATACAAACATTTACTATTAAACTTACCATTTAAAATTACTATAAACTTTACCAATTAAATTTACCCACTAAGAACTTCATGGCTCTTGGCAGCGAAGATAAAAAGAAGAGAACACACCCTCTGGCAGGCTGGCGGAGCCTCAAAGACAGTTCTAGCCAGGCATGCTAAGAGAATCAGAAAGGGAAGAGGCGACCTTTGAATGCCTGCAGGAAGGCAGGAGGCCCCATTTATGCGCTGATAAAGTGTCTTCCTCTATAGTCGGGTGTAAGAATAGCCACTACTAGAAATGTCCAAAGGAGGGTAGCTCCAGGGGAGAGCCAGGTTTCAGTAAAGGCAAGACTTAGAGGTGAGTTGCCTGTCATCGCTTGAGACAATGGGAGAGTTCATTTAATTGGTGGAGCATGAGTTCCTGAAGACCTAGTGAAATGATTTGGAGAGAGGTAGAATGTAAAGTTTCAGACTGGGTCAGGAACAAGAAAGTTACACATTGATTCATGAAAACAGGAAGGAATGGCAAGGTGAATTTAATCCTGACAGTCTCTTGGAGGATGATGGGCACCTGGCTCGCCCTTGGAGGTGGCCTCTCCAGACCTCTATCTAGCACCCTGGGCTTCAGGCGCCACCCCTCCTCATCCATGAGCTCCTGTCACGCCAAACAGCTCCCACATCTGTTTCCTCAGTTTCTGTTCATGCCAGTGACCAGAGTCTCTACTCTACTCTTCCGAAAAAGATTTTTTAGATATGTAATCTATAATTCTTGTATTCTTGACAGCTTATCTCTAAAAATTAGTCATGCATTCCTCATAGTGCTTGAAATGCTCATATAAGAATTTCTCTGCAGGTCCAGAATAATTGGCAAAGAAGCCTCCGAAGGTGGTAGACTACAGATAACTTGGGTCTGAACATGTGGAGATCCTTTGCAGAATTTCCTTGGCTATTTGAAATGTAAATTTATCCTATCTACAGAGGCAAATTCAATTTTCAATGCAAAAAAATCAGAATTATTTTCTAGGTGCAAAGTTACCTTCTCTTTGATGCTTCCCACCACTATGATATCCTATTAACCACAGAAACGTATCAAAACCTGGAAACAGTCAGCAAAGCTTTAGTTTTCCTTAAGAATACTTTTTAAGCCTGGCACATTTTTCTAAACAATAACAAAACCCTTGCTTAATTTTCTGAGTTATAAAATGTTTTTGTGAAAAACCCTGCAAAAGAGTTTTGATCAAAAGTCAGAAGCTTGTTAAACCTTTTTTTTTTTCCTTTTAATCTTAGTGTGCAGTGCATTAAAATGCCTAACAGCAGGCAACAGGTGAAGCTTTGTTCTTGAACAACCCCTTGGATGTCTGCAGATTTGATATTTAAAATCACCTTAAGTTCAAGGTTGGAAAGACTTTTATTGTTTCAGAGCTCTTGCATATCAGCCTCTTAGTAATATGTCTTGATATAAAATGATGACAAATGCAATAGATACTAGGAAAAGGGGTAATAATTAGTATTGCAAAAGCAATTTCTTTTTTTAAGGATCCTAAATTATTTTTATAAAATATTATTTTAAGACAAATTATCAGGGCCTCATAGATACTTGATATTGGCCAAGAAAGTTATTCTCCAAAAATATGGGGAAAACTTCAGAAAATCCTCTTTTGGCCTCATTCAAAATGTATTATTATCTTTTATGCCCCAAATCTGCCAAGATTTTAAAATAAACTTACTTATGTAACAGTGATTGTAGAAATGTGCTATACTTCAGGGGATTTTGTGGAATATGGCCCAACGTCTTTATTGCCACATAATATCAAAAAATTATTTTCAATAATTATAAGTTTGTTTGTAATACTACCTCAGGTTTGCTGAGCTTGTTATAAACAAATCAAAATTTATCGTTGCTGAAGCTTTAGGAATCACTAAATCCAGGGGTCGATTCCCTGTCCTCACCTTGTTTAGCTGCCCAGCAGCATTCGACGCAGTCAATCACTCCTGCCTCACGACCGTCTTGACTTCCAGGTCATCACACTCTCCTGGTTTCCTCCTACCTCCCAGTTTCTTTTGCGGGCTCCTCCTCTTCTCGGTCTCTTCACTGCTAGACTGCCAGAGGCCAGCGTTGGGTCCTCTTCTCCACCTGTGTTCTCTCTCTCGATGGCCTTCTCCAGTCGTGTGGTTTTAAATATCATGTATATGCCACTGACTCCCAAACAAGGCTGCAGTGTGACACAGGACCCCACCCTTGGAAGAACCCCATGCTTGGTTTAATACTCTACTGTTGCAATCTTGAAATTCTTAATAATTTTTTAACAAGGGGCCCATTTTCATTTTGCATTGGGCCCTGAAAATTACATGTAAAATATACCCTTCTATTAAATTTATATATCCAGACTAGTTGTCTCTCCAGACCTGTGTATCTAACTGCCCGCCCATTCTACATCTCAACTTGAATGTCTAATAGATACCTCAAACTCAGTAAGACCAAAACTCAACTCTTGAATTTCCTTCGCCAAACCCACTCTAGCTCTAGCCTACACATCTCAGTAGATAACATCATCATGTTTCCGCTTGCTCAGGCTAAACACCTTGGAGTCACTTTTGATTCTGCCGCCTCTCTCGTGTCCCACAAACAATCCATCAGCCTCTCATGTTGGCTCCACCTTCAAAACATATTCAGCATCCAGCTGTTTCTCACCACCTCCACTGCTGCCGTCCTGGTCCGAGCCATCATCAGCCTTTTCCTGGATCACTGCAATAGGTTCCCATAAGCCGCATGTCTTTTACTCTTGCTCCTGACAGTCTGTTCTTAACATGGAAGACACTGTGTTTTAGAACAAAAGCCCAATCGCGTCACTCTGATCAAAACCCTCCAACGATTTCTCATTTCACTCAGAGTAAAAAAAGCTAAGGTCTTTATTAAAAAAAAAAAAAAAAAAAAAGTTTCTGTAGAATCTCGTTCAACCACCACCACTCACCCCGCCCTGTTCTCTGACCTGCTCTATGACCCTCCACTCACTCACCCGCCTCCAGCCATCCTGGCTTCCTGGCTTTTCCTTGCAGATGCCAGGATGCTCTCATCTTAGGGCTTTTCCCCACCCCAGATAGCCTCAGATTTGATTTCAGAATTTTTAAAAAGTTAAATTTTATAAAGAATAATAATTATTTTCCTTTCTCCTTTTCTTTTATATATCTTTTCCAAAAACAAATTTTTTTTAACTACCGTTGAAATTTAATCTCATCTTAGGGATTTGTGCAGGCTGTTTCCTCTGCCAGAAATGTTCTTTCCCTGATATTTTTGTAGCCAACTTCATTATCTCCTTCAAATCTTCTCAAATTTCAACTACTTCTCAAGACCCATGTCGAACACTCTATTTAATATTGTGACCTACCCACTTCTCACAAAATGCCCTGCTTTTTTTTTCTATAGCACATATAACCTTCTAACATATTATGTATTATACACCATAATATGTATATGTATACTATGTATACACTATATATATTGTTTTGTATATTTTTGAAATGTATTATCTATTATTCATTATCTATTATTCATTGTGTCTTTTCTAAAATGTAAACTCCACAAGAGCAGGGATAATTACTAAGAACAGTACCTGGCACATAGTAAACATTCAGTAAATATCTGGTATTAAATGAACAACGTAGAGTACAATCCACATTTATTATGGAAGAACTTTAAACATGGAATTCAATCAATAAGTATTTTAATTCTTCAGCCATTGGTGTGGAGCCCAAGGTGATCAGCTTAAACTCCTTCCCCAATATTTAGCTAAATTGTTTAGCTGGATAAGAAGGTAAAAATTCTCTTCCAATTGTTCTTTATTCAATTGTTTATTATTCATACAAATGCTATTCCCCTCAACTGTTCATTATGCAGATAAGTGAATGGTATTACTCTCAAGGAGAGGACAGTGAGTTTGTGGCTCAAGAATAAATCATGATTAAGTGAGATGCTCAAAGACTGGTATAATTATGCTGATTTAGTAGTATCTTTCATAGAATTCTTCAGTAACTAAGTATGTATAACATAACTTCTTTAAGATCCAATTATGAATAAGCTAGAAATCCATAGACAGTGGGTTTCTGAGAACTGGAAATAATTTTTGCTGGTGAGTTGTAAAGAAGTAACTCACATTAGGATGTAAATGAAATATTGCTTTTCTCAGACTGAAAACTTGCCTTACTTTTCGTGGTGGTCAGGAGAAACTAAATATTTTCTATTCTTTAAAATAATTTCAAAGCTAACATTTTTGGGGCTTTCAAAGAAAAGCTACAGAGAATGCGTGTACGATTGACACTAATACTATGAGAAGATTACAAATGAGCCAAGAAATCTCCACCTCTCTAAAAACCAGAAATCTCGGTCAGGCCTAGGAAGACTGTCCCGTGCTGGCATGAAGAGATGTTCAAGGAACCAGATCAATATGGGGCTATATTTCTACCTCCAATTTAATGGATTTCAAAAAATATTATCAAGAATTTGTGTGGTTAGCAATGAAAACCTACCAGGAAAGATGAACAGATTTAGAATTATTCCTTCTGGGGAAGAGAAGAGGAAATGTCTTTAACTGTAGCTCTTAGATAGAGTCCCTTATATAGCACTCTACAATTGACATATTGCTTCTGTATACATATTCTCATTTTGATCCTGACTAAGCTGTTCAACAAAAAAGGTCAGATAATAAGAAAGTAATAAAAATGAGTTATTCCATTTTAAATGAGATTTAAACATTTTTGTTTGATGATTTTCATTAAGTATAAACTTCAAATATGTTAAATTATATAATTTCGAAATTATTATTATGGCCTAAAGACTAACTTTTTACTACATAGCACAGATGGTCCTCAGTTTTAGGCATGGTCGAAGTTAAAGGGAGATGAGACAGAGCTAGTTGGCTAGCTGTGCCTTGGTGAAGTACAGTCTGTCCCCAGAAATGTTCACAGTTCAATTCTGTTGCATATCCAGAGCTCGTTCAGCTCTCAAGCCTTCCTCACACTAAACACACATTCGACAGGCCTGAAAAGAATATTCTCCCGTTGCAATTAATAAAATTATTTACTTTATAAATATTCAAGGACTTTGTGATGCAATAGAGGGAGATAGGTAAATACATAATTTCAATAAAGTACTGTGGTTATTATTATGGAGTCTGCACAATCTACTCAGCGGAGTAAACCCATAGTTTCCTTGGGGGAGGATCAGAGATGATTTTGTGAGAACTGCATCTTTTAAAGAATCATTACAATACCAGAGAATATGAATAATACCAGAATCGTGGTACTTGATTCAAGTAATAATTAAAATATTAGTATTTTTGAAGCTCTTTAATTCATAAAACAATGTAAGACTAAGTTCTCAGTACATTTAACATTTTTAAATTACACATTAAGTAAAATGGAAAATTATAAAAATTTGAACATTAAATATGAATCATCAGCACAATATCTGTTGTTGGCAGATAAAATCAATTAAGTATTACAAATTTATCTAAACACCAACATGAAATAAAAATAATTAATCATGACATATTGGTGAATTATGATATGACCTTTTTTAAAATAAGATGTTTCTTTGTGTCTATTGATCATTATTAGATAGTAAACTTATTTTTGTGAATATTTTTCTAGCTGCCAAAAAAACTCTAATTCACAGTAGTTGGAAGAGGGCATCATGGTTATTATATAACTCTAGATATCTTTTTTTTTACTCCATCTTCAAATGAACAGTTTCTTTTTCATGTGCACATGCGCATACTAACTTTCGAGAACATACTTTTATACCTGTTTTTCCCCCCATGGATTGCAACCTTTTTTTTTAATTGACAGCAAGCTGTTGTTTCTATTCTTTAAAAAGAAATATTTCCAGTTCTCCTTTGGCTTCTTTAATTTCATGATGGGATTCCAATGCAGTTTCTTGGATTAGTTTCAATACTGGAATCTTCATATTCTATTTGTTCAGAAGTTCCTGAAACTCAAATAAGTATTATGCTACCAACAGAAGCATTTCTTTTCAATTGCTATTTATTATTTTGCTTAAGAATTATGGAGACATAGAATTTTATCCACATAAGTAAAATGGTTTGATTAAAAATTGTGATGCAGTATAATATATCAATGATTCGAATTTCAGAATTTTTCAGAACAATGATTTTATTCCAACAAAAAATACTGGCCTTCTGGTACCTTCTGTACATGGAACACTAGAATTTTTTTAAACCAATATTGCATTTACTAGCTTAAAAGTTAAATATGATCCATACAATATAAGGCAGACTTGTAATTCTATCCTGGCATTAAAAAAAAATCATAAATCCAGCAATCTGAAGTAATTAAAATAGAAATTCAAATTTTGACTATATGCTCCGAAGAAAATCCCCAAGGAGAATACTTACCTAAAACTTCATAAAAATCTCCTTCTTTATCCCTATTTCCTGGAACATATCTAGAAGTTACTCAGAAGTCTTTTTCTTTGTTCACCCCCCAAGTTCTCAGAATTTTCACTTGAACCCATGTAGTATGAATTCTCGTTTTCCCATTACCTTTCACCTTTCAGAATTACCATTGGTTCTTCTACTTGGAATGTTCTCCTGTATCTTGTGAAGGTCCCTTGGATCTTCATGTTAAAGACAGAATGGGAGGTAAGAGACTTGAGGGAGACCCTATATTCTTTCAAGGAGCATTACTACAATGAGGAAGATAGGTCAGTAAATTGAGGATGCGATATTGAGGGAGGAATTACTTTTTGCATTGTTTTTGAATGCAAGAAACATCAGATGTTTATAGGCCATGAAGAAGGGGCCAAATAGAAAGGGAGACTTTAAAAATACAGAAAAGATGGAATAGAAAAATTCAAAGATTAAGACTCCAGGCCTTTGCACGTGCTGCTTTCATCTAATCAGAGACTCCCTGCCATTTATTCCATCTGGCCATCTACCATTTGTTCTTCAGGTATCAACTCAGAAATCAGGTCCTGCAGGAAATCTTACATAATCCCCCGTTTCCAGAGCTTTGGGGGCTCAACCTACCATGGTCCTTGCTGGCTGTATTTAATGGCCTTGTGGACTCGTCGGACTCCCTCACTAGTGACCAGGTCTAGTAAATCTTTGTAATCCCAACCTCAGGTTTGGTGCACAAAGTGGTAGGTTCTTGATCAATGTTTGCATTTTAATAATAGGGTAGGCTCTTCTTTTTCTTGGAGGAAAACACTTAAAACCATTTTAGTGGTCTCAACTTGTTGGGAGCCAGGCTGCCCAAATTCAGAGGAAGCCCCTCGCCTGAATATAGGAACGACTCAGACCTGTAAAGATAAATGTCCTTCCTGACATTGCCCGGGGGACTAAGGTTCCAGGAACTGGAGACAATAGTATAATCCTTTCAAAACAGCTAGCGCTTTGCTCCAGTTACCAAGATAGATGAAGAAAGTTAAGAAGTTAAGACGTCTTGTGATTAGGTAACTCCCGCCTAAAGCTACATGTTCCCTCCCTTAAACCTGCCCCTATATATGTAACCCCACTACTTACAATAAACGAGACTTGATCAGAAAGCCTGTCTTGTCTCCATTTTTTGCACCTCTTGTCCCCCTTCTCCTTCGGTCCTAGGACCTCCGTTGACTGTCCCGCGGGCCGGGACATCAACTTAACTAAAATAGAGACCCTTTACTATATCTAGGGACCCAAGAGAAAGTATGAAAAGAACTAAATACTCTGCAACTTCAAATGATTAATGGAAGGTATAAGACTAGCTTCAGAAATGGTAATATTCTAGAGAGGGAAGTAAAAAGGGGTTTCCAGACCTCCAAATTTCCCTTCAACCCTTAAGAGTTGGTCCCTATTGGGGACCAATGGCTCTTAAAACAAAAACAAGAACAAAAAGCTCCTTCCATTGTGAATATGTTTGAGCTGTCCCCACCAGACTGAGCCCAAATGAGCGGCTCGATTCGGGGCAATCTCCTGGCCATGACACACAGCATTACCTGTCTCTACTTCAGTTCAACTTATTCTGAGACAGGTACTTCTAAAGTAGCAATAAAGCGAAACCAAAGAGCAAATCAATATACTCTTCAGCAAAATTGGTGTCATAAATGAAATCATTAGGAGTCTGGATAACGTGAATAAAACAAGACTTTTGGCAAGGACCTCCCTGTGTGCCTAGCGTAGTTGGTGAATCAGGGTGCAATTCAAAATTATTGCCCTGGTTTGATTTTTTTTCTTTTATAAAATGAGGATAATACCCCATCCTCTCCATCTTTCAGCTTCCATTCTACTTCCCAACTTCTATTAGCTGTAACTTTATTTTTATATTATTTTAATATTACTTTGTTTTGTAACATTAAGTATCTGTGCTTTGCCTAGTACTTGATTCTGGAAACATTTATTTCTGCAAAACAGTAATATATAGACAAGAGTCCAATTGTGCAAAGGAATCCACAGGAAGATAAAGTTTGTCTTTCACCCCAGACTCTGACACCCGCCTCCCCAGAGGTAAATGGTTTCTGTGTATGCTTTCAGAAATTTTCTGAGCACATATAAGCATGTATATGAGATAAATACTTTCTACTATGGTTTAAATGTTTGTGTCTCACCCATATCATACACTGAAATCCTAATACTCAAAGGTGATGGTATTAACAAGTGGGCTTTTGGGAAATGCTTAAATCATGAGGGTAGAACTTTCATGAATGGGACAAGTGGCTTATAAAAGGAGGTCCAAAGAGATCCCTAGTCCCTTCTACCACATGAAGTTATAAGGAAAAATGTGCAACCTGAACGAGGGCCCTCACCGGACTATGTAAGGAGATAGGAAGAACCCTGATCTGGGACTTCCAACCTCCAGAACTGTGAGCAATAAATTTTTGCTGTTAATAAGCCACCTAGTCTGGGGTAATTTGTTATAGCAGCCCAAGAAGAGTAAGACAGACACACAAACACACACACACACACACACACACACACACACACACACACGAATGCTATATTAACCTTTTGCACATTGACTTTTCCACTTAAAATGTCAAGACTGTTCTATATTGGCATGGCTTTATTCTTTTTGAAAAGGTCACTTATAGTCCATTGTGTGTTGCAGGGGGGATGGGTTTTATTTAAAGTCTAAAAACTATTACAACATCAATGTTAAAAAAAAAAACAAAGAAAAAATTAGTACAGAAAAAATTCATGAAAACTTAAATTTAGAACTCAGAAAATTTTGTTCAATTCAGCAAATAGCTATTAAGCATCTACTATGTATAGGGACCCAGATAACCTTTATTCTTTCTTTTCCTTATCAGCTTTAAACATCTATCCAATAATAAGGGGGAAATAGTATTTGGTACCTCAACATTTGAAATGTTACATATATACATACTTCTACCTATAACTCTGTCATTACTTTGCTTCAGGACTCTAAGTATAATTCCTTGTTTTAATTGCTGTTTAATTGCTGTTCTTATCCATATGAGTTCATTTCTGGAGTAGGTTCATATTGGTCCCACTTCCTTACTTCTTCACTTCTCAAACCATTGCAGTTTGGCTCTTCAGCTCATCATCCTGGTAAAACAGTACTTACCAAGATCATTCTATGACCTCTTACTTGCCGAAACATTGAAAACAATTAAGCCTTATCTTACTGGACTTCTCTGCTGCCCTAGTGATGCTCTTTCTCTCTGAACCTCTCTATATCTTTCGTATCAATAAGTTACACTCTCCTAGTTGTCTTCCTCTTTGTCTGTTTTTTCTGTCTCTGCTATGGATTTCTTTTCTTCTTGGTGGCCCTTCAATGTTGGTGTTCTCTACGTTTCATTCTTGGCTCATTATACTTCTCATTTTACGTGCTCTTCCTGTCTGGTCTAGTTAGGTCTCAATCAATTGGTAACAAATTCATTTCTCCAGTTCTCACCTTGATTACATATCCAACCACATGCTGGATCTCTCTCCATGGAGAAGCCAATGTATCTAGAAATGAATTTATCCTCCTTGCTCTTTAAATTGGTAAGTCTTCAGTATTAACCTCCTCAGTTGTTGACACAATCACCCACCCAGCCACCAAGGCCAAAACCCTAGCATCAGCTTAGACTCCCCTCTTCCCTTTTCCTTTCCATATTCAATCCATCCCCAAATTTTGTTAATTTTACTTACTAAATGTTTACATCTGTCCCTGCTTCTATCTTTGCCATCACTGCCATAACTTAAACCTTATCATTTCTTGACAACTTCAATGGCCTTCTAATTGATTTGTCAAATTCAGTTCCCATCTAAAATACTATTTGAACCAAATAAATCTATTGCTCAGATCCCTCTGGTTCTTTCCTATTACCTGTAAATTGCTTATGTAGTTCAGTCCTTGCCTCTCTCTCCAGCCTCATTCTGAGCTGACTTTATGCTCCAGGAATACAAAACTATTTGTAGTTTCCTGACATAACAAGATAATTCAAGATTCTTTGCATTTCCAATACTACTTTCTGTACTTGGAATGCTCAATATTTGCCTTTATAACTTGGTATTTTTATGTCCCATTTAAGACATATTTGACTACCCAAAGTTATAACGATAATAACATGAGTAGGCATCAAAGTTTCTTGTTTTCCACATAGATATTCACTTGACCCAACACCATTTATTGAAATACCTTTTTTTTCCACGTTCCTACAGTGTCACCTTTGCATAAATAAAATGTTCACATAGCACCTTTTTGGGAACTTTATACAGTTCGATTCCTCTACTTTCTAATATCTGGTAGTATAAAACTTCCAAATTTGTTCTTCCAGATTGTGTTGGCTATTCTTGGTCTTTTGAATTTCCATATAAATTTTAGAATTAGCTTGTCAGTTTACACACACACACACACACACACACACACACACACACCCTGCTGGGATTCTAATAGGGATTAGACTAAATCTACAGATCACTTTGGAGAGAACTGACATTTTTATGATATTGAGTCTACTGATCTGTGAGCATAGTATATCTGTCCATTTACCTAGGTCTTCTCTAATTTCTCTCAATAATAAAAATTTCAGTATCAAGTTCTCAGACTATACATCTTCTATTAAAATTTATTCTGAGGGGCAATGGGCTAGATGGTGTCCCAAAGATATCAGGCCCTAACCCCTGGAACCTGTAAATGTGACCTTATTTGGAAAAATGGTCTTTGCAGATGTGATTAAGTTATGGATCTTGAAACAAGGAGATACTCCTTGATTATCCAGGTGGGCCCTAAATGCATCAATGTCTTTACATGATAGAGGAAGAGGGAAATTTGAGACACACACAGAAAAGGAAACGTGAAGATGGAAGCAGAGGTTAGAGTAATGTAGCTTCAAGCCAAAGAATGCATGCAGACATCAGAAACTGGATAAGGCAAGGAACAGAGTTCCCCTAGAGACTCTGGAGGGAATGTAGCCCTAATAATACCTTGATTTCAGACTCCTGGTCTCCAGAATTTTGATTGAATAAATTTTTTTTAAGCCACTGAATATGTAGTAGTCTATTACAGCAGCCACAGGAAACTAATAATATTTTTGATGCATTTATATATAGTATCACTTTTTTAAAAAATTCATTTTCTTATTGTTTAGGGCAAGTATAAAGAAATATAATTGATCTTTATACGCTGACCCTATCCAGCGACTTGCTAAATTCACTCATTTATACTGTTCATAAATTATAAATTTATATAGACCCTCATTTCTCAAAATAACAGATTTATGTATTTCTTCCCAATCCTTATACATTTTTTCCTTGCCTTTTTGCAATTGCTGGGATGTCCAGTACAATGTGAAGCATATTCTCTTATATCTTTTGATTTTGGAACTATGAGAATGCATTGTCTTTTCAAAATTTAAAATACAATGAAAATAGAAAAAAACTTACAGTAAAAAAAAAAAAGGCGGCCTAACAAAATAACCAACATCCATCTATCTAGCTGACAAATCCATAGGCCTTTTCTTAAACCCTTCTCATAACTCTGCATCATTAGACATTGTTTATTAAAACTTTCTTAAAACTTTCTTCTTCGTCCATATTTTTTTCTCCCTTTAACCCCTTATAGATATTTCCAAGATTTTCTCATTAGGTCTTGAAAACCCTGAGAAAGATAACGACCAAGGACTCCTGGTGGCTAACTGGGCTCAAATTTAAAAACAGAGCCTAGAAGCCTTTCTAAACATGGACTCACAGAAATTTCACTTTAGGGAGAAGCTTGCACTAAACTGCCTGCCTGCCTGCACTGTGTTCCTGCCATCTGAGCCCTACAGAAGAATTCCTAGAATAGTATTTCAACCAATAAGACTGAGGTTTTCCCGGTCCATAGCTTCAGCAGCTACATCCTCCTCCCCATCATCTTCACTGACCAATCAGAGCAGCTCCATTCTAACCAATCAGAACAGTTTGTACCATCAAACCGTGAGAATTTGGAGCCTTCATTTACCTGAGGACAGATCAATCAGGAACCAGGGACAGGATCATCTGTTTATATGTCAGCTCCCCTTGGGCTGAGTGCAAGACCCCATTCCATGGAATAACGAACCGTTATGTTTCCCTGGTTGTTGGTATAGCACAGCAGAGCAGTCTAGCTGGAGAGGGGCCTTGACCCAAGGCCACCTGACAGCCATGCTGCTTCATAATTTAGCTGTAACACCACTGAGCTGTTCCATAGCTATATTCTCACATTCATGCTATATTTCTTGGAACTGAGTAGTTTCCCTCTTCACCATCCCCCAAATTGGGGATTCCTGTTGGTGTTGAATTGGCACCAATGACAGTCTCCATACTGTCCTGTTGAGAAATCATTTTAACGGCTATTATTCTTCAGAATCAGGTCAGTTTTGGGTGCTCTCCTTTCCTCCAGTGGCAAAACAGAAACTTGCTTTCTGTTATATTTTTTAAATATCATAACCCATCTTCCTCCCAGAGGTGGTTCTCCCAAGAGTGGGATTGTCTTCCTTGCTCTGCCCTCTTTGCTGTACTCAAGAAAAGCATGAAGACTTTTTAAGGCTTTTATTAATAGAAATGTTACAAAAGTCTCCAGATCATGTTTTGGTCCTTGATCTATAAGGATAAATTGCTTTCCGTAGAAAACTGGCTGGAAGATGTTGCAAAGTTGGAGTGTTAGAAAGCTGGCTGGCCAAGAGGCCTCTTTGTGAATTCACTCAGTTAAAGGTTTGGCCATTGTGTTACAGGACCTGAGATGCTGAATCATGATCATTAGAGAAGCTCGTGCACAAAAACTAAAATACCAATGTGTTAATTTACAGTGAAAAACACAACCATCAAGGGTAATGGCTATTCATTTCATTCAGCCAGAACGTTCTCTCCTTGTAGAAAAACTGTACAGGAATTAAAAGACTATTCAGAACTGTATTTGTTGAGAAAAGGAAGAGAATAAAAGGTATGGTTGTGGTTTAAATATCAAATAGAATTATATTAAGCTTTGCTAGACGAACTATCTCCACTACCAAAATTGGACAGATTTTGGACCTGCCCAGGACTTTCCCCTTTAGAAAGGGACCCTGCCAGATATTTACTTCCCAGGCTTTTCTTGGCTCATTTCCTAATTGAGACATTTCTGCTCTAGTGTGTTATTTCGTTCAGTGAAGGTTTTCTCTGGTCAAGTGTTTGGAAAATACCTTGCAATTAACCCCCAATACTGATCTGCATATATCTGCATACTAAATGCTCACAGTTAAGTCCTGATGTCTACTTCTGAGAAAATTGTAAAAAGAAAATCATAAATAGCCCCCAACGCCAGGCAGCCTGGCACGTAGACATCCTCAAATCTGGTAAACGAAAAACGCAGTTTCCCATTCCTTCTGCCTAATGCAATTCAGAAAAGCATTACAGAGCACATCTCCTGCCAGGCTGGAAACCCTGCCAGAATGCAGCTCTTGCCTCACCTCGACTTGAGGACTCCGCCCTCCCTACAGCTCTGCTCCAAGCCTTGACCACAGGTCAGCACAGACTGGGTAGGCGCCAACTGGGCAAAGACCCCATCCTCGTTTTGTTTTACTACTGAACAGTACCCATTCCCTAATGAAATAGCAAAACCTAAAAAAGAGAGAGAGAAGACGAAAACAGGGAGAATGGGTTAAAAACAAAAAATATTTCAGCAACATGCAGCTGCATTACTCAGCACTGAAAACTCAGCTCGGTACCCTTGGTCTCTCTAGGGAATCAAGCCCCGGTTCGGATCCAGGAACAAAAACTGCCGAGTCCAAACAACGATGACCAAGTCTACTGCTCTGGCCGGCTGGGCCTGAGAATCCAGGGGTCGCCCTGCTCCACCGCGGGCAAGCGCGCGACACCAGCCAGACGCCGGCTGAGGAGCCCTGCAGCCCAGCAGGCAGGCCGCCGCGGTAACTGAAGAGGGCTCTGCTCCGGCTGGGGCCTAGGCGGCCCCCGCAAACCCCTCGAAAAAAGGGGGGCCGCTCCCCGAACTCCTGCGCCTCGGGTCGTGCCGGCCCTTTCTCACGCTGGCCGCGTTTCTTCCGCCCAGAGAGGGCAAAGAGTCCCGCTCCCTCGCGTGCGCCTCCGCCCGCGCCCCAGAGCGCCCCCTAGGCAGGAAGCCCGAGAGTTGGCCGCGCCTCTGCGGCGATTTTATTAGCGCGCGGTGGGGGTTGCCCGGTCTGTCGGCGTGCGGGGCTTCCCTGCCCTTCCCCCCGCCCCCCCCCCGGCGGCCGGAACCTCCCTGCGGGGCGGAGTGATACCGGCGGCGGCGTAGAGCTCGGCGCGGCCGAGCGGGGCGCCGGGGACTGCGCGGGGTGGGCGGCGGGCGGCGGGAGGAGGGGAGAGAGGCGGGGCCGGGGCGGGTTGTTGTGAGGCGACTGCGCTACTGCCGGACCGGAGCGGTTATGGCGGCTCCATATTAACACCCTCCTCCTCCTCCGTCGCTGCCGCCGTCTCCTCCTCCTCCTCCTTTCCCTCCCGCCCGCACTCGTAAGCCATCTCCCCCTTCACCCTGACGCCTACCTCTTCCCCTCACCTTTCCCCCTCCCCTCTTCTACCATGCCCGGCATGATGGAGAAAGGGCCCGAGTTACTGGGGAAGAACCGATCGGCCAACGGCAGCGCCAAGAGCCCGGCAGGCGGCGGCGGCAGCGGCGCCTCGTCCACCAACGGCGGGCTGCACTTCTCGGAGCCCGAGAGCGGCTGCAGCAGCGACGACGAGCACGGTGGTAGCCTCGAACTCCTCCCCGCCAGCCCGCCTGCCCCCCTCCCTCTTCCCCTCCCCCAGCCCCCTCCCCTCGCCGCGCTCCCGCCCTCCCTCCCCTCGGAGCACGGGCGCTGCGGTAGCTTCGAACTCCCGGTGCAGTGCAGCAGCACCCCCCGCGACCCCCGTCCCTCCGCCCTCGACCAATCCTCCGCCCTCGCCCCCCCCTGCTCCCCGCCCCCATCCGCTGCCATCTCCCGGAGTGCCCGGAGTTAATATCTTCCCAGCCACCCGCCGCTTCTTTCCTCTCTCCAGCAATTTTTATATTTTATTAAGTGTCTCTTCCTTTTTCTTTTTTCTTTCTTTTCCTCTTCTTTTCCTTTTTCCTTTCTTTTTGGCATTGCTTTGCAGATGTTGGGATGAGAGTCGGAGCTGAATACCAAGCCCGGATCCCTGAATTTGATCCAGGTAGATATATTTGCTTAGGCAAAATCCTGTCTCCCCTTTGCTGGGATTGGTTTAGGGTGGAAGGGGTAGAGGACGGGCGGGGTAGGGGTCCGAGTGTGCGGTTGGGAGGGGATGCGGGGCTGGGATGGGCAGGTATCTCTGGCGGGAGGCTGTCAAGCTTGGCAGGGCTGTGACACAGGGCGTGTGGGCAGATGTGTGCATTGCAAGGTTAACATGGTTCCTTTGGAGGCCACTTGCTCACTGGTGTCATCGCCCTTCTGCCCCCTGAGCCCGGGGCGATGTAGGGGAGAGCAGAGGGAGATGGCCCTCGGCGGATTGGGGGTCCGCGGCTGGGGCAGGAGCGGCTGCGGGTCTGCGGGCTGGAGGAGAGGCTGGCAGTGCGGGCTGTGTGCGGAAGAACCATGCCAATGTCAATTGCCATTCCACCGGCCTGGGGAGCCGAGGGCCGCGCTCCGCGAGGGCGACTAATGCCTGCTGTCACCGGCCGAAGCCCAAGGCAAGCCCTGCTCGACCCGGGCGCACCCGGGATTTTATTTTTTCTTTCTTTTTGGCTAGGTGGTGTAGCTTTGCTCGCGACAGCTCTGCGGAGTGTAGGAGCCGAGGAGAGAAAGGGATGGGGGAAGGGGTGGGGAGAAGCCAGAGGCACACACCTCGCTCGCGAGCCAGCCCTAGGAAGTCAGACCACAGGACAGTGGCGGCAGCTGCCAAGGAGACATTTTCTCCCGGAGCAGCCAGGTTCCAGCGTCCTCTGCCAACCCAGCTTGCGGGCTCCCTGTCTACTTTTCTCCAAACAGGCTCCCTGGCGGTCACGGGATTTCAGCCTGGACGGGGATTGGGCGAGAGTTCCGCATATGGAGGCGCCCTTGCTGGAGCCTCTCGGAGTGGAGCGTGTTTCCTCCTCCCCACCCCACCCAGACCCTCTTCAGTTCAGCCTTTGGACAGACTTTGAAGGGGCTGGGTTTCTTCTTTTGGTCAGTTTTTATGCCCATTGCCTGCGCATAATAACGTTGCGTCAGTGTCAGATTCTTGAATTCTGTATTAGATGTTAATGGGATTTACTTGTATTTTCTTGGGGAAAATAGCACGTTTATTTGATTATAGGGTATGGATGGGTATTTTCATTCCTCTTCTGCCTGTTATGGCAATTCAAAATGGTATTTACCAACCAGTTAAAGAGTATTAGGTAGCAGCAACTGCTGTTCCAAGGGAGGGGGTAAAATCAATGAGTGTTAAGAGGATTGTCAGTGCAGGCTATTTTTCAATAGGTAAAAACAACCATACAAGATCTGGTCGCTTTCTAGTGACATTGCGGTTAATACATTCTATTCAGAAGTTATCAGTGTGTGTACTGGTGGGCTTCAAATAATTTCATATGTTTTGTGAAACTAATTCTCATGTAGCTAGAATGTGAGTAGCACTTTCCCAGTACTGTGCTGCCTCAGGTTTTAGCTTGACATTTAGAAAGAACATGCTTTGACTTAAGATAGACTGAATTCCGTTCCTAGCTCTTATTTTTGTGCTCTGAGCAAGTCACTAGCCTTCTGAGCCTCAGTTTCCCTAGCTGTAAAATAGAAGAAATTAAAAATACTTCATGGAATTCTCGCTAAGATTACAAGACTGGGCAGTTATTCAGAAAAAGCTAAATTTCATAATTAAGAATGGTTCTGCATACATTATTACTTTTCTGATTTGGGGCTTTCATTGGGACTCGGCTTTGGTTGAAATTGATGAACTTTTTCAAACTAGAACTCAACAGCCAGGATTGTTTCATAGGTTAATAAATATAACTATCTTTTTGTCCCATTAGTTAGGTTTACATTTCATAGTTAGCTATAGGAGTCTTGTCTTAAAATGCCAGATTTAATGCTGAAACAAGTTTTTGCATGTCACCGTAAAGCATTTTTGTTTCATAATAGGCTAAATACTGGAACAGATTTCAAAATTGAAAAGTAATTCATTAGAAGTGCAGAATACTTCTTAGGTGGTTTCGCATGGCTACTATTTGGATAATCCAGTTTACTTAATAATCATATTTTGCTTGTTTTGAATCTAAGCAGAATATTTGTGGGGGGGGGAAGCCACTGAAATTGGGTGACAATTTAAACATTTCCTTGGAAAAGATAAGAGGTTTATTAATGATAGAAGTTGAGATGTGGTCAGCTCTTCTCACTCCTTTTCTCTTTTTCATACCATTGTCTTTAGCGTCGTAAACCACTCTAGAGATTGTTCATCCATAGCCATCCAAGTCATCTGGAAGAAAAATTCCTTGGGTGCCAAGGTTTTTATGATCAGTATGTAGAAAAATTAAAAGGGATTTTTTTTTTTTCGTGGAGGGTATTTTTATTAGAGGAGTTGTTAGTGATGATAGGAATTAAACACAGGTAGAATTAATGAAGTTAGAAGATTTTCGGAATAGTTAATGTACCATTGCTAAGAATGCCTTTATAAAAATTTACTAACTGGATTTCTGATTATTTTCTTAGGTTTCTTTTCTTTCTTTTGATTATTTACTAGGTCTTCCCAAATTTATTTAGTGCCTACTGACTAACTATACTTATATCATAAGGAACAGTTTTTGTCTTATCATATGGCTTTTAGCTAAGATGGCATAGTGACCTTGGATAAACTACCTGGTGTGTCCAGGCCCTAGTTTTCTCATTTGTAAAAGGGAGACAATGATAACTATATCACAGGATTAAGTGAAAAGTAATATATAAAGAAATGTTCTTCAAAATAATTTGAATACCTATCCATAAAATTTTGAAAAAAAAACATTTTCTCATATTTTCAAGTCAACATCTATTATTTGTCACTGAGTTGAAATTTGTCACTGAGTTGAGAAATGTAATCTCCAGTGTATTGAAAATATTAACACTTTGAAATAAAGCTGTTATATACTTATTTAAAATGCACCCAGTTAAATATAACTAGAGGAATGTAATGGTATCTATTTTATAAAATATTTGAACAGACTCCTAACAGTCTGAAAGTTTACGTTGTTCCTTTTTGTCTTTGAAATCATTTCCATGCATTCCCCCTGAAGGATTTTGTAATGTGTTTTTGTGCTTGAAAGCGCTTTATTGATCACCTATTCAATTTCTCTACCACCATAATACCTAGTCTTGTGAACATAAGGTTCTAAGTGTTAAATCTCTTCTGGCATGAGTTATTACAATGAATGCATAATTGATTAATGTTCTAGTAATCATGGTGCCTTGAGTAAAGGAGGGCTTTGCTGATAGCCTTTGGCACTATAGAGGTTTTAAAATTTTAAGCAGTGTATTCTTAGATTTGGAATGGGTAAGAGACCTGCCTTTTTATTTTAGTGAGAAAAGGGCATTTATAAGGGAAGTCAGAAGTAGAATGAGTGGATTGCTTAGACTACAGGCGAGTTCTCAGGCAGATGGTCTTGGGAAGGAGAACATAGGGAAGTTGTAGGTCTGAAAATTGATTCCCAAGAGATTATTCCTGCTTATGTACCCCTTGGAAAGTCTTTGTTTATCCCAGTGTGAAGTTGGTGAATTAAGTATACAATTCAGAGCTTAGTTTATAAATGGTAGAATTGAAAAATATATTTGGAGTGTCTTAATAGTCTTAACACTTAAACTCTTGATAGAATATTTTATGATTTCCATCAAGTCCTTATTTTAAATGTCTTAAAGGAAATCTAAAAAGTAGATTTTTATTTTTTTAGGCTTAATTTTGAAATTTGCTATTTCAAATTTGGTATAGAAATCCTAGCTTATCAAAATGATGCAATTATCCATATCTACTGAGGATTGGTTTCAGGACCCCCCGAGGATACTAAAATCTGCAGATAAGCTGAAGTCCCTCATATAAAATAGCACAGCATTTACATATAACTGAGATACAGCCTCCCATATACTTTTAATCATCTCTAGATTACTTATAATGCCTAATGCAATGTAAATGCTGTGTAAATAGTAGTTATATTGTTTAGGGCTGGGATCTCCAACCCCTGGGCCACAGACTGGGAAGTCCACAGCCCATTAGGAACTGGGCTGCACAACAGAAAGTGAGCGGCAGGCCAGCAAGCGAAGCCTCATCTGTATTTGCAGCTGCTCCCCAGCACTCGCATCACCGCATCAGCTCCACCTCAGATCATCAAGCATTAGATTCTTGGGAGCCCTGGTCCCTGGTGCCAGCACGTGGGGACTTCTGGTTTAGGGAATAATGATGACCCAAAAAGTCAGTACGTGTTTATTATAGACAAAACCATCATAGGCCTAACTACATAGTACATGTCCCCAACAATATAACTTTTTTTTTTTTTCCACAATATTTTTGATCTTAGGTTGGTTGAATCTGCAGATTTGGAATCCATGGATCCAGAGGGCCAATTATACTTTTGTTTTATAGTTGTTGTTTGTCCCCAATTGGTCTCATAAATATACTAACTACAGTTAAGGAGATCTAAAAGTATCAAAGGAATTAAACAAGTGTTTCATTTAATATTTTTGAAAACTTCAATAATTTTCACGACTGTTAGGCTACTGTAGCCTATTAAAATTGTAGCTTGCTATCTACATTTTGGTTTGTTTAATCCATTTGGAAGATAAGGTACTTATAAAGCTTAATTATTTTGTGAGTCAAGGTTCAATTCTCAGTATTATTTCTCAATATCATAATTTTGAGGTGTAATCTTAAATATTGTTACAGAAAACAAACATTTGGTTTAGGACCTTTAGATATTTTAGTTCATTTCTGCTTTTGTGATAGAAAAGGTAAAACTTTATTGGATGCAAAGCATCCTTGAGGATAAATTGTTTTTAATAATACAAGTTACTTTCTCCTTTTATAGGAAAGGAATCAAGTCTGAGTTGTCAGAAAAACAAAAAGGTCATTTCAGCTATTCAATCTTATTTTTGATGGGTTGATGAGAGGGGACATCAGCCATTTGTGTTAGAACTCCATGAGGTTTTATTCATTTATATTTTTATTTGATTGATAATGTGAAAAACCCTTTTAGTGTAGAGAAAGAAGAGAGAACTTAAAGAACTGTTTTCAGTAAACATATACTAGCAATAAGTCATATAATATATACCATATACCAGCTACTTTATATATACTAATTCATTTAGTTTTTGAACAACCTTATGAAGTAGGTACTCTCATCATCCCTATATTTAACGATGAGTTACATTGAGGCACAGACAGATTAAATTTGCCCAAGGTGACAAAGTTAGGAAGTGGCAGAGCTGGGATTCAAATTTGGAGTCTGGCTCTATAATAATTACATCATTATAAAATATCTCTCATTTCCGTGAACATCAATCATTTCTTGGGCCTAGGTGACGTATGCATGATTGAAAATGGTGAAGTCCAGTTCAAGGGTTAGGGAAAAAACATCGTGAAGCGCCTAAGTAGGCATTCTGTACACGCGCGCGCACACACACACACACCCACCCACCCACCCATATTAGAAGAGCTGTTAGTCCCCGCAGCTTGGATGCCAGTTTCTGCCAATCAAGTCATTAATTATAGCGTTAAGATTTTGGGAGAGAAACTTAACTGTTTATTCTTAATTGGGAAAAATACAAAAAATAATTTATATTTGTTTAAGAAGAGATAGTTAATGAAGATATTTTAATTAAGACCTGTAATGCAAGAATCAGATGCAAAGAAATATGTTTAAATATTAAGCATCATATTAAGACTTGAGACTTAATGGAAACCTTCATTGCATTCTATGTTCTATTTAGTTTTTAAATTATCGTCACAATCGATTGTGAAAAAAAGTGCCATGTTAAAAAATTGAAGTTTAGGATATTCACTAGAAATAGCAATAGATTTTATTCAGTGAAGTCCTCTGACCAGTTTAAATAGGATATTTCTGTTTCCATTGAATGGTTTGGATTTTTTGTGTTTGTGTTTTTATTTCATGTCGTTAAAATTAAATATATGTTTTAATATTGAAGTTTTTAAAAGACATTAAAATTTATTTTCATTGACTAAATTTTAGCTAATGTACTTCTAACTTGAATTTTTTTACATTCTCAGCTATTTGTGTCCTATTTTATTAAAGATACTTATGACAAAAAAGAGGTTTTGCTTTTAGATTTATTTTCTAATTGTAGTTTTTCTAATACTTTGATAGTATTGTCTCATTTCTTCTCCATCCTTAATTTTTCGTTATAGTAAAATATATAATTTTAAAAAACAATTTTAGCTTTGTATTTCACCAACAGTGTATCATTCTCTAAAATTTCTTGATCAAATATAGAATAGTGATGTATGATGATTGTCCAAAAATAAAAACCTACCAAGTGTTATTAAATTATTGTTTGATAGATAACTTCTCTAGATTGAGATTATAGTGGTAGTTTCTTTATCCATGGAAATGAATGTTCTGTATTCCAGATACCTTATAACTTTATACATGATCATGGTTTAACCTCAGAATTCTGTTAATGCTTTATGTGAATTATTTTGGAATTCTGGTCATTAGTTGGTGGTAGCTATCAACACTTCATAAAAGTCAATTATGACATATTTAAACAGACAAATCTGTTTAAAATAGGTGGCAACAGATGCCTCATTTGTTGATAGTTTTAATGAACTCAAATGCACCTAAGAATGGGAAGAAGCCAGAAAAAGACCACTGAGTGATTAAAAGACAGACCCCCCTGGGCATGTACTTGTCTCTGGGATAGCTGTCAGGTTTCATTCATTCGGTATTCTCATTTTACATGTAGTTTCAGTAGAGCTTGATTTTTCTGACTTTATAACAGAAGAGAAATAAATTAGAAACAGCAATAGTATACTCCTAGATTAGATATAGATTCTCAGACTACTTTAAAAATAAGTAGCATTCCTAACTTTTACATTTTTTGACTTTTCCTATTATATAGAACATTTATTAATATAAAATGTAATAAAATTAAGTCTAAAAGAATAGCTGGCAGGCTTCTAGTAAGGAATAAGATTAAATGAAAATTATAAACTGCATATACAAATATTTAAAGATCACAGTAATCTTGGCCCATTTAGAAATGGAGCAAAACAATTACCAACCAAGGTATTCTCAATGGTTTTTAGAGTTTTTAATGATTCCTAAGTAATGTGTAGAAGGTTGTAATGTGTATAAAGAAAAGATGTATTAGGTACTCAAGTCTTTTTAATTTAAAGGAGGTAAGATTCAGTGTTTATGAAATTTCCTTCATTTTCATATTTGGGATATTTACTGTAATGTAAATCTGTTTTCCTTCTCTTTATTTTCCTGTGCTTTATTTCTGTCTCTCTTGCAGGTAATGTACTAAAATAGAAATAAACTAATTTTATGTACACTTATTTTGTATATAAATAAAAAATCCATCATATTCAAAGTAATTAATTTTTTCTCCAGGTGCTACAAAGTACACAGATAAAGACAATGGAGGAATGCTTGTGTGGTCTCCATATCACAGTATTCCAGATACCAAATGTAAGTTTTCTGAAATTGAATGTTTATGTCAACAGGGATCTATCGACTAATGCAAAATGCAATTTATATTTTTTTGGGAGGGTTGCTTAGAGTCTCATTAAGAAAAACCAGTTTGTCTTTGTTTTGTTTTGTTTTTTGATGGAGGTTTTATATTAGAATGTTTTTCCTTTTGAAAGATAGTGGGTTGATCATTCCAATTTGTGTCAGGCCCAGAAGACTGAGAAATCCTAGGATCTGATGGCATTGCTGCTTAAATCCTCAAGCAGGGGAGGGAGTTACTATGTAGACATCTGCACAGGCTTTTCCTCAGTGTATGGAGCTGTAAAGAAATGCCTTCAAACTTCAAAGAGCCCACTATCATTACCATTTTAAAGAGGAAAGGGGAAAGAACTGACTTCAGCAGCCATCAATCAGGTCATCTTTGTACTCTCCATTTCTGGACGGAGACCTTCTGGATCAATGACCATGCACTTCTTGAATCATGGTGTGACTTTAGACTTCAATGTGATGTAGCGGACCTGATCCTTTGCGGCACATCAGATATAGGAAACATGCAGGTAACAAAACTAAGATCCCCACCCCTCCATTTAGTTATCATTGAATTTGCTAAAACAAAAAACCACTGAACAGCTATTCTAGGAGCTGTAAAATAAGGTTGTCTTTTGAAAATATTTACTAAATCTTGTAGATGTTCCATGATGGTTTATTTAATCCCATGAAAAGTAATGATCCATGCATAGTAAGTTATACTTAGTGATGCCATAAGAGAACTAAACATTGAAAACTGAGTATTATTTTGCATACTCAATAATCTTACTATTTAAAAGTTTTAGAATATCAGCAAAAGATCTAGCTGGTACTCTAGGAAATTAATGTTCTTGAGGCATTCTTAAACACACACAAAAACATGAAATTGTACATTTGGCCTTGGACTATTGGGTTTCTTTGGTTTAATCCTCCTTACAGGTAAAGGTTTTCATTCACAAACAGTGTCAGCATGTCATTGGCTTTTGCTGTTTTAGTATTGTTTTACATACTAGTACATTTCTTAGCAAAGTAGGAAACAAAATTCAGAAAGACAACATTCCTGGTAGTGTGGAGTCTGGAATATGCAACGGAAGGTCTAGGGCTATACATTGGAATCACTTGGGGAACTTAAAAAAAAAAAATCACACTACTGATGTCTGGTCTCTATCTCAGACCAATTCAATCAGAATTCTCAAAGGTGGAGCCCTGACTTAACTTTTTAAAAGCTCCCCCACTGATTCTAATGCACAACCAAGGTTGAGAACCACAGATTGATTAGTACTGTTTAGCCTTCTATTTATAGGACCGTAAGACATTTTCATTAAAGTTAATCAGCAGATATTTAGACCTATCATGTGTTTAAGTTCTGTGGCTTCTAAACAAAATATGATATTTGGATTTTCTGTACCAAAAGTTTACAGTCTTATGGAAATAAAACAACATCCATGAAAAGTATTGTTATAATAGCATATTTATGTATTAAAGTATACTGACTAATAATAATAACAAATTCTTATAAAGTACTTCAAATGTGCTGGGTACTATTCTAAGCACTTTGCATGCAGTTTAATCCTAGGAGGAAGGTAACTGTTTTTATCACCATTTACACTAAAGAAACTAAGGTACCAAAAGGTCAAGTTAATTGCCTAAAGTTAAAAACCTAGTGACAAGGCCGAGAATCAAGCTCAGGTAGACTAGCTGTTCTAAGATCAGAATTTTTTTAACTACTGCTTCTGAAAAACGTGCTTAAAGAATTTATTTATATACATATATAGCTATATAAATTATGTATAATTTATACCATATATATGTGGAATAAAGAAAGAGTCAAGGAGTGACTGTATGGACTTAATAAAAAACTGAGTCCTGCTGAATGTGAAATGGCAGACTTCAGCAATGAGGCCTTGAAACAGCCAGTATATCATTGAAACTGTGCTTATCTAAATAATTCTATTGGCTTGATTACATATGGAGGATAAATGAAAATGGACTATTCAAACACCTTTTGTGTAGCGAGCAGGAAGAGCTTAAGAAAATTTTAGGGATACCTCAGCATACTTAAAGTGTTGTTATTATGTATAGCTGGCAAAACTATAGCAAAACCGTCCTTTATACAGCAATCAGAAATGGGAATGTAAAGGCTTTAGACCAACTCTAAATATGAGATGAGGTTTTAAATAGCTAAGTGTTTTCAAATAATGGCTGCAACACAAAATCAAGAAATTATTTAATATTGTACACAATGATTAGGCTCTGTTGGCTACCCACAGATTGACCATTCTTTGTATACAAAAATAGTTATAGTTAGGTCATCGAATTTAGTAAGTATATGCCATGTGGCCATAGAGATAAGTCATACTAAGTAAAATTTTAAAGAGTAAACCTCTCATCCTGTACATACAAGTAAAAGTTATTTTTGTAATACTTCATGGAAAATGGCTTCAGCTATTTTCTTTACCCCTGGAATATAAATTTTTAAATTCTGCCTTTTTTTTTTTTTTTTTTTTTAAGTAGACCTGGGCAAATGAAGTAAATGAGAGTGATTGATTACATAACATTGTTTCATTACAGTGGATGAATACATTGCGATTGCAAAGGAGAAACATGGCTACAATGTGGAACAGGTATGTGGAGAAACATTTTAATATTAAGGCTTACCTCAACGTTCACCAAATCCAGAGAGCATCTTGTGATAGTTTCTGTCCTAAGAAAGTGCATAAAGTTTAACCAACTTTTAGATACCACAAAAGTCCTAGCAAAGTGTGATTTTTTAGCATTAAGGATTTTGCTTTTATAAACATTATTCATCTCAAGGGCTTAAATATTTTTCTCTTAAGACCCCTACTTCTTATTCTACTTCAAGTCTTAAAAGTATCTAAAAGCCTTTAGGATTGCTCTGGCAAATAACCAAACAGGGAAAATTTTTTTGAATACAGGTAAATTCTGTTTGACTTTTTAATCTAAAAGACCTTAAATTTAAAGTTTTTATTTAAAGAAATATTTAAGACTTTTAAATTATGAATGAAACAATTCACAAAGAGCTTTTTAAAAATTAGTTACCTTTAAAAGGAGATATATATGACATACGGTTATTATCCCTAGTAATGAGGAAGTGGAGAACACGGAAAAGTGAAAATGATAAAGGGATTCTTTAAGGCTCATTTCAACTAAGTATTAGATTAACTTTTATCAGAATTAATAGTAAAATTGGTGAATTACCTGTGACCTGGATTATTAAGAACTAACTTTATAGTTAGTAACATGGTTAAACAATAAAAATTCATTCCTGTGAAAATAAGGTGTTTATCTAAATATAGTTATCTTTTCTTGTGGATTTTGAAGCCTTTGATTTTGTTTTTATCTCTTGACTTTCTGTTTAATATTCATTTAACTCTTGACTTTCTGTTTAATATTCATTTAAGAAATTTAATTTTTTAAAATGTGACTGCACATATGTTCATCTTCATGTTCATTTGATAACGAACAAAGTACAGAAATTGACTTTAAAACTCACTGTTTAAAAAGTTGCTAAGTCTCTTAAAAAATAAAGCTTTAATCCCCTAAATGATATTCAGTACATTATAGTAATTATAAAAGCCTACCACTGACCCACAATAAAAAATTGTGGAATTGTTGGAAATTGTCCATTTCAGCTTTTCTGTGATTTGCTGGTAAAGTCATTGACGTTATTAATATGCCTCATAATCTTTGTGAACGTTATGATAATAAAGACCTTAAAAATATATGGAATAAAAGATGCTTACATTTGCAGTTGAGGTACTCTTACTTCTTAGAGATGTTTAGCCCATGATACACTTCTAAAGGTTAGAACTAGTATTTGTCTACTAAGTTTTAACTGAGCACTTCTAGTTTTGTGTTATAATTGGTAGTTTCATTGAAGTACTGGTTTACTGGATATTTTCCCTTTTAGCATATTTTTCTGTACACATTCACAAATGAATAAATGTGGGTAAAAGTCTTGCTGTGAGCCTACAAATCTGCTTTAGTAATTATAGTCACTCTCCTCAGTTCACTGTGTTTCCTAAATTCTGCAGCAAATGTGGTATGTAAGAACATTCCTTGTTCTGAGGCCCTATTTAAAAGAAATAAATGAGGTCTGCTACTTGGGCACCCCTGATAAAACACCCCAAACTGTGAGTGTATCTTCAATTGAAGTCATAGGCTTAATATTTTAACCTAATCTGTGTTTAACTCTCTTAAGTATGTTAGAACATAAGTCCATTAAAAACCAAAGAGGAATGATTTCTCTTCAAAGGCACTTGGCATGTTGTTCTGGCATAAACATAACATTGAGAAGTCCCTTGCTGATCTCCCTAATTTTACTCCCTTTCCGGATGAGTGGACAGTGGAAGATAAAGTCCTATTTGAACAAGCCTTTAGTTTTCATGGGAAGAGCTTTCACAGGATTCAGCAAATGGTATGGAATTTTGGTCTTACTGTGATTCATACCTGAATGATATATTATGCTTCCTAATTATTAAAAAGAATAAAAGATTTCCAATCTAATTTTAATTTTTAAATATTTTGAAATAGGTATATTTGCATACCATTCTATTTTCTTTCATGCACAACAGTTATGTGCTATTTTATTGTAACAAATTAATTTTTATTACGACTTAAGTATATTTGTAATTGTGTTATTGAGTTTGTTGTTCCAGGGAAATATCATAATTTCAGTTTTATTTTTAAATGTTTCATTTTTTTTAACAAAGGATTTTATTTTCTAATTTATATTCCTTTAGATATGAAAATCAAAATTTTAAAAATTCTGTAATTCAGTATTGTTCAGGTGCTGTTGATTTTTTTTTAAGAAGAAAAACTGCTCTTTATTTCTAGTTTTTAAATTTTTAGTATTATGTCAAAATAGTATAAGCCTGAGAAGTTGCTGCATTAAACTCTCTTAACTTGAATGGATAATGTTAGCAAATATATCTAAGTGTCTTTCATACTTGAAGAGAACATTTTCGATTGAGCGCATATATCTTTGCCTATATGACAAATCAGTGCATGATCATTAGTCACTTGAGTACCCAAAGACTTTATTTAGTAGCTAAAGTCTGTTTGCATTGTTATTTTAAAACCTGATTTAAAACAAAATGATTTTAAAAATTCATTGTTAAGAATTTAATAGCTTTGTTTTGAAAACATGCTAACTGAAAGAAGCCACACTTGAAAGGTTATATGTTGTATGATTCCATTTACATCGAATGTTAAGAATAAACAAATCCATAGAGGTAAATCCATAGGGACTAAGTTAAGGAGAGAACAGGGAGTGACTGCTAATGGATGTAGGGTTTCTTTTTGAGGTTATGAAAATACCTGGAATTAGGTAGTAATGGTTGTACAATATGGTGAATATTCTAAAAACCACTGACTTGTACACATTAAACTGGAGAATTTTATGGTATGTGTATTATATATCAATAAATTTACATAGGAAAAAAAGAATTTGGTAACTCTTTAAGGAAAGTAAATATTGAATTACTGGTATTGACTGTGCTGGGAACTTCGGGGGCCGTTTTCACTATGTGACATCTTTCCCTTCTCCCCTCCTAACGAATAGGCGTATTCAGAAATGTCAGTGATATAGGTATGAGTAGGATACTAGGACTATGATAGCACTTTTTAGCTCTATAATTCATAAGGGTATCCATGAAAATGTTTTTCATGTATGCCTTTGCCAAGTATCAAAGAATAATATCAGAAATATTATTCATTCTGTTAATTGAAGCTTATAAATTAAATTTGCTGATATTAACATGATTTTTTTCCCCAAGCTTCCAGATAAGACAATTGCTAGCCTTGTAAAATATTACTATTCCTGGAAAAAAACTCGATCTAGGACAAGCTTGATGGATCGCCAGGCTCGTAAACTAGCCAATAGACATAACCAGGGTGACAGGTAGGTTGGATGCCTTTATATAGTTACATTGTTAGGGGCATTGTATTGGAGTGCTTGCATTTCCTAAGGCAGAAAAGCAACACTTTGTAAGTACTTCTTATCCTTACATTCTTGTGTTTGCTCTAGCAGGAAGAGCAAATGATCAGAAATCTTAATAGAAGAACTCTCTTCAACTATCTGTTAATCATAGCCAGCCAACATTGCAACTGAGTTATATTTGAGCTGTGTTTGATCACAAATGCTTCCTTTTAGTATTATATATTCAATACATGTATTTAGAATATGTTAAATATATTCTCTAGAAGATGTTCTTTCCACAATTAACTGAAGTCCACATTATCGTAGCTGTATCTTTATGGTAGTATGAAATCATTTTGCTTCCTTGTTTTTGTCTGTCTTTATTCTCCAACCAGAGAACCGAAATAATATTATATAAAATTAATATATAATTCTCTTTCCCAAATGATATTTCTTTTTAAATATCTTTCCTATTGGGTTTCTTTTTTAGCTAGAAATGTTTGCTAGAATAATTCTGTGTGCCTTAAATTTTTCTAAACAATGCAGAAATCTAAATTATAAAAGCTTACCTTGCCAAGGATAACTCTTGTACTGTTAGGGAATATTCAGTAAAATTACTACCAAGATGTATGATAGTTTAATATGAGCATGGAAATAGAATAAAAAGAAAGGAATTAAGTTTACTAATCTCTGTCTCTTGTCAGTGATGATGATGTGGAAGAAACACACCCGATGGATGGAAATGATAGTGATTATGACCCCAAAAAAGAAGCCAAGAAGGAGGTAATGATGATCATTAGTGAGCTTGTAATTGTTTTACAAATCCACTCAAAAAAGGAATAGTACCTCATATTAAGAAAAATATTTTTACATAATGATTTAGGAGGTAGTAAATTTCAAAATTAAGGGTTTTTTGAAAAACAGTATCTAGAACTCCAGTTAGTCGGTGGTTTAAGTAATTTTTGGGTTATCATTCAGAAGTATTAAAAGCCCTGCCACAAACCCTAATCTTTAATCTATAGAAAGCAAGTAAAACTACCCTCAGGTGATACAGTATTCATTGTAAAATTAAGCTTCCTCATTTTGTTACCCTATTTATCTCGAAAACATTTTTTCTTCTTTCATGTTCTAACAAATTAAAAATGAGTAGCAGGTTTACTGACAGCAGTGAAAATTGGAAGCTGTCTCAAAGGAAGAGGTGGAAGAATCCCCAACTAGAAAAGAACTCATATTCCTCAATGTGGTGATGAAAATGATGACTTAAAATCATTATGAAAAGGCTAAGTTGATATACATGCTCATTTATTAAGGCAAGGAATTACTTGTAAAAAATAGACCACATATTGATGAGTAAAGGCTTAGGAGGTATAGATAGCTGTGGTATAATGAAAATAATAGTGAAATTGGAGACAAAATATGACCTCATCCAATTTAATGACTCCCATTCCTCTTAAAGAACTCAGTGCCATGGCCCATTCTGGCCTTTCTCATCATCTTAAGCTCTTTTATCAATGAAATTTTGAAAATCTTATTCTTACCTTAACTTAATATTTTTTTGTTATTTTACCAATTGCTAGTCTCAAATTCCTTGATTCCTTCTTTTTTTTTCAAGTTTGCCTAGACCCAGTTATCAGCTACTTAAATTGCTTTTTCTGATATCTTTAACCCCTCTTCTTCCCCTCCACACTTTCCCTTATTTTTCTGCTATACCATCCCTAACCCTGTAAAACCACAGTGCTGGAATCAGTTGCTGTTCTTAGTCTGAGAGGCACAGCAGGAGAAAATGGCACAATTATGTAAATTCTTGCTACTTACAAAATGTAGTTTCCTATCTCAGGATAGTCCTTAGTGCCTCTTGTTTTTTAACTTATGAGTCTCAGTTTTTTTTCATTAGTAAAATAAAAATAATAATTTTTTTTTTTTTTTTTGAGAATCAAAGAGGTAATGTATAAAAGTACTTAGTACCCAGTACGGAATAAATCTTGAATAAAAGTTTCTGTTATGCAATTATCTGAGCAACTGTTTTGAACATTCATTCCTTTCTACACATCGCGTACCACCTCTCACACCCCCAGAAAAACGTGGCAGATAATTTTACCTTCTACTTAGGAGAAAAAATTTCAAGCAGGAACTCCTTTAAATACCAGTCTTTCCCCTGACCTCTGCTACCATACTACTGTTTTCATCTGAGTGTGTTTACACTGAGAATGTTATATTAAAATTATTATATTTTGCCCACTAGATGTGAACTTTTTGAAGTCAGGGGCCCAGTTACATTGTACATCTTATATTCCTTACACATGTACACTCCAAAGTGCAAATCTGTAGAAAATTTTTATAGGTTTATTTGAACCAAACCGATTGCATATACCAGGAAGTAAGATTTCAAACGGTCCTGAGAATAACAGTTTTGTAGCTTTTTTAAATGCATTTGAAGTTAAGGAGGGAACTGAAGGAAGGTTACATAGAGGTGGGAGAAGGCAAAGTGGGGATTGAATTATAGGAAAGGTAACAAGATTCTGTGCTTTTTTAAGGGTGGTTACTCCTTTAGAGGTATTCTGACATCTTAGAATTATGCTAACCCAGATGCACAAGAACCATGGAATGGACAGGGCTGACTTACAAACCTCCCTAAAGAAGTTATAGGCCTGAGGCATGACTATCCACCATGCCCTGCCCATTTTGGAATTTATGATCAGATCACCCTGTGAAGTTAGCTTTCTGTAGAACCCCTATTTTTTGTTCACACACAGTACTCACTATTCACTTCTTTGCGGGTACTTGATAAGATCAGACTTTTAAAATGTTATAAATCTGGTAATATGAAATGATACTCATTAATGTTTATTGAATGAACAGTCTGCCTGGCTGCCCCTCTCAATTAAGAAAGGTTCCTGCCCTTCATCTGTGTAATTTCACTGCTCGTTTGAACCTTTCCATTCCTTCACATCACCTCTAGGACTTCTCCCAGCATTACATCCCTTCTCTGTGCCATATTTTCATTGCAGCCCAACGTTATATACAAGTCTTCCATTTAAAAGCATAACTATCAACCAGTTTAGAAAAAAACTATACTCCTTAGAATTATTTTACTCTTAAGTTTGCTTCAGTCAGGTTTTTCTAGTCCTTCATTTCCCTGAAACTGCTGACAGGTCAACAGTGACCTACCTGCCACATCCAGGGATTGATTATTCGTTGTATTCTACTTGTGCTTTCTATACCATTTCAAGTTATTGACCCCTTCCTCTTTCTGAAAATCTCTCTTGGATTTGTGTAACACCATTCTCTGATTCCTGTGTCCCTTTTTAACTATTGTGTCTCAATTTTAGTGCCTCTTTCTTAATTGATTTTATCATTACATTTTAAATTCTCTCTCTCAAATAACTGTAAATTTTGTCATTTTCTCTTAGTTCTTCTGTGTGACTACCTTATTTTTAGGTTCTCTTCTCTGAACTATTGACACTTTCTGTCTTAATCTCCATGGCTCCAGACTCTCCACATCACACATCTTCCAGTCCATTCTTCACTCTGTTGCTAAAGCAATCTTTTTAAAACCAAATCTGTTGCTCTTAACCCTTATGTGGGTTTGTCCATAAAACAAAACACAAAGTCTCTAGCTAGGATTCGTCTGCCCCACCCTGCATGTTTTTAGTTACTAATTGTGTTTTAGTTAAGTCTTAATTCCCTGGATTTCGCTGTGGTTATGTTGGTTCCTTTTTTCTGGAGTTTCCTTTCTTCCCAGATCTGCCTAGGAAATTTCTCACGATTCTGTAAGATGTAGTTTCTCTTTATGAAATCTGTGCTTTATCTTGAATTAACCATGTCCTTATTTTTCTGTAAAGCTGTTGTAGATTTCTGTAAATCTCTTGTTTACTTATAATCTCCCCTCCCCCACCTGCCTATTCCTGCATGGTAAGCTTTTTAAGAGCAATAATTCTATCAATTGGGCTTGGTACATAGTAAGCATTCATTTATTTATTATAATTATAAAGTCCTAGTTACTGTACAAATATGAGAGATTAAGGATTGGGTTTAGTTACCTAGAAAATGTATGTATGTGGAATATTCTTTTTCCAGTTATGCGAGATGATCTATACAAATTTGGTCTTTTGTTTGCTCTGACCTCATCCTATTAGCAAATGATTGAGGAGAATATAAGTTAAAAAGTGTTAAAAGGCCGTTGCAGGCTCGGGGTCCAGGGCTGGCACTGCATGTCAACAGCTTGCTTCATTTCTCTGCTCTTTCAAAAATGATAAGAACGTCATGCAAGGGGCGATACTATATTATTGCTAATGTATGTTTCCTTAACTGCACTTCCCTCCCTTCTCTCCAGAGGGAACCTCTATCCTGCAAAGGGAGCCCTATCCTGAAATTTATCAATTATTCACTTCCCTTTTTTAATAAGTTTTATCACATATGTCTGTATCTTTGAGCAACTCTCATTTACTTTTGTCCATTTCAGACTTATTTAAATCATATGTATACTTCAGCTACCTGAATTTTGTTGTTTTTATCCAGTATGTTTTTGCGATTCATTTTATTGCTGTTATAGTGTTCCATTGTATGCATATGTCACAACTTATTCATTCTCTTACCAATGAACATCATTTTCAGTTTTGCATTATGATGAACAGTACAAATAAGAAATATCCTGGATACAAATATATAAGAATTCCCATGGGACAGAGGTTCTTAGCTACATTTAGCATTGCTCCTGTAAGGGGCACTTAAAATTATGGAGGTATTTTTGTTGTTACGACGATTGTAGGGTATCACTGGCATATAGTGGGAAAGGGATGCCAGCTCTCCTAAAGTGCACGGCACAGATCATTCCAAGAGTAATAATACCCTGCAGTCGTTTAGAGTGGAATTATTCTCTTTTATAGTACAGTGGTCTCCCATTATGCATGGGCGATGTGTTCCAAGACCAGTAGATTCCTGAAACCACGGATAGTGCCGAACCCTACATGTAGTATGTCTTTTCCTGTACATACTTACCTTTGTCCTTAATGACCTTCTTTAACTCCACTGGAAATATAGCAGCAGCTTTTTCATTGGCAGATGCAGCATCTCCAGTAATTCTTACATTTTTTGGTCCAAACCAATTCCTGAATCTGTGTAACCATCCTTTATTTGCAGTAAATGGCTTGGTGTGTCTCCTTTCAGGGGACTCTTTGCTGATGTCTTTCTATAGGCTCAGTGTTTTCTGGTGCAACATATGACCATTAACCAGAACGTGTTTTCTGTTCATGTCTTCCATCGACAGATTTGATGCCTTTTCCATCTTAACTAATTGTAGAACTTGCTCATGTGACTGGAAGTTGATATATTAGCTGTCAACCAGCATTCCTCTCTAGCTAGGTGGTCTGTGAGTAATCAGTCTGACTTCTTACCATGGCCTGGTTCCTCCAAAAGAATCATCCCCAAAGCACTCAATGGAAGCTACCCAGCTATTTCTGGCCTAGCCACAGAAGTTACTCAGCTTCTGTTGCATTCCATTGGTTACAAGTGAGTTACTAAAGTTTGATTCTACAGTATCAAAGGGAGGTGATACAGAACCCCCACTTCTCAATGGCTGGAATGTTGAGGAATTTGATGATATTTTTTAAAATCTCTAAGCCTAGAATATGGAATTTTCATAAATGTTTTATCATATGTGCTTGAGAAAACTATATACTCTCAATTACTAGTTACAAGGTTTTGTATGTGTTTAGTAATTGCCAGCTTTTCAGTTCTGTGATTGAAATCTATATTCTCTTACTTCTTGCCTGTTTGCTAGAGTTGTTTTTAATGCCATTTATCTGCTTATGTGATCAATCATTGAGAACTGATGCTTTTTCTATTTTGAAGCTATTATCAGGGGCATAGGTGTCTAGTATTGTTTTATCTTGTGGTTGAATTGAGCCTTTTGTCAATATACAGTGATCTTTTATCTCTTGTAATGTCTTCTGCTTTGAACATTATTTTGTCTGGTGTAACTCTACCATTTATCTTTTGTTAAGTATTTTCAACATTTCTATATCCTCACATTTTAAGTATGTCTGATAAGGAGGATATGGGTGGGACTTTATATTTTATCTGGAGGTTTAGTTCTTCTAATTGAGCATGATCACTGATATATTTGTATTTTTGTTCTTTTTTATTTTTACCTTCCATTTCCCCTTCTTCATCGCCTTTTTTTAGCATTAAGAATCCATCGCTTCTTCCATTTTTTTTTTATTCTCTACTAGTTTGAGATTTTTCTATATTTCCATTCTTATGTCTACTCTAGAAATTTTATCCTGTACATTTAACTTCAAAATCTAATATTGGTGTTTTTAATGACTTTTTGATACAAGGCCCTTAGAATGCTTTGACTTCAACCACTAGTGTCATGATTTATATGTTATTTTTGTCCAGTTTTAGTTACATCTGGGTTTAAATTTCACAAACGTATAGTCAGTGTTTATTTAGATTTATACTCACATGCTTAAAATTTATTTTGCTTGCTATTCTTTCTTAAATCTTAGGCCTTTCTTCAAAAACAATTTCCCTTTTTCACAAGTGAATTTACTGAGGGTCTATCATTTGTAAACCCAGTTTTGTAATGTTCAAATGTCTGTTTCTTCCTTGCTCTTGAAACCTTAGTTTTGCTGGTATTAGGCTCTTAGGTTGACAGTTAATTAGTTGAAGATATCCTACTTCTGATTTATATTATTGCTGTAGAGAGATCTGCTGTCAGGCTAATTATCATTCCTTTGGAGGTAATTTGTCTTTTCTCTCTGTTCACTTTCATGATCTCTTCTTTGTATTTAGTTTTACCATGATGTATTTGAGTATGGATTTCTTTTTTATACTTGTTTTGGATTCAATGTATGTTCTGAATCTTATGTCTTAAGTTCTATAAAGTTCTCATCTGTTGCATCTTTGAATATTGTTTCTCCCTCATTCGCTCTAGTTTTTCCTTTTGGATTCCCATTAGAAATATAATGGAATTTCACATGTTTCTTAATCACTCATATTTTCCATCTTTTTTTCTTTCCATATTTCCATATGGCACTGTGGGCATTTTTCTCATATGTACATTTTAAGTCAATAATTTTCTTTTAAACTCTGTCTGATCTGCTAAGTAATCCATCCATTGAGTTTTTAATTTTGTTTTTAATATTTCTTATATCTAGATGCTCTGTCTGGTTCCTTTGCATATCTGCTTGTTCAGTTTTGATAGACTTCTATTCCTTATAAGAATATTTTGTATTTTCAGTTTTAGTATTATCTTTATTTAGTAATGCTAACATCTGTAATCTTTGCAGATATATTCTATTGTTTGCTTTTCTTTCTCACTCATAGAACTTGCTTAGCAGTTTGTGGTTGTGAGCTTGTTTTCCATGAAACGTACTTGGGAAAATTTTTAAGACCTGGGTTTAAAGTGTATTCTTCTAGAAGCAGTTTGCATTTGCTTCTGCTAAGTGTCTGAAAGCCCTACCAACCTGAGACATTCTAAATTTTTGATTTGGGGGTTTTATTTAAAGCCAGACAGGTAATAGAAATTTAGTCCCCAAACCTGCCTGAATATAGGCCTCTGGTTAGGGAGATTTGATTTGGTTTCTTTTCCATTCAGCCAAGGATAAGGTAGGCATGACTCCCTTTAATTATCTCCCTCTGCAGGGCAGAGGCATTTTTTCCTACTTGCACAATGACAAAGTCCCTCTCCAGAATTCTGGCTTATCTCCTGTGCCCTATACCTGCTATCCATTGAAGCCTGGTCTTTAGGCAAATGCCAACTCCTCCATCCTCGCTTATCCCTCTGGATTCCTGCTTTCTAGTCATTTCGGCTCTCAGAGGAATGTCCTCACTTCCCTGCCTGCTCAGAAAGGAATTTTTAAAGATTTTTTCAAAAAATACTTGATCTAGCAATTTTAGGAGCACTGTAGTGGAAGGAGTTTCCCTGAACATCAAATCTGCCATGTGTGGCTTTGAGTTGGATTCTAAGCAACTAGTGGATTATGTGTTTTATTACACAGTCACTTTATGACTTTTACTCAGAGTTCCTTTTCTAAAGAATTGATTATTAAATCTATTCAGTGAAATAGCCTTCAGCCTAATGGATACAATTTCTTTTGGATTCCTGTCTCAGAAACATGGAAAAACATTGTATTTTTATATCACACTTTAAGAATATTAATTAGAATTTTCTTAATGTCTTCCAGAATGCAAATTCACATTTTGTTTTATTTACAGATTAATGGACTCGGAATTTAGAAATGTCATGATTAAGATAATTTTGTGTCCTTTTTAACCGTTAGAGGCATGCTTCTTTCAACAACTCTAAAGTGAGAATGAAATGTTATCTTTTTGTATCAGCTATCTAATCTGCCACTTGTCATTATTCGTAATTTGCCCCTTTTTTACTTTCTTCAAAAACTTTGTGCTTAATGACATAGCTCTTTTCCCCCCTTTTATTGCTTAGGGAAAATACATTCCATTTGAAGCAAACTGGAGTTAAGTCCAACTTATTTTTTTCTTATTTTCCTGTAGAAAGGAAACATTTTATTGAGTGGATTAATCAAGGATATGTTATGTTGTATGCTCATTTTTCCCCAGTTGATGAGTGCAGTGTGTGTGTGTGTGTGTGTGTGTGTGTGTATGTGTGTGGATTCATATATAATGTAATTGGTTAGAAGTATTTTTTAGGCGTACTTCGTACAGAAGATACTTCTTCTAGTAACAGACTATTTTCAACTTATAAGTGTGTAAAAACCAAATGACCTATTATTCTGCCTTTATTCTTCTAGGGTAATACTGAACAGCCTGTCCAAACTAGCAAGATTGGACTTGGAAGGAGGGAGTATCAGAGTTTACAACACCGCCATCATTCTCAGCGTTCTAAGTGCCGTCCACCTAAGGGCATGTATCTAACCCAGGAAGATGTGGTAGCTGTTTCCTGTAGTCCCAATGCAGCCAACACCATCCTGAGGCAACTGGACATGGAGCTGATCTCTTTAAAACGTCAGGTATTATATAAAAATCAAATTTGTAATGATTCTGTCCATTTTGCTTATCTACTTTTACCTCAGTAAACTCAGTTTTTGCAGATTTTTCTCAGCTACCCATTTACATAAGCTTCGTTCTTTAAAATTTACTTTGTTTTCAAATTGTGAGATGCTGTTTTAGATTAGAATCCCACCATTGCTACTTGTTAGCTCTGTGACCTTGGGAAATATTTGAATCTGTCTATATTTCAATTGTACATCTGTGAAATTGAAGATAATAATCATTACTTTTCCTACAAGTTGTTGGGAATTATTTGAAAATGACACATGTAGATTGTTTAGCAGTGTTTGGCACATTTTGAAGGCTCAGTGAATAATGGCTATTCTCTTCATCATCATCATTCTCACCAGTAGTAGTAGCAATGGTATTGTAAAGGTATCCTCATCATAGTTAGGTAGTGGGTCAGAGTCAGGATCTGGAGGGTGTGAACCTAGGTTCTCACCCTGGTTATACCATCTACTTCCTATGTCACCTTAGGGGACCTGCTTAACTACTCTCAACTTCAGTTTCCTCATCTTGAAATGTGGATAATAATACTGTGGTTGGGAGGAATTAAACAAGATAATATGTGATAAGTGCTTAGATCAGTGCCTAGCGTGTAGTAAGTGTTAGTTAATGGTTGTTGTTCAGTCTCAGCCTTTCTCAGTCTTCTTTTCCCTTTTTATTTGTTACTGTTGTTATTTACGCTACCCCTTAGGTCTAGGTGCTCTTTTAGGTCTATAATCTTGATCTGTATCAGCCAGCTGTGATTTTCTCCCAAGCTCTATAGCTGTATATACCTACCCTGCTAGACATTTCGTCTAACCCTCAAAAGACTTTTCTCTGTTCTCTGTCTGTTGAAACATAGAATCATTTTCAATTCAGCCCTTGCCATTATCACTCCCCCAACACACAAACCCAGGTGGTGACCAAGTTATGTGAGTTTTATCTCTGAAATTTCCTTTAAATCAAACCCCTCATTCTTAATCCCATCACTACCCTTGTTCAGGCCCTTCTCAGCTTCTGTCTGATAATGTCTGTTGTTGATTCTCCTAGCTATCCACTTTTCTTCAGCACCCCGTTGCACATTGTTGCCCATGTTATCTTTTAAAAATATGTCCTGCTGTGATGAAGATCACTTACCTTAAAGCTCTTTATTAATTTCTATTTGCCTCTAGCAGGTTACAGCAGAGGTAGACAGGATTTCATAAGAAGCTCATGTTAAGAAATATGAAGTTTATCATGAGTTAGGAAACCATTGAAGGATTTTAAAGAGAGGTATAACATGGCCATATTTACATTTTTTGGCTATATCTCTTTGCCTTTTTATTTTTTCTTTTTTTAGTAGTTGCTCTAGGGGTTACAGTATGCATCTTTAGCTTACAATACCATCCTTGCTTAGGTATTATAATATACAACCTTAGAGTTAATATTTGAACACTTCACATAAAATGTAAGAACCTTGCAACAGTATAGTGTAGAACCAGGATAATTTCTCTGTATCCCAAACAGTCAGATTTCGCTATCCCTTAACCCTGGTTACTCATCCAAAGTGCTCTTGTATTTGTCTTTTCATCTCCAGCAAACTTTCTGAATAAATACCATGTTAACTTCTGCTCTCTTACCACCCTTCCCCATCCAGTTTCTGTCCCACACCCCATTCCTGTTCTACCACTGAAAAAGCTATTTTAAGATCATTTATGAGAATGTTGTCAAGTCTGTGCCTTCTTGGTTGTAATCTCTTATGACTATTAGTAATATTTGACACTGACAGCCACTTTTTCCTGCTTGGAATTTCTTTCCTTCGACTTTTATGACACTGCAAACACTTGATTACAGCTAATTAAGGAGAAGGGGGAATCAAGGATAACTCTTTGCTCCCTGTCTTGAGCAAGTATATGTGGTCCTGTTCACCGAGTGTACATAGTATATTTGATTGACTACTTAGCCTTTAGTTGAACCACAAATGTATGTATGCAGGACTCCCATCTTCCCAACCACAGCCCTCCTTCTCTTCAGAGAACTTCTAAAACGCTTTGCCTATAATATTTTTAAAGTGCTCAAATTTTTTTTAATGAATAAAAGTACTCAGTCACTTGTATTCATACTTTATCCTCAACATTACAGTTTACTTCACTTATAGAATATTTTTATTGATTTTTATAAAGGAATTTTTTAAACCTTTGAGACCCTTTCTTGGTTATTTATTTGATGTATAACATAGTAAAGGGATGCATTCTTAGGTTTACAAATTTACAGATTTACAAATTTTAATATCCCAGACATAACTCATGTAATTGTTGTCCAAACTGAATTCTTCTATATCCACTCCAGTTATCTGTTTCTCTTTTTGCATTTTCTGTCTCGGTGAACAGGACCACATATACTTGCTCAAGACAGGGAGCAAAGAGTTATCCTTGATTCCCCCTTCTCCTTAATTAGCTGTAATCAAGTGTTTGCAGAGACATCTCAATATTGTTTCACAGTCCTTTCTTTAACCCATGTCTGTGTACCACCAGCACCACGCCTTCATTCCTGCTGTTTTAATTGAAGTCCTCACCTGGATTGTTAAATTAATTATTGTCCATCTCCAAATTACTATTGGAATTAATTTTCTACAAAGCAAATATGGTTATCTTGCTCCCTTGCTTAAAAATCCTTTTAGATACTTCCAGTTTTTAGGCAAAATTCAAATTCTTTGGTCTGACTCCAGCCCAGCTGCCCAAGCTTTAGGGCTCTCCCACCTTGCTAATGCATCCTGCCTGTAGGGTGTTCCCCTCTCAGCCTCCTTTGCCAGCTCAATTCTTGTTAATCCTTTAAAACTCAATTTAGGTGTCTTCTCTGAGAGACTGTCCCTAATCTTCCCCACAACCCCCACCCATTAATAAACATACAAACACACTCTCTTGTTCTTTTTCTCTCCAAGTCCAGGTTAAGTGTTTTGGCATTTATCATACTTTTATTTATTTATCTCCCCAGTTATCTATGAAATCCTTAAGGACTGAGATTTTGCATTTCTCTGTATATCTAACATGCCTGAATAACCATATTTGAACCAACCTAGGTTTATACATTTTAGCTATGTTTTTAAGATCTCTGAGGGGAAAAAAAAATTCACAAATCACTTTATAAATATTTGATTGTCCATACTGAAAAAAAGAAAAATCAATGAACAAAAATCCTAATCTTTAATATTCTGTGTAGAGATTAACAATATTACTAATGGCATAGTGGTTAAAAACTTGGCATAGTTCAAATTCAGGATCTACTTTCTATATCTATACCCTCGGGAAAGTTTCTTAACTTCTCTGTGCTTTACCTTCCTCATCTGTAAAATGGTTTACAGTTCTATAAATCTTTTGAAAACATGAATTTGTTCCAACACAGTTGACATACTAGGGAACAATTTGAGAATTTCGCATTTGCTTATTTGATTTTTCTTAGCAAAAGACTGAACCTAACTATCTGAGTACATACCCACACACTTCCAATATGTACTGACTACCTCAATTCACTGTGTGTTACGAGCCATAAACATCTATATATTTCTGGTGTTAAAACTTTTCATCTGATTTCAAATAATCCTCCTCCTACCACTTCTCAATAACTCACAAGCTGCAACAATTTGGACATCCACTTTCATAAGCATCCTTTAGATCTTTTTCAAGATAAAGTAGCATCTTTATTGTAGCATTTGTGCATTTCTTTACCATTTAGAATATGTAGAACTGTGGTATTGTTTTTATTAGGCTTCTGTCTTGTCTTACGTGTCATTGATGAAGTTTCTGAGTGTTGTGTCCCAAGCTCCTTTTCCCCATAAGCCCTGTTGTTTTATAGCATGATTTTGCATGGTACAGCGACTTTTGAGAACACATATGTCAGCTTATCACAGAACTGATTTTCTTACTTCACAAAGTAGTTGTGAGAATTAAGTGATTTATTACATGGGAAGCACTGATAATGATGCTTAACATAGTAAACACTTAATATCCATTATTATCATTATCATTCTTACTGGAATAATTGTTATTTAATTAAAACATTATAGTAATGAGAAATATTGATGTATTTTAATTCCTATGTGTACTAGTTGTCTTTGGTTATAAGAGACATTATTAAAAGATATTCAAATGTTATGATATGTGAACTGTGTCTATTGTGTGTGTGTGTGTGTGTGTATGTCTATCCTCCTGAAATCAATTTAAGAGGATTTTGGTATATATCCTTTCCATTTATTGAGTACTTAAAAATTTATCTAAGTACATGATCTAATTCACATTGTGGGTTATTTTGTTGAAGGTTCAGAATGCTAAACAAGTAAACAGTGCACTTAAACAGAAAATGGAAGGTGGAATTGAAGAATTCAAACCTCCTGAGGTACGTAATTGAAGAATATATGCGACTAAGTACTGTGAAACCTTGTTCTATGAGTTATCCACTGTTCGGCTACTATTTCGGTCACATGTATTGTTAATATTTTGAAGGTTTTATAATTTGGATAATTTGTTAGGTCTATTTTGTCATTTAGATCAGCGGTCCCCAACCTTTTTGGCATCAGGGAGCAGTGTTCCTATGAGAATCTAATGCTTGATGATCTGAGGTGGAGCTGAGGCGGTGATGCCTGCGCTGGGGAGCGGCTGCAGATACAGATGAAGCTTTGCTTGCTCTCCTGCCGCTCACCTCCTGCTGTACAGCCTGGTTCCTAACAGGCCATGAACCAGTACCATCTGCAGCCTGAGGGCTGGGGACCCTGATTTAGATAGTCTAATGAGACTTGGCTACTGATTTAAGTTAAATCATTTCTTTCCTACCCTTAGCAATTCATTTCAAGTAATTAGAGAATATAGCTGTTTGAGTAGGCCCAGTGCATGTGAAACTAGGTCATTGATGAGCAAGCCAGTACATTTCTGGGTCTGCAACAATGTTTGCTTAAAGCTCTTTTCTACTTGTGTGACTTGATAATACAACAAGAAAAGGATCACAAAAAAAGGAGCTCATTTTAACAGTTTGAACAAATTTTTATTTTAATTTAAGGCATTTGTCTTTTGGCTTATATTTCAAATTAGGATTTTAGTATGTGAACTTAAATTCTTGTACTTGTATCCCTGAAAATATGAAATCTAAAAAGAAACTTAATATGTTTTTGAGATTTGTGATAATTATATAGTACTTAAATGCCCATGAAGTCCAATTCAGTCTTTTCGCAGAAGCTTCTGTTATAAAAATCTTTTTTTCTCTCTTTTTTAAAGACTCCTGTGTTGTGCATATGCTTCACTTGCCTTTCTATACATGTATGTAATAACCAAATCTTATTTGATCCTAACGGGACATTTCCCCCCGCAAATCACAGGTTGACTGAAATACCTGTAAACGAAACGTGTGTGGGGGTTGGGGGGAGGCAGAAGAGTGGTGCTTCGGAACTAAGGCACCGCATGCCGTCTCACTCGTTAGTCTTTCAGAAGGAAGAGTCGTTATGAAGAAAGTTGTTTTTGTTTGTTTTGAATATCTCTGTCAAGGTTAGGAAATGGAAAAAGAATGAAATATACATAGATTAATATCTCATTCCAAACCTACAGGTAAACTGAAAAACGTTCTGGTGATGTTTATTTATTTAAAGACCGCATAATACCAAGAATACTACTTTCCTTTGTTGTATTATTGCAACAAAAAATTATATAAATTTTGTATTGAAATTAATTTTATACTATGCATTAAAATGCATAAAAGCAGTAAACTTCTAAGTGCCTATAATTTAATAATTAAATTTTAAAACACAGCAAATATTAAAAACATTATGGGAATACCATGAAGAACTCGATGCCAGTAAGTTTGAAAATTTAAACAAACCTTAGAAATTCCTAGGAAAATATGTCTTACCAAAATTGTCTTAAAAAAAAAAAAAGAAAACCTGAATGATTTATAGCCATTAAATAAAATGGAAGAACTATTAACATTTTTCTCATAGGAAAACACCAGGCCTAGACAGTTATCCAGAAAAAGTCTACCACATTTTTAAGGAAATGATCATTCTAATCTCAAATTTTCCAGAAAATCGCAGGATAGTCTCACTCATTAACATTATATAAAGTAAGGTGTGCGAGTGCAGTAGCACTTTATAACTTTTCTATATGCTGCCTCACTTGATGCCACATGAATACATCCAAAGTAGATGAAGCAAATAGTATTACGTTATACAAGGAAACTGGGCCACAGGTTAACTGAGGTTAACTTAATCAAGGTCACATGTCTAGTAAATAGTAAACCTGTGGCTCGGTTAATATACTCCCTCTTTTGGAAGTCTTTATATAATAGCAAAATTATATAATAGATTTTTTCATTTAAATGTAGTTATTGAGTTAGAAGTTATCAAACACTTATTACACCTTTTGGTTTATTGTAAAAATAAATCAAAATGAAACAACTACAATCTTAGCACTGCCATCTGTACATTGAAGTTTGAATATTTCTTTGATTTATTGAACTCATATGACTTGAAAATGTATATATGTTTTATTATCTAAAAAATGCCCAACATATATTTGTATTTATCATATTATTCCTATTGCTTTTAAAAGGAGAGCAACCTGAAAAGAAAACATGTATTTCAAAATACTAGATTAACAGTCATAGTAAAGACCTTGAAAAATCATGTATTCTATCCCCTTAACTTTGAGGAAAAATTTTTTAAAAAAAAACTCTTTAACTTTAGGTAATACCTAACCTAAACATCTCTAACCTAAATCTCATAGACAACTAAATGACGTAACTCAATTGGAAGTAAACAGTTACTAAGATGCTTTGCTTATTCATTTGGTTCTATTTGTTATTTTCATTTAGGGAAAATTTTGGTGAAGAAAGTTCATATGTCCATATGTATTTAGTGATCACCTATTTCATGTAAGGCACTGTGCTAGGCACTGTGGGAAGTATGTGTTTGGAAAAGGGGAGACACAAAAATGAGGAAGAGATGTATTTTTCTATCAGCTTTGGAAAGAACTTGCAGTCTAGATATCATAAAAGAACCTGATTAAAGTCGTATGATAGATTTATGAGCAAAGTATTACAGGAAAACAAGTGGTCATTATCCTGGCTAAGCTCGTGAGGGAATACTTCCTAGAGGGGAATGTTTCAGGTGAGGTTTGAAGGGTAAGTAGGATTTTGTACTTATATAAAGGGCAGGCAGAAGGAATCCTATGAACAATGGTTTGGTGTTAAGCAGTACATTCAAAATCTAAATGTAGTGGGGAAAAATAATAGCACCGTTAAAAACCAGTCAGTAGGTCTTCCCTAGACATTTGTTGTGTGCTCATTATTGTGCTAATTATAATTACTATTGCGAATTCTATAGAAGTGTAAATCTTAAGTAGTATATTGTCTACTTAGGAAGGCAAACTTAAGTGCAGAGGATAAGTGAACATGGTGTATGAGGGAGATCTTTACAAGGTTTCTTTGAACAGGGACTTCTTTATAATGGAGATCAGAGGATAAACATCTTTATGAGCGCTAGGAAGAGAAGTCTGCCTTTTAAATTAAGTCAAATGGAAAGACCCTATAGTTCCTTCAATGTAGGAAGAAAGTAATGAAAATTTTTTAATTTTAGGAAAGTTATCTTGTCAGTATTATACAGAATAATTTGGAAGCTTTACAGCTGCTAAAATACCAAGCATGTGAGTGATCAAGTAGGATTGGGTATTAGTTGTAGAAATGGACAGCAAGAAATCCGAAGAACATTGTGAAACAGAAATTAGTGTGTCTCCTTGAAAAAGTGTGAGAGGTGGCATGTTTGGTTATGTTTTGATTTGTTTGGGGTGAAGGTGGATAGGTGGGGGCAAAGAGATGAATGAATCCAGGAAGGAAGAAACTGAGAAGGGAGTGCCTTTTGAAGCTAGAAAGTTTCCCCATCTGTGGATGTTTTCCATAGGTGGGTGACATTCTTTCATATGGACATTGGATGGAATTTTCAGCATTGGGTAGAAGGTTTAACTTGGCACCCTTTTCTAACTTTTCCCACTCAGAGATAGTATAAATCTTCTACCGACAAAAAATTGGAAAGATGCGAAGACTAATTTAGCAGGGAAAGAATGTAGTAAAGATGCCGAATTCACTAAGGCTGCCATAAATTGTACTAGAATGCTCTTTGGTGCCTGTTGTTATTACTAGTATATGTTGGCTTATTTTATTTTATATTAACATTTTATTATTTTTAAAACAATGGTATTTTAGACTGGAGTTTACTGTAGACTGTTTAGTAATACAAGTGCAGTAGTGCTGACAGTTCTGCCGGAACTTCATTTTTCAAGTGTCTGCCCCAGAGTGAACAGTTATGAGGCTGGAAACTATGAACTTGCTATTCCTTAGTCAGTTTTCACTTTCACATGCCTCCTGTGTGAGCATCTCCTTGACTTAGTAAGACTCCAGCATTTAAATATGTATTTATAGTTTTCATTCAGTACTACCTTTAAATTTGAGCCAAAGGCTTCATTTGGGATTTAACTAAAAAACTAGTGGTCTGTTCCAGTGCTGGAGAAATGCCTGACTATGTGGACTTATGTGCCTATCAATTCATAGGTAGATTTTAGATTTTAAATAAGGTATGACTCCATTGTTTTCCTTTACAAACATTTTCTGGGCCCTTAAAAAATGTTTGGATAGATGAATCCGTGTTAGCCTCAAGTGCAACCTGCACTCCACCTGACTGTCCTGCCTAATAATACCTCATTTGTGGTGTATCCCAAGTTAATTTGTCATCTTAGCCTTGCCTTCCCACATCTCCCACATCAACATGTCTTAGCTTCTTAAGTCCTTAACAGCATCCCCGTTTCCCCAGCTTTCTAAGCTTTAAGTCTTATTCTAGTTATAATCCTGCCCTTCTCCTGCTGCTCCCTCCCCAACAAAAAATCTTGCTTATTAAATGCAGTGTGAATTTATCAGCTTTGGTGTTTATTGCCCTTCCAAAAGCAGCCCTTACTGTAGTTTATGTCAGTTAAACATCACAGCTTTCCAAGCTAATTTATCACTTGTTCCTGACACAGATCCTCTTGTTCCCTATATTTGGTGTGCCTTCTCATTCTTGCCTTTCAGAAACTTCTCTTTTAAACCCATCTCAATCTCTAGCTCTTCCAATTTTCTTCCTACCCCATTCCAATCACTGAGACTTTTCCTCTCATCTCCCTCTGCCACCCCCTCCACCCCCCATCCCCCACCCCCCGCCCCACAGAGTTCAGCTTTTTACTGAACAAATTACAAAATAGGTTTAGTCAAAAAGACCAAAGCCCATGTCATCATCAGACTCCTCAGATTCTTCTTTCTTTTACTTTTACTTTCTTCTCAGCTGGGGTAGCAGCTGTGAAGGGGCAGTAGCACCTGCTGGTGCAGCACTGCTCCTGGGGCAGGTCTGCCAGCCCTTGCTTTTCAGATGAGGCTCCAGATGTTGACATTGGCCAGAGCCTTTGCAAACATGCCTGGCCAGAAAGGTTCAGCATTTACATCAGCTGTTTTAAAGAGGGCATTGATCTTATCCTCTGGGACTGTCACCTCATTCTCGTGCAGGAGGATGAGGGCTGAGCAGATTACAGGCAAGCTCCAAGGCAGAGCCCATGGTTCAGGCGAGCACTCTGCTGGAGCTTCCTTGAAGGACCGAGCACCTTACCAGCAGCTGAGGAAGGGGCTTCCTCTCATCTTTGAATCCCCAGAATACTCTGTACTTTTTTGGGGTTTTTTGTTTGTTTGTTTGTTTGTTTGTTTACCATCTTAACAATTTTATTTTTTAATTATTTTTTAAATAGTAAAAGATTTATTTGTGTGTTTGTTGAAGAAATAGTTTAAATTTTCCCCCTGTCTACCTCTCCCCTCCCCCTGTACTTTTCTGTTCTCATAATAGTTATTTGTGTTCTTCCCATCTCATGATTTGCTTATATGCTGAAAATAAGGTTTCATAGTACAAGGTATTTCTCCCATTTTTTTGTTCCCTTTTCGTTAACAATACCTTTCCCTCCAGTTTCTACATCAGTTGATCAGTTTCATCTTCTGTTTGTCCTGGCACTGTGCTAGATTTTTTTTACATATATTCTAAATTTAATCCTCGAAACAGCTTGCAATGTAGTATTACAAGAGATCCTCAGCATCCAAAATGTTTGTTGATCTGAGGAATGCATGGAAAAGCAGAAGTTGCCAAATAAGAAAATATTCTCTAATGAACTTAAGCACTTATAAAACTGGACTCTACTCACCACCTTTCCTGAGTTAACTGTAGCTGTTATCTGTCCTGTTCATCACATCAACATCTTGGTGGATTACTCTTGCTAATACAATGCAAGGCAAATATAGCACAAACTGAAAGGAAATTATAAACCTTGCAAAAGCTGTAAAACTTCATGAAGTCTATGAAAGTACCAGAAAATGGCTTTAATGACTGGCAGCATCGTTGATAGATGAATATCTAGCAAAATTAACAATTGAAGAAAAAAGGATGATGACTCATGGATAAGGACTTCAAAAAAAGAATAATTTGATTACCAAAAATTGAGAGCCCTGGAGAAATTTCTTGAAGTTTTCAAAACAAAGACAACCCATTCTTTGCTCATGTTGTAAATTTCAAAGCTGGAGAATGCTATACCATCGCATAGTCAGAAACAACATGCCAAAAATAAAATGAAACTTATAAACAAGATCACTAACTATTTTTATAAGTTTTAGTTTTGTATCACAAATTAAGTTGTAGTCAACCCTTTATTTTTTAACCATTTAGTTTGAAATATTGGAATCTGTTTTAAATAGGTTCCAGTACCGTCATTGAGTACAAGGACCTGTTCTGTCTCCTTTCACAGCTGCTAACATCAGATTACCTGGGTATTAACTCAGACATTAACTCCTGTTCCTTTCTTGTTATTCCTCTTTATGGGGAAAATAGGTTTTTAAATTTTCTAGTTTTTCCTCTCTCCTTTTTCTTTTCATTTATTTCTTTTCACTTTTTTAGCCTTAGTTCACCATTTTCTTATTACTGCTTGTATGCGTCCTGTTCCCCATCTTCCTCTTTACCTTTTTATTGTTGTTTCTTTGCCTCATCACCAGCATCCTAACCCCGAGGCTTACCCACGCCTTTGCCAGGCCTGCTTTGCTATCCCATTTATCTCATCTGGAATTCAGTGCTTTCTATTTTAGGTTTTTCCCTCCTTTACTGTGAGTCTTATTTTACTTTTTTCTTTCTTCTCTAGTAATTGTTTTTTGAATTTTGAATTTTTGTTTTATTCTTCTGATTACTTATTAAACCTCTTCACTCATGGCAAGAAAGTTGGCATTACTCAGAACCCTGTAGAAACTCTTATTGCTGAGACCGTAAGATAAGACCTAAACACCCTTTCTCATAGGAAGCCTTTCTTCCTGTTTTGCCCAGCATGTCAATGTATCACATTAGACCACTTTATCTGGACAGTTTCTACCGCAAACCTCTATAGGCTGGTATACATATTTCTGTCCCTCTCTCTGCTGCTAAAGATCCTTATTACTCATCAGTGGGTATACACTAATGAAATTTGATTAGGTGTTTAATATTGTAATATTGTAATGATAAAATTCCTAAACGGAGTTTTTCTAAAATAGAAATATGGAGAGGAATATGGGAAGTCTTGGGTGGAAATAATGTTACAGCGGGTCACTTTCTGCTTCAAAAATATAAAGAAATATTTTAGGTCTTAGGCCTGCTCAACAGTTCTATGTTAATTTATACAACACTGTTTTTGGTGAGGTAAGAAAAGGTTTCATCAAAATATGAAGAGAAATTTTAAAGAGAGTCATAGATCATCTCTAAAGAAAATAACATCTTAAATGTTTAAAACTAGGATAAAATTGGGTGAGAAACAGACAATATAATATACAAAGGATGTGTTATAGAATTGTACACTTGAAACCTATATAATTTTATTAACCAATATCACCTCAATAAAGTTAATTTAAAAAACAGGCTAAAATTAATATCTACAGTGTGTGATAGAAACACAGTGCAGTTGGAAAATAGGTAACTCATAGATTTTCTCTGTTTTAATATCTCCGAGTAGAGTATAAATGTGAATGTTGTTCATTCTCCCAATGGGTACATTTCCCTTTTATTACCTTTTGTGCGGGTAAAGGATAACTCAGAATATATTTTTTAAGCCTTATGAAAATGAAATCTTCCAAAATCAGAGTTTCAGTAATCTCATGTCTATAATATGGTGAAAAGTTAAAAAAAAAATAAATAAGCACTTTGGAAAAATGTCTGTCTTCATATCCTCATTAGGAAACTTCTCTTTAATTTTGTAGTCAAATCAGAAAATTAATGCCCGTTGGACCACAGAGGAGCAGCTTCTAGCAGTGCAAGGTATATTAAAGATAAGCAGTTCTTGTTTTTAATAATTATTTAACTTGTCATGAAAGGTGGCTACCATAGTTCTTCCTTTCTTTTAGAAGGGGATCAAGAAAGGGCTCTTATGTTCACCACAAAGTACTGGTGACCAGGAATTCTGTTTTGTATTTGTGGCTGTGACATACTGAGCCTATGTGCATTTTGAATCCTGAACACCACGTAACACATTCTCAGCACTAATTAAATGATGGTGATGCGAAGTTTGAACAAGTCTAATGGTTTCTCTGTGCATCTGCTTCGGTATTCTTGCAGTTGGGTTCGCTCTTACTATATCAGTCATTGATAACTCATGGTTAAAAACATGAATAAACTATTATCTATTTCTGGTTTCTCTGTATAATAGTGTTTTCTCTATTTGATGAATGTCAGGTACTGAAAATATTAATGGTATGCGTAACTTTCAGTGTATTATAACAACTTAAGAGATGTGCTACTGAATATTTAGAAACCTGACTAAAAATATATATATTGATTTACTAAAGAAAGACTCAAGAGATAGATCAAAAAATAAACAAGTGGAATTTTAAATGTACTCTTTATGAGGACGCTTTGTCGAATTTTATGGCAGACTATTTTATATTAGAAATACCCTTGGACAAATTGGAAGCATTATAAACTTGGATTTTCTCATGTTCAAATTACTTAAAGAAAGGCAAATTGTATATTTTTGTTCAATGTCATAGGTTTTTTCCCCTTCAAGATAAAGTATCTGCAGAACTAACTGTGTAATTGTAAGCTTGGTCTACAATTTGTTTCTTTCTGGTTGAGCCTTCTCGTCTTCAGTCCTAATAGCTCTTTCATCAGGGTTAACGTCTTCTGTAAGACAATTAGGCCCCAGTAAAACACAGAAGTATACCTTTAAAAATATTTCCAAGTATTCAGACAAGGAGAACATTTTTACCTCAAAAGTGCTATGCAAATACCATTCAGATGTGAGAATAATGTAATTAAAGATTGATTAATAGATGACTGCAGTTGGGGTTAGAGTAAGAATTACCAGCCAGTGTGATTTGAAAATGTCACAGGAGCGTGCCCACAGGATGTCAGCCTGCTCTTTGGCTGAAAGAGCACAACACAGTCATTTCATGAATAAAAAGACTTGATCCTGTGCAGGCAGGGTGCTAGACGTGCATTGATTGAGCACATCTGTAATTGTAGAACTAAGTTTCTGAATGAGTCAGAACAAAGTTTAATTAGTTTATAATGTTCCCTAATAGCTGTTTTGAAATTAGAAACAATTTAAAATTTTGATTAAAACTTTGTTTTTGTAATGGCTGCTTCAGATTCATTTAGCACAATGACTTACGGCTCTAATATAGATGTCTGAGTAGGCATTGCGATTGTTACTCAAAGCCTGTGTTTCCCTCCGTCACAGTCTGCAGCCTATAGAATTTAACCCTGTCCCTAGTATTCAGTGGCTGAAAGGTTAATTTGTTAATCCTGTACTCTAGTGTAAGAAATTAGTCCAGTGAAAGGATTTTCTGAAGAAAATCACCCAGGGAGATCTGGGCTAACGTTTCTCCGTACAGCACTCAGGACTTGATGCTGTCAGCAGCATTGCTTTAAGTGCTAGAGTCCATGGAATCCTGTGGCTGGGTTGGGTGTTAGGCAAAGCTCCATTCAAGAGAAAGGACGATGGCAAGATTTACCAAGATTTACTATTTACCAAAATAGTGTGAGCTGTACCTGTGGACATTATCTCCTCATAACTATTAAAAGAATGGAGTATTTATAGGCAAAGTCAACACTTCCTCTCTACTGAGATATATCCAGTATTCTTATGCACATCTTAAAGTAACCTTTAAATAAATTATGCTGATGAAGCAGTTTGTATGGGAATAGGTACGTTCTTAGCATTTCAAAGTAATTTCTTAATACTATGTTAATGTATTTTTTTTATTTGACTCCTTGGAATTTTTGTTTTTACTTTCAATCTTTTAAGTATTTTTAGTTTAGTTTTTTTTTGGGGGGGGGGTGTTATTTTATAAAATAATATGAAGCTATTTATATCCAAAATAGTTATTTGAGGGAGAATTAAAAATTGCCATCTTCTCCTCATCTGCCCACACATTTTTATAATGCTCAGAAATGTGTCTTATAAACAATATAATCATATAGTAATGCCACCTGTACCTGAGTCTCAGTGTGGTGAGGTACATAATTTCAGTTTAATTTCATCATTTATGGTTTGCTATTACGAAGTACTTACCTTAGCAGGCAATCGGTTTTATTTTCTCTTTTTATCTTTATGGTAAACTTTTATATGATGTTATTCTTATGGCCATTTCAGTTTCATAAAGTAATAAATCATTTATGTGTTGATAATGACATATTTTAATTTGTATAGTGCACACATTCAAGACATTTTACATACATATTATGATTTGACCTTCATTTGTTAAATGCTTTATTTTATCTTGCTCATAGTTGACTATTACAGTGACCCAGAGAGAAAAATGTTGACTCTAGTGTCACTGGTGAGATTTATAATTCTACTATTAAATAAAACTTTTTGTCATAACTCTTTTAAAGCCAAATAAATACATTATGACCATTTCCTAGGGCTTAAATATATATTTCCTATTTTACTTTTCATCTACTTATATTGTTGTTAGCCAACTACTAGTCATTTAAATAATTAAATAAGTGAATATTGTTTTAATAATATTTAAATAAATAATAAACGTTTCCCCCCTTCTTTCTTCCTTATTTGGAAGGGGGACAAATCATGCTCAGACCAAATGGGATGTCTGTGTAGTCTATTACTTTATTATGTTAATTTTAATTCTAGCTATGTTATAACTTCAATAACATTCTTCAAGAGTCCCTAAGTGGGATATTATAGATGTTGATAATTAAATCCTCTTAAAATACTTGCTAAGAATAGTATTTCTACAACTTCTATAATCTATTACAGCCTTTAAGTATCTAGATTTTCTGTTATGACAGATTAATTAACTATGAAATCAGTTATAATCTTCACATATTTGTGTTAATGGTGAAATATCCATTTGTAGTTTGTGCCATATAAATTTTATCTGATCTATAGTGCTTTTAGAAATTATCCTAGAATTAATCTTGATAATTTATGTGATAAATATTTCTTATTTAGCAAGAATTAAGAAAGGAATTAGATTCTAGAGGTGTGTATTTTTTTCATGTAAAGTGGAATAATCTCTAGCTATATTCAAAAAATAACAATATAAATGATAGTTCAGAACGTTTTAAATACATAGGGGCAAAAGCATGGTGTACAATATTTGCCATTTTATCTTAAATCTCTTAAATGTACAGTATTCATTTCATAGTCATTAGTACTAAATATATATATATATATATGCTCACCAACTAAAATATTTGTGTTATTTTACGATAAACAACAAAAAATGTTGCCATTTTTATCAAGATGGCAACTTTAATTTGGGGGGAGTCATATATTTATTTATTCGTTTGTTTACTTATTTATTTATTTATTATTGCCTGTCTTCTCATATAAGACAAGAAATGACAAAACTGTGTTCCAAGGGGTTATGCTTAGAGTTAAATGTTACCTTCTCTCTTTGTAGGTCATACACTCGTTCCTTTTTAGAAGAAATGAAGTTACAAATCTAGAACGTGTCTTCTTTCTGATTTTATCTTGTACTTTCAAAAAAAGCCTGAATGGCTCCTTAAGTAGGAGAAAAAGATTTGGCAGTTGATTAAGACATAAGGAGTGTAACTTAGTACATGAACGATTAAAAGGAAATGGAGATAAGAGAATCATACCTTTACATCTAAAAGGCACCCATGCATTTTGGAGAGTTTCTTCTTTTATAGCAGATATCCTAAAAATGGAGGTCCAGAAGTATTATTGCCAGCTCTCTGATGCGCTTGGCATTAAATAATTAATGATTCAAAATTCCCAGCATTTTTATGGTGTAATTTAACTTAAAACAAGGAAGATGGGAATGCAAGACTCAAAGGAGAAAGGTTAGACATTGGAAAGAGAATATGATTTTGACTTTAAGTACTCACCTAGATGTACCAGTTACTGCCCCACTGTTGTTAATACCTTTTTTACCTTTAATGCAAATTATTGGAGATTTACAGGAGATGTAAAGAAATACATGTTCCCAAATAGTTTGGGTTAAAATTAATCTCATTAATAGGAAAGAACCACATTCTTGGTGTTTCTAGATGTTATTCTCTTATTTCAAAAATAAATTTTTGAAAAATTAGTATTCCCAGTTGTACAAAGTACGTGCTCATTTTAAAAAATTTTTCTATAGCAAACAGGAAAAAATGTTCTCCGAAATGTTATTACCTAGAAGCAGCTTCCACTGTAATGTTTAAGCTTTTTTTTGTAGTCCAAAATCAAATTTTAAAAATAACTTTTTACATATACCAAAAGCAGATTTATAATATTCCTTCTATTTAAGAAAAAAAAAAAAAAGTCCATGTCCAGAATTGGAAAACACCATATTACAAATGCTTCTGAAGTTACTGATCTTACTAGCCAAAGCTCAAAAAATATGAATATATGTATTTTTGCTGGGTAATATAGAATACTCATTGGAAAATGTGAGCTTTCAAAAATTGTAATGATAAAACAATATCCTAATGAGTTATATTTTTATGTTAATTCCCAAATAAAACTTTGAAAGTATGTATTAAAGATTATTAGGTATCATCTGCCAGCATAGGAGGCCAGAATGTTTCATTGTATCTTTCAATTGAAATTTAGAAATATTACAAAAACAATTTTTTTCTTTCCCTGGGAAATTTATAATTTACCTCTTCTAGGGTACTCTGAAGTTTTATTCCACTAACCTTTGAAAACTGACCTCCTGCCCTAAAGGTGAGAAGTTTAATTTAAAACATGGTTCAAATGGACCTTAGCCTCTTACATCTTCAGAAAGAGAGAGGTCTAATCACTGTATTTAATTCCCTTTCTGATAAAGCCATCAGATGGCTTTGTTTGGCTTGGTTTATTATAAACTATGAAAAAAGTGGACCATTCTTACCCTGAGTACAAATTAGAACTAAAGGAGCACTGATGTATGTTGTTGAAGTTAGTTGCTCAGCACTGCTACCCTGCTAGGCTGTATCTAGAAGCGTAGCTGGGGTTCTTCTGAAGGAGCAGTACCATTAAGTCTTCAGTTGGTGTTTTACTGAAGTTTGCATAGTTATCAGCCACAGTGTAGAGCTTAAAAGCATTCCACCTTCTAACTAAAATATTCTGTTGAGCAGCGTTATTGGGAGTATGAAGATGATAAAGAAGTCAATCATATGTGACTCGTTGTTCGGGGAAGAAAAATAGAATGAAACCTTATGGGGAAGAAAAAGCAATCATATTTCCTGAGCACTCCTGTGTACTAGGCATTGTAGTAATGCTGGTGCTGATTTATGTTACTTAGGACTATACTTCCCAACATTTTCACATTGGGGCAAACAGAGAAAATTATGAAATTTGTCACAACACACTGGGACAGACAGGTGAGATTGCTTTTGTCCAGCGAAGACTGTCAAGGAGCTCCAGCTCATGCGCAGACCCTGCCCGGGCATCCTGCAAGCCAAGGGCATTAATGTCTAGGCCTACTCATTCTCAGGACGTGATTGGGATCCACAGCCAGCCCACAGAAGTCTGCGGTGCAGTCTGAGCCTTAAGATTTTGCACAGGAATTAATACAAGGCTATCACACATGAGTCAGTAATAAACATACCGAGGTGACTTGACATCCTAAGTGTCTGGAAAAACTAAAGCTCCTAGGAAGTGAAGTAGCTTTGGTTTTGTCTGTAGTTCTGGAAATGCAACAGTATTGGTGCCAAGGGAAAGTCCATTGAGCAAGAGAAAATAAAGTAGAAGATCAAAAAGAATAGGGTCAGTTATATAATGGAATCAGATGTGGAATCAACAGTGGTAGATTTTAGAATATATTTTGCTAAACAAATAGGTGTTCTGAGGGTTATAATATCTTCAGACTTAAGAGTCAGCATTTGTCTTAATTTGATTTCTTGCTAGGAATACAGACAATTTATTATAAATCCTATATTTCTTTAAGGTTTTCATTTAGTAGGTTTGGTCATTTCTAGAATGTAAATTAAATATCCCTTATGAAAATTAGTATACTGATATAACACTGATTTCTAACTAGTAATTTTTTAGTGCAGTGATCTCAAATGAGTTGCTATTTTCCAAAGTATAAGCAATAGACAAGTACTTAAATATATAACAGTAATTCCTCATATGAAATAACCTTGAATTTTTATTGCCAAATAAACCTTCAGTGGAACCTAGTCACGATTAGAATCTATACTCAGTTTGGAGTTCAAACTGGAAATTAGCTCATGGATTTAAGAGAATATAAATTCATTTATGTTGCGAAAATATTGTCACGCATATGTCTGTCCCTATGAGAACAGAGCAAATGAGCATAGTTTATGTACCCAAAACTGTATTAAAAATGGGATGTGGTTATAGCTTAATAATGTCAGGCCTCCCCCCAAATGCTCTAAGAGTCAAGCCTAGCTAGTTGAATGCAGCAAGAGATACTTATTCTCGGTATAAAATAAGGGCATAATTTAAAAACAGGAATTATGTCATATGATGGCGCTTTAAGGTAATTTGGTAATACCAATAGATATCTGTAAGAGTATATCTAGTATTTCTGCTGGGGCATTAACATATCTTTATATTATTCTCTCATCTGTGATTGTGTACATGTTAAGTTTATTTTAATTCCTACATTTCTGGCTACTTATAGCTTTTATATCATAAGCATCAGTATTTTTTCCTTTGTTCTCATCTCTGATTAATGAGTTATTGTTTCTTGGTATTTTAAAAAGCAGTTACTAAATTGCAAAATCAAAAATTTTGACAACTATATTTTGAGCTAAGTGCATCTCTTTCTAGAATGAGTCAGTGAACTTCTAAAATTTAAGAGCAAATTATTATCCTTCTGATTATATAAAGTCATTTTTAAATCTGTAGCATAATTGACTATCTCAAGTTCATAAATCAAACATTATCCTTCATTATAATAAAATTTCCATAATGAAAAATTAGGTTCTCACGTAACCGGATGTACAATCCTCAAATTTAAGGTAGTGACAGGCACAACATGTGCTCTACAGATAGTCACTACCGTAACCTTATTCCTACGTCTATGAAGCATAACTAGGAATCCTTTATATGTATAGTCTTTAGAACTGTTAGGTGAGTTAAAATCCAACTAACTCTGAAAAATAGCTTCCCTTTTTTGGCCCATCAGATTGTGATGATGATTCTGCTTTTTATGTTTTAATTCTTACTTCTGTTCTATACCCTGATGAGATAGTAAGCAATCATGTTGAGGTTGGTATTAAGACCAAAATTATAATGCTTTTCTTAATGGGGGAACCCTAAGACTACTCACTCAGTCCATTGAGGGGATAAAAGAGATGGCTCATTCCCATCCTGTTTTGTTTACAAACGGTGTTGCTCAAATTTAGGTGACTGGCTACTAGGGAAATAAATGAATATGGAATTGAGGATGGAACAAAGAATTCAATGCTTTACAATAAATGGACTGTATTTGAGAGTTCAAGAGAGGATTGGAGAAAATAACTGAGTATGTAAAAAATGGTAAGTTTCTGATTGTTCAGTTGAAGGCAAGTGGCTGGCTCGATGAAATGACGTTAATTGAGTGTTTTCATCTGGAACCCTCTTAGCCTCTATCTCAGAATTGAGAAATGAGCAGAGTTTATCAGAAAGGATTTTCATTGCTGGTATCTTTTGTGTGTGCATGATGTATAGTACACACAGCTCTCCTTATTGATCCTTCACCAGGTGTATTATTTACTTTGCCTTCCAGGTGTCCGAAAATATGGTAAAGATTTTCAAGCTATTGCAGATGTAATTGGCAACAAGACTGTTGGCCAAGTGAAGAACTTCTTTGTAAACTACAGGCGTCGGTTTAACTTAGAGGAGGTATTGCAGGAGTGGGAAGCAGAACAAGGAACCCAGGCTTCTAATGGTGATGCTTCTACTTTAGGGGAGGAGACAAAAAGTGCTTCTAATGTGCCATCAGGGAAGAGCACTGATGAAGAAGAGGAGGTGTGTTTGTGTATGGAATTTGAGCTAATATGAGTCGAGGAATCACCATTTTGTGTGGTTTTCTGTAAGGTTAATTTGTCGGAGGACTAGCTAAATGAGCATGAAAGGTCGACAATACACTTACTCAGTGGTGCATCTCTCGTGACTCTTAAGTCATAATGACATGCTAAGTTCTGATCTTAGAAGAATGGAGAGTGTATTGTTCTTTCATAGTCTTATTTTTATTTCCAGTGTTAAGCTGTTTACTAATAAATAAAGATGGCTGTTTGGTAGCTTCGTTGCTTTTTCGGTTTTTGGTTTTTTGTTTTGTTTTGTTTAAAATAAAAGAAGCTTGTGCTTCCAGAGAAAACTGGTGTTATGTTTTTGTTTTGTTTTGATTTGTTTTGTTTTTCCTGTGACAGCCCAAACTATATTGTATTAAGTTCATTAGGAACTGCCGTCTCATGCATGTGTTTTGGTTTCCTCACCTCTAGGCACAGACCCCGCAGGCTCCTCGGACTCTGGGTCCGTCACCTCCTGCCCCGTCATCCACTCCAACACCAACAGCCCCCGTTGCCACTCTGAACCAGCCGCCACCGCTTCTTCGTCCAACACTGCCTGCCGCCCCTGCTCTTCACCGGCAGCCTCCTCCGCTCCAGCAGCAGGCTCGGTTCATCCAGCCCCGGCCAACTTTAAACCAGCCTCCGCCGCCTCTCATTCGCCCTGCTAATTCTATGCCACCCCGTCTGAACCCAAGACCAGTGCTATCTGCAGTTGGTGGCCAGCAGCCACCGTCACTTATCGGAATTCAGACAGATTCACAGTCCTCACTGCACTAAAATTAAATCGGACAGAGCCGCAGTAACTTCTCATCCCACTGTTATACCAATGCTCATCTATCTGACTGATGCGAAAGAGGAGAGACTAATCCTGGATGCCGAGGCCGCAGACTAGCCCTGTGGCAGTGGGCCAGCATAAGCTGGTGTCCAAGAAAAGTTTTAGTTCATGCAACCGAGATGTTCTACAACAAAAAACCTACAGTTGGCCTCCTTTCTAGGGTATATATTCAGTGACATGATCTCATAAAAAGGAAAAAAAAAAAAGATTTAAGTATTCTGTATACCAAGGGGTTTTTTTTGTTTGTTTTTACTGTATTTATTTTATTGAGATTCTTTATATTCCTGCCTCTTCATAGTCAAGGCTCTTAGTATGGGAATATTGACTTAGGAATTGTGAAAACTCCTTAAATTTATTAAATTAAGGATGTTTGACTTTTTTCTTTAATTTAATTTTAACATTTTCCTATGTTAGGAGTGCAAGAATAAATAGCCTGCATTTCATATTTTGACGTGTTCATTTAATGCATATTTAAGAAATTATAGCCGCATATCCCTTTTTTCAAAAAATATTTTGCTTTTTTTTCTAAAGGAATGTCAATATATTCCTTTCAAAGAAAGCAATTTAATCAATTGCAAAGCAATTATATGAAACCACAAAGAATGTACTGAACCTGCGAACTGTTTAGTATACAGTTTAGGGTCCTAGTGCAAAGTCCTTGCTTAAAGGTCATTGACCTTCATCTGTCAGTAATAAGGATCAGAAGAATAATCTTACATGCGAATGAAGACTTAATTTGTTACAATGTCTTTAAGTTCTTAGAAAATGGTAATTTTGATTTTTTTTTTTTTTTTTTTTTTTTTTTTTTTTTAGTGTTTTAAACACTATCTGCTTTTAACTAGTAGTTGCCTACATTTGGGAACTTAGAAGAGAACTATATTTTTTGTCAGTTATGTGGAGACAGTGGTTATGGAAGCATTTATTTACAGTAGTACCCTTGTTGTGTTTAGGTTCTGAACTTAAAATTGCCCTCATACTTATTAATATGGTCTGCATTTAATATAAAGGATGGTTTCTTGATAAATATTGTATTATTTGGGTACATTTGTGTATTATTACAGCCGACCTATATGGCTGGGTTTGGTTTAGGGTTAAATCAACATTATTTTATAAAATAAATTTAAGAATTTGTTCAGTGTCATCTAAAGATGTATCAGTATATTGTCAAAATTGTGCTGTTAAAATGCTGAGACCCCTTTTTATAAAGAAACAAAGAAAACATTTTGTCTTCTTAATTCAACATATAATCATTAAGCACCTACAAAGAATATTTTACAAGTGATACTATTTCAACAATGTGTTACTAATATTTTTGATACAATGATTTCATATTGGAATCATGACTCGTGCAAAGGGACAGATCATTTAGATTGCTGTACTAGTGGAACTTAAGGCTAAATGTTTGCACATTCACATTCTCGTCACATTTAGAACTACTTCATGAAATGGTCAACATGTAAGGACCTAATTTATGTTTTGAGAGGTCATATATTCCCAAATTATTGGGAAAATAGTCCCGAACATTGCTTTACAGCCTTAAAGAGCTGTAGACTTAAATCCATTAATTCGTTTTAATTTTGAAGTTTAGACCACTTTTTTCCATAAAAACCTTAAGTTCTGGCATAATCTAAAACTTCCAGATATATCTGTCATTCTCATTGGATCATCTTAAATAGTTCCCATCCCTGGATTGTAACCAGATAAAATCTGATTTAAAATACTTAATATTCAAGAATTTATACTTATTTTTACTTTTAAATCACGGGAACAGTTATATCTTAAAAAAATATCTAAAGCATTTTTAAAGTACTTAGATTGTCTTGCATATGTGCATACTATACAGCTTTTATTGTCTTGTCTCTTGTCAGTAGACCTTCAATATACAGTATGTGGGATATGTCAGTCAAGTTGGTCAGTACCAGCATCTGTCCAGCTGTTAAGTATATTGTGATTCATTTAAAATCTATCCCAGCCACGGGCCAGGGTGCCGTATCTGAGGGATGTGCTGTAATTTGATTTACGTACACTAGAGCACACAGTAGGAAAATCTTAGCTTCATTAGTAATATGAAACATGTATATAGTGAGATGTCTTTATTGTGTGCTTTGCATATTTTGTAAATATTTTGCACGTCATTTTTCTTTTTTGTTTAAGCAGTGTTTGGCCTGGAAGAGTGATATGCTTGCTGCTTAATCAAAGGATTAAAGAGTTAAAGATGTCTATGTCTTCTATTTTTATATATAATTTCATGTTGTATGAAAATTTAGGACCTTTTCACTGTGAAATTCAAAATACTGATTTTTATAAAAAGCAAAACCTAGAAATCTTTTAATGACCATTTCATTAATTTCATTTTTTGAAAAATCTACACTCAAGTATTTTTTTCATTACATAACTAATATCGCACTTGATACATTTGGTAATATTAATGAAGAATATTTTTTGTAATTCCAGTGCAGCATGGATGAAGTGAAAGGTGAGTTATGGTCAAAACTTTTCCTTAATAATCTTATAATTGAGTAAAATATAATGTAAATAAAGATGAAAGAATGAAAAATTCAACATAGGCCTACATTCTTTTTAGGAATAGATGTAGGAAACAAGTAAAAACCTTGATTTTCAAAAACACTAAAAATACTGCAAATATTTTTGTAGTAGTACCAAGTTTAGCTATTAAATAGGCTGTATTTAATGTTTTTTCTTGCTATCAAAAGAATATGTTACCCGTAAATAATAACTACTGGTCACTTAACACTGGGATATCAGGGGCTCAGAAATAATAATAATCTGAGTTAGAAAAACTCAAAGCAGGATCTACCTTTTTGTTTGTACTTCCCCCAATTGATCGGGTGAATACATTCTGATTATAGGAAACAAAAAACTAAATTGTGTATTTTTAAATTTATTCATTATAGGTAAGCGTAAGAAGATAATAAATAAATACAGAAAGAATCCAACAATCAGGTTTGAGAAACCACGCTATATTCTAAAATATCTATAAAAAAACTACCTCATTTTCTGACAGCATTTGTGGGAGTACAAAAACTGCTTTCTCCTAGGGTAAAATAGGTCACATGTAACTCCTCACGATTTAAATCTTTTTATCTTAACTTTACTACTTTTTGTGAAGGAATATTTTGCAGCAATAAATTTTGGTAACAAAAGAGCTTGGGAGTAAAACATTGAAAAGAATGCTCTCAGATCTGTGACTTTGTATCTGAAAGGCCGTGTAGTGTTTTCTACTCTCAGAAGTCCTGCATACTTACGGGAGAAACAGTGAAGACCAGAAATTCATGTTGAGTTGAGATATTCGCAAATTGTCATTACCAGGTTTAAAGTAGACAATTGTTTATTGATAATGGAATGGCTCTTTACAATGTGGTAACAAGTTTTAAAATCCTAAAGCTGGAATTTGGGCGAGCAGAGTGTCTAAGGAAAAGATGCTGGGAACGTAAAGCGGAGAGGTCCTGGAGCAGTCTTCACAACGGAAATAGCATACAGGTTAATCTTCCAGGATGCTTTCTATTTCTCTGGGTTATCTCAAGAAAGACATTTTTATTCAGTGTAATTTAATCTTATTTAAACATATAAGGTACAATTACCAATAATAAAACATCCTGGATAATACTCCAGCACAAGGCATCCTGTGAGGTATACCGCTTACTGCCCAGAGCAGCTTTCATAGTTGGTAGGATTTGGCTTCAAGAGGTCTGTGTTCCCAAAACCATTTGTGTTCACATCCTGTGTGCTCTTTGCAAGAGGGAGTTGGATAACAATCGCCGAAGGCCTCATCACTTGGCTTATATACACGAGTTCCCCCTCTACCATGATGACTTGCAACTCCACCGAGCAAGTTACTTCACCCCTCGGTACCTCAATTTCTCTTCCTTACCAAAATCTTACTGAAATGACAAAGATAAAAAATAATAATCTTTAACATCTGCTGAGGGAGGTACCACCAGCAGATGGAGACAAATTTACGACAAAACCTCACAGAATTAAGGAAACTCCCAATTCCATAAAGGTAAAAGCAGGAAAACTGACATTCTCAGAAGGTCCCATAATAACTTCAAGTTAAAGGTAGAGAAATGGAGTAGCTCCCAAGGAGTCTTGCTTCCTGATATTCATTATGTGTGAACTGGACTTGGTGACTTGCTTCTGACCAATATTATACAGAAAAAGTGATGAGGTGTCACTTCTGTGCTTGTGTTTTGTTGGTAGACTTTCTATCGCCTTCTCTGCTTACATTCCTTGATGAAGCAAGCTGCCATGTTGGAGAGACCCAAGTGGCAAGGATCTGAGGCCAGCCCCCTACCAACAACCAGCAAAGAACTCGGCCCCTCAAGGTAACAACCTGCCTAAAACTGGGCTTGGAAATGAATCCTTCCCCAGTTGAGCCTTGAGATGACTAGAGCCCAGCCAATGCCTCGTTCGCAGCCTCTGAAACACCATGAAGCGGAGAACTCGGCTAAGCCGTGATTGGATTTCTTAACACCACAGACATTGAAATGAGTGATGTTTCGAGGTGCTAAGTTTTAGGGTTATTTATACAGAATAGAAAAATAATACAATGGATATTATATACCATCTTAATTAAAAGAAAGTTGGAGTGACTATATTAATGTTGGACAAAGATTTCAAAACAAAGAATATTATCGAAGATAAAGATGGCCATGTGATAATGACAAAGGTGCCAGCTCATCAAGAGGAACTTTGATACAACTGGAAGAATAGGCAAATCCGCCATATGAGTCGGTAATCAATGCCCATCTTTCAATAATCGATAGAGTATGAAAACCAAAAGTGAGTAAGAATATGGAAGACTTGAACAACACTATTTAACTGCATTTACCTAATTGAAAATTATACATTATTCCACCCAATGACAGCAGAATAAACATTCTTTTCTTGTGGGCATGAAATGTTTCCAAAATAAACCATATTCTATGCCATAAACAAGTTTTAATAAATGGGAAAGGATTCAGATCATCCAGAGTACGTTCTCTGAGTTCAATGGGATTAGAAATCAGCAACAGAAATCTGGAAAGTTCCAAAATATTTGAAAACAACTTTTTTTTTTGCCTAAGAATATTTTTTAATTAAATTTATCGGGGTGACATTGGTTAATAAAAGTATATAGGTTTCAAGTGTAGAATTCAATGATATATTATCTGTATATTGCCTTGTGTGTTCACCAACCAAAGTCAAATCTCTTTCCCTCACCATATATTTGACCCCCTTTACTCTTATCTACTTCCTGCCTCCCCTTTTCCCTCAGGTCACCATTAAACTGTTGTCTGTGTCTATGAGTTTTTTTTGTTTTTGTTTTTATCTTGTTTGTTACCCTCACTTTTATATCCCAGATATGAGTGAAATCATATGGTTCTCAACTGTTTCTGTCTGACTTATTTCACTTAGCATGACTATCTCAAGATCCATCCACGTTGTTGCAAACGGCAGTATTTCATCTCTTCTTATGGCTGAGTAATAATATTCCATTGTATGTATGTACCACATCTTTATCCAACTGTCTATTGAAGGAAACACATTCATAAATATGCTATGGGTCAAAAAATAAATTTCAAGAGAAATTAGAAAACACCTTGAACTTAAATGAAAACGATATGTAAAAATCTATTGGGTGCAGAAAAGCTATGCTTAGAAGAAAATTTATAGCTTTAAACATTTATGTTAGGAAAAAAGATCTAAAGTCAATCACTTAAGCTTTCTTTTTTAAAAGCTAGAAAAGAATAAACACAACAAAATAAACAGAAGAGAAGAAAAAAAGATTATAGTTTAATAAATGAAAAAGATAACAAAAATAACATTCAAAATCTCTGAAGCCAGTAGTTGCTTCTTGAAAAAATCAACAAAATTAAAATTTGGTTAGATAGAAAATTTGTTAGATCAAGAAAAATAATGTGTAAATTATTATAATCTAGACTGGAAGAGGGGTCACCACTACATAACCTATAGAAATTAGAAGAATTTGTAAAGGAATATTATGAACACTTTATGCCAACAAATTTGGAAACGTTTATGAAATATGAAATGGACAAATTCTTACCAAACCTGTCCCAAAAAGAAATAGAAAATATGAAATAAGAAAAGAAATTGAGTTTGCAACTTAAAATCTTCATGCACTTGGCCCAGATAGTTTTACTGGTGAGAATTCTTTCAAACCCTTAAAGAAATACCAAGCCTACACAAACTCTTTCAGAAAACACAGGAGGAAAGAACATTTTTCTAATCATTCTATAAGAGCATGATTACTCTGATTCAAAGCCAAATGAAGGTAAGAAAATTTCAGACTAATATCCCTAATGAACAGAGATACAAAAATCCTTACAAAATATTAGCAGATAAAATCCAGCAACATCCAAAAAGGATTGCACACCACAACACAGCAGTGTTTATCAGGGGAATGCAAGTTTGGTTTAACATTCAAAAATTAATGTAATACCAAGGTTTTCTCAGCCTCACCACTATTGACATTTTGGGCGAGATAATTCTTCGTTCATTGTAGGATGGATAGCAGATACTAGCAGCATCCTTCCCCAGCCCCAGTTTGACAATCAAAAATGTCTCCAGCCATTACCAAAATTTTTACCACAGAGCAACAACACTCCCAGTTGAGATTCATTGCAATCCATCATACTAATAAATAAAAGGAAAAGGCCATATGCTCATCTCAATGGACACAGAAGAGACATTTGACACCCATTCGTGATAAAAACTCTCACTCATCTCAATGGACACAGAAGAGACATTTAACACCCATTCGTGATGAAAACTCTCAGAAAACTAGAAATATAAAGGAACTTCCTCAAACTGATAAAGGACATCCACGAGAAACCTAATGTCACAATTAATCGAATGCCTTCCCGTAGGATTGGAACCAAGGTAAGGATGTCTGATCTCACTACATCTACTCTACATCTTACTGGAGACTCTAGCCAATTCAATAAGGAAGGAAAGACCTATGGATTGAAAAGGAAGAAAATAGATTGTCTCTATTAGAGATGACATTATTTTTCATGTAAAAACATAAATAAACAAACCTCCCAAAACCAATTAGAATAATTGGTGAGTTTAAGAAGGTCACAGGATACAAGATCCACATATAATCAATTGTATTTTTATGTAGTAGTGATGAATGATCTGGAACTAGATTTAAGAAAACAATTTAATTCACAGTAGTATCAAAAAGAATAAACTTTAGGAATACACTTAACAAAATGTGACTTTTTCACTGAAATTTATAAAATACTGCTGAGACAAATTAAGATAGATCTAAATGAATGGAGAGATACACCATGTTAATAGATTAGAAGACTTAATATTGTTAAGATGGCAATTCTCCTTAAATTGATTTGCAGATTCAGCCCAATCGCTATCAATATCTTAGTAGGTTTGTTTTGTACAAACTGACAAGCTAATTCCAAAATGTATATGGTAATGCAAAGGACCTAGACCAGGAGACAGCAAACTTTTCTTACAAATGTCCAGAGAGTAAATATTTTAGTCTTTGCAGTCTACACAATCTGTTGCAACTACTCATCTTTACCAATGTTGTTTAGAAAATACATAAATGAACAGGCACGGTTATATGCCAAAAAAAACTTTATTTACGAAAACAAGCCCCAACCTGGAACTTAGACTAGCCCAAAAATTTTGCAAAAGAAGAACAAAATTGGGGGACTTACACTAACTGATTTCCATACTTGTTATAAAGCTGCAGTAATGAAGGCAATGTGATATTGGTGTAAGAATGGACAAATAGATCAGAATAAAGAGTCCAGAAATATACTCACACATATGTGGTCAATTGATTTTCTGTGGTGACAGAGCAACTCAATAGACGAACAGGATGTCTGTATTTTTACAAATCCTTACTTCAATCCATGCACAAAAATTAACTTGAAATGGATCATAGGCCTAGATGTAAGAACTAAAATTATAAACTTCTAGAAGAAACCTGTGGAAAAATATGTCACCAAAAGCACGATCCACAATAGAAAAAAAAAATAAATTGGATTGCATTAAAATTTAAAAATCTTTTTGAAAGATGCCACTACAAAATAAAAAGGCAAATCACTGACCCAGAAAAAAAATATTTGCAAAATGTATATCTGATAAAAGATTTGTGTCCAGAATAGATAATGAACTCATAGAACTCAATAATAATGTTACAAGTCAATAATAAGAGGACAAAAAAATTAAACAGGCAGAACATTTGGATAGACATTTGCCAAAAAAGATATGCAAATGGCAAATGAGTGCATGGAAATGTGTCACATCATTAGTCATAAGAGAAATGAAAGTAAAGCCACAAGGAAGTACCTATAACACCCATTAGAATGACTAATACTTAAAAGACTGATGATACCAGCTGTTGTCAAGTATTTGAAGAAACTGAAACCCTTATATGGCTGGTAGAAATGTAATATGATATACTGGTACGGACACTTTTAAAAACTGACAATTTCTAACAGATTAAATGTACTTGCACAATAAGACCCAGTAATTTTACTTCTGGTTATCTACCTAAAGAGACATGAAAATGTATGTCCACACAAAAAATTGTGTTCAAATGTTCATAGCAGCAATATTTATAATAGCCCAAAACTGGAAATAACCCAAATGTCTATTAGCTGGTGAATGGATAAACAACATGCTGTGTATCTGTACAATGGCATACCATAAAGCAATAAAAAGGAAGAAAGTACTGACACGTGCGACAAAATGGATGAACCTCAAAAACATTATGCTCATGTACATAAAATACTACATATTTGTTTATATACGTTTTCCAGAAAATGCAAAACTGTAGAAACAGAAAGCAGGTTCTCTCTTGCCTGAGTCCAGGGCTGGAAGTGGGGTTTGACTGCAAAAAGCGGTGACGGGTCGGCTCTAACATTTCGCTGTGGTTAGGGTTGCATAATTGTTACATTTAGTAAAATTCACCGATCTTGAATTTTGTGGTATTGAAAGTATAACAGTAACGTTGTTATAAAAAGAAAAACGAAAAAGAAAAAATGTGAAACAAAAGTTACATGCCATGGATACAGCCGCTCGAGGTGGTATCCCACGAGAGGCCCTCACCCTGCCTATAGACGATTACCTGGGAATTCTCAGGACAGAGGGGCAAGGTCATGAGGTTGTGGAATACTAGGGTGTGATTCGACTCGAAGTCATTTGAACTTTGTCAGTTTTTTCCAGGCTAAGCCCTTGGTGAGCTTATGCCTTTCTTTCTATCCTGTTTTCTGTGAAACAGAGGATGTGGCTAACCAGGGTTACAAGACCATTGCTTAAAAATCTCTCCATTTAGAGTAGACACCACTCTCAAAAAGAAGAAAAACCAAATAAATGGTCTTTCTCGTTACCAACTCATTACAAAATCTAATAAAACCAAATTAAGCCAATCAAATCTTACTTCATGTTTCCTAAGGCTAAATAACAACTTTAAAATCTATATTTTAATACCTGACAGTGATTACACAGAATTAATATGTTAAAATGTTTTCCAAGCACTGATGGGAACTGTTTGTATGAATCTTATTAAAGGACCGTAATAATGAACGGACTCCACATTTAGCCAAGTGGTGCAAATGAAGACAGCAGGGTTAATTTTAGAACAATTAAAATCTCATTTCTCCAGCAAAAAAAATGGCTGACTATCAGACAATCAAACCATGAACAGAGAATGGAAAGGGCGAGTGTGTGTTTTAAGTAGGGAATCCTTTGGAACAAACACAGAATATATGGCCCCAGGTACAGCATAGTCTGCTTTTCTCAAATTGGTGCTGACCCTACCTGCAATAGATAAGGATAGAGTGAAGCAAGTAGGACAAAAGAAACGTGATCTTTCTTGAGCTCCTAAGCTTAAAAAGCAGCTGCTGGGTGCACATGCATAGACGTATGTCTGCACTAATACCTGCCCATGAATGTTTATAGCAGCTGTGTTTGTAATTGCCAAAATGTGGAAGCCACCAAGATGTCCATCAGTAGGTGAATGGAGGAATAAACTGGTGCATCTGGACAATAGATGTGTCTTTGAGAAGAGTCTTTGAAAAAGGAGTCTCTCTCTATATGTGTACACACACACACACACACACACACACACACACACACACACACACACACACACACACACCCCCAGTCCTGGCAGACTCCGCAGCACTCTCTGCCTCTCTTCTTGGGGTGGTCAGTGCAGGGACAGGCAGAGCTGGTGTAAAGGTTATTTGATGAAAGCGAAGGGACCGCATATCACTAGGTCAAAAAATTAAGTACAGAAAACCCACATTCATTCATTTATTGCTTAATGCAAGACCTACTTAATTAGCAAGTGAGCATTCTGTGTGCTCAGAAGCCTGAAGTTCTGCCCTTTGCCTGAGAGTGGTTTGCTGCTCTATCACATTTTCCATTACGGGCAGAGACTTTCCATTGTAACTTGCGAGGTGCAATCTAAGGCCCAAGGAGAGCATTCTTCCTCTCCCTCCTCATCTAATCTCTCTGCTCTCTAGGCAATGGAAGTCAAGAGCATGACCTCTTACCCTCCTCTAACTAACCCACTACATTGATCAGTCTGGTCACAAAGGGCAGCCTGAGGAAGATAATGCATCCATCTACTATTCCACTAGGTGGCACCCTCCTCTCTCCATCAGCACCATCTCTCTTCGTTGACAGGGAGGGTGGCAAGCTCTTACCCTTTGAATTTATCCAGCCAATTAAACAGCTGAAAGCCATGTCTTTTCAAAGTCTGGAGGTAATAGAGTGTTTCAAAGAAACGGATAAAAAGTTTAGCCCTTTTCTTCTGTGTAACAGTTTAATGTATAGTCCAATCCTGCCCTTATTTTTCATCTGAATCTAGTTTCAAGACTGGATTCTGTTTATACATTGTAAATATTTTGAGAACACTAAAACTGCTAAAATTCATCTCCTTCTTAAAGTTGTTTTGTTCGAATTCACACCAACCATTCCTTTGAGGGGCAGGAGAGTATAGTGGCTAACCACCAGATTTCCAAAGTTCAAATCCCACCTCTCCCAAACTACGAATTTGCAATTTGGGCAAATTGTTCAAGAGATGAGTTTTCTCATCGATAAAGTAGGGCGGACAATTGAATGGGTTAATACGGATAAAGCTCTGAGCACAGTACCTGGTGTCTAAGACCTATCACCTGCAAGCACTTAATGTTTGTTTTATATGTACATTTATGTTCTGTCCTTCCCATCCATCTTCAAGATCCTTAAGGAAAGGGATCATGCCTCCTGCATCGGACTGGGCTAGGTCCCAGGGTCTGTCTTACCTGTTCTTCCAGACACTCTGCCCAGGATTCCGTGATTTATAAGGAGAACTGGGAAAATGCTCTCGACTTCCAACTAACAGCCATCTAAAATTCCTTGACCTTTCTATGTAGACTTGTAGCCTTGGACTCATATGGTCCCTACTTCCCATCACTATGATTCACTGTCTATCTCAGCATCTGATTCCATCATATTTAAAGCTTGGATATCATTCTTGGAACAAATTCAGTTGATGGGGGAAGACAGGTGGGGAGAGACAAGTGAATCACAATGAAACTACCGAGGGCCCTGAACTTCCCTGCATGTGTGCATACTAGACATTCCTGTTCTAGTATCTAGAGATACACTTTTTCAAAACGCATTGACTTGTAGTATGCTGGGAGGGGTGGTAATGAGAAAGGAAGAGGAAGTAGCTAACCATAGAGAAGGTATTTGGGAGAAACAGAGAGAGATACTCAGGTTCATAGAGCATCTGCTCTGTGTCAGGGGTACAGGAATGTCTTGTTTAATTCCCACAACAAGACTGTGAGGCTCTAGAGAGTCCCAAACTGATGCTCACAGGCCCCAGTTCCGAATGGAATGGTTAACCTGACTCATCAAATAAAGGGCTTGGATGTGGGTTTCTGGCCCTTGTTGTAAACTAAGAGACTGGGTAAGGACAAGCTGGCGCCAAGCCTGGATGCCCCGGGGACCCCACAGCTGTCTTGAGTGCACCAGTGTGTCTCCCCACTATGTTTTCTGCCCGGCTGCTGTGCGTGTCTGAATTGTGCACTTCATTATTCTCCCCTTTTACTGATGAGTGAGTGAAGCTCCAGACAGTTAAATAACTTTCTCATGGCTTCCAACTTGAAGGTGAAGGAGGTAGAATTGAAATTCTGGTCCATTCATTCCAGAGTCCAAGCTTGTTATGCACCATCAGTCTTCACAGAGGAACTTTATATAGCAAGCAAACTTTCAAAACATATGCTTATGGGCAGAAGTAACCTAAGAAAGAGCCATATATATATATATATCTATCTCGGGAGACTTGCATTCAAGTTGCAGCTACAGCACTTGCTGAGCGTCTAGCTTTCAACGCATCACTTCAGGTCACTTCTCCGGGCCTCAGATACCTCACCTGTAAAATGGGGATGAACAGGCCTACTTGACCAAGTTGCTTTGAACATGGAGAGAGATGTTTGGGAAGCCCTTGGTACAACCACGAGATCTACCGTTCCAAGGGATTGCAAAGCCAGCAGCAAGGAGAGCTGGCCAAGTCGTGCTCCTTGAAAGTGTAGGATTTGCAGTACTGCGTGTAGTATTATTTATACTACAGCGGAGGAAGGTGGGGAAGGACGAATTCGAGCCAGACCTCAGACCTTGGCTAGCGGGCCAAACCATGAAAGGATCGGCTGAGCTTGGTTATCCGTGGCCGAGGGGTAAGATGTGTGCAGTTCAAACGCACTTGAGGGAAATCGGAGATGATTTTCATTTGTCGGTACTAATGATTCCAGCGAGGGTGGGTTAACGTTCTAAATGCCAGAGTAGCCGTTTCTCACCCTCCTGCCAACACCTTCCAGCGCGTCTGCGGGTGCCGGGCCCGCGCCCCGGGGCCCCGCCCAGGCCCCGCCCCTGCTCTCCCCTCCCCCGGGCGGGGCCCCGAGCTGGGAGCCGGGGCCCTCGGCCTGGCCCCCGCGTCGCCGCCGTCCGCCGCTGCCCCGGGAGCCCAGCGCCTGCGGACCGGCGCCCGCGCAGCCCCGCGCGCCCAGCCACACGTGAGTCCCGGCGGGTCGCGGCCCCGGGCGGCCGCGCCCCTCGGCTGTAGGGCCGGATGAGGGGCCCCAGGGGAGCTCTAAGGCTGGTGGCGTTTACTTGGAAACTGAAAGCGCCGCGGCACGGTGAGCCCCGCAGCCTCCTCCCCGCGCCCCGCTCCCCGCTCCCCGCGCTGGGGCCGCGGGCGGGTCCCCGACCTGCGCGGAGAGGGCGCGGGCGCAGGCTGCGGGGTGGCGGGCCGGGCTGGACCCAGGGTCCGCGAAAGCCGGCGGGGCAGGGGCCGCGATGCGGGCGGGCGGGCGGGCACGGTGTGCAGGGCAGCTGGGGCCCGGGGCCCGGAGCGGACGTTCTTAGCAGAGGGGGGCGGTGTGGCGAGCACCGAGATGGGGTCCCGGCCTGGGAAGCCGCTCCAGAGCGCGTGCGGACTGAAGGGGCCAGGCGTGTCGCGCACACCCGCACCGCGACCCCCGGGCTGCCCCTCCATACCCTTAGGCTCTCCCTCCACTTTTTCAAGACTTTACAGACAGAGCGCCCCAGAATGAAGCTGTACTATTGGAATGAATGGAAACTGTTGGGCTGAGCGTTGCACGCTCGCTAAGACACCCAGTGCCCTGCCCCACCCACCCCTAAAGGGGGCTTGGAGGAAACCAAGACTCAGGGACGTGAAACGAGTTGCCCAGGGACACCCAGATAATCTGGTTCTCCACACCAGACTGCCCAGCCCTGGTTACCACTCTGCAGGGTTTGGGCAGTTCTAGAATGTTCAGTGAATTCTGGGGCCACGCTCTTGCTGCTAACCCCACTGGCCCGACTTTCTCTGCTATTTCTGCCCCCTCCTGCATAGTTTCCATATTTGGCTATTTCAGATTTACTTTCATCGGAACTCAGTTATCTCACTGTGGCAGGCAGGCCTGCTCTAGGCTAGCGAGAAATTGGTGAAATGAGGCACGGGCTCCCTGCCCAGGCTGCCCCCCGCCGGCCCACCCTCCACAGCCCTGGGCCCTGACCCGTATCCTGTGAGGACAGGCATCTAGTAACGCATTTAATTCAGCAAACATTTGTTGGGCACAGGTGCTGTGTGAAAACAGCCAGGGCCCTGTTCCTTCCTTCAGAGGTATTTGCATTTTAAAAGGGATGTGGAAGAAATAAATGCAAAGAAAATGGTTGAAGTACTTTTGGGGAGTAGAACAGTTCTGGGTGTGCGTTCGATAATCTTAGGCAGGGAAAGGCTGGGTGGGACTCAAATCCGGAGTGCAGTTGCCTGCTCTGCCTTGTACACACAAGGGGGGAGGGAGGGAGAGAGAGACAGAGACAGAGACAGAGACAGAGAGACAGAGACAGAGAGACAGACAGAGAGACAGAGAGAGAGTGAGCGCAGGAAGGAGAGCAGGAAAGATGGCTATGAGATGAAAGTAGAAAGTGTCTAGCCTCTATCAAGGTTTTTATTTTTATCCTTTTATTTTGAACTCTGCGGAATGGTTTGGCTCTCAGGTCCTGGAATCTCCTTCTCTGGGTCCTGGGCATAGACAGGAGAAAGTTTCCCATCTGAGCCAGACTCTTGGAAGGGGAGGTGATAGAAGAGGTGACTCTTGAGTCCTCCGGGCCAAGGTCTGTGACAGTGGGGATAGGATGGGCAACGTTCCCATCTGTCACCGAGCATCGCCTGAGTGCCCGCTGGCTGTGGGTGGCAGGGCTGAGGAAGCAATGTGCAAAGGAGATGGAGCCCCATCCACTGGAAGTACGCACTGTAACAACTAGGATATTTCAGCGGAGATGATTTGCAGAGTGAGCAGCTGGATGCTTCTGAGTCAGTCCCATTCGGCTAACCATGGGAAAGGCTCATCAGCCTTTAGACGAACAGCCTTCTATCTCAGATTTACTGGGGAGGACCCTGATGAAAAAAAATGGGAATTCCTTGTTCGTAAAGCCTTTTCCTTTTAAAAACATTTTCTCATGGCTCTTGCCATTTCGTTTTTATTTTACCCTCCATAACAGCGGTCCCCCACCTTTTTGGCACCAGGGACCAGTGCTCCTGTAAGAGCATAATCTAATGCCTAGTGATCCGAGGTGGAGCTGAGGCGGTGACACCAGCGCTGGGGAGTGGCTGCAGACACAGATGAAATTTCTCCGGCTTGCCCGCCACTCACCTCCTGCTGTGTGGCCCAGTTCCTAACAGGCCTCTGACTGGTACTGGTCCCCGGCCTGTGGCCTGGGGATTAGGGATCCCTGCTCCATAATATTGTTGTGAGTCAGGCCAGAGCAGGACTATTCTCCACACCTTCCAGATGGCGAGGGGGCAGCATTCCATGTGATACCCCTCTAGGCTCTGCAGGGTCTCTGGTTCCTCTGCTCCAGGCCCCTCAGCCTGGTTTTTCAGAGAGCCAAATCTGCCCGCCTTCTCCTCAGTCTGAGGGGTCAGCATGAGGATCTAGACTCTCTGATAATGCCTGTATTGTCCATTCCTACAACATGGAGTAGATTCTCCTATAGACTGCCCTGGCCACTGCACAAACAGATGCCCACTCTGTTAGCTCTACCCAGCTGAGCACTTCTGTGTTCGAGGCAATTCTGTGTTTCTGTTCGTATCCTGATATCTGGCATACAGTAGGCCTAAGCAGATGTTTGCACTGAATTCATTTGAGATGGGTCTCCCATGGGCTCTGGCTGAGAGAGGTTGCGCTGCCAGGAGGACTCGCTTGGATCCCAGAAATTAGAACAGTACTGTACGCTTTACAAACAACCTGTCTCACCTGATGAACTTCTCGCTGCCTCCCCAAGAGAAAGGAGATGCAAATGCTGTTCCTTCCACATTAGCTCTTGCAAACTGGGGCTCAGAAGTAACTTGAAAGCTCTCACCGCAGGTGGGGACTGGCCAGGCCCCCAGTCCAAGTCTGCTAACTGCAATCCTGTGCTCTTCTCATAGTGTTTTGGCTGGAGGAAGCAGAGAATCTAGGCAGGAGGGGAGTGAAGGAACCAGAAAGTCATCCATCAAAGGCTGCCTGATGCCCTTGTCACTGACGGGGTTTTTTAAGAGCTGATAGACCGGGGGAAGGGGGAGCAGTGGCCTACCCGGTCTCTGAGGAGCTTCTCCTGCCAGGTGGTGGCTTTTCTGTGGTTCTTCTGGGCAGACTCTCTCATCCCAGCAGAGTATACGTAGCAGGTGGGTATCTTTGTGTGTCGGGGTTGGAGGAGAACATACCACACAGCAGAAGGCGTCTCGGGCCGGCAGGCTTCTGCCACTGCTAACGCCAGGCTCGGGCCCCAGTCGGTCTGTTGCTTTGCCCAGAGGACAGCTATATTTGGAGGGTCAGACAGCAGTGACCCATACGGCCCCTGGGAAGCCCTGTCTCATGAGGAAGTGGGCTGGAGGAGCAGGGAGGAAATAAAAGTGAAAATACCTGTCAGTTCTGACAGAAACATTCAGTGTGTGTGCAGGGTCCTCGGGCCCAGTGTTAATGACAGAGCCGGTGGGTGCCCCTCCTGGAGGGGATGTGGCAAGGGGAACCCATCTCGCTTACTTTCAGCAGATCCCCAGGTCTCATTTTTTTGTTTGTTTGTTTGTTTGTTTGTTTGTTATGCCCTCCATCAGCTTCTCTCCTCACCAATTTGGAGCATCCCTGAATGTCCCGCACAGCTTTTTCTCTCAGGGAAAAGATGCTCTCCTGACCCGCGAGCGAATACCTTCTCCAGCTATCCCCCGGAACCAGCTCTCTGAGCCCTGGGAGACAGTCCCTCCACTGACTCCTCCCCCTCCCCCAGCGTGCTCCGTTAGACAGGAGGCCCCCAGGCTCCCCCAGCCCTCTCCCCTCCCTTGATAGGCTTCTGGAAGAGCAGCAGCACTTGCACTTGTGCTGTGCTGCTCGGTCAGTGCGGGGCACCTGCCCTGCTGCTCAGATCACCCTGTGAAGGCTTCTGGGGCCCGGTAATCCTCCCGTCGCCAGCCTGCTCTGCAGCTGTTGCCCATCTCCCTGGAGGGTGCCACGCCACCCCCACCGACGTTCCCTTTCTTGACCTCGAGTTTCTTATCCTCCTCCCGCTGGCTTACAATTCCCGCTGCTCCCCTCCCGAGAGCTCGCTCTGCTCCCAAGGCATGGCCAGCACTCTGAACGGAAAGGCCGATCAGGCTCACCGAGCTCCCTTATGGGCTCTTTTGATTTCTGATACACAAAATCTGCCCCGCGATAGCTCAGGAGCCCCTTAGACGCCTGCCGCTTGTTCCTCTGTGTTCTCCCCAATCCATGCAGAAATCAGTGCTCACCCCCAGCCACTTCGGTCCTGTCTTCCTCCTGCTGGTCCTATCGCCAGGGCTGCTACCTGAGTTCACGTCCTCCGAGCCTCGTGCATTCACTCGCTCTCCTGCCCTTCTGTTTTCTCTTCCACACTGCTGCAGAGGGGCGTCCTTCATGCATAGCCTGATCAAGGCCCACTGCTTTCACTAATGGCGTAGTGGAAATAGCGTGGTCTTCAGAATCTGGCAAGCCTTGGTTTGACTCTGGATTTAGGACTCGCTGGTAGTACCTGTATGATCTGGGCAAGTTGCCCAGGTTCTGTGAGCTTCTGTATTCCCACTGCTAAACAGAGATAGTAATGTCACCCACTTAGCGCTGCTGGAAGGGTTAAACAAGCCGATGCATACACAGGGCATAGCGTCTGGCCCTGTAAATATGGTTTTCTTCTTCCTACTGTTTGATAGCAATAGTGGGGTCTCTGCGGAGGTGGAAACATGTGTCTAATCTGAAGGTACAGAAATTTAAATTAAAAACATGCAAGCAAAAGAAGTGAGTGTGCCAGGATAGACCATCATTTAAACGATCCTATCGCTGCCATTTTGCAATTTTTAGACCAGGCAGACCTCAGGGGCCAAGGGCAGGAGGACATGGAAGGGGACACGCTGGGACAATCCCTGGCAGGCAGAGGACAGAGAGGGCAGGCAGCATCAGATAATGGAGGCCTCGCCCCAGGGACAGCTTTCCGGGTCAGGATTCCAGTCTTTAGAAGGACTCGTGGGCAGAGCAGCAGGTGCAGCCTTAGAGGGAGAGTAGCGCTGGGCAGGGAGGCGCCACGGGGACCAAGCAGAACAAATAAAATGGGGTCGGGACGCAAAACGCAGGCACTGGCTTCATCACCAGGGGCAGAGCAGTTGCTTTAGTGGTGTCGAGCTGCGAAGTCAGAGCAGGATGAGGAGCGAGGCTGACCTGATGCAAAGCTGCCAGCCGGAGCCCTTTCCGCTCTTCCTTCACAAGGGAGATGGCTTGGAACAGCCGGCTGTGTTCTGAGCCTTCCACCAGCGGGACCGAGGTAGAGGCAGGTGCGCGGGGTGAAGCCAAGCAGGCCCTGAACGTACTTCTCCTGCGTTCGTGAGGTTAGGAATCTGCAGAAGAGGCTGGGCAGGTACCTGGGGCACACGCAGCCTAGGAAAACTTACCATGCCTCCCTCTGCGAAAGGCAAAGTCATGTAAAGTGAAGGCTTATGTGCCAAGGAGAGGAAGAATGAAAGAAGTGCCTCCACAGTGATCCCGGGAAGCCCTCCTGAGGAGTGAGAAGAGGAGGCGTGGGAGGGAGGACTGGGGACAAAGGCATCTCAAAGGGATAAAGAAGGGAGTCCGGAGCTGCCCTTAGTACGTGGAGAGTAGATTATTTTGGAGCAGCGTGGTTTCCTTATATTGAGGTGATTTATTTGAAAAACCAATAATTTGAGATGTTGCTTCAACCTCTCGGTTGCACTCCCCAGACCTTTCTTAGAAATGTCCAATGCCACATGTTAGCTGTGGACAGCCAGACGATAAATTCTTTCAGTCCTGCCTTCATACCGACGTGTATGCCTTCCTGTGGTCCACTTGACCGACTCTGTTGAGTGACTTCTCTAGTCCCCATCTATCCCACCTCATAGCTATAATGCTCGACTTCTCAGCATCAGCTGTTTACACCACATCGAACAGCTCTGGGCCTTCTACACCTGACTGACTTATTCTTAACTTTCTTCATATCACGTCTGCCTGGAATGCCTCCTGTTTTAATCTGCTAATCCATGCTCCTCTCACCCTTTTCAAAGAAAACTCAAAATTCATCTCTATCAGGAAGGCATCTGTGTTGGGGAGCCCCGAGACCATGCCCAGGTTTGCTGAGGGTTCAGCATACGGTCTCATATGTCAGTGATTTACTGTAGTGAAAGGATTCACGGCACAATCAGCAAAGGGAAAAGGCGCACGGGGCAAAGTCCAGAGGACACCAGATGGAAACTTCCATGTCCCACTCCCGCCCCCATCCCCAGTGAAGTCACATAGGTGACTCAATTCCTGCTTAATCACTCCAGCACTGAACGTGACAACATGTGTGAAATGTTGCCAGCCAGGGAAGCTCACGAGAGACCCAGTGCCCGGGGGTGGGGTGGGGAGGGGGTCATGTAGACACCCTCTGCCTAGCATACACCCTAATTCCAGACTTCCAGAAGGAAAGCAGGTGCTCAGCATAAGCTACATTGCTTGCACACAGTTCGGGTGCAGTGAGCCACCCTAAGCAGTTAGGGAGACCTGTCCCAAATCCACCTTCCCAGACACCAGCCAAGAGCCATCCTTGTAAGCAGACCTTTCTAAGGATGGCAGGCCTACTGTGTTAGCTGTTTTCTGCACAGCTGCCCCGCGTAACCCCACCTGCCAGAGACTAACTGGTTATGCTGCAGAGAAAAATCACCCCAGGCAAGGAGCCAGAAAACCTGGGTTCAGGCTGAGCATGGCCACCTACTGCTAGGCGACACTTTGAACCCCTCAGACTCCATTTTCCTCCCTCATTTGGGAAAGGGGAATTGTAATTCTTGTTTGTAGACCTCAAGGGTGACCGTGAGGACCACACAAGATGACATCGTGTGTTTGTCATTCCATCCATCCCCCTGGGTCGGTCGTGCACCCACTGCGGCTAAGGCCTCGAGTGAGCGAGGGAGCGGGCACCGTGGGGCCCGCAGAGGGAAGTGCGAGGTCTGAGACCGATCCTCGCCCAGCACTGACCAGCTTCGGTCCCCCGAACACATTATGTAATTCCCCTGATCTTCAGGACCCGACATGTAGAATGTGAACCAGGATAATAAAACTCATACCTGGGTCGCTATGCAGAGTAAGTGGAACGACCCACATAAAGCTCCCCACCAAGGTCACCAGCACCTCACAGGCACCCAGGGAGGCAGCTGTTAATTTACTCAGACATTTGAGCCCTTGCTCTGTGCCAGCACCTGGGAAAAGATAGACACCGTCCCTTTTGTTTGCTGACGCAGACCAATATGGAACAGATGATTACCCAAAAAGTGGATTATAATTATAAGTGCTAGGAAGGACTAGAGGGTGACAGCAGGGCACGTGACGAGGAAGGGGGAACCCAAGCTGCCGAGGAGACATGCGAGGGCCTAAGAATGTGGGATGCTGGAGCTGGGCTCAGTGAGAAGTGGGGAGAGGGAGGAGAGGAAGTCTCCAGCAGAGACAACCAGCCTCACCGCAAAAGCTGTAAGGGGGGGGGGGGGCTTCTGCACGCATCTGAGGGAGACCAGCCTCACCGCAAAAGCTGTAAGGGGGGGGGGCTTCTGCACTCATCTGAGGGAGACCAGCCTCACCGCAAAAGCTGTAAGGCGGGGGGGGCTTCTGCCCTCATCTGAGGAATGGCAAAGAGACCAGAGAGGCTGGAGAGTAGGGGTCGGGGAGGGAGGGAGCTCACAGAGGACCCGGGAGATGTGGGCAGGTTAGGGGTTTGGAGCTGTGAGAGCAATGGGAGGCTGTGAAAAGGTTGCGTGACAACAGTTTAGCATTTTCAAAAGCTCAATCTGGCAGCTATGCGAAGAATGCTTCGGAGGAGCGAGCAGACAGGCGAGGGGAGACCAGTTATGGAAGGGAGGTGAGAGGGGATCAACTAAAGGAGGGGAGACCAGCTGTAGGAGGCTGTCTGTGGCCCAGGCGAGAACGGATGGTGGTGGCTCGATCTGGGTTGGTTGTCGGGGTGGAGAAGTAGGTGGGATGTGTCTGTGAGGTCCATTCAGGGGGCCTCGGTGACCGTTTGGATGTGGCGCAGGAGAGGGAAGGCATCTACAGGAACGATGCCAGTTGTCTGGTGACAACAGCAAGTTAAAGAGTGGGTCTTCGCCAAGAGGGAGCTCTGGAGAGAGAGCAGCGTAGAGAGGGCAGGGCATTCAGTTTTGCTGGCTTCGGAGAGCCTGCGAGGCAGTCAGACGCAGGGGAGAGAGAGCTCTGGGAGTTGTTAGTTCTTACATGGCTTTTGATGCCAGGACAGTGTGGTTTCAGGAAAGCCAGAGGGAAAGAGTGTTTGGAGGTGTGTGTTTTCAGGGATGGGGGTGTGGAGGGAGCCAGCAGTGTCTGATGCTGCAGGAAGGCCAGGTAAGATTGGCATTAGCGACCCAGAAGCCCCTGGGACCTCGGTGAGCACAGAGGGTGGCTTGGTGGATCGTAAGCCAGGTGGAAGTGGGCTGAGGACCAGATCGAAGAGGCCAGTGCGGATAGTCACTCCACTGTGTGAGGGTGAGCGTAAGTCAAGAACTTCGGCTGTGAGAGGGAAGGAAGCTCGCATTTTAGAGAAATACGAGAGCGAGAATGTTTCGTGTTGCTCTACTCTTAGGACAGGCTTGCAGCGACTGTTTGAGTGCTGATGGAAGACGCCAGCTGGAAGGGAGAGCTTGCCGAGGAAGCAGGACGAAGCAGGCGGGGCAGGTGGCGGTGGACATCGAGAAAGACCCCTAAGGAGGCAGGACGGGTGGAGAGTCTGGCCTAGTTCAGAGGTCACCTTTGCCGTGGCCCTGGGAGGGAAGGAGCAGAGCAGGGCCCCTGCAGGAGGACACGCAGGTCTGGTGGCAGGAAGTGGAAGTAGTTCCGGTCTGAAGACTTCTATTTTTTTTCTGTGCAGTAGGAAGTGAAGTTTGCTGGTGAGACTGGCGGGGAGTGGTCAAGGTTTGTGAAGAAGAGAAAGGTTTAAAATAAATATTGAAAACAACAGAGTGAGCTGAAAGGGAAAACCTGGCCCTGCCCTCTCTTATCCATTTACATGATAAAATTGGAGGAAAGGACCCTGGCAGATGTGATCTGAGGTCTCTAGCACCTTGTGAGGCACCTGTGTAAGGGCCTCCTATGAGCTTATTGAATTGAATTGGCCTTTTTAAAAATCCTTCTCGGGTCCCTGGCTCCCCACTGTGGCACCTCCCCAGGGGCTGTTTCACAAGAGTAGGGAGCAGTGCTCAAGCCCCAGTCTTCCAGCCCAAGGGCTAGACCCTCCTCCACCCTCCACCCGCCACTGACCACCCCTCCCCAGGTAAGCCCTCATTACCAGCTTTGTCCTTGGTAGCTGTAACTAGTAGAATTTCAGGACTTTTCAAACAGTCGAGATGAAAAGGTCTAGGCACTGGGAAGCACATTAGTGAGAGAGAGGTGGTCCTGCTTTCTGCAGAAATACCGTAAGGCAGTCGTTCATCTTTCCATAAATTCTTGAGCACCTGTCATGTGCTCAGTCCTAAGTGCTGGTCCCAAAGAAACATCACTACCCTCATGGGGCTTGGGTTCAGGAAGGGGGAGACAGACAGTAAAGAAGGAAACATAAAAGACACTAGATGCTAATACGTGCTTTGGAGGAAAATACAGCCAGCGATGGGGTGACCAGGGATGTTGTGTTTCCACGTGGGTGAGCAAAGGCCTCGCTTGTCAGGTCGCATTTGAGCACATACCCCAAGTGAGGAAACAAGCCATCCAGGTGTCAGGGAGAAGAGCGTTCTAGGCAAAGGGAACGGCAAGCAGAAGCCTCTTCTGCTAGTCAAGAAGAAGCAAGGCTGGTGTGGCTGCAGTGCATAAACGGGGGGCAGGGTGCTAGGAAAAGGGGACAGGGCGGACAGAGGCCAGATCTCACGGGGCTCTAAGGACGCTGGCTTTGCCCTGACTACACGGGGCCACTGGAGCAGAGGACGGGCATGTCGACTTCTGTTTCTCAAAGGATCGCTCTGGCTGCTGGGTTGTGAATAGACCGGAAGGAGCAGAAGCGGAGGCAGGAGAGTAACGCCAGTGTGGACATGACCGGGCGTTGGCCAGGATGGCTCTGCTGGTGGTGGTGGCCGGTGGTTAGACATGCTCGGAGGAAGAGCTGATAGGATTTGGTGTGCGGTGGAGAGTAAGCCGAGGAGAATGCAGAGTTTGGGGTCCAAGCCACAGGGTGCTTGGTGGCACCATTTCATTGACAGGGAGGAAGGCTGTGGGAGGGGCAGGTGGGCCAGGATGGATGTGTTACCTTGAGATGCCTAGTAAACAAACATGGCAGTTGGCATGACTCTAGTTCAGGGTGGAGGTCCCACCTGCAAATAAAAGTCAGGGTACTGTCAGCCTCAGATGGCACTTAAGGCAGGAACCAAGATCAGCTCACCAGGAAAATGAGTGTAGATAGGAAAGACCAGCCTGGCCACTCTGAGAGGTGGGGGAAGAAGGATTGGCCAGTGAGGAGAGGGTGACCTAGAAACTAGCACGATGATATGGCTCGGTGCTTTTCACACAGACTACAGACTCTAGCCTGGAAACTTGTTAAAAAGCAGGTTTCTAGCTGCTGCTAAGAAATCCTGATTCTGAAACATATTGATTAGGGTAGGCTAAGTTATTGTAACAAATAGGCACCCCAAACAGAGGTGTATTTCTCTAGGGTAAAGTGTCTAAGCCATCATTTTCATCATGCTCCAGGACACATTCTTAGGACCCAACCTCTCCGGAAACCATTTCTGTATTTTGTGCAGAGGTGTGATCCCCACTGGAAACCCCTTGGGAATGGGAACTGTCTGGTAATGTGGGGTCCTGGCCCACCCCACCCACGTCCCACAACAGAATGAGACACAGGCCTCCGCATGCAGCAGGCTCTGAATAAAGTCCGACTGGGACTGAAGGATGGATGTGTGTGGGTATTAAGTGCTGATTTATGTGTCGGGCACTGTACGCGCGTCATTTCCATCGCAACCCCAAGCTTGGAGGCAGGAACTGTTATTGTCTCGTTTTCCAGCTGAGGCGATGACATAGGTAAGTGAATGGCAGAAGGAGCCGGACCTCCGAGGTCTGGTTCCAGAGCTCGTCCGTGGGCTGTGCCGCCTCTCGTCAGCACCGCCTTTTCATGCCGGTTGGGACGCGGTCATTTTCCCCTAGCCATGACACAGACCAAAGAGCGCTGGACTCGAGGTCAGGAAGTCTGGAGTCAGGCTCCTGCCCTACCATGTGCTTGCCGTGTGATGGGGGGCAAGTTGCTTGACAGCTCGGGGCCTCAGGTACCTCATTGGAAATATGACGATGATAATATTGCGACAGGGTTAGTGTGAGGACTCGGTGTGAGGTCGTATGTAAAAATACAAACTGTAAAGTACTAGTATGTGTAAGGTGGTATCACCATCATCATCATCTACGTCATCATCATCATCATCTTGAAAAATCAAACTGTAGAACCACTCAGATTACCCAAAAGAGCTGCCCGAGGGCTGTAGATTGTAGGAAACCCAACAGGACTTGCTTCAGCCAGAACAGCGCCTATGTACTGACGCTTCTGCATGAAATTTTTTTTTTAAAAAAAACAGTGAAACTCTTGGCTTGTTGATCCCTTAAGTCTCTCCACAGCGGCCTGCTCCAATTGTAAGGGAAGCCACCCTTTCCCATTCTTCCTGCTCCTCCTGGGCCCTCTCCCTCGGCTCCCCTTCTGCTTTCCCTCTTCCATTGTCCTGATTGGGCCCATCAGCCCCAGGAGCCCAGTGTCCAGCGTTGTACCGAGGCGCGGCCATGTTGCGTGATCCAGACCGCAGCATGGCCACCTATATGTGGGCTGGGCATCCGCGGTGCGCCTGGGGTGGCAGGCTTCAGGAAGCGTCTCCCCTCAGAGCAGGAGTGAGAATGCCGCCTCTGCTCCTCTTGCTTCCTCCCCGGGCCCGGGCCAGAGCAGGCCTCCCCGCTGGTCAGGAGGGGAATGCCCATTCAGCCTCCCACGGAACATCGGCTCATGCCCCAGCCACAATCTCTCTGCGGCAGCTGACAGTAGACGGTGTGTCATATGTTTGTGGTCAGCATGGAGATACCAACCTAGTTCAGAGCTCGCTGTGCGTGAGCATTTGTGGAAAGATGAGGCACAGCTAGGACGATGTGGACTTTGGAAGCTAAAAGTCACCAGAAAGTCAAGCCAAGATTTCTGCATCCTCCTTGGCGTGTCTAGGGTGGTCTCAGAGCACCCCTGGGCCATGAGGGGTTGGGCCTGGCGAAGGGCCTGCCCAGTCTTCCTTAAAAATGCTGCAGAATTCCAAGCTAAATCCAAGCGGTGGCCTGTCAGCCGTGCATCCAGCTCCCAAGATACTCTGCTGTGGAGACCCTGGACCCTCTATCACTTTCCAAGTGCATTGCTTTGTCTGTCTGTCTGTCTCTCTGTCTATGTGAGAACATAGGGTGACTAGGAAGGGAGATGGGAGGGAACCGTGAGTCTGAGGTGATGGTGACGAAGTGGGGATCCCACCTGCATTCAGAAATGTAATCTGGCCCAGGCGAGGGAGCCTTTCAATGAGGATGAGTGGGAGTTGTGGCAAGAACCAAGGGCAAAGGGCTGACCCGGCCTCGGCGAGCTCCACAGGGAGCCTCTTAGAGATTTAGAGATGTGGTCAGGGTGGGAGGAACAGGGCAGTGTCCCGGGGCCAAAGGATCAGGGAGTTTCAAGAAGGAAGTATGAAATGCCACATAAAAGGCAGGGGGCGAGACTGAGGAGAGGCTAATTGGCAAGTCTGATTACACAATTACAGTTTAGATCATCAAACTAATGTAAAATGCTTTCTCAAACTACATAGGGCCTCACATACACACCCCCCCAACACCCAGATGATTTGGGCCTCCCAGCTTGTTCACGGGCAGAGTGCACATAAACTTGGGAGAGCAGGGAAGGCTGCAGGGAGGTGCCAGTGGCATCTGATGAGGGACAGGTCGGCAGGCACTGCTCCGCCTGGAGCCAAGAGTGGAAGGCAGCGGGTGGGAGAAGGTGGCCAGCGGGCATGTCTCAGGGCTGAGGATGGTGAGGAATCCGGCCCACTGTTCGATTTCTGTTTCCACATCTGTGTCTGCGTGTGTTAGGTTCTCAGCAAAGGAATTAGTGAGTAACTGAATGAATAAATGTTCAGTGGGAGAGAGTCCAGTATAACCATGAATTCAAAATAATGCATTGGGTGAAGTGAGAAAGAAAAAGCATTTACAGGATAAAATAGAGAAATGAGAAAAATGGCGACAGAAAGGCAGCTCTGGGTCGAGGAAGAGCAGGTACCTCAGCTAAGGTCCCAGATGAGGGTGAGCAGCCTGTGTTGGGGGGTGGCATCTGGAAAAAACATGGAAAGTCGTGTAGCTTCCGCATACAGGTGAAGGTGACTCAGCAATGCACTGTGCCCACCCACAGGGTTACAGCTGTGGGGGAGGGGAGACTGGGGGGACCTGGGGGGGTGGGCGGCGCACAGAACTCTGCTCTGTGATCAGACCACATCTAGTCATTGCTTTCACTCCCGGCCCCAGTCCAGGGGGGTAAGGGTGGGAATTTGGGGTACAGAAAAAACAAAGTCCATTTGTAGCAAACAGGTGCGTGAGGAAACACAGGACGGCCTGGAAAGAACATTGGAAGGAAATGGGAATATTTGACCTTGGTCTGCAGGGGGCCGAGGCAGTTGTCTTCTCACTCGAAGGGGTGTCTTCAGGGACAGGGACAGGCTTTCTCCCGGTGGTGCCGAACAACTCCCGACTTCCCTCCCTTTGCGCTTGCTTTCTCTTTCTGGGTGAACAGAGCCACCCACCTCTGCCGAGGCGTCGGGGCCCAAATCCCAGAGCCAGCCTCGACTCCTCCCCACCTCGAGGCCTCATTTCAGTCACCGAGTCCTCGTGATTCTACTGTGAAAATGTGTCCCAAACTCCCCCAGCTTGCTGCATGACCCCGCTGCCACCGTAGTCCAGGCTCATGCCATCTCTCCCTGACCACTGCAGCATCTCCACCAGGATGGACATCGGCCTCCTAACTGCCCGCTGCCCCTGGCCCCCCACAGTCCATTCTCATTCAGCGTCCAGAATGGTCTCTTTAGATTGCAAAGCAGACGGCGTCATTGGCTCCTTATAGCGCCCGCGCTGCTTCCCATCGCTCTACGCTTAGAATAAACGCAGACTCCTTCCCACGGGCCCCAGACCCCTGCGGCCTGGCTCCTGCCCTGTCTCCTACCGTCCCAGCTCTTGTCCCTGACACTTAGCCCACAGAAACCTTCCGTTCCTCAAACACAGCAAGCCCTTTCCCAGAACCGATTGTTGACCTCCCTGTCCGCTCTGCCTGGAACATCCTTCCTGCCACTCCTCGAACTTGCTCCTTCTCATCCTTCCGGTAGCTGTTCAAGTGTCACCTCCTCCATGAAGCCTTCCAGTCTACAGCGGCTGCCCTTGTTTCTCCAGCTCAACATCCTATATGTTGTTTTCAAATAACTTATCACCGTCTGTAATTACCTCTTTTGTTACTCCCTTGTCTCCTCCACTGGGTCGTGAGCCCCAGAGGCGGGCTCGGACCGCCTCTGTCTCGTTCTTCCCTAGAGCCTGGTCCTGTGCCTGGCATACAAGGCGGCCAGGTTATTCTCAGAGTGGGGGATGTTGATGGAGGGGTGCTGGGGCAAATGCTTAAAAATAATAATGATAATAATAATAATACTAGCCCTCATAGCATTTACTGTGTGCCACCGTTACAAGCTCTTCATGCATTGGGTGGGGGCGGGGATCAGCAAACTTTTTCTGTAGAGAACCAGTGAATACACAGTTTAGGCTTCATAGGCCATATGGTCTGTGGTAGCCCTGACTCAGCTCTGCCGTGGTAGGTGCAAAAAAACAACCCTAGATGATTTGTAAACAAATGAGCGTGGCTGTGTTCTGATAAAACTTTATTTACAAAAACAAGTGGCAGACCGGACAACCCTCAACGTATAGTATTAACTTATTTAATCTTCAAAAATTCTGTATGGTAACTACTATTTATTATCATTGTCATTGTCACCATTTTACAGATGAAGAAACTGTGAAATGGTGACAGCGATGGAGAGACTAAGTGGCTGTTTAGCACTAGAACCAGGGTTTGAGCCCAGGCGGGTCTGCTCCAGAGTCCATGCTGGTAACCACCACACCACACAGCTCTTGGCCGACCTCGGAGAGGCAGGGAGAAACCCCAGTTCCTCCTTCTCCCCTAAGGACTTCCACTGCTTCCTGGCCCTAGCCCCTCTCCGAGTTTCCTCCTTTGAAAAATGGGGACGATAACGATACTACATCCATCATGTGGGTGCTGTCAGGATATGCAGATTAGCTAGCTCTGAGCCCGGAGGACACAGCCTCGTCGCTGAGATCCTGACCCGTGTGCAGAGCCAGCCTCAGGCTCCATTCACATCTTTGCCTGTCTTCCCCCGGCTCTCCTAAGTTGTTTTCATGGCCCTGCTTCCAACAGCCCTTTTCCACTGAAGCCTCATATTAGTCCTAAATTTCCCTTCTTATTTATCGAACATCGATTGAGTTCTGTGTGCCAGGCAGAGGGCTCGCTCCGAGGATCCAGGGACTAATGAGGGCAGCCCTTCCCTTGAGGAACTCGCTGAGCTCACCTCAGATGGCGCTGGGGACTGTGACAGAGCTGGAGCTGAGGGCAGGGCTGAGAGTGCTGAAGCCGAAGCTCCCCGAAGAGGAAGAAGCTCCTGTGTGGAAGGATGAGTAGTGTTATTTATTTTTTTCCTCTTGGTCTAAGTTCTGAGAGCAAACCTAAAAGGTCTGTAGCCTCACTTGGAGCCAGGTGGACTCTGGATGGTTCTGAGCAGGAAAGAGCTCCAGTCGAGGCTCCCCGACCAGGGAGACTGACATGAAGGCAGGGCCCAGGAGCCGGGTGAGGAAGCCCTTTAGTCCTTGAACCCCCTTCTCTGGACCAACGGTGTTTTATTATTACACTCCCAGGGAATGAGGAACCAGAGGTTTTCTGACAGCTTGGAGAGAAAGCACACTTCTCTTCAAAGGAATTGAAAAATTGTAGCCACTTCGCTCTGTCCAGTGTCCGAGAAAACCCTCTTCTGTGAAAGTATAAGGAAAAGGAAAGAACACACGCCTTGCTTCTGCCTCCGAGACACGCAGCCGGCCGCTCCGTGGGCAGCACAGGGGGCCGGCCAGCTGTTGTCACGTTTCCTCCGGCTTTCGTGGTGTCGCCTGGTTCCCACATGGTCTCCCCACCACGTTAGGCTTGATGGAAAATATCCTCATCACTTCCCCATTTCTCCAAGGCCCTTCCTCATTGTCTCACCTGCGTGGTTAAAGGTTAATGAAAATAAAACCAGTTTCTCCCAGAGGCCCCACAGCGACTGCGTCGTGGTGGTTGGGTTAGGCCGTGGGAGCAGCGGAGGTCAGGGGTTGGAGCCGCGGCCCAGCTGTTGTGTCGAGGGGGTTATTTCTCCAGAGGAAAGACCCGGCCTTGCAGCTTCGAGCCCGTCTCAGCTCCCCCTCCTGTCATGGGGATAATGCACAAGATAAAGTGCTTTTCTTCTTCTTCCTCTTCTGCTGCCTACGCCGCCTAGTCTCTTTTTTTTTTTTTTTTTTTTTTTAATTTCTTGGTAGTAACTGCTCTTCCTGGAAGAGCAGAATCTCAGAATTCAAGGGCCAGAGGCAACGTCGAGGGAGGGAACGACCCGTCCTTCGAGCAGGTGAGTGGCTGGTACCCGAGCAGGGCTGTTCTCTTTTTGATGTTGCCCAAGGCAAGAGTCTCCGTGGGTCACTGCGCCTTGGGATTTGACGTTAGCTTTGCCTAAGTGCTAACCACAATATCTCCTTCTTTAATGGAAGCCCAGAACCCTTCGCTGGGTCTCGGGTGGGTTTGGGGAATAACGTATTTGCACCCGGCCGTATTAGTGCATTGCGCGTTAGAGAGTCGTCTCCTTGCGCTCCTAGCAAGGCCCGAGCAGAGCCGAGAGGGCAGTTGGCTTCCGGCAGCCTGTCCTCTGACGGGCAGCTTCGCTGGGCAGTGCTGTGTTGTTGCCCCTTAGTTGCCCATGGCTCAAGAACCATCCTGGGGCACCTGGCCAGCCTTTGTGCCCCCACCTCGTCACCTGGGCCCTGTGCGTTTCCCCTCCCAGAGCAAGCCGTCTCTCTGGCCTCTGCATCTCAGTGCCCTTCCCCGCAGAGGAGGCTGGGGAGAGGCTGGAGGCCTCTCCACCGTACGCGGACGCCTCCCAGGCACCGCCACACGTCACCACAGCCCCTGGACCCAGTCGTGAGCAGTGGGGATCTCAGGCCTAGTGATGAGGGGGAAGCAGCGCCGATTAAATCCCAAACAGGGTGTCACATAAGGGCTGTGCTGTAGCAGTGCGTGTGGGTGGATGGACCAGACAGCAGCCTTCAGTCCTGGCTTCGAGGAGTTTTCCTGATGCTGTCTCCTGGATGTCTTATGGATCTTATTTTCTTGACATAGTTCTAAACCTATTATGTCAAATATGGTAGTCACAAAAATAACTACCAAATTACTCATAAAGTGAAAAAAAAATTATGCCCTTGGCAGTTTTAAAAATAATCATTGACACCACGAAGGAAACGTGGCCATTCCTAGGAATCATGTAGTTTTTTCAGGAAGAAATGTTAGATGTCGCCCCCGTTCAAGACTCCCTGAGGCCCCCCAGCTGGATATGTCTCCTGCCCACACCCTTTGCCTCCTCTGCCGCTGTCCCTCATCCTCTCCCATCACCTACCCAGTCTTCACCCTCCACTGTCCTCTCCCTCAGCCCCTCCATCGGAGACATTTCTAAATCTATGCATTTTGCCTCAGAAACGCCTCACACTCATGGCCTCTCCTGGCCACCGCCTTAGATGGAGCTGCCGTCATCGTCCTCCTTTGGTCTGTTGTGGTAGCCTCTTCCCCTGAACCCCCTGTGTGGACCTGTCCTCTGTTTGTTCATCATCCCTGAAAAGATCAAAACCACGGGGCGGAGCTTGCAGTGCCCCGGCTGTGGGGACCACTGTGGCTACGTTCAGGGCTCTTCGGCATGAGCCCCGCCCATCCACACTCGCATCTCAGAGAACCTTTAAGGTAGTTCCCACGGGGAATTTAGTTACACAGGAAACAGCTGAACAGTGATGGCAAAGCTAGGAAGCCAAGTAGAGACTCAGAGTGAGGCAACTCCAAGATGAGTCAGAGCCCACCCCCTTCAGAGCTGAGGGGACAAAGGGAGGGGATGGTGTCCCCAGAGCTTAGAAGCTGGGACCACACTGGGCTGTCTGGTGGGAACTTGTGCTCAGAGAGAGGGGCCATCTGGTGGTGATTAGGGGACCTAGTCACTGTTGGGGTGCTGCCCAACAATAGAGATGGGGGAGAAATATCCTGGCTTCTCCCTTCTTCCCTCCCTTCAGTCTCCTGACAGTACCTCTCATGAGCAGAATCCAGCTAGAAGCCAGGGAGCCCAGGAAACAGTTCGTGGGGTCAGCCTTCACCCCACTCATGGTGTAGACCAAGGCAGAAGAAAAGCAGACAGGCACATGGCTAGCATGTTCCCTGAATTCCACTTCAGCTGCAGTGAATTATTAACCGTTTCAGGACTTTTATGATACCCTCTGGGAAATTCTTTTATCACCATCTAGAAAATGCCTCTGCCTTCTTCAAGACCAGCCGAGATGTTGTCTTCTCTGTGAAAGGAACAGACACCTCAGGATGTGTTAGCTACACCTCATCTGGGCTCCAACATCTGGGTTCTTTGTGAAATCTCTCTTTAAGGTACCATCACTAGTAACTTTGTTCAACTTGGAGACCCTCAAGGACAAACGGGGTGTCACAGGTCTCTGCGTTCTCTGTACCCAATCCAGGACATGTACGCACTGAATCCATGCACGGATGTACAAGCCAGGGGATTGTCAGGGTGTCTTGCCCGAGGTTTTATAGGTGGCGAGAGACAGAGAGGAATTAAGCTTAGGTCTCTGGCCTTGTGCCATTTCTACTCTGGGATTTGGTTCAAAATCACCAGAACTTTTAGAATTAAAACTCGAAAACCTTGGAGACCCAGATCCCGGTCTTCTCTCCTAACAAAGTATAACATAATATATAAAAACACTCCCAAGTTTTCAAGATTGTCATTAACCTAAACAAAATGCTGGGGGTTGTGGACAGACCGACAAGGACCCACCTTTCTGTGTTAAACCTGAGACCGAATTCTGCTAGATATGTGTCCTTTTTATTTTGACCAAAAGCCAAACTCACACTGCTTCAGAATACTTATTATGTGTTCCTCAAAAATGAATCCAGAGGAACATATAAGTAAAGAATTTCAACCATGACATCCATAAGCTTTCCTTTGGGGTTCCCAGAAAATTCTCAGGGAAAAGATGCATCGAAGTATGATGCCGAAAAAAATGATGTTTAAAGGAAAACCAAGAAGAGATCTTGGGAGCAGATGAGATGTGCTTCTCCCAGGTCTGTTTGGTTCGAGTTAATAATTCCTCAGCAGGAGGACCACGGCGTGCACCCCTCCAGCGACAGGCGTGGGCGTTGTTAACTGCGCCGAGGAGATTCACAAGTTCTGCCAGTCCTCACGACAGCTTGCTTTTTGATTTGCAAGCACTGAACACTTGTGCTGTTCCTATTACATAAGCTATTATACCCAAAGGGGAAATGGAACTCTTGTGCATTTCCACTAAATAACTGCCTGGGAATGACAGGGTACCAGCCGCAAATGTTGAATTAATTAGAGAAATGTATTTGTGAGACAAAGAAATGTCAGTCCTTACAGTTCTATTATTGGCGCTCTTTTATGTCAGTGAGCAAAGTGAATCGATTCCATTTTTGGAGCTGGGTCGTAGGCCTGAAGAATTTCAGAGGGAAGGGACAGACCCTGCACAGCTCAGTTTATACACGAAACGCGGCCCCGAAGCACCTAAAGTCCATATTGTATAGCAGAACAAAAATGCTGACTTTTTAAATGTCTAATGAGATAAAAACAAACACTGGGCAAGACAGCAGATGAGAGCGTGAGCAAGGTCGGCGGATGACAGGTGTGCTGACCAGGGCCGGGCAAGACACGCAGTGGAAGGGAGAGGGAGGATGGGCGTCTGGTCCTGGGGACTCGGCTGGCCATTCAGCAGGAGCAGGAGACTGTCCGTGAGGGTCACACAAACACTGACAAGACCCACGCCCACCGGCAGCCTGATAGAGCAGTGGTTCTCAAAAGTGCACGTCAGGGCCGCAGGACACCCGGGCAGCTTGGACGGGGAGGGCTCCTGCTTAGCTCAGGTGTGTTCAGGTGCAGAAAGTGGCAGGTTTTACAAACGGGCTTTTCCCCCAGGAAAGCAGGTTGTTAAACATTTACCGCCAACCCACTGCCTGGGGCTCCCTGAGGCCCTTTCAGGGGATCTGCATGGGTAAAGTGACCTTCATAATAGTACTAAGGTGTCACTCGCCATGTTTGCCCTCCTTCTTTCATGAATATACAGTGTTTAGCAGAAGCTACATGATGGTGATACTGTAACAGCATCCTTTATGCGATACAAAGTCCATACGTGGTTTACGTTAATATTCATTCCTGCATTCTATGGTCTTGGACAAATGTATAATGACATGTATCTGTCATTATGGCATCCTACAGAGTAGTTTCACTGCCCTAAAAATCCTCCATGATCCACCTGTTCACTTCTCCTACCCTTCCTCCTACCTGTCAACCACTAATCTTTTTACTGCCTCCACAGTTTTGCCTTTTCCAAAATGCCATCTAGTTGGCATAATACAATATACAACCTTTTCAGATTGGCTTCTTTCATTTAGTAATGTGCATTTAAGGTTCCTCCATGTCTTTTCATGGCTTGATAGCTCATTTCTTTTTAGCACAGAATAGTATTCCATTGTCTGGATGTACCGCGGTTTATCCATTCATCTGTTGGAGGACATCTTGATTGCTTCTAAGTTTTAGCAATTATGAATAAAGCTCCAGTGAACGTTCATGTGCAGAGTTGAATGTGGCCATAACATTTCCAGTTCTCTTGGGTAGATACCAAGGAGTGAAATTGCTGAATCAGATGGTAAGAGTATGTTTGGCTTTGTAAGAAACTGCCCAATTGTCTTCCTAAGTGTTACATTCCTACCAGCAACACCTAAGAATACCTGTTGCTCCCCATCTTCACCGGTAGTTGATGTTGTCAGTGTTCTGGATTTGGGCCCTTCTAATAAATATATAGTGAGACCTCATTATTGTTTTAATTTGCATTTCTCTCATGCCATCTGATGTGGAGCACGTTTTCATGTGCTTATCTGCCATCTGTATATCTTCTTTGGTGAGACGTGTGTTGGCTAATAGTCCTTTATCAGATGTATAGCTTGCAAAAATTTTCTCTCCATCTGTGATGTAGCTTTTCATTCTCTTGGCAATATCTTTCACAGGGCAGAAATTTTTAATGAAGCCCAGCTTATCAACGCTTTCTTCCATAGATTGTGCTTTTACTGTTTTATCTAAAAGTCATTGCCAAACCAAAGGTTAATCTAGATTTTCTCCTGTGTTATTTTCTAAGAGTTTCATAGTTTTGTGTTTTACATTTAGGTCTATGATCCATTTTGAGTTAATTTTTGTGAAGGGAGTAAAGTCTGTGTCTAGGTCCATTTTTTTGGCATGTTGATTCAGTTGTTCCAACACCGTTTGTGAAAATACTATCTTTGCTCTATCGTATTTCCTTTGCTCCTTTGTCAAAGACCGATTGACTGTACTTATGTGGTCTCTCTTCTATCCCATCGATCTACTTGTCTGCTCTTTCACCAATACCATATACTGTCTTAATTATTACAGCTTTCTAGTAAGTCTTAAAGTCAGGTAGTATCAATCCTCCAATTTTGTTCTGCTCCTTCAAAATTTGTTGGCTCTTCTGGGTCCTTAGATCCTCAATTTTTAAGAATCTAAAGGGGGTTTCTGAGACCAAAAAGTTTGAGAACCATTGTAGGGAAAGATGGACAGGCACACAGATCAGTGCATTTAGCTCTTATGCTAGGAAAGAGGGTAGCATAACAGTGAAAGAGAGCCAAGTTTCGTACATCCTGCTGCTCTGGGGGCCGACCCAGCTCGTTGCTTTAGGGTATATCCTTGAATCCAAATTTAGTTGCCTTGTAACACAGACGTGAACCTGGTCTCAAGAGCGAATCCTAGAGAGGCATAGGACGTGGATTGTCAACCTCCTTTGGGACTGGAGAACGCAGAGCAGATGAGGGCAGTTTGGCATTGGTCTTCCACGTCTCTGAGAGAAAGGCAGGTGTTGGTTATTAGGATTGTGTGTGTAACTCAAGTGCCATGCCTCTTAGTCTGCATAACTCAAACTTGTTAAATCTCAAGCGTAAACCATTTTACAAGGGGGACGATTACATCTTGTACTGCTCACCTACCACCCTTGAAGTTCTGCAGGAAACACATGCAGAGAGGAAAAGGTGGGGCTTTGGGCTCAAACCCAAGGACAAAAGAGAAAAAAAAATCCCCTTATCTGCTGGACTCCTCCAGAGAGAAAGCTTTATTTGCTAAAGGAAGCCAGTTGCTTTCTGTGCTCCGGTCACCCAGGCCACACCCCAGACTCAGACCACTGCAGCAGTGAGAGAGGCCAGCTACTGACTTGAGGAAAGCTGGGGTTTGAATGGGGCCACCTACGAGGTCAAGTGCACAGCTGCTCCTGGGCACAGTTGACCTCGTCAGCTGCAGGAGAATCATGAGGGAACCCAAGAGCAAGCCAAAGTAATCAATCAAGCCTGAAGCCAAGCTTTCCCGTACCCCAGTGTGGAAAGACATCACCCCCAGGGACCACCCCAGAGGGCCTCCCATCCGTTAGCCATTTGCCGGACACCTCCCCAGGCACCGCTGCTGGCACTGTGCCAAATATAGCAATTCCTACTGGGGAGGCAGGGCTGCTGCCAGCCTGGGAACCTCTGGGGGGGGGTGGTTCAAAGGGTCCCTAAAGGTTCACACTTAAGGTGTGTATGCTCTTTTACAGGGAGAAGGTCTAGAGCTTTCATCCAATTTTCGAAGGCAGGGGAAGTCCTTGCTCAAAAATCATTCAGGGTCACTGTGTTAGAGGCCGATGGTCATTACAGTTGCTCTGTTGAGGGTTTTTCAAAGTCCATTTAATCACATCAATTCAACAGGTAGCTAAGTTGTTCTCCACGCCTGGCTCAGTGCTCAGGGCTGGAGAGGCAACAGTGAGCAAGACCAGATGCGATCTGTGTGTGGCTGAGGAACAGAGATAAAAATCAAATAATCTCACAAACACAGGTCCACTTTCCAATCAAATGTTGCTCTGGAGGAAGCAAATCTGGTCCCGTGATAGATATAACAGTGGATATTGAGTTTCCATTTTTCTGCATTTATTTTTGAATACGTAATACATTCATGTTCAAAAATTCAAAAGGATTATAGAGTGAAACCCCCCTCCCCCACCCGCCTTTATCCCCTAGCCCCTCCCTGGAGGCCATACATGTTCTCCAGGCTGATGGGTAGGCCTCCTGCTGCTAGACCAGGGGAGAAGAGCAAGCTTGCAATGAAATCTGAAGCATGAATGCAAGTTAACTAAGTGAAGGGGACTAGAAGGGGGTAGGGGAAGCACTCTAGACAGAGGCAACAGCTTGTGCAAAGGCCCTGTGGCAGGAGACAGCATGGCGTATTAGAAGAACTGAAAGAAAGCCTGTGTGGCTGGAATGCAGGAAGCAAGGGGCAGCGGACAGGTCCAGGAAGCTGCTGGGTGGGGAAGATGCGGTCTTGTTGTCTGCTCAGCGTTATGGACTTTTCCCTGGGAAATCACAGAACGATGAGAGGAGGTAACCGTCAATCATACTTGCATCTTGGAAATATCACCCTAGCTATTGTGTGGAGAATGGATTAGAGGGGAACAGATTTAATGGGCCCTTATTTAGTTCATGCGAGAAATGATGTGGGTTAATAGTAGCGCTTTATCTACATACAGCAGGTCCTCAAATAACTTTTGTTCAATGTCATTTCGTTATAACGTTGATGGAATGCTGTAGGAATTTAACTCTTGTTTGTATCGGTCTGTGGTAAAATTGGTTTTATTATGCATCATTTTGCGCTGTTCCAAGAACCTAGCAACAATGTTAGATGAGAACTTGGCCGCTAACCTCAAGAAATGTATCGGTGTGCAAGGTTCTTGCTTCTGAAAACGTTAACAAAACATTTGTTTCAATTTTCTCAATTGAGCAGAAGAAAATCCATAACGAACCTTTGCTGGCTATATTTTGTCCAAACATATGGCCTGGATAACATCCTGTAAAAAGGTTGATGGACAAAGGGCCAAAGTCTCAGAGAATCTTGCTAGAAGTCACCTGATCCAGCCTCCCCTGAGCTCCCAAAGGTCTCCCTGCTGCAGGAGCCCCCTAGTGACAGGAAGTTGTTACTGCTGTTACAGGGTCAACAGAGTGACCTTGTGGGTGGTATTTAATAATTGAAACACTCGGTGGCTGTAGTTGTTTTGGTATTTGCGCACTTAATTTTCTTTCTGTTCTCCTGACCCCCTAGAATGGCTTATTCTGAGGAGCAAGGAGGTATGCCCTGTGGTTTCATCCGCCAGAATTCCAGCAACTCCGTTTCTTTGGACTTCGAGCCCAACACAGAGTACCGGTTTGTGGAGCAATTAGAAGAGCGCTACAAATGTGCCTTCTGTCACTCGGTGCTTCACAACCCCCACCAGACGGGGTGTGGGCACCGCTTCTGCCAGGACTGCATTCTGTCTCTGAGGTGAGTGGGCAGGGTGTGCAGCTCGGGCTCTCACAGGCCAAAACCAGCCGGAGGTGTCCTGGGATCTGAATGTCATCTGTGGCCACTCAGCTGTAATGGCCGTGAGGGGATGGGGGTGGCCCAGGGCCCTTCTGTGAGAGTGCGAGGAGTCATCCTCATTTCATGCCCCTCACTTAACCGATGTTCACGTTTTCTTGAAATTCAGACCACACCCGTCCTGCATGTGAGGGCGAACCCAGAAGCGTAGTGTGTGTTGGGAAGGACCCATATCTGCCGAGGGTCTTTGCCGTGGTGGCACCGACCTTGCCTTGCCTCAAGGCAGAGGCGGTGTTGCAACCCCAGGAAGAGACCTTGCTGCCATGGATGTCGTCCACTCCCGGGCAGCTATAAAACTTAGGTCATGCCCTGTTGAGGGAGGAGACCAGGGGAGACATGAGAACAGGTGTTTGGAGCTTATAAGGAGCAGTAAGGAAGATGAGTTTGATTGCATCCATTAGCTTGGAAAGAGGATTATTACAGCACATTCTCATTCATTCGTGGGTTTATTCATTCAGCACCTGTGCGTTCCAGGCATCTTGCCAAACTAAGTTCTGTTGTCCAGAAGTGAAAAGCTAGAGGTCCAGCATGGAACAGGAGCCAGTCTCTGCCTTCTAGAATGTTCCAGTCTAGAGAAGGAGATGGATTGTGGTACAGTGTGATAAGCTAAGGACTCCTGTGGGAGAACTGGCAGAGGGCATTTAACTGTGTCTGGGGGACTCAGTATTTGACTTGCATCCTGGAGGATGAGTGGGGGTTTTTCAGGTAGACAGGAGAGGTGCTGAAATTGGGGTGTGGGGACAGCTTTCTGCGGGGAGGGAACAGCATGAGCAAAGACAGGGCCCGGCCTCCTGGGGGGGTGGTGTGGTTCAGAGGATGGAGCATGGCTGGAGTGCTCGGGCTGCTCTTGGACGAGCCATTGAGATCAACTCTTAATTCTGGCTCTATTTTTACTTTTCTCTCCAGAGAATTAAATGCAGTGCCACTTTGCCCTGTAGATAAGGAAGTTATCAAATCTCAGGAGGTAAGAAAATCAGTGCTTTGGTTTAGCAGCTCTGGGTGATGGAGAAGCCAGTGTCCTGACTGGGCATGGAGATCGGAGCAGCAGAGTTGGGGGATGGGGGGGGCGTCCATACTTCTCTGCTGAGGGGTCAAGTCAGACCTCACTCCTTCCACTGTTCCAGAGTCTCGTTTGGGTCTTTATTAACCCCCCATGTTTCTCCCCCTTCTTCCTCACCCACTTCTTGTGTTAGCTCCAGTTACATGAATGACTTGGAGAAATGGAACATCCTGTTTCCTGGAATTCTCTTTCTCCTCTGGTTAATCTCCGAAACTTCCTTTTTATTATTATTATTATTATTATTATTATTATGTCTAATAATAGCCTTGTTGAGATATAATTCAGATGCCATAAAATTTACTTTTAAAATGTACACATGTGTACGTAGGAGTGGAATTAGTGGGTCAAACGGTAACTCTGTGTTTAATATTCTAAGAAACTGCTAGACTATTTTCCAAAGGAGCCTGCACCATTTTACATTCCTATCAGCGTTGTATGAGGGTTCTGATTTCTCCTGATCCTTGCCAAAATTTGTTATTGTCCATCTTTTTTATTACAGCCTTCTTAGTAGATATTAAGAGGTATCTCGTGGTTTTGATTTGCATTTCTCTAATTATTAGTGATACTGAGCATGCTTGGTCATTCGTATACCGTCTCTGGAAAAATGCCTATTCAAGTCCCTTGCCTGTTTTTTAAGTGGATTATTTGTCTTGTATTGTTGAGTTATAAGAGTTCTTTGTATATTCTGGATATCAGATAATATGATTTGCAAATAGTTTTCTCCCATTCAGTCTTTTCATTTCCATGATGATGTCCTTCGAAGCACAAAAGTGTTTCATTTCGATGAAGTCTTATTTATCTTTTGTTCATTTGGTCGCTTGTTCTTTTAGTCTTGTGTCTAAGAAACCTTTACGTAACCCATGTTCATGAAGATTTCCTCCCTTAAAACTTCCTTTTAAGCTCAGTTTTCTTTTTTTAAAATTCCGATACAGGACATCCAAGCATCACCTCCTTCAGGAAGCAACCTGAGCACCTGTCTGATGTACACACTCCTCTCTATGCTCTCATGATGTGTTTCGCAAATGCCTAGCAGCGTATAGTGCTATGCTTGCGTCTGCCTCACCCACTAAGCCAGGGGTTGGCATACTACCACATGGGATTTGTTGGGACAAGTCCAGCCTGCCACCTGTTTTTCTATGACCTGCGAGCTAAGAATGGTCTTTATATTTTTAAATCATTGAAAGAAATCAAAAGAAGGGCACACGGAACTCTGTACTGTTTTTCCAACTACCCTTGAGTCTTAAACTAATAAATCAAAGTAAGCATAATGTTTTGTGACATGTGAAAATTATATGAAGTCCAGATTTCAGTGTTCACGAATGATGTTTTATTGGAACACGGCCATGCCCATTCATTCATTCAAGTATTGCGTACGGCAGAGTTGCATAGTTGCAATAGAGACCGTCGCAGCGTGGCCTGCAAAGCCAAAAATATTTACTGTCCGACCTTTTATAGAGAAAGTTTGCCAACCCCTGGTTTGTGCTGAAACAGCAAGCCAGCCCAGCTTCAGTGACACTACCTGATGACTAATACAAACCTTTCTGCTGGGACAGGAAGCTGAAAGCATTGCCTCAGTCACAGTCCCACCTCCCGACCTTTGAGCATGTGGGGTCAAGTTCACCACGAGATGCTCCTAGCTGCAGCCTGCTGCTCTAGGCATTGAATTACCTGGCTTGTATGTTTGGTGGCCTGTCAGAAGGATGTATCTGAGATAGCTTTTTCTTTTGTGGTGGTGAATCTAGTGTTTCCATTCCAACCATTGCCTGGAAGTTTCCGCTTGACTTTTGAGAAGACCAAATTAGTAATAGATTCATTCACGTTGCTCTAAAGCTTTGGAGTGTGTGAGACCTATCTTGTTTATCTTTTAGGTTTTTAAAGACAATTGCTGCAAAAGGGAAGTCCTGAATTTGTATGTATATTGCAAAAATGCTCCTGGATGTAATGCCAAGATTATTCTGGGACGATACCAGGTTGGTATTATGACAATATTGTGCCCTTGCCGTTTTTTCCAGTGACGTGTGTTGAACACCTTTTTGTGACAGTTACTGAGCTGAGCGTGGGGGAGGGGAGGCTCATTGGGTTGCTCTCAGAGATTTCCTGTCTAGTAACGTTACAGCGTAGCATGCCAAGGGCGAAGGTGTGAGCAAAGAGCTTCGTTCTGTCTGGAATGCACGGAGGACATGCTATGCGTGCTAGACATTAAATTGTGTGTTAGGGAAGTTGATCTAAAAAGTGAAGATATGAGACAATCTGGGCAAGAGGAACACGGAAGCAAGGAAATGTCATTTGGGGGAATGTGCAGGATTAGGGCCCCTAGGGTGGGGGCCGAGGTATGACTGCCCAGAAGCATTTGCAGGTGCTGGGATGGGTGTTTCACAGCTGCCATGGGCCCTGGCTGCTTAGGGTTTATGATCTAAGACAGATAACAGATCAGAACAGAAATTGCATGGAGTTTAAAGACGAAGCATTGGTATGAGATGCAAACAGATGAGGCGCAAGGGAAGTAAAGGGGAGTTGATTTCCTCTCAAATGAACTATCCTACCTGCTGGGGAAGCTTGTTAAATTCAAAGCTGGAAATGTGGCTCTGCCATGTCAAGCCCATATCAGGTTCGATGACACTATAAACGAGTAAGACTCAGGCATCTAAAGCTTCCAGGAAATCGTTTGGAGGCTGCTGGGATTTCACCCTCCTGTTTTGGAATGGATTTCAGGCAATTCAGTCTTTTCTCCATCCAACACCACCTCCAAAGCCCCAGGTGCTGGTTTTATAAATGTGCAAATGATTTGGTTGTTAATCCAGGGAGTTCTTTGGAGGTTCACAGAATTTTTTGTGTGTTTTCCTAGACAGTCCCTGGCCACTTACTTTGATAGTTGAGTCCTAGAGCAGGGCCTCTTTTCCAATTCGATTGTAGTTGTCACTAAGCCTGAAAAGGAAACGAGGCTCAAGTGGACCATTGATCACTAGTGGCCAGATCATCAGCCTCTAGAGGACAGTGGCTGGTTTCTTTTGTATTTCCCCTCGTTCTCTGTTCTCCCCACCCAAAGTGAAGGTATAGAATCTCTCAGATAACAAAATCTTGATTGAATGTTGACGATTTGGGTGAGAGTTGAGGAGTAGCAGCAATGAATTTTGGATAAGATGTGGATTTTAGTTGTCATCACTATTCGTTTCTTACTAGCAGAGGCAAAAGTAAACTGCTATACTTTTATTTATCTCCTATAGAAAACCTTTTTGTTCTTCCTTCAGAGAAGGGGTCAGCAAACTGTTTCTGTCAAGAGCCAGATAGTAAATATTTTAGGCTTTCATGCCATATAGCCACTGTCACACTACTCGGCTTTTCCATTTAAGAGGAAAAGCAGCCACAGACCGTATGTGAACAAATAGATATGTGGCTGTTCTCCAATAAAACTTTATTGACAAAAAACAAGCAGCAGGCCATGTTTGGCCGAAGGGCTTGTCAACCTGTTTTAAAGAAACAAGATCATTAGGATTTTGCTAACTTCTCAGCATCACAGTAACTTGCAGTAATCCAAAGATTTTATTAAAATATACCTGTTTTTATGAATCTCTAATGTGAAGACCACTGGAATGAACACTGTCCCTGTCATTATTCTCTGATATTCTGGTTAAAAACATCTGATTTTACAACACTGACATTTCCCAGCTTCTCTTGGGCCTGTGATCCTGTATTTTCTCCACCTTCTTCCCTTGACCACTTCTGAAACAGCTTCCTCTCCTTCCCTTTTATTCTTTTAACTCTTTCTCTTCCTTCATTTACTTAGGATATGCCCTCCTTGTCTTCCCTCTTTTCGCTTTGTCCCGGCTTTTACCGTCTGCTGCCTAGAGATTAGTACTTGGTGTTAGAAGTTGGGATGGAGTGTGCACAAAAGAAATAAAAAATATCCTTGAAGAACTGGTAAATTCATTGGCAAGCCTAAGCAAAACATTCAAGAACTAACTTGAGAACATGAGCACATTCCTAGGTAATCTAAAATCAACTCAGCGAAGTCCCTTCTTCCCCCGTCTTCCCCATCCTTCTGACTCCCACCAAGCAGGGTTGGCTCTCACAGCTTCTGTGCAAGCAGCCCTCGCCATGCCCCAGCCTCAGCAGAGGCAGGGGGTGGCCTCCACTGAGAGCCTGCAGGCCGAGGCCACCCTCCCGCCCGCCCTCACGGTCCTTTCTCCTGGATTCCCACAGTGTCCTCCCTCCCTTGCTAGGCCTCCCAGCCGCCTCCCTTTCTGCTGCCCTGGTCAGCGTCCCCCTGGCCTGTTGTTATCTGTTGCAGGACCACCTCCAGCAATGCTTATTTCAAGCCGTGCAGTGTTCTAATGAGAGCTGTCGGGAATTAGTCCTTCGGAAAGATCTGAAAGAGCATTTGAGGGAAGACTGCCAGTTTCGCGAGGAAAAATGCCTTTACTGCAAAAAGGATGTGGTAGTAAGCAATCTACAGGTAAAAAAAAAAAAAAGAAAAGAAAAGAAAAGGAATCATCTTGATGGGGCTAAATTCCACCTGAGTGGTCGCAGTGAATTGGATGGGATACCAGATCCACATATCTGGATTTCTTTTGTACAGAAAGAAATAGGTCTAAAGAATAACTATCTGAGAGAAGTTCTGCAAAAAAAACTAAAAACTTTCTTGTTGGTAAGACTCGATTTATTTATCATTGGCAAAAATATTGTTCGAGCTCCTGCTGAGTGAGAGTGTACAAGGAGTGATACTAGTCCTGGGTCATAAATTGGTAACGATACTGTCTGTCCTCAGGATGCTGTGCTCTAACTGGAGAGGCTGGGAGTGGGTGGGGCATGGGCGGGGGTATGGACAGGTGAAGGCAGGTGTAGGCAGAGAGCCCAGGTGCCTCTTACATGTGCTGAAGGAGCCATACTGATGATGTCCCGCTGTGAGTCCTATGCCCTCTGACCTTCTTTTGGAATAATTGGAAAACTGAATAGAATCGCATTCATTTATACCAAGAAAGTGGGCACCTATAATCCTTTCTGGGACTAGGAGATACCTTCCTGTAGAGGGCAACCCGCATAATAGGGATCCCCAAAGGGACGTGTGTATAAACACTCTGAGGCCGGACGAGGGAGCCCTAGGAAGCAAGGGGGGACTTTGTTTCGTCACACTATCTCTGTTTTCAGAATCATGAGGAAAACTTGTGTCCCGAGTACCCAGTGTCTTGTCCCAACAAGTGTTTGCAGATTATTTCAAGAACCGAGGTAATTTACATAAAATTTCTCTCAGTAGATTTTATGTAAGATAAAATTTTAGTAATCAAGATGGAGCGTATTTGATAAAAGCACATAGGCAGAAGCCCAAGGCTCACATGACACCCATGATAACCATGCCTCTGTCTTCCCTTTCCCCCGAGAACTCTTCGCGGTCCTCACCATAGTGCTCCCTCCACCAGGCCTTGGCATGGCTTCCTTCTGTTCCCGCCCTTCTTCCCAAGCCACCCTTGGCCCCCTGCTGGCTGCAGTTGGAGAATCAGTGATGAATTTCTGTAGCGTGATGCTGTCCATTTCGCAGGTCACTGAACACCTTGCTGTGTGTCCTGAAGCGGAACAAGACTGTCCCTTTAAGCACTACGGCTGTACTGTAAAGGTATGAAGTGCCCCTTTGTTTCTGCCTCTACATTGCACTGTACCGTTTATTAGGCGAGCTCCTTGTACTCAGATTCCATCCAAGATGCAAATGACACTCAGGAGAACTATAAGACTGGCGATTGTATTCATCAGGGTTCTCCAGAGAAACAGAACCAATAGAAGGTATATAACACATGTGATTATAAATACAAATGTTATATATATTGAGATAGAGATAGGTATAAATATAGAGAGAGGGATAGAGAGATAGATGTATATATATAGAGAGAGATTTTAAGGAATTTGCTTATGCGGTGGTAGGGGCTGGGAACTCTGAAATTTGCAGGCAAGGCCAGCAATCTGGATACTCAGGCTGGCATCAATCTATTGTAGTTGTGAGAAGAGCTCCTCCTTCAGAAAACCTCAGTCTTTGTTCTTAAGGCCTGAGCTGGTTGGATGAGCCATCCCCCCGTCCCCAATTATAGAGGATAACTTGTTTTACTTAAACTTGACTGATTTAAATATTAATCACATCTACAAAATACCTTCATAGAAACATCTAAATGAGTTTTGGCCAAACGACTGGGCACTGTAGCCTAGCCAGACTGATGTATAAAATTAACCATCACAGTGATTTTTTTCTAATTCTGACTCCACGGCCTCTACCAAGTTTTGGAAACTTCTAGAGTCACTCTTCCAGTAATTATGAATTTTGGTTTTATGGTATCCCTATCTATCCCCAAGGATTTTAAAACAAATTGAAGTCATGTTTTAAAATATATTATGTTACCTGTTAAATACCTTTAAAACTTTCAATATATAACATAAATTTTAAAAAATGAAAATAAAGTTTGATCTCTACCTCAGTCTTTTTTACAGATTCCAGATAGATCAAAATTTTAGCCATTAAAATATATAATGCTCTGTATTGTTTCACATTTTCTGTAAATTTAAAAGTACTCCAAAATAAAGTTTATTTAAAAAATTATAAATGTACTAGAAGAAAAGATGAGTGAATTATTTTATCCTTGAAATAAAAAAGGCCTTTCTTAGATGACAAACACAAAACCAGAAGCCACTTTTGATAAGTTTAACCATAAATATTTTAAATTTCTATATGATTTATAAAAATATCATAAAGTCAAATGGCAAACCACAAATTGAAGATATGTCTACATCATATGACCAGACAAAAAAGGGCCTATTTTTGTTAATATACAAAGAATTTTTACATGTAAATAGTTTATTCAATTTAATAGAAAAATAGGCAAAGGCATATATGAGCAGTTCCAGAAAAAATTCAATTGCCTGATAGTTATAAAAAAAAAGACACTCAACCTCACTTCTAATTAAATATAAATTATAACAAGAAATATAATTTGCACTATCAAATTGACAAAGATTAAAACAACTTATAATAGCCAACTTATTTGATGATGGTTTGGTTATATCTATGAAAATAAAAAATGAATCCACACATTGACCTTGCACTTCTGCAACCCACCTCGATATAAATAAGCAAAGTTGTTAAAGTTCCACTCTAGCAGAGAGTCCCACTGCAGCCCTCGATCTGGGAGCCTTTCAACAACCTGACTTGCTTTTCTCTTCATATCGGAGGATAAACGGGGGAAGCTGCTGCAGCATGAGCATTCAGCCTTGCGGGACCACATGCTTCTCGTTTTAGAAAAGAACTTCCAATTAGAAGAACAGGTAAATAAATATTCAAATATAAATGGAGGGAGCAGAATTGCTGGGATTTGCGATTGTTGGCATTCTTACATTCTCTCTTTCAGTGTAGGCTGACTCGTGGTAGATGTTTTTCTAAGAGGCCAGGAAGACGCATAGGATAGTACAACATTAGAAGTGGAAGGTGCCTTTGAGATTTTTTTGGGTCCATTCCCCTCATTCAACAGAGAAAGTAACTAAACTCAAAGAAATTTTGATGTGTTTGTAAATTGCAAGTTGCAGGATACAATCTCAGACCCATGCCCCCTGATTCTCAGTCTCGTGCTATTTGAGAGATGCCGCGCTGCCTCTCTACAGCCTATCCCCACACCTTTTGGTTAATATTACCCGGCACCTGGTAGGTGCCTAGTAGGAGTTTGATATTTCTAAATTAAATCAATATTACCATGAAACAATAGTTGACAGTCTGTTCTAGGCACTCTAGGTTTTATATATTTTGTCACTCTTGCATTTGAGAGGCTTTGCGATCTGATAAATGCCTATGTGTCTGTTTACTTCACTGAGTTGCTATTATCAAGTGCAATTATGTATGTAAATGCATGTCATGGTCCCTGGGGTATTCATAGTGGACCTCAATAAATGCTGATTCTATTGCATAATTATTATAAAAGTTAATTATTTTGGTAGAACATCTCAGAGGGTCCTACTTTTCAAGCCCGCCTAGGGAAGAAAACCGTTCATTTACAGAAAGGAAGTTGAATTTTCTACTGCAGATGAGTTTATGATGTCTGATTCCAGATTAACGTAGATGTGTGAGTTCCAGAGTCAGATTCTGGAGAAAATTAGAAAGACTGATTAAACTGTAACTTTGGTAGAAGGCATGCTGCCTAGTAGCCGTTCCCAAGTTCTTTCTGTATCGGTTGCTTTCTTTCCATCAATTCATTCAACAAATATCTCCCATATGTCAGGTACAGTGTTAGTTGCTAGGGACACTCAGGTAAGGAAGACGTAGCTTCTAACCTTGAAGAAGTCACAAAATTATAACCAGTTAAGTTGCTGTGCCTCACGGGACCTGCCACGAGGGTGCCCATGTCTGGATACAGAGGCTGTGTCAGTTACTCCAGGGGAGCTGGGAAAGGACATTCAAGCTACATCTCAAAGGAAGAGAAGGTCTGTCAGTTAAAATGTTATGGAAAGAGAACATTCCAGAAAGAGAAAGTTCATGCCAAGGCAGAGAAGCATGAGAGAGGCTGATGGTTTAAGGAAATGGGATTTGGGGATGGAGAGACCCCTGAGTGTAAGGCAAGGGTTGTGTAGATGGGTCTCTTTGATCCGGATTGCAGTAGCCTTCCGTGTAAGCTAACACGTTTTTGAACACTATACAATCGATTTTTTTTATTCACTCATATTCTGCCTTGTTTCAGAAAGGATTTAAAGGCCAAAAGTTTTAACTAATGTTGGTCAGTAATAGGGAGCTAATGGAGGCTTTTAAATTGGAAAATATTTGGCCAGTTAATCGTTTGCTTAGTTTTAAAAAGTAAGACAGCTGGCAGTAGCGTGGAAGATGGATAGAGGGAGGGAAGAGAATGAGGACAGCAGGACCAGGCGGAAGGATGTTGCAATAAACAAGACGGTGTTGTAGGAGAGGCAGGCAGGCGATCGATGGTGAGGACTCTGGCGCCAGACGCCTAGGTTCAAGGACTGGCTCCACACTAGCCAGATGAGTTTGGGCAAGCTACTTAACCTCTCTGTTCCCCAATTTCCTCATTTGTAAGATGGGGTTATGGTGAGGGTTAAGTGAGATAATATATTTAAGCTCTTAGCACTGTGCCCTGGCGCATAAGCATTTCGGTATTCACTTGGAGGCAAGATGCCGGAGGAGGTGGTGGTGAGGGTGCAGGATAAGCAAGGCTGCGTCCGTGGGAATGGAGGCAGGGCAGTGGGAAGCGCTCAGAGGCTGAGTGGCATGCCGTAAGCTCAGAAGACAGGGAGCGTGGTACTGTCATTAACTGAGATGGGCACTACGAGAATGGGAGGGAGCAGGTTAGAGGTGAGGGTCGGGAGAGGAGCGTTCGCGTCTGTCCAGGGAGCTGTCTGGTGTGTAGGTGAAAGCGAGCTCTCGGGCTCTGAACAGGGGATTCTGGCACCAGAGATCAGATGGCTGTCGTAGCCATGTGTGCTTTCATTCGTAAAACATGTATCAGATGCCCTCTGTGTGCCAGGCCCTATGCAAGGCTTTGGGAATAAAGAAATAAGCGAAATGTAGCAATTTAGTGGAGAAAAAAAGATGAAAGTAACAACAACAACAAAGCAATAAGAGTAGTAAGGGTCCATTTCACACTAGAGTGTGATCGAGGTGTCATGGAACCTAGGTGGCCTGGGTAGGTAGTCCTAGCAAGGAAATAGTTCTGAGAGAATGTGCTCTTTGAGTGGAGGCTTAGAAAGTAGGACTTTCTAGATGAAGGAGGAAGAGTCCGAGAGAGCAAGGCCTGATGGGAAATTGAAGTTGTGTAGTCTTTCTGGGCCGGGCGCATGTGGGATGTCAAGGGCATGAGGCTGAAAAGGTAGCCAGGGGCAGAGCCTACAGGGCTGTGTATGGTCTGTAAAAGGCCCCTGGAGATGGTCAAGTTGTGGTGGGGAGGAGGTATGGAGTATGAATGGGGGGGAAAACAAGACTAAAGAGAGGGAGAAGATGCATGCACTCATTCATTTAACAGATATTTTTCAAGTACCAACTGGTGCCGGGTGCCAGGCCAGTTGCTGGGGTTACAGTGGGCTGAGGGATCCATGCCAGTCCCGGCTCCCCCAGGGCTTCCCTGCTCGCACATGTGTGAGGGCTAGAGAGGACCAGATAGGAAGCCGTCGTAGCAGTCCAGGTGGGAAGTGACGAAGGCCGAAACGAGTGCTGAAACGGGACGAAATGAGAAATGGATGTAAGAGCTGTTTTGTTTTGCTGTGTGTTAGGAGTGAAAGCTGGCAAGGCTTGCTGATTGAGTGAATGCGAGGATGAGAGAAGAGTTGTCTAGGGTCACTCTTAGGTTTTTGGTAATTTTTCCCATGGAGATCACAAATTCTGAGAGGGTACCGTGTTCTGCCTACCACTTCTTAGCTGGATGCTGGGCGGATTACTTAAACTCTCTGCCTCTGTCTTCTCGTCTGTAGCATGGGACTGATATTTATACCCAACTCAAAGGGTTCTTTGAGGATAAAAGAGCTAATGAATATAAGGGTGTGATAGACATTCAGCAAATTTCAGCTATTACTGTTGAGACTATGCAGATAACATCTAATGCAGTATGGTGATCAGTACCCCGCGGTTGTTTGATAAGAGTATACAGAGTGAATGAAGAGAACCAGTTCAGTAAATTCGGTCAAGTGATGTCACTATCATTGGATGAACCGTCATTGTGGGTTAGGTATAGAAAAGGCTGATATGAAGTCTGTGGATCAGTTTTGTTTTTTTTTTCAAAGCACCTATAAATATTTTCCTAGAATTATAGAGAAATCTAGCTGTAAATGTTCTTTTAGAAATATAGTTTTTCTCGAAACACTTTCTTACCTGCAGCATTTTCCTAGAACTACACTTAGATTATTTGAATTTGTATGTATGCATTTAAATGACCTCATCCACATTCCTGTTATTAGATTTCTGACTTATATAAGAGCCTAGAACGGAAAGAAAGTAAAATCCAGGAGCTAGCAGAAACTGTAAAGAAATTCGAAAAGGAGTTCAAGCAGTTTGCACAGCTATTTGGCAAAAATGGAAGCTTTCTCTCAAATATCCAGGTGAGAAATGGCCTTTCTCTTCATAGTCAAGATTTAGCCTCCAATTGGCAATGAAGGTATTTCTTATAATTTTTTAAATGGAAATAATTTCAAAAGCACAGAAAAGCTGCAAGAATAAAACAGTGCAAAAAACAAAAACAAAAAAACACCTGTGTAGTCTCTACTCATACTGCCCCATTGTCAATATTTTGTCCTATTTGCTTTTTATTTAGTCTCTCTCTCAATATCTCTCTCTCCCCCTCCCTCCCCCCCTTCTCTCTCTCTCCCCCCACCCCTTCATTTTAGAATAGGCTGCATATATTAGGGCCCTTTACCCCTACATACTTCAGTATGTATTTTGTAAGAATAAAGATCTTCTTTTACATAACCCCAGTACATTTAGCAATGTCAGTAAATTTAACATGGTTACAATACTTTTATATAATTTATAGCAGTTAGAGTTTTACTTAATGTTGGGCCAATATTAGTCATTTGATTTCAGATTGAGAACATCTGTATAGTTTTGCATTTTCTACTCAACAAAGTTAAAACTATTAATTTCCTTGGGAAAAAATGTTTTAAACATCACTGAAATAGAGCAAAAATTATTTTTTAAACCACAAATGTTAAATAGCCATAAAAAAATTCCTAATGAATAATGTCTTTATTGTGATTATAAAATTTATAGTGAAAGAGATGTCAAGATTTCAAGACCTGTGGTATGAGCAATATTTTTTAAAATTTGAATTATCCCTGAAAACACAGGACACATAATTTCCGTACTTCGTCAGTATACGTGTGTGTACGTGCACGTACACACACATGTATTTAGAAAAAAAATACATCACGTTACTATCTCAATTCTGATCTTTATCTAACACAATCAGCGGAGTTGAGGCAGTGAAGGCAGGGGTGGAAGAGAAATATAGCCATAGTTTTATTTAATCTCTTCCATCTAAAGAGAGTGCCAACTGTAGTGCTCAGGCCAGAACAGGTGGGCTGACTTCCAGCTTATTCTCTGGTTTTTAGCAAAGCAGAAGCGAATCAAGAGAATGGCTTCTAAAAAGAGAAGGAAGTGATAAGGCAAGAGGAGAGACAACATGAGAATAGAGATACAAAGATAGGGTAGAGACCCAAGTGAAGAGAAACTGAGGGAGGAGTAAAAATCAGCTGAAGTTCAGAGATTTGGAACAGAGATTGGGGTAGGGAGGAGGAAGAGAGAGATAGAGGTGGTTAATCTCGCTGTAATCCTCACTGATTTTTCTGTTCTGGACTACGTAGTTTTCATTAAGTGATTAAATGTGAAATGTTTGTGTTGGAATTTTTAATCTCAATGAATTACTAAGATATTCATTCATTACGATATTAATATCCATTTTATACTGAAGGTTCTTGCCAGTCACATTGACAAGTCTGCCTGGCTAGAAGCTCAAGTACGTCAGTTATTACAAATGGCTAACCAGCAGCAAAATAAATTTGATCTGAGGACTTTGGTGGAAGCAGTTGATACAGTGAAGCAGAAAATTACCCTGCTAGAAAGCAACGATCAAAGATTAGGTATGTCTAATATTTTATATTTCTCTTTTGGTGACTCATTTGTCTGCAGAAAAATAAGCAAACACCTGGCCAAATGGAGAGTCGCAGCTTTCCAGGACAAAGAATGGTCGAATCTGGTATTTGTGAAACAGAATTCCGGCTAGTCAGGCAAAAACTATGAACAGCCCCATGAGCTAGGGCTTGAAGAGTCAAGGGGTAGGAAAGGGCCAGGAAATTCCAAGAACAGGGAGGGATGGTTTTTAAAGAGAGTGGAAAAGAATGAGAAAGTTAAGGGAGAGATGCAGCAGGAACGTCGTTTTAAACACAGGCATACCTCGGAGATATTGCGGGTTCAGTTCCAGACCACTGCAGTAAAGTAAATGTCACAATAGAACAAGTCACAGATTTTTTGGTTTCCCAGTGCATATGAAAGTTATGTTTATACTATACTGTAGTCTATTAAGTGTGCAATATCATTGCGTCTAAAAAAAAGTATGTACCTTAATTTTAAAAAGTCTTCAGATATAAAATAACTTTATTTTTATTTAATTTAAAAATAACTTTTTTTGCTAAGAAATGCCAACCATCCTCTGAGCCTTCAGTTCCAAAGAAAGTCTGTTCCATGGGTCTTTTTGCTGGTGAAAGGTCTTGCCCTGCTAAGATCAGAGACCACTGATCACAGATCACCATAACAAATAGAATGAAAAAGTTTGAAATATTGCGAGAATTACCAAAATGTGACACAGAGACACGAAGTGAGCAAGTGCTGCTGGAAAAAACGGCACCAATAGACTTGCTCAACACAGGGTCGTCACAACCTTCACTTTGTAAAGAACACAATGTGTGCAAAGCACTATAAAGAGAAATGCAATAAAGCAAGGTATGCCTGTACAGAAGAAACATTAAAGGGTTTGGCTGTTCAAAAGCATTCAGTTTGAAAACCGTGGAGACCACTAAGCTAACATATGCTAGTTGAATGTTCAGTGTGTCTTTACACTTGGGCAAACTTCATTTCAAAAGGACACATTTGGGGTTTCTTGGTGCCACTCTTGCCAAAACATGAGATTCACTGGGTTGATATTATTAATACAAATGATCCACTGGTGGACGTTGAATTCAGTTCATCTTCAGGGTGTCAGGATTTTACTGGTTCTCTTCAGATAACAAAACTTCACTTTGGGCAAACCTGAAGACAATTCTGAGGCCTATAAATCTGTTTTCTTCTTTGCAGTTGTTCTGGAAGGGGAGACGAACAAACATGATGCCCACATTAATATTCATAAAGCACAGCTGAATAAAAATGAGGAGCGATTTAAACTGCTAGAAGGCGCCTGCTATAATGGCAAGCTCATCTGGAAAGTGACAGACTACAAGATGAAGAAGAGGGAGGCACTGGACGGCCACACGGTATCCATCTTCAGCCAGCCTTTCTACACCAGCCGGTGTGGCTACCGGCTCTGCGCTAGAGCATACCTGAATGGGGACGGGTCTGGGAAGGGCACGCACCTGTCGCTGTACTTTGTGGTGATGCGAGGAGAGTTTGACTCACTGTTGCAGTGGCCATTTAGGCAGAGGGTGACCCTGATGCTTTTGGACCAGAGTGGCAAAAAGAACCACATTATGGAGACCTTCAAGGCTGACCCCAACAGCAGCAGCTTTAAAAGACCTGACGGCGAGATGAATATCGCCTCTGGCTGTCCCCGCTTCGTGGCTCACTCCACTTTGGAGAATGCCAAGAACACCTACGTTAAAGATGACACCATGTTCTTGAAAGTGGCTGTGGATTTAACTGACCTGGAGGATCTCTAGTCACTGTTTCTGGGATCATAAAGGACTTCTTGGGTCCAGAACCGTGGAGGAGGAAACTTTTGATTATTATAGTGACTGAATTTAAACCCAGGACACATTTGTATTTATGGATTTTTGCCTTCAGTATTTGAAGTCAGTTTAAAGTTTCCTGAGTGCTGTCTTCTTTTTACATTTTACTTGGTCCCAGTTTGAAACTTAAAACATTTAGGATATCCTCTCGTTATTTATATTTTTCTAGCTCTTGAAAGATGATGAGTTTCCTCACAGCAAGGTTTAGGACATCTCTCTTTTACTGGTGCTTAGCATGGGGTCTCAGGGTAGGCACTGTGTCTTGTAAATGTTATTGAGCACGCAGACATAGAATTCCCAGTTGAAAAGCTTTGGTATGTTATCATTTGGCCTGCTGATTCCAGACATGACCATGAGCCTACTGTTAGGGTAAGTTGTTCCAGATCACTGGATGGATGGTATACTTATGTCCAGCTGGAACAGACTTTCTTTGGTCAAATGCTAAATTCTACACCTTTAAATATTTTCATGAAATCCACCAGTAATCAGCAAGCACAATTTTGCAAAGCTGCACAATAATTGGTGAACAGAGTAAGCATCTTCATTCTCTCTGCTGAAGTAAACCAGAAAGTACCTTATAGCATTCATATAAGGAGATATAAACATCCACCTAAAGTTCAGATTTTGTTAGGTTCGACCATGTAAAAAAACTATTTTCATGGGTCAAAAACGAAATAGTAATAGTTTCAAAAAGTTTAACTTAATAAATGTATATATTTATATGTATACAAATAACTTAAAGGTATTTTTGGTAATAATAGTAAAGTAATGTGAGGATGGGCAGAATTTAGCATATGATGGAGAAAATGTCATAAATGGATAAGAGGAATTTAAAACCTAGGGAAGACACCATTATAAGTTCTTATGGGTGTCAGTACTCCCATTCAACCCTGATTGCTAAAAACGGTATCTATGATTTTTGAAGGAAAGTTTGAATTCATAAATTGGTATGAAAACAGGCATTTACATAAACTCGTGGCTTTTCTTGTTAAAGTCCTAAGTACTTTGTGAACAGAAGTGATTATGATCTTGTGCATCTATCTATACGGGCCTAAGGGTGTATGCGCAAGTCGAGAAGAGTCCTTCTGACTCTTGATAAGCCTGAGCTTAACAAAAATACCTAGTTTACCTGAGCCTTAATTAATTGTTTTACAACTGAGCATTACTCACACTTGGCCTGGCTCTCTTGAGCATACAAGGACAAGTGCCATGGGCTGAGAGCCACTTAGTGCAGTTCACTCAGATGATGACCTGCACCTACAACTTCTGAACAGTTAACCTGAAAGAGCAAGTATGATTTATATCAGTTGCTTCTGGCATAATTGGAACTTTCTTAATCTCTTTCGTGAAATATTTCAAGATCCTCAAGTCTCATAGGGCAGAAATCAACCCAAAGGGTTAATTCAAAGAAATAAGTTCACAATTGAAATATACTAAAGAACTACACTGTAGCGGCTGGTGGATCCTGGTTCGGCTGACAGTCAACAAGTCACCTCGGACTAAGGGAGGAAGCCTTTCTCTAGACCACACAGGTTGTTCTGCAGGGTTTGTTTCCAACGTTTCCAATCAAGTCCAAGGTCACCCTTGAACTCCGTAGGAGTGGAAGATCATACTGTTGTAACTAGTTTTAAGTAATTGATGTGAAAAACATTTTAAAGTGAATTTCTCAAATACTGGTTTGTGTTTTAACCAACTTCTCCGCATAAAAAGTGTAAGTCATGGCATGATTTGCTTAGAGTTGAGAGTTCCTTCATCATTGAATCAGTGATCACAGAAGTAGTCTTTTCCCACAAAGAGTCGTGATTTTTGTTTTAAAGAAGCAGTTCCACATAAATTATTTTTCCTCTTGTGTGATATGAATGGTTATTTTTATTCCATATTGATAAAATTTACATTTTTATCTCCATTTTGGTTTGATTTTGCTTCCCAGTGAAAAGAAAACAATACACAGGTCATAAAGTGGGAGTTAACCTTGAGAAAGATATGTGCAGGATTAAAGTAGGGTCAGGAGGTGGGGTACGTGATAATGCACATTAACAGATCTGAATTCCGACCCCTGATCTCCCAACGTGATGTCTTCAGAGGAACAAGAAATAGTAATGGCCAAGTTCAATTCCCAGTGCCAATCTTGATGCAAGTAAACAGGACAGAGAGCTACCAACACTTTGTGTGGTTTCTTGGAAAGTCAGTCCACACTATGGACTACCTATTTAAAAAAAAAAAAAAGTGGTCAGAAACATGGGTTTTAAACTTAAGAATTCTGGGCTGGAGATAAAGCTCGATGGATACCCAATAGGGGACCCAGGTGGTGAAATCACCCAAGACCACCATGTTTTAGGGGAGGAGGAAGAGCCTACAAAACATTCGGAGGCAGAATGGGCAGAGCTAAGAGAAGTACGAGGAAGGTGGGAAGGGAAAGGAACGTCAGCAGGATCCAGTGCCACCCTGTAAAGAGCAGTCGCTCCCAGCATACCCCACAGTCGACTCTCGAACTCATTACCACCCCCGTGCTGCTCCTTCCTCAACATCTCTTATCCTGACCTTTGCCTTAAGTTACAGACTCATATATCGAAGCACCTGCAGACCATCGAAAATTAGAAGTCCTACAGGTATTTTAAAGTCCATTTCACCATAACTGAACTGGATATCTTTCCACTCTCTCCTCCACTGCCAACCTATCACTCCTCTACCCTAGTTAATGACATCATCATCCAAGCCAGAAGTTTGGACACTATTCTAGATTTCTCCCCACTGTCCCCGTCCAATCATCCACCCAGTTCTGCCAATATGACTCCCAGATAATTTCTTTACATTATCCCTACTTACTATTTCTACTATATTCCCATCCTCAATACCTACTATACCCTATTGCAGACTACATCTTTTGCTACGCAACTGTTCTATTTTTTCCTTTCACTTCTTTCAAACCCAAGTTCGCACCGCCATCCAGTAATCTCTCTCAAATGAAAATCAGAGAATGCCTCCCCACCCCACCCCGTGGCTCCATCACCCATAGGACAAAAACCAGCCTCCTTGCACGCCCGCCTCTGGCCCTCCAGCCTCATCTTCAGCCAGTTCTCCCACTTTGCTATTAGCAACAGCTCACCAAGCTGTTTGCCATTTGCGCTTGTGTTACACTTCTAACTAGAATACTCTTCTCTACCCTCACCTTCTTTGCTTGGTTAATTCTTGCTAAGATTCTGCTTTGGCCTCACCATCTCCATGAGGCCTTCCCAAACTACTTCTACTCACAGTACACCCCACCCCACCCTTCACTAGGCCAAGAGCACCTGCTCTCTGCTATATACTTCCTTGTCTACACCTCAATTGCTGGACTTTTTTTTTTTTCCAGAAAACAAGTGTTAATTGACTATGTATTTGTCACACTTTATGTTAGGTTCCAATAGAGCAAATATTGTCTCTGTCCTCATAAAACTTATAATCTGGAGGGCAACCACAAGTAGTGAATCGAAGTGATCAATGTATAAATGTTCCCAGTCTCCTCCGTCTGATAATGACTTTGCCTGTCAATTCCCACCCTCCACCACCAAAAATGTCACTCTCAGACCACTTCTGATTGTTTGTGATGCAAAATAAGAAAATATTTCAAAAGAGAGCCCTAGAGGCAAAATTTATGAAGAAAAAGTTACACCAATCCACACAAGGATTAAAGAGAATTAAAAAAGGAATATGGATTTACGGGAACTGTTGGGAATTGTGACTTGGAACCCCTTTGATGCTTTTTTAATTCCAAGAGACCATTAAAGACTAAAGTAGTTTTACAAAGTACTTTTGGCTGTTTGAATTACACTTGTTTGAATGAAACTCCATGTGGAGACTAGACTCTGGCTCCAGCACTAATAAAACACTTGAACAAATAAGTATATAATTGCATAAGTTATAATAAATGTCTTGAAGGAAATGACAGAGAGCAGTAGAAGAATAATAGGGCTAGGCTGGGGAAAATGTGTGTATACTTAGGGCTTTCAGGGAAGGCCTTTATGTTGAAGTAATATGATATTTAGTGTTCATGTAACATGTTTTGTGACCGCCCAGCTCTCTCGAACACACTTTTAATATCTGAGGAATTTCCTGTGAGAAAACGTGCCTCCTTGACCTGCCGTGCAGCACAGGCATGTGACCGAGGCCCCACCAATCAGGCATCGCCGTGCAAAGCTTCAACTTGAAAGATGAAGTTAGAAAGATTCAACTTTTCTTTTCGCAAGAAAAATTTGCAAGATTTTTATCAAAGTCTGGCTACCTGGTGGCGAAGGGGCGGAAGCACTATAGGCAGAGCTTCCGGCACCCCCACCCTTATTTTCATAGACTGTTTCTAAAAGTTGTGGTTTTGGCTTCCAGCTGTGGCGCAACAGTGGATTTTCCCAAGAACACTGGCTGTGCCCCTCCCACATCTGGCCTCGTCTTCTTGGAGATTCTGTGGGCTCCACATATTAATAAGATCTCTTTCTCAGCCAGAACGGATTCTGCTGTTTGTTACTAAGAACCTGTCTGAGTCAAGCTGAGCCCTGAAAGATGAGCTAGTCATTGGACGAGCAGGTGGGATGAGATCTGGGGCAGAGGGCACTGAGGAATACAGTTATGCGCCACGTAACGACATTTCAGTCGACCACGCGTGTATGATGGTGACCGTAAGAGTACACTGGAGCCGAAAAATTCCTGTCACGTAGTGATGTCATGAAGTCACAGCTCAATGCATCACTCCCATGTTTGTGGTGATGCTGATGTAAACAAACCTACCGTGCTGCCAGGTGTACAAGTACGTACTGCATGATGATGACAATAAATGACTGTTACTGGTTCATGTACTTACTATACTACATGTTTTATCAGTATTTTAGATTATACACTTTCTACTTATTTAAAAAAAAAAATGGCTTGCTATAGAACAGAATCCTGGGTTACGCCGACAGCAGCCACGTACATCTCGTGTTTGCCGCATCTATTGATTACATCATTTTTGCTTGTGCTTGATTTGATCTTGTGTTTTGTACAGTAACATGCTATACAGGCTTGTAGCTTAAGAGCAATAGTCTATATACCATATAGCCTAGGAGTGTGGTAGGCTATACCATCTAGGTTTGCAATGTTTGCACAATGACAAAATCACCTAATGGCGCATAATGTATCCTGGTTGTTCAGTGGTGCATGACTGTAAAAGAGCCGGTTTAGGGACTGAGAAGAGGCCAGGGTGGTGACAGTCCATTAGAAGAGGGGAGAGGCACTCGATGAAGTTAGAAAAGAAGGCAAGGCACAGAATCTAGTGCTGAAGTCGCAGCAAGAACTTTGTGTTTTAAGTAAAGTGTTATTAAACTTGACAAGCTTTTAGCGGGGGAATGCATGCTCTGACTAATGTATTCTAAAAAAATTAGTGTGAAGCACAGATAAGAAAGGGACTAGAGAGGAGGACATGGGAAGAGTATTAAGGTTACATCACACTGCAAATGTGTACATGGCTGTGCCCTTACTAGCTAATAAACTCCTTAAAGCTAAAAACCATGTCTCATTCTGTTGCAGAAAAGTTGCAAAAATTTGACCAGTGAGAAACCAAGCAGCACTCAGAAAGTTGGAAAACAGGTTTATTATGCAGCCGCCCCAGAGGAGCCCTGGGGCTCATTTGCAACATGCCGTATGTAGATCTTATTCGGCATGGGCTGATTGGTTAATTTGTCCTCAGATGGCTACAAAGCACTCGAGCTGCTATGGGTTGCATGCAGTTACAAAGAGTTGCAAAGCGTGAGAGTTGCTGGGAGGTACAGGCAATTACATTTGTTGCTTACAACAAGCAGAAGGGAAGATGAGAGTCTTTAGTTAATTTTGAGTATGGCCTATGCAGCAAGCATATTTACAGAAGCAGAACAAAGAGCCGATTAGCCTTTTGAGTGAAAATTCCTCTTCAAGTGCACAGAGGATGTCCAGTGTATTAAACTAAACTGTATATATATATATAATAATGCACTGAATCTTTATAATAAATCTGCTAGGCAGGTTTTATGCCTAGTTCATAGACTAAAAAACTGGTCGAGAGATTTATGTGTTGTGTAGGCACTGTCCTAAGAAGTTTACATAATAACTGTATATTAATGCAGTAATCCTTACAATTTTCTTGAGTTATATCCTATTTTATCCCTGTTTTACAGATGAAGCAATTGAGGCACAGAGAGATTATGTAATAAGCTCTAGGTTACACAGCTAATAAGTGGCAAAGCCAGAATGTGAATCTAGGCACTCCTAACCACTAGGTGAGACTACCTCACATGGGTACTTATTAATTCTACATGTTTATGCTAAAATATGAATTTAAATGAGTTAAAATATATTAGTAACTGTTGTGGCGCATTCACATCCAAGACCCATGGAACCAATTGAAATTATGGGCTTTTATTAGCAAACCGGCGACTGACTCTCTCCACCACTCAGGGTCAGAGAATCAGCCCCGAGCTTCCAGAGGAGGCAGTTTATAAAGCCTGAAACAACGTCCTGGTGGTCTTGATCAAGCAAGCAAGCAGATTACAAGAGCAGAAGTTGGCTGTTATCGACTAGTACAAAGATTTATTGTTTCTGGGGGACTCCTAAATCTTGTAGCCAACAGGGCCTGGTAGACAGTTTTGTTATCCGCACCCCGGAGGCAATGTTGTTTTTTTCTTGGGAGTTGGCACCTGAAGATATCTTTCCCTGTCTTGTCCTTGGGACTAGCTTACTGGGGAATTTTTTCACTTTTACAGTAACCACTAGAATAAAAATAGAATGTATAACTTTCAGACTACTAGGAAAAAAAAAACTGGAAAAATAAACTTTATCAAACCAAAGACAGAAAACAGGAAGCATCATACATAGAAAAACAAGTTGGAATTAAATACAAACACATAATTATGAATAAATTAAATTTTACTATTAAAAAAGGAAATATCTCTAACGTGGGGGGCATATATAACATGGGATGTCACTTGTAAAATTCTTAATCTTTTACCAGGAAATGATAAGGGGCATCTCTTGCAGAGTTCTTAATCTTTTTAGTAAACCTAGTTTTCTTCCCTTCTTTCTTTGGGAAAAAAGCCCTACCCTCTCAAATCCTGATAATTGCTCCAAAACTGGTGACTCAGATCCTCTAGCTATTGATAAGGGTCATTGGCCCATTGTTAAGCAGAAATGGTGTTAGATCAGACAGGGCCCTTAGAGTCTGATTCGGGATGGAAACTTTAGCCAAAGGTCTTTTTTACTATTTAAGAAATATATTAACCAGGCCTGTTTCCCTTTACTCACTTAATAGGAAAATCAATAATATAAATTAGTAGATATATGATTTAAATAACAAGTTTGTCTCTTCTTTTCCTTGTCTAGGGACTGAGGCGGCACTTCAGCAAGAAACCCAAGACCCACCCTGACTGAGGCAGACAAGGAAAGAGCTCCATGAAACCCCAATAGGCAGGGACAAGGGCCCTTCTCAGCAGGAACCAGATACAGAAGAAGAAACCTCCCATCCCTCAACATCCATACTAATAATAAGTGGGTTCATAGCTCTTGGAAAAGAGGCAGGAAAGTTAGGGGGTTTTGAGTCTGCCTGCAAAGACACTGAGGTCATCCTATCCTAGAAGGGGTCCACCCTAATCTGCCCACAATTAAGCAAGCCAGATGGCATTTTTTAAAATTATACAAAGAAAAGTAAACAGAGAATTAGGTACCAGTTTAAGCCAGTCACTCACACTTGCTCAGTGAAGACCCCAACAACCTTCAACTCACCTGAGCCTCATTATACAATTATTATAATATGAAGTTCATTAATATCATTAAAACAGACTGAATTCTGGGAATGAACATGCTCAGAAAGCAAAATGATGACTCAATGAGTCCTGTCAATCTTAGTTGTCAATCAAGGAAGCCACCTAAGAAAAATAACCACCAATAGCAAATAGGGATAAAAATCCCAAAGGCTTTGTTACTAGGCCTTTTGAGTCACGCTTCTCTTGCTCAGGCCCACTTCCATCTCTGGAAGTGTACTTTCCCTTCTACTGTATTTCCTTCCTACTGTATTTCGGTGTCTTGCTCAATTCTTTGCAACATCAAGAACCTGGATAAAGTGCCTGGAGAGAACCCCCACTCTCCAGTAACACATATAAATGTTTATTAAATACATATCTAAAATAAAACAACTAATAACTCCATTTCTAGGTATACATTCAGAAATACTCTTGCATATGTGTACTAGCAGACACATGAAAGTTTACTACTAGCATTGTTTATAAGAGGAAAAAAAAACTGGGAAAAACAAAGGATGGCATGGATGTAGAGCAACAGAAACTCTAGTACAACCACTGAAGAACAATTTTACAATATCAAAGTTGACTTGTGTAAACTCTTTCTCCCTGCAATTCCATTTGTAGACATGTTTAAAAATTCTTGCCTATGCACAATATGATGTGTATAAGAATGCCCATTAACTTGATTTATAATGGCAAAAATCAGAAATTGTTAAATTACTAGGAACGGGAGAATGGATAAATTGCTTTATAGTCAGACAATGAAATTCTTTTTGGCAGTTACAATGAAAAAGCTAGAACTACATGAATCAACGTGGATACTTTCATAAACATAATTTGGGGTGATAAAAGCATGTTAAACAATGGTATCATTTATGAAGTTTAAAAACATGCAAAGCAATACTTTATGTTACTTATGTAACTGCATATTTATGTAGCATGTATAAAAGCTTTCATGGGAATAATCGATACCACATCCAGGGGAGGAATTAACTTTGGGGAAGAAGAGAGGGAGAGTGAAACTGCAGAAGAGGTTCCTAGGGGGCTCATTGGTAAAATTAAAATCTGAAGCAAATATGGAAAAATGTTACCTGTGATAAAGTTAGGTAGTCAGTATATAGGTATATATTATTCTGTAACTTTATATATGTTTGTAATCCTTAATATAAAACATTTTAAAGAAAAGTTTTCAACTGTAGAGTCTATAAAAAGAATAAACTGAGGGCATACATTAGAGAAAACAACCTCGAAGATAGAAGTTATCGATAAAATCAAAAGCTGGTTCAATAAATATGATCTAGAAAAAGAAAAAACAACTTAAATAGAATGTATAAAAATGAATAAGAACAATATGAGATCAAAAAATGTTAATAACATGGCCAATTTTATTCCAATAATTTGAAAATGCAGATGAAATGGCTACTTTTTTACAAAAATGGATTTATCCTTTAAACAGGCACCACACCCAGATGACTTTACAGATAAGTTCTTCAAAACCTAAAGAACCAATCATTTACAGTTCAGTTCATGTAATAAAGTTCATCTGCCTGATTCATTTTGAGAACTAGCATAAACTGATATCAAAACTAGACAAGTTCTTTAGAGAACTAAAGAAAACCAAAAGCCTATCTCACTCACAAACAATAACACAAAAGATCCGAAATTAAATACAGAGCAAAATTGCATCCAGCAATGTACTGGAAGTATACATACCAGCATTGTTAAGGATAACCCAATATTAGAAAATCTATTATTGTAGAGCAATGGAGAAAAGGTATATGATCATCTCTACAATACTTAAAGTATTTGGTAATAGTACACATTTCTGATCTTGAAGAATAAAACGACTTGGCAAACAAAGAAAAGAACAAAGTGCCTTTAATTTTTTTTTAAAAAAGGTTATCTACCAGAAACCTTCAGAAAGCATCAGGAAGAAATCGAAGATGCAACCCAAATTACTTCTGGGAAAAAGTACCCCTGAAGCTACATTACAATGTTTCCTGGGGAAAGACAAAATCATTATTTACAGATTTCTAATCTACAAAACCCAGGAGAATTATTAGAATACAAAGGTTTAGTGGAGTAACCAAATACATCAACACACCTAAAAACAAAATAGGGGTCCATGGGGGGGGGGGGGACTAAAAGCAACAAAACTGCTAGAGGAAAACCTAAAAAGAAATGTGCAATACAACAAAAAAAATTACAAGATTTCACCCGAATAAACAAGGGAAGGCTTGAATTCATGGGGAAATAACCACATTGCTTGATGGGAGTCTCACCCTGTACTGGTATCAAATCTGGGCAAATTAATCTACCAAGAAACAAATCCCGGGAAAACGTTGCTATGTGGTGACACTCGGTTACAGACTGTGGCCCTAGGGTTTGAGGTTCTGGGCGATGTGCGTGGAAACGCACTGCGAGGCGCCAAACCCGGGGCAGACGAGCCTCGACCCCGCCCGCGGCCCCTGCGGGAGGCCGCGCGGCCGGAAGAGCCGCGTCGGCCCCGCCCCCTCTGTGTCGCGGCGGGGCACTTCCGGCCGCGGCGGGCACCCGCGGTGGGGCCTCGGGCTCCGCGGTCTCCGGCGCCGGGGTTCATCAGCACCCTCGGGCGGGGGCTATGGAGCCCGCCCCAAAAGGTCGTTTCCCCTGCAGTTTCCAGTAAGTGACGGTTCCAGGCTGAGCTGTGGCTAGAAGAGGCCGCGCCGGCATTTTCTTTCTGCCCTTCCCCCAGTTCCCCTTGAAGCCCCTCCCGACCTTCCCGTCACTCCTGGACTGGTCGCCACCACTCCGCAAATCGACCGCGCTCAGGGTGTCCCCAGAATATATGTCTTATCGCACAAGCTCTTGGTTAGTCTTAAAGGATGGCGGACTTCATATACATATGTAAGTAGTAAAATGTCAGTGTCGTTAGGTCCTGCGACTTTAAGCAAAACAAATGTGAGGAAACTAATTTTAGCATAGGCTAATTGGTATAAACAACAAAAGTTCCTAGGGCATCTCATCAACCAAACCAAATTGAAAAAAAACCACATTTGAGGACTTGCTGTGCTTTTAAGAGCGTGTTCATCCGACGCTCCCCTCAGCTGTCCCATTTTAACAGGCCCGCAGACACACCCGGCGGGGATGCTCCTACCTCTAGTCCCTCAACCTCCTTTGGAAATATACCCTTTCTGGCTGCTTCGTAATCTTCCTTCTGCTAATTAAAATCTCTACCCAGGACCTCTCTTCTCAGCGCAGAGCCCCTTCTCCCTTCCCAGCTCCCCTTTTCTTATTTAATAATAGCAACAGTTAATGAAAGAATGTCTTAAGAGTAAGACATTGACCTAAGGGTTTTACACGCATGATTTTATTTAACCATGGCAACACTCCTTGGGCTGATACAAAGGAGAACCCTGAGGCACAGAAAAGTTAAATAATTTGTTTGAGGTAACTAGGTTGGATGTGATGGAGTTGAAATTTGAAGCTCACCCCAAAACTGGTTATATCACCCTGTTCTCTTTCTCAGATATCTGAGAATTTCTCTTCGTTGATTCTTTTGAGAAATTTTTTCTGAGTGCAGTTTAGAATGTCCCTGTTTCTGGAAATTCAGCCTCTGTCTATGAACTTTCTCAGAGCTCTCCTCAGATCGTTGAGTATTTCATTTTATCGGGTATCTAAGCTCCGAGCTTAGAAATATTTTGCATCCCCCAAATGTGCTTATGCCTCCTTAAAAGTGTACTCCTAATCCAATACTCATTAATAGCCCTCTTCCCCTGCCTTAGTATGACTGTCATTGTTATTATCACTGTTCTCAGCAAACATGTAAGCATCTAGTTTGTATAAGACAGTAAAGATAATTGCAGTTTTAAAGAACTCTGAGGTTCCTGACTTCAAGGGGAAATACGACATTTATTCATAAAAAGACCAAGAAAATAGCAGATAAACACTAACTCAATTGCCCTGAAAATAAATTATACAGGAGTGACTTTGGACAAAATAGTTAAGTGCTAGATTTGTTTCCTCCTCTGTAAAATGTTAAGGTTAAGTGAGATCATTAAAATTTGTAAATCTAAGGTCAGAGAAAGGAGTGATTACTGAGGTGGAAACTGTTGGAGAGGCTCTGTAGTGTCTTCTTGATACATTATAGAGACAAGATTAGGTTGAAGCCTTCTTTCAGCACTTTGAACATCTAATAATGGCTATAGACCTTGCTCTGGAAATAAAATTCACCTTTGTACAAATTTTATATTCAGTTTTTAGGAGATTTATGACCCACTTCTCCCCTCTGAAACCTATATGTTAAAAAACCTTGATTTTGATCATTAAAATGAGCTTCAATTCAAAAGGCAAGACAGCCAGAAGTGGAGGGCCTTTATCGTATAAGCAGTGTGGGACCATTGGCGGTTTAAGAAGATATGTCTGGCAGCAGTGTGAAGAATTTAGGGAAAAGCAGAGAGACTCGTTGGTCAATAGGTGGAATAGTTTAGATGGATGAGGAGCTGTTAAAGGGCTATGCCAAGCAGTATTGTGAATAGGGGGAAATTACAAGAAATACTGTCAAGGACAGATCAAAAGAACTTGGTATCTGTCTGAATATGGAATTTAAATACAGGAAGGAGTTAGTGGTAACAAGGTTTGAGGTTCGTATAGCTGTAGTTAGGTCCCATCTCTAATTGTACTAGCTCATTTCTATAGTATACATGCTCTAAGAGGAGATATCAATATTGATCACAGACTTTAAAAAGCACAATAAGGAAATTCTACAAACAACTCTGTACTCATAAATTCAGCAACTCAGATGAAATGGACCACCATCAAAACTACCAAAACTCACCCAAAAAGAAACAGACAAGCTGAATAGTTCTATAACCACAAAAGGGAAACCCTACAGTGCCATGTAGTTTCACTGGTGAATTTTGTCAAATACTTAAAGACAAAATAATAGTCGTTCTACACAAACTCTTCAGAAGATACAAAAGGGAAGAAAACTTCCCAGCTCATTTATGAAGCCAACATTACCTGATACCAAAACTAGATTAAAAAAAACAAAAACAAAAACAAAAATCAATGTCCTTTCATGGACAAAGGTGCAAAAGTTCTGAAAACAATTAGCAAATTGAATCCAGCAACATGTAAAAAAAATACATTGTGAATGAGTGTCATTTATCCCAGGAAGTCAAGGCTGCTTCAGCATTTGAAAACCAATTAGTATAACTCACCATATTAACAGACTACACAAGAAAAACTACGTATGTCTATCCATAGATGCAAAAAAAAAGAAAGAAAAAAGTTGGCAAAATTCAACATCCATGATTTTAAAAACTCCACCATGAACCTGACAGGTTCATCTGTGTTGTGTTGTGTGTGTGTTTAATTCAGCTCAACCTAGATGAGTAAAAATTATATTTTGAGCCCCAAACAGAGCCTAATCCGTCTAGAGGTAATTGGTTATTTAATAGCTGTAGAAATGACCACCATCTGTGACGCAAAGGAATGGCTGGTGTGACTTGCTTGACAAGAGTACTAACTCAGGGGCTGGAGCACCAGAGCAGCTGAGCTTTGTCTGGTCTGACTTGGGCTTCCCAAGCAAGACTGCGTGCTTCTGCAGTCCAGCATCCCTACCTCCACTCCTACCCCATTGCTGACGTGGCAGAGAGATGGCGTAGAGCGAGGAGTGGGAAGAGCATTTGACATGCTTGTGGTGGTCTCTAAGCGATGGGATTCACTACTTTTCTGTGCTTTTTTCCCTATCTTAATTATTTACAGAGAGCAATGAAATAAAACACAAATTTCAGAAAGTATGTAGCTGTCTTTATATCAATGTTACACACACACACACACACACACACACACACACACACACACTTAAAAGGGAATCTGATAAAGGTCATCTACAAAACCTAGCGCTAACATCATACTTAAAGGTGAAAGACTGAATGTTCCCTACCCCCAATATAATATTGTATATCAACTGGAATAAAATTTTTAAAATGTGTGTTTTTGAATCTCATGGCTTTACTTTATGGGGAAGAGAATGTATAAAGGTAAAAGTAAAAGCAGGAAACCCAGTTAGTTGACTATTACAGTATTTCTAGTAAGAGATTCTGGTGGCTTGGACTAGGACAGAATTTCTCAACCTTGTTACTATTATTGTTTGGGGCTGAACAATTATTTGTTGTGAAGGGCTTTCCTGTTCATTGTAGGACATTTAGCTATATCCCTGGCCTCTACCCACTAGATTCCAAGTAGCCACCAATTGTGACAAGATTGCAAGTTATGATACCAAAAATTGCTCTGGACATCAGAAGGAAAAAACAAAACAAAACAAAACAAAACATAGGCCCATAGCAGAATAGAGCCCCCAAATAAACCCATACATATTTAGTCAACTAATCTTTGGCAAGGGTGACAAGTACACACATGGGGAAAGAATAACTTCTTCAATAAATGGCATTTGGAAAACTGTACCTTAGCTACACTACACACAAAAAACTCAAAATGGATTTCAGAATTGAATGTAAGACCTGAAACTCTGAAACTCCTAAAAGAAAACAAAGGATAAGCTCCTTATCAGTCTTGGTGATGACTTTTTTGGATTTGATTTGTGTTTTTAAAAGATCATGTGACTGTGCTTTGTCACAAATCAGATCTTGACACTCTCTTACTTAAAACCCTATAGTTGCTTCCCACTATATTCAGGATGAAATCTCAACTCCTTAACATAAAGCTGGGCTTATACTTTTACATCGTCTGGTCGTTGCTTGCTTACTATTTCATTTTGTACCACTCTGGTTTGACCAGTGTGCTTGAGATTTCCCTACCGTCTTACTGAACAACAGAAATGCTAAACTTGCTCCTGCCTCAGGGCCTTTGAACTTATCTTCCATCTTCTTCAAAGTTTTTTTCCTTCAAGTTTGCACATGGCTGGCTGACTCATCTTTCAAATGTGAGGTCAAGTGTCACCTTTTTAGAAGCAGACATTTCCTATCCACCAGGGCATTATCAATTATATCATTTGTTTATTTTCTTCATAACACTTACCATTAGGAATTATTTTATTTTTTCTCCCTAAACTAGAATGTAAGCCTGTAGATGTAGACCTTGTCCATTTTGTTCACCACAGTATTTTCAGTACTGAACCAGGGGCTTAATAAATGTCATGTATGCATGCATGAACTAGGAGAAAAATGATTTTATCTACAGAAATGTCTAAGTCTCCAGAAGAGCTTTGTTTTACTTCAGAGTGAAGGCTGATAATAGATGATCCAAGGAAATGTTTATTAAATAGAAATGAGGGACTGGATATATGAACAAATAAAAGGAATGTAAGAGTATTATATTCACTAAAATTGTATGACTACATGAAATTACTAAGAGCAGCATTTCTCAAAGTGTGGTGTCAAGGCTTTTTGAATTACTTGCAGTCTCCCTCCAGATTTTCTAATAGTAAATGAATTTTGAAGGGATGCAATTCAGTCTATAACCATTTGTGTTTTCCTTTATCAGTGAAGAAAACCAGTTTGACACAATGTAATCCAAGAGTATCACCAGGTCGATACTAAATTCTTGTTCTTTTAAGCTGTACAGCAAAAATAAACTAAAACAGGGTGCTTATTTTGATTAAATCTGCATGTTTTGACGACATCTGTCTTCAAATTATATCTAGGAAAAGTTGCCATTTAATAGAAATACAAAACCATTTTGTAAATAAATATACCTGACCCTCTTTCCATTTAGAATTGAAAACATGGTTTCTGTTTCCTTTGTCCCCAAAAAACATCATTTTGCTTTTTAAATTCTCTAATAATTTGTTGATATTTTGGTTTTACAGACATGGCAGGCAGGTTTTATAGACATGGATAAGAAGTCCACACACACAAGTCCTGAGGATGCCGGGAACAGCAGAAATGGAGGTAGGAATTTTTCTTGCTTTAACATCTTTTGAGTAATTTCAGATATGTTTTATGAATTATTTTGTTTCCCACTGTTGCTAATGTTTGAGAGAATAACTGTTACATTATATATCAATCTAAGACAAACACAAACAAAAGAAAAAAAAGCAAAACCAAAAACACCGCCAATCCCGACATAGATCATCGACATCTTATTCTTCAGATGACTGTGTGTTTCCCTCCTCCTCCTCATCTTCCGGAAGCCAGACAGATTCAAGTACTGAAGGTATTTCTTCTCGCCCTGTTAAAATTTTTTTTGTTTTTAAGTTAGATGATTTAGAAATAAAATTCATTAAAACTCCTTTATAACTTCTGTTTATTCAACAAATGTTCACTGAGGGTACCACTTAAGTGTCAGGTGTAATGGTAAACATGGCATGGTCCCTTCAGCCAAGGAACTTTTATTATATTGGGCAATAAAAACAAATGGTACATTACAATGCAGATGGGTGCTATGACTTGGTATGCATGTATCAAAGGGACCAGGGAGCGCTTTGGAGAGGAAATAATATCTAAATTGAGAACTGGAGGATGAGTAGATATTCTCCAGGCAGAACCAGAGGAGTGGAATTCAGGAAGATTTATTACAGGCTGAAGGAATTACATATGCTAACCACTGCTGACATTCGGGTTTCTGATTCTTTCTCAAGTAATATGCTTACACTTCTATTAGTTGATTTACCAATGGATTGTTCAGAGTTCTTGGTTGTAAGCAAAGGCAGCTGACTTTGGCTGATTTAAATGGGAAAGGAATTTATTAAAAACATATTGAATAACCCACAGAATTGCCAAGAAACGTAGAGAACCAATCTCTAAATATGGAAGGGAACGAAGTAAAACTTGGCAGCTATAATCAGAGGCATAGTCATGCCCCAGAGCGCAGTCTGGTAAGGGCACACTGACAGCCTTGCCACTACTGAACTTGGATGCCCCAACTTGCATTGCCATAGTCACTAAATACTACCACTGTCAGCACTGCCACTGCTGCCACTAGACATTGGATATTACTGCCGCAACTGCAGAATGGGTTCTTCACTGCCACTAGACATGGGGTATTTTTGCCACATGGCAGAGCAGATCTTTCACTATCTCTGCTACTTCGTATCACTAGCTCCTAGGCAATGATTGACTGTGCCTAGATCACATGTCCATGTCCCAGCTGCATAGGAAACTGGGAGATCAAGTATTGGCCTTTCCAGCATAGATGGTGGGAGGAATGCAGAGGAATATTCATGAAACATAGGAAACATAGGAAGGAGAATCAGAGACTGGGCAATCGGAATACGATAGCCGTTCTCCACATTCAACTCCAGACAATATCCTTTGATTAGCTCACTTTAAATTACTCCTTTGTCTCACCTTTATCCTCTCAGGGTTTGCTATTTGTATTATGATTAGTTTTACGATTAATTTTATCATTAACTAGGCATCAATAAATATTATACTTGTAATTCTACTTTTTATTCCATCAACTTTAGTCAATTATTTTACTCTTTTTTATAAGCACTCCTACCTTTTCCTCCATCTTTTCTTGGCACTTTTTTTTACATTTTCAATAGTTGGATCTACATTCACAGTCTGATCTATGACCAAATTAACTCTCATTTTTTTTTGTCCATAGATTCACTTTAAGGTTCAAAACCAATGATCAGCACTTAAGTTACTATCATTCTACGCATATGTTTGTTGTAGTGCCAAGTATTGTGCTAGGATTAGATTTCCCTTTCGTGGATCTAATGTCATGGTTACTGGGACTCTCAAGGAATAATGTTTCCAGAATGTTTCTAGTCACAGCATCAAGCACATTTATATTTTATCAGTTGCTAAAACCATACCCTGTCTTAGTATTGCTTCCTATTTGAACCATGACTTTCTTGTATAGTTTTTGTTTTTCATAGTTTCTAGTTCTAACATTTGTTTTTTATTGTTGACAGAAAGTTAGTGTAACTTCACCATAATAAAAAGATTTTCCATTCTTTTGATCATAGAGTTCATTTCTTTTCCCTGGAGGTGTTTTCACCTGCCTGTTATAAACCAGACCACTTCCATTTTTTTTTTTTTAAATCTTATTCTTTTAGATGCTACCAAGGGAAAAATAAGAGAAAGAAGAGAGAAAAGGAGTAAATGAAGAAAAGAAAGGAAGGTAGGTAATTGTAAATAATATTTGGCCATTAGAAGATTCTGTACTTTCTTATCAATTAAGGAAAACAAAATCTACAGGGAATTTGATGAGATTTAAGGGAAGGAGTGTTTAACATAATAGCTAATATAGAGCTAACCTAATGATATCCTTATTCTTTTTAAATAATGCTCGGAAAACTGAAAACTATGCAGATAGGTAAAAACTTACTTGCCAACTTTGAGTCTTATTTCAAGGATGAGGTGGTAGAGATGTGAGAGGTAGGGGGTTGTCTTTACATTTCCAAGGCAGGGGCGGTAGGGAAATGCTCACCTAGTTCTCAGTGTTATCTGTTCATGTAGGTATCTTCTAAAGTGTCCATCAGTCTATCTGGTCCCCGGTCACTGATCCACATGATCTGGCACTGAGATGCTTTCATTCCTGTCTGCCTAGTCCCTTCAGGTGTGGTGCCTCACTCTCTGTTACTCCCATTTCCACATTACAGCCTGGTCAGCATAACCTCCTCTCCCAGTCATTGTTACAATTCCAGAGCTCTGAGTTCCCATTTCCCTTCCCCCACCTAGACTCCTCATATTTGTGTGGAAATTTACTGCTTTCCTGGTGATCTGTGAATCAGGGTACAGGGCCTATCTTTTTAAGGTAAGGTCTGTCACTTCCCTAGAATGTCCTCTCTCCCTTAGTTTAGGGAAGTTTCTTTCTATTTTCCTTGCATCTTGGGGAGGTGAGACTCATACCAGTTCTTCCAGTTATATTTCTCCCAAATATTTTATCCACATAAGGAAACTTCTATATTCCTCTAATGGACTATATTTTTAGAAATCAAGTTCAGGTAGACTTCTTTTGTTCTGTTTACTACCCTGGTTTATTCCTTCCCTAAAACAATGAATTCACAGCTGCCTAATACTTAGAAGGAGTGTGGGAGTAGGGATAAGGAAAAGATGAAATAATAAGAAAAAAAAGTTAATATTTCAAAAATATTATCCTGTCACATAAAAACTTGTTTAAATGACAAATTTGTGGAATAATATTTGCTAATATTTATCAAACACTGACTATGTACCAGACATTGTTCTAATAACTTTGCATGTTCTCAACTAACTTAATCATCACAATAATTAAATAGGTACCATTGCTATTCCTATTTTACAGATAAAAAAACTGAGATACAGAAGGGCCAAGTAATTTAACTAAGTTTTGTACAGTAGTGTCAGAGCTTGTATGTAAACCCAAGAAGTCCGGCTCTGAATTTCTCCTTCCTAACCACTATGTCATTGGTTCTTGAATGCCCCACCCCCACACGCACTGCCAAGGGACATTTGGAAATGCATAGGGGATATGGATCTGGTTTTCCAAAAGACTTGGAAGTTACTGGCATTTAGTGTATAGGGGTCCAGAATGTTAAATGCCCTGCGGTGTGAGGAATGGTCTTAAACAATAAAGAATGGACCCATCCAAAATGTAGACAGAACTCCTTTTGGGAAACACTACATTACACTATACTAGTTCTGAATAGCCAAGAGTGACTTGAAAAGTTTTAAAAAATGTAAATAGACTACTCTTCATAGAAGATATTACAAATGTTTTCCAAATATAAATTGATAGACAATTTTATACTTAGTTTTTTAGAGATTTTTCAGGGAATGGTTAAGTCCCATATTATATAAAGTAATATCTTCCAGAATATGAAAGGACATAGAATGCCTTTTAATTGATTTTATGACGCTAATACATCACAGACAAATTAGATTTTGAGAAATATTACTTGAGACAAAGTAGACATTTCGTTACGATAAAAGGGTCAATATAGCAGGAAGCTGTAACAATTATAAATATATTCACACCATAGTGGGTTGAATAGTATCTTTCCCCAAATTCATGTTCACCCAGAACTTCAGAATGTGATCTTTATTTGAAAAACAGAGTCTCCAGATGTAATTAGCTAAGATAAACTTATACTGGAATGGGATGGGGGCAGTTCTAAATCCAGTGACTGGTGTCATAAGAAGACAGCTTAAGTGGACAAAGTACTAGAAAGATTGAATTAACAAAACTAAAGAAGTAATAGAAAATCTGAATAGAACAATAACAAGTAAAGAAAATGAATTGGTAACTAAAAATCTCACAAGGGAAAGCCCAAGCCCAGATGGCTTTACTGGTGAATTCTAATATTTAAGGAAGAAAGATTACCAATCCTGTAAAAATGTTTTTAGATAATAAAGGAAGAAGAAACAATTCATGATGCATTTTATGAGACCAGTTTTACCTGGATATCAAAATGAGTCAAACACATTGCAAAGGAAATTGCAGACCAATTATTATTTGTGAATGTGTATACAAACTTTGTAAATGAAATACTAGGAAACTGAATCCAACAGTGTTTGAAAAGGATGATACATCATGTTCCAGGAATGCAAAGTTAGTTTAGTGCCCCTAAATCAATTAATGTAATATATGATATTAATCAAATAAATAACAAAAACCACATTGTTCCAGTACACAGAAAAAGCATTTAAAAAAAAAATCAAGCATTCTTTAATGATAAAACTCTCAACACGTTAGGGATAGAAGGGAACTTCTTCAACTAGATAAAGGGTATCTGCATGCTTCATCGTGCTCGCTGAGGAAAGGACTATTTCCCCCTAAGATTAGAAACAAAGCAAAGATGCTTTACCCTCTGACTGGGAACAAAGTAAGGATGTTTCACACTTCACGTGCTTGTGGTTCTTCTTGCTAGAGCTGTGAAGCAAGAAAAAGTCATCCACCTTGGAAAGAAAGAACTAAAACTTTATTTATTTGCATACATGTTCCTGAACATAAGCAATCCTAAGTCATCTAAATAAATAAATAAATAAATTACTATAATAAACAAGTTTAGCTAGATCAAGATACAAAAATCAATTGTATTTCTATAAACAATGAACTATATAAAAATAAATTTAAAAAAAACTATTCACAATAGTATCAGAAAGAATAACATATATAGGAATAAATTTAACAAAAAAATGCAGACATTACATTTCTGAAAGAAAGAAGATCTAAATAAATTGAGCTACTCCATGTTCATAGAAGACTCAGCATTGTTAAGATGGCCATTCTTCCCAATTTGATCTATAGATAGAATATAATTTGTACTAAAATTCGAGCAAGGTTTTTGTACAGATTGACAAGCTGATCCTAAAATTTGTATCCTAAAATTTCAAAGGTCCTAAAAAGTCAAAATAACTTTGAAAAAGGACAACAACTGAGGGCTATCCAATTTTAAAACTTATAAAGCAATAGTACTCAGGACAGTGTGGTATTGGTATAAGGATAGATGTGTAGATCAATGAAACAGAATTAAGAGTCCAAGAATAAACCTTTGTTGACAAAGGGGCCAAGGTAGTTCAACAGATGGTGCTGGGACAATTAAATATCCAGATGAAAAATAATAATAATAATAATAAATCTTATATCCTTATGCCATATGCAAAATTTAACTCAAAATGGATTATTGGTTTAAATGTAAGAGCTAAAACTATAAAGCTTCTAAAAAATGAAAAGGGAAAATTTTTGTGACTTTGGTTTGGATAAATATTTCTTGGATATAACAACAAAAATGTAATACATAAAAGAAAAAATAATAAATTGGATCTTATAAAAAGTAAAAACTACTGCCCTTCATAAGACACCATTAAGAGAATGAAAAGACAAGCCACAGAGGGAAAATATTTACAAATCATATCTGATAGAGAACTTATATCTGAATATATAAAGACCTCTTACAATTTGATAATAAGACAAATAGTCCAGTTATTTTAATGAGTAAGATATTTGAATCAACATTTAACCAAAGAAAACAAGCAATAGCTAATACAGACGTGAAAAGATGCTCCATAACATTAGCTTTTAGGAAAATGCAAATTAAAACCACAATGAGATGTCACTACATACCCAGTAGACTGTTTTAATAAAAAAGATTAACGTTACCATGTGTTGGTGAGAATGGGGAGAAACTGGAACCCTCCTACATTGCTGATGGGAATGTGAAATGGTACCGCCACGTTAGAGAAACAGTTTGGCAGTTTCTTAGAAAGTTAAAATAAATATACCATTGGATCTAGCAATTTCATTTCTATAGATCTACCCAAGAAGAACATGAACATATGTATACACAAAGACATATGTGAAATTGGAAACAATCCAACTGTCTATCAACTGGCGAACGGATAAATGCAATGTGGTATATCCATACAATGGAATGTTAGTCGACAACTAAAAACAGACTACCGGATACATGCTACACATGGATGAACGTCAAAAATATTGTATTAAGAAACCAGACCAGAAGACTACATATTGTTTGAATCCATTTATATGAAATTTTCAGAAAAGGCAAGTCTGTAGAGACAGTGGTTTCCTGGGACAGGAGGGTCACAGTGGGGACTGACTGAAAATGGGCACAAAGGAACTTTTTGTGCTGATGCAGATGTTCTAAAACGGGACTTAAGTGACACCAGCAATATACATGGTGATTGAACAACATGCTTCTGAACAACCGAGTCAAAGAAGCAATTAAAAAGGAAGTTAAAAACTGTTGTGAGACAAATGAGAATGGAAATGTAACATAAGAAAACTTATTAGATGCAGCAAAAGAGGGGAGCTCATAGCCATAAATGCCTACATGAAGAACACAATAAAGATCTTAAATAAACAACCTAACTTTATACTTCACGGAACAGGAAAAAGAACAAGCTAAGCCCAAAAGTTGTAGGAGGAGGGTAGTAACAATATTCTGAGTGGAAATAATGCGACAGAGCCCTAACAAAAACTCTGGATACCAAGGCTTGTGTGAGCTTCCTGCTTGGCGATGCTCAATGCATATTGTCACACATTTTTATGGAGAACCCCCAAATACGCAATTGATGTCAGAAATGAGATTGGTCTTTGAGACTTTGGAAGATCCTTACAATGGAATGCACTGAAATCATAAAAAATACTGAGGAATCCTTTACTGATCAGGAATGGACTCTGAGTTTTGTACACACAAAATGATGTGTAAAATGTGTTAGCATTTATGGAAACTGGTGGTGAAGGAAAGAACCTATAGACTTTTAGCCTGTAAATGAATACAAATGTTTTTGGAAAGATACACAAGGAACTTTTAAGATTTGTTGTTGCCTTTGAGAAAAATTAGGTGACTGGTTGACAAGAATGAAAAGGTGACTTTTTTAAGTTTCAAACCATGTAAAAATAATCACTACTCAAAAATAAATAAATTTAAATAAAGTCTATGTATCTCTATCTTATTGAAACAATCATTAATATGTTGGGTTTTTTGTTTGTTTGTTTTTTTAGGACAGAAAAGGAAACATCAAGAAAAAGAGAAGAAAGAAAAAGGAGGAAACACCGCATTATCACCTTTCAAGGTATCGTGTACTTCCTTTTATGGTACTTTTAGTATTTGGTTTGCATTTCCACTGGTTTGTCAAGATCACAATTATAATGTCCAATATGTTAAAGAAAAAATGATCTATATAATTTTGCCTGCTGGTTACATACAATGTTTATATACTTCAAAATTTAGATTTAAAATTTAGATTTAGATTTAAAATTTAGATTAGTAGAGCAGACCCACATGCTTCAAAATGTCAAAAAATGCTAGTTGGTTTAGCTTAGTTTAGTTTTGTGCTTGAAAAAGTACAAATTAGTAGTTAAAAAATAGTCATGGGGTTGTAGAGTACAGCATAGGGAATATAGTCAATAGTATTGTAATGGCTATGTGCGGAACCAGATGGATGATAGAGTAATCGGGGGGATCATTTCATAAACTATATAAATGTCTAACCAGTGTACTGTACACCTGAAACTAATTCAAAAAATGCCAGTTGGATTATTTTTAACCTCTGTACCTGGAGAGAGAGGACATACAGTGAGTTGCCTACTTTTAAATTTTATTTTAAAAAACATGTATTAACATATTTTATATAATGTTATTAGAGTCATTTAGTGTAATTAAAATACAGAATTGTAAGTCCTTCGAAAAAGGAATCTGTTAAAAAAAAGTCCTATGACTCTCAAAATAAATATGATAAAAATGACACAATTGATTTTCATTTTGTCTTCTATCTTATGTGGAACAGTTGGGGCACCAGCTGCTCTTCTAAATCAGGTGCTTACAAATACATTTAGAAAATTTTTTACCTTGCTAAACATGATGTCCAAACTTGAATACTTCATATCTGTATTTGTGCTTACATTTATTTTTATATTTGTCCACACTTTTCTATGGGGTTCAAGAAGACAGAGGCTTCTAGAAAAGAAATTCTGTCACAGGCTACAAATTGCATGCCTACCCGGAGCAATAATCTACTTCAAATTAATAGACCATGCAGGCCTCCTCAAAGAAGATGATGGTATTTGAGTCCAACTTTGAAGGACGAGTGAGTTTTATTAGGCAGAAAAGAGGACAACGAGTATTCCAGGCTGTGAGAAAAGCACGAACAGGGACATATAGTAACGAAAGTTTATTTTGTGTCAGGATATTTGCAGTTGGAATTAGAGCACAAGACAAGAGATGGCATGTAGTAAAAATTAGTTCAGAGAAGTAGTCTGGGGCCAGTTTGGATTTTGTTCTGTAGGGAGCATTTGAACATCTTAAAACACAGGAATGACATTCTCTGTGTTTCAGGAAGATAGATCAATATCAGAATGACTTGAAAAGAAGAAACCTATTGGAAGCTATTGTAGACTTGTGAGGAGGAGAAGCATTAATGCAGCCAATTTATAGATTGGGCGAAAGACAATTTTGGGGTCGAAAAAGAGAAAACAGAAGAGATACTGCAAAGGCAGAATCTGCATGACCTAATAGCTGGATGTGGAAAGTCTGGAAAGCATAGTTTCGTAGAAATTCGATGTTTTAGTGGGAGAAATTATATTAAAGAAACATCCTAAATGATTTTATTTCCCTAAATGTTGTTTTAATACTATGCACATAGTTCTCAAAGACAGTACAAATCTTATATATTAAAAGATTTACAGAATGGATGGTGCTTTTATAATACGTGTGATTAATATTGGTGGGTTCCAGGCAGACCTGGCACGATACGAGTTTTCACACTCAGTGGAGGAGTGCTAAGTCACGGGTAGGCAAGAGTGTTACAACATCAGCCCACCTTGGTGTGACTGGTGTCCTTATGTGCCACATAATCAGCTGGTTCATTGTAGAGGAGAATCTGGCTACTACATAACTAAACCTTGTCAAGTTAGATAATTAAAGTCAGGCAGATAAAGGGTTCAAATATAGAAGGTCTGTTTCCTAGGAATAAGGAAATATGCTTTAATATCTCAAAGACTGCATATAAAAAGGTATTTTTACAGTCCTATACTCCACAAAACATTTCATTTACGTTTAATACACATTTCAACTGAAAAGTTCTAAATAATATCACATTGCAAATATGTTTATTTTGCAGTAATTTTAAGGTAAATGGAATCATTTTTCTGAAAAATCTAATGTCTAATGTGAAAATTCTGTCATAAATTTTTTGATTAGAATGGGACACTCAATTATATAATTGACAGACTGAAATTTGCTATGTGACCAGCTATTACAAGAATTTAGATAATTGCTAATGACTTATTTCTTTTACATAATGGCTGAATGACTGGATGTCATCTCAAAAAATAAAAAATTAAAGTTTTAACCTCTCAATGCTTAGTATTGATAAAATGCAGTATCTCTCGGTCTTCCTCATCTCGATAAATTTATAAACCCAAGCATTATCTGGAGATCATTCTTGATTGTTATTCATCTCTCACCGCTCCCCTTCCATTACGACCACACACCCATTCACTTAGTCACAGTTGCTATAGGTTTGCTCTCCTAAAAGACCTTACTTACTTACTTCCCCTAAAAATTAAAAAGTGAATCTTCAAATTCCCAGAGTCCCTTGCAGCTGAGAATGGCCATTTGGCACAATTTTGTCCAGTGATGTGAAGCAAAAGTCCCTAGCATATTTATAAGGTTAAAAAACATAATTCTCATAAAATAGATTGGGGGCATATGCCAAAGTTTTATTTAACTCCTTTATTAGGGAATCAGCAAGATGACAAAGCTGATTCAAAAAACTTAGATTTTTTAAATAGTAAATAGAGGTGGTGGTGGAAAAAGGAAATGCTGAGATAAGGTTGTTAAATTTGATATAAAACTGGTTGAAGATTTTATTACAGGGCAATAAAATCAAGGTTATCCTTTCTACTGAATAGAAAATAAAATCATTGCACTTCATCTATTTTTCTTTAAGTTAGCTTCCAGATGTATTGAGTTATTTCTTGTGTTGATGTGTGAGCTCTAAACCATAGTAAACACTGTGTCAAAGTTACAGTTTCTGGACAGCTGGATGACTGCCAGGCAGCTGCCTTAAACAGTCCTCTAGTGTGGCATTAAAAGGTCATGCAGTTACCGCTTTAACTTTATTTTTACATTTTGAATAACCGTATTCATGAACACTCTGGTCTTACTCAGAGTTGAAGCTTCTTCCGGTCCCCAGCTGTAGTCTGGGCAACCTGCAGGGGTAGGGTCTCTTCCCCTTTCTCATTGCACTGGACTGGGTTAACCGGTTACAAGGGCAAAGCAACCTCTCACCATCCGCCCAGCTGCGGGTGGGTTCTGGCAGTCCAGGCAGCAGAGTTAACAGCATGGTGGCGTCAGATACTGCTGGGTAATGGGAGCCATGCTGAAGAATAAACATACATGTGTGCTGAATGTCACAGAGTAAGGTTCTATTTGTTCCTGAGAAGACAAAAACTATAATGTAGTGAGAGTAAATAAAATTAATTTTTTTTAAAAAGATAAATGGATAGACAATAGGAATTACTATTTCATATAGCCAAAGTATTATATCTGTTATAATCCGTTGTATCTCACTAAAATTTATGGTCAGTTACTCAATCAAAGATAGTTCTATCAATTATATTTAATAAAAATTAATTAAAAATTAAAAAACAGACAATATATGGCTAAACAAAAGAAGTTTTGAAAACTCTAAAATTTTACCTGGCAGTTGGCATTGGATTTTATTTTTGTTGAATTAGAAACTCTCTAGTAAGCTAAACTCCTAATAAAATTTATGTAAAACTTACATTTAGTGCTTGATTGATTTGAAATAATTTAAGGTCGGAAGTTGCTGAATATTCTAACATTCAAAATAAGGACCCGAAATTTGCAAATCCAGGAAATTTACTGTCAGTTATTTCTATTGCCATTCCTTTCCACTCATTCTTTATAAATCTTATTTATGGGTTTTTTTTTTTTTCTGTAGATCTGGAGTAAACTAAACCATCATTTGAAATTTAGATTTTTCATAGGTGCATTTTATTTTTCTTCCATATTTTAGGCCACAGGAAATGGAGTCAATGAAATAAAGCTACAGTATATAAAACATTTAATCTGATGATAAAACCGGATGATTAATTATATTATTAAAATTTTAATGACTATGTATTATGAGTTTGAAGTAAAGCTCCAGTGTAAATTTAACTTATTTTTCATGGTCTAATATGCTCTCATCTTAGCACGATGATGCCCAAGGTTTCTGTTTTCTACTCTAAGTATCAAGAAAAATGTAAGTATATATAATAGAGCAAGTAATGAATTTATTCTAATCAATTTAAATTTTTATCTGCAGAGGGTCTGAAACCAGGCTGAACTTCTTGATTTCCGAAACTCAGCCTTTTGGGGCAAGGTGGCCAGACGAGGATGCAGAGCCCAGCCCCTTGTGGAACCTACGGAAACGCTCGGGAACGGGATGCCATTTACATCATGTCTAGACCCCTGAGACCAACCTTCACATCCTCTGTAACTACACAGTAAAGACTTGGGAGATCACATTTTATTTATGAAGGTCTGCATCCCATATTTGAGAGCCCGAAGTACAAGCCAGTTGTGGCAACTTTAGGATGTTCATCCTGCATTCAAATATTTGTCAGGGAAGGAAGAGATTGAGTCTTTTTCTTGAATGTTATGCCTAATAATTGCATCTAAAATGCTTACATCAAAGTCCTACGAAAAGAAGAAGACTTACAGATGAAATGAAAAAAGTAAAGGCTTGTCAGTACACTTCTTATTTAGCTCTTCTTCCCAAGTTTTATGTTACTGTCTTTCAGTAATCTCTCCTTTCAGCAAGTGTCAGTTTTCATAATCTCAATATTTGTTTTGGAGCATGATACAATGTTCTTTTACTCTTGTTGCTCTAGGTACTATGGTTATGTTTTCAACCAAAAGTTTTCCCTTCTCCAAAAATGATCGCATTGTTTTATAAAATAAGAAAGGAGAGAGCAGTTCCCCAGGTCAGCCTTTCATGTTGCCTCTTATGGTTTTATACATTGTCAGACGTTTTGCTCATTTGGGCTTCTGGGTACAGTGTATTTAGTCTAACCATGAACTTGAAGGTCTGCTTAGAAGTGAATGAAGGAAGAGAGGGTAGGTTTTTTTTGAATTGGAAGTAAAGGCACTGTTATGTTGTTATTCAGGCAAAAGAACTTAAAATAATCTTGAATACCGTTCTGTACTGAAGTTAGAGTTTAAGATGTTATTCATATTGCTATACAGTAGTATTGTTACTGAATTCAATTCCTTAAAGGGTTTTTCCCCCAGGAATAGTAACTCAAAGCAAAATTATAATAGGATTGTACTTAAATTAAGCATCTTTATCTTTGATTACAGAGAGATTTAACACATGAGTATATATCATCCCTCGTCCCATGTTGTCTTGGGCTTCTAGTATTTGTATATCAAGAAAGTTGTTTTCTTATATTTTAAATGATGACATTTCAGAAATATACTAGCAGAGAACACAGATTTTTTTTTTGTTTACTGAAGAAATAAAGGCATTTTAATTTGTGAAAAAATGTTTTCTTTTTTCCAGGAAAACTAATATTCATAATTGTAGAGAGCCATGGTCTCTTCAAAAGTGTAAAATAAAATATAGGCATTAGACATTAAAGTTTTTTTCAAAATTTTGTTTCAATTTGTAGGTTAGTTAAAATAGTGCACATGGTTTCTGAGGGAGAGACTAACAGAAGTGTGGTCTGATGGAGGTCTGAAGTCATTTCTCTGCACTCTTTCCTAAGTTCAAGCCTGTGTTTACCCATATAGATAGTGTTTAAAATGGGTCAAATTATTTTTTAAAGCCTGATTTTAGAGAACTATAATGGTTTGTAGGATAAAAGTTAAATTTATGGAATCATGTAAAAATTTTTCAGAAAAACAAGAGGTAGTCTTTTTTTTTATCACAGTCGACATACTATATTATATTGATTTCAGATGTACAACGTGGTGATTAGACATTTCTATAACTTACAAAGCGATCGCTCTAGTAAGTGTAGTACCCATCTGATAGCAAGAGGTAGTTTTAATGAAAAGAATATGAAAAGAGACTTTCAAATAGAAAAACTGTGGCCTGCAACCAGGAGAGCACGCTTGTCTCTACCAAACCGTTTTCCTCTCCATCTCCTCCTCAGCAGAGGCTGAAGGACCAGGAAGCTGATGAGGCTTAAGCCAGGGCCCTGCCAAGACCCAGGGATGGTCCTTAGCCCTGGGCTTCCACGGTCTCCATCTCCTGTGCTTCGTAACACCAAGGCAGAGGGCCAGAGGTCTTACCACAGTATGGCTGTGTCTTAGGGTGCCTGGTGCCGGAAGTTGTCAGGAGCCATCTTAAGACTAGAGGTCCGCCATTATAAATTACCAGGAAGGTCACGTAGCCAGAAAGAACTTGTTCTTCTTTTTGCATAAGTCACTCAGTACCTTCTAACTAAGCAACGGGAAGCCGCAATAACCGCAGGACAGAACGACGCTGATACCAGCTGGCCAATCAGATCATGCCATATACTCCTCTTTCCCTAATCAGCCCTACCCCTTTCTCTTATTTCCTGTATAAAAGCAACTGCTGCTCAGAATAAAATTTGAGGCTTGATCAGAACACTGTCTTGCCTCCACTCTTTTCTCTCGTCCGTGTTACCCCTCTTTTCTTTAGGTTGGGTTCTCCTCGGTTCTCCCACCAAATAACTTGTCCCGCGGGCGGGACAGGAAGTTAAGTGTGTATTAGGGGAAAAACAAAGTTTGAAATGTGTGGAACCAGAGAGTAGTCTATGGAAAATACCCAATAATCAGATATGTAAAATCGTTAGCAGATGATTCCATTTCTATCTATCAAAAATATTATCTCCACAAACTTGATATACTTGATAATGCAGCACATATAATTACAAAGGCTTGTTTGTTTGCTTATGGAAACCATACAAAATAGAATTTATCAGAATTCCTTTTTATGTAGGCCACAGACTTACAGCAGAGCTACAGCTAGTATACCTGTGTGTGAAGACACATTTGTTTATTTTGCATGGTATCGTTTTATTAATTAATTAATTTTTTAGGCAAGGCAACCTCACAGATTGCAAGGACCTTGTCAGTTTACAATTCATTATTTTTTTTAGTTTTTGCACCTACAGCACCTGGTCTTCTTAGATGGTCTCCCATCCAAGTACTAACCAGGCCTGACCCTGCTTAGGTTCGGAGATCAGACAGGTTTGGGCTCTTTCAGGGTAGCATGGCTGAAGACTTTGTACACTGTCATTTAAAGAAACATTTTGATTAACCAAGATTAAAGGAAAGACAATTATCTTTCAATTATGTACGAAAAAAGATCACAAAATTATTTTATTGTGAGGTGACAGTCAAATTATATTCCTCCCTAAAAAAAAAAAGTAGAAAAAATAATATAGAGATATATGAAGCAGTTAATTAAAACTCAATGTTATTTTTCTGGATTCCATGATATTTGTGTTATTTGTCAAGTTACGAAATTTGTAATTTGTGATTTCTGTTATTCTAAACAGATATTCCCATAGAGAGTACCTAATTTTGTATTTTTTTTTCTTTGTGAGCCCTCTAAATTGCATAAGCTTTAGGTCTCATAAACCTAGCTCTATCCCTGCTCCTTGTACAGTGTGTGTGTGTGTGTGGGGGGGGGGGTAAATTCCATCACTTTTGAGAGGTGTCTCTGGGCCAAGCTGGAGGTGGAACCTTTCACAGTCCATTGACCAGACTCACTCACGTGGCTAGTCCTGAAGCAGAGGAGGCCAGAAATTCCACCTGATGCCAGGAGAAAGAAGAAGCAGGTTTAGTGAATCGTTAGCCATGCTTTGCCACAGGCCTTCCCCTGGGATTGGTATATGGATATTGGGGGTGTTGACCTGGGGTCATGTCAGCCTGGAGCACCAGCAGCCATCTTTCTTGTCTGCAGAGAGAGAGTATGACCATGGGGAAGACAAGTAAAGATCACACAGTGAGAGGCAGAGCCAGGAGGTGGAGGGTGGGGGGGAGAGAGAGAAAAGAAGAAGAAAGAGGAGGGGAGATTAGGAGGGGAAGAGGAGAAAAAGGAGAGAGAGGAGAAGGAAGGGGAGGAGAAGGGGAGAAGGAGACGGTACATTCTACTGTATAAATGAACTTTTTTGACCAGTAACTGTTGGGAGCCATTAAGAGAAAGCTAAGAAGTCACGTAGCTGATAGCCAGGAAGCAGCTGCTGCTGCTGAGACTGCTTAAACAAAGGTTCTAGGAAGCAGGGTGTGGAGTTAAACGTCTGAACCTGGAGGGGAGGTTTGCCTCCTAAAGAAATCCTCTTAAGATAGTGGAATGTTTCACAGCCCAGAAAAGGATGTTCATACCCTGAGGGAAGGATATTTAGGAACTTATGTAAATGTCAGCATTCCTATGGTAATGTACATTGTGCTTTGCCATTGTACTCTGTACTTTGCTTTCGTACTCTCCTATTGTATCCAAAAACTTATATAAAGGCTGTGCTAAATAAACTGCACTGCAGCAGTGACTGTATGCCCTCCCGAAGCGCTTTCCTATCTTCTTCTTTTTTCTTAGACATCACCCCCCTCTTTCAGGTACTGATCGACTTTAGCCGGCTGGCTCTGGCAAGTAACGGCCCCGGACTTGCCAGTTACAAGTGCCATCACGATTGGCTACGTAATTTGCAACTACATAAATGCAAAATTAAATTTGGAGCTCCTTGTTAAAAAGTTAAGAATTTCGAGATGGTAATAGTGTAGCCTTAAACCAAGTATGAGGCCTTTCTGAGCACGGGCCCCTGTGTGACACACAGGTCATGCACCCATGAAGCCTGCTCTAGGGGTCACAGATACCCTCTGGTGCTTCTGCCAGCTCTGTGTTTCTCTTATCAACAACTAAAACTGATTTAATACTATAGCATATCTCTAACCTCTTACCCCAAATGGGTAAACCCTCCAATTTTGCAATTATAATAAATCTACAGTGTACTTATGAGTTTTGGTGTGGAGCTCTGTATACAGTGGATGTTAATATGTGTTGATTGAATGAGTCTTGCCTGAAGGCAGGAGTCGGGGCCAGGGTAGGGCCAGGCTGAGAGATCTGGAGGTTTGTTCTGATTTCCAGGATTCTAGAAATCTCCCTAGAGGTGTACATGTCTTTTGACAAGAGACATGTTCCCCAAAAGTTTGTGTTCTTTGTAAACTAAGTCTTATTTTCAGTACTTACAGTTTAAGGAATTTCATGGGGCACCATTTTGTCAGGCAAAGAACCATTCCTTTCAAAAATACAGATTCTACAAAATCTCTTTGCATAAAATGAGGCACACGCAAGCTATCACCTAATCCCCTGCTCTCAGTTTCAGGATGAATGTCTGCTCTGAAGAGCAAGAGTCATCGAGGGCCCCAGCTGTGCCCCACCACCTCAGCGCACCACCCAGCCCTGGCCTTCAGACAAAATCAAGATCTCCCCAGAGAGGGGGAATCACACACTCGCTCCTGTCTCTGTACCCTGATGGCGTCGATTGGGTTGTGTGGCACTCTGCAGCTTCCCTGAGGGGAATGTTTCTGGTCATTGGTTTGTGTGTCACCTTCTGTGTCCCAGAAAGAATTAATTTAAGCACTTACGACTACCTGCCCTGACCAGAGTCAGTCTAGGTCTGAATACAGGGAAAGTACACTATTTCTAGAGTCATATCACCTCTCTCCACGAAGAACCTGTTTATAGGAAGGTCAAAATGCTAAGTGTCTCGTCTTGCTCCAAGCTGGTGTCCACGGGCACCCATTCCTTCAGCTTATTTGTAAAGTACCTACTGTGTGCCTAGAAGGTAGAGACCCAGAGATCATAGACCTGGTTCCTGCACTTAGGGATCTCACAAACAATCGGAAGCAGGGGAATGGCTGGGAAGGAGGCAGCAGAGAACAGAAAACTGGGTACATGTACAACACTGTGTGATAAGTCCAGTAATGAGGACTTTTTTTGGGTGGTGAGCATCCGAGAGCACAGAGAGTTTTACAACTCTGAGAAGCAGTGTGGCCTGTGGAAAGAGCCCTGGCTTCCAAGTCCAGCCGGGGTACTTGCTTGTTGTAACCTGAGACAAAACGAAATGCACCTCACCTCAGGGTCAAGATCAAAGGAGATGATGTGGGTGAGAAAGCATTTTGTAGACTGTAAAAGACCATTCAGATGTTAATAAAAAGAATTTTCTTGATGACAAAGCCACTTCTATTTGTAGCAATCTTGTTGCACTGGATTGTTTGGATAAAAAGATGTATTTTTCCCATTTCTTTTGTGCTTTGGAGCAGCTTTTCCTAGTGACTCGATTTCTTTTCTACTAAAGAGAGGCTGACCTCAATGATATCCCCCTCACCCTGTGTTTTGGAGCCTGGACACTTAGTGAGAGCTGAGCAGGGCCCCACAGCCCAGAGGAGCTACCGGAAGCAGCTTCTATGCCCTTAGCCTCAGGACTCGGCTCACAATGGAAGGAACAGCTTGTTCCTGGAATGGAATTCTCTCTGCGCCAGATCCTAGTTGGGCAGGGAGACTGGGCTAGAGAACTTGCATTTGTTCCAGCAAGGGACTTCGAACCTGGAATGCAACGCGGTCAAGCACACTGGAAACGCTGCAACCTCTGTTGGCCTGTGAATGCCTTTCTCAGTAACATAAAAACTCTTGGGCACACTTAGAAGCTTGAAAAAAATCATTTTTAAATTTTTCCCTGGAAAATGATAGTCACAATTTTTTGTCAATGTTTTTACTTTTAGATTAGCACCTTACTAAATGTAATATGCTAATTTCATGCAAAATGTAATAATATCCACAAAAAGAGACAGCTGCCAATTTCCCCATTTAACAAATGATGCAAGGTGTTAATTTAAAATAACTCTAAAAATGATTTGTTGATGAATAAATTTTGAAATAACATATCACGTTTTGGTAGGAAGCCATATGAATATTAAGACAGACTGAGATTTCACTACATGTTGAATGATAGCATCAAAAAAAGACATAATTTTCACTACCTACTATTTATTAGAATTCTTAAGATTTCCCCCAAGTTATTTTGATAAATTTTAGTGTTTTGTTTCTAAGTGGCAGGAAAAAGAAGGTTTTAGGTGGCTGTTTGCAAACAGGGTACAGAAAATAAAACACATGAATGTGGAGAATATTTTAATCAAATGAAAAGTCAAATTAGATATATTGTCAGTATTTATTTTTAACATTATTTTGAACATTTAAGATATTAGAGAATTTTGGATGCTATTAAAGAATTTTAATAATATGTTAATATGTTATATTAATATTATTATTAATATTACAATAGAGAACCTAACAAGGATTTCAGTACAGAGCATCCTTATACTAATTTGCAGAATTATATTATTTGTGTGGTCATTAAGGAATAAACTGCAAAAATCATTTGTCGGGAATAGAGAAATTTGAATACGGACTGAATATTAGATGATATTGAGGAATTACTGTTACTTTGTTGATAGTGATAGTATTGCATTGTAGTGATACAAGAAAATCTCCTTATTTGCAGTGCATACTGACATATTCAGGGTGAAATGTCATGATGACTGAGATATTTTAAATAATTTCACACAAAACAATGGGTAAAACAAATATGACAAATGTTAATAACTATTAAACCCTGGTGATAATGATATGGGGGATCCTTACACTTTTCCCTCTATTTTTCTGTTTGAAAATATTCACAAGTTTAAAAGAAGTGAAATAAAATGCACCCTCTGAGTGATCTGACCTCCACTGGCTCCCTCTAGTGGCTAGTGGCGTTGAGCCGCGTGCAAACAGAAGGCCCTTCAGGTAGGTGCAAGCTCAACCCGTCTCTTCCCACCGCCGTTAGCTGCTATCGCACACTCACAAGGAGCCTCAAAACTGTTTTCTTCTCTTATTCGTTATTGAGTTTTTAAGCTAGAAATCGAGGCAGACGTCATTATTCTCTTTAACAACCTGAATCCAGGGGGGCAGCTTCTCACAGGTTCGAGTGCCACCAGTTGAGATAAACTGCAGTGGGACAACCAGCGTCTGAGGCTGGCGGGTTCTGTCTGCCTTGACCAAGGTGGGCAGGGGAGGCTTTCATGGGCAGGCAGCCAGTTACTTCAACTTAAAAACAAACAAACAAACAAACAAACAAATGAACAAACAGAAAACCATGGCATTGGGAGTCTCGGGTCTTCCTTTTCTTTGGGGAGAATAAGAAGGGAAACAGTAGACATTCCCTTCGCTGACCTCCTCCAAACACGCCCCCTCCCCACCAAGGTTGACCCTGGCACACACCAGCCCACATCCGGAGCACCCAGAAAGCTCACGGCTAATAGACCCTTTTCCAACTCGCCCCTGACACTTCCACCCCTACCAACTGAATTGTCTGTTTACCAAGGATCACTTGTTTGTTCAAAAAATTGTTTATGCCAGTCACTGTTGTTATGATGAAAGTACGCACAAGCAAATAAAACTTCAGTGGAGAACTCCCGTCAGACAACGCATGCATATCACAGGAAAAATAAGTTTGGACCTTCATTAAAAGTTTGGCAATGAATGAACTTTTTATTGTCTTAACATAAGATATTTAAGGTATATATTTTTTATCGAAGTCATTCTCAACTTTTACCAATTATTCGAATAAGCCAATTGATTTGATCTTGACAGTGATTGATGAGAGGTTTTCTACTATCCTGATTCTCTGTCTAGATTTGAGTGAAAATAACCCAAAATCAGATCATTAAAAATATTTTTCCACCGAGCTTCCTCATGGAATGTATAGACTCTTCCCTTGCTGACTTATCTGCTCCTGGTATTTTATTTACATTAATATTAAGATCCACTTGCATTTTCTGCGTGTGCACAGGTAGTTGGGGGCAGACACTTTCCTCACCCATCCCCCACCCCCTCCTGCAGCCTGGAGTGTGTAAGGAGGTCACCTGGCCTTCCAGAGTCACCACAGGTGATCCACACTTGGAGAAGCCACATGGCCATCATCAAGGTCTGTGTTAGAAATAGAAGGACTGTGAGCCTGTAGGGAGGTTCTTCTAGAACATTTCACTCAGGTGCCTCTAAGTGTGAGGGCTTTGGGCATCACTTTCCTTGGGGAAAGCCAAGGAAAGGGACCCCGGAATCAGAGACCTCAGCTCCTCAGAGAAGCGAGTTGGAAGGCCTTGAAGGTTAGTCTCTGGAAGGAGCTGCTGTAGACCAGCTGCCTCCCAGGTGACCTTGTGGGGGGTGGTGATGACATCCTACCTCCACACCCAGTGACCTTTCTTGAAGAGGAGCTTAGACCCCATGCCAATGCCAAGGTAAGAGGTGGGTCAAGGTAAGAGATGGGTCAGAGACAGGCAGGTGCATCCAAAGCCCTTGGACCTATCCCATCACAGCCCAAGACTCGAGGACTCAGGGACAGAGACTGTGTACACGGGAATGCCTTCACTGCCCGTGGGTAGCTGAGTGCAGTTTAAGGCGGAAGGAGCCTGGCCCTCTCTGAGCCTGTTTCCTTATTCACTAGTCAGGAGCATGGCCCTGGCCCTCTCTGTGGTCCCTTCCAGCTCTGCTCGCTCATGAGGCCGTGACCCACCTGCAGTGGTGGGACCAGCCCGTCACCAGCAGAGAATGGCCACCACCCAACAGGTCCCTCATCTTTTACCCAGGAGATGGGGTGAATGTGACAACCCTGAAGTAGGGGTGAGAACTCAGGTCTTGGCAAAAAGGCAGAGCGATTCTTCCCCCTCCGGGCAGAAGCGGGGTTGGGGATGGGCTGCTTTCTATCTACCAAGACCCTGAATCTCTGCGGGGCAGGAAGGGGCCGTTCTGGTCGGTGGGCGCAGGGGAGGCAGCGCCCCCGCCGCCTCGCAGCAGCTCCCAGCGCTGACTCTGGGCCTTGTGGCCAGTGAGAGAGTGTGGGCAGGGAGGGGTGGCCCCATCTTTCAGGAGTGTCTGGGGATGAGGCCCGATTTGGCCCCCTCGTCAGGGGCAGGTGGGGAGGTTCCAGGACCGGGGGATGTCAGTCCTTTCATGACCTCCCGCAGGTAGCTCTGCCCCTGGGCAGGGGAAGGCGGGTCAGTCCTCTTTGAGCGCCCGGAACTCGGGCATGCTCCAGGTCCGGGGCGGCGGCTGAGTGCCCCGCTCCACGTCCTCAGAGATGGTCCGGATGTCGCTGGCGAAGGGGAAGATGCGAGCGCGCGTCTTGAAGGTGGTGAGCGCCAGGCTGCCGCGAGGCCGCAGGCTCCACTGGCGGGTCAGTTTGTGGGCCTCCTGCTCCTGCTTCATCCTCTCCAGGACTTCCTGCAGCACCGAGCGGAAGAGCCGCGACACCTCGTGCACCTCCGGCTCCTGCTCGGCCATCAGCTGCCGGAACCTGCGAGCGCAGGACGAGAGGGCGGTCACCTGGATGGCCGGTGGCCCACCTCTGAGGCTTCTGCGTGCACCCTCCGATGTCGGTGTCCATGTCCTCCACTCCCCCGCCTCACCTGAAGCGAATCGGGAGCCCTCCACCTTCCTATTGCTTCAGCCCGTCTTGAGTTCAAATTCCAGCTCTGCCTCTATGAGCCTCGGCTTCCTCATCTGTGAACTGGGATCACAGCCACCTTTTCGTGAGGTTTAATAAGCGAACATGTGCCTGATGCTGGCGCTTACCTGGGATTATTCATGCAGGCGCAGTGAGGGAGCCCACTGCTGTGAGGTGGTCTGGCTAACCCTCGCCCGCTCTTCTCTACCCACTGGCCTGAGTGTCGCTCTGAAATGTGTATATGATTCAGTCACTGCCCTGTGATATTCCTTCCTTAGTCCCCGCCACCTTCTGGGCGAGGGTGAGCTGTGTGGCCATGTACTCCTGGTCTCCTGCTGCTCCCACTGTCTGCGCTCCAGCTGGGAAGGTCACATGTGGTCGCCATGGCCCCGGGTTCTCCTGGCTCCTGGCTCCCTGTGAGCTCTCCCAAGCTGGTTCCTCTGCCTCAAATGCCTCTGCTAGAGCTTGAGAATAAGCAGTTGTTAGCAAGTCCATTTACTACACTGAGTCCTCCCACCATACGGAGAGTCAGGACTTCTCAAACTTCTCCACAGTGACATGAGGCAGAAAATGTGACAGGACAATCATTACCATATGTGTGTCCCCAGCCTGCCCGCCATTTCTGGAGCGTGGTTTGCCAGCCTGGATTCTTTCATCCACACACGCATGACTCACCCCACCCCTGTCTCCAGGGTTCCCTGGAACTAGATACATTTGTGGGGGGCAGGGGGATTTCCACCGTACAGAATGAGAGAAATGGGGGAGGGTAAGAGTCTCAGCCTGGAGGAGGAAAGAGGGACCGAGGAGAAGAAGACTACTCAATCCAAAGGAGCGTGGCTAGGACCAGAGGAGGAGGCGTTTTTAAGGAGCATTTCAAAGAAAAAGGGTAAAATAGATATAGAGATGCGTGAAGGAAGATTTGGGGAGGCTACAAGGGGTTTTCAGGTGTTTAACTATGGATCTGTATTTCTTTACTAGTATTTTGAGAAACGCGGATGAAGAACTAGTGTTATCTTTGAGTGAAGCCATTTCTAGTTGTTGGGCTACGCTTCTGACATCAGCGTGGGTCCCGCTGGGAGTGGACCGCGTGGGCCACAGCTTTAGCAAGGTTATGTTTACGTTCGAGAATATCATTGTCCCTGGGCTTTTAATGTTCAGTGTCCCAGGGCTCTGAACCCTTCACACACACACACACACACACACACACACACACACACACGCATCTGTTAGGCAAGCTAATGTGAAATCAGATAATTGTTATCTGGGAAAACCTCTCTAAGAAGGTAGCATAGAAGATGAACTGATGAAGGAGAAAGCTAGCTGCATTAGGATCCAGGATAATAACAATCTGGACTCGGAGATCGGAAAGCTCAAAGGCCAGGGGTGCTCTCCTCCCTCAACTCGTGTGCCTCCGGGAGCCGCCCGCTCCCTCCTCTGCGCCCCCCACCCGGCCTGGTGCACCATGGCCTCGTTCAGATTCCTCCTCCTGCCTCGTTCCTTCTGACAGACGACCAGGTCTTCCAGGACCCCTGGCTCCAGTCCTGGCAACCTCGGGTCCCGCCACTGCAGCCACCCTCCCTGGAGCCTGCAGCCCAACCGCGGGGCCCTGTGCCAGGGCCAGGAGCTACCTGAGGATGGCCGGCCCACAGTAGGAAGGGTGGATCTTGGCACAGACGTCCTCCAGCTGCAGCCGCTCACCAGGGCTGAGGTCGTAGGTGGGCCGGGGCGTGCTGGCCAGCCAGCTGTAGTCCACCCCGGTGCAGATCTTCCTGACCGCATTGCTGCGGTCCCGCCGCTGCCTCTCGGCCTCTCGCATCTGCCCCACCAGCTCCATCATGAGCGTCTCCAGCACCATCTCAGCTGGGCTGCGGGACGACAGCCGTGGGGAGGCCTCGGTCCACCGGAGCCACGGGATGAGGGACATGGCGCCCCCAGGCCCTGCTGAGACAGCGCAGAGTGCGTGTGTCTTCCTCGGGCTCTTCTGTCAATCAGGATAGGCAGAACCAGGGAGCGGGAGAAGAGCTGGGCCCCCCGAGTGAGAAGTCCTGCTCCGTCCTCAGAGCTGGGCGGCCTCAAGTAAGTCGCTTAACCTCTCTGAGCAATCATTTCTCATTCTGGAAGACAAGATGGGGTTGTTGTGAGAACCAGTTGTGCATAAACTTGGGATGCACCACATAAAAGTAAGATGCTCTTGTGGTTCTAACAACCGCTAAAGCACCCAAATGATTGTGCCCGGAGAAGCTATCTTCTGAATTCCTACTAATGTCAAATAAAGAAAGACGCACGCTGCGTGTGGCTGAGCACGGTCTTAGCCCTGTGGTGTAAAGGGGAGGAAAATGCGGACATACAGAACAGATGCCTACGTCCCATGTCAGCTAACAGGGAAACGCCCTACGTTTCTAAAAGCCCCCGGCCTGCTGCCAAAGGAAGCTTACAGTTGTATGGGGCTGGCATCACCCTGCAAAAGACACAACCTACCCACAATTCGTTCATTCGTTTATTCCTCATTTATTCGTTCAGAAGCATTAATGGAGCACTGCAGACACATCTGCGGAGGGTCACAAATGGGAAAGCACCTCAGGAGGCCTGTTCTCCAGCATGCACGGGGCGCGGTGAGTAAACACCGTCACACCAGGGGGAACAGATAATCATGACGGGTGATGCGTAAAGTTCACATTGACGGGGGGAGGGAAGGAATGACTCTAGATGATGAAAAGAGCCACTGAAGGCTTCGTGGACGAGAGCAGGCTGAAGGGTGGCGAGTGCAGGCTTCAGACGCATAGATTAATGGAGGTGGTGTCCCAGATGGAGGACCCAGACGTGCTACAAGGTGAGACGTGTGGGAGGAGCATCAGGTGTGACAGGAGGGACCTAACTCAGCAGCAGATTCCCACAGGGTCCTGCTAAATACGGGCGCGGTGAATGACTGACTGACTAATGAACGAATGGATGGATGGATGAATGGATGGATGGATGGATGGATGGATGGGCGGATGGGCGAATGAGCTGCCATCTCAGGCATGCCCGCTCCTCGTCAGAAGTGGGTTTGTGCCTCTGACAGTAGTGATGGTAAGTACCATCCCTGGGCTAAAACCTGACGTGGGTCTTCGAGGTGCCCCCCACCTTTGCCGTGCCTCTTCCTTCCAGGGCACGCCCCCTTGCATACGCCCATGGCCCTCTCCCTGCCCAGACTCTCCTGATGCAGCGAAAGGAGATTCAACGAACTCAGTCTCAACAACGTGGCGTGAGACATGGCGCGCCTCCTGAGCACACACACGTGTTGAGGCGGGCCTCCCACCACCCTGCACCCACGATGCTTACCCCGGAGAAATAAACTGTTAATGCTGAAGAATCAGACACAACTGGGAAAATTATCATGGGGTAGCAGGAGCTTTCTGGAGTGGCACAAGGCAACATGTCTCCTTAACCATGGAGACTCGAACCAATTCCTCACGGTGGCGTGGCTGGAGCCAGCTCCCAGCCCTGTCTGTCCCCCTCCCCTTCTCATGCCATGGGGGCCTTGCAAACATGTGTGGACAGCCCAGCCTTCATTTCCAAGGCCCTTCCACACCCCTACCGACAGCCACTTCTTTGCCCCCTCAGACTTAGGGCTGTTCTCACTGGTGATGTCGCTCACCCTTGGGAGACTGGGCCTGTGGAGGAGGCCTGCTCAGGCTCCGGAAGTGGGTGGGTGCCTGCCGAGGCAGGGAGTTCTGGATCTCGGTACGTAAGGCCTGATCTAGAGGAGAAGTGACATCAGGGTGGGCATGTCTCCTTAATGCCCCAGACTCCTCACCACAGGCGGCACTCGGCCAGAAGAAAGCCCGAGTGCAGCCCAGGGCCAGCAACCCTCTTCCCAAGAGTCAACTCTCCTGCCCCTGCCCTAAGCTGGCCTCTAGAGACAGGTGCTCGGCCCACGTCAGATGACAGGAGCTGGGTAATCCCACCTGGGTCCTGGGTTTGCTGGGCTTTTAGCTTCTCTGGCCCAGGTGGGGGGGTCTCATGAGGGCAGGGGCACGTTCTGAATTTTCGCTCCCCGGTTCCCCACTCTCCTCACCTCCGACACTCACCAGAGCTGGAGGCTTCCGCAGAGACAGGGTTTCTGCGGGGCTATTTCTGTCTCTGGTGCCACCTGTTCCCCCAGGAGGCTCTCCAGGATGTCTGATTAAGTTCTTAAGGGCAAAGGAGGGAGGGGGAGATGGAGGGAGAGAGGAGGGCTGGCCAGATAGATGCCTGAGGAGGCTGGCTTATTCCAGGGCCTCCCCAGCGCCTGCCCCAGCTGAGCCCCAGTGTGAGTCTGAGTTGTGACCGAGCATCTGGGGAACAGGGTGATGGCAGGTGTGGTCTGATAAAGATGCCCAGAGATTCAACAGCAAAAGTGGTCACTGGGTGCTCTGCACAATTGGGATTCTGTGCCCCCTCTCTCTGGATTAGCCCCTGTGGCAGAGCTCAGCTCCCCAGTGTAGCCTTCAAGACCCCTCACACTCCTGCTCACTGCTGGGCCTTGGCAGCAAGCACCATGGCGACTCTGGAACTTCCCCATGAGGAATGCCTGCTTCCCATTCAGTCAGCAGCACCTACGATCTGCCCTCAATGCGTGGACATTGACTGAATACTTGTTTTTAAAAAATTAGGACATTTGAGGAAATTTGAGTATGAGCTAAAGGTTAAAAAATGTTGATTTTCTTAGGTTTAAAAAATGGCATTATAGTTGATTATAGGGGAATATTGACAAATAGCTCCATCTTAAGAGGTAATGCTGCAGTGTTCCTGGCTAAAGTGTTATGATGTCTGCAATGTCTTATATTCAAATCCTTCAGAAAATGTTTACACATATGTGCACATGCACACACACAAATAGGGCAAATACAGCAAAATATTAACAATTGTTTTATCTAGGGGCAACTTACGGGATTGATTGCACTATTCTTCCAGCTTTTCTGCGTATTCGAGCATAGTCATAATTTAAAAGTTGGAAAAAATCTAGCTCAAAACTCACTGTTTGCAGGAAGCCTTCCCAATTCCCCCTTCCTGGTGGGCTTGCCTTGTTCTTCGGCCCCGCCCACAGTCCACATTTTACCCGTTGATAGTGCTGTGGCATTTCTCACAGCTGGTTGTGCGTGTCGAGGGAACAAACAGCGGCCTGTGCTGGGCCGGGCCAGGGTCTGAAGACTAAAGGGCCAGGCCCGAGTTCTGACTGGCTCATGACTCAGCAGACACAGGTGGGAGGGTGCTCGGCGCCCGTTGCTGTGGCTCCCTCAGCCCGGTGCTCGTTGCTGGGCTCCCTCAGGGAGCCTACGTCTGCGAGAGGGACTGAAACACATAGACAGGCAGTCTCGACCCTGCTGAGGGGCATGCCCAGTGGTGCGGTCCCTCCATCTGGAGGGACACAGCTGTGACTGGGCAGGGACCATACAATAAACGGTCTCTAGGTTGATCGCCAGTGTAGACGAGGCTGGTGTTGGGGGACTGCAGGCTTCAGCAGAGAAAATCGGATTTCAATTCCTCCCTGCCATAGCTGCCCGTGTCCAAGTCGCCTTCAATCTCCTAGCCTCAGTTTCCCCATCTGTAAGATGGAGTAATAAGGGTGCCTACTTCAAGTTACCGTGGTTACTCTGGAGATCAAATAAGGTCATGTTCCTGTAGGTGCAAGAAGTTGGTTCATCCTGGTCTGTGACTATCTGTCCCTCAGTACAGAGATTCTTGCCCTGGGGCCCACAGGGAGGATTTAGAGATTTATGAACTCGGATTGGAAAAAAAGACCCATCTCTATTTCCACCAACTTTGACTGAGATGCAGTATTTCCGCCAGTCAAGAACGCGGGCCCCAGACCACAGCGCAGCCGGTTGCGCCTGTGACTTTGTCTCCAGCAGGGGTCACGGGTATTTTCATAGCGCTGTAACCATGTTACTCCTAAAATATCGCCTGAGCTCATCGCTACTATGAAACCAGGGTATTTGGTAGACCTACCACTAGATTTTATTATTTTACATGTTGATAGAAAGGCACATATATTAACTATATCTCAAACTTTTTAAAAAAATAGGTCAATGCTTGCATTTCAATATAGCTGGTCTCTTTTGTAATCCTATGAACTTAATTTTCTGTACAGACATTTCGCTGAGAATGTGTCCACGGGCTTTTAAAGGGGGTGATGACACAAAAAGTAAAGGTCCCCCGGCTTGGTGCAAGCTCAACCCCTGGCCTTGCCCCAACCCCAACTTCTGGGGGAGCTGAGCTCCCCCATCCCCCATGAAGGAAAAGCTCAGGGGCTGAGCCTCAGTTGACCCGCACCTGCAGGAAAGCCCTCGTTTGTTCTATCTCCGCCCTTTGGATTCATTCGCCCAAGCCCTTTCTCTTTCCTTCTCTGCTCTCCCCCTCCCCCTACCTCTCCCCTGCACTACCTCTTCCACCCCTACTCTCTCTGAGCCTTGCCTTCAGCCTATTTTTGAACATCCCGGAGGATGCAGTCTTTCCCAGGGCTCTCTGGGAGAAGCTTCCACCAGCTGTGGCTCGTTAGATACTTAGATACCCTAGAAAAACCACCCCCATGCCTCAAGGGTAAGAGGAGTGGTCCAGGGTGAGCAGTGGGAGGGGGACCAGGGACATCTCAGTGGTGGGAACAATGCAGGTTGTGCCCTTGGAGTTGGAAGCAAGGCTCTGACTCTCCCTGCAGGAGGCCTGAGAGGTTTACCTGCCTCTGGTAAGTAGAGGCCACCAGCCCCCAGCCAGCCAGGGAAGGATGGCTGGGTCCCCACTAGGAGGCTGTTTTCTTCGCACAAAGGGAGCCCCGCCCAGGCTCCACCTCTGACGTTGGGCTCTAGTAGCTGAGCTGGGCAGCTGCGGGCCAGGGCAAAGGACGGCCCTGCACACCCCAGGACCTGTGGGCACCTGTGCCAGCTGTCTCAGGACACCCACTGCTTCACCCAGCAGGCAGGGTGGCTCTGCTGAGGCTGGCGCCGGAGTCTGGGCAGAGGTGCAGAGGGTAGATGCTCCGCCTTCTGACTGACCTTCCTCCCAGCCCTGTTTTGGACAAAGTCCAAGGCCAACTTCACAGATTGCCAATTGACCTTATTTTAGTTTTGCATCAGAGAAAAATAATAAAAGTAATCCACCAAGCCAGGTGTGACTGAGCCTGACCTGTGAGCCTCTGCCCCCCTGACAAACACCTGCTCATCCTTTAGGACCCACCTCCAGCATCAGGAATTCTCTGCAACACCCCCACGGCCCCCACTGAGGTAGAACTGTGTGCCTGCCGGTGCCTGGCCCCGGGGCCTATCACCACGACATCCGTAACAAAGATGTTTCTCACTTTTTTGATTGTTTTTCTCTGTCCCTACTCAGCTGTGAGCTTTGTGAGGACAAAAGTAAGCTCTGTCGAATCTGCCTGGTGTGCAGCAGGCACTTGGTAAGTGGTTCCTGAATGAATAAATGAACGAATGAATGAATGACAGTCAGTTCTTCTCATTCTGAGGCAGAGATGCAACCAGGAGGGAGCAAGTGCTCAGGTCCGACTGGCCATAGCTGGATGGGGCTGACCACCCCCCGAGAAACCACCCTGATCCCACGGTCGCAGCTCAGGGTCCCTCTCCCTGGAGGCCAGCTCACACCGCTCTGTCCAGGCCCGCTCGCCTGGGCCTGTTAGGGGGACTCGCAGGCAGCTCTGTGGCTGGGGGACTGAGGCCCACACCTCCCCCCCCCCCATGTGTCCTAGTCACTGCTGTGTCCCGAGAGCCTGATTCTGCACCTCAGGCTTCGTAGGCACTCAAGTCACAGCCCTCTGTCCGCGAGAGAACGTCTGATTTGGGAGTCGCCTCTCTCCCCCTGCCCATGTCTTCTCCACAAAAGCAGAAGAGAAAATGCTGGGGCTGGGTCCTCCCAGACAAGGTCTGGTTCCAGAGGGGACAATAGCTATGGCTTCCTATGGCTTCCCTTGCTTTATAAAGCAAAGACAGGCCACAGCCCGCAGATACTGGAGAGTCCACGGACTCTTGGGGAGCAGCTGAGGGCTGACGGGGCCTCCCTGTGGCCATCTGCGCAAGGGACTCAAGCTGCTCAATAGGCGGTCTCCAGCCTGCCACAGCCCTGAGCCTGAGCCACCCCTCCAGCGGCAAGCTGGAGTGGCCTCCGCCCTAACTTCTAAAGGTACCGTTGCAATCCAGGTACTGAAGCCACTGTCTCCTGGGAGACGCCCCTCTTACCTGGCTTTCTGAGGTCAGCCTGCTGAGGTGAAAGGTCCGGTGAGGGTCCTGCTTTCTGCTTCCCGGGCTGGGAAAAGAGAGCGTCTGGACCTTTCCAGGGGGAAGCCGAAAGTTCAGCAGGCACGCCTGGGGGTCCGGGGGTGGGGGGGGAAGACTACGTCCCAGGCTGCACCCTCTTTTCTGCTGCTGGCTGTGGCCTCACGGTTTTCCCTCTCTTTCTGTCTCTGAGAAGTTGTGCTGAGAGAAAACAACATGGACCAGAGGAGCGATCCAGCCGTGTGTGTGTGTGTGTGTGTGTGTGTGTGTGTGTGTGTGTGTGTCCCAGGAGGCTGGAACCACGCTTGTCTGAGGCACTGGAGGCGGGCCAGCTCCTGATCTGTGGTTGCCTGGAGACCCACTTAAGCCTCTTTTGCCAGGAGCTGTATGATCTGCACAGGGAGCCTTCGGACCTGACGCAGACACCTGAGAAGACCTGGGCCGGGAGAGAGGCCAGATGGCATTCCCTGCCCCTCCCTCCCCTGCCACGGACAGGCTGGGAAGCAAGACGGTCACTGCGCCCCCTGTGGAGCCCTGGGTGGACCTGCTGTGGGCAGATGTTTCCAGCAACGTGGATGGTCCCCACCAGGGGTCTCCTCTTGCTGCCTCCTTCCTCCACCAGGAGAGGGGTGACCTTGGTACTGAGGGCAATGGCCTGAAAAGATGTATCTTCGCCCTTGCCTCACACATCCTTACCTTTCCTCCTCTTTGCTAATCGAAATTCTCCCCTTCCCTCAAGGCAAGCTCAAGTACAGAGAGTTCTCTGGACTTTCTGGAAGAGGGGTGGGCCTGAGAAGTAATCCAGGGAGGAGAGGGAACACGAACAGTGATTATGACTGTGAGGCGCTCGAGGTAACACGCGGGGCTGGCAGGAGCCTCCTGTTGCCGTCTGGCATCTCACACTCACATCCGGGCCTTCAGCCTGTCTCGGTGCGCTGGACACTCTGTCACCTGCAGACTGTTCTAAGGCCACCTACGGGCCAGCTTGCACCTGAGAGACATTCGGTGCATGAAATGGATGCATACTGCCTTGTGAGGGACTTGGGGGTTCCATACTGAGCACAGAGCTGCATTTTAATAGGTCTCAGGTGACGCCGTACCAGGTACCAGGTGATGGTTCTGATTTTTATCCTGGGTAATGCGCTGCTCTGTGCTTGCTCTATGGCTAATTCCATTAGGGGACCTGCCTTCCCTCCTCAGCCATCTTCTCAAGCAGGGAGGGGTCTTACGTCAGAAGCGAGGTCATACACTCCTCTCGACCAGTTCACAGCACAACAGTCCCGAAGACTGGGAGGGTCACTTAGGGGATGAGAGACTCACGCATTTCGAGGAGCTGAAGCCGACCTTCTTGGACCCACAGTTCCCAAGTGGCTTCCACTCCAAGGCCAGCTAAATCCAGAGCAACCTGCTGCAGGTAACTGGGGGTCCTCACCTCTGAGCGTCCCACCTCCATCCTGGCACATCCCCAAGGGCAGAAATTCCAAGACATTTCCATGCTCAGGGTAAGGGAGCAGCCAGACCAGATGGCTCTGCCCTCCCTTAGGGAAAGGTGCTCAAGGCGACCAAGTCCTTCATGCAGCATGTATGTCTGGAGCACTGTTCTGTGCGCCATGATGCTAGGAGCCGGCTGAGGGTGATGCTCCCGTTCTCCTCCCCTCTCCGTACGTCCCAGCCAAGCCATGAGGCTGGGTCGGACAAGCAGGAGACAGTGGTTTTGCAGGAGAGTGGGGAACAGGGACAGTATTAGAGTTCAGAGCTAAAGGCTGTGCAATCTTGGGTCTACTACTGATCATTCTGTTTGAATGGGAAAACTCATCCCTTTTCTGCTATGCATTAGTCTTAATCCCTTGCCCTCAAACATATTCACAGTTAATGCAAATGAGAGCACAGGGGTCGATGTTCTGAGCCGTCAAAAGGAAGGTTTTTATCACAGCACTGTGCCCAGGCCACATGCGAGCTTCAGACCCTGACCTGTGACTCTGGGGAACATGCACACAGATGGCCAGGTTTTTACCTCCTCCCTCCAGACCCAGCCGGCTCCTTCCCTGCGCTTTTTAGTGATGCCTATGACCAGGAGAGGGGGCCGTCCCCACGCTCCTTCCCTCCCCTGCCTGCTGCCTCGACACCGTAACTCCAAGAGGGCTTGCTGTTTGTGTTCACTGCTAATCTATTTTGATTCTTCGGCCTGCATAGGCTTTGTGATTATCCATGCTGAGTGTGAATTTGTACTAGAGAGAGAAGGTGATGGTTGTTTTTCTCTCGTTTGGCATCAATGGAAGTTGCTGAAGCGTAAATATGCAGCAAGCGCTCGAATGCAGAAACACCAGTGGGGCCGTGACATTGCCTCACAGATGGCGTCTGATTAATAAATTGCAGATGTGGAATTATGAAGCTATTTACTGCAGGGCTGGATTAAAAACTGTGGGGACCTTGGCGAAGAGCCCTGACCCCAGATGTCAGGCTATGCATACGGGGGTGTTCCCGTTCCCGCCTCCCTGACTTCCTTTCGCGCTGTGGGGACAGTTCCAAACCTTGTCTAACCACTCAGTTATGCACTGGATTTTCAGTCCTGCAGATCGGTTGTGTAGCCCAAATCCTGAATGAGATGAAATTAAAGTGGCATGATCTTCAGATGCACAAACCGGACTTGCATTTTCCGTGTCTCGTGTCTCTGGGCAGCCGTCCTTCCACTCCTGTGGCTGCTTTTCCTTTTTCAGGTGGAGAAAGCATTGGGTCTGACTGCAGGAAAAATCAGATCCTTGCTCCCGGCTGGCTCGCTTAAGCCCCTGTTCCTTCTCTGTTTCCTTCTTCCCTCTGGTCCCCGTTCAGCCTTATTCTGTTTAAATATAGATGTACTTTAAAATAAAGGGAACTATGAACAGAATGCATCCCTCATTCAGTCATTTGCAAAGTGTTTATGGACCGTGTCTGCTCTGTGCTGGACAGCACCCCAGCGCCCCATATCCGTAGAATTCCCTCACCATTGACTTCTTTTAGGTTCTGTCCATTGGTTTCACTGGCTGATCTGAGGGCCTGTGGCAGAAACGGCTAGCTCTTCACCAAAAAGTCATGCCCCTCTTCCAGAGTGCAGACTTTGTTCTGGGAAGCAGCTGTCCAGCCAGAGACTTCATTGCCCAGCCTGTCTCCCTGCTCAGCAGGGCCATGTGACAACGGGTTGTGGGTGAAAGGGAGGTGCGCCACTGCAAGGGCTGGCTCGTAAAAGTCTCCCTCGCAACTCTCCACCTTCCATCTGTTCCCTCTCGCTGATGGTCAGCAAGGACTGACTCTGAAGCCCTAGAGCAGCGGTCCCCAACCTTTTTGGCACCAGGGACCGGTGCTCCTATGGGGACCTAATGCCTGATGATCTGAGGTGGAGCCGAGGCGGTGATGCTGGCGCTGGGGAGCGGCTGCAGATACAGATGAAGCTTCACTCAGCTCACTCGCTGCTCACCTGCTCTGCGGCCCAGTTCCTAACAAGCCATGGACTGGTACCCGTCTGCAGCCTGGGGATTGGGGACCCCAGCTAGGAGACTGGAGCCACAATTTTGAAGGAGCCTCTGTCTCTAAATTACCACATGGAAAGATGCACACCGATCAACCATGTAACATTCTAATATGTGCCAGAAATTTGTTGGCTCGAGCCACTGAGATTTGGGGTGAATGGCGCTACCCTAACTAGCGAGAAGGGCTGGATGTGGAACCCTTTCCTCGGTTCCTGGAAATCAGAGCTCTTCCCGACATGTTCCCTCCCAGGTTTTCCATCTTCATCCCAAAGAAATGAGTTACCTCACCCAATATCGCCTCATGCCTTTGTGCATGATGCGCACTCCACCCCAAATGCCCTCCGCCTGGGGGAGTCTTTCTTATTTATCAAAGTTTAGATCCAATTATAAAACCTCAGTGAACTTTCTTGTCTCAACGGCTGCTCCCTCCTCTCCACTCTCTGAAACTTACTTCTTATGGATTACTCGCATATTTGAAAATTTGGCTGCCCGCTAAAATTTATTTGAAATCCCCAAATCAACACTCGTGGCATTTTCACAGTCATTCTGGACACGTACAAAGCAATGCAAACTTCGATTTGCCTGGAGAACACTTTCTCAGCTGAGGTCGAACAAGTTTCAGCTCTCAGACCACAAACAAGTGTCCTTCACATGGTTTACTCAGTGCCATGCTTTCTGCACTTTGCGCTTTCTGTTGGCGATTTCACCGTTTGAAATGCCGCTAAGCATAGCGCAGAAGTGCTGTCTAGTGTTCCTGAGCACGAGAAGGCTGGGATGCGCCTTGCAGAGAAAATACATGTTACGTGAGCTTAGTTCCAGTATGAGTTATAGGGCTGTTGGCTGTGAGCTCAGTGTTAATGAGTTGACAATATATATATATTGTCTTTAAACAGAAACACACAGAAAACAAGATTAGGTATTGATCGGTTGACAAAAATGTCATGACCAGAGGCTTGTAGTAAGCTAATTCTGTATTTCCCTTAGGAGCGATGGTTCCGTATTTGCCAACTCAGTGTTTGCAGCACCTTCTAGAACACCACTGCAGATAATGAGGGTCACCTGTGCTTCCTGCTGACTCCTGAGAACGTGGTTCAGCAATTTTGCAGAATAAGGGCTCCCAAGGGCAAGGGGTCCAAGTCCCACCCAGTACATGCTAAATGCAGATGCTCCTTGACGTACAATGGGGTATGTCCCAATAAACCCATTGTAAGTTGAAAATATTGTACGTTGACAACGCATTTAATACACCTAATACACCTAACACACCTAACTGAACATCATAGCTTAGTCCGGCCTTCCTTAAACGTTCCCAGAACACTTACGTTCACCTACAGTTGGGCAAAATCACGTACGCAGTGACCACATGGTAGAGCATTGCCTGCTTACCCTGGTGTCGCGTGGTGACTGGGAGCTGTGGCCCGCTGTACCGCCCGGCATCACGAGAGAGCCTCATACCGTACACCACCAGCCTGGGAACAAATCAAAATTGAAAATCGAAATTGAAGTGCGGTTTCTACTGAGAGCATATCGCTTTTGCACCATCCGCAAACTGAATCATCTTAAGTTGGGGGCTTATCACGCGTGTTTGCCATGCGCACGATTTAAAGAACGTGACAGCTGGGGCACCTGGAGCCTGGTGCCTGTGTTATGCAAATGCCACAGACCTGCCCCCTAAAGAGCCCCGAGAGATGAACTGTCACAGGCTGTACGACCCACAGACAACAGACGTAAGGTAGGAGTGCACCGTGAGGTGCTGAGGCCGCCCACACGTCAGAGCACACGCCTGCCAGACAGGTGGGCAAAGTGGGGGGCAGTTAGAGGGTGATCTGGGAGACTGGCATCGACATTCCGGTCCGGGCGATATAGGCCTCAGGAAGCGTGGAGAGTGAGGGAGAGGGTGGAGTTGTTTGGGAATTCTGACTCAGATGGCGGTGAGACGTGGCATCTGGAGGGGGAGCAGCCTGGAGGGGACGCGGACATGGCTTCGGCCGTGTGGAGGTGGAGTCCTCGTGGCCCCCGAGAGGAGACGTCCAGTGAGCAGCTCCACATGCAGGAGGAAGGGTTCGGCTGAAGGCACAGGCGAGCACACAGGACCAGAAGAGGAGAGGACCTGGGACTGACTCACGGGGCCGGGGAAGGAACAGGCCGAGCAAGAGCGGGAGAGCCTCACGCCTTGGGCTTACTTCGGCTGCATTCCCGCCGAAGTCCACACAAGGGGGAACCAGTTCACGCTCTTTGGTAACGTATCTCCCTACTGTTCAGACAGCACCTGGGGCCCTGGAAAAATTCCAGACTGTGTTAAACAAGTGGTATGTGAGCATCAGAACAGGGAGTGGACATCAAGCAGAGTCAGCTGGTGTCCGTCAACAGCAGGTCGGGCAAAGCCACCCTGGAGAGACGGGAAGGCTGGTCGCGGCCCTGTGATGCCTCCAGCGCCCCTATTATATCCCCTTTTCTCTCTTCCACTTCCAGGACGGCTCTGTTTAAGCTCAGGGTTTCCTTTCATTGACAACATCCCAACTCAAGCTCACAGTCCCTGAAGCTGAGGAAGCCCACTGGGCCAGTGTCCCCCCCAAGTGCGGGGCAGCTAGTATCACTGGGGACAATTTTCCACCAAAGGGAAGTGGCACCCAGAAGATAAATGCTCCAGACCCCCGTTCATTGGGTGGACAGTTCTGGAAGGCACGCTGTTGCCATTCGCAGGAGGCCCCCAGGGAATCGAACCCTGTCGCCCTCAGCAGTGGCCTTGATCGCGCCCCCCACGTTGGTTTTCTTCCTTGCTGCCTCAGTTTCCTTGTTCCCTCACTCTGGTTTCCTGGGTCACCTCCCAAGACTGTGGGGTCGTCTGTGAAGTTAAATGCCAGCAAAGTGTCAAGTAGAATGATGTCTGGGAAGAGCGACTAGCAACAAGGCGGTGTGGCAAGTCGCTGGGGGACGTGCCCTTAGAGCATGGGGCGGGATGGGTACCCGGGTCTGCCACCCTAGCATGCAGATTCCTTCTTCTCTTCGTGACTCTTAGCGCGAGGCTCAGCGCCTCCTCAGCCTTCCGGAAGAAGCGTCTTTCCCTAAGCCAGAGTTTACCGAAGGTTTTGTAGACAAGCAGAGTGAGGGGGTGCTCACTGCACCCTGTGCTGCAAACCATGCCATTTTCTCTTTGACACTGACTCTTCTCAGCCCCTCTCCCCCAGCCACCATAGGGTACCCCCTCTCTGGCCTCTGGGCCCTGCTGGCTCCTGCCTCGCCACTCCTGGACACCCTTCCCCCACATAGCCAGGCCACCCACCTCTCACATCGGCCACCTCCCTGAGGGCTGGGCTCCTACGCTCACTGACGCTGAGAGGCGAGCCGCAGCGTTGGGGCCCGAGTGGCCCCGTCCTCCTTGGGGTTCCCTCTTCAGCAGTGAGTCTCCTCCTGCAGCAGCTTTTTATAGAGAAGACCTGCCAAGGACAAGAGCGTGGCTGATCTAACGCAGCCCCTTCCCACAGGCCCGAGTGGGGGCCTTGCCGTTGCACAACCCCCAAGACGTTCTCTGATGGAATCATAAATGGCTGGAATTGACAGGGAACTCTCAGTGCCATCGTCATCTGCCACGCCCACCCCTCCGGGCACACCCCGGCCCACGTTCATTCCCCCAGCAAAGGTGCACTACGCACCTACTTTGTGCCAGCCCCAGGGCTTGGTGCCACGGGTGGAGGTGGGGAAAGCAGGCTCATCCGTGCCCCCAGGGGCTTCCAGCCAGAGGAGTGATGCAAGGCTGTGTGCTGATGGGCTGGGGTGCTGCAGAGATCCAGCGAAGCCCCGGAGAGCAGCCCCTGGCCTGCCGGCTCCCACTCCCTCTCCTATACTCTACACCTCTCTCTCCTGCCCCTGCACTGCCCTCCTGAGAACCCCAGAATGCCAGAGCGGCAAGGAGTCGGGATGCCTTTTACTCCCACACCTGCTGAGACAGTGAGTTCAGAAAGGGCAAGCAACTCGCTCAGACAGCACAGCGAGCGAGTAACGAAGCCAGAGTGATGATCTACGCCCTTTCCTTCCAAACCGTGAAGGCATCACGTGTCAGGCAGAAGCCTCTGGGCCCGTACACGCTAAGCCCTTGTCGTGAACATCAAACACATCTCGTTTTCTGTGTGTGACAAGCGCTTTTATCTAGAGGGGAGGATGAGGTGGCGCCTGTGTTGAGCAGAACTCTGGTACTCACTCTTGGATCCTGGAGGCTCTTTGGGAAAGCAGGTATTTCAGCAGTCTCCTAAACAGTAGATGCACCTGGTGGGCTAATCGAGGGGAGACCCCAGTGACAGGAAGGGTGGGAACTGGGCATGAAATCAGGAGGTGCGGGACTGCGGAGCCGAAGCTGAGCGCCTGTCCCGTGAGACCCTGCACCGGCTGCTGGAAACTGCCAGAAGGCAGCAGCAGGCTCCCCAGTGTTTTGTTCAACTACGCCCTTGAGCCTTTTCCCCAGAAGATAAACCAAAGGCGCTTAACTGCCTCATGCCAAACAACCAGCAAGGGGAGACGGAAGGACAGAGCCACCCCACCAACCGGAGGGGCAGAGGGGCTGCAAGCCTTCTCACCGGGGCAGGGGGCTCGGCGCCTGGTGAAGGATGCCGGACGCCTGGAATCCCTGGAGAACTAACTGGAAACAGGAACTGAAAAACTAAGATTCAAAAACTGGCTCCAGCACGTACTAGAAGCAACTTAGCGATCCGACAATGGAGCAGCCACTTACAAATTATGGCACATCGGTATCCCAGACTTCATCCAGCCACGAGATAGTAATTGTGACAACACTTGCTTCTACCTTCCCATCCGGTGAGAAACAGTGGACCCCACCATGGTGGGCTTGCTCGTGCACAGAGGCAGAGAGGTCAAGTGCACAGAAAACATTTGTGCCATGGTGGAATCAACTTAACACCTTCGGTGAAGAAAATGACTACGGCTCTTTTCAAAATGTTCAAATCGATGTGGGAAGTGTCAAGGAATCTAAGATGGCTACCTCGTCCTGGAGGAACTTTTCCTAACCTCCTTTGTTCCCAGGACCTTACCTTTCCCGCGCGCGCGAAACAGGAGATCACCAGGTATGCGGAAGTGATGAATGTATAAACCTACCTGCCCACCTTTGTTCGGGACTCGGACTCCGGGGAGGGACTCCTCTGAGCCCGCCGGCATAAACAAACCTTTTTTAATTCTTAGTTTGCTGAGTGCTGCTTGGTTCTTCTGAGTCCAAGGGCCAAAATCTGCAACATTTTGGTTCCCTGACCAAGAAACCCAACCGCACTGGCCCTTTGAAGCCACCAATTCAGGCACAATGCCGAGCCGCTGGGGCGGGCCCAGGCAACTGAGGAACTAGAAGGTGCACCCCGCCCCAGCTGGGCGGTCTCGGCCCGCTCGGCCAGCCCCGCTCCGTTGTTTTCTCCGGACTCTGAGTGGTGAGAACAAGGAGACTTGGCGGATCCGGATCCTCATCGGACACGGTAAGGCCGCGGCCCACGGTAGACAGGCCCACCTTAAAGGTGGACGGGGGGACTGATCACCTCCCGGGGCGAGCGCCCCTCAGGCAGGGACCACCAGGGAGGGCATGTTTTAACCTCTGAGAGCGTGTGTGTGTGTCTGTGTGGAGCTCAGAGACCTGTCTCTGAGCTTCCTGTCTGTGGCCCCACGGTGAAGAACTACGGGGTCTGAGAGGGCCCCAACCTGCGGTTCCGTAGCAACGTCATAAGGCATAACGGTGATTCGTCCCTCCGGGGGACGACCAGGCCCGGGGTTTATACGGGTACACCTTAGCCAAGACGCGCTGAAAGTCTCGAGAGAGACGCGGCCAGGCGGGCATCTGAGTGGTCTCTGAAAAGGGACACCCCATCCTTTGTCTGTCTTTGCGACACCGGCACAGTGGGTAAAACATGGCGTCAGGTCAGAGGAAGGCAACAGACCTTGAGACTATGTTAAAGAATTTCAGGCAAGGTTTTTCTGGAGACTATGGGGTGAAGTTGAACCCCGGGAAACTCCAACCATTCTGTGAGGCTGAATGGCCTGCCTTCGGAATATGATGGCCCTCTGAAGGGATTCTAGATGTCCCCACGGTCTGGCGAGCGTGGAATGCAGTGACGGGGAGCCCTGGGTACCCCGACCAGTTCCCCTACATTGACTCCTGGCTGGATATAGCTCAGAGATTGCCCCCATGGCTATGGTTCACATGCAATAGGCAGGGACAGGCCAAGGTCCTCCTCGCATCTTCCAAGAGGAGAGGAACAGACAAAAAGAAAGCCACAGAGACAAGTGAAGGGTCACCCCCCCCCATACGTACCACCCCCGCCTACCACTCCGCGGCTGCCAGAGACTCCGCCTCCTTCAGCTTCCCGTCCCCCCAAGGCACCGACTCCTAAAGATGCCTCCTCCCAAGGCCCAGCCCAGCCGCCTGCCGATGGTCCAACGTGCCTACTGCAAAGAAATGGGACACTGGAAAAATGAATGCCCCAATGAAAGAAGGAAGGGACGTCGAAGCCTCAAGTCCCAACAGGAGCCACAAGATGGAGAACTCATCGGACTGGTGGGGGCAGATTCAGACTGAAGGGGACCGGGCTCCATCCAGCTTGGCCCCTGGGAGCCCACAGTCAAAGCAAATGTGGAGGGCCAACCTGTGACTTTCATGGTAGACGCCGAAGTTGAGCATTCGGTTGTCACCTGTCCAGTAGCCCCGCTGGGCAAAGGGACTGCAATGTCCTGGGAGCTACCAGGGAAAAGAGTAATCCACTAAACTTTCTGCAAAGCTCGCACTTGCAAAATCAGGGTACATACGACCTGACATGAGTTTCTCTACCTCCCTGACTGCCCAATCCCTTTCCAAGTTAGGAGCCCAAATAACTTTTGAACAAGGAGGAAAAACTACTCTGAGCTTGAAGGGCCTAGAAGAAGATATTGCCCTGGTGATGGCTGTTTCGGTACCCTGAGAGGAGGAATGGACTCCCTTTTGCTCCTTGGAAGAGCAAGGTCACCCTTCCGAGTATCAAATCAACTTTCTCTTTGTATGGGCCAAAGATAACCCACCTGGGCTAGCAATGAATCAACCTCCCGTAATAGTTGGCTTAACCCCTGGGGCCGTCCCTCAATGCCTCCGCCAGTACCCCATTCCCCAGATGGCCTGACTAGGCATATAGGAACATCTGATTCACCTCAGAGAACACGGGATTCTCACTGAGTGCCAGTCCCTATGGAACACACCACTGCTGCCAGTCAAAAAACTGGGGGAAGGATACCAACCAGGGCAGGATCTCCAACTAGTCAACAAGGCTATGATAACCCTACACCTGGTGGTTTCCAATCCGTACACCCTCCTCGGACAACTTCCTGCCAGGGCCAAATGGTTGACCTGCCTGGACCTCAAGGATGCTTTCTTCTGCCCATGACTGGCACCCCAAAGTCAGCCTCTGTTTGTCTTTGAGTGTCAGGAGCCCAACACTGGCAGGGAGCTGCAACTGACCTGGACTAGGCTCCCGTAAGGTTTTAAGAACTCGCTGACATTGTTCGGGGAAGCACTCCCAGCCAACTTGGCAGCATTTCCCAGAGAGGGGACCCGGTGTACTCTCCTCCAATATGAGGATGATCTGCTTGCTGGGGAAACTGAGGAAGATTGTGTACGAGGAACACTAATATTACTGGAACTCCTGACTACCTGTGGGTACAAAGTCTCATGGAAGAAAGCTCAGATTTGCAGAACTCAGGTCCGATACCTGGGATTCCTCCTCAGTCAAGGAAAACAGTCCCCAGGACCTGAGCGGAAGGCAGTGCTAACCTCCATCGCTCAGCCAGGAACTAAGAAGGGCTTATGTGAATTCCTCAGAGCGCTGGTTTCTGCTGCATCTGGGTCCCCAGGTACTCAGCTTGTGACTGACCTCTGTACAATCTCTTAACGGGCCTGACCTGGGTTCCTTAAATTGGACTCAAGAGGCAAGGGACACCTTTCAGGAAATAAAGAGGTCCCTCAGGCAGGCCCCGGCCCTCGGCCTACCAGACATTGACAGGGACTTCAGTCTGTTTGTCCATGAGAAGGACAAGTCGCCCTAGGAGTGTTGACTCAAACAGTAGGGCCATGGCAGAGGCCTAGAGCATATCTATCCAAAAAGTTGGACTCGGTCGCCTCTGGGTGGCCACCTGCCTCTGTGCCTTGGCCGCCACAGCAATGTTAGTTCTAGAGGCAGACAAACTCACCCTGGGGCAGGAACTGCACGTAAAAGTTCCCCGTGCAGTCACCACCTTAATGCAAGACTAACACAGTATCGGGGGACGCTATGTGAAAACCCCCGCATCACCCTTGAAATTGTAAGGACTCTCAACCCTGCTACCTGCCTCCCTACTGAGGAAGGAGAGCCAGACCATGACGGTGAGGAGGTGACTGACGAGGTCTACGCCAGCAGGCTGGACCTCAAGGACCAGCCCATCTCCAACCCCGAACTAACCCCGTTTTGTGACGGGAGCAGCTTCTTAAAAGAAGGACAACGTCAGGCCAGGTACGCTGTAACTGCCCGGCCAGAAATCACTTCTAACCGGTGGTCAGCACAACGAGCTGAGCTGCACGTGCCAGCCCGAACCCTAGGGGAAAAGGACTAATACCTATACGGATTCCCACTACACCTTCGCTGCTGTTCACATCCATGGGGCCATCTGCAAGGAAAGAGGCCTCTTAACGGCGGGAGGAAAAACTGTCAAAAACAGGGAAGAGATCCTGAAACTTCTGGGTCATGTGGCTACCTAAGGAGGTTGCCATCATGAACTGTCAGAAAGGAGACGACCCAATCACAGAGGGCAATCGCTTGGCGGACAAGGCGGCCCCAACCGCAGCTCAACAGGCGCCCCCTAAGGAAAAGACTGTCCTCGTAGCACCCGCTCTCACCTTGGAAGATCACCCACCTCCCTGCACTCCAGAGGTGGACCAATGGGCAAAATCTGAGGGGGCTGCAAGACTTAAAAGACATTGGTGGAAGTTACCAACAGGACAAATCTTTGTCCCTGTGCTCCTCGGTCTCTCCTTAGTGGATGAATACCATCAATTCACCCACCGAGGGAAAACTGCCCTGGAAGCTCTGAGGAAGAAGCAATACCATATAAGTCAACTTTCTGCCTTACGTAACAAGATATCTAGTAGGAGCCTGGCCTGTGCCCAAAACAACCCCCAAACGGCACCCAGGGCACCATCTGGAGTACAAAGGACTGGAACCAGCCCTTTTTGAAGACTTAGAAATAGACTTTCCTGAAGTCCTGCCTAGCCGAGGCTGCACAAACCTAGTAGTATTAGTCTGGACATACTCTGGATGGGTAAAAGCTTTTCCTACGAGGACCGAACGGAGTAGAGAAATGGTAAAGAACCTGCTCCAGGAGATAATACCCAGGTTCAGGTTGTCAATTAGCATCCACAGTGACAATGGGCCGGCCTTCGTAGCAGAGCTTACCCAGAAACTGTCTCAGGCCCTAGGTATTAAATGGTTGCTCCATACCGCATATCGACCCCAAAGCTCAGGGAAAGTAGAATGCATGAACCGTACCCTTAAGGCCATTCTCACCAAGTTTAGCCAAGAGACTGGTCTCCCTTGGCTGGACCTTCTCCCTTTAGCCCTGCCTTGAGCCCGATGCACTGCCAACGAAGTGGGGCTCTCTCCCTTTGAACTAGTGTACAGGGGGCCTCCACCGTGCTTGGGAAGATTTACATCAGATAGGCCACCGGGACCTCTCCAAACAGCTTCAGGAGCTAGGGACTATCTTAACCCAACTAAGGGAACACACTCTGGAGCGGGTCCCTATACTGCTCGGGACACCAGTCCACTCCCATAAACCCGGGGGCACAGTATGGGTAAAGGACTGGAAAAAGGAGGCTCTGCAGCCACAGTGGACGGGCCCCCACACAGTTATACTAACCACACCTGCTGCTCTTCAGGTAACCGGAATAACTCCTTGGATACATTATTCTAAGGTCAAGAGAGCCGACCTTCTAGATAACCAGTGGACAAGCCAGCTGAACCCACAGAATCCACTCTGCCTCTGCATAAAGAGGTAGAGCCCCGATGAGTCCATGTGACCTAGGTGTTCTCATAACTAGTAGCCTGATCTCTTTTGTATTAGGGATTGGACTGGCAATCGTCTCCTCAAGGAGCTGGACAAACTTTCAGCAGTTGCTGTTGACGATCTTCTGGTCTTTTGTAGGCCTGCTTGCCGCCCTCATTTACCTCCTTCCTCGGACACCAACGACTGCCAGCTGGACCCTGACCACCAGATAAGGTCCGCAAGCCCTGCTCTGATCTCTCCGTGGGCCGATTGGTCAACGCATGGCTGAAGCTTGAGGATGGCTCCAATCAAGGCGATCATCATTCTAGGACTCATACGGACTGTTTTCTCTGCTTCGGGACATTGGGAATTCCAGGTTATTCGGACATGGGGGGATGAAGGGATAGTTAATGCCACTCGGTGGGATGGGCACCGCCACCCTGTTACCCTCCAATTTGATGCTTGTGGGGTAATGGAACCCAAATCATGGACAAATTGTGGTGGGCTAGGATGGGAGCGGTATTATGCTACACAACATAAATACCTCTGTTTTAAGTCAAGGCAGAAGGGTGACTGCGATAATATAGGAGAATTCTACTGTCCCTACTGGAGTTGCCCCCACGCCCATTCGAGGGCTCTAGGCAGCGGAGTAAGGCTCCTTAGGCCCCCGGCAAACTGCTCCCTTGGTCACTGCAACCCTATTGCCTATGACATCAGGGACCCAGGGGACCCCAAGTGGAGCCAAGAGGTGATAGCTGGGGTCCGGATAGATGGGAAAGGAATAGATCCAGGAGCTATCATTAAGATAGTCAAGTCCTGGGTAGTCAATCCTACCTCTTGCCTGAGGCTCAAACCCCACAGTGCCGCAGGAACCCCTCCCACAGTTCGTCTCCACCCTTCTTGCCCCCTCCAAACATGGGGCCCTCTTGAATTCCCACTCTGGGAAATTGTCAATGCTACCCATCAACTTCAGCTAGTAGCCAACCCCTCCCTAGGGTCCGACTGCTGGCTTTGCACCTCTGTGACTACCTGGACCTATATAGGCCTTGGAGTAAATGGTATCGTCACCCCCGAGCATTCTGGCACTGCCTGGCCTGTCTGGCCCTCAGTAACGTCGGTTGGTAATGCCAGCTGTGTACGAGGTACAGGAACCCAGCCTAATGTAACTGCTAATTGCACCCAAATCTGGCAGCTAAATCCCGATACCTTGTACCGGCCCCCAAATGGCACGTATTTCTCTTGCTCAGATGGAGTGTACGCCCGACTCAACGGCTCACGGTGCAGCTTATGTGCTATAATTATCTTACTGCCTAACCTCTCAGTTGTCCCCAGCTCTGATGTAACCTACCTGGCGGAGCCAGTCGGGCCCCAAATTCGCCAAGCACCCATATTAATATTGCTGCTGGCAGGAATCGGGGCAATAGGGGGAATTGCCTCTGGAGAAGCCGCAAAAGGCGCAGCTAAACCTCAATTCTTTCAACTGTCCACTCAGATAGATACAGACCTCAGTGCCTTAGAGAGTGCTCTAAAGACACTCCAAGATCAGGTAGACTCACTGGCAGAGGCTGCTCTGCAGAATAGAAGGGCCCTCGACCTGCTTACCACCAGCCAAGCGGGCACGAGTCTTTACCTTAAAGATCAATGCTGTTTCTATGCCAATAAGTCTGGAGTCGTACGAGAAAACCTAAGCCAGTTGTGTGCTCGAATCCAGAGGCGTTTAGCAGAAAGGGAGCAGCAAGGAACATGGTGGAACCCTTTACGATCCTGGGGTTCCTGGCCGGTACTGCTCCTTGGGCCCCTGGTTGGACTTATCTTTGTCCTCATACTGGCACCCTGTGTTCTGAGCTGCCTGTCAAATTTAATCTCAGAATGGGTAGAGGCCATCAAGCTTCACGTGGACTGCCGCCACGCATATGAACCCGTATCCCAACAATATGATGTGTGATGCGACCCAAACACAAGTTAAGGGCGCATCGAATTGGGTAATGTTATGGGAAGTGTAAAGGAATCTAAGATGGCTACCTCGTCCTGGAGGAACTTTTCCTAACCTTCGTTCCCGGGACCTTACCTTTCCTGTGTGCGAATCAGAAGATCGCCAGGTATGCAAAAGTGATCAATGTATAAACCTACCTGCCCACCTTTGTTCGGGGCTCAGACTCCGGAGGGGGACCCCTCTGAGCCCATTGGCATAAATAAACCTCCTTTAATTCTTAGTTCGCTGAGTGCCGCTTGGTTCTTCAGAGTACACGGGCCAAAATCCGCAACCAAATTGCTGTTATGTTGCTTTTTAAAAACCAGAGTATATACAAAAAATGACTCTCCAATGAGAAGGGAAGTTTACTCATTTATTTTCTAGCCGGCAGCTTTTCTGTCTCCATCGAGTCTGTATATTTTCTTGACATGTGCAAAGCTCAGAGAAAAGTCCAGAGCTGCTTTTGAGCTTTTACATTTCTCCAAAGGGTGGTAGAATCCAGAATCCCTGCAGATCTTGGTTTTCTTAATAGGCTAAAAAAAAGGCCACGTGCATAATATTCCAGTCTCTTAGGGATAAACTGTAAACTATTCGGTCTATGCTGCACTGGGTGAAAACAAGTTGTATCAGACTGGGATTATGAAACTCGATCAATCTGCTTAATGACTTCACCAAAGAAATATTAAACAGAGTCCAGTCTCATAATTCATTACACTTAAATAAGCTGCAAGCATCTTGCACTCTGCTAGCACCTGACGATTTACAAAACACTTTCATGTTCTTTGTCTCCTTGTTTGAACAAATACTGATCCTCCCTCACCAGAGTCCAGTGAGGCGGGCCAGGGGCCATGAAGCAATCTTGGGTTCGCCCTCAGAGTTCAGTGAGCCTCAGGAACCAGTTGCCTCCTGGTGTAGGAATGAGCTCCGCAGAACCATTCTCATCCCCGCGGGAGCTCGGCCTAGGGTCACAGCGCCTTCCTGATGAAGAGGTTGGCTCTGCGAACCTCTCGCCTTTCGAATCTAGACTCACTGCTCATTTGCTGTGTGATCCTTGTGATCCTTTGTGTCCCAACTTCTCTGAGCCTCAGCTATAATTCAGGGCTAATGATACCTTCCTTGTGAGAACTGAAGGACATATGTATGTATCAGAATAGCCCTTCAGTAAACAGCAGCTAGTCCCTGATTGGGATATCCCAAATCGGTTTCTGTGTGTCACTGCACTTAGCTCTCTCTAAGGAGAGACGGCCCCAGAAGACACCCCACCAGCCCAGACCTTGCCTCCAGGGTAGGCAGCAGGGAGGTGAACCTGCTGCCTCAATCTTCTGTCTGCCCAGCCAGACTCTACAGGAGACCTCAGGACAAGGTCTCACTGGAGCAGACCCAGACTTGTCCCTGGGGGCAGACTTCTGGCTGTGGAGTGGGGGTCAGCCAGGGTCCCACCCTGTCCTGGCTGGAATCTCTGCCCCTCACTCCCAGACCAAGCCCAGGGGCCCTGGATGGCACATCTGGAGACAGGCTTGGCTTCCTGGCTGCAGGAATGCTGGGTTCAGGGCCTGACGCGGGGCAGAGGAGGCTTGGACTCACCCTCAGGGGCCTCCTGAATCTTGGGGAGACCATCACTCTGACCTTTGTTTGTTTGTGCGTACCCACGTGGAAATAAACATGGCAACAGGAGGTAAAGCTGGCAGCCACGTCCGAGATGCCCTTGGCATGCTCTCTCCGCTTTGTCCCCTCCCTAGCTGCCCAAAGCTGCTGCTTCACACATGCCGGCGAGTTGCCTGGTTCCCGGAGGTGTGTGAGTGAGTGGAAAAGCCTTGCACAGAGACCCGTGCTGGTCACACGGGTGGTCTGTTTCACAGGAGGAAGAGTCCTCTGTGAGAACTTACCACGCGCCGGGCCTTCTGCAAAGCCACCAGCACATCTACCCATCTAATTCTCATGGCCGTCTCATGACAGTGTTCTTAGTATCCCCACTTCGCCAGTGAGAAAACTGAGGCTCAAGGAGTAGTTGCTGAAAGCTTCGGAGATCAAACCGACCGGCTCCAAAAGTCACGCTCTTTGTATTACAAGAGGACTGGAGTTATTGCCGGTGATTCTGCCTATGGCCACTCAGAGTCGGAGGCCTCTCAGGCTGGCGGAACAGGAAAGGAGCCTGGTTCTTATGCAGCCTGGACCTGTGGTCGGGGCCACATTCTCATGGCTTTTGAGAAACAGAGCCAACTCTGGGCAAACATTCTCTTTGCTTCCCGACCTGGAGCCTTGTGGTTCCCAAAACTGCCGGTGGGCTGTCCCCAGACCCATACCTCTTCCTTGGTCCTCGTTCACTGGGGCAAATTCAACCACCCCCAGCGTCCTTGTCTGATGGACCGTGGGGAGAGCAGGGTCACCTGCCATGCCCAGAGTCCTCTGCTGGCGCCTGAGCATCCTACCTGTTTATGCGGAAGTCAGACAGCTCGGCTGCGCTCCTCCCGCCTGCCCTCAGTCCCCAGGGCCACCCACGCCGGTCAACATGGCAACAAGAGTCACCCGCCCTCATTATCTGGCATCATCCTGCACTCAAACATCTCTCCCTCACAGCCAGATAGACGCTGAGACATTCGAGCTTTGGGCTCCAGCTGGGAGACCAGGTTATTCTATCTGTTACTTTCAGAGCAACTCTGTCCCTAAGGATTCACTGAGGCCTCACTGCCCAAATGCCCCAGTGTGGCCTCATCAACTTCTCTGGAGTCCTGAAATTTGGCCATATCAGTTATGCTTCTTTTTAATCCACCTTTTTCTAGAAACCACCTAATGCATAGTAGACCCTACAATATGACAGCTAGCGAAGTTATTTACTTTGATATTTTTTGAATGCGTGCAATACAAGGTCAAATTAATTTTTCAAAAATAGGTGCTGAAGCCCAAACTGTGGTCTTGAAATGCCATTTACCCCCCGAAACTAATGAGGGCTTCTTAGAGAAGAGGCTGGTTCCAGGTCTGGGCAGGAAATGTACCTATAGCTTCTTATATCACATAGCAAGGAAACCACTGAAGACTGCTAGGGCCTATAGACTGGATGGTGATGTTGAATCAATGCTGAATCAGTGCGGGTTTGATGAAGTACCAGCCCTGTTGGGGAGACGCACATAACGAGGACCAGGGGGCAAGCCTCTCAAAAATTAGGCAACCCTAGGAGCTGACGGAAGCCTCCGGCCAGCACGAAGCCAGGGCCCTCGGTCCTTAATTTCAAAGAAATAAATTCTTTCAGCAACTGGAGTGAGCCTGGAAGCGGTCTTCCTCAGTCAAGCTCCCAGATAACGACACGTCCCTCTTGGCACCTGGATGGCAGCCTTGAGATCCTGAGCAGAGGACCCAGCTAAGTTGTGTCCTGACTCCCGGCCTGCGGAAACTGTGAGATAATAAGTGTGAATTGTTCGAAGCTGCTCAGTTCGTGGCACTATTGTTACACTGCAATAAAACACTACTATAGTCGGGAACAGCCATGTCGGCCACAGGCCGCAGGGTAGGGAAGACAGCATGCTCCTCCCCGACCCTACTCTCATCCCAACATCCGTATTCCCAGCTATGCAGACACTGAGGGCCATGGCTCAGACCCAGGGATGTGGGAGGAGATGAGAAGAAGCTCATGTCTCCTCAAGCCCCCTTCCCCTGGAGGCTGTCCCCTCGCCCCTGCCACACAGCCTTTCTAGACAAAAAGAAAGAAAGCAGAATTGTTCCTCATGGACAGGAAGAAGCCAGGAGCTGCCTAGAGACTGGCAAGTGGGCCAGACCGGGGCAGACTGTACGTCTGTGACAGGTCAGCTCATCCGCTCTCTCCAAGGCGAAAATGACCGGGCCACTCACTTGTAAATTTCCTGGGCAAACGGGGCCTAGCTCTACGGAGGGACTAATGGGGTTGGAACCACGAAACAGAAAACGCCAAAATAAGCAGGAGCAGGTGGAGGCCGAGAAGGCTGGGGGACGGGCTTGTTGTGTTTTTGTCTGAGGAGGGAGAAACCACTCGGACGCCTCTGGGCGCTCTCCCACTCCGGGGTCCACCGGCCTCGGTGGTCCCTCCCCGTTCCTGCACTATGCCAAGAGCAGTTCCGCCTCGGGGCCTCCACCCTTGCTGTCTCCGCAGCCGGCGGCACCCACCCTCCAGGCCTTCACAAGGCTGGTTCTCTCTCTGCTCCAAAAGGAAAAACTTGCCAGTTCCTTAGAGAGGCCTCCCTGACGCCCTCCCAGCTCCAACATAGCTCTATTAGCAGGTTTTATTCTTGTCGTCATCTATCTATTTAGTCTTTTCTTTGTTCTGTGCCTCTACTTGTCTCATGAGAATGCGAAGTTGAGACTGTCTCATTCAGAGCTGTTCCCTTGAGCACCTAGCGCAATGCCTGACCCCAAGCAGACCCCAATGACTGTTTATCGAATGAAGGAGTCCTCAGTGGATGCGGTCCCCATTCAAGGTGCTTCTCCTCTGTCACGGTACCTCACCGGAGGCACAGCGAGGCACACAGGCCGCCGACTCTGGGGTAATTTCGCAGGTTCTGAGCAAACTGTTGGGCTTTGAAGCCTGTGTCTGCCTCTTCCTATGTGACCTTGAACAAGTAACTTATCCTCTCTAAATCTCTGCTTCCTCATCCGTAAAACACAATAATAATAAACCTACCTTGTAGGCTAGTACGAGATTTAAAGGAGATTAGTGCAAAGATTAGCCCGAAGACTGAAGAAAGAGCCCAAACGTGGGGAGTGTTGGGGGTCAGGAATCCAAATGATTTGTCTGTACATTTTGGGGTAAAAAAATGTAAAAACAGTATTTCCCAGGAATAGATGAGAAAACGGAGGGTTGTCAGTGGGACCTACCCAAAGCTAAATATCTAGTAAGAGACAGAAGAGGATTTACCCCTACGGCTAGATCAGCATGCCTCCACAGCCCATGCCCTTTCTCCGGAGAGTCAGCTCTGTGCCAATAGACCTCTGCCCCTGCCTTTTCTGAGTTAATGGGCTGAGCGAGGGCTTGGCCAAGTTTCAGAAGGAAAGCTGGAGAAACAAAGCCATCTACTAGCCCCCTCCCTGGACAGCTCTGGGGGAATTCAGGGCTGCCTGACAGAGAACAGGTGACGGCCAATGACCCCTTCTCGGCAAGGGGGAGACTTACCTGGGAAGTCTGAAGTAAGCAGGGCCAGGGTTGGAGAGCATCTCCTGGCCTTGACTCCAGCCGCATGCCTTTCAGGGACATTATGGGGAGAGGGGGTGAGTTTTGTCTCTCTGGATCCCAGAACCACCTTTCCCTGATCTGAAGATGGGATGATGAGAAGAGAGGAGGCTGTTGAACACACTTAATATGTCGAGCCAGACACTCTGTCGTGTGCATCATGTGAGGTGTGCACTTTGAATCAACTTCAAAGAGGTTCAGTGGTTCACCCGCGATCACAGAGCTGGGAAACGGCAAAGCCGCGCCTCCGAATCCAAACCCTCCACGCCACACTGCTTCCACGTGGGGCCCTGGGAAGCCTGCATTAGGGGCAGTGCGGCGAAGCCGTTGAGGGTATGAGCGCGGTGTTGGGCAGCCTGAGTTCGAATGCAGCCCACCACTTGCCAGCTACACAATCTGGGGGAAATTATTTAATCTCACTGTCCCTTAGTTTCCTTTTCAGCATTTTTCATAGCACCTAACTACGTAGGGTTGTGTAAGGATTACATAAAATACAATATATAAAACATGGAACTTGGGGTCTGGGACATGGTGAGTGCCCAATGAAAGCGGAGCGATTATTATTGGACTGTACGCTGCATTGAACATGGCTTTCCCAGGGTGTCTGGATGGTGATTCCAGGTGCAGAGAGAAACCGGAGTGATGGAGGGAAGGAAAGAGAGAGGGTGGAACCCTCAGAACTAGCTGCATTTCAACTCATGAAGCTTATCATGCCGGGAATAAAACAGCATCAGCCACCACACACCCTCACAGCAGAGTCACGCTGTCGGAACAACCCTGTCTGGTGGGTGCTATGACTTTTATTTTGCAAGAGAAAGTCGAAACTCTGAAAACGTAGGTCCCGCCCAAGTTCGATAGCAGCGTGGGAATTGCAGCTGGGGGTCACGGTCGGTTACTGACCACCTGCAGAGGGGCAAGACTTGGAGGGCAGCAGGGCCTGCAGGATGGCCTATATCAGCGGTTCTCAAACTCGAGCAGCAGAATCCCTTTGGAGGACCTGTTAAACAGACTGCTGGGCCCACCCCCACCCCCCGTTTCTGATTCCATAGGTCTGATTGCGAGTTGGTCTCCAGCCCAGTGCCCTCTAATTGTGAGCAGCAGCGACATCTCGTGGTCAGGAGACAAACGAACCTGGAGCTCCCTGTGAACCTCCCCCACACGGTGCCCATAGGCCCAGGATGATGCCAGGGCAGCACCGCCCAGGTAGAATCTAAGAGGCTCCGTCCTTCATTTTACCCTAGAAACAAGGGGGTCTAATCTTGTTTCCCGAAACCTCCAGCTTCATTTCATCCTCGTTTTTGTGAATAAGTTCCTTCTCTGGTCCTTCCGCCGCTCAGAAAGGAAGGCCTGGGAACCAACGCCTTGAAGTCTCAGCCACAGATGGGATGGTTCTTGAGTCAGGAGGCTGACTTCTTGAACGGAGTGCCTCACTTAACAATCGCTTTCATGCCAAAAGAGCATTTGATAGCATGAACTATTAACCCTGATAAACCTGACATCGATCCTTGGCAGAATTTTCTGATGACTGTAGTAATGATCTGCGAACGTGTGGAGAAGGAGCCCTGCGGGCCTGGGCAGGGCCAATACGTATGTCCTCTACGCATGTCCTTCTCTTGGTAGACGGGGGTTGGGCAGCCGTGCGGGTGTCGAGCAACATTGGGACTGTGTCTGAAAGGCCTGGGTTTGATTCCCTCCTCTGGCGCTGAGCTGTGAGGCTTCAGCACCTCACCTCAGCTCTCTGTTCATCCGGAAAATGGGGAAGCGGAAATAAATTACACCGAAGTGACCTGCGTGTGGAACTTTCGCTTCATGCCGGGAGAAGAAATTAATAATTAACCACCAGGTTAACGAGGACAGTGAGGCGCAGAGGGAGTGGGGTGCGGCCCCCCAGTCCGACTGACCCCAGAGGGAAGAGGGGCACAGGCGGCCCTCTGCAGGGCTCCCGTTGCTCTGCGCTGTGCTCTGCCCGGGGTTGTCACTGCGGCCTCGGCCGGCTTCCCCTGGTCCCTACATCTCCCAGGAACCCGCAGCCTGGCTCCCCAGCCAGCATCCTTCATACACACCTCCCGCGCCAGGTGCTGCTCCTCGGCGCCCTGCAGCTCACAGTCAGCAGGGGGCGCCTGCCAGGCGGGACCCAGGTGGTGCGACTGCGTGTGGAGGTGGCTGACGCCTGCCCACAAACCACAAACCCTCCCGGCTGCGATGACTAGGCCGGCTTAGCTTAGCCTTATCCTCCGACGCCCCACCCCCCTGCCCTGGATAGGCCCGATTTCAAAAAGTGTCCCTGTGAGGTTATCCAGGGAGACAAGGCCAAGAGGTGGAGAAGGCCAGCCTCTTGCCTAGCCTCACCCAGAGGAACTTTCTGGAATGATGGAAAGATTCTATATCTACGCTGTCCAATACAGTAGCTATTTAGCGCTCAAAACGCTCAAAATGTACAACTGAGGAATTTTTAATTTCCTTTTTTACGAATTAAAATTTAAAGTGCAGCAGCCCCGGTCATGGCACACCACCCCTTCAGCAGCCCCGCTCCCCAAAAAATTGCTCTGGAAAAGATCAGACGATTAGCTGATGTTAACAGCATGGAACTAATGCGGTGTAAAAGATGGTTCCCTCCGCCGGACTCAGGACCTGAAGCCAGAGAAACTGGCAGTAGGTTTTAGAGGGGCCGCTCCCAAGGTTTAAGGCTCCTTGGTGCCCAGGAGAGATTTCCTCATTCTGCTGTGGGACCAGACAACCAACCACCAGTGGAGATGCTCAGGAACCCCAGCGTCTCCCACCTCCGAACCCCAGGGGATTCTGCTTCCTCTGATTCCCCACAGTCGTGAAGTCCAAGGGGTCATTGAATCCAGCACCTACCTGCCAGCAGGTCAAAGGTCACTGTGCATGTTCAGCCAGGTTTCATTTTAAGTGCAGTGGAGGCTCTGATGTGACTGTGTAGGGCGGGCCGACCCCAGCGCTGTCCCTGCTTTGAGTGGAGAGGAGTGGGGTGGAGTGGGGGAGGATCCCCAGAATGCTGTGGTCTCGGGGACGGGGCCGTAACAGCAACCGAGACAGCAGCCCAGATCGACTGTGCCCAGAGCCCAGTGCCAGCAGGGTGCACATGTGCCCTCTTGATCCCTGCGCTTTTCCCTAGCGTGGCCCTTTGAACCCAGGGAGTGGCTGAGAGGGTGCGTGTGGGTCAAAGGGACAGGCAATGGGCATGAGGGCAGGAACTGGGGTTGTGGGTACTGAGAGAACAGCGTTCTGACCCCAGTTGGTCACTGCATACCGATGTGATGGCATATAACTTCTGCGTTATGTCAGTTTCCCCAGCTGCAAATGACACTAATATAGTAACAGACTGAGCTGCCTCAAAGGGTTGCTATAGGGTTCAAATCAGATAACAGATGTTCATTCACTAATCCATTCATTCATTAAATGTTTATTAAGAACTTGCCTGGAATAGGATCATCCATCTTCTCAGTGGCAGCAGAAAAATCAAGAAGGATCCCCGTGGGAGCCCCTGCCCATGGCGTCTTAAACACCAGACACTGGCAATTGTGCACACTGGCTCAGCACCAGCCTCCCTTAAACTGTGTGAGATGAGGCCCACGTAGGGGAGGAGGAGGAGGAACAGAACTGGAGGGAGTAAGGGAGGAAGGCGCTGGAGGGAGGAGGCTGGCTCGCCCAGGCGGCTCCATCAGGCCCTGTGAGCTCACTGGCAGCTGCTGGTCCAGGCAGTGCTGGACTGGTTTCTCCTGGAAGCTCCTGGAGAATTGTCGAGCTGGGCGTGACTTGAGAGCCCCGTATCTGCCCAGCCAGCTCGTGGGCGTCTCAGCGCTGGCTTCTCGGATTCTTGCCTCCAGTTCTTCTCACTTCTTCGCTCTTGGCCTCACTGTCACTTTCTCCCTTACCTGTCTTCCTTGGCTTTGGGGATGAGGGTTTGGAAATGGAGAGGCCTGTGGAAAACCCCACCTAACAGTTCCCTTTAGGAACCAGCGGACTCCTCATTCTGGGCCTGGGCTTCCCGAGGCCTTTCCCTCTGGCAGAAATTCGGCCAAGAGAGCCTATACCAGCCTCGCCTGGTGGTACCATTCAGGCAGCTGAAGAGCTGGGCCAGGGAGAGAAGGCAGGGTTCTCTCATCAGAGGCAGGCAAAGTGCTGGGGCCCCTGCAGGCCGTGAATACTGAACCAGGCTATGTGGTCAAAACAAGCTGGGGCCACAGAAGCCCGAGGTAACAGGTGGTCAAAGGGAGCAAAGATGGTATGGGGCAAGCCTTGTCCCTGGTACAGAGGTGGTTAATACGCTGTCTCTGACAGAGGCTGACACATCAGCCTGACGTCCCAAAGTATAGACTCTTGACTTGTGATATTTCTCCCATCAGGCTGGGAGCTTCCCAAACACACCTCCATGTTTCCTCTTCATCTCATGCCCTCGACATGTCTCGTAACAAGTTTGATCTTTTCGAGTTTGATCAGCACTCCCTGAACACCTGCACCCGTGGGCCAAGCCTGCTCCTAGGCATCCTGAGTGGCTCGCCAAGCCAGTCTGGGCTCCAGTTCTACCAGTTAGCAAGCTCGGCCTCCTGGACATGCAGTGTTTGGAGAAGCTCAAGGGCAATTTCTATGAAACTAGGCAAACATCACTCTCTACCTCCTCCTCAAGTTCTGGGACATGCGTGGACCCAGAATCCCTCTCTCTGGATGTTCAGATGAGCCTACTGGTTTCAGCTGGAGGTCAACCAGTCAGCATTACGGAATAAGTGCCTACCGTGGGCAGAGCTGGGTGCTCAGTGTGTGGTAGTCATCTTTCATTTTGTCTGCTCACCATCCCATCCCTCCTATTCTAGCCCGCCTACCTGTCTGTAGGCTGTGAGATTCCTATAGGCCCCATCACAGGAAGTAAGCACCTGGTCCAGGCCTGGCCACTAAGAGATTTCACCCCACCCCCCACCCCCCAAACCTGGCCATAGCAATCAGCGTGGGAATCTGAATCAAGACTTTTGCTGGAAATAGTCGGGGGGAAAACCCTGTCCGGTAGAATACATGAACTTAGGCCTGCTGGTGGCATCCTGCCCCCACGGGAGGAGAGCCAAGGCAAGGGACAGAGAAATATGTCTTCGATTCCTGAGGATTTCCCTTGAGCTCTGAGAGCTTCTGTGCCTGGAGTTGGCAAGCTATGTAAGCATCCACACTTCCTTTTTTGCCTAAATTAATTTCGGTTGCATTTTCTGCCGTTTGGAACTAGAAGAGTGCTGGCCAAAACGAGGAGAGGAGGGCGTAGAGACAAGATAAAGAGAGGACGTGAAATGGTGTTCGCCTTCAGAAAGGTCCCAGGATGGGAAGAAATAGTTTGCATTCTTGGGTGACTGAATAACATGATCTTTCACTGTGTGTGTGTGTGTGTGTGTGTGATTCAGAAAAGTTTTTATACTTTTTATTTCTCTCCCAGGTAATACATAGTAATGACGAAAAATTTACTAAAAAAGAAAAAAAGAAGGAAGGGCATCCATATTCCACTTCCACTGTTATTCTTTTTCAGTGTGTTTAAAAATGGCAGTGAGGTCACATTGTACATACATACCACCTTAGTCTGTTTTTCTCCCCACGTGAACACGGTCACCTTTTTTAGGAACATATAAAAGAAACCATTAGGAGATAATGTTCGTGGCGCGACCAAGTTCACGTGCATCTCACCATGGAGCTTCCTATTTTGTTTCAGAAAGAGGCACAGGAAGTCACCTGTGGACAAAAAAAAAAAAAAAAAAAAAAAAAAAAAAAAAGCAGCGCTTTTTCTCCATCTCGTCATCTTCAGAGGAAGTCCAAGAAACAGCGTGTTCATCCATTTACTCTTTCGATGAGCAAATAAGCAAATACTTAGGTGCTTCCATGTGCCAGGCACTGCACTATGTGTTCAAGGTATAGTAAGCAAAGCCAGACATAGTCTCTCCTTTTGCGCAGCTTATAGGATGGTGAGGAAAAGTCACTCACCAAATACTTGCCGCACAAATGTAAAACATGAGCTGTGACAGGTGCTACAAGAACAAAGCACGGCAGGATTTGACCCACTCGGGAAGGCTTCCCCGAGGAAGCAAGATCTGGACTGGACTCTAAAGAAGGAAAAGGTGTTAACGAGCCAAGGAAGGGAGGAGAGCGTTTCACGCAGAGGAAGAGCGCAGGGAAAGCTGGGGAGAGTGCAGCGAGGGACGGAGTGAAGGTCCGGGTGGCCGGGGCGCAGAACGAGACGTAAGTTTTGTCTTTATCCTAAGAGCAGGAGGAAGCCACTGAAGTTTCCCCAAGCAGGTGTGTATGTGGCGTGACTAGATCTGTGTTCTGCGAAGGGCATATAACTGTATTGTGAAGGATGGATTGGATAGGACCAAAATGGACTCAGGTGTTTCAGGGAGATGGCCATCGCAGGAGCTGAGATGTGAAAGGTTAGGGTAGGTTGCATTAGGATGATGGCATAAGAAGTGGAGATAAGTGTGTGTTCGGGGGAAGTATTTAAGAGAGAAAATCAGCAGAACCTGGAAATCAGTTGGATATGGAGGGCGTGTGTGAGAGAGAGTTAGTCCAGGGAGATTAGTGGATTTCTTCTCGGCTTGCTCCAGTGGGTGGGTGGTGCCAGGCAGGAGCCAGGAAATGCTGTAAGTGAACAAGGCTGAGAACACTGCGAGTCTTAGACGCGATGAGTTGGAAGAACCTTCGAGACATCGAAAAAGAGATGTCAAGTAGGCAATTGTGTGTTTCACCCAGGAGCTCAGAGATAATATATGTGAGTCATCTGCAAATTGTGTGTGTTGACCCACAAAACGACCAGCTGGTGTGTGTTCTGACTCCAGCACTCGGCTCTTTGTCGGGCAAATCGTCGCCCTTTAGGGGACCCAGTGTCCCCAAGTGTTTGATGAGGGGTGGACCAAGGCTCCATCCAGCTCGAACATTCTCTGCGAGCATATGAGAATGAAGCATTGCCAAAACGCCCTCTCCTAAACCAGGAGAAAAAGTCTCTCAGTTTGGGGAGTTTCTGGTTCTGTTAGACTGGCTGTGATGTTCTTATTGTGACCTTGGCTGTACCTTCCCTGGACAGATCATGGACCATCCTAAGCATCCCAGGTTCCTGTTCTGGGGTAGGAAACCCAGGCCTCTTATCCTTGATTGAATGGAAGAATAAACTGCATAAACTGCATGGGGCAGGGTGAGGCAGATTCTCTGGGGAAGGTTAAGGTCAAAGGTATAAACTGTGGAACAAGAATACTTCTGGTCACAGACCCTCCAGGTTGGTTACTCTCCAAGGTTTTCCAGTTCTTCCTTTGCCCGCCCTCCTTTCTGCTCTCTGAACTCTTCTCAAAAGTGCATTGCTGGGTTTCCATGCCATGTTTGCTTATTTCACGAATGGCACACTTCCTGATGATGTCCCGGGTTCTATCAGCCTTTCCTGGCCTGAGTAGTGCATGGACTAGTATCTTCCTGGGACTGTCTGACACCCAACTCTCTCTCCTGGGTCCCAGCCAAAAGCTAAGAACCATGTCTTAGCTCTTGATGTATAAAATGAGCAAAATCCCATCCAAACCCTGGAGAAACCTCCCTTCCAATGGTTTTGAAATGTGACCTGGACTATTTTCCCTTAAATTCATTACCAGCCTCTACTCCATAGTAAAGCCTCTCTTAGCCTTTGAGTTTGTCCCAAAGATCATTGGGACACTCACTGAGAACTTGTTATATCCCAGTCTTGATGTCAAGCATGTCACATTTTTTTTTTTTTAATCTCATGTGATCTTCAAAACAACCCTTGAGATAGGCTCTCTTCCTCCCACCTTACTCTCGAAGGCCTGAAAGAGACGAAGTCACCTGCCTGAGTTCAAACAGCGGGGATTCGAACCCAGGTTTGGTCTGACTTGAAATGTCAGGCTCTACCCACTCAACTTCGCTCCCGTTTTCAGGATGGCCGAGTGTTTCCCGCCCAACGATTTGGTGTTGGCCACAGGAACCTTGTCTTATTCAGCCCTGTCACCAAGAACTGGGAACACTGCCTGCCAATATATTTGTTGAGTCAATCTGAACAAATGAAATGCTTTGAGCCTCCTATGTCCGCCCACTGTCATCAAGCACAGCTTTGGAAACTACCAGCTACAATGTGTCAATGATATAATCAGAGTGAATCTCTAGCTGGGGGCAGGGAGGGTGGGGATCCTTGGGGGATCCTCCAAGTTAAAGGCCCAAAGCAGCAGTTTATTAAGCCATCAGTAAACGGATAGAAACTTAAGTTTCTCGGTTGCATTCGAATGTCTTTTAGATCAAGGAGCCTAGTTCTGTGCCAGAACTTTCATTTGCCAGCAATCTTTAATAAAGGCAAAAAAAAAAAAGCTGGTTAGCAAACAATGAAGCAACACTTTCGGGAAGAGTAAATTGAAGCAAAGTTCATTATTTTCTAAACTCGCTGTTCTGTCGAGGACTTCCTTTGTTGCGTGGCTGTGCCCGAAGGCTCCCCGGCCCTCGGGGTTAAAGCCCACTCTTCTCCGCACACACCAGTCTGCACCGTGTCTGCTCTCCGCTCCCTTCCGGCCGTGCGGCCCACGTCGGGCTTTCTCCAGACTCGCGCCAGGCCCTGTCCCTGCTGCTCTCTCAGCTTGATTCTCTCCAGGCTTCCTCTTTGCCTGGGTGAATTTTATTCAGCCTGTAGAAGCTTCTTGCGTACCACCACCGCCCCCTACTCCCCAGTAACATAACCCAGCGGTTTCTTCTTGTCTTTATCCCACATTTCACCTACCCAGATACCCCACACATTCTAGTCTTCCCGAAACAAACTTAGCGCCCGTGCTGGTTTCAGGAAATAACATTGCAAGGCGATCGCTTTACCACCTTATCAAGTGGTCACGGCATCATTTACTGACCACCTGCTACGTGTCAGGCCTCTAACGTGTACCCTTCCTAAGCCCTGCAACCACCTGGCGGAGTAGGTTTGATCACTCCTACTTTAAAAAGAAGGGAGCCAGAGCTCAGAGAGTTTCGGTAACTTGTGAAAGAGCGCAGATTTAGAAGGAGGCGGAGCGGGATGTGGGCTCAGGCCCTTCTGTCTCGAAAGCCTGTCTACCTTTCCTAACTCCCAGACTCAAATCTCCCAAATCTCTGTCAACTCCAAATTCCAAACTCTAACGCAACAGAAAATGTGCTTATCAGCTGTGTGACCTTAGATAAGTGGCCTGGCTCCACTTGGTCTCCGTTTCGTCAAGTATAAAACGGGGGAGAGTGGGCTACGTGACGCTGAGGTGCACTGTGCAGCATCGCGATGGCATAATCGCACACATTAGGACAAGACGGCGCTTGGCCTACAGGCGAACGGCCCCGGAGCAGAAGCCGGGCTGGAGTCTATCAGGGGTTTCTCATCTGTGGACGTGCACGAAGCCTCGTGAGCACGTGCAGATCCCATCTACGCCTTCCAGCGCCTGCGAGTGTGCACGCAGCCTGGGAGTGTTCCAGACTGTGCCCGTGCAAAGAGTTCCTGTGGCCGTGCCAGGAAGCGAGGTTGTTTGTTTTCTGGCTCGGGAGATTGTCCCCTGCCTCTTCCAGACCGGCCTCTCCGCAGGCGAGTTTCCCAGGAGCTGAATCCACAGCTGGTCCCAGGCGCTCTTGCCAGGTCCGACCCGGCCATTCTCGGATCCCGGGTCCTGAGGCCCCACCGGTGCGCCACGCCGTGCCCAGCCTGCCACGCTTCCTCCTGCTGCCCCACGGGCCGCTGCCTGCTGCTCAGGCAGCGGAGCCGTTTTCCAGGAGCATAAGGCAGAGGTCTCTTTCCGGTATGGGACAGAGCGAGCCTGTCAGCAGCATGGCGGGAGGCTGGGCTATCAGTGGAAAGGTGCCCCGAAAGGCTAACAGGGCTACTACGGAGTCATGATATGTTCACGATAAACAAATCACGTGGATGACAAGAGAGTGAGCAAAGAAAAGCGAGAGAAAGAAAAAGTACGAAGAGGGAGTAGCCCCGACAGCTCAGGGTTTGGGATGAAATCTCTTCAGGGCACCGGAGGCCTGCCCAGGACTCTCTGGGATTAACCACCGTTGACTAATCAGAAGCCAGGCGGGGTTCAGGCAGCCTTGAGCCCACCGAGAGCCCACTCAGGACCCGGGTTCTCATTCGATCATGGGCCCAGCCAGCCACTGTGAATGCCCGAGGGAGGGGTCCCGATGGCCCCCTCCTGGGCACCCCACCGCCCCTTCCCCCCATGTGTCAAGGCTGTGGCTGGAGCAGGGCCAGCTGGGTGGGAGAGCAGGACCACGGAAGAGAAAGGTGTTTGATGTCAAGGCCTGCTTTGAAGCAGGAAAGGAAACTTCACAAGGATTCGGGAGGAGGCACCTCATCTGGCTTCCTTCCTTCCGGCCTCCATCTAGAAAAAAGGCCGGAGGAAACGTTTCTCATCCGACACCCTGTGCCTTCCACCTCCACCCTCCCAGCAGGGGACACCCCTTCCGCACAACTTCCCCTGCCCCTGGCTTTCTCACCACGGGGGCCCCATCCTCTGCTCAGACTCCTGTACGAGGTCCCCACCCGGACCAACCCCACCAGACCGAGCTGTGGTGGAGGGGGAGCCCCATCCACCTCTCTCCCGTTAGGGATGGGGGAGGCAGCACCTCAAGAAAGGAGGGAGAAGAAACGATGGGGCCTGGGGGACTCTCCCTGGGATATACTCTAGACATTACATGAAAAGCATGCAAATGTAGTGCGAAAATAACTTGCAAATTAGCCCATCTTCCAGCTATTTATCCTAGGCGTTCCCCCACCCCCCAGGGTCCCATGATCCTTTAGGTCCTGAAAAGGAAGGCTTTCTTATTCCCTCCATAGTACAGCCGGGGAGTGGGGGGGTGCGTTATTCTCCTCCCCCACCCCCATCCTTCCCCTTTCTCACCCCACCCTACCCCACCCCACCTACTGCCTCTGCCTGAGCTTCTGTTGGTCTTTTGAGAGACCTGGTGACTGCTGCTTTGGCTGTGGCACCTCCAGGAAGGGACCTCTTTGTCAGTTCAGACCTTAAAACAGTGCTCCGGAGGAGCAGAAAAGGAGGGGCCTCAGCTGCATGTCCATTCCAAGTTTTACACCCCTGGCCACTTTGGGGAAGTCTGAGGACTCCCCTGGCAGAGAGTGCGAAGAGTGTACTTCGCCTGGGGCGTTGGGGTGGGGCACTTCACTAGGCCAGACCCCTATTATTATGATGACTTCTACTGCTTACGTCAAAGCCGTTTTATCCTAGGGAAGGAGCCCCTGGAGGCCAGAGTGGGATGCATGATAAAGAAGCAGGAGAGGAGTTGGAGTCTGGTACCCACCACGGGATGTACAGAGAAATCCAGCACCGTGTGATACACGCCCCAAGTGTATACAATTTTTGTTTACCAAAGCAAAACAAAAGAACTGAACTGAAATAATCTACCAAGTTTAGAATTTAGCTTGGAGAGTTAAATGTAAAGGAATTGCCTACAGCTACCTGAGTCAGCTTCCTAGGCACTGGTTCTTTTAAGTGAGCAGCCTGGGGCTCTGCTCCCGCTGGGAGCTGTCTCAGGGCCACCGAAGAGGCATGAAAATGGAGATTTGTCTCCCTGTTCTCAGAGTGCCAGGCTGGTTGCCTCTGCGCCCCCCATACCTGGTCCATGACTGACCCCCCAGCAGTGCAAGTTCACTGGGGTCCTGCCTCCCCCCCAACCCCTTCCTGGAACTGGAAGGAAGGCCCCGTACCCACTGCTTCCCAAGCTTGGCCTGGACTTAGCTGGGCTTGGCAACAGCTCTAGGGTAGGGAGGAAGCCCAGCGACCCCTGAGCGTGATTCAGCATTGGGCAAGACCTGCTTCGGTCAATTTTAAAGTCTCTGTAGCCAAGGGAAGGAGCTTGGCCTGGGTCTCCAGCCTACTCCGAGGCCCTCCGGTGGGAGGAATAACCGAGAATGCCAGGCCTGGAGCCTTGGGGCGAGGGTCCCAGACTCTGCCCATAACAGAGTCCAGAGGGAGCAGAGAGTGGAACTCAGATCTGCCCCTAACTGAACACAGCACTCATGGACAGTTGAACCTGTGGCTTCCACACTAGTCACACCTTGCTCCTGGCCTGGCCTGTAGAAGAGGAGACAAGTGGCTCTAAGTGATCTTCATCTCAGCACAATGTGACACCAAGAAGAATTCCATGCCCCAGCCCCGAGGGGCTTCTCTCTTCCTCCCAAACACTTTCGTGAACAGTGACTCTGCAGCCTGCTTTGGTTCCCGCTCTTCAATTCATGTTACTGTGATCCTTTCAGTCTCAGCCTCAGTCTTTCTCTGTTCATTCTCAGGAAAGAGAATACTGAGTCTGCAAAATGTCTCGATAGAGTCAGGCAGATGGCCTCCCCGCCCCACACCACGGCCTCCGGGATCAATCCCGGCCGCGGATCCCGGGGAGCTCCGGCCTCCCCTCAGCGGACTTCTCACTCCTGGAGAACGAGCAGCGTTTGTGAGGCCATTAGGTGCCTCGCCTGTTTAATCGACAGAACATCACGAGGAGGTGTGGGCTCCTACCAGCCCCATTTTACAGACAAGAAAACTAAGGCTTGGAAAGCTCCAACATCTTGTTCCGGGCCTGGCTGTTAGTACAGGACAGAGCCAGGACTGGAAGCAGGGCTGGCTGACCCCCTAATGACCTCTCTGGGCTCCTTTCAGCTTCATTCTCCCCACATGTCCCTGGGTCTCAGTGGAGAGGCGAGCCCACCAAGCAAGGGACACAGTGACACACTGACACATTACAGGTAACATCACAGCATCGTGTCACACCACGTCGCGGCAACAGCGGGGCGAGCGTCCCTGGAAGACACCTCTTCAAGTGGATTGGGGCAGTCTCCTCTTCCGTCCACCCCTCTCCATCATCCTTCCCTGTCTGGTTACTGTTTTCTCTGCCAGGAGTCCAAGTATTTTAGTACTTCAGCCTTTTCAAGGGGGCTACAGGCATCATGGAACACCTCACCCACCTCTCCTCTCTTCTGGGGACCAGAGTGTTTGACCCATCTCCTTGAAGCAGTTATTAATGCTGATAGAAGGGGGGAAGGAAGGAGCTGAGTAGGAGGCATGAGACCAGATTCTTCTGTGGTAGGTGCATTTTCAGCCATAAATTCATTCTAGAATAAATAGCACCACCCACCTTTTATTTGTGGTTAGATTGGAGATGTCACCTTGACACCAGCCTAGCCTACTAGGGCATCATGGAGCAGTTCTCAGAGCACCTGGACTGTCTCATGGGCCGACTGTGGAGAAGCCCTACCCCACAGAACACCCCCAACCCAGCCCACTGGCACCCCCAACCTCCCACCCCCAGACTCCCTGGCTCCGCAAGGAATCCTTGATTCTCTATGAACCAGTGAGAGCTTCACCAGGACATGAAGATCCTGGCTCCAACACCCAATGTTTCAGTCCAAACTTGTGGGAAATGATCAGGGAAGTTGGAGGGGGATAAAGCATCATATTCTCGACCTTGAAAACGTCCCAAACTCTCATATATTGCTGGCGGAAGTATAAATTGGTACAATCGGGAAACGTTTTGGCAAATCTACTAAAGCTAAACATAAGCCTACCTAGCAGGGCAACTTTTTATGGATAGTCAACAGAAATTAGCACTTGCACTCACCAAAAGACGTGTAAAGAGTGTTCATCGTAGTTTTATTCTTAATAGCTCCAAGTAAAATGACCCAAATGCCCATCAATAAGAGAATGGATAAATTAACCGAAATATAGTTATATATGCTGTGCAGTAGTGGAGAATGAACTGCAACATAGAGCAACAATCATGAACCTCCCTGACATGCTGTTAAGCAGAAGAAGCCAGACAAAAAAGAGTACTTACGATGTAATTCCATTTCTATGAAGGTCAAGGACATGCGAACTAAGATACAGCAGTAGCCTCTGCCTGGGGAAGGGTGTTTTCTGGAAGAATGCATGAGAAAGACTCTGGGGTGTGAGAAATACTCTGTATATTTATCTGAGTTGGGGTTTCATCAGTTTATACATATGCTACATATGTAAAAATCCATCCGGCATTTGAGATGTGTAAACTTAATTACGTAAATTATCTCCCCCCCCCCATAAACAACTCCAAAAAGAAGGCAACAAAATAGTAGATGGTTTAGTTTGTTTGTTTGTTTGTTTGTTTCTGGTTGATTCCACTGCTGGAAAAAAAATAGCTGGATGGTTCAAATCTACCCCAAGTCCATCCTACTGCACCTCAACGCTATTTCATCATATACGGCTCAGGTAGAGAATAACTGTTTCCCAATGTTTCGGCTAAGGTAGAGACTGGCTAGACTGGCTTCCTATGTGTGTACGCGTGAGCACTTGCATGTGTGCATGTTTGCATGTGTGTATGTTATATTATGTTCAGACAACCAGCTGCCAGAGGAAAGGGATTGTGTGTGTGTGTGTGTGTGTGTGTGTGTGTGTGTGTGTGTGTGAGAGAAAATCCCCTTAACGCTGCACCGCCCACAGAGAGATCTATTTCAACAAAATTTACGGTGCGACTACTATGCGCCACAGACTATTTTGGGGACTGGGGACATAGCAATAAAACAAACAAAAACCCAGCTCTAGCAATACCGATCAAGGCCGCGGACAGTGGGCACAAGACAGAGGAAAGCTCTCAGGCACACCCTGCGTCCTCTGGGCTTCACCTTTTCCACAGCCGCTCCGCTCTGGGCTGGAAAGAAGGGGGAGACATGCACCAATGGGTCTGCTACCAGAGCTGGCTCACTGACCAGCCCTTGCAAAAATGCCTACACAGGGTTGTAGCTGGTCTGCGAGGTACTGGTCTCCTCAGAGCAGGCAGGGACAATACCCAAGATGTCAGGTTGGGAAGGAGGTTTCGCGAGCCACAGAGTGACCCATTTTGTCTGATTCTTCATCTTACCACCTCTTCTCCATGTCACGGCAGGCAGGTGGGTTTATCCTCTGAGCCTCCTTTTTCTCATCGGTAGAATGGGATGGCCATACCTGCCTCAGAGGACTACGTGTATGGATTCGATGAGACAGACAAGTGCTTGCTTAATGCACAGTAGTTGTGAAATAAAGAGTAGGTATTCAAACTAGTTAGAGAGAGAGAACTTACACATCCCACCTCCCACTCCAACCTGAAGCATGCTTGTTCTCACTTCCTCAGCCTTGCGCACAGCTCCTCAAACTCCTACATCCTTTGCCAAATCAGGACACTTCCCACCTTCAAACCCCAAGACATGCCTTCTTCAGCAAGCCTTTCCCAAGTATCTCGTCCCTTCATGGCAAACACCGCCACCTCAGACCTCCGCACCTCAGCTGCTAGTGGAATCTGCTCTCGTGGTTGAACTCTCCTAGTTTTCCTATCAGGCGAGGGGGTGCTTGTGGCCAGGGGCACCATCTCCCGATAGTATTAGCATCCGGGCACCAGCCAGTAGGGAGCCCTTCCTGCGTGGCCTTCATGCAGAAGCCGTGGTCCGTTGATTCAAGGTGGGCTTGGGATGCTTGTTGCTCAGCCCCTCTCTACTCGCAGCAAGTTGCCAAAAGAGCTCTTAGACACCTTCCAGCTTAAACGCCTCTCCCTCCAGGAAGCCTTCCTTGACTCCCAGACTGAAATTCCATAGTTTATCCTCTTGGGGCATCCAGTAAGTCTCCTTCAGAGCTCTGACAGCTAAAAATAATGAACAGCGCAGCTCCTGTAGTGTTTGCCCACTATTAAACTGAAGGTTCAAAGTGGATAGGTACTTGTTTTCTCCAACATATTCTCAGCAGCTAGTTCAGTGCTTGGCGCATAGTGGAAATGTAATAAATGTTTGTTAGGAAGGAAGGAAAGAAGGAAGGAAGGAAGGAAGGAAGGAAGGAAGGAAGGAAGGAAGGAAGGAAGGAAGGAAGGGCCTCTCTCTACCACTCCCAGGTTCTAGCGTGAATCTGTCCACAGCACACCCTCAGTGGCCAATGAGAAGGGCAGACAAAGTCCTTCTGCTTCCAGCTGAGATGTATTTCTCCCTGGGAACTTGTCTTTTCTTGGTCGAGCCATGAATCTCTGAGTTTTCCGTTCATTGCAAACCAACTGCCTCACACCCCTCCATCCCACCCCTGCCCAGGAATCTCCGGAGCATTCCCCCCTCAGAGAGATCGGGCAGCAGGCTGTACCACGGCAGCAACCACAGGCTAAATATACCCTGCTTTGCATCGTGCCTGCTTCGAAGCACACCTGGCAGACATGCATCACAGGCTGGGAACCCTGCCTCGCCTCTCGCCCTCTCCAGCTCCAGGCAGCAGCCCCACAGGCCTCCGTGGAGAGGGCCTGGCTACATCTCCGGTCCACTGCCCGCCTCCCCCACCCCACTCCTCCTTCGTGTCTGTATTTCGCCTTTGCCCACTTCTAACAGGTGGTGGTACCCGCAAAACCTGGGGCAGCAGCCAGAACCCATGGGCTGTACGGGGTGGATCCCCGCCCCAGCGGGCCTTGGTCAGGGAAGTGCTGACTCAGGAGGCCCAGGGTCTGGTTACGGCCTGTTCTTTCCGCTGCAACCCATCTTCGCTTCTCTGAACGATCTCCCTCCGCGGTAAAACGGAGGCGGTAGACTGAGTATACCCGTGCTTCCCACCCCTCAAGGTCGTCGTACGAGCTAACCAGGACAGGGGAGAGGAGGCCCTGCAATGAGCTGGCCACCAGGCAGGACACTGAGGCTGTAAAGATGAAGGAGACAGTCCTTGCCCTCAGAGATTAAGTCATCAGTAAAGAAGCGAGGAGACACGGTACAGGGGGAGGGTGCGGGAGGGCTGCCACCAACCGGGCCACGATGCGTGTGAAAGGAGCAGAGGCCAGGGACATGGACGTCAGCACGGCATGTAAAAGATCATCAACTGGGAACTCAGCCGAACATATCAGAACTAGTGCCCACCAGCTGCGTGACCTTGGGCAAGTTACTTACCCTCTCTGTGCCTGTTCTGTGCTTCGGAGAAGTGCTGTGAGGATGAGCTATGTAAATGAACGCATGTAACGTGCTTAGAACAGTTTCTGAGGTGCTAAATAACTGCTAGATGCTATTATGGTTATCGTTATTTTCAATTCATTTAACAAATCTGTACACGAGGCTCTGTTTTAGTCACAGGGAACATGTCAGTAAACAAAACAGACTTGAAAAAAACCTGCTCTTGTGGCGTTTATATCCCGAGGCTCCCTGGGAAGAGGAATGTGAGCGGAGGCCCAAAGGAGGTCAGAAGGAGCCGTGGAGTCAGCTGGAGGAATCGTGGTCCAAACTGGGGAGCAGCAAGTGCCTTCTCTGACGTCGCTGTGCATACGTCTTTAGCTGAGAAAGGAGAAGGAGCAATTTGGGTGAGAATTAAATTAGAGAACAAAATGCCAGGTGTATACCAGGCAAAGAATAAATGTTAGCCCCTCTCTTCCCGCTCTCATCCCACAGGGCTTCTCAGGTAGATAGAGAGTTCGGGTATCCAGACCATAGTTCCACAGCCTCTGCTCAGGGGCCCCCGACAGCTGGGTGGGCGTGGGCCCAAGGGGGTGCAGCAAGCTGCCACGTGTCCTTGAGAAGGCCGAGCAACCTGAACCTGGAGGTCGGAGGGTGAATATCGGCCCCGCTGCCTTCCAGCTGCGGATCTCAGCCAGGGACAATAATAACAGTTGTCACTTATGCCAGGCACTTTGTCATCTCAACCTTGCACCAGTCTTGAGACGGACAAGGAAAGTGAATCTTGGAGACGCTCACGCAACTAGAAAGTGGAGAAGCTGAGGTCCGAACCTAATCCGTGGGGCTCCAACGCCCCAGCCGTTAGTAAAGTTGCCAGATTTATCCAAAATGAACAAATAAAAGTAAAATAAAAACAAGATATGACCTTGAATTTGAATTTCAGATCAACAAGAAATCATTCTTTAGTATAAGTTTGTCCCAAATATTGCATCGTACATATTTATGGTCAAAAAATTATTCATTGCTCGTGTGAAACTGAAATGCAGCCTTAGCTCTCAGCCTCTCTACCATATGTCTCCCAGCGTCAGAAGCCATTGCCTCATGTATGTGTTGAAGAAACTGAGGCAAAGGCACTGAGGAGGCCGAGAAGGTCCCAGCATGCCTCTGGCCGGAGGCAAGCTTTCACTTGAGTGGGGGCTGGGGCTCATCCCAGGCTGCCTGTGAGCAGGCAAAGTGCCCCGCTGTAGCTCCTGAGCTTTAGAGGACCCGGATCTGACCCTCTTTTCACCAGCAAAGTCTATAGGGCCAGGATGTGCCCACCCAGAGCCCGTGTGTCCCACCAGCACACCCCAGTGCAGGGACCCTGGAAGTCCCTGTCCAGGGGACTTGAGCTCACTTACAGGGCCCGTGAAGGTGCCCCACCCTGGGCCTCCTGACAGCCCACCTGACGGTTGGTGGGGGCCCCTGTGGCTAGGGCCGCCAGGTGAAACACAGGACATCCGGTTACATTTGAATTTCAGAAACGCAGGAATATTTTTTTTAGTATGATTATGTTCCAAATATTGCAACCCTTCCCTGGGCCCAAGGAGTGGCTGGAGGTTGCTGCTCGGTGGGGTGTGGACGTGCAGGCTGGGGTGTCCACACGGGCAGCGGCAGCACTGGTGGCCCTTTGAGATACCGGATAGAGCCAGGAGTGGGAAGGGAAGGGGGTGGGCCGCAGTCGTTCTGCACGGAGCCACACGAAGGCCGGGGCGGCTTACTATCTCCGCCTTCCCCATCCACCTCTAAGTTGCCGGTCCTGTGTCCCGGCCCCCTGAAGATGGCTCTGAGCTGGGCAGCAGGGAGCTGGCTAGTTCCTCCTCCCTCCACCTGGGGGCCTCCAGTGGTCCAGCCTTGGACGCCAGCCTCACAGCTCCTCCCTCCCTATTCCAACAGCATGCCAAGCCTCTGTCTGCCTCTATCCACGTGGCCTCCCCTCCCACCCCCCAGGTTTATTTTCTCCAGGAGGCCCAGAGGACATCAGCCCTAGAGATGGTCCCAAGAGATTCGGGTACTAGTTGCTCTGGCCTAGACACGTCTGACCCAGCCAGCCCCAGGCAGAGAAAGCGGGAGGCCGGCCAGCCAGGAATGCCGCTGGTCCAGGGAGAGGCGGGAGTGAGGATGCCTTGCTGGGGGTCCAGATGCCTTCCTCGACCCAATCTAGAAGCCCGTGGGAAATGCTGCTCTCTCTGCGGAGCAGCTCCTCCCCAGGACTGAGGTGGATGGTGAAGATGAGGAGCCCCCACCCTTGGCGCCAGGCTGCACAAGGGCCCTTCTCTGATGCCCCTCGAGCTCCTGCCTACCTCAATCCCGGCGTGAGTTAGGGTGTGTAAAGTGCTCAGAACAGCGTCTGGGACACGTGAGCTCGGTATGCCAGCTGTCGTCATCATCATTATCATTACTTACGACTTACGAGTGACATGTAATGACCCATTTTGATGCTTGTCTTGTCCACTGCATAGGGAATCCCTAAGGACTGGGAGGCTGCTGTTTAGTTCACTGTAGTTGGCCCAGGGATTGGAATGGACAAACGTGCTCAGTAAGCATTAGCTACTGAAAATAATGACTAGTCTCTAATGGTTCCTATTCCGTGTACCCGAATTTCCTCCAGGCCTCTCCATGCGTTGGGCGCAGATGACCCACAGTAAAATGTCGCTGGCCGTCATTTTCGTCGTGACCCCTTTCACGAGGCTTCGACCCCCTGCCAACTCTCAACACTCCGCCACCTCTGCCCCCATCCCTAGATGCCTCCAGGATTCCTGCCCCACAAGGTGACACCAGCTACTGCCTCCCATTGTTTGCAGCTCGAGCGTCAGGGCTCTGGACTGTGAGAGTGGACACGTCCCCCCTGAGGGTTACCTTGGTTGAAGGGGCCAGAGTCTTCATGGGGACAGTCGCCTCATTTTATTTAGAGTCTTCTTCCCAGCAAGCAGGCAGCATCAGGTCAGGCTGTCCCCTCCTCTGATGGGCTGCTGGTCACCTCTCCCCTCGCACGTTGAGGGCTTCCTGGGTGAGCCGCTCCATGGCAGCCACAGGAACTTGGAGTAAAACTTTCGTAGGTCAGCCCCACTGGCCAGACGTGGCGAATCCGGCCTCAGGTCCATGAGGAACCCCTACGTGGCTGCTCTGAGGAGTCATATGCACACACCGCCTCACACACAGTCAGTCATACACTCACACCCTCACATGCTCACACCTTCACACTCAAACCCTCACGCTAACACACATCCTCGCACACACACCCCCTTCACTCACACGCAGCCACATGTGCTTCTGCCCTCACCCCTTCCGATTCACTAAACTGTCAGCAGCTCACAGATAAGCTGTGCTGTGACCACCTCGCAAAGCACACACTGCAGGAAGAGTTCATGCTTAAGAGCCTCAATTAGTGAGGGACACAGAAATTTTAAAGATCGCTAATCTCCCCCCTTTTTCAAAATCAGCACTGTCTCCCTACATCCCCTTCTTCTAGACCCCCGATGCCCCTTCTCTTCCCCTCACCTTCTTGGCCCAGAACTTCCGCTTGTTGCAACAGGAGGACCCCTACCCCATTGACACCCCCAGACCAGAGCTAGGGAGGCCCAACTCCCTCCACCCCCTGGACACTGCGGGGGGCCCTGCGCCTGTGCTCCCTTCGTCTCAGGCCTCCTCCACTTCTCCTCGTCTCTGCCCAGGCTCCCCCTGACCCTGCGGGTCTGGCTTCGCCCCCGCAGCCCCACCCCGCCCTGCTCCGCACCTGCTCCTTCCTGCCTCTCCCGCTCCATCCTACTGGCTCCATCTGAGTCACTCGCTTCCTTGCTGTCCTCTCCCCTTGCGTGGCAGCCGGCAGCCCTCTCCCTCTCCCCAAAGGGCAGGGCCTTTCAAGATTCCCCTTCTGAGAGAGCCACACTCAGGTCTAGGGGACAAGAGTGGCGGGGCGGGGGAGGGGTATGTAGCAAAACAGCTCCTTATCTGAGCATGAGGGAGGCCAGAGCAGAGAGGAACAAGAAAGGCCTCGAGGCCAGAGAAGAGGATGAAGGAACCGCCACCTGTGATGGTGGCTGTGCCTGGAGTGGGTCTCTGCAGGGAGCCCCTGGCCTGCCTGTCTGGGGTCCGTCGGGCGTCGGGGTGGTGAAAGGCAGTGGGCCTTCCCAGGCACCTGGAGTCAAAACTCCCCCCAAGGGCTTCGAAGGAACAGTTGGGGCTCCAAAGACTCTGAAGTAGGTCTTAGCCAAGTCAGACCCAGGGTGGTGCACCCTTTCCATTCCCGGTTACCTGGGAGCTGGGCACAGTGCCGTCCCAGGAGGCTCGACCTCTGTATGGTCCGAGAGACCCTCTCCCTCAGCCTCCGTGTGCACCACGTGCGCCTCCTTCCAACAGGGCACTGAGCCGGGGGTTCAACAGTGAACAGGGTGGTCGCAATGGCGAGAGATGGGAGTCTGTGCGGGGGAAGGGCCTGGGGCACGGTGTTTGACCCGCCAGGCTGTGGTGGCTTGCTTGTTGGTTCACAGAATATGCTCACTGCGGAATGTGACCCAACCTTATCTCCCGTGTCGACCTCTTGCCCACCGTCCCTGATCCTGAACACACGCCACTAACGAAGCAGGTCCCCATCGGTCCCCCCGCTGCACCTCAGGGACGTCGTGCCATCCTCTCTTCACGGGGACATCGCTCCACCCCCCAACTCTCCACACCCAGTACCCATGTTCTGTGCATGCCCCGACCACGGTAAGTGCCCCTGGTCCCCTGAGTTTCAGCCTGTGCCCAGCAAGCGCTGATGGCTGCCTGTCCTTCCCCGTGGACCTCCCCAACTCCTGCCGCTGCCCATGGCCAAGGCACGCCCAAGGCGTTGTTTTCCGAGACACAAATAAGCATCATTATCATGATTATAAGTTTACTTTATTATCATTATTCTTTGTATGAGTTCTCCCATAGAAAGAAACGCCCCGTCGGGAAGAGCTTTCAAAGCGCCCTGTGTTTCCCGTACGTTATTTCATTTAATCTGCATCGCCCTCGACGAACGAACATCGTTACTCTGACTGTATAGCGGTGGGAACAGCATCTCGCGCACAGCAAAAGCCGCAAGATCGGATTCAGCACTGCTGGAGACAGTGGTTCCCGCCCTCCTCCTCCTGGAAGCCCGCTCCTCACGGCACTCCCAGGACGCCAGTTCGCCCAGCGCCCCCCCCCTGCCCCCCCGCCCCCCCCCCCCCCCGGGCTTCCCTCGTGGCTCCTTCTCCTCTCCAGGGCTTCTCCGCACGCCGGGCCGCGAGGCCCAGCCGGTCCCTTCTCTGTCTGCCCTCGCACTCCCGTGATCTCATTCAGGCTCGTGGCTTCAAACGCCGTCTGTAGGGCGGCGCCTCAGCCAGAGTTCTAGTCCAGCCCTGTCTCTGGCCGCCCCCACTCATCTGCCCCACTGCCCACCGGGCACGTCCAGCTGGAGTGACCCACGTGCCAGGTGCGGTAGGTCCAGCACTGTACTCCTGTCTGTCGCTGCCCCCGCCCCCCAAACCTGCTCTCCTCGTCTTCCTGGTCAGCGATGAAGCTCAGGTCTAATATCCAGGGTCTTCTTTGTCTCCTCTTTTTTCTCTGACCCCCCTAAATCCAATCAAGGGTAGACTCTACAGGCTCCTCCCTTAACTGTATCCAGAGCCCAGCTTCCCTTCATCTCCACTCCATCTACCTCTCCCCGGAACCCCTCGGTCCTCACTTGCATATCCCACCAGTCTCCAGTTCCGTTTTCCTCCTTTACATGCAGAAGCCAAACCATGTCACATCTCCGCTCAGAAATGGCCTTCGCTCTCCCGCTCCCAGATCCGCCCGCGGCCCCCGTCCTCTTCTCTTTCTACGACCCCCCCCCTGCCCCCGTCTCCCCCTACTCTCCAGCCCCTGCTCCCCTACTATGCACCCTTCGGCCTCAGCACTTTGACCGGGTCGTTCGCTCTGCCTGGAACGCTCTTCCCCTGGAATTGCACGGGCAATTCCTTCACTTCCCCGACGACAGCCAGAATTAACCCCAGCCCTCGCCACACATGCGCGCTTGGTCCCCCTTCGCTCGCTCCACCTCGTCGTTATTTCACAGCCCTTATTGTCTAATTTACTTATTTCTTACGCTTGTTAGGTACAGTCCCTCCAGCGCGCATGAGAAGCAACCTGAGGGCAAGGGTCTCTGTCTTCCGTATCCCAAGCACCTGTAATAGTACCGAGCACAGAGTAGATGCTCAATAGACATCGAATGGCAAAATAAGCAGATTATTCCTTTCTCCTCTTTCACTTCTCTGTGTGCTGGACCTTTATGAGGCTCTATCTAGGAAGTCGGCCAGGTGAACGTGCTGTATTTTTTTAGCCCAGTGACTTAGGAACAAAGGAAGGGAAGGCTTCAGAAAGCTAGGAAGCCGCCGGGACAAGTTTGGTTGGTCCAGCTAAAAAAACAACCACTCAGGTCAGGCTGAGCTGTGATGGGCCCAGCGGTGACCTCTGCACACGGCCCCTCCCTCATTGCCCTCCTCGTTCCAAACCCCGGGGACCCAGCTGAGCTTGTCACCCAGCCTGCCCATGTCACCTTGCCTGCAGTGTGCCCCACCTACTGCCCCAACCTGTTTCCTCTCGTACACTCCTCCCTGCAGCTCCTCCAAACACGTCCCTCCTGAGTTCCACACACACACACACAGTTCAAAGGATGTCTGCTTTGATCTGGACGCTCCCAGCACTGGACACAGGCAGCTGAAATACCGCCCCGCTCCCACACACGTACACCCCTGCACCCCCGGAGGGTTTCTACCACAGGCACTGCTGTGGGGGAAGACCGATTCCATTCGAATGGTAGCTCCACTACCAACTAGCTCTGTGAGCATAGACGAGCCCACTGTGTTCCTCGAACTTAATTTCCTCATCTGTAAGGAGGGAAATACTGTATTTTAAGGTTGTTGTAAAGATTAAAGCGATTATGTTCATAGAGAATTCAGCACTGCACCTGGCACCCAGTGGGTGCTCAATAATAGTTAATATTCTCTCAAACACCCATTTATTGAGCATCCACTGGGTACCAAGAACTATTATTATTTTTAATTAATTTATTTTTTTTAGGTGAGGCGAACTTTGGTTGACCTCACAGACTGCAAGGATCTTGTCAGTTTACAATCCCTTATTTTAAAATTTTTTTTTATGCCTACAGCACCTGGTCTTCCTAGGTGGTCTCCTATCCAAATACTAAAGAAGCTATCCTTAGTATTATCCTGCTTAGCTTCTGAGATCAGACGGGATAGCGCTTGTTCAGGGTGACATGGCCGTAGACTTACCAAGCACTATTAAAGGAGCAGGTGGCAAGCCAGCCTCATGGCTCCTCTTAATGGACGGCATCGAGATGAGGGGCTGCAGCCCAGAAGTTCTGCAGGAACTCTGACGTGCATGGCAAACAGACCAAAGAGATGGTGTGTGTGGCGTGAGGGGTGACCCCAGAAATTTCTCTAACTTCTTGCTGTCTGAGAAATGAAATGAGTGACATTTATTATGAAGAAACATCAACTGGTGTTGAAAAAAGACAAGGTTATTCAGCAAAACCCATGGCAAGAAAAAGAGTTTGGGAGTCAGGGAACTCTAGGGTCAAACCTTGTTCCACAGAAAAAAAGACTGGAAGAACGGGCATTTCTCTGTGTAGGCCTTGCTGTCCCCACACCTTTCATCCATGTACTGTTGCCAATAATGTCACAATAGGCCACCACGTCTAAGTCTCCAGTATCTGGCATTAGTGTGGGAGGGCGGCTGGTCACCTAGGAGCAGCTGCATATCGAAGCCGTTGTCTCAAGAGGTGCCTTTGTGTTGCGTTTGTGCCTTTTGGCACCACACCCCATTCTTCTGTTTCCCTATTAAACTTCTGACTTCCCAGCCAGCCGGGCTAGGTGAGTTCCGCCAGGAGGAGGAGGGCGGCACTTCCGAACATCTGTAAAACAAAAACAGGAAAACCTGAGCAATGTCTGCTGCTGCCGTGAACCTCTAGGCGAAGTTAGGGAGGCCAAGCGTCCCTTCGCCACCCCCGCCTGGCTTTCAAAGCTCTGCTCACTCTCCCCATCCCAAGGCTCCGCATGGAAATCACATAGCTAAATATTCGCAGTTTTGCCTCAAACAGTCTGGAATCATGAAGCTCGTGATGTCTCCCAAGGACGACCAAAATTTCTTGATTCCCTTCTTTCCCATAATACCGTGTATGCCAACTGATTTCGGGAAACTGATTTTGTGCATTTTTAAATCGCACAAGCGTTTTCAAAAACACGGCTCTAGGGTATGTCAAGGAACATCTAAACAAAAGTGTTAACCGCACAATTTTACACCAAAGTGTGTGTGTGTGTGTTAATTCCAGCTTTCTTACTTACCTTGGCACCCAGCACAAATGAGACCTAACCTGGCGGATGGGAGGGCCAGACAATCAGTTCCATATCTTAGATTGTTTTAAACATTTAGGAGAAAAATAAAGCAAAGTAAGGGCAGAGTGACCTGCCCTTTGAGCTGCTGTGTGGATCATCTCCATGCCAGGCCTGCTGTGGGGAGTCTAGTTGCCTTGTTTCACCCCATCATCTCTTACAGAACCCCCAACCAAGGGGCGAGTGAGCCCCACTCACACTCCACAATTATTATGAGTGTGACAGGACCTCAAGGATACTTTTCTGTTCCTTCTACAATTATTTATTGAGCTGACTATGCGCCAGGCACTGGGGATGCAGCCGTTGTCCTGCACAGCCTTTTTAACATTGGAAAGTTTTACATGAACGAACGTCCTTAATTCTGGACCTTTCTTGACAAATTCGAAGCTCTGGCAATACTGAGCGTGCTTTCCCTCAGGACAACAATTAGCCGGTGCCAAGAGGTGGCTGCGGGCTTGGGAGAGTGTGGACAATCTCTGGCTCACTAGCCCTGTTGTCTCTCACGCTGGTCAGCTGCATTTCTCTGCCTGGCGTGGCGGTCATTTATCGGAGTTTGCAAACCCTGACCCAAGTTGTCACCAGAGTGAATACATGAAAACCGAGATAAGAGTGCTGAAAAACAAAAACAAAAACATAGCATGGAGGAGCCTGACTTAGAAGACTAACGTCAAGTTTTTGAAATTCCTCCCACAGGGAAGTAGAGTCTATGTGTCTCTCCTTGAATCTAGGTGGCCTGTGCCTGCTTCAGCCAACAGAGTCCAGAGGAAGTATCGATAGGCGACTTCAGAGGTTAGGTTATAAGGGCCGGGTGCTTTGTTCCCTGGGACACTCACATCTGGAGCCCCGAGCCACCATGTACGGAGTCCGATGGCCTTGGCACCGCCCTGCCCGTCAGGCACGCTAGTTGATAGCCGCAGCCGAGCCCAGCCTTTGAACCGCCCCGGTCCAGGCAGCAAACATGCAAGTGTTGACGTAAGAACGTCCAAACCTGCAAGGATTTCTTGCAAGAGTTTACGTGAGCCAAGCTGACCACATGCCAGGAGGCGAGACCTCAAATATTCTGGAGATGACAGTTTTGCAGTTTCTTTTATACATTTGGAATTTAAAAAGGGAATGTAAAGGAGATGGGAAAAAGCAAGGGACAGGGTAGTTAGCAAGATTATGTGTTCCATCCCCCCTTAACCCCATCAGCCCCTTCCTCTCCCCTCTCCATGAAACACACCTTGAGATGACCAATTACTTGCCAAACAAATGTTTCTCAGCTCCCATGTCACTGGGCCCCTTGGGACTCTCTGACCCAGCTGACCATTCATTCCTGGAAGAGCTTTCACCTCCCGGCTTCCGGTCCTCCACCCGCTCCTGGTTTTCCTCCCACTGCACTGGGTGCTCTTTCTCTGTGTCATTTGCTGGATCTTTCTCATCTTCCTGACCCCCGAATATTGGTCCTTGAACTTCTCTCTTCTGTCTCCCCACTGAGGTTGGCGGTCATGAATTTAAATAAGGCCAATCCTCAACCAGGCACGTGGCTTTAAACGCCTCCTTCATGTTTCCAGCCAGATCCAGACTTGAACACCCAAATGTCTGTTTGACGCCTTCCCTGGAATGTTTAATAGTCATCTCTAACTTATCAGGTCCAACACCAAGTTCCTGATCTTGCCCGCTTCTCCCGTAGTCTCCCATCTCTGTAGGCAGCAGGTCCCTCCTTCTAGTTGTTTGGACCAAGAGCTTGCAGTCAACTCTGGCTCCTCACTTTCTCTCATACCTATATCCGAAATGCTGGGCAGTCCTGACGACTTTGCCAAGTGCGTCTGGGACCTGGCCACCACTCGCCACCTTCACCGTTGGGATTGGGTCCGAGCCACCGTCATCCTCTCTGGGATCATTAACCAGTCACCCTGATCCTGCCCCTGCCCTCCCTCATTCTGTTCTCGACAAAGCGATCAGAGGGTCCGTTTAAAACAAGTCAGATCATATCATTTCTTATCTCACTCAGAATGAAAGCCGAAGTGCAAACACCTTGGTGCTGATTCGATCCCATCTTCCGCCCCCCACTCCGTTGCAGCCGCACTGGCCTCCTCATTGTTCTTGAGCATAGAAGGAATGCTCCCGTCCCAAGACCTTTGCCCTTGCCGGCCTCTCTGTAGTGACCTTCTCCAGACGTCCCTTCTCTTGCCCCTTCTCTTCTTTTGGGCCTTTTCTCAAATGGTACATTGTGAGGCTTTTGTTGATTTTCCTTATAAAACAGGACCCCCTTCTCCCCTCCCTGTGTGTTTTTCTCCTTAACATTCACTGCCAGCCAACGTGCTATACATTTTACTTCTCTCCCCCTACTCCAGGGTAAACGTCATGAGGGCATAGACTTTCTTTGGTTCGTGGGAGCATCTGAGATGCCTAAACCAGGGCCTACCATGTGGCAGGCATTTAGCGCTATGTTGCATTAATTTAATGACTAGGTGAGGAGGTCATGGGTGTTTGATGGGGAAAGAGGTGAGCAGGAGCCAGACCAGCAGGTTTTTAGGTCTTGCTAAAGGTCTAGACAAAGGCTGACATGGCCGCGATTGTGTCTCGAAAAGCTCCCTGGGCTCTTCTAGAAAGGTAATTTTTGCCTTTGCAGAGGTTGAGTGTGGGGAGGTTGGAATGTTTGTTTTCTAGAGAGGCCTCTTCCAGTTCTCAGGGGGCGAGGCTCTAGGACTAAGGAGGGCCCTGCATTTTGGTAAGAGAACACCACCTGGGGCTGGAATTATGGGTAATCAGTCCTGTGCTTCTGTGTCAGCTGTTCAATCAAACCCTGTCCAAACCTCGACTGCTGAGGCCTCACTGCTCCAGGGAGCATCAGAACAGGAGGTGGCATTCTCCCGCCTCCCTGTCACCGGGTCTCACCCCTTCTTTTCCTCCTGCACTCCTCAACCTGAAGAGATTTCAGTAGAGATCAAGTCCAAGGGGCGAGGGCCCACCTGAGCGTCTCAGTCTCCCAGACGGTAGGTGAGCCGGCTAGGCACAGGAAGGCATTGGGGGCGAGTGGTGAGCAAACACCACCTCCAGGCCCTCTCAGGATGCAGCTCCCCGCAGCCATGATGCTCGGCCCTGGGACAGCCCTTAGTCAAAAGGTCCCTCTTACCAACCCTCCAGCTATCCAAACAACTAGACTATTTATTCAGAGTCTCCTTGGCCTACTGGGCTCTTCAAACTAAATTTGCCTTCTGCACATTCCTTGAGGGTTTTAATAACCTACCAAGAACAACGAAAAGTTCATTTCTACTAACCTAATAAGTCAAGCCAAGGTGGAAATACCTTTCAAGGGCCCCTCCCTTCCCAACTCAGCTGGACTTCCGTTGCAGAGGAAAGCAAAATTAAGTTTGACTTTGCTGCATCGAAGCAGCTAATCATTTAGCTGTGCCAAGGAAGAGGGGAGAGAAATCATAGCTAGTAAGGCGGAATGTTCCAGCCTCAGGTGCTAAGGAGTTCAGGATTCTTTCCTACCTTCTCACATGCCGCCTTGCAGGATTCTCACCAGCTGCTGACCTCCAAGGCCCTGCTCTAGTGGCCTTACCAGACACACACCCCCTCTCGAGAGTGCAGGGCCTCATGGAGGGTGTCAGGCTGAGCCAGGGGCAGCTGGGTTTGCTCTGTCACCAACCACAGGTTCCGGGCCAATCTTAGGTCAGGCATCCTACAAGTTCAGGCCTCTCAGTGACAGAGGAACCCAGATAAGAGGAAGCCCTCAACAGATCACATGCCAAACAAGAGACTCAGCAATTCAGACAGAGCACCTTGTCTGTCCCCTCCCTCTTCCAGCCCAGTAGTCATGCCCATCCACCATTCCCACTATTTCCTCATCCAAAAAAAGTTCCTCTTTTCCCAGTTCCTACTTATAAAAATCTAAATGCAGTGAACTTGATTTATTGGCTGATAAATTCGCTTATGGGAAGACAAATGTCTGCCTATTCTCTGGAAATGGGAAGAAGAGGAAGACGGGACAGAAGGACACTAACAATTGAATGCCTGCTATCGACTTTCATATGTTAACTTGGGATTTCGGAAAGCACCCAAGTATGTGAGCTTGGGACAGGCAGGACTTGGGTTCGAATCCCAGTTCGCCTTGTGGTAACCACGTGGCTTTCGGCAAGCTTCTTAGCTTCCTCAAGCCTCTACAGATGCATCTTTCAAATAGGGATTACGTTGCTTTCCTTCGAGGGCTTTTGTGAGGACTAAGGAAGGTGTTTAGGGGAAATAATAGAACCAATAGAACCCAGAGTTCTTTGTGCAGCTAAATTAGACCTCTCTGAAATAAAGATATATTCCCATAAGAAGAAAAATGAATCCATGAGGAATAAGTGAGCTTCAAGAAGTAGTAAGCTAAAATACATATGTGTCTATGAGTATATGTGTATACATACATGTATATGAACTTATACATGTATTTTTCTGTGGTATCTATATTTAGGTGTATACAATGTTAACTATAAAGACAAATCAGCAAAACCAAAAAATAATTCTGGAACTAAACCTTTCATAAATTTGGTAATATTAAAATGAATGACATGAAATCCCGTAGTCAGGGATTGGAAGATTTATTGGTATTAGATTTGGTCTGATTTCTCCTGAGGCCTCTCTCCTTGGCCTGCAAATGATCATCTTCTCGCTTTGTCCTCACATGGCCTATTCTCTGGGTATAAAAAGATACCATAAACAAAGTTAAACAGTGAGCAACGGCCCACAAGTAATGAATTATTCTCAAGAATTTATTTTAAAAACTCTTAAAAATGCATATAAAAGAGATAACCAACCCAAATGAGAAAGCTATGGAAAGAATTTAAATAAGAAATTCACTGAAGAGAAAAATATCGATGGCCAATAAAGACATGAAAAGATATCTACTCCACTTTGCTACTATTCAGATATATGCAAATCAAAACAAAATTGAATACCATAACTTTTGACAAAAATCTTCGTTTACTAATATGAAAAGTTTTCAAGTACTCTCATGCACTTTGTGGGAATTTAAATTGGCAGTTTGAAGGGCAATTTGGCAATACCTAATAAATTGAAATTGCGTCAACACCCTGACACATCTTAAAATCAACTTCCTAAAAAGGCAGAACCATGTGCACAAGGAAACATAGCTCTTAGACCATCCTAAATATCCATTGCTAGGAGCCCGACCAAATAAACTCATCAGTAGGGAACATCATCCATCAATTACAAATAAAAAGGCAGATCTCAATGGCCTACATTTAGCTGAGTAAAAGAGCACGTTGCAAAATGATCCAGTTGGAAAACACCCTCTGTAGAAAATTCTGCATAAATTAATATAGGTATTAATTATATATATAGATTGAATACTGATATTAATAAAGCGCTCATATTAATTTAATTTCTACATATATAGACATGCATAGATATTAAGACATATATGTATACACACACACGCACTCATATAGACATAGAAAAAAGGTCTTGAATGCTACACACCAAATTGAGGATCATAGGGGGAAGGTGATTAAAGGACAAAATTTATGATCATAACAATAGATAAAAAAGAACTTTGATAAATTCAAAATTCATTAATTTTTAAAACCTCATAGAAAACAAATAGAGGGAAACTTCCTTGAGCTTTATCAGTATTATTTCAATTGTTTACTAGCAGAATGTATCTGGGTATAAATTGTGTAATTAAAAATTAACTTATTTCATAAAGCCCCAGAGCCGATTACATTGCTCTGGCCACACTGACCAGAGACAGGTGCCTTCGGACAGAGGGGCACACAGCCAGAGTACGGATTGATTCTTCATCTCCGCAGGCCTTCAATTACTTGTGACTAACACTCGCTCAGTGACCTCTCTTGCCTCTAGCGGGGTTTCTTCAAGAAAAATTTAATCCCTGGCCAATGACCATCCCTCCACCCACTACAAACCCCATGTATATTGGGAAAAGTAAAGCTCTAATGAAAATCCTTTGAATTGATGACTCCATGGATAGCCACAGAAGTATTCGATAGAGAGAAAATGATTCTACAAACACAAAAATGCGCATACCAAAATATGAGAACTCTGGATTAGCAACCCAAACGATTAGGAGATAGTGAATCTGCATTCCTAAAACACACATGATGCCGATTTTCTTGAAATAGTGATCTCGCTTGCCACATTCAAAACAGGTTTCCATTCACCAGAATCCATCTGCAGATGATGAGCTTAGGAATTGCACAAGAAAACCACATTCCAAGGTCAAACGGGAAAGATATCCAACTCCTTCTTATAAGGTACGGGCAGGTAACCATAAGTTTGTTGAATCTGATGAGTTTATCTGGTGTGGCTCCACCCTCACTCCCAGCCTAGGTCCTCCAATGCACGTTTGCTTTGCATCTGGAGACCATGCAGCCCATTTTCAGTTGTTATTCTGGATATACAGGAACCACGATTTGTCGATATTTAGATAAAGATCATGAATTGGACAGAGTAATGGGATGGCTGTTCTGCTGGCATAGGAGTGTTCAAGAGGGTAAAAAATAATTGTAGTGATTTATTGAGCTTTTACTAAGTGCTAGCATGGTGCTAGGCATGTTTCCTACAACACCACACTTGAACTCAGTCTCCTAAGACCTAAGTGCTAATGTCCTCATTTGCAGGTCAGTTATATAACTTGTAAATGCCAGAACACTCATTTAAACCAATTCTCCAGTTCCAAAGTCCACATTCTCACCCATTGCATTCATCAGACTCCCTTTTTTCCAATGAGGCTAAATCAGGCTGGAAGATCCCTAATTCTGGGATAAAGCTCCAGGAGTCCAGACATCAAGATCAGGCTCAGAGAAATGTCCCTTTCCTTCACCCTGTGAAGGATCCTGGGAACTGGGAGGCCTTAGGGCTGGAGCTTGTCACCCACAGGGTTGGCTTTCATGCACAGAACCCTGCTGAGTCACCAAGGCAGTCACTGCTATTACACAACAAATCAGAACACCACTAAGCCAGCCCTATACCTCAGGGTTGCTTTAACCCCGGACTTTAGTGACCCAGCCAAGGGCTGGTGACTGTTTAAAAAGGAAATCTAAACATTAGAAAAACCCACTTTGGGGAAGAAAGTTGGCTTTCTCTGTCTCTCTGTCTCTCTCTATCTCTCTGTCTCTCTGTCTCTCTCTCTCCGTCTCTCTCTCTCTCTCTCTTAAAGCATAGTTAACAAAAACTAGTGTGTTGTTTCAGGTGTACAACATAGTGGTTCAACATTTATATTTCTTATGAAGTGATCATCACAATAAGTTCAATAGCTATCATTCACTATATAAAGTTGTTATAATAATATCAACTATTTTACGTATGCTGTATATTCCATTCCTATGACTTTGTTTTTGTAACTGGAGGTTTTAACTCTTCATTCCCCTTTACCCTTTCATCCATCCCCTCCCCACTCCCCCAAGCCCTTTCTCTCAACCATCAGTTTGTTCTCTGTATCTATGAGTCTGCTTCTGTTTTCTTTGTTCATTTTTTGTTTGTTTGTTTTCCATTCCACATAGGAGTGAAATCATATGGCATTTGCCTTTCTCTTTCTTCAGACAGATACCCAGAAGTGGAATTGCTGGGTCATATGGTAGTTCTATTTTTAATTTTTTGAGGACCCTCCATGCTGTTTTCCATAGTGGCTGCACCAGATTGCAATTCCACCAACAGTACACAAGGGTTCCCTTTTCGCCACATCCTCGCCTACACTTGTTATGTGTGGTCTTTTTTGATAGCCATTCGGACAGGTGTGAGGTGATATCTCATTGTGATTTTCATTCGCATTTCCCTGATGATTTGTGATGTCGAGCATCTTTTCATGTACCTGTTGGCCATCTGTATGTCTTCTTAGGAGAAATGTCTGTTCAGGTCTTCTACTCACTTTTTAATTGGATTGTTTGTTTGTTTGTTTGTTTGTTCTTGATGTTGAGTTGTATGGGTTTTTTACATATTTGGGATATTGAGTCCGTATCAGATATAACCTTTGCAAACATCTTTTCCCTTTCGGTAGGCCATCTTTTCATTTTGTTGATGAAACCCAAAACTTCCTCACAAGGACATCCATTTCTGACCCCCGAGATCTAGCCAGCTCCCTCCTCAGGGACCTCTGACCTACTATTCCTATTTTATTTTATTTTATATTTTATTTATTTTTAGGTGAGGCAACCCTTGGTCGACCTCACAGATTGCAAGGACCTTGTCAGTTTATAATCTCTTATTATTTATTTATTTATTTTTTACACCTACAGCACCTAGTCTTCCTAGGTGGTCTCCCATCGAAGTACTAACCAGGCCTGACTCTGCTTAGCTTCTGAGATCAGTCTTATTCAGAGTGGCATGGCCATAGACTGTCCTACTATTCCTTGTGCCTGTAAGGCTCTTCCCCCAGAAACCTGAGGCGTTGCTTCCTCATCCCCCTTAGTAACGTTCTCTACTCAAATATCTTTTTCATTCATCCAGGCTTTCATGGTCTTCAAATCTAAAATCAATCAGTGCTTCAAAGAACAGTGAAATCCTGGAAACCCCCACAAGTGTTTCATTAAGGGAAAAAATCAAAAGCTTTGGAGGCCTAGATGTGAATCAAGCCCTAGCCTAGAAGAATACTTATTCTAGTTTATAATCAATCTAGATTAATGATCTGGATTCATACTTAGTCTAAGATTTATTTTGTGCTTGGTCAATGGAGACTATTTGCCTCCTGGGATTGTAGTGAAGACCAACAATTTTCCTGAGGATTTATTTAATACCAGGCCCCGAAGCGAGGACTGCAAACATATTATTTCTTACAACAGTCCCGCAGAGACCTAAGTGAGGAGGGTGATAAAGTCAGGAGACTGACAGGTCACAGGACTCCAACTCTCATCTGTGTGTTTCCAGAGCCCACGCCCTAACCACCGCACCGGATGGAGAATGGGTTTGTATGTGTAAAATGCATGAAGGAGAATCAGTGCCCACAGCGTCCCTTTACCCGCCCTCCTGCCCGAGCCCCGCAGAGCGCCCCCCCACTCCCCCACCCCCCACCCCCCACCCCCGCCCGCTGCGAGGACACCAAGGCACTGCTCCTGCCGCTGAGAAAGAGCAGGGATGGCCAAGAACCCAAGGGACGACCCGCACCTCCGCCCTGCCCAGCCTGGCGACTTGCCACAGCCTTTCACATTCGAGGACGACCTCATTGCCCCCAGCGCCACGTCTTATTGGGCACCGGGTCCTAGTACTTCGTCGCTTTTGCACAAAGTAAGTGATTTATAAGGATATTTTAGTATAAAACAATATATCACTAAAATTGTTCTATAAGCTCCTCTTAAATGTGATCTCACGATTCGACTTTTCACCGTTAAAAAGTGGCCGAAGTTGTCCCATTGACTTTTATCTGTTTGAGCAAGGAAACAATATTTGCAGACCCATAGATTTACATGTACACATATATAGTTTTAAAATATAAGTTGATATATGACAGTGTGTACCAGCATCAAAAATAGACAAAAAGTGCATTCAAGACCTAATTTATACACTTAACGAATTTAGCAGTTTTTTTTTTTTTTTCAATCTATACAAAATGCTAGTGTTTCGCTTTAGATGAGGAGGTCAGGGAGAAGGTTTCATGTTGCTCTCTGCGAGCCCGTCTCCAGAAATCCCACACTGTGGGCAAGAGCCGTGTCGACTTCCAATAAACGACGAACCACGTGGGACGGAATCGACGCCATCTTTTTTCTTTTGTACATTGGATCCCGGGGGAGTGTAGACATTTTCATGTCCTCTAAGATAATTATTATCACATGAATGCAATACAGCGATTTGGAGAAGCAGATATCGAAGCAAATCTGCAGAATCATTGTTATTTTTTTTTTTTTTTGCTGCTCGTTAACATATCTCAAATAGGTGTTCCTTATGTGACTTTTCTCTAAGTTATAATTAAGAGAGAGAAAATGCAATTTAATCCTCGAAGGCAGTTAAAGCCCCCACGGCAGCTGGTGGCGTTCAGTAAAAATGCTTGAGATGCTGACTCAGGCGACGGCTCACCAGACCTACCCGGGTATGCTCACTTTAAGAACTCAGAAGTTCTCAAACAGTTCAGTTTAAAAAAAAAAAAAAAAAAAAAAAAAAGTGAAAATGATATTATCCATTGATTTTGAAAGGAAGAGGAGGAAGAAGTGGGTGTCATTGCCACCTTCGGATCTGCCTCCCGGAATTGCAGGTGGTGGGGCCACACCTGCTGGGTCATGCAGTGGAAAATCACATCTGGGACTCTCTCCACTGTGCCATACCACTGTGCCCCTCGAAAGGACTCCCCATAAAACCCCCACGCCTCAGAGAAGCTGATGCAAGCTCTGCCCTTGGCTACAATCACCACCAGGCTCCCCAGCAGCAAGAGGGCAGACAGACGGCTCACACCCAACACCTTCACTGATGGAAACCCACACCCGTTCCATCCTCAGCCGACACAAAGTGTTGGAATTGTCTTTCTTGTTTTCAGCTTTGACATTTCTCCTCCTCCCCTAATAAAACTGTAAGTCGTAGAATAGATCATTAGGTAAACATCTGCTCGTCTGCAAGATATACCTGTCTCCTGCAGGTAGTGTTTGTTACAGAAGTGACTTGAAGGGAAAAAAAAAAGTCTAATGATTTTGAAAAAGAGAATTGAGGTTTCACTGAAGAGAACGGTGTAAGCTCAAGAGTTAAGAATGGGACTAATCAAAGTCTTACTAAGGGCCACTAATTGGCAGAGAGAGAGAGGGAGAGAGAGTGAAAGAGAGAGGAAGAGAGAAAGAGAGAGAGAATGAGAAAGAGTGAGAGAGGAGAAAGAAAGGAGAGAAGAAAATAACAGAGAAAGAAGAGGTAAGGTACTAAACAGAAAGGGAATAAAATAACTTGCTAATATTTATTGAGCATGTACTACAGAGCGGGCATTGTTCAAAGTGTCTTACTTATGTTGATTCATTTGATATTTATGACACCCTATTATTATTAAATACTACTATTAGCCTCATTTTTCAGATGAGACAATTCAAGCAGAAAGTCTGAGTGTCTCATGCAAGCAAGCCGCACAGGCAGTGAGTCTGGGAGTCGAAGCCAGGCTGTCTGAGTCCAGAGCTGACCATTCTGCACACTGCTGAATTTGAGGAGCCCCCAGAGAGCAGAGGTCATGCTGGGGTACTCTGCGGAGCTGACGTCATAGTTAATTAAGAGTGCAGACCCTGAATAACTATGTTGTACACCTGAAACTAATATAACATTGTAGGTCGACTGTAATTGAATTTTTAAAATTATTATTATTATTATTATTATTATTATTATTATTTTGAAAAGAACACAGACCCTGCTTAGACAGAAGTGAGTTTAATTTTGGTTCCCTGACTGGATTTATAGAAATCTCTCACACTGTCCTCCTAAGTTGGAGATAATAACAGCATTAAGTTCATGGAGTATGTGTAAGGATTACATGGCCTGAAACATTTAGCTCAGTACCACAACATAGAATGTGGCAAATCTTAGTTTTTGTCTCATGAACTTCTCACAAGGACCCTATAAAAGATGCATTATCGTCATCTCACAGATCTGAAAACTGAGACTTCAAGAGGTATCCAACCTGCCAAGGTCTTATGCCTAATAAGGGGCGGGGGCGGGGAAAGAACAGGTTAGAGAGAGGAGAGAGAGGGGGAAGGAGGGAATCGGAAAGCAGGAGGGGGCAGGCTCTGCGTGGGACGAAAGGAGGGAAGGTAAGGAGAAAACGAAGCCTGCCCTGCTGAGTGCCTCTGGCAACCTCAGGAGGCCTCAGGGGTTTCGAGATGGCATCTCCTTTAATCCACACAAGGTTGGGTCTCATTGTAACACATGAAGATGTCTGGACTCCCACAAATTTTTTTAAGGAATTACTTATCTCTTAAGCTTGAAATCTCAACCTACAGACTCAGAGCACATGTCTAGTTAAAGAAAACTTCTTATCGTGTTTCACACAGCCAACCTTAGCCTCTCCTTCCTACCTTAAAACCGCAGATCAATGCTTCGTTACCCTATCTGATATAAATTATTATGCAAGCATAAAATAAAAAGGTATTCCACCATTTATAGTGTCTAGCCCTTTCCTGATGAAATTTTTATTTGCAAGTTAGTCTGTAATTTAACTTCAATGAGAGTAAAGGTTTTGTAAGGATAAATACAAAAATCTAGTGTGTGTTATATTTATGCATTAATATATGTATATCGGTTTCTTATTGCTGCCGTAACAAATTACCACCAACTTAGTGGCTTTAAAAAAAGTATTACCTCACAGTTCTGGAGGTTAGATGTCCAAAATGGGTCTTAAGGAATAAATACTGGTGTCAGCTGAGGTGTGTTCGTTCCGGAGGCTGTAGGGGAGAATCGGTTTCTTTGACTTTTTTTCAAGTTTTAGAAGTTTTATTCATTGCCCAAAGACCCAAGGCTGAACAGCCTTGCCCTGCTCCTCAGAGCTTCATGCCAGCCAGTGAGCCAGCCAGTGATGAAGCTTCCTGTTGTGTTTTGTTTGCTCCTTTGACTTTGCCAGCTACTAGGGGGTGTCTGAATTCCTTGGCTAGCGGCCTCTTCCTCTGTCTTCGAAGCTAGTAGTGTAGCATCTTCGACTCCCTTTCTCTAGCCATGGTCCCTACTTCTGTCATCCACATCTTCTCTCCTGCCTCCTCCTGTAATGACCCTTATGATTCTACTGAGCCCATTCAAATTATGTAAGTTAACCCCCCATCTCGACATCCCTAATGTAATTACACTCTTAAAGCTCCCTTGTAAGGCAACATATTCTAGTGGTGAGGAATTGAACATCTTTCAGGGGGGGGGGGGGTCGTTATTAGTGAGCGACATAACTTTTTCAGCTCATTGGTTTTTAATAATATATTCAGCTTTGACATTAAGACCCAATTGCTTTACCAACAAAGACTGCCTCATCACCATCACTTTCCAGAAGAATCTAAAATTTGACACAGGACCCCAGGGCCGTGTCATTGACTGCCACTCTTGTTCCAGTCCAACATTATCCTTGACATATTCACCATTAGAAAGAAAAATTAGAGTCAATCCTTCTAAATTTTAATTTGAATATTCAATTTTATATTTTAATAAAAAGTACTGGTTTCGAACCCTTTTTATACTGCCAGAAACCCATTTTTACTTAATACTTCAGAAGAGAGAGCCAAGGGTTTCCATGACCAACTCAGATGACCCCACCTGCACTGCCCTTTTGCTCAGAACAATCTTAACCTATCAGCAGAACTCCCATCTACCTGGTCCTATCAATAGTTACGAGTCTCAGAGATCAAACCTTCAGTCTTCCTATTCGACTCTGCAGGCATGGCAGCATGATTCCTGCACTTAAGGATGAAATTGTCGTTCAAACAAAACACGAAGGATCTGTTACCAGTCTATGTAAAAGGAGGAGGCTAGATACGACATTTGGATCAGATGGGAGAAACTGGAGGGGTACCCAGTGGGTTCGTCTTTTGTGGTTTCCCGTAGGGCCATACTGCCTCCCTAGGGAACATTTGAAACAGTTGGGGAGGAGAGTAGCTAAAGGCATTTGTATGGAAGGAGACCAGGTTTGTTAAACTCAAGGCACAGAGCACTTCTGTCCTATGACAAATTGTTTCACCCCCATTGGAAAGAGGATGGTTCTCTCAGTGTCTCCTCATCCACATTTACTTCAATTACCTTGGCTCCTCATTTCCCAAAAGACCCACTGTTTTCAGCATAAAAGGATTTTTAAGCCACAGTTTTTTTGTGCTCCAGTAGGCGCCGTTAATACCTCAAACAATAGCTTAGGTGAAAACACTACATTTGTAAAGACTGGCACTTGTCCACAAGACCGATTTAAAACCAAGAGGCCCTAAATTCTAAAAACAGCTGTTATTCCTTTCCTCCATGTAATTAAAAATAAAATGACACTAAACTGTTACATAAGAAAGTCTAACTTAGGTAAGAAAGTTCTGACTTGTCATCTGGTGACTACTTGGATTTTTAAAATAAATATCCAAAGCTTTAAAACTTATTTTCCTAATTTCTTTTGCCTATCTATTGCTGCTCATTGGATAAAAATTAAAAAGAACTCTTCACTTTAAGTTTACTTATGAAGGTTGTTGACGGTTCAAAGCGATGGGAAAGCAAGCTACTTGCTGCGTCCTCGACCTCTTGCTGAACGCCAGTTCAAGCTCCATCACCTACTAGCTAGATGACTTCGGGTAAGGTGCTTAATATCTGTTAGTCTGTAAAATGGGAATTTAATATGCTTAATGGTTTGTAAGGATTAGATGAAAATATATATGGCTGGAATATAATATACACTCAGTATATTTTAGCTGCTAATAGTATTAGTACTGTAACTTCTACTCCTGCCATTCAATATTCATTGAAACCTTTGAATGACTATGGTGTGCTAGTTTCTGTGCTAGATCTGGAGGAAATAAAGCTAGATGACAGCCCTGACCTCAGTTTACAATTTGAAAGGGAAGCACGTTTCTAAATAAGCGGATGCGTCATATATTATTTGATTTAAAAGAAAAAAAGCTATACAGATGCTCTCCCATTTACAATGACGTTACGCCCTCATAAACCCATTGTGAGTTGAAAATATTCCAAGTTAAAAACGCATGTGATACTACACTGCAGAGTATCGGTTGTTTACCCTCGCGACCGTGTGGCTGACCGGGAGCTGCAGCTTGCTGCTGCTGCCCAGCATCGCAAGGGTATTGTACTGCACAGCGCTAGCCCAGGAAAAGATCAAAATTGAAATTTCAAAGCACGGTTTCTAGTGTAAAGTCAAAAAATCAGTTGTCAGGGATGGTCTATATAAGTGACAGCTGCTGGGGGTGGAGGCAAAAATGGTCAATTTTGAAGGCTCAGAACTGTCTATGAAATATCTTTAAAACCTAACATCACTTTGTTTTCATTTGGTTCAAAAGCAATAGCTCTCATCTACATGTGGTGTATAGTACACGAAATTGTTTCAGAGAATCGACAAACACTTGAAATACCACGTTGCCTGAGAATTCTTGTCTGAACCTCTTAACAGTAAAAACACATCCAGGTAAATTGGCCTACCTATGGCATTCCGATTTTAGAAAGGTTTTAGTATGCAAACGACGTGTATGGAATGGAAAAGTGGTACATGTAGGCATGTCCGTTTGGGAACTAGTTTACCCCCTTCGCACTGAATACCTCGCAAACTCGTTAGCCCTCGTCTCACTTTATCTGCTTCCTATTCCAAATCAGTGCCTCTTCCTCTCGAAAACAGGCTTCCTCCGTTCCTGCAAAGCCGAATTCAAATGAGCTGCCTTGTTTGAATCTTTTTAAATCTTTGGCGATCTCCTCCTACCTCTTGACCCTCAACCCTCTATACTATTCCATGCTTTTTCCTCTCAATCCCTACCTCTCCTTTCAATTTTAACCTATATGCATCCTTTCCAAAGATTTTTATCCCTTCTTTGTATTCTCTATTGTACTTATCAATTCTAAGTGTCTACTGCCATTTGTCAATTGATTGTTCAGCTATTCATCTCCCAGTCAGAAGTACGAGTTCTTAAACGAAATTCTTTACGAGACATGATACTCAACTCATATAACTGAAGTAACGTACTAATGTACTCTTGGGTAAATAGTTCCAGATTATATAATTGTGAAATACTTAATAATCCTTGTTAGTAACTATGCTTACAAAGAAATAATAGCAAGTACCAAAAGGTTAGCCTATTACTACCTAATTTATGTTAAGCTGTAATTTCCTTTTCATTATCTGAAGTCCAACTTTCTTTTCTATAACCCAGCCTAGGAGGGGAGGCCATATGCACAAAATGAAGTAAATACTTAAAAATTAGTTTATTTTTCTACTTAACTTTTAATAAATGAGAAGAAACACAGTAGTCTGTCTCATAAAGAACATTTATAATACATAACAATCCATAAAGCCTCATGGTGAGGTAGGAACAGCTTTGGAAACAACATACAGTCATAAAACATACAAAATGTTAGGTAAAATGTTGCAGCACTAAAGACATGTTATGTGCATCTGCTTTAATGAGATGATAGTTGCATTTAACTGTGCCACATCTGGCCCAAAGGACAGGCTATGGCAGACACAAAACAACACAACATGGAAGTTTCATAAAGAATCACAGAATACACTGATACACTTCATTGTGCTGTTTTCAAGGCAGAACCATAACATGGCAATTTGTGTCTTTTTATATATAACTACATATTAATTGTATGTTACATTCCCTTCAGCATCTTTTTGCCAAAGACACTGGACCATAAAATTTTTGGTTTTAAAGTTTAAACTGGATGACATACAAAAAGCTCTTGTGCCAGTGAAAATGACTGCTAAATATTCCAGAGCTTGTTAGTAAAACAAAATAGCATTGCCACATAGTATTGGTAGAGCTACATCAAAATAGCGCTATTACAATTTCCATTTCAGATGGTCAAACACTGTATTTGACAGCTTCAATTTAAAAAACGACAAACAAAAAACCCGCCACTTTCCCAAGAGTTTTAATACTGTTTTAGGACTGAAACTCTATTAAAATAAATATTTCTATATTGTAGAATCATTCTCCATATTTATGTATGTGAACATCTTAAGACAGCAGGTAAATGACGTTTATATCATTCAAATGATATCTGCTTATAAACAGTAAAAATCTTCAACTCCTTTCCAGTTAGCCTCCTAAATATTTCACATTAAGTTCCATAGGCCTTTTCCCTCAAACCTTTCAAAAGTTCAGAACTAACTGAGGATGTTTACAATATATAAACGTGTTAACATAGTTTTCTACCTATAGTGATTTTCCAAAGGTGCTCTTGATGGAAATTTTTCCCTATTCAAATGACATACCTTAGTCAAACATCATTTTCTAAAACATTAAAATACATACGGCAAAATTATTTAGTTTTTTGACCTTTTTTTTTTTTATATATAGGTTCTAGTCCATACTTTTATAATGTGGACGGCCTTCAAAAGAAAAAAAAAAAGCTAATTAAAAAATCATATAAACTAAAAGTTGACAATGGAGAATTAAATCTCATCACTAAGGCTGCATTTGGCTTGGAAAAATTTCTGAGTTGGTTTTAATTCAGGCACATGCAGCACCTCCTTCTCATTAAACCAAGACAATAGACAGGTTACTACACACATATTCTAAATACACTGGTCTTGCTCAAATATAAAAGAGCCAGCAGGAGAGAGGCACCTCCTAAAACTGATGCAGTGTTATAAAACAGCATATTTAAATATTGGGTTTAAGTCTCCTAATAATGCAGGATATTTCTCTCATTTTCTTTCAGGAAGGAATAAGCTATTTTGGAAAAGACACTTAAATCCCACAATATTTAAATATAAAAGCATTTTTTAAAAAGATAATGCTAATATAGCTAAAAATGGGTTAGAAAGTGCATTGTAAAGAAATAAATAATTCTCTGCTAAAACTCAAAAGGTGAGTCAGTGCCCACTGATTCTGCTATTATGACAAAGTCCTTTGAAAAAAGAGAACCTTATGGTACCACTTTGTTACATATAAGCTACTTGAAAATTATGAAAAGTGAAATAACTGAAATCTAAAGGCCCTTACCTTCAAAGCACTTAAAAAAAAAAAAAAATAGCCCTTGCCCCATGCTTATACACACCATTTAAAAAATCCTCATTCAATTGTCTTAAACATTATACAATTTTTTATAGGCCCAATAGAGCATTTGTAAAGAAAACCCCATTGAATATTTTACCAGTTTTCCTATTGTATCACTACTGAAATGTTTCTATACGGTTTTGAGATCTTAATATTTTGTAGTTTAAAGGGTTAAATCAGGAATGTACATGATACAGTATAATTCAAAGTTTCCTATTTGCCCATATGAGATTCTTCAATTTCGTGTTTCAAAAAGTTTTTGCAAAATTCAAAATAAATACTAGTTTAGGAATTGAATTACACAATATCAGATAAGAGTATTAAAAGATCAAGATGTACTGCAAATTGGCAGGTTATGGTTTTGGCCCATTATAGTAAATGTGAACTAACAAACTATATTCCTAAAATTACCTCATTCTCATTGGAAAAACCAGCTGTTCTTAAATAGGCCCACTGCCAGCAATGGGCTTACACTAGGAAAAAAACACACCGTCTACCACAAAAGATCATCCCTTTAAAAAGTTAATTGTCAAAGGCCAGAGCTTTCATCTTAAGACCCATTAAACAATGAATTATTTCAAATCCCCAAGGGTAGCCATTCCAAAAGTAGTCAGCTATAAAAGTCACTGAAGTAGTCAGGATACCGTGTTTCTAGAAAAATAGAGCTATACATGATAACCGGTATTAACATTCATCCTCTTGAAGACAAAAATCTACAGTTTCTTCACAAAGCATAACCTCTATCAAGAAAAATATAACTTAAATATCCTTAAATAACATTTGTGTATGAATTTGAGATCCGTAACAACAATAAAATAGCCATGAACAACTTCCGGTGTAGATGTTGTGGCCCTTTGAAAAAATAAGCCACTAATGGAAGATATGAGTAACGTCAAGACAGGATAACTTACAGAATCTTAGTCATTTTGCCTTAGCTAATTTTGCTTTTCAAGAATTTAATGTCCAAATTGCATTAACCTTAAGATTTCTTCCTTCTCCCAAGTCAGTGGCTCTTGATAAATCACAAGCATTGCTGGTTGTGTTTGAAAAGATGCATTTAAATCCATTCATAATTGATCACTATGAAAGGACTTTAACTCTATAAAATTTTTTAAAACATCCACAATTTAAAAGATTTCATTAATAAGCTTGCATTTAACATGTAATTATTAATGTCCTTAAAAATATTTACTGTATATATTTTATAAGTAAACTTTCAGCTCACTGTTTCTGATGCCAATCTTTCAAAGAAACACATCCATGTTTTAGATTAACTTTGGTTAGAAAAAAACAGGTTTAAATTCTCAGGATAATTTAGAAATGTAGTCTGAATATTAATTTACAATAATCTAAATAATTTGGTAAACTTTCTTCCATGCTCTTATTCCCAATATGCCCTATCATGTATAAACTATAGTTCAATTTATTTCACTATTTATTAGAATAATACTCAGCAATATGGAATTCGAGATAGAAACTGATCGTTAGTATTCTATATACCCCATGTGAAAAAGGGACTTTCCCGAATAATATCTATGAGTCACTTTTAAAATATGCTGTCCTTTATGCTATGTAGTGACCTCAAATGGCAAGTAAATATTACCTAAAACAAAGTTGTTGGTGAATTTTAAAGTTCTAAGAGTTAAAATTCTAATAAAGTATAACACTGGGGGTGGGGGGGAAGAAAAGCAGAGAAATTCTAGTAACAATTTTAATTTATTTATCCCCCTAATTAATTTTTTACCCATGGAAAAACTTGAAATCAAATGTCATTATGTTATATAAGGTTTATACTTACTTTAAACAAAAATGTAACATAGTGTTAAAATCGGCTTTCCAAAATTGTTACAGCATAGCTGTACTCTGCACTAAGAATCACAAACTTGTAATATAGAACTCTGTTAAGCAGTCCCCTTATGTTCTTACAAAAATAGAATTAAACTGTGTGACCAGACAAGGACTTCAATTACACTACTTGGCAAACTTAGAATTTCAATGGAGTCTTTTTCCTCTTGCAGTTTAAAGCAAAAGTCAAATATCACATCTTTTTCAAGACTTACAAAGATGATTCAGGTTGTTTGTTTGGCATTTTTTTAATCTCTATCACAACAGCAGGCATGTTTTCACCTTTAGTCCTCCTGGGCTTTTCTAGATTGTCACTAAGTTCTAAACAAGAAATGCTAACTGTCGGGGCCTTTTCTGCATCCTTTCCAGAAATTGCTTGTGGCCGTGTCCCACAACATTGCTTCAAAGCACACTGAGTTCTGCAGGCAAGTTCACACGGGACTACACTTGATTTAGAACCTACACTAGCAAATTCGGGCTGAATGGTAGTAGCGTGAATTCCGTGATTATGAAAAACGTCTTTAATGATTTTAGCCACCTGCATGTATGATGCTGGGTCTTCACATTTTATGTGAGCAGTGGCAATGATTCTGCTTCCAGCAAGTTGCCAAACATGTAATTCATGAACTTCGTCAACTCCTTCAACATTTCGAAGTTCTTTTATCAAATTTCTGATATCAATTTGTTTAGGAACAGTTTGTAGAAGAATAAGAGCAGATTCCTTAAGTAATGGATACGTTGTGTAAAGAAGTATACAAACCATTACAATACATAGAGTTGGATCTAAATACAGCACCCAGCAAGGACCAGCCTCATCAACTGTTGCACGAGTACTATTAATTACTTCTACAAATGCTTTGCAAGGGTCAGGGGTACATGGGTTCACACAGAACTCCCCTTTAGGACAACCTTTCCAATAATAGTAAAAGAGCAAAGCATTTACTACTACAATCACTGAACCCAAAGCATCTCCAAAGACATGCAGAAAAACTCCACGCATGTTAAGTTGTTCAGCCTTATCATCATCTTCCAATTCCACATGGTCATCTTCTCTGATAAGATTCCCATTCACTTGTACTTCTATTGCATCATTTCTCAACTTTTCTGGATCTGCAAAGAAATGCAAATTCTGTATCAAATACACTTGTTTATATAGACATCGTTGCCTCATTCCATTTTAGTAAGGATGTGAAGAATTTTTATAAAACATAATTTTAAAATGTGCTCTGGGCAATTCAGTATAAACTGACGTGCTGAGAACAAACAAGGACATAATGGCTGGGACTAAATTAAGTCATTAAGATGATACAGTCTCCCCATTCTCCTAACCACCATCCTACCTCCCCTACTCTAAAAAAAGAGCTCATCTTTTCTATGGGAGTGAGGTCCTGTGAACATTCTTCTATACCTTTTGGTATGTTCCAAAAAGAAAAACATAAAATGCTATCCCGCCAAACTAAGTTCAACTATGGATACTTCTAATACAAAGGCCTGATTTGACAAGAGCTCTAGTCAATCTCTGTCATTAAGGTGTTAAGGTTAACTCTTAAACTTTTATTAGACTCCTGGTACAGGAGGTTTAGAAACTGACAAGTCAACAACACAAACTTAACAATCAGAGACATCAGGAAAAGTTGGAACTAAATGATCACTATCCACCCTACTACTCTTAAACTGAACGTATGGATCTGTTAAAGGAAATATACACACCAGAGCAGCTTAATTTTCTTTGGAATAACACCTTGCAGAGTAGGAGTGAGAGGAAATTAATTTATTGTTAAACATTTCAACGTACAACTTGAATTTCATGAACATAATATCCTGCATCTTGATAAAAAAAAAGAAAACTGTTTATGTAATATCATTCAACTAGGTGAATAAACATAAATGGAAAAAAAAATTGGAAGGAAATACACCAAACTGTTAAGGTCACTGAATCTGGGTAGTAGGGCATCGATTGATTCCTTTTCCCTTCTCCTTTCTTTCAACATTTCCAAATTTCCTTCAAGAGCACTTTACAATTAGAATGAACAGCACTCATTAAAAATATAAGACAACATCACTTTTGTTTTAGTATGATTATGAAAAGTCCTAAGTGAAATGTTTATCATGCTTAGACAGGTCCTCAATCTAGGATTTTCAGGATTAGGTTTAGATTTTAGACAATTAACTGAAACATGTATTGTTGTTCATGAAAGAAATCTTCAACCCGGGTGTTGAGCTCAGAAAAGTAAAGCATGTAAGATAGCTCTGATTACAATACCGAGAAACTTGTTTAAAAGACATAAGAACCACTCGGGTTTTAAACTGCCAACAACGAAGGACGAATTGAGGATTCTCTCCATTTCCCAACAGGGCCAGGAAATTGAGTTAGGAAGCATTTTTTATCTGGTAAAACCCCAAATCAGACAGTCTCTGTCTAAAAGCCAGTAAAGACAGCCAAGTGCAGTTACAGCCTGCAGCGCGCTGACGGACACCTCCTGACCCTATTCCCACTCTCAGCAGCACAGTCCCCATCTCCACCCGCGATGCGCCCCCGGCCTGGCCGGCTCCTGACACCGGGGTCCCATTTACACGCCTCCCGCGGCGGGGGCGGGACCTGGAGGGAGCGGGAAGGCAGCGGCGCAGCGCAGGTCCGCTCGGGCACCAGGGGGCGTGCGGGCCACCCCGCCCGGGGCCCGGCTAGGGTCCGGGCTCCCCAAACCCAACCACCTGCGGCGGCTTCTTTCTCTCCTCACCTGTCGCGTCCAGTTTCAGCCCGTTGGAGTTGCTACTGTTGGTCACCAGGGTGTTGGTCTCCTCCTGGTCAGGTCTCTGTTCGCCGGGGCTCACGTTGTTGTCGCTGTACCCGGGGCGGTTGCTCTTGCCGCGGACCCCCTTGGGGAAGCCGTGGCTGTGGCCGTGACCCCCGTGCGAGTGGCCGTGGCCGGAGTCGTTGCCGAAGCCGCTGTGATGGTGGAAGAGACAGAGCCCAAGCACGTTGACCACCAGCCCCAACACGCCGACCGCGAGGACCACCAGCGGCTGCTGCATCTCGTGCGGCTCGATGAAGCGCTCGATGGCCTCCAGCAGGATGGCGAAGCAGAGGCCAGTCAGGAAGATGGCGTTCACCAGAGCCCCCATCACTTCGGCCCGGATCCAGCCGAAGGTGTTCTTCTGGGTGGCGTGGGTCCTCCGGGCGAAGCGCTCGGCCACCAGCGCCACCACCAGCGCCAACACGTCCGACAGCATGTGGAAGGAATCGGAGAGCATCGCCAACGACGCGGTCACCCGGCTCACCACCACCTCCACCACCATGAACATGAAGGTCAGCATCAGCATGCAGAGCAGCCGGCCCCGGTTCCGACCCCAGCACCCCATGGCTGCGCCTCGGGGGCCCACCGAGCGCGGCGCAGACACTCAGGAGGCGGTGGCGGCGCCGCACCGAGGGTCTGTCTGCGACCCCTCCTCGCGGGAGGGCGGCGCGGGGCTTTCGCTACCCGAGCCGCACCGCTCAGGACAGCAGTGAGGGGCCTTGGGGACACCGCAGAAGGGAGCGGACGGGGGCGAGCCCCGGGTCAAGCCGCCGAGCTCCCGCGCCTGTGGGCGTCCCCCGCGGGGCGGCGGCGCGCAGCTCCTCGGGCGTCGGTCTTCAGAGCCGGCGCGGAGGCCCGGCTCAGCTCCAGCCGCCCTCACGCCCGCAGCCGGGCGGCGGAGGCGGCGACGCGGAGCTGGGATTCCCGGAGCCCGGGCGCCGAGAGCCCCGGCAGGAGCAGGCGGGCGGCGGGCAGCTCCACGCTGCGAAGGCTCCAAGCATCTGCGGGCTCTCAGCGCAGGTCTTCCATCCACTGGTCGCCTCCGCTGTGGCTCAGGTCGAGGAGCCGACGCCGGGGGAGCTAAAAAGGCGGCGACCACGGCAGCTGCACTCGGCCCGGTCTCGGGCGCCTTCTTCGCCCCCCCGCCTTTGCAGACGGTTTACAAAAAAACTTTGCTTTGCACTCGGAACCCCCGTTTTCACACGGACCCGAGCGTGACAAGGCCCTGACGCCCCGCCCATCAGGCCCGGCACACTTCCCCATTGGCCAGGAAGCCCTCACGACAGCTGCCGTGTCCCACCCATCCTCTCTCGCTATTGGATGGAGGCTCGGCGGGGCGGGAGGTGTCGCGGCTTCAACAGATAGGGCGGGGCCTTTCTCTCCTGGAGCCGGGCGTGGGCCGGGGGGCCGCGGCCGGGTGCAGCAGCGGGCGTCGTGGGGGAGGGTAGGGGGCGCGGGCCGCGTGCAACAGGAGGGGGAGGGGCAGGCGTGGCGGGGTCCCTGCTCTGGCGATGCGGGTCTTCGCAGCCCACCGCACACCTGCGGAGGCCGGTAGCAAACAGACTTTGATCCCGGGAGCCGAGTCCACGTGGGGCAGGCCGCGCGGCTGCTGTGTGACAGACAGCAGCCTGGGAGGGGAGGGAGGGGGAGGGAGGGAGAGTCCCTATGTGCAGGGTCCTGGGGTGAGCCCTCCTATCAGAAGAACCTAGGTTAGACGAAAGACTCATAAACAAGTACTGCAAGTAACTTGTGACGCTGCCCAACACCGAGCTGAGGAGTTAGTACTTAAGGGCGGTCCTGCGAGTGGCGTGGACCGAATCTTTGTAAATGTTTCAGTAAAAGCAAATCACCCCTATCACCACCATCCCCAGGAGCCCTTGTGTAACGTCAGATATTTCTGTCACTGATTATCTAAGGACAATTTAGGTACAGACTTTAAGCGGGAGAAACCTGGGTTCTGGTCCTTGCTGTCCCACTAGCCAGCTTGTGAATTTGGGCAAGTCAACTAACCTTTCTAGACTTAATGTCTTCATCTATGAAGAAGACAAGAAATCCTAAGATTCCTTCTGACTCTAAGATTCTAATGCTCTATGAATTAACAAACATTTTATTTATAGACTACAAACAGCGGAACCCTGCGTTGGTTGCTATGGGGGAGGGGAAAGGCAGTAAGAATACAGAAGAATGAAGACTATAGACATAAAAATTTTAAGTTACGATGAAATACCCTTAAATTGTGCCAACACTAGTGTAGGTTATATACATGGCACCTTGCTTTGAGTGGAAATTAGTTAATCTGGGAATGAGGGCTTCTTCTTCCTGTGGGGGGCGCTGGAATCAGAGTAGCCTGAACTGAATCTCCAAAGGCCTCAAGACCCTGAATAGGAGGAAGGACCCCGAACTGCTCTGGATTTCTATAAGACAAATGCAATGCTAGCCAGTGCTTCAGGATCTGTATATAAGGTTTGTTTGAAGCTATGTTATTTTGCACTTTTTTTATATTTCCATTATTTTTATAAAATTTGTTTCACCTGTATATGATGATATGTGTCTCATTTCCCAATCCAGACTAGGTAGGGAGCTCGGATCCTCATCTTCTATTTTTTGTTCTGCTAGAATAGAAAAGAATGGATGAAGGTTTCCAAGACATTATAAAGGAAGAATTTATATGATTTGATGATTAATTTGGTAGTAAGAGGGTGAAAGCTAAGGAGGACAATTTAACAAAAACAGTTCCAGTGTTTTTAACAAGTAAGATATTGCTTTAAATAGATAAGGAAATTGAGAAAGGGGTTGGGGGCAAAGACCTGATTTTAAGGGGAATTAGCCCTTACTGTGCCTGTTTCTAATGTACTGAGTTTGAAGTGAAGTCTGGGCGGCTGGTGGCAGTGCTAAGGAGTGAGGAGATAGGTTTTGGGATTTCCATAATCGTCTCTCCTTTGGTATGGACATTTGGCATTTTTTGATCATATAGGTAAACATAGCTTCAAACTTCCTGCAGACCAGCCCTTCCTACACAGAAATTCGGGAACCACTCATGGGTTAAGATATCCTATGGAAATGGCAGGAGGCAGTTAGAAGATCATTTTGTTTCCTATTGAGAGCTGCTGTGTCCCTTTATTTCAAAAGATAGATTCCGCCAAATGTGAGAATTTAATGCCCAAAGAGGAACCAGTGAAGAGATGTAGAAGGCAAGGATGCTCACCAAACATTGGCTAGCAATCCCTCCTCAACTGGGAGATGTTTAGGCCCACTTAAAAAACAGGCTCTTGGGTTCAATTCAGTAGTCACTTACGAGAAACTGTTTTGTGCAGACATTTTTTTTTTCTTTCTTGTAAGCCATATCCCAAACAATGTGCTCTATTCTCTCATAACCTGGTGGGTTTGGGGATGGGGAGGGGAAGTCAAAAGTATATTTTCCAGGTCGTAAAAAAGTTATGCACTCCAAAAAGAGAAATATCATTTACGTAGTAGCTAAACATTTCAGTCAAAAAACCTGTTCTTCTCCCTAGCATTGTGTAGAAAAAAGTAAGTTGGTGTCCTGGTTCAAATTTGTCCTTTTCCAGCTGGTTGTCCTAGCACAGCCAGGAGTGGGTTAAAATGAAGGGACCATATACTATTCACCAGCACCCCTGGAGATTGTGGCCCCAGGTTGAGTAAAATGGCTTGGCTTTTTCTTCCTAATTCTTGAGAACTCTCATGATAATTTGCTTAGTATCCAAAATGACTTAACTCAGCATAGTTTAAAGATGAGAGAATAATGCTCCTTTTGGAAAGAGACTGCCAATTTGAAAGAAAGTCAATGTTTAACACAAACTCTGCAATCTCGGGATCCTCTAAGTAAAACCGACCCCAGCTCTCAATGCCAAGTTCCTCCGACCTGGAGCTTCCTGGCTCAAGGAGCTAGCCTGCAGATTATCAATCCAAACTGTAAATGTAAAAGGATTCTTGTAAAAACTGCTAAACGCAGACATACCTCTGAACCTTGGTTATAAAAAATCGTGAGTGATTGAAGGTATACCATGAAAAGACCTCTGAACAGATTGCATTTGATTCTGATTGACAGTAAATCACTTCTAATGTTCAATCTTAAAGCAAAAATGACAGGGAAATCAGATCTGGTTGTTTCGTTTTAGAATCTACTTAAATAATTATTATAAACTGAAATCTCTAGCAACCAACCACATGAGGAGAGAGCCAAAGTTTGAATATTTAACTGCTCCCCGAGGGAACAAGCAAAGAGTAAACAAGTAACAATGCACTAATAAAACCCAGCAACCTCACAAAAGGGCTCAGAGGTATAAGGGGAACCGTATGAAAGGGGCAGAGCAGGAAACCCTACTAGGAAGCAAAGGGGAAACAGGAACAGTACCGAGAGCAGAATGTACACTGAGAAGCCAACGATGGTCACTGGGCTTTTATAGTTCTTAGTTAAGCTGAAGAATGACACGTGAGAGTGAAGAGCAAAAGAAAACTCATTTTTTCTTGGAGACTGAAAACTGGATCTAAGTTCCCCAGTCACGCCTGGAAATTAAATCTAGAAATAAAGGCACTGACACCTATAAAGGAAGGCTTATTAATAGCATTTGTGAATTTCTTGGGTGCAATGTTACAAAATACTAGAAATTGTTAAAGCCTCAGGTCGTCAGTTTTATAGTTTAAACTGCCCATTCTTTCTTTAGCCTTTCTACTCTGGGGGCTGGAGATTGTAATTAAAGTACAAAGTACAGAAGTTTGAAAAAAAAACTTAATTTAAAACCATGTTTCTATAACTGTCTATTATATGTCTATAAAGATGATGCTGACCAGTAGAGCATTTTGAAAGTATCTCACACCTAATGAATTTTAGAAAGTTTAAGGAACTGATCCTTAAAAGTTACTGTGTGACTTTGAACAGGTTATTAAAGCTCTCTAGGTCTCACTTTTCACATCTTTTCGGTGAGGGTTCTAAGAGATGGTGTCTTAGCTGGACTTGAGATGTGATTAAAGGAGATGATACTGCCCAGCTGATGCTCTCAGGTGGGCCTTTCAGGGTACCTGGACTTGGGGTTACCCTGAATCCAGGGTTGAGTTCAATTTGCGGATTAAGAAACTGCATTGTTATCATTTCGCTGGGGTGGGGGCGGGGCGGGGGACTGATTAACATGGACTTAAAATGGGCTCATTTGCTAGTCAGACCACTTTCTCCGTCCAGAGGGGAGAACTCCTTGCACATGGTGGGCAAGGCCTCTTAGAAGCAAGGCTATGAGGGGCAGAGAGAAGTAGACTAGAGGAACTGGATGTTCTGCAGAGGCAGCATTTTTACCCTCTCTCTCCTAGGTGGGGAAAATCTCCCGCCTATCTTTGCGCATACACTCTGCCTTCCGGCCCATGAGTTATACTCCATTTTGCTGCCAGAGTCATCTTTTCAAAACTCAGATCTGGTCATTGCAAAACACACATCCTCCACCACCACAGCCATCATAGCTGCTATCCTTCAGTAGCCTCCCAGGACTCTGAGAAGAACCGAACTCAAGTGCACAGGACCTGGCTGCCCTCCCCTGCCCCCGCCTCATCCCGTCACGCCCCCTAACAGGGCTGACCTTTCTGACCACCGTGCATCCTCATGCTGCCTCCTGCCAAAGGGCCTGTGCAGGCACTGCTCCTTCCGCCTGCGATGCTCTTCCCTCCGCTGTTCCCCACCTTAGTTCTTATTCATTCTTTAGTTCTCAGCTCAAGGGCCACTTCCTCAGGGAAGTCTTCCCCAACCCCTCTGACCAGGTTACACTGCTCTACTACAATTTCTTTCAGCTCTTGCCCTGATCTTTTGCGGCACAGAACAATGATGCAATTTACATTTGTCCATGTGAGTGTTTGATTAGATTGTAAGCTCCACGTGGGCAAGGGCGGTGTGTGCTTTTGTTCACCATTGTATCCCTAGTCAACCTAGCTCACTATTTGTTAAATGAGTGATTGTTCATTACCTTTCCCAAACCTAACAATTCATGCATTCATTTAACGGATCCTTCTTGAACACCCATAGTTCTCTATCTACACTGGAATATGAGAATTAGAGGACTCTTTTCTTCGGGACAAAGTAGAAAACACCGTGACACATTCTTATTTATTAGCTTGCCTTTTTCTTACTTCAAGCGGGCGACCACGCTTTTGCTGTGATGTTATCTCACACGAGATGCAATTAACTGGATGAAACTCAGACTCACCCTTGAAATCTGCCATGATAGCATTCCGGGTTCTCAGACAGTCTTTAAAGTTCTTCCACATCCTTTATTTAAGGTACGTGATGATCCTATGAAGTTCGCAGGGCAGATTATGGACTGAGACCCCAAGAAGAGAAGAAATCGCTCAAGGTTCCATGGCTTGTGAGGCCCTAATTGCACCAGCGACATGTTTTTCTTTAACTTTGTAATCCATATTTGAGGGGAACAAACTCATTTTGAAGCTCAAGACCTCACATGCACTACTACTAATTCTATAATTCATCTAAGTTCTAAAAGTTTCTGGTTCTATCATTCTCTTACTAATTTGTAATTACTATAAGGACTAAGGGGAGGTGGCCTACTTGTGAGTGACACCTCTTTAACAGGTCACTCCAACATCTGAGTCTCTAGTGGTGCGTTCCAAAACTGGGTCCTGTTCACACATAACTCTGTAGAATGAATTAGTTAATTTTTTTTGCCTACCGTTTTTATCCATTTTTTACTTTTAATTTCTTTAACAACCAGGATGCCTTCCAAGGAACTAACGTTAGTGAAAATACCGACCCCTCCCTGACCTGGAGTGACTTCTTAAAATGCCGATTCTGATTCAAGAAGGTCTGCAGGGGAGTCTGAGATTCTGCATCTCCAGTAAGCTCCTGGGGGTCCCCGGATCACAATTTGAGAACCAAGGTAGTAGAAGCTTATTTTTTTAACCCTGCAAGGAGGTTATTACATGCAATTAAGATATTCCTAACCAAAAAAAAAAAAAAAAAAAGTATCTTCAAACTTAAACATGTTTTAATTTTACTTTTTATTTTATAGTGATTTTATTTTGTAATGAACAATAGCGCTTCTGTAATTTTAAAATGAAATCAGATATCTTACTCTTGTAGGAAAGCACTCCTTAAAATTAATCAAACTCCAGGTGTGAATAAACATTTTGGTTTAGACTTTCACTGTGTCAGAGAAAAATAATCGCTTTACAGCTTTCGGAAACATTTGGTTGCTCTGACTAGCATTAATGGGTTGGGCCGAGGACTCAGAGTATGACTGGGGGTCTCTTGCATTCAAACCTTTCATTATTAAACAAGAAATGCGTATCCCATCAGACATTACTGAACAAATCCACACAAAGAGCCTAAAAGACTGAAAATGAATAAGAGGTGTTTAATATTCAGGTCGCACCAGAAACAGCAAGAGTCACCAAGAAATGTAGGTGGCAGATGAGAATAGAGATGCTCTCCTCTGCTTGTCTGCTGACTGTAGAGGAAGAGAACAAAGATCTAGCTTCATGGTGGCCGCATCTACAGACCATTCCCATGAGTCCTTGTTATTGGCTTTATGCTTTATGTTGGCTTCTAGGCTTATTCCATCATAGGTCAGAGTTGACCATCTCATAACCTCAAGAGAGATATCATTCAGTCCCCAAAGTGCCATTGTCTTAAAAGTAACCACAATCAACCTATGAGCATTGCATTTCCAGATGCTGCTCAGTAGCCTTCAAATTTTAGAACAATGCTTTAATGGAAAAACCAATGTCTGCTAAATTGGAGCAAATGGAGATTGTCTTATCTCTTGACTGCTTCTTGGTATAGAGTCTAGGAAGATGCAAGAGCTAAGTCTAATGGAAAACAGAGTCTGGTTCCACATGTTTGGGTGAAAGAAGGGTGTGCTATTAAATTTTCCTTTCTGTTCCTGTGGCCAGACCCCCATCTAGGCCTGCATATCCATCAGAGCAACTGTGTGCACGCTTCTAATCAGCCCTCCCATTCCCACCCTCTTCCAATCCGTTTAGCACAGTGCTTTTTGATCAATATTCTCATACATCAGTGTTCACATGAGATTCTTGCTCAAAGTCCCCAGTGGCTGCCCATTACCCGCAGAATAAGGCACATTTTATCTAGGTGTTTAAGGCACCCTGCATGTGACCTTAACTCATCTATCCAAACATCTCTCACCCCTCCTTAACTCAAGCTCTCCGCACAAGCCAAATTATCCTAAGTAATGGTTCCAAGTTACCTAATGGCTCTGTGCCTCCATTTCCTCAATATAGACCAAAATAATAACTTATCTCATTGAGTTGTTGTGAATTAGATGAGTTAATATATATAAGATGCTTAGGACAATGCCTGGTACATGGAAAGAGTTTGAAATAGGTTGAATGTTGCCCCCCAAAGTTATGCCTATGTTTTAATTCCTGGAAACTATAATTACTTCAATTGAAAAAAGGGTCCTTCGCAAATGTAATTAAGAAATTTGAGATGAAAAAAATCATCCTGGATTATCTAGGTGGGCCCTAAATCCAATGATAGGTACTAATAAGAGACACACAAGGGTGACTAGACAGACAGAAGAAAAGACCACGTGAAGACAGAGGCAGAGATTGCGAAGGGATGCCGACAGCCACCGGAAGCTGAAAGATGCAAGGAGAGGAATCTCCCCCAGCCCTGCCTACACCTGGACTTCAGACTTCTGCCTCCAGAACTGTGAGTGACTAAATTTCGGTTGTTTTAAGTCACTAAGTTTGTGATAATTTGCTATGGCAGTCACAGGACACTAATACAGGGTCTATTACATTTTAGCTATTATTATCATTATTATTATTATTATTATTATTATTTTCCAAATGTGCCTTTTCCTTTTCTTCTCAGCATCATTTTTAAAAAAAATCTCACTGTTCTCATTAAGTGTCTAGCACAATACCTTGCAATTAGAAAACGGAATAAGTATTTATTGGAAGGAAGGAAGGAAGGAAGGAAGGAAGGAAGGAAGGAAGGAAGAAAAGTCTATGCCTACCACTTATTTGGTGCCATACACCCACAATAGCTTTTCTTAATTGTTCTATTCCATAAACTCTAGCTTACAGTGACAAGAATACTCATTTGGTACTTTTCATCCGCTGCTTTATAGTGTACCTTTGTGTGTCCCTGTCTTCTCAAAACTTCTTGAGGACAGGGATCCTTTCTTTCATCTTTCTATATCTCCAGGGCCTAACACATAGTAAGTAACTCAAGTCTGTGGCAATAATAATAATCCCATTGTCAAAAGTTGTCCACTAATTCGTTACTCATTCTAAAGTTTCCTCAGGCCTTGTGTGAATCTTTGTCAATGCTAGCAGCTTGCTCCTTGTGTCAACTGCCTTTCCCAACTGACACAGAACCTTCTAGTCCCCATATGTTTTAAGGAGCAACAAATGGAAGAGGACTTTGAACACACTATTTCATCTGCTGAGTAGACTTGTATTGAAATAAGTAGGCTATCGGCCCAGGCCTGAAAATCTTTTCCTTATACAGATATATTGGTTTTCCCAATGTTTCTCACAGTGGAATTACTCTGATATTTGTTCACTTGTGAGCCCGTTTTCTATGAGAACATTTCTACCACTTTTCTTTGAATTTTATGGTGTTGACTCCTTTAAAAGAATACAGTTCCCCTTACCTTAAAAAAAAATACAACATCCCCATATTGCATTAGATCTGATGTTTTGTTTATGCATTCTTGGCTGGAATATTGCAAAATTAACATTTTGTCTTTTTAAGGGTCTCACAGCTGGAGATACACAATATCCGTCTGCCCATTATTGGTAATCTACATTTTTCTCACCCATCAAGGTGCTGCTTCATTTCTCCACTGTGAATTTTTTTTTCCTCCCTTGAAGTAATAAGCGGTCTCTGAGGAGATGCTTTAAGACCGTGCAAATATCTTGCTCATTAACATTTCCCCCTTAGATTTAGCATCCACTGAAGATTCCTGCCTCATCTGATCCCATCTTTACTCTGAAAATTGCCAAATGATGATTTCCAGTTCCAGCAGTCGCTCCACATTTACCAGTATTTTGTTCACTTGATTGATTGATTTCAGTCTCGGTGTTTTATTGATTGATTGATTGATTGATTTCTCTGTTTACTATCAGTGAGGGACTCACAAATCTTATTTTTTCAGTAGTTTGTAATTCATCACTGTGCTTAATTTTGGTGCTGACTTTGTCCCAGATTTAACCAGGGGGAAGCCCCCCAAGCTGGCTCCTGTGTCAGATGTTTAACAAAGGTTCCTGAATGTTGATTCAAAGATGAAACACAAGGTTTGCATAGTTATTCTATGCACCCTGCATAACAGGGGAGCATGTCATACTGTGGTTAAGGGTTTAGAATTGAGATAGATCTGGGGTAGATTCTGGCTTCCCTATATACCAGCGATGTTTCTTGGGTAGATTACTTACTGTCTCTGTGCCTCGGTTTCCTTATGAAATGTGGTAATGTTAGCACCTACTTCATAGGGATGTTGTGAGAGTTATGTGATATTGTATATGTAAACTGCTTAGTGGAGTAACTGTCACATCAGTACTTAATACATGGGGGCTAGTGCCATCATTTTATTTCTCCATATGACAGCTCGTGCATGGTCTGGGCAGTCTCAATCGCTACTATTTCTCCCTTCTGCTAGCAGCCACCATCCAAAAGTCACCCCAAATTCATATCCCTCTGCCCTTTTACAATATATTTTAATTAAGTGTTGACTATTGTAGGTCTCCAGGGATCCACAGATATCTTAGCCCTGCTTTCTTTTTGTTGAAGACAAGGTGTCTGAGACCCTTAGAGGTTAGATGGCTTGCTTTGGGTCACCCAGGAAGAGTGGAAGAGCTAGGAAGGGTGCCCTATCTTCAACTACACACTCTGATACATCCTATCTCATGATCAAGAGCAGCATTCATTTGGTTTCTTTTCCCAGTCAAGGGTATTATTCAAAGCATCAGTGGGAAGGCATCATTTTCTGCATGACTCATCCTCGTTCCAAGATTAACATGCTCCACTTTCATTCTTTGCCTCCCACTCAGTTTCACATCCAGCGGGAGCCCTGAGAGTCTCTATGTCCTATCTACTCCCCACCCCATCGGCTCTGTCCCCTCCCCAGCTGTGCTCTTACCTCCTGACCCCAGACTGTCCCACCATCCTCAGATTCCAATGGCTACTTTCGCCGGACTCTGCTTTAAGAAAGGCATGTCTTCCCGAAATACCCCTCTGATCTATGTTGAAAATAGAAAAAAGAAATATACTTAAGTTGGAGCAGATGTACAGGAGGAACAAGTGTTTGTCCATATGCTTCGGGCATTCCATTAAGGTCCAAGCATTGTAGCAAAAAGCATGTATTTCTGAACATACATATTTTATTTCAACCTCCTCCTCCAAAAAAAAAAAAATTGAGGGATTCTTCTGATGTGCTAAGATGTTATTGAACAACATAGAATTGGGAATAAAAGTGCTGTTGGCTGCGGCTTGGGGGAATCTTTTAATTGTGCCAAGATTTTAGGTTTTGTGCTATTTTTTGAAACACGCTCTGACCTGTATAATTTGAGCCTGCTTACATCAAAACGCTAGTAAAATACTGAAATATTTACAGATGGAATGATATGATGAGTGAGATTTGCTTCAAAATCATTCAGGATGTGGGGAAAAGTGGGCTGGGGGTGAGGGGTGGTGGGGAGACACAGATAAAGCAAGACTGTCTATGAATTGATCAAACTTGAAAGAGACCGATGAGTACGTGGGGCTTCTGCATCTTTTTATGTGATTGAAATGACCTATAGTGAAAAACTTTTAAACGCTAGTTTAAATTTTCATGATTTGCTTTCGACTTTTTTTCCCTATTTGTTTTGTTTGTTTGTTTGCTTTACTCTGCTGCTCCTCAATCTGTTCTTTCTTGAAAGCTGGCTCAGGCTGTGCAGCCTTTAATAAAAGCTTTCCAACTACTTTAATCCATGAAAGCACTAACACCTAAATGCGTATTTTCGAGTTAGTCTTGTAGCCCCATCAGCCTAGACACTAGTTAAAGGCAGAGACTAAATCTTATACTTTGGGGTAAAGCTGGACTCAGTCAATGCTTCCTAATTGATGGACATGGTTGTTGGTAAATTGATAAAAAGTGTCCTGAAAAGAGACAATATAATGAACAGGTTGTAGATTTGTCATATATATATTTTTTTTCTTTAAAGCTCTTCTGCATAGAGTTTGCAATCTCTCATTTTACCTGTAGGAAGAAGTGGCTTAAGAGAAATTCTGTCCCAATCGAAGCATTTCATGTTAGGTAGCAACTCAAGAGCAATTAATGCAAATGATAGTAAATAGTTTACCCTCAAAGGTGACTTACTGAAATAAAATCCTAAACATGGGAATAATCTGAGAACTCTGCATCTCTTCCCATTGCACAGTCTAATTGAAGGAGGCGGCAGGGTGGGAAAATGTCAAAAAAAAAAAAAATGTCAGTTGTTAGCTTTCAAAATTTTGCCCGAGGAGCCATATAAGAACCATCTCATTTTAGGCTTGTCCGTGCTGGTTTAATGCAGGGTGAGAGCCAAATTCAAGGGGAATCTCACTGCGCTGCAGTTTGCATATGAGTTTCTTCACATACACTGGTCTTTCAAGATGCTTAGAACTAGTGTCTTTTTCAGATCGCGGGAAGAGCCCCTGCAAAGTTGGAAAGAGTCCAAGAAAAGTTCCTTTCTTTCTTCTCTCATTGGGGAGCACGGGGGAGTCATCCCTGTCGTGAGACTTCTCCCATCTCTAAGTCCTCTTGGAAAGGAGACACCACAGCCTCCCTTGGGATCAGATTTTACTTCAGCGATAGCCCTCAGAATCAGGAACGTCTCTTCCATCAACCAGGTTCCATTGGTCATGGACACTGCGGCTTCGTAACTTCCGGGCAGGCGTCCCTCGTTTTTCATTGCTTTTCACTTTATTGCACTTTGCAGATATTGCGCTTTCCACAAATTGAAGGTCTCCGACAATCTTGCGTTGAGCAAGTCTATCGGTGCCATTTTTCCAACAGGCTCAGATGATGGTTAACATTTTTTTGGTAATAAAGTATTTTCTCATGAAGATATGTCCATTTTTTTAGACATAATGCTGTTGTATTCTTAATAGACTATAGTATAGTGAAAAATGACTTTTACATGAACTGGGTAACCAAAAAACTCCTGTGACTTGCTTTATTGCAGTACTAGCTTTATTTATCAGTGACCTGGAACCAACCCTGTAAATATCTCCAAGGTATGCCTGTATTTGCATTCCATTGGTTTCTCTCTCAGTCGTCTCCAAGGAAAGTAGTCCCTGGAGATGATGGATCAGGGAAGGACAATTGTCTGGCATCGAGGGAGGGCAGAAAAAGCCAAAAGTACAGAACAGTCTGCCTTTTTCTGCTAAAGTTCCCCACAGAGCATCATCTCCAAGATGGTCTTTCAAGACTTCCCTGGCATCAACTCTTTAGAGCAAATGAGGCCTCACAATAGAGAAACACTGTTCTCTCCATTAAACACTGTTCTCTCCATTAAACACTGGTTGGGAAGGTAGAAAGAGTAACAGCAAGAGTGTGTTTGCTTAGAGTTAAGGAAGAACTGTAGGGAAGTGCAAACTTGAACCAAGAGGTGGGAGGCCTTATGAAGCCTTTGCCCCCAGATAATTATCAGTTTCGGACTGTTTCACTGTTCACCTGAAGCCAAGCAAGTGGACCAAATGACCTCTTGAAATCCCTTTTGGCTACAGTGTTCTCTGATTCTAGGAACCCAGCAAGTTTCCCTTTGGTTCTGGTTGTACTCTGAACTCCAGGCGAGTCACCTTGGCTGGGCTTTAATCACTCACCTTGAACTGCAAAACACAAGTGGTTGTAATGGGCGACACATTCAGTGTCTAGGTAGCTGTATGACTTACCACTGCCAGATTTCTGCTAAATAATGTGGCTCTCTTGAGATAGTTGATAATGGTGTATGGCTAAGCTCCTATGGATAGACCCAGTATAGAGGTGAGACAGAAGTTTTCCAGAGTATTGAAGGATATTTTCCTCCAGGAGGAATGCATTTTCGTGTTCTTTTAGGTGTGCTGTGAATAAGAGGTCTTCTTCTACCCCCCGCCCCCGCCAAGGGGGTTCTGAGGCAGCTTACATTCTTTTTCCTCAACACCCTGAAGTATTTTCTAACTACAGCATATATTAAACTTCAGCACAGTACGGAGGGTGTACGATCTCTCAACAAATACCAACTTCTTGACTGATGTGAAGTGTGTCTCCTTCATTCAGTGAAAATGCCCACTTTCAAACTCGGGAGCTTTGGGAGAAGGATTAGGGAAGGGCAGCAGCAGAGAGGCCCCTCTGGGAAGCTATAGCATAAATGATGAGTTCTTCAAGAAAGGCATTGTGCTGACCATGACTCTGAGAACCAGCTTTTGTAAACAACTGACCACAACCACAAACCACAGGGCATTAGGAGTGTCATGTACAGGAAACAGAGGGAGACACGTGTCACGCATTTCCCTACCTCATCTGCTATGGTGGAATATGAAAGGCTGTGGCCCTGTCTTTGAAAACGAAAGTCAGAGATGTCTAAACAGCTGTTACCCAAATGTTTGTTTGGCAGTGGCATAAATCACTGAGCAGCGCTCCCAAACACAGACTGGAGCCTCACTCCATTCTTCAAGGTGGGCACGTGGGCAATTGAGGATAACTAGGCAGTCTGGTAAGAAGACCTGTTTCTTTACACTTCTACTTGTAAAAAAAGAAGACGGGATCAGAGGCAGGAGACCTGGGTGCCAATCCTGGCTCTTTGACGAATGGTCGCTGTTAACTTAGACATATTGCTTTCTCCCTCTGGGTCTCAGTTCCCCATATTTGAATTCAAAGATTACTTGGGGTTATTCAGACACCAGGCCCCCTCCCAGACCCATGGAATCAGTGTCTCCTCAGGTTGGAACTGGACAAGTGAAGTTTGCAAAAGCTCCCAAGGAGAGTCTCATGTGCATACCGAAAGAACCACTGGATTAAGAGGTTGCTAAATTCTATGATTCTCCAGGATTGAGAGGGAAGAAAAAAATCAGTAGGCAGCTCCGTAAAGGCAACAGTTTGTCACTCAGCCCAGCTCAGGTCACTCAATCTCAAAGTGTGGCTGGGGGCCGACTGCTTGATTGTGCTTCTCCAGGTGGTGTTTGGGCTTGGTTTCTAAAGTTTACATTGTATAATGAAAATGCCAGTGTTCTCAAGCTTTGCATACATTAATAAATAATTAAGATAATTCTATAATTACCAGACATGACTTCATTGGTTACCATTATTCTAATGGAATCTGCTGAGGATGCTCATTTTCCCCTTCTGGAGATGTGATCTACAACCTCAAAAATTCTCTAAGAGGGCCTCTGAGAGAACCATTTGGCTGAACTAGAGATTTTAAGAGCATTACACTCATGACTCTTTTCTCCTTCTTAGGGCTTTCCCTGGAAGGTCTTTTATACATCTGCGGGTTGAGAATGGTGGCGAGAGTAAAGGTAACATTTGGCCAGGGAACCCAGGGAGGCCTCTGGCCGGCAGCCCCCTTCTCCATAAGGTCCTTAAGGGAAACACATGCTCAGAGGACAGTGCTGATAACAAGGGCTGTGACCCTAAGACATCAGCCTTAACCTCCACCGTGGAGCGTAAGGTCTAGGCTGGATGGACCCCATGTGCAACCCCTTTGACTTGGAATGAGGCAGCTTTTTTTTCCCTTTATCCTTTTTCCATAAGTTCCCCTCCGAGTCCTGGATCTCACTCTGTCCTGTGGGGAGGAAAGTCCAGGCAGCGAGAAGAGAGCGCAGGAAGCAGGGCAGCAGGCCAAAGGGCATCTGTATCATCACTGGGAGTAGAGCCAGTCCAGACTACGCTCCCCAGGACTCCTAGGTGGGGGCAGCGGCAGCCTTTTTGATTTCACAGACAAATGCAGGTATCCAAAGAAAGAATGCTAGAGTGAGCCAAAGGGAAGGCAGATGCTACTTCTCCAGCAAAATCCAGAAAGCTCCTAGGAAGAGAATCTGGATCACTCTTTGATGTTGAGTTTCCACCAAATGTACCTTTCCTGTTAGGTGTGTCTTGCTCTCTTGTATTCCTAGGATGAATGTAGTTGCTGACGTATAGTGGGTCCTATGGGTTTCTTATAGACTGAATATCTGTGTCTCCCCCAAAATTCACATGATAAAGCCTTAACCCTCTCCGTGATGATTCTTGAAGATGGAGCCTTTGGAAGTTCATTAGGGTTTGATGAGGTCATGAGGGTGAGGCTTTTATGATGGGATTAGTGCCTTTGTAAGAAGAGACACCAGAGAGCTTGCTCTCTGTCACAGCATGCACTAAGTGGAGGTCACATGAACATACCGCAAAATGACAGCCATCTATAAGCCAAGAGAATAGGCCTCGGAATGAAACCTATCTTGCCAACACCTTGATCTTGGACTTCCAGCCTCCAGAATTGTGAGAAATAAATGTCTATTATTTAAGCCGTTGAGTCTCTGGTATTTTGTTATGGCAGCCTGAACTAAGACAGTGCTCTACACATTTTAATTGAATGACTGGAAGACTGAACCAATGAAAATATTTTGCTTCCCATGGAGATATACTAGGATGTGTATAATACTACATCCTTTGAGATGCAAAAGATGCTCAGTTCAAACATGCTTAAGCAAAAACAGAACTTATTGGTTTATGTAGCTAAAAGTCCAGGATTTAATCTTTGGCCACAGCCTGATTGAAAGGCACCAATACCGTCTTCAGGGAAGTTTCTCTCTTCATCTCTCTTCTCTGCTTTGTTCTATGGCCCCAGGAGAGGGAAGGATGGTTCCCCAAAGGCAAACCAGGACCCCTTACCTGAAGAGACTAGATACTGCTTAGGCAAATAAAAACACAGAAACAGCAGGTGTCCAGCACAAGAAGTATGTGACTCTCATGGGTTAATATGAGCAACAAAGCCATGAATTAAGATTCTGTTTATATATATCTAGCTGTTAAGGTTAATTTTGAAGTTAATTATTTTGCTTTAGTTGAATTAATTGAAAATAAGTAAAAATATACTTGAATTTCAGTCAGTATGCATGAATTTCATATTAAAGCCTTTTCTAATAAAATGTTTTTTAAAATTATTTTATTCTGGTTATATAAGTAATGTTTACTCATTATAAAAAATTTTCAGAAAACACAGAAAAGTATGAAAAAGACAATAGCCATCCCTTATAATCCTAAAAAATACTAACTACTAACATTTTTTCTATAACCGTCTCTGTTTTTCTATTTTATATGTTATGTATTGTGCAATCTATGTTACAGAATGTATTTTAAGGAATATATTTGAATGCTGGACATTGTTTCTTGTTTATAAACATATGAATTGTTTTTAATAATTGCATAGTATAACAATTATTGAATATTAAGATTGTTTCAGTTTTTCACCATTCTAAACAATACTCCCATTGTCAACCTTGATTACCTAGCTTTACACACTTGTGAGATTATTTCTTTATGATCATTTCCTAGAAGTGAACTTGCCGTGACAAAAGGTACAGGTAATTTGAATTACAGTGCCTGTAAAAACTGACTATTTATGTCTTTTTGCCCATTTTTCTATCTTCCTGTTGTTTTATAAAAGTTCTTTATATATTAAGGATATACTTTTAAGTGCAGTTCCTGAGAAGCAGACTCTTAGACAGATTCTCATTTAGAAGTTTATTGGGGGGAGTGTCTTTGGAATCAACACCTAAGGGAGGACGAGAACAGCAAGATATGGCAGAAGGCCTCACTCAGCTGACCCATGAGGAGCTTGGGAGCTGGGATGGTCCCTCACAGTTCTGCAGTGAGGCAAGAGGGCCATGCCTTTATACCCCTTTATTGACCAGTCGTTGGATGAGAGCTGCCCCCAGGGAGGGGGGATGACTTCAGCTGTGAACAGTTGCAGGAGAAGAACCCAACTGCGACAGCAACACTCCTTACAGCTGAGGGATTAACACCCCGCTACTGAAGACGGGGTCTGGGCAGCACACCCCAGCGTCCACTACAGACATCTTTGGCCACCATATGTGTTGTGGATATTTTTTCCACTTTGTCATTTGTCTGTTGATTTGTAAAGAGTTACTCTTTGTTTATTTTACTGAGTTTTTAAAATGTTTTCTATAGTCAAATGAATTTTGTTTTTTTTTTATGATTTCTGACTTTTTTATCATCCTTAAAAAGTCCTTCCCCACTCCAAGATTATTTTAAAATCTGTATTTTCCATTAGTATTCTCATTTATGTTCCTATTTAAATCTTTAATTGATCCTTCTGGAATTTATTTTGATTTAAGGTATGAAGAAGGTATCTTTTTTAATGGTAAGGACCGGTCTTCCTAGCACCATTTATTAAATAATGTATGTTTTCCTGTGGATTTGAAACGACATCTTTAGCAAAACTAACTATTTAAACTTCCTTCCATTTCTAACTCTATGATGTTCTGTTGGTCTGTCTATATCTGTACTCTATGCCAGTGTATCACTGGTTTATTTCATTATTGAGTTTATGTACAGTAAAAATGCATAGAGTTGTGTGAGATAGAGAACAGTCCCACATTTTCCCAAATTCCCTCATGCTGGCCTTTTCAGTCAAACTCCTTTCTCCTTTAACCCCCGGCAACCACTAATCTGTTTTGTTTTGCCTTTTCCAGAATGTTATATAAATGGAATTATATAGAGTGTCATCTTTCAAGTCTGGCCTCTTTCACTCAGCATAATGTCCTTAAGATCCACCCACATTGTCACATGTATCAATGGTTCCTTCCTTTTTATTGCTGAGTAGTATTCCATTGTATGATGTGCCATTACATTTGTTTCATTTCCCAGCTGAGGGACATTTGAGTTGTTTCCAGCTTCTGGTAACGATGAATAAAGCTGCTGCAAATATTTGATTTTTGTATGAATCTGGGTCTTTATTTCACTTGGCTAAGTACCGAGGACTGGGATTTCTGGGTCATACACTTAATGACCATATATACATCTGAATATTTGTAATGTGCATTTATGAATGAAAAGGAAAGTGACTGCTGCATTACCTTATTACTCTTGTTCTTTTTCTTCTTCTTCCTTCTCCTTTTTATCCCATTAGGATATCAACTAGATTTACGTTAAATTTGTTGATTGATTTGTGTAGAAAGCCACCTATATTAAGTCATGATACCTCTTATAAGGCAATAAGTTCCTAAAACTAAACAACAAGTAGCCCCAATATCTGATAAACAGCGATTTTGTTCATCATTCCTCTGTTACAGACGAGAGCAAGTACATTTAGCCTTGATTTATGTAATATCAAGTCATTTCTTTAGTACACAAGGCATCAAGATCCAGATGGGTCTTTGAATCAGGTGGGCACACCTGCATGAAACCTTTGGGCAGAGGGCCCTGGTGTGAGGTCACCAGAGAAACATAGGTGATCCTGGGGACAGCCACTAATTGCTCTCAAGGATAGTCCAGCCTCTTTAGAATTTCCTCATTCTGACACATCATTCAGTGTAAATCATGGGGACAATGGGTCCCATTAGGACACTGGAATTTCCAGGTTGGAAGAGTCTTAGAGAACTCCCCAGGTCTCTTGCTTGGAGACAAGATTACACTTCAGGCAGAAGGAATATACAGTCCCCAACTTCCTTCAATAATAGTTACTTTCAATATGTATCAATCTTCACCATCTGTGAGTCTAACAACAACTCTTGTTACACTCTTTAAACACATTTCCTCCTAGCCTTTCCTTAAAATGACACAGGCAAACTCTTGCAAAACTAGAACTACTTGTTCAAAGCCAGCCCTGAGTAGGGTGCTTCATCAGGGTAGGCGATTCAATTATGTTGTTTATCCACTTAGGCACACTGAGTCTCAGCCACCTCAGGGACTTTTAATTTGTTTGTCTCCATTTGTTAATTGTATACACTAAGTGAAATGAGGTGTCTCTTATGGAAGTGCCTGCAAAGAGGAAGTCAACTGCAAATTCGCCAGTGTGGCATTCTCCATGATATGCCAATAGTAAAAGGATACAGAGAAGAACCTACACTTCCTGTCTGCTCATTTACACTGGGGAAAGCTGCTCTGGGCCCTATGTCAGGAAAGAACTGGTTTCTTCTGAGAGCTCACAGGACACACTGGCTTCCCAGCTTTTTGATTCTTCCCATGGTTTTTGACCTATAGCAATGATTGATTCACAGCATGGGTTTCAACTAAGACATTTATTCAGTCACCTATGCTTTCATTGAAACTGAGATGACTTAAGCACTACGTTGTGTTGGAAAAAAGACAGTACTTGACGTTCCCATTATTTACGATGGCTTGGAAACTGTGGTTTGGTGATGATGAATGAAGGCACTGAAGTCAAGCCAGGAACGGATCCGGCTTTCGTGGGGACCGCCGCCAACACTGTTTTGGGCATCTTTAAGAAGAAGAACATAAAATTACAAACACAAAATTAGGCATAGGGCTTTGCAATGGGGCACGTAAGTGAAGGGCCCCCAAACCTCAGTTTGTTAGTTTCTCAGAGGACCCCCTTCTGAACCAGGCATATTTAGGTTTAAACCTCAACTATGTAATCTTGGCCAAGTGACTGAAGGGCTCTCTGCTCAGTGTCCTCATCTGAAAAATGAGAAAAATGGTAAGATGATAAAATAGACTTCATAGTGTTGGGAAAGCTCCAAAGATGAGGACACAAAGCATTTAGCCCAGTATCTGACCCATGGTAGTTGCGCAGTAAATGTTAGCTACTATGAGGAGTGTGATGATCATTGTGAGCTTTTATCCAGTAGGACTGCATGACCACAAAACCTAGCTTCTTGAGCAGAATTTAGTTAAGAGAAAGAGAATGAAGCCCAAGTTCACACATTCTTGCTAATACAACTTGTACATGGTATATGTGAGGTGTGACCATGAAGCCCATGCTATAATCACACCACATACGGTGGATGGCAGACATTAAATGTCTCTGTGCTCTGAGGGCTGATTCATTCTGAGGTCACAAAGCATTTATCTTCAAAAACAGCATATTAATATCCGATTGTGTAATTAAACTAGACCTGTCTAGTTTGCTTTCCTTGAGTGAAATATGTTCATTCAGCATAAATGAGGATAAATATAATCTAGTCTTTTTTTTTTTTTTCAATGCGCGAGGAATGGATGAGTGATAATAAAATAAGAAAGGCCATTTGGAAACTAGTATATTACATCCTTTGTATTTGCACAGCACATTCCTCTGGTTTTGATGCCATGATGTCCCTGCAAAGTAGGTAAATACGTGTTTCTACATTGCCACTTACAGGTTTTTAGCTCAGCATTCTAACCACATTTTCTTCTTCTTTTCCTCCTCCTCCTCCTCCTCCTCCTCCTCCTCCTCCTCCTCCTCCTCCTCCCTCTTTATTATTCTGCTTCTTCTTCATCTTCTTATACTTCTTCTTCTTCTTCTTCTTCTTCTTCTTCTTCTTCTTCTTCTTCTTCTTCTTCTTCTTCTTCTTCTTCTTCTTCTTCTTCTTCTTTTTTTGAGGCCCAAAACTTCTCCTCCCCACACCCCTCAAAAAAGACTTAAATGTTCTCTATCTCCTAGCCTGTCATGGACATCAGCCCTAAGAGTCAAGTTCTCACCAATGTTTCCCCCTACAGAGCAATTGGAAAACATATTGATAAACAGGTTACCAGAGCAGATCATTGCTACTTCCTCCCTTTGAAATTTCCTTTTTGAAACCTTAGTGGATTCTGAAACCTGCGATATCTGAAGTCCGATGACCAAATACGATTCTGCTTCAGTTAACTAGGATCAGTGGTAGCTCCAAGGGTTGTTTGGGAGGAGATGATGACTTAATTATCCCATAATCCCCAGTAGCCACCTCTGGCCATGCCAAATAGCCATACAATCTGAGCAGACACAGTGTGCTTGCTGTGTAAACATGATTTCAAGACAAGCTTCCAGCCTGATTCCAACAGATTGCTCATGTTTACACCCCTCCTGTGTAGAAACTCTGACTAGCAAAGCACACTAGAATGTTCTGGTAATAGAAGTTAATTGAATTATCTACAGGTTAACCAGAAAAGCTTATTTGCAGTAGAAAACCATTCTTAAGATGTATTGATTCAGTTCTTGCCTTAGTAAACAGAATGACCTTACTGTAAACTTTCATGAAACAGGGCCAAGTCTGACAGCCCAATCCAAAGGCTGGTACAGAAGAGACATTCAATAAATGTTTGATAATATAATTAACTAACGAGGTAGGCTGTGGAACAGAAACAGTGTATAACTAGTTCACCAATTTTTCCTAGTCTTGTCTTTATCTATGTAACTGACATGCAGCTTAAATTACTTGAAATAATAAAGATACATGATTTTTTAAAAGTCTCATTGCTTGGACTTTATAAGTTTTCAGAGAATTCATTATTATGTAGGTGCACATAGTCATCATTCTTTTGGAAGAGATATTGTTTTGTAGAAGTGTTTATATCCAAGTAACCTCAAAAAATGGCAGGAAAAAAGACATCAGGTGCTAAAAAGAAAAAGATATGCATTGGAAGAAGAAATGGGTGCTATGTCTAATTTACCCTTTTATCAAATATTTCTTGAGCATCTGCCATGTGCCAACCTCTGAGGATTCATTGGTGAGCAGAACAAACATGGCCTCTGCCCCACAGAGCTACAAATGAATGTAATATAAACATAATTACAACTTGAAATTAGATTCCAATAGGGACACAAGGTGGGGGGGGGTGGCTAATTTCATGTAGGAGGATTGGAAAGTTCTCTTTAAGGAATGACATTTATGTGAGACTCGATGTAAGAACAGGTATTAGGTAGGCAAATATCGTGGAGACTATTACCCACAGAGGGATCAGAGTATGAGATCATGAGAGAGAAAGAAACCTAGTATATACATTCTGGAAACTTCACAGAGCACAGAGAACAAGAGCAAGGTGAAGCGGGGCCAGCTCATGCAGGCCTCGTGGGCCACGTGACGGGCTGTTCATTGCCTCTGACACTTTCGTTTCCCTTTCTTCCTCCACAGAAGAACCTTGAGCATGTTCCCTGTAGCCTCAGGTGGAGTCACCCTCCTCTGCATTGCCATGTGCTGCTTCAGGGGACAATGATCCCATCCCCAGCTTAAGAAGTGGCTCCTGATTGCTCTAAGCTAATCATAAATAGCGTTTCTTTGGTGGGTCTTCCTGGGCCAGGAGTGTGCACATGACCTGAAGTGGCCCAATCACACCGCAGAGAGAAGCTGAGATTCCATGGCTGGGAAAATGGCTCACTGTCTTTCTTCCATCATTCCAGTTACTCAGCCAAGAGAGGAGTCCACCCTTAGATGAAGCTAGTGCTGAGTGCGGCGGGGCAGAGAAGAGGACAGAGCCTGGGTCTAAGTAACATTTCTGAGCTGCTAAATTAACCAACCCCAGAGCCTGCCAGAACTCACCCATGTTTCCTTGTTGGTTAAGATCCTTGAATCTGATCTTCCTTTACATTCTTTGGACACTACCATCTTAGCTCCTTCAGCTCTCTGGTAAATCCCTCTATCTCTTTGCCGGGTCCTCTTACACCTTTCAATCTCTAAATGGGTTCTTCTGCAAGGTTCCTCTGAACTTCCTTCCACACTTTCTCCCAGGGAGCTCTCACCCATTCCCCTGGCTTCCTTCTATACTAAGAGTCCGCTCACTAAACTCATTCAGTCACCTGCATTTCCTTATGCATCTCCTCCAAGTGATGGTCCGGCTTGGATACCTCCAGGAAACTCACTGGTAATGCAGGTAAGTTCCAAATTGATGTACAGTTGACCCTTGAACAACAAGGTTTGAACTACATGGGTGAACTTATATGCAGATTTTTTCTCCCATAAATAAACAGTTGTCCCCCCATATCCCATCCCACGGATGGTTTTTCATCTATGAATTCAACCAGCTGAGGAATGAAAACAGTATTTTCCATCCACAGTTTAGAATCACAGATGCAAATGCCAACCGTATGTATTGTGCTAGGCCATTTCATATAAGGGACTTGAGCATTCAGGAATTTTGATATCCACAGGAGTCCTATAACCAATACCTCCTGGATACCAAGGGACAACTGCGGTTAAGTTCGGGGAGAGTCAGAAGCTATTTGGGATTTTCAGCTGCATCGAGTGTCGTTCTCCTAACCGCCTGCGTTGTTCCAGGGTCAGCTGTAGCTTTTCTTTAGCATCAGCGGCTATTCCCAATTCCCCACATTCAGAATAGTTACGTAAGTTGTATACAAAGAAGCCAGAGGGAGTCTCATAGACCCCAGAATGGAAAGAACATGCGGAAAGCTGACAGCCTCAAGGGTCCAGGCAGCTGCCCCCAGGCTCGTTCTCAGAAGCCGGTCTGCATCTCCTCCAAGTCGCAGACTGGCTTCCTCTGCTCCTCGGGTATGCGAAAGAACGAGGCGAGCAGCAGGTCGCCGACTGTACCAATCCCATCTTCAACCCCAGAGAGAGACGGACATCATTTCCTGTTTCCATGCAAGCTGAGGAAGAGTTCGAATTGACCCATCCCAGGCCAAGTGCCCCCCAGACAGGGGTCGTGTATCAGTACAGTGGCCTCCACAACAACCATGGAGGGATGATGGGGAATGGGCAGTCTCCCAGAGGAGGGAAAGTTCCATTCACAGAGAGAGGAGGCACGCTAGGCTGCTAAGACAATGGGGTTCTAGGAAAAGGACCTGTCTGTGACTAAGGGGCTAGTGCTTAGAGAAAAGTGTTAAAGATATGGGGCGGACGCTCCGAAATTTCATCCAGGTTAGAGGCCTTGGGGTCATTTTTGACTCTTCCTTCTGCCACCTACTTCCCTAATATCTAATAAGACTAATTCCTATTACTACTTGTTTCAACATACTTCCTGGTTGCCTCTCTGTTTCCTTCCTCACTCCGGTTCCCTAGTTCGATCCTCATTGCCTAACTTCCTACATTCTCTAATACCTCCGCTAGTTTACCAGACTTTCCCTTCTATCCATCCTCCAGGCAGACTAGTCTTCCTAACACACCACCTGGAAGAGGTCGCATCACAGATTTAAAAACCTCAAGGCTGCCTATAGAAGCCAAACCCTTTGGCTTGCTATTCAAGATCTTCTCCAGTTGTGATAAGCATCATGAATTGCCTCCGCTCCATCTGTGACCTCCAAGGTCTTTCCGTGGAGTCTCAGGGGTGAGTCCACCTACCCTCAGCCTCAGGAAGAAGGCTTGAATAGATTAAGTCCACCAGCCTGACCCCAGCAAGTGGTTCAGAAAAAGGCACTGAGCAAGGTCCCCTCTAGCCAGCACATTCTCCAGGCCAGTGTCATTGGCTCAGGAGATGGCGTGTGAGCCCAGATGACCCCCCGGAGAGAACCTCAGGACTCCACTGGTCAGGCTGGGCCACCATGGCCTTTTTTCCTTCTGAACATGAATTGAGAAGCTTATAGTCCCAGGGGCTGCTACCAACCATCTTTGTTCTCAAGAATAGCTGAAGCAGGGCAATTTGCCCAAAAACAATATTCTAAAAGCCAAATAGCTGAAAGCCAATTTATGAATCAAAGTAAAAATATATGTATTTCATTGACTGTTTTAAAAAAGAATATTCCTTAAATTATGTCTTTAGCAAATCCGTCATTCAGCATCCGACTCGGAGCCAGGCGGGTGGGTTTAGGATGACACCTCCTTTGGAAGAAAAGTGGAAAGGCAGAAATGCAAGGTTCTGGCCGTGACCTTTGGACTCTGGGTTGGACCTTGTCTGAAGCCTGCCACACCTGCCGACTTTTCCCAAACATGAGCCAGTCTGTTCCCATAAGAGTTTAACCCGGGTTTGGTCACATTTTTCTGGCAGGTACAACTGAAAGCATCCGAACTGATAGAACAATGTGTCTTTTTGAACATTTCCAAATTCTGATCTTCTGATCATTACCAAATAATCTCTTGGCTCCAACCTAAGCAGTCTACTCGCGTCTCCTGATACCCGCGTGACGTCGTGATTGGTCTCCAGGCACGCCTCCCTCCAGCCCTTCTGCCCATGCGCGTGCTTCCCGCCTTCCAGACGGGAGCTTCCCCGCTGCTCGGGCTGCCACGGCCCGCGGTGCTCCCAGCGCGCCAGCTTTCTCGGTCCGAGAGTCAGAGACTCACTTAAATTCCTTCGGAAGGACCTGAGGCAGCTCCGAGTCATCCCTTCCCATCGTCTCTCTTCGAGAGCCTCCTGGGCGCCTTCTCACGCGGTTTTCTCCTCTTGCCATGTGTCTGCTGTGTCCCCGTCTCTGCGTCCCTTAGTCACAGTTGTTCCCTCGCAATGTCACATCCCCGCTTCTACCTCAGGGTGTCCTCGCAGCTTCTGCTCCCTCGGTGTATGTCTCATTGTCTCCATAAGTCCAACCCATATTTCCTACAGAGAATCTGATTGGAGTGAGTAATCCTTTCCCACTAAGCCGTGCTGGGTCCCTGTGGCCTGCAGTTGGCCAGCTACTGGGTCAAGTGTTCACCTGTGCTCCAAACACTTGTGGGCAGGTGATGGATTGTACAATCCCATTGGGCTGCTCCTTCCTTAGGGTTGAGGGAAGGGAGGCCTGTTCACCTCGAAATGGACCATGGGTCCAGCAGGACCAGCCTGGCCATTCAGCAGTCGGTCACACACCCCATTTGTGTGCTGTTTTATTGGGTCATTTAAAGTATTGTTTGACAAAGAGAGGTCTGGCTATGGGAGGTGAACACACGGTGTGAATATGTGTATGCCTCGCTGTTAAAGCGTACGGCTGAAACTTATTGGATTCCATTAACCAATGTCACCATCAACTAAAAAAATAAATTAAAAAATGAATAAATAGGGGTGGCTCCATAGTGTAGTGGTTAGCATGTGTGCTTTACACGCAGAAGGTCCTGGGTTCGTGCCCCAGGTGGAGCCACGGACCATATCCTGGGTACCCCAGACCCCCCGAGTGCATTAGGGGTGCCAGGCCCCGGGTGCACGCTGCGAGAGCCTGGGAGGAGGCACCCTGCCTTCAGAGATCTAGTTCTAAAAAAAAAAAAAGGGAGAGAGCAACATCCATAGGTAGGGGTGGAAGGCGGGAGGCTTAAAAGAGGGGGGAGAAAAATACGTAAATAAATAATAAGAGATGGTTTATTATCTGAATCTATGTGTGCTTGTTTCTGATCCCTTCATGTAGATTATAAATGTCCTTATTAGAGACAGTGCCCCTAAATAGCTGTAATAAAATGATAACAATAAGTAATAGTTACCAAGCGCTTACCATGTACCGGGTACCGTTCTAATGGCTTTAAAAAAAAAAAAAAGAGAAAAAGACCCTCAGTCTAAGCTTCACCTGGTACTGTCCCCACTTTACAGATGAGGAAGTGGAGGCCGCGTCACGCATGCAGTCGGAGGGTCCTGACCCGAACCCAGCCCAGCCAGCTCGCTTCCAGCGTCTGACGATGGTTCCTCTCCAGCCGGTGCTCTCTGCTTGTTTATTTCAGTTGTGCATACTGTGCCTAAAAGGAAAAATGCCCTCTCTCTTTGTGTTCTTTAGTTCTCATTGGCCCATTTGTTCCAGGAAGACTTATTTTTTGGCCAAAAGCCTCTCTTTCACAGTCAGCGCACTAATGCCAGAGAAATATCAACAGAGCAAAAGACAATCCATCTTCAAACCAAAAACTCCCTCTTGGCTCAAAGCAAGTTCATCAGCCAGATGCCCCTCCCTTCCCCCATGTTTTCCTGGCACTGCTTAGCAGAAATCTGGATGCAGGGGCCGTGTGCAAGGTGGCTTCTGCAGGCTTGAGCAATTGCTAGACAGACTGCGGGCCAGAGGGCCAGCCAGGAAATCATTTCGGCGGCCTCCATCTTCCCTTCATGCCAAGTTCAGGTGGCAGAGGAGGGGCGTCATAGCCCGGATTCCCCTGGAATGATGTCCAAGTACGCGGAAGGTGGGCATCACGGTACCCCCGCCCCAGCAGTTACTCCATTAACCCCTGGCACCCTCAGGTCCCCAGTGACACTCTCCTGCCAGAGGCAACTGTGCCTCGCTTCCCCCGTCCCCACCTCTCTGCCAGGGCTGGAGAGCAACAGGCTGTCTGAGGGCTATACGAATGCTCCCAACCTCGCCCTGAGGCGGAAACAGGCAGGTTTGTCCACATTAAAATTAAAAAGCGGAGGCAGAATTTGGGGGCCATGCAGGTCTTGCTGATTGCTGGCAGCCGGGGGGGGGGGGCACGCACGTTCTCTGACAAGGTCTCCTCGGGCTCTGAGGCTTCTCTCCTCCCACCACCCCAATCCCAATGGGCCAAGCTTTCTGTTCACTGCGCAGGCCGCCTCCACATCCCTTTCAGCCCTGCGCGGAGTCCTCCCATCCTGGGGGAACCTCCTGAAGCCTAACTTGGACGTTGAAGCGATGGAGGAAAAGGGAAGAACTGCGGGCCAGAGGGGAAATGGAAGCGGAAGCAGAGAGTCAGCTGACAGCGCAACGCAGAAGGCCTGCGTCAGGCCAGAAAAACACCCTCAAGACCCTGCTTCCCAGTGCGCCCCAGGACCCGCCCGCAAGGTGGCGGGGAGGAGCCACAGGGAAGACTCGCGCATGAAAGGGATAGGGGGAGATTCTGAGGGAAAGAGCAGGAGAACCCCAACCTGCCCCCTCTTCGTTCCTTGCTCTCCCCCGCCAGTCCAGCCACTGACCCCCTTAGTTGCTGCTCTCTCTTCTCCTGAACAGGGACATCACAGTGACCAGGGACGTCCCATCTGGAAGCAACCCGAGGCCTCATCTTGTCCAGCACTGTCTTCTTAGAGTTGAGGAAACTGAGGCCCACAGAGGGGTCGTGACTTGACCAAGGTCATACAGCTAACGAGCAGTAAAGCTGAGGTGAAAAATAAGTACTCGTGCCAAGTGACGCTTGATCGATCCACCTGTACGATAATCCCCCGCAGAGACGCACGGGCCGGTTCCCTAAGACGGCGTCCAGGAAACTTCACACCTGCCCAGGGGGCATCACTTTGTCCTGTCACCATTCTTTGAGGGTGGGCGACACCCCCAAAGCAGGTCGTCCTGTGTGGGACTGTAGTCAGGGAGGCAGCGGCCAGCACCACGGCCCCCGCGCCCCACACAGTCTCCGTGCTTTCTGCACCCTGTGACCTGTCTGCCGAGCCAGGTCCCGATTGTGCTCTGGAGTAGGCAGAAGCCCGGGGGCTGCAGTGGCCTCCGCCTCAAGCCAGCTATGCGGCCCGAGACCCCTGCTCTCTGCCTTCCAGGCTTTCTGCCGCTGGGCTTTGGGACTCTTTCGAGGGTTTGTTCTGCACCTGTGTCCTCACCTACTATCGCTTCCCATTTAGTAGCTGCTGTGTGGGGACCGTATTGACACCCCTCGCCCCCAGGAACACTAGAGAAAGACCTCCCCATGCCTCGTTCTCTGACCAAAGTGAACAGGCTGCCATTTTGAAATCCCAGCAAATCTAGAAGCAACGGAATGGAAGCCGCAGAGTCTTCCAGGCTCTACTCAGGCCCAGAACTGTAACTTCTCGGGCCTGTGAGGAGAGTGCTGGTGGGTGAGGGTGGGGATGAGGGGGAGGACATCAAGGCTCCCTTCAAACTGTCTTAGCAAAAGTCGGGATGAATGTCCTAGGGAAAGGCTATTAATAGGCCTCCTTCCACACCCTCAGCTTTCCGGGGCTGGAGCTCTGCGAGGATGAGTCAGCAGATGGAAAGGCTAACGGTGAACCTCGAGAAGCAGAACCCTGTCTCCGGCAGGGGAAGTAGAGGCTATGAGACAGCACTTTTCACCAGCCTCCGGCCCGGCCCTGCCCCACCCTCCTTTGAGTATGTGATCTCCTCAGCTTGGGCATTACTGATGGTGTCAGTTTCAATTCTGAAACCAGAATTAAATCAGCAGAAATACCCAGAAAGTCCCACCTCCTGCTTCCCTTCCTTTACTTTCTCTTCATTGACAAAGCCACTGGCCGGGGAAGAGGGCCTGTCCGTGCAACGTGGAGGGCTCCTCGAGCGGTTTATAGACCCCTCTACGCACCTATCTACCTGCTGGCTCACTTTGAGACGAGCTGTCAATGTAGATTAGACACACACTATAGAACCCCAGGTCCTGTGACAGAAGATCTTACATATCTCCTCCTCACAGTAACCCCGAGAAGCTGATACATTGATATCTGTCTTTCATAGATGAAAAATCAAAGCCGAGAGAGATTAAGCTATCTTCCCAAGAAGCCAATATCATCTATCAAGTGTAGAAAACATGCCATGGGCTTGTGTACTGTTTTTTAAAGATAAGTGAAGATCCTCATTTTACAGACGAGGTAACCGAGGCTCAGAGGGATCAAGGCAACCTAAGAACTAGCAGCACCATGACTTGACTCTGAGTGCTTGACTCTCAAGCCAGTGCTCCCTCCTGGCTGCAGGATATCAGGGACTCCAGCTGTTTCTCTGCCTCTAAATCCACCACACCCACTGCCTCTCCAGGAAAGGATTTGCCTTGCATGCCCTGATTGAATGCCTATCAGTGTGAGACGGGGCCAGTATCAGTGCTGGCAGATGGGCCTCTGGACAGACGTTCCCTTATCACAAATTACCCCTTTGCACCTCCATCCTCTGAAAAGGGGGGTGGGTGTGGGAACTGGGCGGAACCAATCCCAAGATGTTGGTTCAGGAGAGCAAAAGTTAAAAGACTAGCCTAAAAAGAACACTTCCCTGAGATCAAACACATGGCGATGTGAGCAGAACTCCTTGCCAGCCCCGGGTTTAAATGAAGTGGCCTTAAAGGTACCAGGTATGTAAGATCAACCTGCCAATTTTTATCACGTCATAGAGGTTCTGCGGTTCACGATTGGTACCTTCAGATGTAGCAATAGCTGACTCTCAGGAGAACTGTATAGACAGGGCAGTGAGGGGACAGACACGGGTCTCAGTGGGTATGTCAGCCTCCGGTTTCTAAGACACTGCAGGTGGCGAGGACAGTGAGAGTCAGGGTGTTTTTAACGCTGGGAAAGCGCAGCACGTCGTGCTTCCTGGGCCTGTTTCTCCAGCTACCCCATCGAAAATCGCCCTTCTCTTCCCTCTCTTCCCTCTGCTTTCATTTTTTTCATAACTCTCTTCCCTAACTCACATTACAATATGTATTAACGTGTTCGTTTTTTTTCTCTCTCTTGTCTCCCACAAGAATTTTAGCCCCACAAAAATAAGGACTTTTGTCTGCTACTGTTCCCCAGAGGCTAGACCATATAAGAAGCCCTCAGTAAAGGTGTGTCGGATGGATGGATGGATGAATGAATGAATGAGTGTACCTCGAGGGGTTATTTAACCACATGTAGATACCCTCCATGTCATTTTCTCTGGGGAGTGGGTGTCAGAGTCCTCTCAACCTGGCCTCCCTTACTCAGTGTCGGCCAGGTGGAGAATCGCTTCTGCTCTTTGGGAGAAGGACGAAGGGGCTGGTGCGTGAGGAAGAGCCCCCTGCTGACACCCATTAAGACCTAGACAGAGGATGCGGGAGACACCGTTCCCACCCCATCCCTTGGCGATCCCTATTGTAGACAGTTTCCCCACTGGCCTGTGGCAGTGTCTGAGGCCAGCTGCGAAGAGCAGGGAAACTTTCTGGAAAGCACCCACCCCAGATGACTGTGTGCCATCGAGCTGCCCACCCCCAGCCCACGCCCTCCCACCGCCCCAGCTAGGCAGCGCATACACAGGAGGCAGACGCTGGCAAGTGCTGCCTCTATTCCCCAGGCACGTGGGTAACAAGACGCTCGGCATGCTCGGATGAAAGGGGGCTCTCCTTGCAAAGGGCCCGGTTGTACAATTCCACTGAGCTCCCTGGAATGGGAAGCTGGTCCCTCTCAACTCGTGATTACCACTGTGGAGATTAAAGGCTTCCTGTCGAGAGAGCCGTTCCTCCGAGCCAAACAACACTGGAGGCTGGCCGGCCGCCATATTGTCAGGGCTGCTCTTGGCAGCCAGGGCTGGAGTGGCAGGCTCTCTCCTTGGCCAACCAGCCTGTGGAAAGCCGAGGTGCCCAGGCCGGAAAAGTCCCTTAGTGAGCACAGTGCCGAGGCCTGAGTGCTTTCTCGGCCTCCTCAGCTCCAGTTCTGCCGCCTCGGCGAGAGCAGCTGCCTTGGCGCGTCCAATGGGGACAGGCTGAAGGGCCTCACTCAGTTGCCTTTCCCAAGGCACCCTGAGAATTTCTGATGTGTATTAGAGAGGGAAGAAGGGCATGCTGGGGGGACTAGTTCAGGGTTGTGTGAGGGCTGGGGAAGGCCTGTACTTCCTGAGCTTGCCATGTTCAAGCCACAAGGGGCCTGAGCCAGTCACACCCTGGTCTCCCAGCTTAGTGCCCCAAACTGGCTAAAGATCACATGCATCTGGAGCTCCTGGTAAGGAAGCAGATCTCAGGCCCCGCCTTGTAAGTTCTTCCTCAATATATCTAAAGTAGGGCCTAGAAATCTGGTTTCTATGAAGCCCCCAGATAATTCTGATGCAGCCTGCTCTGAGTGCACCTGAACGGGGAGAGGCAAACAGGATCATTGGGGGAGGAGTCAGAAAACAGGACTTGGGCCTCAGCTCTGTAAGGCTACTCTGGGGAAGTCACTTCACTTTCCTGGACTTCGGTTTCCTTGCCAGTGAAGTACAGAGCTTGACCAATTTGCCCCCATCCTCAGCGTGTGGCTCAAGAGGATACGTGGCTGATTGCTTCTCCATCCGCAAATTCCGCGGTACTTGCAGACCACTGCCACGGCCGCGGTCCCAGGGAATGTCCTGACCGTTAGGCCGACCTTAGCTGGAAGGAAGAGGTACTTGGGGGGCTTTGATATAACAGTGGCAGCGTTATATGTCATTCAAAGCCAGGATCTGAGCGAAGCACTTTATCCTCGCTACGTCATTTGGTCTTCGCAACGGCCCTCCAAGGCTGCACTTACCCATAAAACTTTCTGCAATGAGGGAAATATTCCCTGTCTGTGCTATCTGATACAGTGGCCATATCCACGTGTGGCTATCGAGCGTCTGACATGTGGCTGGCGGAACCAAGAAAATGAATTTTATTCATTTTAATTTTACTTAACTAAATTTAAACAACCACACCTGGCAACTGGCTGTTGTATTGGCAAGCACTGCTCCGAGGTGGGGACTGGCATTACCGTCAGCTTAAGGATGTCAGAACAGGATTAGGGAAGCGAGGTGACTGAGTGGTAGAGCCGGGATTCGAACCCAGATCTGACAGACTCCAGATCTGATGTCTGTGCTCTAAGCACTGTAGTGTTTGCCAGAATGAGCCCCGCCAAGTCAGGGGGGCAGGACTCCTGTCCCAAACTGGCCTCTGAGAAGCCAGCTGACACCTCTCTCAGCTTCTAGTGGTCTCCAAGGTCCCGACAGCTCCGACACCCTAGGCCTGTGTGTTCGGGGCGGGTGCGAGGAGACGGTACGGGAAATATTCTGCTCTCTCTAGCCTCCCAGATGCAGGCCCATCAGTGTCTACCCATCCAGGCCCCTCATACCTCAGTTCTCACGATTCACTGGTCTTCTCCATGACCCAACTGTTAGAGCCTTCTGAAGATGGACTCTACTCACGACACTTCTATGATGTAGATAGTAGTATACTCATTCTACAGATGAAGAAGCTGAGGTTCAGAGGAACAGAATAACTTATCCGAGTTCTCACGGCATGATGAGTGGTAGAGGTAGAAACTGATCTCGGATCTGTGTGACTCCAGAGGCTGAGTGCTTAACTTCCGCTGCGAGTGGTCGCTGGCGTGGAGGAGAGGCCCTGGGGACTTATGTGGCTGAGACTTTGTTTTGGCACCAAGGCACCCCCACTCCCAGCAGGATCCTTCCATTCTACCTGAATCTAGCAGGGACTCCATTCTGCCACAGGCCCAGCCCTCGGGTCCAATGGGGTTCTAGACCTTCCAGTACCACAGCAGCCCAGTAAGAATCTGGTGTGCAGGAGCCTCTGGCTAGAGAATAAAGGGGACGTAAGCCAGCTGGTGGGGGCTCTGTGGGCCAGCCCTCCTCACCCAGAAGCCCAAACACACCCCACGTGGGGCTGTGAGAAGCAGAGGCCTTGGTGACCTGGACAGATAGTTTCATTCCTGAAGGGACCACACAATGTCCTCTGACTTAAGGCAACCCCCTGCCCAACAACCAGTGTCTCTGTTGGAGTCAAGTTCCTGACAAAGGCTCAAAGGCCACGTCCAGCACCCTCAGCAGCTGAGAATGTCTCCTTCATCCACAGAGGCAGAAGCCACCCGCACCCACAGTGAGACCTGTGTTTCTGGGGTCGGCTCTGCGGAGTCCCCAGAGTCGCACGTGCGGTGACCACACAGTGTGCTTGTGTGCACTTGTAGGCACGAGCACACTCGTGACAGGCTGTCAGAGGTAAAGACAAAGGCTGGAGCCATCGGTCCTTTTACCCAGAGGGGATTCTCTCTCGGGACTGGGGAAAAGTGCTCTAGAAGCCCCAGGCCGGACTTTCTGGAAACGTGGTCTCTCCATCTCACCGGCCATCCCTCCAGGAGAGTATCAGGATCAGCTCAAAGCATGCCTTGTGGAGAGCGCAGGGTGGAGCAGGCCAGGATACTCCTTACACACTCACACTCATCACGTACACACCCCATTCATACCCACCACACATGCTCAGCACACATGCGTGTGCACACAGGCTCACACCCTCACAGATTCGTTCACATGTCATCACGCACACACACAACACACACACACACACACACACACTCACACAGTCACACTTACTCTTACAAATACATACTCACACACGCAGACTGAGCACCGGGGCCGGTGTCTAGAGCAGAGGCACGACCTAGTTTGTTGTTATTTGCAAGAGTGTGGAGGAAGTAGGCTCTGCCACCCCCTACCCCCCCACCCCCCGCCATTCTTCAAGACAGCTGGGGACACAGGGAGGCAGAGAACCATCCTGGAGGGCTTCCTCAGCCCGGGCAGGGAGAAGCCACCTTGATGCTAGTGTGGGCCACCGCGGGAAATCTCCAGAGCGGCCCTTTCTTCCCCTTGGCCTCCCCTGCTGTCCCTGGGGCCTCCCTGAGGCCTCGGTCCCCCTGCCATCGGAGGCCTGGTCAGGGCTGCATGAATTGCTGGGGAGGAAAAGATGGAGCTAGGAAGGGGAAAAGCGTATTTTCCCGGGGGATTAGGGAAAGCACGCAAATGGAAAGAACTCCAGCTCGCTGCTCTTGTCTTGGAGATGAGTCTCTTTTCATGGCAAGGACAGAGGGCCTGGATGTCAGGGGAGTAATATCCCTGCGTCTCCCCTATGGTCAGCGCTGCCTGTGCCCTTAACCATGAGACAGGTGAACGCTTTCCAGCCCTATTAGCCAGAGGCCCGGGGTGTTTCACAAATGGACCCTTTGAAGCTTCTCGGCCAGCCCTAGGAAACCTACCCACCCACCCTGGAGCTGTCTAAGAAGCTTCCGGCTTTGAAACACAGCTTTGTAACCTTTGTTACAGTTGGATCTCCAGGAGCTGGCCTTCAGCCCCGGACCCCTGCCCTAGGCCGGTTGTCTACCCCAGGACCCGAACTTCTTCCTAACATACAGGCCTGTGACCCAGGCCTCACTGTGCACTGGCCCAACAGCCCTGGCCTTACAAACAGAACTGTATCTAAAATGGTCCCCAGATGTCCACGGGTCTGGAGTCCTAGCCTTGGATGCCCCCACCTCTGGGTCCTGCACATTCTCCTCCCCTCCCTTCGTTCCTGACTGTGTTCTTGCCAAGGACAGCTGGCCTGGGGTGGGGAGGGTGGGTGGGGGGAGGCTTCTGCTCAGCAGGCTCACTTGGCCCTCAGATTCCGTCCTCCACTCCCAGAGTCCCCTGCAGTCCTCAGCATCTTGAGTCCTGTTCATGCATCCTGGATGGAGAAGGTCCCTCTTCTGGATCCCTGGCTGGGGCTCCCAGCCTGCACCACGATTGCGTCACAGCGCTCAGAGTCTATAGCTCCAGCCCAAACCTGCTGCAAGTGTGGACAGCAGAGCCCTGGTGGCTGCTCGAGAAGGGTCTTTCCCCTCTCAGGGGAGCGAAGGGAAGAACCTCGATTCTGATGGATGGGTCAGGCCCCTTGCATGTCATCAGGGAAACCAGGAAAACGGGGAGTTCCAGCATCCCTCATCATTAACCAGGGACTTCGGAGCTCAGTTAGCTCGGTGACCATACCTGGCAAAGCACCCTAAGGAAACCCAGGCCGCCTCCTCTATGCTTCACAACAGGTATTCCAGAGTCTGGGCCTGACGCTAACATTAACACCTTTTCCTTTCTTTAAACTTATTAGCAGCAGCTCCTTACATCTAGAGCCTCCCTTCACCCCTCCCCGCTCACCACCCTCACTCCCTTGGCCTGGCTGTCTGGGCCCCATGTTAATGAGACTCTGCCTTGCTCAAGCTTCCTTTGATCCAGGTTTTAATGAGCTCAGCCCTCCCCAGCCAGGCGCCTGGCCGCCTGGGCCGGGAGAGTCAGCTCCTTCCCATGGTAGGTGCTGCTGGGAACGGGAGGCTGCACAGGGTTTTGGTCTCTCGGCTGGTCATGGGTCTCAAACTGTCATTGGGATTCCAGGTGCAGTCACCATGGGTGCCCAGGGTGCAGAAGCTGGGTGTACCCCCACCATGCGAGGCAGTGCTACTCATTTATTCACACGTTCATTCAACCAACACACATCTGTTGAGTAGACCTGCTTAAGGAGGAGGTAGCCTACTGTGGATGCCCAGAAAGAGAGGACAGATTCAATGGAAGCACAGGGTTGGGGCAGGCGAGGAAAGTGGAGTCTGATGCTCACTCCTGGAAAATGTCAAGGGCTTTAGTTTCTTGGACTGTGTAGCTCCTGAAACCTGTAGGAAAGACACCTTTTTTTTTTTTTTTTTTTGCGTTTCTAGAGTCTAGCACTAAATCTAATACATAAATGTTCCTTAATAAAGGAGTAATGGCTAAATGAATAAATGAATGAACAAATGAAGGAATTGAGGCTCTGAGTCCATGGCCTGCTGTTTTCCGAAAGGAGGTCTCCAACTCTGGGAGAACAGGAAGAGGAAGGGAGGCGCCTCGCGCATTCCTGCCTCCCCCTTCTCTGTAATGATTATGGTTATAGAACCGAGGTGGAAGGTGGGGTGCTGAGACGGGGCAGGCACAAGTGCCAGGGAGAGAAGAGTCAACGGTGGCCTCGGTGTTTATTTGGAAAGTGAGTGGATAGGTGAATGGGAATGGCAGCGACCGTGGGGTTACTGTCACTCTCATGCCTCTGCAAACCTTCCGGAGGAATGACATTTGTTCTGGTCTCTCCCATCCTTCTAGAAGCCCTTGGCACCACTCTGCAGCATCAGTGCGTGTGTATGTGTGTGTGTGTGTGTGTGTGTGTGTGTGTGTGTAAATATATCCACTACCACAAAACTCGATTCAGTTCCAGTTAACCAACATGTATCAAACTTTTACCAAGGGCGTCCTTGCAGTAACTATATAAAATGTGGCCCCTGCTCACAGTCCAGTGGGGCTGGCAGACAAGAAATCAAAATGTTAAATACAGCGTGGAATATACAAATGGGGTGGCCCCTCGCTTGGCCAATCCAATTGAGTCTATTGCGAAATGGAAAGCTCCATGAGGACAGGAACTTGTCCTCATGTTCCCAGGGACCGCACCTCACACAGAGGCATGGAAGAGACTCGGTGACTATAGCCGGAACAAATGAATGCCAAATACGAGCTGACTTCAGGACTTGGGAAACCAGGAAGTAGAAAATCAAGATGAGAAACCAGAACGACTGGCCCGAAAGGAAATGGAGTCAACTCAGGGAACTCCAAGATAATTCTAATTTATAATTTCAGATCAATCCAAGAAGACACGGATGGCATCTGTAAACCAGAAAGAGGTTAATGAGGAAAAGGAACAATTGAAGAAGAAAGGCGCTTGGAAATTACAACTGTGACTGCTACAATAAAATATTTAATATGAGGGATACAAGAAAAAGGCAAGCCAATCTTCCAGGACATAAACAAACAAAAAATAGAGTCAGAGAATCGATCTAAAAAGCCCAACATCCAAGAAAGACAACAAAGGGAAATTATTGAGACATTTTCCTAAATCTGAAAAAGGATTCAAACCTTCCAGTTTGAATGGGTAGAAAAAGAGAACCCACATCAGGAGACGCATTTTCCCAAAATTACCTGGAGCCTTCGTATGCAAAGACAAATGTTGACTGCAGACCTTCAGTAACTCCCACCTGCCATATTTCTATTGGTGGACAGGGCCCTGAGTCATTCCAGCCAGACAGGGCAGAGGCAGGCTTGTGTGGACATTATCCTTGCTTATTGTATGGGCAATAAAAGCAACTCGACTAGGCTTGCCAATCTATTTATATTCTTATGGCCATTCCTCCTGCAACTGCCCTCACACACCATATGACCGTCCTCTGAGAGGTTTATAAACATGGAGTCTGGAGCCACCCTGAGTGGGTTTGAATCCTATCTTGGCCTTTTACCAGATACGGCAAGTTACTTAACTTTTCCATGCCTCAGTTTTCTCATCTATAAAATGGGAATGAAAATAGAACCTGCCTCAGAGGGCCGCTGTGAGGATTCTATTATTAATATTTCCGAAAGGTGTATAACAGCACCTTTTCTAAGAACAGGCACTAGAGGAGTGCCTCCTGCTGTTATTTAAAGACATAAAGGTAACCAGTAGAAGAATTGCACAGAATCATTGAAATAACCAAGTTGGAGGGGGAGGTGGCAGGCAGTAGAAGGTGCTACGGATGAGCTAGGCTCCTCGTCCTTCAACCCGGGCCGTTGGTAGACACCGAGGATGGGAAACCGGTACGTGCCGGTTTAAACTCACCATTTGGAACTACGGAAGGGACCATCAGCAGAACCAAAACCTGAAACGGTGACAGGTGGTTTCCTCTGGGGACGGGACTGAAGGTGATGAGGGAGTTTCTCATTTTAAGTTGCCTGTGCTGTCCACATAGGTATATCTTATTTGTTTGCTTTTAAAGCAAGTGGTCCTATAGTCTCAAGCAAGTTGCCGGGGCCAGTGCTGTGCTGGAGTGGGCCACAGAGCCACGTGTGCATCTCCATGGGCCGTGGTGGAAATACTTATGCCTTCGGAGTCAGCAAATGTTGCAAGCTAGATCTTTTAACTCAGAGAATGGTTTATCAGCACACCACCCGATAAGCCAGTTATCTCTGTGGTAACTTTTAACTCTTTTGAACCCCCCTGCTGAAAACTCCAAAGGTCAAAGGCATGGCGAGCCCCTCTCGTGGGCTGCGTTATCCTGAGACTTAAGGGAACTGAAATGTCATCTCTCTGCCCTTCAGGGCGTTTCTGGTGTGTCTGATCCTGGCATTGCAGTCGAGTAAAGGTGTCATTCTACTAGTGACCGTCCCCTCTTGACATGGTAACAGGCATGTGAACTCTGGGTGCCAGGTATTCATTTATCCGAAAACATATGTATTGTGTATCTATTACACATCAGGCATGAGCCAGGGAGCCCTAGTCCCAGGACATGCCCTTTAGGGCTACTTCCAGTGTCATCAACCGAGCAAAGTCCCTAGAAACTTGGTGGCAGCTGGAAAGTGTAAATCTTCTCAGACTAGTACTTCTCTGACTTGAGGGAGCCTTAGAATCACCAGATAGCTGAGCCCGGAGTTTCTAATTCAGTGGAAGTCACGGATGGGGCCAAAAAATTTACATTTTGAACTGGCTCCCAGGTGCCCGGCTGCTGCTGCTGCTGCTGCTGCTGGTCTGGGGGCAACACTTTAAAAATTACTGCTCCATTGATTCCGAACCAGACTGTGATTCTCCAGGGCAGGAAAGAACAATGGAAGAAGATTTGCATTTCCACCCTCTGAGATACTTAATTAGAGTCTGCTGGCTCAGAGACTGCCCTGAGCCAGGAAAAGGGTTGGCCAAGACCAGTTCCCAGCAGCGTGTGGATGCAAAAACACACCTGTGAAAATGCAAGCACATTTGCATTTGCTCACGGGCAGTTTTAGCCTTCAGCAGTGCAGACCATTCCTGCAGATCTCTCGTGTGGTGGCTAAGTGTGTGAGGTCTGAAGTCTTGAAGCCCCAGCTTTAGACCTGGCTCTGCCACTTGGCAGCTGCTGGACCCTGAGCAAATTGCCCCCTCCCTGAGGGCTGTCATTTCAACTATCTGGGGTTAATAATAGTATTGACCTCACAAGATGGTTCTGGGGCACATGCAAGATGGAGCGGGGGCTAAAACGTACTCAGCGCACAGTACGCACTGGGAGGCTTGACAGAAATAGCAGGACCGAAATGATCGATCTGTGTTTCTAACTAAATATTTGTATAAGAAGTGGTTCGGACTGGGGATGGGGAGGTGTTCGTTTTCAGCGTGCGCTCTGTCACTCATCGGGTTAGCAGTTGGGGTCTGGGACGGTCACCTTCCTCCTGTATCTTCTCACAGTGCTCCACTCCAAGGGGCTTTTTCATCCAGTGCATGGACAGAACGAGAGAGAGAACTCAGCTGCTCCAGGTCCACACTGGAAAAGAGAAGGAGTTAAGGATTCCAGGAGCAGCCTCTGGCTCAGAAATGTCCTTTCTCTGAAATAGATATTTAAAAAAAAAAAAAAGAAGATAAGAGAAATTAAGTTTGCATATGTGTGTATACGTAGCTGGTGCGTCAGCTAGCAAGGGACTGAGCGCTGGCGTCTGCAGGCAGACGGTCTGCGACCCTAAGTCAGGACCTACGGGATGAAATCCACCGTGGCCAGGCTGGCCCAAGGCTCTGCAGCTCCGAGCCAGCCTGGTCACGCCGCCTGTCCACAGACGCTGTTTCCGTCTGCACTACTGCTGATTCCCCGACCTACGGTTGCCACATTCAGCTAATCGAAATTCAGAACAGCCAGTTAAATTTAAATTTCAGATAAATAATAAACACCTGTTTAGTATAAGCATGTTTCATGCCCTGCTGGGGACACGTACTACACTACTTTTTCACTGTTTATCCGAAGTTTAAATTTAACTGTATGTTCTCTATTTTTTTCTGGCAATCTTGCCTGGGCCCAGTGTCTCCTTCAGCTCATCTGCTTAGGGAGCTTATCCTTCAAGGCCCTGACCAGACAATTCTCAGAAGCTTTCTCTGGCGCTCTACTCCGCCCCAGGCAGATGTCACTATTTTAGCCCTGTGGTCCCATCTCACACCCAACCATCAAGGACAGGTTGGCCATCTCCCCCGTCTGCCCCACACTGTATACCTGGCTCGTGGGTCAACCTGTCATCTAACACCCCCAGCACCTGGGTGCCCAGAACCTAGAAGGACCAATGTTGAGAAAAGAGATGGAAAAACATCAGAAACATAGACAGAGGATAAAGCAAAGAGAACAAGTCTCTGACTTTGTGGACATGGTATGGCTCTGACTGGCTCCCACATGAGAACTTTATGTGCTTACTCAATTCTTTGTTGACTCTCCGAATGGTGAAAAAGAGAAGATAAGGTTTACTGAAAACCAGCAGCGACTTTCTCTCTTAGGAACTCACGTCATTATTCAAGGTTCTCCCTAAAGGTGTTCTCCACCCCAGGGGTCCCCAACCCCCAGGCCACATGCTGTAGGAATCTGGCCACAAAGCAGGAGGGGAATCATGAGGGGGTGAGTAAAGCTTCATCCGTATTTGCAGCCGCTCCCCAGCGCCGGCATCACCGCCTCAGCTCCACCTCAGATCATCAGGCATTAGATTCTCATAGCACCAGTCCCCGGTGCCAAAAAGTTGGGGGCAGCTGCTCCACCCTAGACATGATCTGAATTTCCTGAGTGACTTGATCGAACAGAAGAACACTCAGTGGGAGCAGAAAGGAGGGTCAAGGACATAGATCTCGAATGATTTTGTTATGAGAGAATTTGGGCCAATAGTGGAGCCTAAATATTGGGGACATGGCCTGTTCCCATCTTCAGGTCTCAGAATCTCGGTGGGAGTTGTGGTGGCTTTCCGGGCTGTCTGTGGCTGCCCTTCCCACAGGATCTCACAGGCCTTTCCTAGGCTGCGGGGTTCTTGGGACTTACTACAGCGTTAGGGCTGCAGGCTCCCTCCCTGCCCTGACTCTCTCATGAGTCATCACCTCCAGAAGGAGAACAAGGCAAGTGGTATCTCTACTGCGGGGCCCCTGGCTGGGGAAGCTGCTACTTTATCTCGACAGCCCTGGTGCTACTGACTGTATCCACCAAAAAAAAAAAAAAAAAAAAATGGCCACGAAGCCAACTGGTAACAAAGCCACAGTCCTTCCCCACAGGGCAAATCCTAGAAGAACTGCAGCCAGACTTCTCAGCCAGAAGAGTCCACAGGGCCCTTTCAGTACCTGGCCAACAGCCCTGAAGTTGCCCTCCTCAGCCCCCAGGAGGATATGGAGCCCGAGAGAGAGTCTCCAGAAGGGAGGCCTGGCCAGAGAACTGACTGCAAGGCCCCCCCGCATGTCCAGGTCCCTGTACCTCCTCCATCCTGTGCCGAACTGACTCTAGCCTTGTGGCTGCGGGGGCTCTGCGTGCACCCCGCCCAGCCTGAGAATCCAGAGCAAAGCCCTTCCAAATCAGTGATCTCAGCTCTGGGGCTCCAGCCATAGTGGTTGCTGAGTTTGGACCCAGTGGAGGATGCAGAGGCCCTACCAGAGGCACTGGGGAGCGGGGAGGGGAGACAAGGATCTCTCTGGCCCAGAGCCAGCGATGCCCCATAAACGTCTGTGGAGGTGGGGCACGGCCAGCTGCCCTGGAAGGGGAGAGAAGAGAGAACGGAGGGAGGTGAGATAGGATGAGTCCATGACGCAATTACACGCCGAACCTACCCAGCAGGGCGGGAGGCTCTGCTTTGGGAGCTGCTGTAATTATATCTCAGATGGAAATAATAATAATAATAATAATAATAATAATAATAATAATAATTAATAATAATAACTGTCTTCTACATGTTGCCACTTGAGCAGGGCTGTTGAAAGGGTGGGAAGAGAAAGCAGCACCCTTTTCTCAGACCAGCCTATCCTGCTCCCAGGTCGTCGTTCCCGGGTCCAGTCAGGCCCAACTTTTTTCGTGCCTCCCTCACCCTGACAGGGGAAACCGAGGAAGTGATCTGACCATAGGCCGTCAACACTATGGCCTCAGCGATTGTTGTCGAGAGCCAGAGGAGGACAGGGTACTGTGAGCCTGGAGCCCTGCACACTCTTTCCTGCTCTTCCTTGGGAACCAGGGCCAGCTGGGCTCATGGCTAGTATCTGTGACTCGACTCAGAGGACAGAGGTCACTATTGCACATGAGTCTGGAGACCTCAGCCTCCCCCGAGACAGCCTCATGCATCCCTAAGCCCTGACCAAGAGGAGAAGCAGAGGAGGCTAAGGAGAGAGGGGACGCAGAGAGGGCAGTTGGCCCCTTGTCCCGACGCATTAGTGACCCGTCCTTGCTCCTGGACTGTGATGAGGCTCAGCAGTGTAGCCTGCTCCTTGGCGCCATTCATGAGATCAGGCGACTCACACTTGTAAAATGGAAGTCGGTGTCAAATCCTTGACATTTAACAGCCCATCTCCCACGGCAAGGCTCTCTGTAACAGGAATGTCACCCGTGGGAAAGGGACAGAATGGACGAACAGGAGAGAGATGATGCCTGATCCTCGGGTCTTGGGATGACAACAGCAAGAATAGCTCCAGGACTGAGATCACAAAAACTGTGGCCATACTGAGCCCTTCCCTGTGCGACCTCATTCATCTTTACAATTTATAACGTGAGTGCTGATATTAGACCCACTTTAAAGATGAAGACAGTGAGGCTTGGGATGGTAAATAACTCGCCCCAGGTCCCACAGCCAGCAGCGAACCAGCCCAGGGCTGTCCGGCTTTGAGTCCACCCTCTGAGTATCTGTGCGGCATCCCCTTCTGCGACCAGCAGCCTTGACCACGGGGCCTGTGCTTCTAGGTGCTCTGCGGCTCCCAGTCCCTCGAAGCTGCAGGTTCATTCTCATGCACTTGGGTGATGGCCTCAGGAGTAGGGAGACGGGCGAGACACCAATGGCCACAGGTAGAATCCATTCGTGACTCTCGGAAATTACGTATGAGCCTCAGTTTCCTCATTTGTCAAACTAGCACAATGATTGACAGATGCGCCTTAGCGATGCAGGAAAAAATACAGGAGCTACAGCGTGTCATCCAGCACCTGGTCCAGGTTTCAGTTTCACTCTTCAGCAAGGCATTCTACTGCTCAGCCTCAGTTCCCCCACTCGAAAATGAAAAGAATGACTTCCAACGCCCTTGATCGCTTCTCTCTCTTCTGGTTATCCCTTGCCCCATCCTTCCCCCGGGCTGGGGAGATGGAGGAGATAGCCAAGTGACCGCTGAGCTTTCTCTGCTGAGCTCATTGGTGATTTTTGACCTCAGCTTTGAGAGGTGTGTCCACTGGGAGCAGTGGGGGGCCTGTGGCAAGAGGGGGGCAGGACCGATTTATAGCTTTGTTTTCTGGGAGCAAACAGCATCGTCCAGGCCCCGGAGACTGTCTGGTAACCTAACAGCTGGGGAATGGACCCTGAGAACATTTTGGCTTCAAGCGTAATAGGAGGTTTCTGTGGAGATCTACTGCAGAAACAAATGACGGTGCCCATATGTAACCCTTTAAGGCCACAACGCCCTCTCCCAAACTCCACTCATCCCCCCAGCCCCAGGGTTTCAGCTAGTAAGGCCCCGCCAAGCCATTCATCCCACCCCCACATACTTTTGAAGGGCGGATGCGGGAGCACCATTAATGGTGGCAGTTCTGTCACCTCTAGCCAGCCCCGGGGCCCCAGAGCCGGTGGAATGGGGCAAGGCTCACCAGACCGGTGTCGGAAGGCTGCAAGGTAGGGGTGTGTTGAGAGACGAAGGTTGGAGAAGTTTCTCCAGCCTGCTTCAGGACCCAAGCTGCCACAGCCTTCCTGCCCGCCTAGCTGCTCGTCAGTAGACGGTAGAGCAGGCTGCCTGACGTGCCTTCCTGTTCCTCCTCCTGTGGAATTTCCCCCAGCAAGGGCCAAACCGGATGCCTCCATGTGCATTCTGTTTCAGAGTCCATGCCCATAACCCTCCACGGGAGGCAGCTAGCCAAGAGGAGGGCCTGGAAGCCAGGGGAGGGAGATAGATGGGTAAGGAGGTGACCACAGCAGGCCAGCATGACAGTCCCTGCCAGAACCCGGCTGGGGGATGCTGGCCTCGCGCATGGCTCCTTTGGCTAAAGACACGCACATTGGCATGTGATATGGCCCAGTGTCAGCCAGAGAGGGAGAAAAAGTGTGGCGACCTTCCAGGGAGTTAGGCCTCCTCCTTGCTCCCCGAAGGCCCTGAAGCTGGGGCACCGGGAGGTATGAAACAAGCAGAGGTCCAGCATGGGATGAGAAGGGCCAAGAGGGAGCCACCCATGAAGGTCGCTGTCCTGGGAGCTGAGAGGGAGCCAAGGTAAGTAAATAGAGTTTTTTAAGAAGTCTGCAGAAATGTCATGAAAGAGGTGAGTGGAGCTCTGTGGATGGGCTTCTGGTCTCATCTCGCCTTCACGAACCTGCTCAAGATCAGTCATCTAGCTTCGGTAAGCCTCCTTAGATCCTGAAGAACATGCCCGCCCCTCCCCCACTCCCCCACCCCCAGCCATGGTGTTAACTAACGCGAGGGCCCGGGCTCTGTATCCAAAGACCCGAATTTGAATTAATGACTTAACTTGCCGGGCATCTTTGAGAAAGTTAGCTTCTGCCCACTGCTGTCACGAAACTGCTGTTGTCAGCGTCACCAGAAACTTCCACGAGGCCCAGCAACTGGATAGTTCTCTCCCTCATCTTTCTCATCAGCAGTGTTTGACGTGGCCTGTTCCCTCCCTCCTCCCAGGACGACTTTCCTTCCTTGGCTTCCAGAAGAGCAGGTTTCTTGGGGCTCCTCCTAGCTTATCGAAGGCCCTCCTCACCTTCCTCAGCTGGTCCCTCCACATCTTGCCAACTTCTGGGGGCTGGACCCACGCCCATGACTGAGCGTGATCACACAGAGTCAGAACTTTAAGCCCCATCGCCACACTGATGACCTGCAACTTCCCAGTCCAGTCTCACCCTGAACTCCATACTTTCTTGACATCACCAATGGACATGCAACAGGCATCTTGAACAGACACGCCCAAGGATGTGGAGAAATCAGAACCCGCATCCCCTGCTGGCTGGAGTGCACACTGGCTCGGCCGCTTGAAAACAGTGTGGCTGCCCCTCAAATGGTTAAACATAGAAATCCACATGACCCAGCAATTCCACTCCTTGGTACATACCCAAGAGAAATGAAAACTGTGTCCACACAAAAACTCGCAGATAAAGGTATTATCAAAGATATAGTATCAAAATTCGTGAGTTATTATTTACTTTTTAAAATCAATTAGAGTAACATCAAAGTTATGCATAAAGTCGAACCACCTGTCTTGCATTCCGACATGCATAGCTAGCTGGCTAGCTCTTCTTCCTCACTCTTGGCTAGGAATTTCTCATGGTCCTGTGTATACTGGGGGGTGATGCGGAGGGTGGGCATGAAGACCCACTGATCAAAATAGCAAAGGAGGTGGGGAAGGCAAACAAGGAGGGAGCCGGAATTTGCTCTAAATTTTGCTCCTACCTGGATGTACCTGCCTCCCTCATTAGATCAGCATTTTTTTTCTAGTAGTTTTCTGTAGAAGACAGTGAGCCCTGTGAGAAAAGGCTATGCCTCTCCCATCAGACTGGGAGCCTCTCTGGGGTAAAAACTGTGTCCTTGCATCGTGCTCGGAGCTCGCCGAAGGCAGAACGAGAAGCCCTCTTCCTCCGTGCTCACGGCTGTGCCCCTCCGCCCCAGTGCGCCCCTCACAGAGCTGCCAACCGCAGAGCAGGGTTTACTGCTGGACAGGAGAGCTGATGGCCACAAGAAGATGCTGCCAGTGGAGTCTTGTGCCAATGTAGGTCTTGGCAGCCAAGGTACTTCCAGGCCGTGTCTTGTGTGGCGGGGATTGTGGCTTTTGCCATCTCAAGCTAAGTCTTCTGTGGTTTTCCCCAAGAAACCACAGCTTGTGTTATTGGCTTGAGATTTTCCCAACCTGTGGCCTAGTCTTAGGTCAGAGGGAGTCCCCTGAAACCCCTATATTTTATCTGCCCCAGGTGGAACCATGTGTCTTCGTCCCTGAGGAATACAGTGAGGGGCGGCACCCATCGTGGGGCTGGGATCCTAGGAGCAGACCCATCTTTTCAGGTAAGCAAGAAAAAGTAAGCTGGCAGCTTACTCGGCCCCAACAGCTCATCTCTCCACACCTGGGGAAAGCGGCCAAGGCCACAGGCCTGCACCTGGCTGGAGAATGCTCAGGGCTGACAGCATGCTTGCTAAGCTCTGTTCCTCTCACCTCCATCTCATGAAATTTCCAAGGGAGGCTGTATCTAGGGGACAAGTGCCCCAAACTGTGTAGCCATTATACAAAAATGGCTTCTTATTTTATTGACCATTTTGGACTTTGTATCTCAGCTCTATCGCTTCCTATGTGTGACTTTGGGCAGACCCACCTGGCTTTGCCAGGCCTCAATTTTGTCACCTGTCAATTTCAAGAATTAACCAAGGCGATGTTTATAAAGCAGTTCTTAGCAGTGCCTGGTAAATAGTAGGCTCTCCGTAAATGTTATTTTACTTCTGTTGTTGTTACTGCTATCCCTTCCTACTATACTTCTGGAAGCTTCTAGTGGGTTGGTTTCAAAACAAACATACAAGCAAGGCCTACGCAAATACAGGGCATGTGTGAGTCCTACTTGATCAGATGAGAGAAGAATGAGGCCCCAGGGCCGTCTTCACAGGGCTCCACACAGAGACAGCTGTCACCTGAAAGAGGCCTCACTGTAACGCAGTCACACAACCCTCGCCATGGGCGGCACCACGTTTATCAGATTCATTCAGGCGAGGGGGGAGAGTTGGCCCATATCTTTCCTGCGCCTCCCAGTGAGAGCGTCACACCTCTCATGAGACCCAGCAGATGCAGGCATTCCTGAGAACCCGCGCTCCTGCCTTGGGAAGATGAAGAGCTGGGTCTGCTTTTATCTTTTTCAAGGCAATCGAGGATTTTAAGTGACACGTTTTATTTGATATAGTTGCAGGCTATAGCTCAGTGGTTGAGAATAATGCTATGCAATAGAACTTTCTGTGATAATGAAAATGTTTTATATGTGCACTGCCCAGTATAGCCATGTGTGATCACTGGGCACCTGAGATGTGGCTAGTGTGACCAAGGAACTGGATTTTTTGCTTTATTTCCCCTTAATTAATTTAAGCGTAAGTAGTCACGTGGAGCTAGTGGCTATGGTATTAGACAGTTCAAGTTTAGAGCATGGCTCCGAGCTGGGAAGACTGTGGCAGGCAAGTCATGGTATTTACCTTCCTTGAGCTTTTCTCCCTTCTAGGTTGAAGATCATAACGGCACCTGGCTCATGGGATCTATTTGAGAGTTAAATGAGGAAATGAAAATAAAGCACTCAGCACAGTAAGAAGTCAATAAAGTCTAGCTATTATCATTAATCTTTATACTATCTAAGCTTCGAGGGCCTTAGTCATTCAGTCACCAAATAGCTGAACACTTATGATGTGCCAGGTGCAATTCTAGGCACTGGGGATGCAACAATGAGTTTTCAAGATCTGCCCTCTCCAGGAATATCTACCTGACCGACAGGAACTAACAGGTATTCAAGGGCTGTGGTGCAGTAATGGTGATAACTCTGGTATTGTAGGATCCCAGAAATACCTCCAAAATAATCTAAAATAGGAGAAGGAAGGAGGTCATGGAAGGCTTCCTGGAGGAGGCAGTAATGCTTTTTCTATATTTACTGGCTCAACTTGACCAAAACCCACCACCACTTGGCCTTGTCTCTATAACTTCTTATATTAGTTTCCTTTGCTACTGAAACAAATTACCGCAAACTTAGTGGCTTAAAACAACACATTATTATTTCACAGCTTTGCGGATTTGAGGTCCAAAATAGCTTCTCTAGAGCTAAAATTAAAGTGTCAACAGGGCTCTAGTGGATAATCTGCTTTCTTGTCTTTTCTATCTTCTAGAGCTTTCTTTCATTCTTTGATTCGAGACCCCTTATTTCATTTTTAGAGCCACAGGATCTTTAAATCTCCTCTTTCTCTCTTCCCCCCGCCCATAGGTTTTCCTATATGGACCCTTTTGCTTATATTAAACCCACCCAGATAATCAAGAATAACCTCCCCATCTCAAAATCCTCAATTTAATCCTGCAAAATCCTTTTGCCATATAAGGTAACATATTAACAGGTTATGGAGATTAGGATGTGAACATCTTGTTATTTTTTTCTTTTTAAAAAAACCTTAGTGACATATAATTCGTGCCATACAATTCACCCATTTAGGGTATTCATAGATATGTGCAACCATCACCACAGTCAAGTTTAGAATATTCTCATCACTTCAAGAAGAAACCCTATATCCTTTAGCTTTCCCTACATACACTCACCTGCCCCTCAACCCCTACCCCAAGCAACCACTAATCTATTTCTTGTCTTTATAGATTTCACTATTCTGGACTTTCATATGGATGGAATTATATAATGTGCCTAACTTTCTCTAACTTTCACTTAGCATAATGGTTTCGAAGTTTATCTGTGTTGTAGTACTTGTCAGTACTTCATTCATTTTTATGGCTAAATAATATCTCATTGTATGGATGGACTAGATTTTGTTTATCCATTCATTCATTTGATGAATATTTGAGTTGTTTCCATCTTTCGGCTGTTATGAGTAATGCTGCTATAAACATTTGTGTACAAGCTTCTGGGTGGACATCTGTTTTTATTGCTCTTGGATGTATACCTAAGAGTGAAATTTCTGGGTAGGATGTGGACATCTGGGCAGGGGGCATTATTCTGTCTACCACACTCTTACTTCAAAGTCTTGAAATACTCTAATAACTAAGGCCAGTCTGTGGCAAATGTATTCACTTGGGTCAGGAGTGCAGCTATCACTGTATAGAGAGGCAAATTCATAGGCACACATGGGCAGCAGTGTTGGGATGGGCAGTGCTGCTGATGACCACAGCAGGGATCAGTCATTTCAACACTGCTCACATCTCCCCTCTAAATAGTTCACAACCCATCTGGCGGCATTTTCTTTTTACTCTTGGAGTCTGAGATAAATCCTTTTTACAAACTTCTCCTACTGGAGCTGGCCTGAGTGGGTTCCTGTTCCTTCCACAAGACACTAATAATACCACAAGGTGGTTTTGAGTATTTGCTGAGGCTTAATGAGAAAACTCATATGAAAATCAAGTATTTCAGAAATGAATATGGGAGGTAGACCCATGCTGAACTCAAGCTCTGTTCGAGCCAAACCAGGCACGGAGAGACCACAGAACCCAGGTGGTGTCAGGCCCAGCAGCAATAGATGCAAGAAGGGGTGGGGTACGTCAGGAGGCGACAGGAGCTGCTCGGGGGAGATCCCTGGAAGGGGACAGAAGTGGGAGGAGGGGCTGGCGGCCCACTGTGCAAAAGGAACTTATTGGGAACACATACAAGGCCCCTCTGGCACTTTCAAGAATGGTCATGAGAACTTTACAGAGAGCCAGGAGTCTGACCAGGGAAGACGGTGGGAGACAGAGTGACAGAAAGAGTCACAGTGCCGTACTCTACTTTCCAAGAAACAATTCTGTACCTTTTTAGTCAGATTTCCAGCTGAAGAGAACAAAGCGCCTGACAGGTTGCTTCCTGGAGACCACCAGAGAGGGGACACGTGGCATCTCCTTACTTGGACAAGGTTCAGGGATCACTGCACGGACCACATCTTTCACACCTACTCTCTCCGGACAGCTTACAACCACAGCCTCTCTCCAGGAGTCATCATTGATTAAGGGCTTGAATTAAAAAGAGTTAATGTTTTTTTGCAAAGGAAACAAAGGTTGAATCAAATTAGCCAGCCTGGGCTGGAGACCTCAACAGAGGCAGGGGCCAGAAAAGAGAATTATTGGGACACAGACAGCTAAACAACTCTTATTATGGGGCAGACCACCAGGGGGAAGGAAGAGCGCATAGGGTGGGGCAGGAGGAGGGAGAAGAACTCAAAAGTGGGCAGTGAGGGCAAAACTAGAAAATATAGGAAACTTCTCGTCAAGATGGTGTAGTAGGTAGACATTGTGCTTGCCTCCTCTCACAACCACACCAAAATTACAACTAAATTACAGAACATCCGTCATTGGGAGTTGCCTGAGGTCTAGCTGAACGGAAGTCATACAACTGGGGACATAGAGAAAAACCACCCTTTAGACTGGTAGGAGGGGTGGAGCCACAAAACAGGCTGATTCCACAACTGTGTGTGGTGGTTGAGAATCAAGAGGAGGATATCTCGGCTTGGCCTCTTGAGGTACCTCTAACCCCAGCACGAATGGAGGCTATCTGCAGATTGCTTGGTGACTCTTGCCAGGTGGCCCCAGGCAATGCGCAGGTTGTGGCTGAACTCGGCCTGCTGTGGGGCCCTTCCCAGGAGGCCCTGGGGCTGGCACACCACCCAGGGCTGCACCTGAAGACAATAGACACAAAGGGAAGACGGGGCCAGCACCAGAGCTCTGCTAAAGCAAACTTCCTCCTTAGGGTCAGCTCCTTCACCAGTCAGTCCTCACAACCAAGTGGCCTGAGGCTCAATCCCTCCCATTGAAGTATGAACAGCAACCAGGCTCAACTACAACAGGAGGGCACACACAACCCACACAAGGGACACACCTGGAGCACCCAGCTCAGGTGACCAGGGGAAACTACACCACTGGGTCCTACAGGACACCTACTACATAAGGCCACTCTACTAAGACTGGGAGTTTCAGGAGTTTTACCTAATACAAAAAAACAAAGACAGGGAGACAGCCAAAACGGGGAGACAAAGGAACATGTCCTAAATGAAAGAACAGAGCAAAGCTCCAGAAAAAGAACTCAACAAAATGGAGACAGGAAATCTCCCAGAGTCAGAGTTCAAAAACACTGGTTATAAGAATGTTTAATGAACTTAGGGGAAAAGTAGGTGAACTCAGTGAGAACTTGAACAAAGAGAGAGAAAACATAGAAATGGAGATAGAAACCATAAAAAGGAACCAGGCAAATAAAGTATACAATAACTGAAATGAAGAATTCATTAGAAGGAACCAACAGTAGATTACATGAAGCAGAGGATTGGATCAACAATTTGGAAGATAAAGTAGCAGAAAATACTCAATCAGAAGAGCAATAAGAAAAAAGAATTTTTAAAAAATGAGGATAGTTTAAGGGGCCTCCGGGACAACATCAAGAACACCAATATTCGCATCACAGGAGTGCCAGAAGGAGAAGAGAGAGAGCAAGGAATTGAATACCTATTTCAAGAAATAATGACTGAAAACTTCCTTAACCTGGTGAACGAAATAGACATACAAGCCCAGCAAGATGAACCGAAAGAGGCCCACACCAAGATACATCATAATTAGAATGCCAAAGGTTAAAAACAAAGAGAGCGGCTCTTTAAAGCAGCAAAAGAAAAGCAATAAGTTACCTACAAGGGAGCTCCCATAAGGCTGTTAGCTGATTTCTCAACAGGAACTTTGCAGGCCAGAAGGGATTGGCATGAAATATTCAAAGTGATGAAAAGCAAGGACCTACAACCAAGATTACTCTATCCAGCAAAGTTATCATTTAGAATCAAAAGACAGATAAAGACATTCCCAGACAAGAAAAAGCTAAAGTTGCCTATCACCACCAAACCAGTGTTACAAGAAATGTTAGAGGGCCTTCCTTCAGAAAAAGAAAAAAAATAATAAAAAATATGAACAATAAAATGGTAATAACTATATATCTGGCAATAATTATTTCAAAGATTAAAAGTTAAATACTCCAATCAAAAGATAGGGTGACTGAGTGGATAAGATAATATGACCTTTACATATGCTGCCTACAAGAGACTCACTTCTAGTTGAGAGAAATTCACAGGCCGAAAGTAATGGATGGATAAAGATATTTCATGAAAATGGAAATGAGAAAAAAAAAAAAAGTCTGGGCTAGCAATACTTACACCAGGGAAAATAGACTTTGAAACACAGGCTATGTAAGAAGAGACAAAGAAGGACCCGATAATTCCATTTCTTGGTATTTAACCAAAGGAACCCAAAATACTACTTTGAAGGGATCTGTACAACTATATTGTTCATTATGGCATTATTTACAATAGCCAAGATATGGAGGCCCCCTGGGTGTCCATCAATGAATGAATGGATAAAGAAGGGTGATGCATATATACAACAGAATATTACTCAGCCATAAAAAAAAATTTTTTTAAGAATAAAATCTTGCCATCCGCAACAACAGGGATGGACCTAGAGAATATTGTGCTGAGTGGACTAACTCAGACAGAGAAAGACAAATGCCATATGATTTCACTTACATGCAGAATCTAAAGAGTAAGATAAGAAAGCAAACAAAACAAAAACAAACTCATAGATACAGGGAACATTTTGAGGTTGCCACACGGGAGGTGGGTAGGGGAGTAAAAAAAAGGGGAGGATTTAAGAGGTACAAATTGGTAGTTACAAAATAGTCACGGGGATGTAAAATATACCATAAGGACTATAGGCAGGAATAGTGTAATAACTATGTATGATGCCAGATAGGTACTAGACTTACCGGGGGGTGATCACTTCGTAAATTATATAAACGTCCAATCACTACGATGTGCTCCTGAAACTAATATAATATTATAGACCCACTAAAATTGAAAAAATTAAAAAAATATATATTTTAAAAAAATGTAGGAGAGAGTATGAGCTGGGAGGTTCAGAGGGCACAGGAAGGGAGGTAGCGTGACGCCATCATTCCCTGATTGAACAAACTCATAATGAGCACCTACTGGGTGCAGGATCATCTGGCAGGCTCCGGACCCCAAGTCAGTCAAGGCAGTGTCCGTGTCCTTCGAGCCAGAGCTGCAAGTGGGCGCTGGGGCTCCAGAAGGCGGACAGCTCCCCACTTCTGGCTCTCTTTCTCCACCAGCACGTTCTTATTGCCAGGGGATTCTTCTTCTTTCAGGACCAATAAATGGAGAATTATTTTACTGAAAAACTATCATGGCCCTGACCTCTTTAGTGTTGATGCTATTCCTTCAGGAAGTTCCCAAGGCAGAGCAAGATCGAAGAGCGTGAGCGCCGAGCACAGAGCTGCAGCCTCAGGAGCTGACGCGTGTCCCTGGAAGCCCTGCTCTCTCTCTACTCGTGAGGATCACTCTTTTCCCAGAAGCCCCCTCACCCTGGGCAAAGCACCCAGAACCGTAGACTGGTGAGCAGAGGGAGGGAACCCTCAGAGACCCATGGACGTGGCAGGAGAAAGGGTTTAGCATCTGGAGACGAAGACAGCGGACAAAGGCAGGGAGAGCTCCAGAGACCGAGACAGTTCTGGGTTCGCATCTGGGCTTGAACGTAAGCCCTCTGAGCCTCGGTCACTTTGCCTCTCAGGTGAGAAAAGTCATCCCCCAGGGCAGCTGTAGAAGCTTAAACTGAACAGTGCCCTTGAGAGCGACCAGCCCCAGAGTCAGGATCCACTTCGTATTTGAAACTCATATTCTGTTTAGGAGGAGAATGTAAGGAAGGGGGCCCGTCTCCTTCATCCTGGGGACACACTTGTGAACAGCCACTGCCATAGGCATGCAGGCAGCTGGGCTTCCAGACTGTCGTCTAAAGGGCAGGCCTGGCTGTTTGTCCAAGGGATTGCTGCCCCACCCTCGGGCTGCTAAACTTTGAACAGAAAATGGGTTAATGTTTTCCCTCCAGGAGCCTGAAGTCTTCACAGCACTTGCAGTTTCATTATCAACCCTGTGGGCTGGGTAGGAAAGGTATTGCAATAGAAAAGAAACCCATTTCACAGATGAGGAAACAGAGGCCCAGAGAAGTCAGATTTCCCCAGGAAAACAGCTGGCAAAGATCCCTGGGCTTCCAGTGAGTTCAGGGCATTTTCAAATGGTGCCACCACGCAGAGGGGACCTCTAAGCCCCAGCCATCCGTCTCCATTCACAGTTGAGGCAGATGGGGTTGTGTGAGAGCCCTTGACAGGTTCAGAATTTGGTCCCCTTTTCTAAATAGCCTCATGGCAATTGTTCAGCCAAAGTATAAGAAAACCTAATTTTTCCTTTCAGAAAAGTCTATCTTTGAAGGTCAAAATAAGCATTTGTGACATACTGCGCATAACCAAACACTTTATCCCAAACGAATTTGTCTTTTCAGTTTTTCCATCACTCATAGCATCAGTCACTCACTCATCAGAAGAGAAGTAACTATCATAGAAATAGTTACTAAATCGTCTTCAAAATGTGCTTTCCCCACCAGTATTCATGTCAGCAAAAGATTTCCCACTTCTCTGTGGTTTTGCTCATTTTCATTTTCTTCTGCAGTTGTGAAACGGGCAATTTTTAAAAAGATGCATCAGTTAGGTGGTTTATAGCTATAAGGAACCTAAAACTCAATTCAACAGTGAAGAATTTCCTTGTTCCACAGACCTGCTAATCCAGAGGCAGGGCAGGCCTCGGAACCAGCTCAGGCCGCTAGCTCAGCCCCAGGCTCAGCAATTCCTTTGGTTGAGTTTTCCTCCAAACCTTGGCTTCGTGCACATGTTGGCTCATCTCACAGGAGAAAAATGGCCACAATGACCAGCCAAAAGGTGGAAGCAATCCAAGTGTCCACCAATATATGAATGGATAAACAAAATGGGGTATACACATGCCGTGAGATATCATTCAGCCTTATAGAAGAAGGAAATTCTGAGACATGCTACAGCATGGATGGACATGCCCAGTGAAATACGCCAGTCACGAAAAGGCAAATTTTCCGTGATTCCACTTGCATGAGGTACCTAGACAATCAAATTCATAGAAACAGAAAGTAAAATTGTGGTTGTCAGGGGCTACGGGGTTCAGATCTGGGTTCAGATCCGGGCTTGAATGCAAGCCCTCTGAGCCTCGGTCCCCGGTCACTATGGGGACAGGGAAGTGGGGAATACTTGTTTAATGGGCATAGCGTTTCAGTCTGGGAAGATGGAAAAAATTCTGGGCTTGGATGGTGGCGACAGTTGCACAAGACGTTTAACTCAGTTAACGTCATCAGGCTGTGCACTTAAAAATGGTTAAAGTGGTAACTGTTATGTTATTTATCTTTTACCACGGTTTTTTACAAAATGGCTACAGTGGTCTCAGGACTCCCACCACTCTGAAGAGGACTCTCTTTTGAGAGAAAAAGATGTTTCTTTTCCAGATGTTCCTAATAAATCGACCGCACATCCTCTCATTCTTCAGGCATCCCTGTGGCCAGGAAGAGTGTTCTCGCTGATTAACTTAGGTCTAGATCCAAAGGTTTGGCATTGTCCTCGGACCCATGGGGCCACTCTCCACAGTGCGGGTGGAGTCAGCTTTCCCTGAACCACGCGGGGGAGCGAGGGGGGAGGTAGGGGAGGATGGACCCATGAACAACACATTGGGGGTCTCAAGGAAAGGGGGAAGAGAAATGGCATCTAGTGGGTGTGGAAGAGACTGTGGGCCATCCTCCAACACCCATTCTCTCCTCTTCCTGGACACACAACCAGACAATGTTTCCCAGCCTCCCTTCCAGTTATGTGTGACCAGAAGACTAAGCGCCAGCCAGCGGAGTGTGAGGCAGTGGGTTTGCCTCCTCTATGCTCTCTGTACCTTTCCCTTTGTATGGCTTCGACCATGCAAAGAAGGACTTGGCCTCGGAGATGGCAGAGCAGCTCAACGGAAGGAAATCTGGGTCCCTAAACAACCTCAAAACTAGGACCACTCGTTTCAACCACTTTTACATGCAAGAGAAAGAAACTGCTATATTATTTAAGTTGCAGCCGGGGTGGGCAAACTGTGGTCCACTGCCTGTTTCTGTAAAGAAAGTTTCATTGTAAATAGTGCCTACCATGTGCTACCTCCCACTTCAGGTGACGGTCGGTCTCAGGGTTGGTGATCATGGTATGGATGAAAAAGAGGTGCTATAATAAATCATTAATTCCTCACGGGGCCAGTCATGGGGGGTAGTCACTCCCCAAGCAAAGGGTTTGCGAGCAAGCCTTGTCCACTGTTCTCACGCCTCTAGGTTAACACACCTCTGAGATGCCCGAAGTGATGCCCCTCGAAGGCGTAACCACCCACAAGGGAGCCCGTGACCTTAACTCTCCTGTGGTCCGGTTCCTGCTTTGCTTTCTCCCACCTTCACGTAATCTTGCTTACTTTCCTTCCTTAATTTCAAATGTATAAAAGCAACTGTGAAACTGTTATTCTCCGGAGCATTTTAGACCTTGCTTCCCAGCAATTATCGTCAGTGTTGGCTCTAATAAACTCTCATAAAAATTCTCTGCAGGTTTGGACACTTCCTCCATCAACATGGGCAACACTGCATGAGGCGGCCCGTGGAAAAATTTTCAGTAGAAATCAGTAGGCTTGGGACAATATATATTTTATCCCTACTCAATAGCTTTGCTCCCTTTGGCAGAAGCTGGGCCGACTTTCACATGAGCCGTAAGAAGAGATGTGTGTAGAAGAAACCCAAGATAACCAGCCCCACACTTATTTCGGTGAGGTTTCGAGCCCCTTATAGATAGGCATCCACTCTTTAATATGCCTCTGGACACTGTTTCGCATGCGTCTTGCAGCCTAGGTTCTGCCTGCCCCGCCATATCAGAGTAGAGACACCTGCTGGTCCTTGGGGGGTTCCCACAAGGCAAGGCTCTTCACATTCGCCTTTGAGGACTGTAATTCTGCCCCATCGGTATGATGTGACACTGTGAGTCTTGAGTTGGCTCTGAAGGGACTGTCTGGCAGTGCTGAAGACTTGAAGGGTTGGGTTAGATACAGGGGCAGAGGTGAAGAAAGCAAAGTCCTTGCACCAGCTTCCGCTGATGGCCCCTGAGCGAAGCCAAAACACTCAGAAAGGAGTCGGATGTGTGGATCTGAACTACAGCCTCACCGTTTGCTAACTATGTGATCTTAGACAAGTTGCTTAACGTTTCTGTGTTTCCAGTTGGGCTGATAACTGCAGTATCTCTCTTACAGGGTTGTTATAAAACTTTATATGAGATCTCGCTCAACGAAGGTTAGCTCCTGGCCCCAGAGTTTTACGCCTCCAATCGCTACTGGCTTGAAAGGCTTACATAAAATAATGTGGATGTGTGAGTGCCAAGAGACCTTTGTGAAAAGGATGCCTGTCGGGAGATAATGTCTTGCTGCTCCTGCTTGTGTTAGGGGTCTCTGCGTTCTTCCTCCGGTGAGCGGGCCTCGTGGAGCGAAGGGGAAGGCCGCCCTGTGGCTTCCGTCCACTAAAAGTCACTGGAGAGAGAGTGGCAGTTCACCGGACTGCGTGAACTGAAGCCATCTTTGGGCTTGATCTGCACTCGAACCTTGAACTCTTGAAATGGTTTGCCCTCTTACCCAAGAGTAACACTCTAGCCTGACTAACTTCTTGGAAAATGCTCATTTGAAGTTGCCTCGAAGGACCTGGCCAGATCTTTCTTATCCTTGAGACTCCACTTCACCATCTCCTCCCCAGGGAGGCCTGGTTTAGGGAAGGTCCCACGCCTGCCCACACGGCACCTCGCATGCTCGTGTCATACACTTATCACGCATCTATTTTTGCAGTTCGTTCAGCAAATATATATCGAGTGCCCACCATTCTCAGTTCTTTGTTTATTGTCTGTTTTGCTCCCCTGCACAGAAGGCTGCTCTCATTCTCTCGTTCCGGGCCCCTCATAAACCAAGCCAAGGTTAAGACTGCAAACCACAGTATCTGGTCCTTGGAACCTCTAAACAATAGTCATAAATAATGTTCAGCGAATGCCTAGGCCCCCAAAGCTTAGCGATTCTAAAGCATAATCACAGCTAACATGAATTCAGTTCTGTCTGTATTCCAGGAGCAGTGTAAGTGCTATCGATTTATTCACTCGATAGCTCTGGGAGATAGAGATTCTCACCCCACTCCTGTGGCTGAGGATGTGGAAGCCCCCGGCTCTCTCCCTGCCTGCCCTCACACAGCTGTGGGTGCTCTGTGCCGTTCGGCGTTCATTCACCGACCACCACACTGCTGACCGGCGACGCACTAACCATACTCATACTGCCCCCCACCAGGTAGAGACATAGATATTATTTCGAGTTTTTGATTTTAGCTTAGAAAACGAGAACAGTAGACTCCGGTCTTCTGTGTTTTTAAGATATGGCCACACAGGTGGACCCTGGGGCAGCCCCGCTCCAGGGTTGTTCACATTAAGATAAAAGATTACGAGGCAGGGCAAACCCAGCCAAACCTCCTGCCTTAGGAAGGCCAGATACATGGAGGGGATCCCCATGGGGAGAGCTGTATGGCTGGACTACCGAGAAGCGGGGCGCCCCACTTCTGCCTTGCCACCTCTGGTGTCTGGGGGACAGGGAAAAGGACTGGGGGGAAGGGGAGAGGCAGAACTGAGGCCAGGCTCTTAATAAACTTAACTCTCTGAAACAAACTCAGAGTTCAGGATCTACCTGGGTTTCCAGTCACCTTCTCAGAGGGAGCCAGGGGCCGCCGACCGGGGTGGGGATGTGAGAGCTCAGTTTGGTTCCAGAACCTTTGCATCTTGATGCTTGTTATTCTGAGGATTGCTTGCCCGATTTCCCAGGGGGAAACCAGCCCAGGGAAAGAGAGTCAGTGAGCCTGCGTTGGAGGCAGGAAGAGGGGAAGTTGGCATTCCACTCCCCAAGGGTCGCGGGGGGCCTGTGGGCCTGAGAAGGGGCCTGGAAGGTGGATTCCACAATGACATAGAACCGAGGACAGTGGAACAAGCCTGACTCAGGAAACTCACAGATCTGTGTGTGAATCTCTGTATCTCCAGCTAGCAATTCGCTAGCTGTGTGACCTTCCTGTCTCCGCTAATCACATCTGAGCCTCGGTTTCCTCATCTGTGAAATGGAGATAATTGAGTAATTGTGATGAGAAATGTGGGCTACTCAATGTGTGAAGCCGCCACAGGGGCTGATGGAGAGTGAAAGCTCAGCGAATGCTAGTTGTCCTGTGGCCTCCCCCACTCTCCTTCCCCGGGCTGGAAGGCTGTCCTCACTCTCTCGTATCAGGCCCCTCATAAACCCAGCCAAGGTCAAGGCTGCAACCCACAGTGACAGTGGGCTTGTGGGAAGTTCACTGCCTCCCCTGCCCCTGAACCTGTGAGCCTGCTCTCCTTGGCACGGGCTGATGTCCGTGGACCCGGTGGCCCAGAAAGCGTGGGACAAGCCAAGGCCATTCCCTGGCGCCCTCAGGCAGCTTGAGACACACAGGTTGCCCTAGTAAGAAGCGCCCACAGTCACTGCCCTAGGTGTGGCCACTGTGTGCGCAGATGACGTGAGTTCATCTTCCCTCCTGTCGGAAATTGCCTGCCTCACAAGAGTCCTGCCAGCCCAGCCTGCCCCCAACGCCAGCGCCAGCCAAATTTCACCCGGGCAGGCCGTGTTCCCATTTTCTGCGCCTCAGCCTGCCCGGAGGGGACGGCCCCTGAAGGGAGCAGGGGATGCTTGGGAAGGAGCTGCCCCGACAGGCCCGTGCGGGGGGAGCCCTCGCTCTCTCGCCACCCGAGCCTGGCATCCTGCCCCAAGCTGGCCGCCTGCCAGCTTCTGCACCTCATTTGCTTATCGATGTTTGTTTTGGAGGCTTCTGGGCAGTGAGTCTCCACCCGAGGGAAATGTTCGACTCTGGGGACATGTGACACCTGAGACTTTGAATTCTCAAGAAAGTCTAGCACACGGTTGTCTACCTCGGGCCCAGGGGGTGGGGACAAACGTCACCTTGGCGCCCTGGCCTTGCAGTGGGCTCCTCACACGCCTCTTCACAGTAGCCATGTTCCAAAGAAGACGAGATCATGGAGGGGAACTGCCCATCTGGGGGTCGGTGGGGCGCGGGCCTCCTGTCCTATCTGGAAAGGGAAATTACAAGCCCTTTGAATTTCTCATAATTCATTTGGATTTATTTTACTGTAGAAGTAATGTCTAGGGGAAGATCACTCAAGAAAATTGTGGACATGTTCTTCGGTGACCTATTAGCAGAAACCCCCAATGTCCTCCAGGATGGAGAAGTATCTTTTGTAAAATCTCTGCTCAATAAATAACTTTCAAAAGCATGAGTAATCTGGCAATTTTTTTAAATTATAAAAATAGATATTAAAAGCCCTCGTTAAATCTGGTAGAATCATAAAAGAAGCAGGTTTTATACAGTGAATTTGCAAAGAATAGAGGAAAAAAAATCCCAAGTTATTTCCACCACACGGAGATAACTGTTGTGGTGTGTTCGAGATATCGTACTATGTATGTTACTTTGGGTCATGGTTACTATTCTAACCTAAGCATTTCCCGAAATCAGTCAGTTACTGTTCATTGAGAAGATTTTTAAGTTTCAATGGCTGCACAGAAGTTCATTGGATGGTCAAATAGAAGGGTTTTTTTTTTTTTTTTTTTTACCATTCCCTTTTTGACTTTATATTGTCCCTACTTTTTGCTCTTATAAAAAAAAATGTTTAATAACCATCTCGGGACATTTCTGTGAGAAGATACTTAGAATAAAATTCCTCAAAGTGCAATTGCTGGGTCACAGTGTAAGGACGTCCCAGGCTCCTGGCCCATCCTGCCCTTCGCCGTTCTCTTCGCTTTTGTGAAAACCGTGTCCACTTTGAGGTCAGGGAAATACTTGCCTGAACTTTCGGTAATGTTACGCCTTTGTCATTACATGTTTGCATCGTAATCCACCTGGGCTAATCAGAACACTAATAATAATAATACTAGCCGACATTTATCGGGTGGGTCCTGTGAGCCGGACATAGAGCTAAGAACTTCACGTGCATTATCTCACATAACCCCTACGTGAGGCAGGAACTATAACCCCTTCTTACTATAAAGAAATGGAGATTTTTGAATTTAATTTACTACATGGAATGAGGTAGGGATCTAGCTTTATTTTCCCATATTAGTCCAATATCGTTTACTAAACAACTCTTCTCTCCCCTACTGATTTTAACATCACATTCTTCATACACTACCAATTTCCTTTAATATATACATTTCTTTTCCTGGGCTTTCCCTTCTTTTTCATTGAGCTGCCTGTCCTTCCATTCCTCTCTGTTTTATAATTGAAGCTTTTAATGTATTTTAACATCTGAGAGCTCAGATCCGCCCTGTTCTTTTCTTCCTAGAAATACCATGACTCTAATTTACACATTTATTTTTCCAGGTGAATTATTCAATGTAAATTCATTGTGTCACATTAAAAAAGGAAAACCTTAGATACTTTTATTAGAAGTGCATAAAACTTATACATTTGGGCAAATGGCATTTTACAGTATTAAGAGTTCTCAACGTGGTGTATTTTACTACTATTTAATATCCCTCAATGTAGTTTTATTATGACTAATGCGCATTTCCTGTAAACCTTATTCCCTGGTGTCGCTATTGTAAATGAGACCTTTTGCATTACAAGACTCCTAGCCTGGTGTTTGCTGCCCGACGGTCCCAGGCTCAAGGGCAGCCAAACACCTGAGCTCAAGCAAAGGCCCCGGCCAGCCCAGCTCCTGGCCATGACTGTGCCCAGCAAACCCCAGAACGCTACAAGAGAAGGCCCCACCAGGTGGCTACAGCCGCGGGCAACGGCACAGAGGGGTTTGGCTGCTTATTTTAAAGCGGTGGTTCTTCCTGATTGGGATCGGAGAGGCTGGTGAAAACTATGCACGCTCTCTCTCAGAAAAATGCCCCAAATTCCAGAGGATTCACGGGCAGCCCCAAATCAAGGACAGTAATTCACACCCCTGCATTAAAAGGATATTCCAGCTCCACGTTCCTCCAGGTGGGTGGTACCTAGGACAGAAGTCCTCAGGTCTGCGTGACCATAGGTGGGTTATTTCCCTCTCCGAATGTTTATTTTCTCCCAGAGAACAATTATCTACCCAGTCCAACTATGGATCAACTGAGGTGGTGTTTGCATAAGTGCTTTGAAAACTGAAGCTAAGTGACAATGACACAAAGGTATGAGACAACTAAATGCCAGGAAAGGCAATATAATGAGGCCCGGCCCTGATATGTGGTGAGGGCCTCTGAGTTTCTTAGAGAGCGTTATCGGCTCCCACGCTACCACCGCCTGATGTGAACTTGGCCTTCGCCCCTGGGAATGGCTGATGGCGGCCTTCGTGACTCTCCACTTCTGAGACTACAAGACCGTCATGCTGACCCAGCTAAAACCACAATTAAATGGCTGGATATTGGAAAAGAAGTGTCGGGGCTGGTGGTTCACAGATATCAGCTTCTAGGTTGTTATAAAAATTAATAATTAATCCTTTCCTGCGTGCCGGAGGGCAGCTGAGAGCAGGAGAGAGGCCTTGCACCGTGACCATAGGCTGGCCCTCCCCCTTAACCTTCAGGGTCCCCACTCTACAACGAGGGTCTACACCTCATGAAAGTGAATTTGCTGCTGAAAGATTCTGCAAATGTTAATAATAAATTCGAATGTCTTACAAGAGAGACTTAAAGGCCTTCCAAGTTGTTCTCGGGCTCTCAGCAGCCAGCGCCACCTGACCTCCTGCCCCAGCTTGAACTTCAGGTTCTAGACACAGTGCGTATGTGTGTGTGCGTGCATGCGTGTGCGGGTTAAGGGTGAGGGATGGGGAGGGGGGCAACAGAGCATGTCACTGGGAATGTCACATAGCTGCTCCCTTCTCCTTGGTATAAATCTGAGTGGTCTTCCATTCACCCACATCCACATCTCTAACTCTCCAGGGCAGAGGGCAGAGGGCAGAGGGCAGAGGGCAGAGGGCAGTGCAGCAGGGGATTCGCAGGAGCACCTTGAATGCCCGCTGTCCAAACCACCTCCCCACAAAGGCTCCTGTTTGGAAGGCAGGACGGGCGCGGCCTGCCTTTCTTTCACCCTCCCCTTGGGGCGTGGGCCACGAGGCACGGAATGTCCGCCCAACTTCCCAGTTTCTGGATGAGCGGCTGGTACACAAGAGGAGCTTAAAAAAGGGCACTGGACGCATGGATGAGGCCTCCCCCATGCTTTGCTGAAACTCTCTCACATTCTTCCCCTGCTCCCTGTCTGCCAATTTGGGCGTCCCTGTGCTGACTTTTCTTAAACTGTGCCTCCCTGGGATACTTCCCACTGAAGCCGCACCTCTCCGGAGGCCTGTGTCCTCGGTTCTGTGACCCTGCGTCTCTCCTGGTCTCACTCAGAGCTGCCCGTGTGTGTGCTCTTCAGCAGCGGTAAGGGCTGTCCACTGAGCAGCAGTGCGAATTAACTTTACTACGACTGCTGGAAAAAAGGCAACTCTGGCCACATGAGCAAAGCCGTGGCTTGTTTCCTGCAGTGAATCGAATATCGTCGCACTATCTACCTGGTAAGGTAGTGAGAGAAACATGCAGCAGGCTAATTAATTGACTGGTTTGTGGTGACTATTCAGTGAATTCAAAGTTCAGCTCTAATGAGTCATTTCACCCTTCCTGGTGCCCTTGGTAATGTGACATCAGGAAAGCTAGTAGTCCTCGGTGTATCCCCAGCTGACTCTTCGTTCCATGTGACCGTCCATGAGCGAGGCTGGCCCAGTCCGTCCCTGGCCATTCTAGGGACATCCGCTACTGTCATCAAGGTTGGGTGTGACTTCTGTCCTGTTCTCTTGGCACAGGCAACCCAACTGGCCACCTCCTCTGTCCTCGAAAGCTCTGCTGACCCCCGAAGCATGGTGGTAACTCCCATTCAGCCCAAGACCCATGGTAGTCCCATGTTCCCAGCCAGATTCTTATTAGAAATCTTCATGGGGTCAGGCAGGAAGCTGGGTCTCTTCCAGTTCCTTCTAAGAGCTTTGGGAACGTCAAACAAGGCACTCTTCCACCCTTACCCGGCCACAGTCCCCCCAGTCCACGCTGCCACTGTCCCCCCCAGTCCACGCTGCCACAGTCTCCACAGTCCATGCTGCCACTGGGCTTCCCCTTGCCCCCAACTCCTCCCACTCCAAAAACTCTAAGTGGAGATCAGGACACAAAGGACCCTCTGCTTTTGCCTTTCCCCTCGGTCTCTTCAGCTTGTCCTTTCACTCTGGGACATCATCCCGGAGCAGCGAGGCCAGCACACAAGCCTGACCACCCGTGTCCCAGACCCTGGCCCATCTTCTCCCCACAGTTCCCAGGCCCTGGAGGGCTGGCTCTTCCCCCTTCACCTTTAGCCTGGCCACTCATACCCTCGCTATCGGACAGTGGTCCGTGGACTGCAGCATTGGTATCACCTGGGAGCTTGTTAGAAATGCGGGTCCCGGGTAGGACTCGACTCTTGAGTCCTACCCGGGACCCGCAGAATCGAAGTTTGCATCTTGACGAGATGCCCAGAGACTCGCGTGCACGCTAAAGGGTGAGGAGCAGAGCTGCTCATATCTCATCCTGGGCGCTTGCTGTTCGTCTCATGTTGGACGCTTTAATTGGGCCCTCTAGGCTGGTTCTTGATCTATTAATTGGAGCTCAGCAAATTTAGGAAGTTCTTTTCTCTCTCGTCAAAGTCCAACTTCCAGATGGTGCAGACGCCAAAGCCTCGCCTCGGTGCCTTAGACATCACAAGCTGAACCGTGACTTTTTCTTTCTCTTGACATTCTGACTATGACAGTCCTAACCCTCCCCAAGGCAGAGCTCAAAAACAGAAGTGGAAAAAAATAAAGGGGCCTTAAAGATATGAAGCCGTGAAAGAGATAAGCAAACTACCACGTTTCAAAAACCGCCCTCCCAGGTACAATCGCTTTTTCTGACTTGAGCTTGGGTAATGCCAGAAGCCCGTGTGGAAGGGAGAGGAGGGAATGACCCCTGGACCTCGGCGATGTGCGCACTGCACAGATGCCATCCGGGGGCCGCTCCTTCCTCTACGGTGTGAGAGGTCCTCCAGAGGGTTCCACATTTCCTGAGCAAGAGGGCTGTCTTTATTTTATGCGCCTATAGAGGATAAGCTTTTCCCCTTTTCGCTTTGGCTGCTAGGAAGCTTAAAGCCAAATTTACGGCCCAACAATAGTTAGTGTGTAATTATGTACAATACTCTCATTGAACTCATTCCTGGCTTCACCTTTCTTCTTTACTTTTATTGTAGGCTTTTTATTAAAACTCATATTTTCTCGTAAGCAGCTTTAAATCTTTCCTGAAGCCTCGCGGAATAAATTCACGCACAGGTACAGTTCTGGGTCCCTGACTACAGTTTGTCCCACGTGATCTTCACCAGTATTACTGTCCTTTTCACAAGATAAGAAAATTGAAGCTCAGAGGACATGCACAAACAAGCCAACGGCAGGGCAGCTGCTGAGAGTCTAAGTCAGGTGTCCGGCTCTGCGTTCAGTCTGGCTCCTGGTAGGAAGCACCTGGACATGGTTCTCGTGGCAGGCGGGCCAGCACTGTGCTGAGAGGGAGCAGAAGGGAGACCCATATCAGATTAGTACCGTGCCCTGACACTGCCCGCCAAGCATCATGGGGATGTGTCCAGCATGCTCTGGGGCAGCCAAACTCGGGTTGGGAGGCATGCCGTGTCCACTATTTTCCCAGTTAATTGACCGTGATGTTTCTCAAGGGCAGAGCTGGAGCCAGTGACTGTGACTGGAGCAGGCAAACTGCTTTGTGGGAGTGTGTAGGTGTTTCAAAGGCATGTGCCTGCCCCGCCCACAGTCCCTCAGTTCTTCAGGCAGGGGCTGCGGTCCCCACACCGCTGGGGACTCCGGGTGAACTGGTTCCCCAAAGACTCAAGGTAAAGTTGCCTCGGTCTTTCTTCCTAACTCCCCAGCACCCCACCCACCCCAACTCCCCACCTCACTCCCAACACACAGGAGGTCTGGGAGAAAACACCAAGCACTAGGTGGTTAATAGCTCCTTCTGGAAAGAGAGATAGAAATTAAGATTATGGGTGAGGAGACTTTCGCCTCTTACTGTTTACCACAAATAGTTAAACATTATTAGAATTTTTTACATTGATGTTACCACTTCATAACTTAAGGAAAAACTAACTGATTTTTTTTAAAAAAATGTAATGAATAAAATCAGCCACTGTGAACATTTCCTGCGAATGTGCGACTAAGATTATAGAACACCGGCCGCGTTATATCGAGAGGGCCAGTGTGTTGTCTCAGAGAAAGCTGGGGTGGGCAGGAGGAAGGGGGTCTGCTTCCTGACTGAGTGGTCCCGGGGTGTCGCCGAGGTCGCCTTAGACGTCTGGCCCTGAGCCCTTGCCTGGCCCTGGTGTCAGAAGTCTGGGAGTGGAGCCTCTGTGGAGGTGAGCGAGGGTGCCCCTGCTGGCCCGGCTGAATGTGGTGTTGAACCCAGCCTTCCAGGAGTGGGAGACTCCCAGCAGCTGACCTCTGTTCTCCAAGGTAGGGTGGAGGAGGGGTTATGGAGAGGGCCGTCCTTGACACACCCACGGATTCCATCAGCTAGTTCTTGCCAGCACGTCCCTCTGGGAAGGCCGCTTTCATCATCCACCTCGCTATGAAATCCATCCGGCCAACATGAATCCTTATGTCTCCTACTGCCGAGTCACAATGAACAATAATCCCTTATTGGTATATGAATTATATGAATTCTCTCCATCCTTTTTAAAACGGCTGCTTTGTGTCATCTTTTGCTCTCGTTTTCCAAGGGCAGCCTTACCTTGAGTCTTGAGGGAACTACCTTACCTGGGGGAATGGGCGTTGTCCTGGAAGCAGGAGGGTCCCCTGGAAACACAAGATAACCTGGGCTGGAGTGAGGTGGCCCCGGGCAGCAAGCTGGGGGCCCCAGGGTACAGGGCACGTGGGCTGGGGTTTTGAGGGAGCGGAGAGCCACAAAGTGGAATGACAGAAGATGCTGAGGAAAACAGGGTAAGTTCTGGAGTTCTACTGGGGTCACGACCCTCATACCCCCAACTAACCCATCTCCCTTAACATGAAAGTGTGGAAGGCCACTGGACTTTAACTATGCCGGCTCTGTGTCCACCCTCCCTTAGTCATTCAAATGTGTTAGGGAAAGCCACGGATGACCACTTTTACCCCATCAATCATTATGGGACACTAGATGGTTTGGGAACAAAGCTAACCTCTCACTGTCTTGCGGAGGCAAGAAGTCAAGGGTTATAGTCAGGTTCAGAAACCAGCTGTGCCTCTTCCTAGCTGTGTCTCAGAGCTTCGGTTTCCGTGTGTAAAATGTGCCAGTAATGATGCCTATTTATTAGATGGTGTTGTGAGGACTGAATGAAATAATGGGAAAACATTCAACGAATGCCTAGCATGTACTCTCTCCGTAACAGGCAATTGCGCTGAGGTGTGATATGGGACTGCTCGCTAACAGAACCATGGCGCCACCTAGTGGTAACTGTCTCTCAGAACAGCTGGTTAATATTCCAATCCAACGATCCTTTTTCAAAAGCCCATGAGCAGGCCGTGCTTGGGAAAACTCATTATGTAAAGACCATAATGGTAGGTGCTGGTGTCTAGCAGAGCATCTTAGATCTTAGAAAGAGATGTTGGAGAAGCGTCATGTGGGAGGACTTCCCCCACCTCCCCATCGAAGAGATTCTCTACGCATCTACCGTCATTGTCCACATATTCCGGATGTTCCCAGCTTTAGGGGTGCACAAGAAGAAAGCTTTAGAGCTAGGAGAAGGGAAGCATAATCAGACTAAAATCTTCTCAGTTTCCGAGCCTCTGCCCACTTCCTGCTGCTGCACCTCCAATCACCACCTCTCCTGAAATCCCAGCCTCCCATTCCCTGCTCCGCTCTCCTGCTTGAGTCTGCTCCTTAGCACTAATACGCTCCGTATGCAGCTGCTTTACTATTTTGCCCCATTTGAATGGAATCCCGAGGCAGGTGTTTCTTCGTGGCTGTATCTTCAGCACCATGAACGGTGCCATGCTCCTAGTAGCTGTTCAATTGTTGACTGAAGGAATGAAAATGAAGGTGGAGCCTGAGATAAATACTTTCTCAGCATGCCACAGATTTAAAAATGAAAAACCTAAGGTAGGAAAAATTTTCTAGAGAAAGGGGGTTTCATGAGTGTGTGACCAGTGCAGTCACAGAGGCTCATATAGGGCCAGGCATTCAGAAGGGCCTGGCACTTCCAAATGGGGCTGAATGCTCTGTGGTTGCAGTCTTGAGACATTTAATAATCATATTTTTGAATTTGTGTTTCCTAAGTCAAGTCCAATGGGAAATGGTGCATGTGTGGGGCTTAGGTCCTGCCTCCTGCCACCAGCCCCCTCTTCCTCCCTGCACCCCATGACCACAGCCACACTCTGCTCCCAGCAAGGCAAGGGTCAGGGTTGCGTGCCCATGCCCTGAAGCATCTCAGGACAGGGCATAGCAGCAGCTGCCCCTGAATTCCTTTCCCCCCATTCAGGGGATGGCAGCCCCATGGCACGGCTGGTGGGTAGCCAGCTGGAGACCATATCTTGTAAGGTGCAATCCAGGTACCCTGATCCAGGAATAAAGAAAGTCCCAGCTTAAAGATGTAAAGATCCTCGGGCGCGACCTACGTGCTGTGTGTGGGTTAGGGTAGTGGGCCTGGGGGAGAGAGATGCCTGGCTCAACTGCTCCCGCCTGGCGGTGCATAGTTCTGGTGGCTGGAGGGAGGGCGAACCGAGCAAGCATGAGCCAGGGGTCCCCAGATGCCTGTCACAGGGATCTCTGTGCGTTTGTCTCTTCTGACTAGCTTGAGGCACTTTCCTGGATGAGTCACAAAAAAACAGATTATATAATTCAGTGATTCTCCACATGAGCTAAATGTGCTACTTGCATTTAAAACTGGCATCACACGACATAAGAGGAATAGTAAAATTTATGCTAATAATTAACTTTTTTTTTACTTAGCACACAGTACCACAATAAACAGAGAGACCTTGGGAGATAGGACAAGGCTTTCTATGTACCTTTAATGGTACGTATTATCTGCTTTTTGAACAAGGAGCCCACACTTTTATTTTGTACTGGGTCCTGCAAATTTTACTCAACATTTACAGCAAAGTGGCCATTAGGATTAATCTGTGGGTATACCATCAAGGAATGGTAGTCCGTTTTCTGATTGGATAGTATTAGTTGTCTTTGATGAAGGACATTACCAACTGAGTAGTAAACATATAATAAAATAACTAATATGGAACTATTTCTTCCCATTTATAATTAACCCTTCATAACTTGGTCTTGTTTCATTAAGCTAAAGGGATTAGTAGCATCGCTAGGAAAACATGACATGAAAATTGTGATGGGCCCAAGGACTGCTAATTCACATTAAAAATCAGACATACAAAATAACCCATCTAAACCAGTTTCCTCCAAGGGTCGGGTGTATTCCAACGTGCTTTAGCTTGGATCAAGCGTGGCACTGGTGACGTTTTGTCGTGGGGGCTGTCCTGTGTGTCGCAGGATGGATGTAGCAGCATCACTGGCCTCTACTCGCTAGATTTAATAGTACCCTCCCCGCCCCCCGAATCATTTCAATTTAAATGTCCCCCGGGGGGCAAAATTGTCCCGGTTAAGAATCACTAGCTTGGAAGGTTAGTGAGGTGGGCAGTACCGTGTCATCACTGCCCTTGGGAGCATCAGACCGGCGTGCTCTTCCCTCCCCTCTGATGCCTGAGTTATAAACACAGATCCCCTCCAACATGGAGATCGACTAATGTGAGAGACGCAAATATAGGAAAACTAAAGAATTCTTTTATTTAGTGAGAAATAAGTGAATAAATGACAGCCAGCTTATATACAGTTAAATAGAATAAAATGGAAAGAAAAGAATATAGACATCACAGTGATGAATTTTCACAAAGGTGACAGATTTGTACTACGGAGCAATGGAATATTTATAAGCAATATTTATAAGCAAGATATCATGGTATTATTAGTGGCTAGTTTGTATCCAATTAGGTTTTCTAAGCTCTAGAACATTTAAAACATCAGACTTTAAATTCTAAATCTAGACATGACAATTGTAAGCACACTACTCAGTCATTTAAAACTTCTAAGTGCTACTCCTGGGTAAATATTTTTTTCCTAACATTATTTTTCTCCAACATTTAGAATGTAACATTTCATGTTCCAGTAGTAATCACATATAGGATTAGAAGTTCAAGCAAAAAAGTGTCATTCTTTCTATAAAGTGTTCTTTAAAAAAGGGAGAAAAATGAAAGGTGTGGACATTTTATACAATTACTGCTGAAGAATAGCAAAAACAATTCCAAAATATCATGCTCACTGTACAAAAAGGCATGGCTCACAGAACCAAGTATATCAAGCTACAGCAGTTGAATATCAATCTTTAAGGGGTTGGCAATATTTAAACACTGTACACAGCTCTGAGTCTCTTGCCTGGCTAGCGCATGCCCAGAATCTGTCTGCTTTTCAGCTGGTAATTTTTTTCAATGTCTGACAGGGCCTGAGCGCGCAGCTGGGCAGCATGAAGCCTTTTTTTCAGGTCTTTGCACTTGGCTTTGGAGGTGAGCTGACTCTCAGAATTCTCACTCCTCATGATGTTCTCCTTACTCTCCCCACTGAAATGAACTTTCTTCTTAATAATTGAGGATGGAAGGTCAAAAAGTTCTTTAGGAAGAAAAAGAAAAAGAAAAAGCGTTTTGAGTTATTGGAGCAGGAATTCAACTCCTCTGTGTTTATCATACTTATCAAAAATATTCACTCTTTCAGTACTTATTTTAGTTTCTTTAGGATAAGAGGTAAGGGACCTGAGGCCGGTAGAAATCGATCAGCCTTTTAATCCACTGTGCTGAAAAAATAATCCTGGAGTGTGGCAAATATCAAAGAACATATGCTTGATTCTCTCAACAATTAACTTTTCTCTTAAGGTTAAATGCACTGGGGAGGAATGGGCCACAATATAAAACTGCTGGAAATTAATGTCATTTATTTCTATTCTTGAAAACAAGTGTCATTCTACCTAGAACACATTACTTCCAGAAAAGTATGGAAAGAGCAGCACTTTCTTGTAGACAGCACCTAAAGTTTTGGTTAAATCTTCAAGAATACTTACTTCAAAGCAGATTAATTGACCAAACTTATTTCCAAAGAACCTAAGCAAATTCAGGTAAATCAAGTAACAGTATAGTGAAAAAGGTGGCTTGTGCTTTTTACATGAAAAAAAAATTATTTAAAGTGTTAATACTATTAGCTACTTACAGGCTATTTAGAGGTTGGGCACTTGCAGGCTTGAATTCCAGAACCTTTTTAATTTCCTTTTGTGCTCATTTAAAGGAACTGCGTTCAAATATTTACTGGGCTTATTGTATGGGCCATTGTGGACCAAACAAAAGCTTTATTCTCGTAGGAGGAGATACACCACAAACAAACAAATAAGTCATTTGAGGAATATTTGAGGGTATGTGCTGTAGGGGAAAATAACACCGAGAAAGGGAGACAGAAGTGCTGGGGTAGTCACAGTGACAGAGCTTCTTAATAAGGTGACTGAGCAGGGACCCACTGAAAGAGGAAGAAACCACTAAGAAGCCATGAAACTTTATGGAGGAACAAGCTCCAGGCCAAAGAAACGCAGAGGCTGCACAGAGAAACACAGCATTCCAACTGTCCCAGGAAGTCCTACCTCAGCACTGTGCCTGCTTCAAAGCACCCTTGATTGCTTCAGATTTACCTCCACTGTTCCAAACTTCTCCACCTTTATAACCACAAATACCTACATATTTACAAACAATGTAAATTGTAAATCTTACCAATGGGATAGTTTTCTAAGAAAGAAAAGTGTTTTGAAAAAGAATTAGTATTTCATAAAATAGACTAAGGAGAGCTTTAAATAAAAAAAAATCACTGTTGTTCATAGTGAAGATCCTGACATTACTTAAGACCCTGTTGGGGATAATTCTCAGCAATCAATGGGTTTCAAGTATGACACTCACCCAGATAAATATTTCTCCTCACTCTAGCACTGTAATCATGATTTAAGTCTATTTTGTCTTTATTGATGTCAGTGTGAAATGTAAGGAAAGCTGAAATAAATATTACAAAAATACAGAAATGATGAATAGCAATACTGAAGAAAAAGAAGATATTTGAACAGAGATGAAGCGCAAGTTTTATATAATCTTTGTTCCATTTACTTCCATCACTAGTTTCACTGATTCTCATCACTTATCACTCTAAAGTTACTATAATAATCACACTAACTAGTTTTTTTGTCCTATTTACAAAATGCTGGTCACTGAAGTGATCAAATTTTCTCTCAATTTATTCAAAATAGAAATGAGAGTCTTCACACATGCTGGTATGAGGAAGCTGTAAGAACTCTCAGGTTTCACCGAAACACTCAGATACTCAATTTTGAAAACCGACAAAGAACTTTAAAAAATAATCTGCCATGAAGTCAAGAGGAAAGACTGAACACTTTGCATTGCCCATAAAGAGCAGATTAAATTAGACTCAGTTTCTGTGAAACGGAGGAAACCTGTTAGAGTTGATCCCCCGGTACATACACTGACCACGGGTCACTGAAGCAGTGCGCTTGGGACAGTGCCCACCCCGGGAAGGCTGACCGTCGACGTGTGAGACCTGTCTGTATACACGCAGAGCATATGTAGATATTAAAAAATCAAATTCTGACAAATACATGTTTCAATTTGAACAGATCTGAGCAAAGATCTAAAGTAATGGCCTACTCTATAGTTGTAAGCCACATTTTTTTATGAAGGATGTGGCGTGTATTATTTGGGCATGTAACAATAGTAAATGCTAGGATTTTTTATTGAAAATGGAGAAATATGTAGAATTCTGTTAATGTGCCCAGAGAAAAATCTAAAACAAAGAGCATTATTTTTAAATGTCCTAATTTAAAAAAATAGACACCAAATACTAAACATGCAGAGTGATAAAGTAAACAAAACCGAAGATGAAACCATTGTGACTTATTGCTTCAGGCCCAGGAATCCAGTAAGTAAATTGCTGCTGTAACAATTCTTATTTTCATTGAAATTCATATATTGAAATTTGAGACTATAAATGGAAAGGACCACCCAAGCCCCTCGAGGCACCCCTGGCGCCTGCTTCTCGGCGCCTGCAGCAGCAGCAGCTCTGTCTGCTGAGCTGGTTCTCATACCTGGACTACCTGCCAGAGACCGGACCTTCTGCTCCCTCAGCAGGCTGTAATTCTTCAACAGACTTTCTGCTCTCACCAGTTTATCATCTGCCAGTCTCTCACGAACACAAAGCTCTCGTTCCTTCTCTTTAAAAAAGATATGGAACGAGAAAAAAAGAAGTTAACAAGTGGCTTTGGGTATAAAACAACTCACATTTGGTAATCTTAACACTTTTCCTAGTCACTAAGACTAGCTTGCCAGAGCAGTGATTAGTCACGCTTTCCGAAAGGTTTTTTACCGTACAACCAGGTTAACCTGATAGTGCTAGTTTTTAATTTAGTGTTTTAGCATGTTATATGTTGTCTCAGGTTTTCTTATCAAGAATGGTTTAAGCGCTAGTACAAGGTTAGCTTCAGCCTGTGGTCAGGTTGTGCGGGAATAACTCATTTGGGGGAAAAATAAAAAACTGCCGCCATCTCTGATCTCCACTGAAAACAGGCAGCTGCTGTTTTAGGCGTCACCTGGCCTCACAGTGCAACCCTCCCCTTCTTCTGGGTCAATGACCGCACCCAACTAGAAGGGACAAAACCACAACCCAATCAGGAGGTACTTCTTCAGATCAGTGACAACGGCTATTTCTTTTTTCATGGCCCAGAATTCAGGAAGTTCAGATTTTAGTTGCTATATGAAATTACAAAACACTGGTAATCCCATTTTTTTTTTTTTTTTTTTTTTACAGAATTCTTTTGACAGAAGAGTCAAAAAAACGGGTTCCAGGGAAGTATAGGTTGTATGTCTACAGAAAGCCCAACAGTACCACACAATTATCATTAGAAAGCAAAACATTAATGAATGCATTAGACTCTTTATAAATATATTTAAACAAAAAAAAATTATAAAGTCTGCACTGGACTTAAAGCTGCAGAAGCAAAATCAGGGGAGCCATGAGGGTGGTAAGGAGACAGTCACGGCCCCGCCTCTTGCCTTTCAATGTGAAAATGAGGAGCCACGGGCCTGTTGCCACCATGCATAATTCTAAAGCCTTGGTAGCAGCTCTTATTTTAGTGGAGTGGAGACTTTCAACATCGAAAACTAACTAGCACCTAATCAGAGTACTCACACACGTAGACCATCTTGTACCCACATTACTGAATTGCCTGAACATATCTAATCCTACATACCATAGGGTTTTAGACCCGGGCTGTGTTGGATCAGCCATAACAGAAGGTAGACGTTTTTATTATGGAAGGCAGCAATTCTTTAACAATGGAAAAACTTTCGGGTATATATGTATTAAGAAATAGAAAGAAAAAAGTAACAGTAAAGTCTACATTAAAGTATACACTAAAGTCTACAAAGTCTAGAGTACAGTATAATATATACATAATGTATTATATATATACCATATACTCTCTCTGAGGTAGACCTTAAAGTCTTCAGTAAAGCGTAATGGCTACTGTGGAAGGGCCCTCAAGTTAGTGGCCATCAATACAGTGATAGTAACTAATGTCAGACAAAGAGTAAGCTCAACACGAAGGTGCCAAGAAGCTTGATTTACATGTCTTACAATGCATACTTTGGTTTCTCAGGTATCTGTAAGAATGTTCTGATGGAACATACACACAGATTTCACACACATCACGACAACTCTCCTGTAGCTCTCCTTCGCTCCGCCCCCGACTTACGCTCCAGCCTTTCTTCCCTCGCTTTGAGGGCTCGCTCTCGCTCCTGTAACTGTATTTCCTTTAGTTTCAGCTCACTCAGTACAGGGCTGGAGTCCTGCAACTTTTCTGGTTCTCCTAATCTCCGCCCCCTTCTCTCAGGATTTTTTCTTTGCTCTTCTGCAACCAAGTCAGCTATCAAAGGGTTCTCCAGAATGTCTTCAACAGAAGGTCGATGGTAATCCTGGCGGAAAGAATGTTCAGTGTTACAGCAGAATAGTCATCCTAAAAGGGAAGTTACATTAAAAGGGCATATATTTCCAAGGCGTAAGCAAGGACTCTTTCATGGATGGGCCTTAACCACCTGAAAAAATAAGTTCACTGGTGGCTTTAACTCATGAGGTTCTGGGTCCACAAGGCAATGCAGATTTTCACTTAATCTTTGCTCCCCCTTTAACGGAGAAGGCTCCGCCCCTGTGCTGCTGCTCGGTGGCACTGCTAGGGTCTGTTTTACGGCGAGTGCTGCCCTTGCATCTCTAAACTATGGCAGGCAGGATACTCTCATGGACCTTCAGTCGCATTGCTTTGCCTATATCCTTCTCTGTAATCCCACACACACTTAACTTTTACATCCACCCGATTCCTAGGACGGCTCCCTCCCCAACCCATGGCCAGATTTTTTCCGCATAATCTCTTTATTCGAGTTATTTCCCCTTTACTCTGTTTAGCCACCCCTTCCCCCAGCACCACTATCTCTGGTCTCTAATCTCTCAATAGGAGCTAAAGGCAGAGTAATAAAGTCTTATGTGGCCCCTTCCCGTACCACCTACCACTGTGAGGTAGACAAGGAAAAAGGATACTGAGGATTTGGATCCTCTCTGCAGTCTTTGTCTCGTCAGCATGACAGAGAGTGGGAAGAGACAAAAAGAGAGCAGACAGTAGGCTGGCAAGAATATGAATTTGCAAAATTCACATGTTTTTCCTTGTGTTAACAGAGTTGATCTAGCTAAGGAAATATAGTTAGTGTTTCTTCAGTCTCATTGCTCTACTAGAGAGAACACATACTTCAAAATTTAATTGAGATAGAAACAGAGAGGTAGAATCTTATAATCTTTACCTTCAAATTTAACATCCTCGTAATAATGTCATTCAATTCATCAGAGTAACGGTATGGAATTCGCCTGAATTTGCCTTCTCGGATCTTCCCAGCCAATTCTTTCTGGTTGAAAGCTGTAAATGGAGGCCTGGAGAAAAACAAATAATGTAAAAATGAAAATAGAGTAAAAACCAAATCAAGAGCATAGTTTAAGCTCCAGTTGGTACTTATGTTTCCACTCCTGGGATCTTCTACAGGTGTGTTTCCCACCCTTGGCACTAATGACAGTTGGGGTCATACAATTCTTTATTATGGGAGCTGTCCTGTGCATCACAGTATGCTGTGCAGCATCACTGGCCTCTGTCCACTAGATGCCAGTAGCTTCCCTAGTTGTGACAACCAAAAATGTCACCCCATGGAGCCCCTCTCTCCCAGTTGAGAAGATTAGCTTAGAAGGAAGAAAAAGAAAATCTCCAACTCTCCAGATCTCTCCCCTAGATCTTTGTTTAAATATTTCTTGTATAGGCCTGACCTATTTGCTCTCCCCTTGAGCTAAACACCAGTCTAACAAGAAAGTATCTAACCAGGTTAGAAGCTTGAACAAGTCAAGATTCAGTCTTAGGGGTTATATTATTATTTTTGTAAATAATTTTTTTAACATGTCCATCTACCTTAATTTTAACCAAGGTATGATTCTTTTGGACTTGAATATGCGTGGATGGTTAAGCAGTTGAACCCAGTGAAAGGTGACAAATCTCTCTGGGTATAAACCTCACTAGGAATTTGTCTTCACCATACTTACATTAATGCACACAATTCATACAGCAAACAACCTAGTGACCAAATATCCGATTTCTCATTGTAGGACATGCGACTCATTTGTTCCTTCAGGGGGGAAAAAAGGAAAAAATTTATATTATTGCTATAATATAATTTATATTGCTACTATAATATAATAAATTTCAAAATACAAAAGGCTGATTCAGCTTATGTCAGATCTTGTATCATAATAACAAAAGATGGTACTTTACACTTCATCTGCAAATTTCTAGTGGAAAAAAAAATGGCAATGATCTTATCCTAATATACTTTGTTATATAGAACTCATTCACTTATTTTTCCTTCACAAACATTTATTGTTATTATAAACAAGGCGCTGACAATTCAAAGGTGAACATGAGAGGCCTTTACTTTCACAACATTTATAATCTAGAACTCCATTTTAAAAGAACCAGAGAAAATTTAAGAATAATACATATATCTAGCTCACATTTACTTGGATATAGACATAAATGCCTAATTGAATTATTCATTTAAATAGTTTCCCTTAGCCCACTCTATAAACTGCAGAAGTGACTAATATCCTCATTTCCTATTTAAATTGTTTGCCTTTCTTCCACACATGCAGTAACAAGTCTACAACAGCTTATTCACAAAAGAGGGCACAGAGGCAAGTACCAAAATCTCCAGGAGGTCTTTCAGTGTTTTAAAGACCAACAGGTGTGTCTGATACCTTTTCCTGACAAGCAATGCCTTAGGGAAGGCTGCAGTGATCTAATTACAAAGGTAAGAGGGAAAAGGAACAAAAGAACTGTGCAGGTTTCAAATTTTCCAAGGACCACTTCTGCATAATTTTCCTTTATGTTAAAGACTTTCTATTTGGAATTTGATCCAGTGAGAAAATGACTCTGTCTGGCAGTCTAATCTTAGCAAAAAACAAAATCATTAGTTTACAGCTTTATGCTATAGTCAGATTGATTAAATAATTAAAAATGATTTAGAAAATCCTGGAAATGTTTGTGAACTGACAAAAAAATTAATCTCTCTCCATCTTTGTCTGCTCAGATTTCATGTACAACCCATTGGTGCTATCACCTATTGATTCCAGCTTTTCAAAAGCCATCAGGCAATATCTAAAGAGCCATAAGTGGCTGACCCAACAATTTCTTTTGAGAGCTAGAGGCCAAGGAAATAACCAAAAAAGGAAGAATAACTCATATGCATAGCCTTGCTCCTTAGAATGGTGAGAAATTTTGGAAACAAAATATCCAGCAATAGAGGAAATATATAAGTAGGTAGACTCTGCAGCCCCCTTGTAGAAATGGTAACAAAAAAAAGAACACAAAAAATTAACACTGTGAAAATACATTAACTGAAATTAGTAAGCCCCCTGAACCCTGAATCTCCATGCACAAGAATCATCTAGAGAGTCTATTAAAATTATTAAACATGCAAATAAAAATCTCACTTTCCCTGTATTTGAATGCTTAGCATTAAGAGGTTTAAAAAGTATCTAAATTATGAAATACTTACAGGAGACATGTAATAAGGTGTGCCAACAAATGTTTTTGCAAAACTCGTATCATGGTTTAATATTCTAGCTAGCCCAAAGTCTCCAAGCTTAACGTTTTGCTTGCCATCCAGGAAAACATTGGCTGGTTTCAGATCCCGATGTAGCACAGTATGACCGCCATCACTTCGTCTGTGACATTCCTTTAGGGCCAAAGTCAACTGAGTCATCACTCGAAGAACAAACTCTTCGTCTAAGTATTGTCTGAAACCAAAGCAGTTATACACCATATAACTTCTGAATAAAACTATTACAAAGATGAGATTAATGTAAATTATCTAGTTTTCGAAGTGTACGATAGAGAAATAAGTAACATATTGTTATGGAATATGGGTATTGATTCACCAGGAATTCCCTCAAGTACTGTGGACCCAGCAAATACAAAAACACTCTTCCACATACATGACTAAGTACTTCATCTCCGATCCTAAAATAGGATGCTTAACAGAAACAAAACCAGGCCCATTTTCAGCTTACATTTCAAGATTAACTTACCTTTCCTTGGTTCCCTTTGTAATTACACTGGCCAGGTCCCCTCCCTCGCAATATTCCATTACAATGTACAGTGTTGTGTTGGTTCGGTCAATAATTCGATCATAGTAACGAACGATGTTTGGATGTTTCAGTTCACGAAGCAAATTCACTTCAGAAACAAGCATTTGTTTTTCAGCTTCTGTCATGGAGCCATAGTCAAGTTCTTTCCAAACTAATATCTGTAAATAAGAATTACCCAGAGTAAGAATGAACTCATTATACTCAAAAACAAAGAGTAAATGTTCCAAAATTTAAAAATTACTTCCTTATTAAAAAGATCATACAGTCATTATCTACTTTAGTTCGATAATCTTTAGAACCCCTGAGTTTATTTCCATCCTCTCAGTTTCATGTAGTAAATAAATAAAGTGGGAGAGAGGGCGATGAGGCATATTAGGCCTCCCCCAACCCTATACCCTCACTTGCTTCGCGGGAGGTTGGCAAAATGTACTTTGCTCAAAGGTGGGGCAGAGACAATCAAGGTCCCTGACCATTCCAACCGGCGGAGTTTTCCCAGGGTGAGAGAGACCTGGGTAAAGATCCCTCCATCAGCAGCCAGGCGGTTTCCTCTCTTTTGTTTCTTTCTGTATAAGGTCAACCTACACACATAAAAATATAGGAAAAATGGATCCAAAAAGCCAAATAACGGGTATTTCAAATGAGCTCTGACTGCAAGACAGAAAGCCCCTGGTTCTGGTGGTCCTGCTCCTTTCTCCTGTACCAGAGCTCTACTCTTCATTAAAAATAGCTCAGGAGTCAGTTACCTGTCACCACTGGAAGGCCCTTAGAAAGTCAAAGCAGGAAAAAAAAAGAAGGAAATGGAAGAGAAGGGGAAATAAGAAGCAGACTCCCATCCCATCTGGGGGAGATGGCTGACCCTTCCGGAAACCCAGCCTTGAAGACCCACAATCCCAGGCCTCTCGCTTCCGCGGCGGAAGGCGCTCGCCACAGGCTGTCTATAACTTAGCAGGGGCGGGGGCAGGGAAGGGGCACACGCTCACCTTGCCGTCGCTCTTCCTCCGGATCTTCTGGCAGCGACCGTAGGAGCCTGTGCCTATGGTGTGCAGCACTTCGTAGTCCTCCGCCCGGGTCGGCATGGCGGGACCACCGCAGGACCCCAGCAGATCAGGCCTCAGCCGTGAGGTTACAGCCACCGAGTCCGAGGCCCAGCCCCGTTTAACCGTCGCGGGCCCTGGCCTCGCAGTCTATTGGCCCACAGTGAGGAGGCTTTGTTCTCTGATTGGCTAAGAAGAACACAGCGCCCTAGGCATCTTGGGAAGGCGTCCCTAGGCAACCTTGTCGGCGTCGGGGTTGGCGTCCGCTTTCTGCCTCTGCGGGCGAAAGGGGCGGAGCTAAATAATAGGGTGGGCGGGGGATAGAAAGCGGCCCCAAGCGCTTTTCCGCAACTATGTCCCTCTGGCTTAAGTCCCCAAAGTAACTCGAGTCCAGAGACCTCTCCTCAGACTTCTTTGCACCCTCCTTTAACCAACTGCTTTCTGACCTTTGCACTCTAATCTCTCTCTCGGGTTCCTGTACCCTCCACGTGCCCTCCCCTGTCGGGTTCCGGTACCTGAGCCTTGGCAGAGTCATGTTGAAGATTTAGGAAGAACCAAGTACAGAGTTTAAAAGTATGCCCCTCGCTGGAATGCTGACTACAGTGCGGGACTGTGCCAAGCAATTTGCATTGTCTTGCATATTGCTCAACAAAGCAGAGTTTAGTATAATGACAAAATGGAAGCACAGAACGTTTATTTGCTTTAGGTTCAACAGCCGGGAAGAGAAGAATCAATACAAATACCGTGGATACTCATAATAACGATTCGAAAGTTACACATTATTTTGTGCAGGGTGCGGTCACCATAGACTATATTTTTGAATACCGAACTTAGAGTCTTGTTCAGTATGCAGAGGATGTGTACAAACCCTCAGGGTAGAATATGGAAGTCCTGATGTTTTAGAATACCAGAAGAGTATGGTGGCTCTAAGACAGACAGGTTTATCTTTAAGACATCTACAAACAACAATAACAACAACAACAGTCTACCAAATAGGTTATCTGGGGTGCTGAACATATAATTAATTGACAACACTTCATTGACTGTAGTCTCTTCTGGGCACCCACAGAAACTAACATTTTCAGCTTACCCAGCCACATGGAACAGTCCAATTTTTACCTGGGAAAGGGGGCCTGGAGGCCTCCATCGAGGGATGGGTGCATTACCAGAAGCCTAATCATTTGGCAGTGCTCAAAAAGGTCAATTTTCTTTAAATATCTGTTCAGAATGGGACTGAAAATAACTTGACTTTATATTAATAAAAATTACAAACCTCTTTATGCTAAAAATATGAAATTTGCTATATGCACTGAATATAACATAATTGGAAATGCCAACCAAGAGAGTTTTCAAAGTAACATTCAAGGACACTGTCTTACCTCAAGGGAATGAGATCAATTTAGGTTTTAAAAGTTATGTAAGAAGCTACAAGTGGCTGGGTTAATTGGCACTATATGTTTTATTTTAGTACCTCTTAAAGATTGACATCCATGGAGCTCTTTGGCTGGCCTGCCCCACATCCAGTCTTGAACCTTCTCTCTGGCCACTCTTCTGCTCTCACCCTTTGCCCTAATTCCCCAAACCTGGCACACTTTCTCAGCCCTGCCCCCACCACATTTGCACCTGTTATTCCATTTGTTTGGAATACTGTCCACCCGACTCCCTTATCCACTACTCCACTCTGTGTCATATCTGCCTAGAGGACACAGCTTATCTTTTAAGATTTGATGCCAACTTTCTCTCCTGTGCTCGGCAAAGGCTCTTTTAGCACACCAGAGCAAGCAATTCCTCTATCTACAGTGTTCACAGACCACTTGGTATAAAAATAAACCCTTAATTTGTTATTTATCATGATTTGTTTACACAGGTCTCACAGTAGCTCAACTCTAAGCTCTTCATAGCCAGTATAAGTCCTATAATAAAGGAGCCATGCAATAAATCTTTGTTAAATGAAATGAGAAAGCAGTTTATTAATCCTGCAAGGATTAGGAGGAGCCCTCAAGTATTCATATTTCAAATGTTCCCAGTCCTGTGGCAGAGACTAAGTATTGAGGAAAGAGCTATACTAGGCGTATAGAGAATGGCTCCAAGGCTCATAAGTTCTTTCAACAGATGTTTAATGAGCACTTACTATATCACAGGTATAATGATAGGCATTGATATGCTGGGTGTTCATTTAAAAAGAGACAGTTGGGCCGCGATGACAATAATAAAGAAAAGAGTGACATACACATAGCATGACAAACCCTAGTGACTGGCTAGAGTTAGCCCATGTCACTGGGTGAGAGTGAGGAGCAAGACAGCCCAGCGGAGACCAATAGACACCAGAGTAGAAAGAGATATTGGTGGCTGAGGAGAATGTAGGGGTCAATCAGGAATACTTTTACAGGAAACACCCCTTCCCCCACTGTGATCTCTTAAGAGAGCAATTAATTGTGTTCTTTACTGACTTAGAATGTGCCACATACCAATCTATATAACCAGTTCTCCTGTATCTTGCTTATCTGACCTCTTAAATAAAAAAACTCATCCTATATATAATGTCACAGAGAAATCTAGCCTTTACAAATTGTGGTGAGAGTTAGGAAAACAAAGAACGGAGACAGAAACTGAGAAGTTCACATTTAAACAGAACTAAGGGATGAGCAGTTCTGTGAAGGTGGGGCCAAGGCTTGAATTTCTTTATAACCATGCTCTCACACGCAGGGTCTAATCCACTGTCTTCACAATTGTCCTGCTAAATGTGCTCATGTTGTCAGTTTTAAATTTGGTGAAATCTCAGATAAAGAGATCATTTGCATGATGTCTATGCTTTCTGTCTACAAGTGCTCTCTAGCTGTTCCCAGAGACGCCAACTAATTTGTAAAAGAAGCTACTTGAAAGACTAGTTGGCATCTCAAACTTAGCACGTCCAAAATCAAGCTCTTGATCTTTGCCCAAAATTTGTTCTACTGTCTTTTTCGTCTTAAATAACTGATGCTTGTGATTTTGTTATTGTTTGTTTTGTTCACTGTCGTATCTCCAGCACCTAAATGGTGCCTGGAATGTAGAAGACACTCAATCAGCATTCGTACAATGAATGAAGAAATGATTGAACGAATGAACAAATGAAGCCATACCTCATTGCTCTCAGCTTCCTTGCTTATGTTACATTCAAAACCTACCAGATGGCTGTAAATAACTTAATAATTAATAAGGCATAGGTACATCAGTACCAGTCCACTGTAGAATGCCTGTCCTAAAAGGAAAATTCGAGCTTTTCATATCAAGCATTTCAAATCTCAGACAAGACATTTTGTGTCTTGGAGCAACTGAAAGTCAGAGATTATGGAAATTCTTTAAGTGCTTAATAAAGATTTCTAGAAGGAAAAAAAGGATTCTTTGTTTATAGAATTCAGATGCTTAAAGATATTTAAGAAAGGTGTATGATATAGTATGTGCTCAATAAATAAACATATTCTAGAAGAAAGAATAAGTGTTATGGAGGCTGGCCCTAATAATAACATGCCACTTGATATAAACAGGACAAGATGCAAACTAAGAGACAGCTTTGGATTTAATGGCAGGCAGCTGACGGGAGAATATGACGAGAAGAAATTTATTTGTGAAACCAAACAGTGTTTAGTTCTGACCTCCACCTCATTTTAAAGGAGGATAGTGTCAAACTCTCACCCAAGGGTATGAGTTAAGGGAAGGCTGACTTCTGTTCAATACAAGGATGCACTTTCAAAGAGAGCCGCTGACAAATTTTGTGTGGTTTTTCATAAAATTTGTAAATTCAGGATATTTGTTATCTCTAAGAATATCGATAATACAACTTGGTTAAGGAGAATGTTAAAAGTAATCATGGCTGCTGAGCCCGTACTGTGTTTCTAAGGAATTATAGGAGATTTTAGAGAACAGTCGCAATTTTCCCCTTGCGAACAGCACTGAAATTGTAGGAAGAGTGGGTATGAGGCCTGGAAACCCAGGTTTATTTAGCTCTGTTTTGATGAGATATGTGACCTGGGGAATCCACTCCACCTCTCTGGGCCCTATAAAATGAGACTGTTAACCTAGATGACCTGAAAGGACCATTTTAGCTTTATGTGTTATGATTCTATCCCCTCTTTCTGAAAATTCACAGGAACTGCTGTCAGGGCCAGAACACTACTTTGCATAGCCCTCTGTTTGACCCAGGTGACAGTTTTTATGAAGTAGCTATGTATACATTAGGGACTGTGCTCTAGAAGATCACTGGTAACAGTGTAGAGAATGAACGTTGGAAGGCAGGAATTCAGTGCTAGAGGTTATGGTAGCACCCCAGGAGGGAGCGATACCACCCCCACCCCAAGGGAATGGCGGTGGGAATGAAGAAGAGGAAGGGAGTTTGGAACTGTTTGGGAGGTGGATTAGGTGATAAGATGCAGTGACCATCAGTATATAGGGGAAGTTGGGAGGACAACTTCTGGCTTGAATGACCAGAGAGATGGTGGTGTCCCTTCACCGCAGGAGAGAATGCTAGAGAAGGAGCAGGCTGAGGTGGGGGATATATCGCTCATGTTGAGTCCAAGGGCCTATGGGGGAGCTGACCAACGAGCAGCTGGAAGCATGGTCTCAACAGAGCAGTCCGGGCTGGAGACAGAGAGCTGGGGGTAAGTGGTGACGGAAGCCAGGCGTGGAGATAAATATGCCCCAAGAGTGGCAGAGTGAGATGGGAGGTAGGAGCCTGGAGGTTATACTGGGCAGGGGGAGGAAGAAAAGTCAGCAAAGACTAAGGAAAGTGACCAACGAGTAGGCAGCAGTATGGGAATCATTTTTTAACCCAGATCCCAGTAGAGGAGATGGTTTTAAGAACATGGGAGTGTCTACGGCCACGCCACCCTGAACAAGCCTGATTCTGTCTGATCTTGAAAGCTAAGCAGGGTTGGGCCTGGTTAGTACTTGGATAGGAGACCACCTAGGAAGACCAGGTGCTGTAGGTGTAAAAAATAAAAAATAAGGAATTGTAGGCAGACAAGGTCCTTGCAAACTGTGAGGTCAACCAAGGGTTGCCGAGCCTAAAAAAAAAAAAAAAAAAAAGAACATGGGAGTGATTCACAGTGCCAGGTGTTGCAGACAGAGCAAGGGCAGAAATGAGAACACTGGATTTGGTCACTACGAGAGTCTAGGTGACCCACCTAACAGGCATTTTCAAGTCAAGTGGAGCAGAAGCCAGTCTGCAGGGATTGTAGTGAGACCAGATGGTGAGGGAGGGCAGACTGTGTGTGTGTGTGTGTGTGTGTGTGTGTGTGTGCGCGCGCGCGCACGCCTGTTTTATGTGTGTGTGGGGGGGCAGTCCTGGGCGGCCCTCCGGGGTAGCTACGGGCCCTGCATTTCTGCCTGTTTGTACCTTAGTTCTGCGCCCCAGGAGGATGTGGGCCTGGCCCGGAGGCCTTCCTGCCCTTGTCACCACTTTCATGACAGTAGCCTGCAGCTGATTGCACATTACACACTCATGACACATCACTCAGTAGGAGTGAGAAGGTTGTGACCACGTGACCTTAATGTAACCCAGGGAGACCTTGGGACAAGCTTCATTGGCCCATGCCTGCTCAGTGAAGAAGTCAGAGGAGGCACTTCTGTTCTTACTCTTGGAGGACAGAAAAGCCTGAGACACCAGCACAGGCCTGTTCCACAGCCAAGGTGTGTCAGAAGCTCCCAGGTGCCTCCAGGCAGCAACCAACGTGATCCTGAATTCAGTCCAGAAGGAAGAGCCCCACACTTTTTGTTTTCTCCAGCACGATCCTTTGACAAAAGCCCAGCAGGAGAATAATCTCAGGGCTGCTGCCTGTGATAGGGAGGACGTCCCAGGGCGGACACAGAAAGGAAATCGTAAGCGTGATCAGCTTCCTCCAGTTCTCAGCCTGGCGACTGATCACTGAGCTCAGGCCAGGTAGTGGGTAAGCATCATCTTGCTCCACCTCATGACTGCCCTTGGGGAATTTTTCAAATGAGGAACTTGAGGCACAAAATATTAAATGATTGAGTCAGGGTAGTGAGTGCCAGAGACAAAGCAAAGGTTGGGTGGGGTCCCCGTGGGATCCAGGATCTTGGCAGCTAGTATGTGTGGCTTGCCTAGTTTCATTTAAGGTGGACAGGATTTTTAAAAATCAAGAACAACAACTCAGAGTCTAGTTGAGGTTCCGTTCTAGCAGCCATGCCATGAGGCTGGGCATCTGCCTGCTGACCAGACTTCACCATCCTTGCTGGACCGCAGAGAGCTCACTTATTGTAACAGCATGGCATAGCAAGTCCATGTGATGGCAGCAGAGCTCTGAGCTCCGGCTCCTAAATCACAGGAAACTGAGGCTGACACCCTCCCTGCTCATTCAAACTGGGTAAGACCACGAGCACCTGCTCTGAAGGGTGGGTGATAATGCCTACCTCAAAGGGTTTCACCGCAGGTTGAATGAAACCATGTATGTAGTGTTCAACCTGCTGGAGATGCCCCAGACATGGCAGCTTTTACGGTTTTAGTATAATTCTCTCATGAGTGGAGCCACGGAGAGAAACGCAACACCGTTCACTTGTTGCTGACTGCTGAGACTCCCTGAGGGGCAGCAGTTCCGAAGGCAAACACCCCCACACTTGCCTGGTTCCTTCACCTGGCTTCTGCTTCATCTGCCCCCATGTGGCATCCTGTCCTCAGAGGGTTCTCAAACTCGCATTCAAGGGTATTCAAGGGCATAGCTCTCGAAACAAGACAAGACAAGACAAGGGGAGCTGGGCCAAGGCGCAGCTATTTTCAGTGTGGTTTTAAATTCACTTCCCCATTGATGAGCAGATGCTAACTGCTCCCAAGTGCCTGCTTCCCCTTCTTGTGATGCTCTAATCTCCCTTTCCCCCTCTCCTCGCCTCCCTCTTCCCCCACCCCCAATCTCTTCCCCTCCCCAGTTACCCATCCAGGGCAGAGAGGCACCTGAAAGGAGCTGAGAAGAGGAGAGACCCTAGACCATGGCCCTGCAGACGTAATTCCCTCCTTGCAGCCTCAGGCTCCAGAACTGGCCTCACTCTGACCTGAGACACGATGCAGAGACCTCACTCTTCCTCTCTTCTCTTTCAGGAAACATTTGGAAACTCTTCTGGGGGAGACCTGCCACAAGACCTCTAACGAACTTCAGACTCCTGCATATTCTTCCAAAGTTTTTTGTTTGTTGGATTTTATGAGAAATAACATATATGTCTTTCTCCCAAATACATAACTTGAACCAAAAGCACAATGTTCTTAGTTAAATCCTTACTTTTATAGAATCCAACACATGAAATCAGAATTCACCCCACAGAGTAATTTTTGGAGGGAGAATTACAGATGCTCCTCAACTTATGATGGGGTTATGTCCCAATAAACCCATCGTAAGTTGAAAATATCATTAAACGAAAATACACCTAACCTACTAAACTGCATAGCTTAGCCTAGCCTACCTTAAACAGGCTTGGAACGTTCCATTAGCCCACGGTCGGGCAAAATCATCTACGCAAACCCTATTGTACAAAATAAAATGTTGAACATCTCGTGTAATTTACTATGCATATCACTTTCATGCCATTGTAAAATCGAAAAATCTTAAGTCAGGAGCCATCTACATTTTTGACACAAACCACTCCTCCTTTTCTAAAAGTATTTGCTACTTCCTATTTTAAACACCAGTCTTCCAGAGTGCTCATAAAACATGGTTTGAACTGAAAGCTATTCTTTGCACTTATTTTTCTGGAGCAATTTTGTGGTGCGCAGAGAGAGGACCTAATCTGAGGAGGTTTGGTGAACATCAGACACACACCGCCCTCCGCCCCAAGCAGCCGCGCGGGGCTGTCGGGGAGCGTCTGGCGAGCTGACCCACAGCTGGGCAGCATCTTGAACTTTCAGTTACTCACTATGTGCTAATGACCAGTTTCCTTAGAGGAGGTCCAGCAGGGGTGCTGCCAGGCCCCTTCTCCAGCAGCGTGTGAAACCGCGACAGTAACACAGTGACCGGAATATGGTTACTCTTCTCGGGCACTGGCCGTGTGCCAGCGGATGCACCGCAACCCCAAAGACTGGGAACTATTACTACCTTGGTTTTACACATGAGGAAACCAAGGCTTCAAAGGTTAGGTAATTTGTCAAGGTCAGACCACTAGAATGTGACGGAGCTGGCTTTGCCTTCCAGGTCCAGAGTTCACATCTAACCACTGCCAAAGAAATAAAGCTGCACTTCTTGTAATATCGTTTATAATTAAGAAACCTGCCAGTATTCCAGCACAGAGGGCACCACATTCCAAGCCCACATACTCTGAGTTCTAGGAATCAAAACCCACAGGCCATAGCATGGCTGTGTTCCCACAGATGCTGCGTGCGGTCTTCGTAGTGACCAGCCTTCCGGCAGCAGCTTGTTGGCTTTCCTAGACTGTGATGGCAAGGTCCTGTGTCTCCAGGGGGCTTTCGGGGCCCTCTTGTCTTAGTCATCACGGAGAGGGCAAGAGAAGAAGCATGGACAGGTAGATGCTGACTCTTTCCTGCTCAAATCACAGGGCACAAAGCAGGGCAGGCAAGACCAAAGCCAGACCCAGCGGTAGCCCCCAGGCGAGGCCATGGGATTGCTACAATGTGTGACATTCTCTTGGAGCCACCTGGGCAGGGGAGCCAGGACAACTTATGTGCAGGGCCGGGTCAACTGCCATGGGCGTGAGGGGAAGAAAGCGACCTATGAGAATTAGATGTAGGCATTTAATACAAATATACCAGCTCACGCTTGAACGTGAGTTTTAATGTTCTTGTAGCGTCTCACAACCGAGAGGACATGGCGTCGTGTGAAATCAACGCCAGCCAAAGCTGGCCTGGGTAGCAGTGGGAGCCCTGCCCTCGTCCTGGCCTCGGGTCATTCTCTGATCCCTTTCCCTTCACAGCCCAACTCGGAGCTCAGCCTTTCCTGCTCAATCCCACTTCACGGAGAGCCTGAGTTTAGTCTACCTTCCCTCGGTGCTTTAAAGGTGCTTTTTCTACACCATCATCAATGGATAACATCGTGCTTGTTACTTCGTAAGCACTCCGGAGCCTTTCTCAGATGACTCACAACTTCACCTAAACGGATTATCCTGGGACAGAGGTTGTGGATAGGGTGACCAAGCATCTAGGTTTGCCTGGGACTGTCCCAGGTTTTAGTACCACAAGTTCTACATCCCAGGAAAGTCCTGTGGTCATCCCAGGTGGTCACCTCGGGTATGGCGCCTCCTCCGTGCAAGCATCCCACCCCGTTCACAGCCAGAGCCGTGTCATTTGTGAGTGGTGCAGCCCCTCGAGTGTGGTCCCTGGTGGCAATGCCGTCCCCTGTGGCTCGTTAGGAATGCGGGCTCTACCTGCTGAATCAGAATCTGCTCTTCCGCACAGTCCCCAGGCAATTCCGGTGCAGGTTAAATTTGAGAACAGTTGCCCCAGAGTGCTGGTGACTTCAGCCTTTCTCTGCCGAGAAACACAATGTGGACATCAGTTTCGAGACACACTTCCCCTGGAGTCCCAGACTGGAAATGAGCTCACAGTTTTTCGGGAGGCCAGTGAAGCACTAGACCAATTTGAAACCATGCCAACTGTCAGCAGTATCGGTGGCAGGCCCTCAGGGAAGGTGGCCTGGAGGGCCACAGGTTTGCATAGTTCCTGGCACACCCACCTGTCCTCTCTGGGAATACAAGGGGGAGGAGAATGAGAGGACCAGCCTCAAATCAGCTCCGATTTATGTATTTAAAAAGATAAGTGAGTCACAAATGTTGGCACCTTAACTAAGAGTGGTAGGAAGTTATGTTGTAATAACTTGGATCTTATCTCAATACATTGTAGTTCTCAAGTTGGGTGTTTATCAGATGCCCTCTGGGTTTTTTTATTTAAAAAAAAAAAAAAGTTCCAGGCCACAGCTTGGATCTCTTGAATCAGGGTCTCTGGTGAGGGGCCAGGCTTCTGTGATTTGGGGCATCCAGGAACCAGAACCACTAGAAGAGCCTGTAGCCCGCTCGGTCCTGCCCTCTCTCTACCCTTCTGCTGGTCGCCAAACGAGGGGGCCTTCCCCGCCTGGCACTGAAGGAGGACAGCAGGGACCCCCTCACCTCCACGGGCCAGCACACTCTTTTTCCGGAAGGTCAGTGGGGTGAGTTGTGAGAGACCAGACCCTAGAGAACTCAAAACGCATGGGACGCTTACAGACTGCATCCCAATATAGAAATGTTGACCCCGTTACTGAAACAGTAAGAGCCAACTACTGCTCTTCGGGGTCTGTCATGTTGCTGAAGGTGCCTCGGGGCCTGATTGTCCAAGCCTGGGGGCAATGTGCTCTGAACCCTTCTATCTTTTCACTTCCAATTTTCTTCCTACTCACTGTGACTTGACTTTGAAGAGAACCTAGCCCATGGCTGTGAGACATTTTTCTCTTGAAGTACCACAGAAGCCTTCCTTCCAGAAGCCGTTGCATACACGGCCTCCCCTTCTGCAACCTCAGAGCTTTCAAGGTGAGCTTCCAGGGCTAGGCCGTGGCCCACACACGTGTAACCTTTCGGCCAGATCTTGATTGAGGGAGATGCTCCTGAGGAGACAGGCTCACAGCCTAGGCTGGAAAGCCACACGGACAAGGAGCCGGGGGTGGGGGTGGGGGGAGAAGCTGTGGGGAGGACCGCCGATGGCTTCTAGGTCCTGATGAGATCCCAAATGGTGTGAGTTGCATGGCCCTGGGCCAACTCTTCTTCCTGGCCTCAGTTCCCCTCTCCAGGTGATGTGAGAAGGTCCAGTGGGTTTCTGAGTTCTGCACCAGCTTTACGGAGCCATGATTCTGTGAGTGCTGTTCACGGACGTGGGTTGCTGTCCACCAGATGAACCGGCACAGCACACGCCCAGGACCCACTGTGTGGACGTACTGTTACGGGGTGAGTCCCGCGGAGCATCTCGGGAAGGTGCATTTTGCTTCCGTTCCTGCGGGAGATGCAGGCCGCCTTCTGCTCCAGCAGTGTCCTTAAGACTGAGGAATGAGCATTTTTACCACCAATGTCCTTTATGTGCCTTTGCACATTTTTCTTTCAACCCTCCTTACAACTCATGGAGAGATATATTATCCCCATTTGGTTTTAGAAGAAGACAATTTTTATGTAAGTTGAAATTTTATCAGATGTACCAGGTCTGCTGAACTATATAATCTTTTACCTGTTGAACCAGAAAGAGGCCAATTATGTCATCATTTGGCTCCTAAAGCACCAAGCATTTGTCCATTGAGAATCAACAGATCTCAAGGTATGACGAAGCTGAGATTGGCTTTTAAATCATCACAAACTATTTAATGCCTCTTCATATAATTGATTGCTTGGTGAATGGTTGAACCCTTCTGGAACACGGGGTGTGTGTGTGTGTGTGTGTGTGTGTGTGATTTTATCTTGTCAAAACTTCTGGAGCATAATCAGCACAAGATTTTACCTAAAGTTGCTGGAGCACCATTAACATATATTCCAAACTCCATCCTACCCACCATTTATCCTCATTTTACCTATTAGGCAGTTGAAGTTCAGAGGAATTAAGACACTTGCCCAAGGTCACACAGCTGGTGAGTGGTAAAGCCAAGATGTGGACCCAAGTCTAGCTGATCTGCAAGCCCAGGCAGGTACTACCACATGCTGCCATCTTAGTGACAAGGCGAGTACATAAACACCCCTTCTCACCTCACTCAGGGCCGAGTGCTGATTACCACAGATTAACTGATCAACCAAAGGCACCTGTTCATGACATGCCAAGCTGTGTTCTAGGTGCTGGGGGAGGGGGGGAATCCCACAACGCCCAAGACACAGTCCTACTCTCTACGACTTAGAGTCTGGTTGGGCTGAGAGAAAAAAAATCGATTATGCATATACAGTGTGTTAAGTGCTTTGACAGAGGTAAGTGCATGTGCTAGGGAGCATCTAAGAGCATCGCCTACCTCTCACCTTGGGGACCAAGGAAGACTCCCCAGGAGGTGACCCTGGAGTTGGGTTTTGAAAGTCAAGTAGCAGTTAGCCAGGGAGATGAGGGCCGGGGCCAGGGACACTGTTACAGGTAGAAGGAACAGGGCGTTAGCCCTGGTCGTGTGGCAAGATGCTAGGAGGGTAAGAGTGTGAACCAGACCTCAGAAGGGCTTGAATCTTCATGGAGGAGGCTGCGCTTCATCCTGACAGGGACAGGGAGCCACTGAAGGGCCCTCAGCAGGAGGACAGGGCCATAATCATATGCGCTGACAACCACCACATCAGAGTCAGGGAGAAAGATGTAATGCCTGGGGGCGGGGCGTTCCCATAAGAGGTTACCAGGAGGTCCCTAAACAAAGGCAGCAGTGGTGGGCCTAGAGAGGAGAGGACACCCTCGAGTCAAGTTGGAAGGTAGAATGACTGTGACGAGGTGACTAGAACGTAGGCAGGAAGTGGGAGGCAGGAGTCGAGGCAGACCCCCAGATTTCTGGATATGCAGCCTGGGGCCAGGCGCTGTAATGAGGATGAAGGAGGGGCAGGGCTGGGGAGGAGGAGTCAGGCCTGTTACGATGGGGAGTCTTTGAAGTGCCTGTGGGCCCCCCACTGGGCATTCCTCTGTGCAGCAGATAGATGATCTGGAAAGGAGATACATGGAGACCTGGGGTCATCGGCAGGTAAATGACAGTGGAAGCTATAGATGTGAGTGTGGATGAGGTGGCCCAGGGGGCAGGATGGAGGAGAATGTGCAGGGCAGAATGAGGTGAGCAGAGGGTCACAGGGAGACAGACACCGGCTATGCAGGGTGCGTGGGAACAGGGCTCTCTGTCTTCACGGCTTTGCCAGGCTCCTGCACCGACGAATTCAAAACCAGCTAAATTCTGCCTACGACCAGTAAATTAGAAATGGTGCCTGGGATCGGAAGTGGCTCTCCAATAAATTCATCGTTTTGTGTGATTATTGGCGGCTGCCTTCATCAGGGGCTGTTGGTTAAAGCGCTAACCCCGAGTTTATTGAGCTCAATTGAAAAAGAAAATTAGGGTAGAGAAGCGAGTTAGAGGTGTCCCCCCTCCCTGCAGTAGACACATCGTGCACAGCGCAGTGATGGACCTCGGAAAGAAGTAGAGCAAGGACTGGGCCGCACGAAAGAGGCAGCAGTGTGGTAATTCGCACCCACAACGGGAAGCACCAGAAAGGGAAGTCGCAATGGGAACATGGACCATTATTTTTCTCTGGCCACTTTTGCAGCTGCTCCACCCACTGAGGCAGCCTCCTGGGGGCGAGCAGCATCCAGGGCCCGCGGCACCCGGCACCCTACGTGGGCCTCGCACCCACCCCCTTAGCCCTCAGCCCCCAGCTCTTATCTCCCAGTCCCGGGGGGCAGGTGCAGCAGCCTGGGAATCCCGGGGGGTGGCCGTAAGTCCCCTGCCTGGGGGACTGCACCTTTGACCACCTTCTCATGGTTTCACTTTCACACTGCTTCTGACGTATTTTCCTCAGACACTTTAAAGTCATGTCAACAGGTTAGTTCTGGAAACTCGTGGAAAGGGCCTCCTTTGGAAACTGCCTGGAAGCACAACTGCTATCTTGTCCTCTGTAACAGGCCGAGTCGCGCTGCCCCAGGAAAGAGACACGTCGGAGTCCTAACCCCAGAACCTCAGAACGTGGCCTTCATTGGACATAGCGTTGTTGCAGATGTAGTTAGTTAAGATGAGGTCATTTTGGTGGGTGCTAATCCAATATGAGTGGTGTCCTTATAAAAAGGGGGGGTTCAGGTATAGAGACTCGAGCAGGGAGAGCACCTTGTGAAGACGAAGGCAGAGATCGGGGTTGTGCTTCTGCAAATCAAAGAAGGCCAACGATCGCCAGCCTCCAGGAGCCCGGACAGCGGCGTGGAGTGGATTCTCCCTCTCGGCCCTCAGAACGAGCCAGCCCTGCTGACACCGGGATCTCGGACTTCTGGCCTCCAGAACTGTACAAAAGTAAATTTTTGTTGTTTTACCCCCCAGTTTGTAGCAATTTATAACAGCTCCCCTAGCAAACAAATAATATACACTGCTGTCCAGATTACTGTGTGGGTCGGACACACCAGGCCACACCTTTCTCCCGTGTGAAAAGGTGCGTTCTTTCGAGGAGGGTGGCGGAGAAGCCGAGTGTCTCAGTCTTTCCTCTGGTTTCTCTCTCCAGCCAAGTTGATACTGCGGCTTCACAACAAATCATCCTAGCTCCCACGCCACGGCTTGTTCATGGCTCCCTCCGCATTAGTTTCTTCGCTTACTCGTTTGCGTGTCCATTGTCCATTTGTTTATTTGTTCATTTGACTCATTTTTCTTGCCCACATCCTGTGTGCCAGGGGCTGTTCTAGATGCTGGGCGGACGGTGGGGGATGAGACAGACAACAGGCCTGCCCTCACTGCACATTACGGCGGGAGGACAGGGCATCGCGCCAACGATCCTGAAGTCGGTGCAAATACAGTGGTCGAAGTGCTGCAAATGGCAGAAGCGGGGTGCCCAGGAGCAGTTTGCGGGGGGTCTTGATCTCCCAGTTGACCCTGGCCCTGACCCCTGCCTGCTTCCATGTGAGGGCAAGGTCGTCTTGGTGACACACGGAGCAGCCTTGTAGTGCTGTTGTGCTTCGCTGGTGATGAAAACATGCGCATCCTGAGCACAGATCGGGATGTCGGTTTGTGCCTGCCAACTCTGAAGCCCCGTTTTTGGGCTAGGACCAGGGGGCGCTCTGGCAGAGGTGGCAGGGACTCGCTGCACCCACAGCGGCTGGGTTTCCTAGATACAGACGGTGAGGCGACAGCGCCAGAGTGTTGCGAGAGTCCCCGATGGCCTCTGCAGGAATCGGGAGACCACAAGTAGAGTTCACAGCAGTGCGGCTCCAATGGTGGCTCCGGGGACCACCAGTGCCTCCTGTGAACTTCTAAGAAATGCAAGTTCAGCCTCCAGCTCCGTCCTACTGAATCAGGGACTCTGGGGTGGAGAACCCCAGGAGTTGCTAACGTTCTCAGAAGTTAAGCAACACTGGTATTGGGTACAAGCATGGTTTCAGGGTCAAATGGAGAACTGGCTTTCTGCTTACTGAGATTTAGTCGTCTTAGCTTTAATAAAGGCACAAAAAATAACATCTAACTTCTCGTTTCAGCTTCTAAAGTTGTGAAGACTACATTAGACAATGCATGTAAGTGCCCGAGATGTAGTACAAATACTATGACATTAGCTAGTTATTCTTTTATTAAGCCCTGGAGCATTAAAAGGTTGTCAGAAAACCTTCATGTGGCCCAAACCCTCTCTCAAATGGCTGCCTGGCCGAAGTAGTGAGGCCGCCGGGCTCAGGGCCTTGTGGCCCTCAGGGTTTATAGGCCGAGAGCTGTCAGAAATCTGGCCTCGACTTGCTCCAGGAAGTACGGCCTAGGATAAAGTTACACACTCACACTCAGCACAATGCCAGGCAGCGACAAACCAGTGATGGATCTGAATGAGGAAGGCTGCTGGCACAGGAGCAAGGGTCGGAGGGCGAGGTGAGAAACAGGTGTGTGCGTAAGGGAGGGAGCCGCGCTCCCCAGAGCTCCTGGTGCAGGTGTGGGGGAGTACAGTCTCAGGTTCATGCTGCCTCTTTGACCTCTTGCTCAGGTCGTCTCTTTAGGCACCGCTGTTTGTCTTCTGGATGTAGGAGGTTGTTCAAAGCTATGATAACGCTCTGTGCTTGAACCAGGTCTGCTTCTGCTGGGATGCCTTGCACAAGAAAGCCGCTGAGCTTATTCCCAAAAGGTACATTTCCTGCCCGTCCCGATCCCCTGCCGAGAAGTTTTAAATGGGCCGTGTTGGAAAGGGCCCTCCAGGCATCGAGACTCCCAGGCCTGGCTGCCAGGGGCTACACACCTGGTCAGGGAACAGACTGGAGACTGGGCTTTTCCTCAGCTCCTTCCAAGGATTCCCTAGAAGGTAATCCTGTCGCTGGGCCAACTGGTCACAGTCGTCCTGTCCCACAGGAAGATCCACAGCCCAGTCTGAAGGCCCTGCCTGCTGGGGTAAGGCCCTCAAGAGGCTGGGATACAGCAGCTTCACCTGGCCCTGGCCCTGTGTGAGCAGGTGGCTCCTTCCTGGTCAACTCCTGCCTCAGGTTTCCCTCTGCGGTGGTCCCTGACCCCTTCCCCCACCTCACCCCTGCACAGATAACCAGCAAGACTCCAGCATATTCCTGGCTATGCTCTCCTGGATCCCATACTGGGGCTCCCGAAATGGAGCAAAGGTGCTAACACCCCAGCAAAAGCTATGCCAGGCCAGGGGAAAAATCAGAGAGAGAAAAAAAGGGTTATAAATCCCTGTTGACCTTACATTCAGTTATGTGTTTTCTCTGATCATCCAGAGTTTCATTTTATCATCTAGATGTCTTTTTTTGGTTATCCGTATTCTTGAAAACCATGTAAAGTTGTTTAAAAAAATATGTATACACACACACATATTAGTAGTAGCCTACTTCTTATCTCCAAGGGAAATGAAATGTGACTGTGGGAAGAACACAGTCAGGCACATGAAAAGGCATGGTGGGGGGCGGGGGCCGGGGGGAGGTCTCGGAGAGTTCATCATCGCGCCCGCTCAGCTTCCCATCCTCGCCACTTCTCTGCCCCTGCCGCCTTCTTCCCCTATTCCCTGCCCACAGATGAGGGTCAGCAGCCACGTAGGGAGGGACGGAGGGACGGTTCTCTTCCCCTGCTTCTCTGGGAGCCCCGCAGAGGTCAGGAAAGTGGTGCTCCCTCTATCGTTGGCCCTGTCTAGGCCCCTGGTCAAATGTGGCTTCTTGGCTTCACACGGCCCTCTGGCCTTCTGACATCCTCTCTCCCAAACTCCTCCCACTCTCCATGTCCCCCCCCCACCTCAGGTGCTCACCACTCCCCACACACTGGTGTGTCCGTCCTCTGTCTGGCCCGAGTGCCCCAGCACCCTGCTGGATCTGACGCTCTCCCATGGAGAGCCCTGTGTGGACCGCGCTGTTCCCACTGGTGATAAGCTCTAAATCCGAATCCACAAGCACGCACACGTCTGTGTGCGGTCCTGGAAGGACTCAGGGCTTCAGGCTCGATCTTTGTAACTTGTTTCTAGTGGCAGCACAGAGCAAGCTGAAGAGATCTGGACACCGAAAACCGCCCACCCGGGGCTGCATCTGCCACGCACTGGGCGCCCTTGGGCAAGTCTCCTTGCCTGTCCTTGCGGTAGTGGTTGCTTTGTAGTAAGATGCTCGTAACATGACATTTTCTCGTTTCGACTGCTTTTAAGCGTACAGTTCAATGGCATTAAGTACATTCTTAGTGTTGTGCAGGGCGCGACCACTCACTCCAGAATTCTTTTCATCTTCCAAAACTGAAACTCAGAAATTCTGACACCTGCCATAACATGGATGAACCTTGAGGACATTATGCTAAGTGAAATAAGCCAGACACAAAAGGACAGATACTGTGCGATGCCACTGATACAAGGTACCTAGGGTGGTCAGAGTCTCAGGGACAGAAAGTTCAAGGGTAGTGGCCGGGGCCAGGCAGAAGGGACAACGGGGACTTGTTTAAAGGGCACAGAATTTCGGTTTTGCAAGATGAAAAGCGTTTTGGAGACTAGAGGCACAGCGGTGTGAATGTACTGAACATTATTGACCCGAACACTTAAGAACGGCTAAAATGGTAAATTTTATGTTGTTTTATTGACTGCAATTACAATTTTTTATAAACTAAAAACAAAAACAAAAAACTACGTACCTTCATCTCTTTTTGCCTCGGTTTCCTTATTTGTAAAATAGTAATATCCATACCACCCATCTCATAGGGTTGTTGGGAAGATTTGCCAGGTCATAGGTACATACGAAGGGTTCACGTCCGTGCCTGGCCATCTAAGTGCCCTCAGCTGTTACTGTCATTACCCTTTCACGCTGAGCAGGGCAGGATGAGGGTAGATTTTCAAAGGAAGGGGACAGGGATGACGGGATGGCATAGTGGAGGGATGGGGGAGGGGAGTCTATCTGGGGACTTTGGGAATCGACCGCCCACGATGGAGACATGGCAGAAGCCTTCTTGCCCTGAACATGTGGGTCTGGGCCAAACAGCCGAGGCCTCCCAGTTACATACACTCCCATCGTTTTGAATCTGTGATCGTTTATACAGAGGAGGCTGGGATTTCTGAGTCCTTTACCTAGCGAAAGGGTGAGCTGAACTCAGTTTGGGCACAAACTAAATAGGTCAAGTGCAGGAGAGATTTCTGCATTTCTTTCCAGATCAAGCTCTCTCAGAAACCTTCAGCGGATTTCCAGATATAAGGCTGTAAATTGTCTCATCTTCCAGTTGAATAGATCCTCATAGCAATTTTTAAAAATGTATTAATGAAATGAAACTATAACACGTAATTACATTTAATAAACAATTGTATCAAAAGGGAAAAAAATAAAATAAATCACACCCTTGACAATCTGGGAGGTCTAGGCCCCAGCCACGTTGGGTTCCCACTGCAGCAAAGCCCGGGTCCTGGACCCTCCCCTCCCGCAGAACCCCCTCCGTGACTGCAGGACAGGGGCCCCCAGTTCTGTGGAAGGATCCATCTGCAGATGGCATCAAAGAGTAATGAAGCAAAGAAGGGAGACGACGCCAAGGGGTTCACAGCATCTGCTGGACCAAATGATTTCTGACATGTGTACTAAATCTCTTGGGATCTTGCTCCGAGGACTCCAATGACCTCATTTCCAACTCATTGTCATTTTCAGCCAGCCAGCTGGCAGGCAGGCAAGCACCGGTGGTCTCCTGATGGAGGGCTGGGGAATGGGATAGTGGCCTGCGGGCTGGCTTGGGGTGGGCTTCCCTGGCTGCCTAGGGGTAAGGGCTGCCAGACGCCTCGGTGCCTCCGTCCACCCTCCATCGTTAGGCAGTGGCTGCAGCACTAACGCTGGGAACACTGGGGACATCAGTTTTTCTTCTTTTTTCATTTTACAGTTTTACTGAGGTTTGAATACAATAAAACGAACACAGCTAAAGTGTGCGTTTTGATGAGTTTCGACATATGTGCACGCCCATGAAACCATCACTATGAAGAATGAACATATCCATCCTCCCCAAAAGTTTTCTCCTTCTTCTCTGTACCCCTATAAACCACTCCCAAACCAGGCAACCATTAGTCTACTTTTCATTACTAGATTTCATTTCATTTTATGAAAGTTTATATACATGGAGCAGTACGTTATGCGCTTTTTTGGGTCCAGATTCTTTCACTCAGCATAATTATTTAGAGGTTGATCTATTGTGCAGGTATCACTGGTTCATATCTTTTTGTAGACGAGTAGTGTCCATTGTTTAAATGCCAGAATTTGTTTTATCCTTTTAACTAGGAGTGGAATAGTTGGCTCATGTGCTAGGTACATAATTATTTAAGAAACTACCTCATTGTCTTCCAGAGTGGTTGTAGCATGTGATGTTCCCACCAGCAGTGGATGAAAATTCCAGTTTCTCTGCATTCTTGCCTGCATTGGTACTTACGGTCTTTGATTTTAGACCTTCTAATAGGTGTGTAGTAGTATCTTGTGATTTCGATTTGTATTTCCCTAACTAATGATTTTGAGCATCTTATTATGTGTCTATTAGCCATCTGTATGTCTTCTCTGGTGGAGTATCTACTTGAAATGTTGTCTATTTTTAAAATTGGGTTGTCTGGCTTTTTTATTATCGAGTTCTGAGAGTTTAAAAAAAAATAGAATTGAAACATGAGTATTTTATTAAAGATATGCACTGCAGTTTGTGACTTGTCTTTTAATTATCTTAGCAACGTCTTATGAAGAGCACACGATTTCGATTTTAAGCCTAACTTATCAATTTTTCATTTTATGGAGCATGCTTTGGTGTCATGTCTGACATTAGCTTGCGAAGGTGTTTTCTCTTATAATAAGTAAGACATTTTATAGATTTGGTTTTACATTTAGATTTATGATCCATTGTGAGTTAATTTTTATATATGCTAAAAGGTATGAATCCAAGTTTTTTTGCATATGTGTATCCAATTTGCTCCAGCACCATTTGTTGAAAAGATTAGTTTTGGCTCCACTGAATTACCTTTGCACCTTTGTAGACAATCAGTTATTCATTGGATTCATTTTCTAGGACTACCTAGCAAAGGACCACAAACTCGGTGGCTTAAAGCAACAGAAATTTATTCTCTCACAGTTCCGGAGGCCCAAAGTCTGAACTGACTGGATGTTTAGTTGCCTCCTCCTGCCCCCTGTTCTTGGAACTCCCTTTCGTTCATTTGCCCCTATTCGGAATTGGTTTCGTGGACGCGGGTGGGGCCGGGGCACGGACCAACAGGACGGCAGATAAAGAAGGGCAGCGACTCGGCACGGCACAGCTTCAGGGCGCATGGCGCTCCCTGGGCCGAGCAACGCGCCGGCCCTAAGAAGGGGCTTTCTCGTTTCTGGATCTCCGTTGCACCCTCACTCCGCTTGGGATGCTCTTCTGTACACCCTTTTGTCAAAACTCGACTCAAGTCCCAGTCCAGCGTGACCTCCATGAAACAGTCCCAGGCTCCTCGGGGCGAAAGTGTCTTCTTTGTCTGTACTCCCATGGTCTTATCGGAGCTGCCTTTGGACATGCTTAGCTAGCTGTGCCCAGGCCTGACTAGAGGGCGCGTTTCACGCGGACAGGACCATATCTTACTCATCTCTGTATCCCTGACTCTTGACATGGGGCCTGGCCTGGCAGAAGCTCAGCAGTTGTTTGAGGAGTAAGTGAACAAATGAACTGAGGTCCAGCAGAAGCTCCAAAGATCAGACATCCTCAGCCCTTCTGGGAAAGTCTTGGGTGGAGAATACGAGAGTTCTGTAAGGACTCGTGGTAGGCTGAGCAGGCAGAAGGGGAGTTTGGGACGTTAGTGTGCTTACATCAGCTGGGCAAAACCAGGGAAATGGTGAGACTCAGTTCAATGTCCAGCCTGTTGTGTTGGTATCATCATGTTGCTGGACATCGAAATCTGGTGGATGAGCGCCCAGTGTTTGTGAAAGAGGCCTCCCGGCGTGCACACCTGCACACACCCACGTGCACAGGGACCACTTAGGCAAACACAGGAATTATCGCACGTGGAGATATACACATGCGCACTTGGATGGCGGGGCACGTAGAGATGCATGTGAGGCATACACGATGCACTCGCATACCGGCTCAGCGACCTTTGGAGCCCAAAATACACGGCGAGCATGATAGCGAGTGTTAAAGGGCAGGGAGGTCGGAGTCCTGAACAAACCCGAGGCTCTCTCTTGATCGCCAAAGCCAAAGGCAGCTTGGAGAGGCTGGACACTGAACCCCTCGACCCCTTCCTCTTCCAGAAAGTAGTCTGGGACTGAGGGCAATAGATGAGCAGGATCCCTACGGCACGGGGCCCTGTGAGGACCCACAGTGACTGGATGCCCCATAGCCTGAACCAGCGAGCGCCCAGCTAGCTCGGACCCTTCTTGGCACAGCTCTGCACCCGAAGCCAGGGAGGCCTCGGGAAGGGGGTGACTTCATGCCAATCTCCCGCTCTGGGCCTCGCCCCTACAGTGGTCTGGCTGGTTCCAGCCTCCCGAGCAGGGTTTTTACCTCACCTGTATCTGGTTCCAGTTGCTATCCGTTATAGTCACATATATGCGTATATGTGTCCCCTGCCAGGAGCACCCCAAAGGCAGGCATCGTGCCTTCTACAATAAGACCAAGCCCCTCTGTGGGGGAGACGTGCCTCTCCTGGACTTCTCCAGAGGGAACAGGTGTTGCTTTCACCTCTACACGTGCACTGAGGGCCCCAAACGCGTAGTTTCTGAGTTGCGTTTCTGTCTGTGGGCCGTTTCTCTCCCTGCTCCAGCTCTTTTGGGAAGGCCTTTAACTGGGCGAGACCCTGGACTTCAGGTTTCAATCACTGGCAGGTTCAGAGGCTGGGAGGTGACCGCCCGCGCAATCCCAGCTGCGGCACCCCAGGGCCCAGCCTCTCGGGTTTCTTGGCACGTCTGAATCCCCAGGGAGTTGTTGAGAACCTGAGGTTTCCTCAATAATTTACATCCATGCTCCTCCCTTGACAGGATCACATGGCCCCAGACAAAGTGGCGAACACTATCCTGGTGCAACCCGATCTCCTGGGCCGGGGACAACTCGGCGGCGATTACCCTGTACTCTGGCCAGCACTCGGGAGATATGCACCCAGCCGGAGGCCAGCGACCTGATAGGACCATGTAAGTTCAGCTGTGGCCTTTCCACGTGCTGGCAGGTGAAGGGTAATTGAGGAAAAAAGAATGCTCTGGGAACTAGATTCGGAAAAGATGGGGGCTCTGTTTTGCCCAACCTCTTTAACCTGCGGGGCTGCTGAATGAGGTTATGCTGGCATGGTGCCCCGGTCCCCGCCCGCCTCTGTCATTGTCTAAGCTGGAGAGCCCGCCCATCACCCTTGAGCCTTGACCTTCCACCTGTGCTCCAGGCCCATCGCCTCCCCTTGTCCCGTGCCTCAGTTCCCCGACTCTTTCTTCTCTCTCTCCCGTACTCCATTCCCTCAACATACACAAATATTTGGGTCTTTGGAATCTGAAACCCCACCTTTGCCCATCCAGTCACCACCCTACTTCTCTCCTTACCCCATGAAGAAGCTACTGGACAGAGACTGAGGCGTTAAGCCCTTCCTCACCACCCACTGCCCACAGGCCACGTACCTCCTCTACCTGTGCTGCTGAAACAGAACCTCCCCCCCCCAGTGATTTATACACCCACAAAACGCCCTGGGCACCTGAACGTTCCACAGGCAAACTCTAAACCTGTTACCCATTCATCAAAAGATTTTTTAATACCTTCTCTGTGTCAGGCATTGAGTTACAAAGCGAATACAATGAAGATGGAGGAGCCATTGATTTGACCTGATTGCGAAGAGATATAATTGAAATAAGTGAGGACGTGAGGGAAACCTAAGGTGGGCTCTCCGCCTGCTGCCGGCCGAGCCCACCGCGGTCCTCCCAGGGCTGTGCCCTGCCGGCCCCTCCCCCCGGAACGCTCTGCTCCGGGCCCATTAGGCCGGCTGCTTTTCTTATCGTGCAGATCTCAGCTCAAGTGTCACCTCCTAGAGAGGCCTCCCTTGACCATGTTCTCATCACATGCTTGATCCCATGTCCCCTGCTTGATCTTCGTGGCACTCATCACAAATAAAATTACAGTCCTATTTCACTCATTGAGGTTGTTATTGTAAGGTTCCGCCGCTCAACAGAGTCTGACTCATGATTGACAGGTGTCCTTTATTGAAAGGCAAGTGGTCCCACGCGAAGTTCACTGGTCCAGAGGAGAGGGGCCAGAGAAGTTGCACCCGGCCGGGGTCGGGGCAGGGTTTTAAGGGTCCGTCCAGGAAGGGGAAGATTCAAAGAAGGCAAAAGCACAGCGTGGGGCTCTTTCGTTGGGGCAGCGGTTTGGCCCCATGAGTGTAGTCCTGGCACCCGCGGATTGGTCCATGGGCTTCGGGTGGCCAGCAGGCGGGAGCTAGGGGCGGGGACCTGACGTCCTTGGGGCCTTTTCCAGGAGCACTGGCTTTACAGTTATGTTCCAGAAAGGTGCGTGGACAATGAATTAGCAAATACTGAGCCGCTGGGGAAACTCGGGTGTAGGTGCCTAACAGCCTCTGGCCTCAGCATTTTCACCACCGCATCAATACCTAACCTGGTTTTATGTGTGTTTCTGTTTAAAGACACTCTATTTAATACATTTTGTTGATTCACTAATATTGAACTCAGACAACACTCATGCCTGAATGGGGTTTATCTAACGCGGGCTTTTCCCTGGAGGGCACTTCACAGCCTTCTTGCACTTCCTGGACAGACAGCGCTTCAGAAAAGAAAAAAGAAAAAAAAAAAAGTGCACCAAATCTGCCACAGAAAGGAGGCTGGTTCACAGTATCAGAGCTGAGACTAGCAGGTTCCGCCTCATCTGGGAACGTGCACACTGGGCCACTCAAAATTGTCACAACTCTGCACTTGTCCCCACGTGGCTCTGAAAGTGCTGCATGTATTGATCTCGAGGTTTCAAAGCAGTTCCAGCGAGGAGGTGAGTGCACAAATATCCACCTGCGAAGATCGGCTGTATTTCACTTAGCTGTGTGCCATTTCTCCCAACTAGAATATAAGGTCCAGGACACCTCGTCATTTCATTGACCGATGTATCTCCAGCACTTGGCACAGTGCCTCGTACATGGAAGTGCTCCGTGCATACTTGTTTGCACTGAGAGAAAACAGAAGGAAGAAAGGAAGGGAGGGAGATTGGACGAAAGAATAAAGTCCAGGTTCCCCTCCGCCTGACTACTGGTGGTGCTTGTGCAGGGACCTCTTATGCCAGAGACTCCAGAGCCACATGGCTCCTTGTCCCTTTCCATCCCTCCCAGAGGCTCCTTGGCTCCTTCCTCTGTTCAGAACTCACTTCCTCCGAAAGCTTCTCGGGCAGCGCCTGTCCTGCTCCGACACCCCGACACCCGTCTCTCCAGCCCCATCCGAACGGCTTGTCCCTCCACTGCCGGATCCGCTGCGCCTGCCCACGCAGGAAGTCAGGTGGCCTTGGGCTGTGGGGAGGGCTGCCGGTCCTCCCTTCACACATTCTCACCATTCCCTCCTTCCATCTAGGAGCTCTCCTGGGGCTGGTGGAGAACATGCCACCTTTTACATCGGTCCGCCTCCCACTCGGGGTCTGTCTGGTTCCCGGAGCATTGTTCTGCCCTGGGCTCCGGTCCCCAGCCTAATGGCTGACCAATAATTGATAGTCAGATTCCATTTTATTCTCCTCTGAGAGCCTCTGGGAGCTGAGAGCCGGGAGCTGTCTGACCTTTCATTTTAGCCATCTGGGGCATTTGCAACTTCTCCTGTTTAGGTTCAATTTTGGTCTCTCCCAGGTGGAGAGGGAAGTGAACTGGGCCGAGAGTCAGAAAGCCTGTCCTATAATATCAGACCTGCCAGCGACTCGGGTGTGTGGCCTGGGGGTCATTTACCCTCCCTGGCCTGGGTTTCCTCATTTATTTTAAAAAGAGGATAAGATCACTTATCTTCTTGTCTTTCTTGATAAGTGTATATAAAGTGCTGTGCGAACCCTTCAAAGCACGTATTATCAGCGTTATTTAATCCCTCATTCTCCTGTCGGTGGAATATGAGATTACAAGTGGCTTAACCCACGAGAACGTTCCTTGTCTCGGACATCAAGAAGCCTAGAGAGAATTCCACGGTTCGGCAACGTGACCACGTCCAGGCTCCAGGCTAGCTTCTCTGAAATGCTCCTCGCTCTCTCCTCACCAGAAGGCCGCAGCCGCTCCAAGCCTCAGCCTCTCTTAATAGTCAAAACAGGAAGGCGTGGGCAGTTGGGGAAGCTGGTTAGAAACAGGAACCAGCAATTACCCAGCTAAAGTACTTACTTAATGTCAGGTAGGAGGAGAGGCACTGGAGGAGTTGTGGGTGAGAGTGAGGGAAGAGGTGTCTTCATCTTTCTCTTTTTTTTAATCAAAAAAGAGGAAAATCTTTCCAGAAACCCCCGGTTGACTATCCCTCAGATTCTAATTGGCCAGGACTGGGTCACACCAAGAAGCTGACCACTGGCGTAGGATGAGATTCTAAATCAATCGTGGCTCATCCATGGGTCATGGGAAGGGAGAGGCCCCTCTGACACATGAGAAAAATCGGGGTTCTGCTGGCACGGCAGGCGGGGGGGAGGCCAACGTCACCCGTCGCCTGCCACGGTCTCCCAGGCCTCCTCCTCCCTCCTGCAGCCCCCGTCCTGCCCGACGCGGCCTCGTTCCAGCTCCGCACTCAGGTCCTGCCTCGCTCCTTCCTTCTGGCTCCTGCTATAACTCCCAAGACTTCTTGTCATTTTCTCCTTCCTTTCCTGGCATTCAAATTCTACTCTTTCCCTCTCTTTTTTTCTTTCTGACCCATAACGCCTTCATACAACACCCGTTGTCGTGATGGTCATGGCTGCCTGTACCCCTGCTTGTAGAAAGATGAGTCTTTCTCTTCGTGCACTGAATTTCTCAGAAGATCCAGAAAACTTTTCAGGGCCTTGTCTGTGACTCCAAGTCCACACTTGGCCTGATGGGTGCATTGTGCTGCGGGAATCAAGGCAGACGGCCTTTTTCAGTAATAATCCCTACTTTCACATAGAGCTTGAGCATCTAGCTCACCCCGCGTAGACCATGTAATCCAGCCTGACCCTTATGAGCACCCAGCAGTCAGACTAGGCAGGCGTAATAACCCCTTTTGTCAGATGAATCACACTAGGCCCTAGGAAATCAAGGAGCTTGCCCAAGGCCACAGAGCGCCTAGCAGCGGGATCTGGGGGGAGGACTCTTGGCTCTAGCCCCGAATCAAGTGCCTCTTCCACTGGACCACAACCAGAGACAACGCACAACCGGCCCGTTTGAACATCCAGTTTAAATCCAGACAAGCAGGAGTTTGCCAAGCTAAGTTCCAAACAACCAAGTCCACCGAGGGTGCCAAGAAGACGGTGTAGGAGCTGGGTCTCATGCAATGCCAGGCGTGGGGCAGCAAACAACGGGGATTATGTCCCATTACCATATAACTCCACTGGTTGAACGTTCCCCTCACAGACGCTGTTCCGTTTGCTCTCGCACAGACCCTGCGAGCTGGTCGTGGCCGGGCCGATTACGATCTGCAGACATGGACGCCGAGGAAATGTGACATCGCTGGTTAGAAAGACGCTGAGTCGGGACCTCTCCCTAAGATTCCTGTTTCCCAAGCCTGGGTTCCTCTCCCTCCCAGATTAATAGCCGTCAGAAACGCGCCCCTCTGCTCGCAGGGGCAGGGGTCTGGGCTGACCAACTTGTCAACCCGTTTCTCAGAACAATGAGGGAGGCGATTGGGGCATAGAAAGTGGTTTCGAGGAAATGTGGCTGAGGAAATGTGGCCAAGGGAAGAGAGCCTCGGGGCGGGAAGGACTTGGCAAGAGGCTCGGGGCCGCTGGCTGAGCCAACAACCCTGGCTGCGCCCAGGCCAGGCCATCAGCGGGCCGGAGCCCTGAGGGCCGGCGTGCAGGAGGGGGCCGGGGCGCAGGGTGGCCTGGGTTACCAGTGTTCTCCTGCCGGCAGCCAAGCTTTGTTCTGAATCCTTCTCGGGCTTCCTGGCTCCTTCTCTAGGAATCCTGTAGGGATGAATCTCTCCCCCGAGGCCCTTCACAGGGCCCCAGCTAATCTCCGTGTTGCCATCTGGGGTGTGTCGACAGGCTGTGGTAAGGGAGGCAGCACTTAGGCTCTTCCTCCTCTCCTTTGTCCCCTGCCCAGTCCACACAGTGAACACACTCGGTAAACAGCTGACCGCGGACCCTGGCGCCCTGGTCACTCCCGTGTTCCTGTGCTGGTCCCCTGGTGTGGCTGGGCAGCAGGTGGGGTAAGAGCATAGCTCGAAGAATGGACAAGTGCAGTCAGGGAGGAAAGGGAAAAGGAGGACAGAGGAAGCTAGAGAACAACGCGCCCTGCCCTCACGTTCCCTCTCTAAGGAGACGTCCCAGGGAAGCCTGGTGGCCCCTGGACCAGACTCTTAGGGTCCCTCACCACATTCCCTCGGCCCACCGTTTTCAGCTGCCGTCGCGGTGGACACCTCAGGTTCCCTGGGGACTCACACTCGAGTCTTTCTGCTTTTGGCCTTGGTGCTTCTCCAGGGACAGGGGAGCCTTTCCCATCCACTGCAGGTGCAGCCCAGAAGTTTGGGGACGTTAATGGCCTCAGGGGCAGCTCCTAACCATCGGGGGACAGGAGGTGGTGGGCGAGGGCACCGCCTCCTGCAGAGCTGAGTTCCCGCTGTCTACAGTCGAAGCCACAATAATGCCCCCTAGTCCTGGCTTTCTCTTATCCCCTTGCCTTTCATTTCCTTTTTCCTTTCCGCTCTCTCTTCTCTCTGAGTCATTCCAGCGATCACCTCCCAAATAAACCACCTGCACCCAAAGCTTTACTTTGCCTCAGGCTTTGCTTTAGAGGAAACCCAAACTAAGACACACCCCTCACCTGGACGAGCACATGGGCACCTCTGCCTGTCTGGGCAGCTGTAGCTCCTGGTCACATTGCCCACCTCCTAGGTGGGTTTGGTGTGGTTTCCCTGAAGGAAAAGAGGCTACAGCCTGGTGACACCTTTACATTCCTAGCAGTTCCCGTCTAAGCAATTGTACAGAATCCCCTGGAGAAAGAGTAAATCACAGCGGCTAAGAGGACAGACTCTGAGGCCAGACCGCCTGCATCGTTGGCTGACCTTGGGAAAGTCACTTAAACGCTGCGTCATTTCATGCATCTGTACAATAGTGATGATAACGGTATCTCATGGGGTTGCTGTGAAGGTTAGACGGGCTGGTGTGCGAAGGGCTGAGAGCATTGCCTGGCACACGGGAAATGCTACTGGTGTTTGCTCCTCTTCTCTCCTCCTCCGTGAGAGCTCTTTGTGCGACGCCTTGGGAGGAGGGACAGAGTGAGGACACCGAGGACCGCCAGGGTCCCTCCCATTCCTTATTTCCTCCTTGGTGGTCCTGGTGGCAGGGCTGACTTCGTAAGCATGTGACCTGCACTTGTGTTAACGCCATCCTCGTCTTGAAGGTCTTACAGATTTTTAACCAGGGAGGAGCTTTGCATTTTTACTTTGCACTGGGTCCCGCGACCTATGCAGCTGGTCCTGCCTGGTGGCTTGATGCTCAGGGAGAGGCCACTACAAGGGAAGAGAGCAAAACGAGCTCTGTCCTCTGGCCAGGCTGAGCTCATTGTTTCTTCCCTCCTCCGGGCACAGCAGAAAATGCAGGCACAGTGAGAGCCTTTATCAAGGTCCCTGTGACTGACAATGGCTCGAGGATGGCTACAGGCCTGATGGGCCAGCTGGTCCAACCCCCACCCAGAGATCGGTTCTCCTACCCAGCACCCCTGGCACAGGCTCACCCAGCCTCTCTGTGAATTCTTCTAATGACAAGAAAAAGCCCATTTCACTGTCGATTCCAATTGTAACCACCCCTCACTCGCGTGAAGTGTTTTAAGGTTCTCCAAACCCTTTCGCATGGATTATCTCGCTGAGTCCTCAGCAACCCCCCATGCAGCGAGCATTTTCTAAGGAGTAGAAATCGAGGGAAGTGCACCTGTCGGGTGGGCAGCCCTTGCTGCCCACTCAGCCTTTCCCCTCCCTCTTTCAGCAGCTGAAATCTCACTTCATCTAGGAAGTCTTTCAGCCTATCCAAAGAGAAGAAATAACTCCTAATTCTTTGCACTAAATTATTTCCCTCCTGGGCTGTAGGTAAAGTAATGCATTTTTCCAGATGTGCTTCACTTTGCATAATAGTCGTGAAAATGGCATGAGCTAAGCCACCTTTTAATGAACTGACTCTCGCGTTAACTACATTAGACTGCCATTAAAGATGATGGAATAAAGCAGGATCACAGAACCCTCCTCCCTTGTTGCCCAAGGAAAGAACACAGAAATGTAAAATCAAAACAAAAATGTACCAACCTCATATAGTCATTTGGAGGGCAGCCACCTGAGGGGACGGGTAGGGCAAGGAACTGCCGGTGGAGGCCCCCAAGACCTGGGACCTGAGCGGTCAGGAAGAGTTATCCTTGGCTTGCTGTCCTCGTGGCAGGATGCAGGGTTGAGAGGAAGAGCTGCGGCCTATGGGAAGAGCAGCCAGGTGCTCACCATGCAGACTTGGTGGTAAGCATGCACCGGCATCACGGAGATGCCTGGGGTTGAGCATGTGGCTGGAGCTCCATGCCAGGTGTCCCGGCTCCATCCAAAGTTCTTCTGCACTTTGCCATGATACTTCAATAACTATAAACAGTATTTGGTCCTAATCTGCCCACTTTGTTCTGGTACCTAAATTTCTAAGAATTGAGTACGCTGCACTTACAACTAGAAGATAAAACGTCAGTTCTCAATATATAAACCTCAAGAGTTTTCTGCAACTAGAAAGGAAAAAGTTTTTTAAACTCTTGTGGCTTCCTGAATCTTTAGGCTTTTATATTTAGGATCATATAAATTATACATAGAGAACTATGGGCTGATGGATGGCTTCCAACTATGAGCAGCTATATTTCCCTCTTTTGATAATTAGTTCAAGGTCTTCACCACAAGTGACATCATGTCTCAGGAGCAAAAATAGATCCCTATTAAGACTATGCAATGTCTTCCGTCTAGCAGGTCCTATTTCCTCCTTATGTTCTCCTCTCCTCGCCTTCCTAATTGGCTCTCCAACCTCAAAGCTTTTTCTTGCTGCTGTCTGGAGCCTTCGATAATTAGATACAGTCTGACCAGGTGAGGTTAGGAGCTCGGCTATGCTGATCGCATTTCAGTTTACCTTAGAAACCCAAAGGACCAGGGCTCTGGAAGATGGGATAGTGCGCGTTATAGCCTCCGTGATAGACCATTCTTAGGAACTGAATGGGTCGTTTGGACCTTAGGCACAGCGAGGTGTGGGAATAATTTACATCCTCTGTTGAACCCAATCAGGGGATACAACAGCCTCCTTTGCCGAGCATTTAGTACGATGCGCTTCACATACACAACCTCATTTAATACTGAAAAGAACTCTGAACATTTCCCATTTAACACCTGATCAGGGTGAGGTTGAGAGAACAAAAAACTTGGAACTCAAGTTCATGGGCTGAGTCCTGGGTTCTGCTGTTCTTCTGCTGGCTTCCACTTGGGCAAGTCCTGGAACCCAGCAGCTGCCGTGGCATTGGGTACTAGAGGCAGTTGTGGCCCTGAGCTTGTTACCTGCTGCAGTTCATACTTGGAATTCAGAAATGAAAGGGACTATTATAAGATTGAAATCACTATCCCCTTCAGTGTGAAACAAAAGCATTCTCTTTATCTTCTACTGTACAGGGTGAAAATAAAAAAAACAAAATACTTTTCCTTTTCATAGCCAAAAAGATAAAAAAAATATAGATTTCAGATTAGGCTAATAGTTCTCTGGAACAGCTGAGGGGAACACTTAAAAAAATAATCTCCTAGAGTTGGGAACATTATGTTTACTTTAAAATCAAGGAAAAGGAAATTACAGAAGCTTTTGGATCCATCACCCCTTTAAGAGGTATACTTAATCCTCTCGATTTAACTCTTATTTACTAAAAGTAGAAACCCAGACAGAAGCAAATGTTTTTAGGGAAAACATTTGAATGGAAATCTAGTCTCCACAGTTCTATTAAGTAGCCATTTCATGCTGCCAGCAATGGACCAAAATTGGACCCAAATGACATCTACCATCTCAAAACAAGGTGATTTTTAAGGTTCCCACTAGCTCTGAAATTCCAAGGGCCAATGAGTCATGCATCGATCAGTGCAAAAAAATAACATAGATATGCACAAACAAAACTTCCATTCTTTTAGATAAGTGTTCTTTTGATTAATCTGATTTATATGGACGAGTGATGGATCAACAGATCCTATCCTCTTAGAAGTATTTGGAAACTCAGAAAGTTTCCGACTACTGAAATTATGGGCGAACCTGTCAAAGTGCAAGGACTCTTCTAGACCTGTCCACTGTTCTTTAATTATTCAAATAGCTGAGGAATTTTTTACTGTGATAGCTGACCTTCACGGATGGCTCCCGATGAGCCTCGCCTCCCAGTATTCACGCCCCGTAGTAGACCCTCCCACACTGAACCTGGACTGTGATTCACTTTAACTAAAGGAACACTGTGCCAGTCCTGGGTCTAAGCCAAAGAAGTTTTGGTTGCTTCTACTTCTGTGCTTTTGGGGAGCCCTGAGCTGCCATTGCTCTCCGTCCCACACTGAATATACCAGAGATCAACATATCTAATGCAGGCCTGGATGCCTCGTTCCCAAAGCCATCCTTTGTTCTTATTGAAGATAAGACCCTTTTCGGGGAGTTTTTTCCATCAAAAATGAAACAAAGGAATGAAGATGAAGCAATTGATTTTTCTAGGGGCCATATCCCAGCCCCCCCCAACTTCTTAGTGACAACACTGAGACAGCTGCTATAGTCACAAGGATGGCCCAGGGTCTCCCTTGCCTGAGATACGTGAATAGTGAGAACTTCACCATCTCTAGGGTGAGTCACACAGCTCAGAGGTAGACGGGATGGAAGCCACAAGGGGAAACTCGAGAAGGAGCTGCGATATGGTCATGCTTTCTAGCGAAAACGTTATTCCGATTCCCTCCTTTGTAAAATGGGTTTCTTCATACCTAATTCAGAGTATCTTCTGATTATGCAAGAAGGCGTCTCATTTCCAGTGGCTAGCCAACCCTCCTCCCACGTTCCATTCGTTACCTGGATTATTGATGGTGTTTATGTTTTCCAAAGTTAAAATAAAGGTTATCCAAGTCCTGAGAGGTAAAAATTTATTGATTTATATCATATCAGCATGTTATGATATGGTCACACCTGCTCATACAGCTGACTTTTTCTTATGTCCAAAAGAGGAATTTTTTTTTCCCTTTAAAAATACATTTTTAAGCAGGAAGAAACACTTTTGAAACAAACATTTCCATATTAAGTGGAAATTAAGAACAATGGCTTTTTTGTTGTTGTTTCCCCCCAACTCATGAGAAATAGGGCTGGTCAGCAACAGATCTCTGAATGCTTCCAATGTGCTTTCAGGCCTCTGCCTCAGTTTGTTCTTTGTCTTCTACAGAAACCAGTTCTAGGAGGGGAAAATGACAGCCTCATCAAAGACGGTGGCCTCAACCCAGACAGAAAACAGAAGAGGTAGACTGAACTGTAACTATTTAACTTATCTGGTAGATGGTATAAGATATTTTGATACATTAAAAAATTTTCAGTGGATCAAACATATTCTACAAATATCAAAACATATTTTAGATGCTCCAAATGAAACCTTAGATATGCCTATATCGCAATTTACTTTGAAAAACGAAAGCATAGAGCCAACTTTAGAAATATGCATGCTTTCCGTGCACTTCAGGACAAACTGGTCTTCATCAAATTCTTCAAATCAAAAAGCACGCTCTGTAGGACTGGTGTGAATGCTTTCCCACCCTTTAAATCCCCTGCCAGGGTCAGAGGTAGGAATTTCCTGAGAGCACTGAGAAGATTAACTGTGAAACATTTATTCAACACTAACAGTTCAAACAAAAACAAAAACAAAAACAGAATAGGGTAGTGGTGTGCTGGAGACAGCTCCTACCAGCTCAAGAGAGTCAACTGTTTAAGTTTTAGAATTTTGCCTGTAGTTGTTCAACACTGTTATTGAAATTATATAAGCTTACAATTGGTACTGAGGCTAAAAGTGGTTCACTTTAATGAGTATAAATTTGTACAAGGTCAAGAAACAGTTTAATAGTAGATCATATATCAGACCGAATGACCAAAAATCTGAGAAATTTGTGGATTAAAATGTAATTCCATTTTTCAAATCATAGTTGAATTGCAGTCATAGGTTGACTACAAGAGTTCAACAAAATTCAAAACATCCTGAGAGAATCAACTGGCTATATGGAATTTACAATAAAGTATATTTTATTATTATTTGTTGTTATACATCTTTGCTATCAGCAAAATTTATAACAAACTTATGTACACCTATATACATGATTGGTTTTTTTTCCAGGAGAGAGATCAAACATTTACCAGTATATTCTAGTTGGGGAGAATAAGGGAGGGGGACGGGGAAATAGTTTAAAACAAAAAAACAATGTTTTTTCATTTGGGTTTTCGGTTTGCCTCCAGCTGCCATGGTGTGTTCTAAGTACACATCTACAGATGTTAATATCAAAATATCTCCAGTAAAACACAAACACCCCATTCCCACTACTAAGAATTAAAAGCACTTTACTTGAAAAAAATCAACTTTATTTTTTCTAGGTTAAAAAAAATAGAACCAGCTATTAATTTTTTGTTGAGAAAATGCTTCTTTTGGTGTTCACATCTCAATTCTGAAAAGATGATCTGGTTACCAAAATAATCCCAATGCTTTTTCATAAACCAGATCCACGTGTGACCAGCCCTTTACAAAAGTTACAGTTGCCACAGTCTTTACATTCATTCTTATCATACATTACAACGTGCAGATACATAAAGAAAGAGAAACAGGTCACCAAGCTGAAGTAAACATTATGGCATCAGGAAAACTAAAATCCATCTCTATAAAATAAATACAATTTTGTGATAACGGTAAAGAAAATAAAAGCACTTAACAATGGCAGTTCGATGTGTCACTGTTTCATTACCCAATCATAAGTCACTGTAAAATGCATAGACTCCTTACAGGTAAAGAATTTGTGCATCACAGCCATGTGTTCAACAGTTTTACACAATAAAAATAAAGCCATTCGAAATATGTGTTTGCACATACTTTGCAATGAGAATACACCTAAATTTTTTTTTTTGCTCTTTAAACTGTTTTAAAAAAAATATTAAAAGTCCTCAAATGGAAATTCTGCAGAAAAGCCCATATTTTATCTTTTGTACGGACACAGTCACCCTCCCCCAACGGTTCAACACCCTCAGCTAATTCCCAGGGTCTAGTTCCTAATTGTTGAGGATCAATGCAAAATGATTACAATAAAGCACCAACGAGTGACCGCTCCAGAGAACACCCAGCCCCTTGGTGATCTAGAAATGTCCAAGTTAGGTGGTTTTGGTCCCAAACACATTAGTCTCCACTCTCTCATAAAACGAACCAGTATACCTGCTGCCCAGTGCTGCTTCTGACTTTGCCTGTCATATGACCAGAAGCAAGGTTCACAGAACTACGTGGCAACACACAGGACCAAGCATTTTCGCCCATCCCGTGTGGACCACAGCTGGCACGCCTGAAACGGTAACGCTGGAGTGAAGCACTGCGTAATGAAGAAACTCGCTGACTCTTCCTACAGAGCAGTGCAAATAAAATTTCCTCAAATAAAAAAGAATTCGACAAGACCATCCATGATTAAAGACTATGTTCTCTGGATATGACTGGGTCCCACTAGTTCAGACGAGTCTTTAGGGAAGCGATTGTCAAAAAACATTACTAAGACAAATCCACAAGGAGTAATATGAGCAAAGAATGAAGACGCATTCTTAACATCGATCCAAATGATACTAACACTAGAATGGTGTTGAGGTTTACGTTTGGTGATTTACCATTTCATTTTCATAAAAACGCTTCAGAAAAATTGTAATATTGCTAACTCTTGATTATTTAGGGATTCCTTTTCTAGTCTACAGATTATTTAGGCTTTTGTTTCCTCTTTCTGAAGCTGTCTTTCCAAATCTTTCCTACTACTCATTAACACAGTGATGAATATATGGGCAAGAGAAACTAATACACAACTCAAATTGTTTTTGTTAATTAGTAAGTATCCCTAAAAGAAAAAAAAAAAACTGATGAGAATAACCATTCAGACTCTAAATACACTTAGACTTTTGGCTTATTATGACTTACTAGTGGAACAGTTATCCAGTAATCTCTAGTCCCTTTACTGTGGAAAATTAAGGGTTGGTTGTAATACTCAAATATGATAGATAACATGACAGATGTGAACTCACAGCTATCTTTTTTTTTAAATCTACTATTTAGATTTTCAGCTAGTTTGTTTGCCCACCCAAACACAATTTCCATTCTGTAATTTGTCTTTACCTTCTACTGGCATATAGGATTCTCCACAATATCTGTATATTTCAACACCAATAATAGTTTCTGAAGCTAAGGGTGGACTGCTGGGGTGGTCACTTCACTGCAGCTGCTACAGGCCAAGCAGATGCTCCATCACTGTGACTCGTGCTGAGACTCTATAAGCTACTGGTATGAAACTGGCACAGTGTTATTTTCTTTCCCCTTGACAAAATGTGTATTTGTTAAACCTCCTTTCATCTTCCTTTGCAAAGAAAGTACAAATCAGGATATTTTATTCAGTCTGTACAGTGAATATTGCTGCTTCCCTGACCGCCGTATAAGAACACTGATTCTCCCTTCACGTTCCCTAGTGCAAGCGGGAGAACTCCCGTTACTAATGAGGAAAGCACTAGCAATGCTCGCAAACAAGCATATTTTTTCTAACTAAAGAGAGAGAGAACAGGTTGATAAAGAATCAAAGAGGGACAGGGCAGATCAAACACATCTATTTACAACGCAGAGATCTATTTTCAGAAATTAACTTACACATCTATTGTTATTTGTCACTCTAGAGACTGTTGAAATGACTATGCTTGAAAAGTAAAGCATCTTACAGAACAGTTTGCTTGACGTGTACAGTATATTAAACAATATCACGTTCCTTTGGAGCACAGCGATGGCAATGGTGGCCCTAGACCACATCTACGTATGCATGTATGCATTCCTCTTTTTTCGACAGGAGAATGGGCCACTCCACCTGTGGCCTGGTTTAGCAATGAGGAAAAGGTCTAATAGCCAGGACTGTGCCTGCCATACTCGACAGTGAGCAACTTATCCCCCAGATGACTGACTAATCTCCCAAATAAACAATTTCAGTTCCTCTTGTAATCTAGTAGAATTTTCTGGGCCTCAAACGGAAGCATCCTTTAAGCTTCTATTGGCTTCCTATCATACCCATACCTCTAAATTGAGATTGGCTTCACCTACTCACTGTCACTGTAAAACACATTACGAAATGCTTAGCTTTCAAAAAAAACAGCATCTTATAACCACCATCACCAACATCAACACATTAACACTGTCTTCTGCGTTTTACCAGCAGTAGTATAATCAATGAGGTATTTCAGTTAACACATCACTCTTTCTCACACATTGCACTGAATTAACCTAGAGATGAAGCTGCTGTGGGCTTTTATTTGGTGTTGCTTTACCTTTCCCACATAAATGGGAGACAATTCATATCTTCTCAGTTTTTTTTTTTTTTTTTTGGTTTATTTAAAAACAGAAAACATCAGCTTTTACTTTTATTTTCCGGCCTACTTCTCAAAATTGTCATTTGTATGATTAACAACAACAGAGGAATCTACAATGCTCATGTCACAGAAAACTACCAAGGACTTACTAGGATCTTAATAGTCTTACAATCCCAAACCAAAAGACCATTCTCTGTCTCAACACCGGGAGTGCAGGTGATGGATGAGGCGGTGCCAGCACTTTTTGAGAAGAGTTTGGTTCTACTATGAGGTAAATTGCATGAACATAGTGATGAATACAAAAAAAAAAAAAAAAAAGTTTTCTAGACATAAACTTGACTTTATCCTCTTCAAAAGCAACTGGAAGAAACAGGAAAGCCCTGTGTGCTGGTCTCACGCCGGTCACACCACTCTGGCATGTGTTGTTCCTTAGAGTGACAGGTTCTGGGGCGCCACGTGAGAACTTGTCACCATTTTAAGCCAGTGTTTGGCTCTAGCTCTTATTTTTCTAATACACTAGCCCATTTTGCCTGCTATTGATCATTCACATGTTTTGCATTTTGTTTCAACCATCTCCAAATGCATTTGGCACTAATATGCCAAAATTAAAGAAAGCAAAGCTTCTGAGCTCGACAGAAGCCTCACTGCGGTGGTGTCCAGGTAAGGGCGGCACAGAGAAGCATGAGCACACAGCTAAACACGCAGACAAGACGGCCTCTCAAGAATCCCACTCACTGATTATGCTCACGTTTGTTTTCAGGCTACATTACAAATCTTTTGCTATATATGCATCTGATAAAAGTGCATTTTGTAAAAGACAATTATCAATCTACAATATGCCTTCCATACAAAAGGAGAAATCAAGTGACCCCCTCCCACAAGGGAAAGCACCAGCGCATGTAAACACAGTGTCGGCCTGAGCTAGCCAGCCTCCGTACGGAGCACGTTCTAGTACAGGACGTGTCCACCGGACACCTTCCCCTCCAGGGCACGCCTGACGCTGAACCTCACTGAGTTGCTGAGGACTAGAGTGTCACTTGCAAACAACAGAAAAACAGTTCTTCAGAAGGTAACAAACCAACGCCCTCGAGGTTCCTAGCGACACAGCTGAGTGGTGGAGGCGAGGGCTCTCTACAGCACTGCCCAGATGGAGACGACTAGCTAAGAGCACGAATACAACTTTCTGAGCTTGAACTAGGTAATCAAGTATATCTGGTGGCAAAAGAATTTCTCTCGGTCTTCTAGGAGGATTTTATGATTTCGTCTTCTCCAAATGTGATGTTTGCTAAAATGTGTGGTAGAGTGTATCTCTTTAAAACATGGAAAGTCCTTAAAACATAGTAGCAGGTCATTATATTACTCATCCTCATTTTAGCAGTTTTAAAATATCCCAAAGGGGGATAAACAATTAATCCATCCATGGAATTTCCTTTGCTTATTTTTATATTCTGATTTGCACATGTTGAATAATGCACACCCATGGAAGTCTGAACTCCTATGGTGACCTTGACAAGTCCAAGTCAATTCCTAAAACAGGCAATGGTAAAAATACTGAATGACGTTGTACCACATGTAACCTGACAAAAATGCAAAAGACTGTATGAGAAAGATCCACATATTGCTGAGGGTCATCTCCCTGGAAACGGCTTCGTTGCGGCCCTCAGGAGGTGGAAAAGCCCCTGAAAGAGAAGAGAGAAATATTACTTTGTTTAACTGAGGTAATAGGTGTCTTGGAGCAAAAGTTGAATATCAATTTAACTAGAGTTTTATTTATTTGTTTCTTTAAGAATCTTCTGTGACTTCCCATTGTTCCTGAAGAAAGATCTTATCAGAAATACCAGTTTCAACCTGCGGAGCCCTGCCCTGCCCCTAAGCTTTGGCTTCATTCCCTCTGCCTGGAGCTGCTGCTCCTCCATCTCATCTCCGCGATTGGCAGGTCTCTGAAGTCTTCCAAAAATCTGACTTCCTGCCTCAGTCAGTTACTCCCATTTCCATGTTTATTTCCTTCTTGGCAATTTCTACAATCTGTAATGATCCTGATCTCTCTCTCCTTTTTTCTACAGACTGTCTGGCTCCTGCTGGACTATAAACTGCATGAGAGCAGGCACTCGGGCTGCCTTGTTTTTCACAATATCCTTAGAGATTCCCACAGTGGCCAGGATACAAGATGTGTGAAACCGATATTAAATACTTTCCAAAATAGCATAACTTATACTAATTCTTCTATTTACAATTTAAATGTCTTTACAACGAAAAGTGGTTGTAAATCACTGATCATTTCAAAAGGCAAGATGGTTTATGAAATATATCTTAATAAAAAGGAGAAACACAAAGTAAACAGATTTGTGGAAAGGAGAACTCCACCCCTGCAGGCACTATTAGGGAAGGTCAGCTTGAAAACACTCCTCAGCATTTCAAACAGGCTTTGTCCCTGCTGATAATCTCTATCCTAAGCTGATTCATGAGGGGATTTGCTTCTCACAAGCAATTTACAGAGAACACTTTCAAGTTTCAGGGTCCATTCTGCAAATAGCTTTCTTAAAAAGAAGCTTCCATTATTGCTGCTACAATTAGGCCAAATATCGGTAAAGCAAGAGACTGAGTCTGAAAGAGAGATCTTGTTAGTCTCTGAATCGCCTCATGCCTTCTTACATATCCAACCTGTCTTGTCTTTAAGGAAAACTCGAGAGTAAGATCAAGGGCTGAACACACGGAGAGGGACACCTTGTTCAATCAGTCTTACTAGGAAGTCCAAAGACATACACAGCGTCTGGCTCTTGTCATATCAATATGTGCTACTCCATGGCCCCAGAGTCAGAAAGTTAAGATCAAGAAGGAATCTCGCTGAGGGCAAAGTGAAACAATCCTAAATTCAAAAACAAAAGCACTACAGGCAATTAACAGTATCTGCCTTTGCTCAGCATCAGGGCTTTGACAGGCTGATTTAACAGGAACTTTATGTTGTACCAAAAAATATCTAATGGAAAGAAAGCAGCACCTGCTGTTAATCTAAAATCCCATGGCTAACCTCAGACCTGGGACAACTTTCCCCTCACCTTGTCCCCTTACGGGAACCTCTATAAAACAGACCTACGGATAACTGCTCTTTGTGAAAGCACTCTGGTAGTCAGTGCCTCGAGTTCTACAGATGCTAACTTCCTTCCTTTCTTCCTCCCTCTTTCCTCCACCCCTGCTCTGTCTTTTTTACTGCCCAGTAGTTTTCATAGAATGTAGAGAATATTAAGTACAGAAAAGGGGCCATAGGGTAAATAGACTTTTTTCTCTGAAGGAAAAAAGTATAAGGTTGTATTCGTGAAAATTAAAAAGTGAACTACATGCAAAGAAAAGAATACGCATATTAAAAGGAAGTTAGAAATGATCTCAAATGACTGCTGGATGATGGTATTATTTAGACCATCAAATACAATGCCAAAATGAATGTTATTTTTCATTTTTTGAATGCTGTTTCATAAAACAGCCCATATAATTGTATATGCATGATCGTAGTCTTCCACAGACTGTGTACTCCCTTGAGTTAGATCCATTTGTACAACGTTTTACTCATCATTTGATCTTTGCACACTGGGTGATGAAGAGCGAGCCTAAATAAATTTAATATAAATTTGTCTTTATGAAAATTCTAAGCTGGACTCTTAAATATAGAAATAACTCTCTGGGGTATCTGAAGAATGAAAAAATGGTTATCTCCCCTCAAGCACACTTCGGAAACAATCAGTAACCTTGGGAAAGTATGTAAGAGGATACTGTGTACCTGTTTCATAAAAATGTGACAAGAGGTCCTCTTTTTCAATAAAACGTTGATAAAGCCAGTCAGAAAGGTCATCAGTCTCCAGGGGTACATCTTTAATTGGAAAGATCCTATTAAGAGAAGAAAAAAATGGCAAAAACTACTTTAATTCATAAGATGAAATCATTCAGAACCACAATTTAGCTTGGGTGATCGAAAAGCTAAAAAAAGTTATGGAATCTTCTTTTGCTTTTGTTTCTTCATCTTTAGCTTTTTAAAAAATTGTTGTTGATTATATAACCACATTCATTTATTCATTTATTCAAACATTTATTAGCCTGTTGTACATTAGGTCCAGTGTTAGATGCTGAAAACATACTGAGATTATCCTATACGTAGAAATAAGTATTGAGAAATAACTGTCTTCCCACAGTGTTTACGACAGATGAAGTTTTAAAAGGCAGCTACTTTTGGACATAATACAGTAGTCAAAAGCTAGGCCAAATAATGCATCTGAACAATGTTCTTTTGCTGGAAAAGTCTGTGAAATAGACAGAATCCCCCCAAATCAGTGCCCTTTGGCTAACGATAGCAGAGATATTGGTTTCATGAGCAAAGCAAACTCTTAGTGATTGGGAGTGGTTGTTGGAACATGATTCTGAAGATTCTGCAACCCTGTCCCGACTCAATAGTAAGTAGGCTGGGATGATTAGTGATAAACACCCACTGGAGGTGAGAACAGAAAAGGCCAGCATCAGTACTAGATATCTGTTGACCTCGAAAATGTTTTTTTTTATTTGTTTTCCAATTCTGCGGGTTAAAATTTTTTTCCTTTCCCAAAGGTATAAAGGAAGTACACAGTTTGAAGGTCTACAAAAGGTTTGTTTGTATGAAAAAGAGCAGTCCCTGTCCCTGTGCCCTTTGTATCTCCCCGGAGAATCGACTTTTAGCTCAGTTAGCTAATTATCTTGATATTTATCACCATGTTTCTTTGTTAGTTTTAGGGCTTATCTACTCACTTCTCACTATGGAAGATGAAGATTAAGCTCCTTCCTCTTCCTATTCCCACTACTCATGCACATCCTTCCCATCTTCCCAACGCAGCATATGGTAATTTTAATTAACACGATATTAGTCATTTACATTATAATCATGTAAATATATTGAAAACTAAGACATGTAGTATAAATCACGGCAACTTTGTCTTTCCTGCCAATTTTTGTTCTTCCTGGATTGACCATTGTTTTCTATGTACACATAACTGATTCCACCACGAGCTCTTGGCCAAGTGTCAAACAATTCTCTAGATGAAGTTTGTAAACTTTTTCTTAAAGGGCCAGATAGAAAATATTTAGACTTTGCAGGCTATGTGGTCTGTGGAGCAACTATTCAACTCCGCCTTGTGATACAAAAGCAGCCCCACACAATATATAAACAAAAGGGTATAGTTGTGTTTAAGTAAAATTTTATTTAAAAAGCTGGCAGCGGGCCAGATTGACCTGTGGTTTAGATCTTCTCCCAAGGCATTCGCAGGAATCAGACATTCTTTCAAGTTCATCTTCCTGAAGAAATTTTACCCAGATTCTGGACTTGCTGCCCGTCGTTTTCATCTTGCGAAGGCCCTTCGCCTTCATCCTGGTGACTGTCTGCACTCCTAAATGGTTCAATTGGCTTACATCTCATGTCTTCTTCTTTCCATATTTACTCCCCTTTTTGATGGAGCACATCCTCCAGCACTTCTTTGAGAAAGGGTACTTGAAATCTTGCATTTCTGCCAGTGCTTTCTTTCTGTTCTCACACCTGGTCGATAATTTAACTAGATACAGGATTCGGGGTTGGAATTCATTTTCCTCCATCTCTGTCTTTTTGTCCTCCTTTCTGAGAGATTTCTTATTGAATTTCTAAACTTTTTACTGAGCTTTTATTTCTTTTAACATAGTTTAATTTCTAAGAGCTCTCTGAATACTCCTTTTAATAGAGTGCTATAATTGTTTTATTGCAATATCTTATCTTTATGAGAATCATATCTATATGAAAATTATAGTGGAAAATTTAAAACATGCCCAAAAGTAGAGAAAAGCATTAAGTGAACCCCCATGTACTAATATTAGGATTTTTGGAAGCTGTATTTTGCCTGTATGGTCTCCGTTCTTCCGAGTTAGCTTCCTATATTTGTTTCAGTCTCCACCCTCCACAGCAGAGGCCTATCAGACGACCAGTTATCTGGTAATTCTTTGTTGCTCACTCACATTCACAGATGTGGGACTAGATAGTTGACTGAAAGCTCTCAGCATGCAAGTGGAGTTTGTGAGCTTCGCTGAGGATTACCTGGCTGGCTCATTTAAGTTGTTCTTTCTACCTGAACTCACCATTTCCCCAGAGAAAGATCTTCTAATGTTCTGCTTAGAGAGTAAAGGCCTGATTGCTAGCTTCCTGGTAACAGAGTGAGAGGCCAGGGCAGGGAGTCTCAGCACGCAGGGCACTCACATCACTTAACCACGTAACTTTCACTATGGGACCCCTGCCTCGACTGTGCCAGGCATTCCTGAGTCCACAGAGCCTTGTTTCCCTCTCCAGAGTAAGCCTCCAGGATAATCCCTGAGCCGTGGGCCGTAGGGTAGGAGTCCTGCAGATCGGAGTTCTCCTTAAACAGGTTTCAACCTGTCTTGCCAAGTTTAGCAACCCATTCGACCTCGTTCCTACAGGTACCAATGCTACTGGTTTTTTAGCCTTTTGGAAGTTCTATGGTGTAAATGAGATTGGCTCTGGGCTTTTCCCACAGCAGGCTTAGGGTTCTGTTACATTATTTGCTGCTCTCTGTTTTCAACTTCCCAAGTTTTGTTGTTTTGGGGCTGTGTTTTAACAGAAATCCTACTCTAGCATCTGCCCAGAATAGTTCGGACATTCTCTTGCCTTAGGAGACAGACAGGAGGGCAAACCAAATGCTCCCTCAAAAGCAATCTACTTCTATTACTGATTGTTTGGTCACCGCGGGATTAAAATATTAAAACAACTAATCCCCTAATATGGCAAAGTATCAAATGCACTGAATACCAGTCCTCTTAGAATCAAATAAAAGGAATTCTTCTGGGATGTAAATAAATAAACAACATAAATAAATCTTTTCAATACCAACAGCTATCCAAATGAAAAACTAGCTAGCTCCTAATTTTCAAGAAATAAAAATTCTCATTATCTGTAATCCAGAATGTGCTCTTAAATCCAGAGTATTCTACCAAACTCCATAGAATCAACTTTCAGAGCACCAGATAAATTGCACTTTCACAAAAAAATATATATATATAAAAAATGCTTAGCAGTTGACACCTCTATAAATTTGAGTTAAAACATTTGAATTTTCATGCCACCCTGTGAGCTAACAAACAACATGGCTAAACCCTCAATTCAATTCTGCTAACTACATGTAAGGAGATAATAATAAGCACAGAAGGTTTTGAGATAAACAGTTCCTGCTTTCAAAAACCTAATAATCTAACAGATGAATACCAAAAGTAAACAAATAATCCAAAACCAGAATATTGTAAATGTAGTATAAGGAGTTTAAATAATTTCTGCGTAAGTTTTAATGAAGGGGGGTATGTGTCTACTCATGGCACAGGATACACGAAAAAGGCATCACTTACATTGGCCTAAAAGAGTTAAGTAGAATTCAAAATTTAAAAAAAGTCTACAGCCACGTCACCCTGAACAAGCCTGATCCCATCTGATCTTAGAGCTAAGCAGGGTCGGGCCTGGTTAGTACTCGGATGGGAGACCACCTAGGAAGACCAGGTGCTGTATACCTAAAAAATAAGGGATTGTAAACTGACAAGGTCCCTGCAATCTGTGAGGTCAACCAAGGGTTGCCTCACCTAAAAAAATTTATTTTATTTTTTTAAATTAAGCAATAATATGCATACAGTTTGAAAAATAAGAGCTCTACTTTTTCTCTCCTCAAATCCCGGTTACCTCGAGAACTTCCTTCTGCTATTCACTTCCATATCGCTTATAAACATGCTAATACCACTATTCTGAATCATCCAGTTTAAAATGTATTCACCGACTTCCTCCTCAGGAAGACAAGCATGTGGCTCTTTGACACCTTGTCCTCTCTCCCTTTGGCCCTCCTCCTCCTCCTCCCTACGAGGTTAATAACTCCTCCTCAATGACAACCCTGTCTTAATTATGCTTACTACTCTATATTCGATTTGTTTTCTTATATGTCTGTTTCCTCTATCAGACTGTGCTGTACTCATCTTTGGATGCCCAAAGTGTAAATCAGTGCCTGCTTCTTTGTGGGAACTCAAGTTTGCCAAACTGAATTAAATTGAAAGTAATTTGACAGCGTAAAACTTTATGAGGTGCCATCTGTAGACAGCCATCAGTATCAGGGGCATAGTTAACTGACTTCACCAGGGTTAGTGTGACAAGAACATCTCAGAAATGCTGAAACTACTTGCCACCGAAAATAGATTTATGGCCAAGAACAGATACTGTCAAATTTAGCGTATCAGAATTTCTACCAGCATTCAATTCCCAGAATGGCTTTGAGCCACTGTCCTGAGTTAAGCTGATCAAGCCTCATCCTCACCATACTAAAATATATTATTCGTAGCTTCCGCCTGGATCCACTAGAGAAGTTTTAAAAAATTCCCAGTCAACTGAAAATAGATTTGGGCAACTCAGATATGAACTTAGTGGCTTTAATACAGGTATAAACCAAGGCTCCAAGGTAGCAAATCTAGGGTCATGTAAGAGAGAATTCTGAGTGGCTTTCAAATTTATGTGGAAAGAGACAACAAATACTCAGCACCCAGGTCACTGCTTCCCTTCGCAGTCAGGAATAACTGAGCCTGGTACCCTTTCCCCTTGAGCCCTGCTCCTTGTAATAGCCGGAGCTATAGCAAACCAGTTTGCCACTTGGTGGTATAAACAATGAGATGGCACCGATTAGATCTCAATTTTTTTTTTTATTATATTTTTATTGGTGTTATATCATTTGAGACACAGTAAGAATCTTAAATGCTTGTTGAATTAACTGACGTGAACTATCTGGTAAGGAAACATGACCCTGGTATATTTGCTTAACACACTGTTTTCCATGACTCTAATGATTTTCTTTAATTAAGACTTTATTTTTTTAGAGCAGTTTTAGGTTCACGGCACAGTAAGGGGAATGCACAAAGACTTTCCCATAACTCTCTAATGACTTAAAACTTTTTATTTTGAAGTAATTTCAGAGAAAAATCATAAAAACAGTACAAATAGTTCACATATATGCTTCACCTAGATTCCCCAAATATATTTCTCATATTTACTTTACCTTATTCTCTCTCATATATACATACTTTTCTGATTATATACGTATAATTTTTTTTCAAATTTTGAGAGTAAGTTACAGATATTGTGTCCCCTAAATACTTGTCTATATTTTTTAAATGCAAGGACAGTCTCTTATATCAGGGGTCCGCATCTCTGGGGCGGCACAGGAGGTGAGCAGTGAGCCAGTGAGCAAAGCTTCACCTGTATTCGCAGCCACTCCCCTGCGCTAGCATCGCCGCCTCAGCTGCATCTCAGATCATCAGGCATTAGAGTCTCATAGGAGCACCGCTCCCTGGTACCAAAAAGTTGGAGACCGCTGTCTTGTATAACCATAGTACAACAAGCAAAATTAGGAAATTAACACTGATATAATACTATTATCTGATTTAATCTACCTATTTTGTTCAAATTTTGTCAACTGTCCCACTGTTTATGTGAGAGAGAGGAGAGGAGAGGAGAGGAGAGGAGAGGAGAGGAGAGGAGAGGAGAAGAGAAGAGAAAAGAGGAGAAAAGAGGAAAAAAGGAAGGTACCATGTTTTAGGAAGAGGCAATAACAGTAAAATAAACAAGATAGGCTGAAGTAGAGAATAAAGGGAATAATTAATAAGCAAATATGCTCCACATAAGAGGTAATGAGGCCTTAGCTAGGCTATGGCATTCAGATCAAAAAAGGGAATAAACATAATATTGCAAAGGTGACTCTCATAGGAACTGACAGCTAAATTTGAGAGATCAGCTAAAATTAAAATGTGGAAGAATCAAAGGAACTCCAAAATTTTCATTCTGGGTGAGGGCAAATAATGTTAACATAAATCACAACTGAGAAGCCAGGAGAAACTAGTTTGTATAGTGGAAAATGCGTTCGGTTTAGAAATAATAGGTTTGTAGAAGCAACAGGGTATCCAGGTGGAGGAAGGGAAGGTAAATGAGGGGTTGGAACTTGGGAGAAAGAGTGAGAGCGAGAGGTCCATTTACAGAGGAGCCATTTCTATATGCTCCTCTACACTAAACTCAACCTCAAAGAAAGGGAGGCTGAGTTCTAGGTCAAGTTTCTCACTTGACCTAAAAGTGAAAAAAGGCAACTAAAAACAAGATCCTGGAGAAGGTCTATATTTATATAATCTGTCAACCTCTCAGAGATTGTGTGTGTTTGTGCGTGTGCGGGTCCGTGTGTGTGTGTGTGTATCCCTACACATACATATATGGATATATGTATATATGACCTGACATGGAATGAAAGGTTAGACAAAAAAATCTAACTAGCCCTTCCATTTCGCAGATTCAATTCAATGCTTAATGGTGAGCACCAGTGAGAGTCATGTTTAACCATTATTCAATTAAAATTCAAACTCTAAGAATTTTTTTAATTGGGAGACATAATATTTCCAACAAAGCTAAATTAAATTAGAAAACAAAAAGCATCTTTAAAATACCAATGGAAGTCACTGTGTTTGAGCCTGAAGAGACCTAAAAGTGAAAAAAGACATGGCGAACCCCAGAGGGCCAAGGAGGTAGGGAGAGAGCTCTTCATTTCTAAGTTCTCCAAATCGTAATAGGTCCAGATTCGTATATTGAAAATAACTTAGTAAATTAGATTTATGTTGTGGTCTTGGTTCCTTACTATATTAATAGTAAAAAATTTCTTTCATGTTTAACTTTTGATAAATATTAGAGACGAAGTTAAGCATATCTTCTAACTAGATGGAGATTGTATCTTATTTGAAATGATGATTCACCTTTTTCAAATCTTGGATTTCGTTACAGAAATACAGAATTCAATCCACAATATAGTTGACCTCCATTAACACCACTTATTTAATGCTTCCAGCATCCTGAATGGTGTCAAACTACAATCTCCTATTTTCTTAAAGGAAAGGGGGTGGGGGGTGGGGAGAGAAACACTGGTGTGGAAAAGAAAAAAGAGCTTGTGGGTGGTGAACATTGATAAACACAGCCATAGAGCTTCAGTTTGTTGCTTTTATTGTCCAATTAAACAGAATTTGGTGGTGTTGTCTATGTTATCTACATTTACTACATGAAATAACCATAAATCTGTAAAAATAAATAAATGATAAATAAATAAGTAAATAAATAAATAAATAAATAAATAAATAAATGAAAACAGCCAAGCAGAACTAAAAACTTGAAGATAAAATTTAATGCGTAACTTTCTATTTTCCAACTGGAAGCTCTAATGACTCTAGTGACTGAAATGTCCAGCCTTTTCCAGAAATAAGCCAGTACACAGAGGCAAACCAATGGAAAACAAGAGATGATAAGAAAAGTAGACAGAAATAAGAAGTGCATTATTAGACAGCAGAAGCTTGGGGGAATGAGCAATTTTTATAAGTAATCATAGGGAAAAGCCCTAGCATAAGAAAAACTGCAGATAGGACACTGTTTCCTTCTGCTAGGGATAATTTAAAAAGCCACTTTTAGTTCAAGAAGCAACCTTATGACCTCACTTCCAAATGAGTAATTTTGGGGCTGGGGCTGGGGGTCGTAAACCTCTAAACACGAATATTAAGTGTGTACTATAAGTGTGTGTCACTCGGGTATGAATCACTTTAGTTACAGTTACTAGGAAAAGGTGACCTGAAACTTGGTCCCCATTATGTTGAATAACTGCTTTTCACTGTATTAATTGTTTTCTACTTTATTCTAATTTTATACTAAAAATATATATATAGTATAGGAATTTAAGCCTCTTAAAGCTCACTTTTAAATTATGGATAAAACAAGATGGACCTAGAGGGTATTATGCTAAGTGAAATAAGTCAGAGAAAAACACCATACGTATAATTTAACCTATGTGTGTAACCTAAAATAAAACAAATGAATAAAAAGATAAATCAGAAACAGACTCAGTGATATCAAGAACAAACTGGAGGAAAGAGGAGATGGATGAAAAAGGCAAAGAGGAATAAGAGGTACGAACTTCCAGTTATAAAATAAATAAATCATGGGTATGTAAAGTACAGCATAGGGAAAATAGTCAATAATGTCGTAACTTTGTATGGTGACAGATGGTTACTAGACCTATTGTAGTAATCACATCATAAGGTATGCTAAAGTTAAATCACTATTGTATACCTGAAACAAATATACTATTTTATGTCAACTATACATTAATAGAAAATAAATTTTAAAAATTATGGATAAAACACTAGAATATGAAAATCTCTGAGACTACTTATATAATTTGAATATTTCAACATCCTTGATTTAAAGGGGCGAAGTCTATTTAGGGTCTATTAAATGATATACATTTTAAATGTAAACCTATTAAACTTTTGTTGTCTGAGGTGCTGCATACAAAATATCTAATAAAATTATAATGAATGCTTTTTTATACTGATTTTAAGATGCCTCCTGATTTCAGAGATGTTAATATGTAAAAATATATGTCTTAATTGATGAAATATAGTATATTATTCCTCACTTGTGTGTTTTTCAGAACTTAATTCTAGTGTCTAAGAAATGATACTATTTTCTCTCTATGGGATGGGCGACGAATATCACCTTTATACCTACCAACTATAAGAAATATAATTAGAAAATCCTCCTGAGTCCACTGGCATCACTGCAGATTTCTAAGAGAAGACTTTCGGAGGAGGAAACAGCCAAAATAAAGACCCTGAGGTAAGAACATACATGGCATGTTCAAAGACAGCAAGGCGGCCAGTAGAGCCAGGACTGCCTAAGGGGAAGTAGTAGGAGATGAGGTCACAGAGAAAGAGCAGGTCAAACAGGTCCTTAGACACCATCATAAGGCTCCTGGCTTTTTAGATGGGTAAAGCCACTATGGGTTTCTATACGTAAGATTGATATGATCTGACTTAGATTTTTAGAAGACCACTCTGGATACTATGTTGGAAATAAACACTAAGAGGGACAAAGGTAAAAATGAGGTGCCAGTTAGGAAGTTATGTAGTGATCTAGGAGCTGGATAGGGGTGACGGTGGCCAGGACGAAGCAAAAGGCAGTGGTCAGAACCAGGACATATATTTGAATACAGAGCCAAAGAACTTCCTGACCAAGTAGATGTGAGACGTGAGAGAAAGAGAGGCACCAAGGATGACTCCAAGGATTCTGATCTGAGTACCTGGAAGGATGGGAGTTGCTATTGGTAACTATGGAGAAGGCTATGAGGAGTGTACGTTTTTAGGAAAATCCACAGTTTAGTTTTAGAGATGACTATTACACATCCTAGTGAAGATGTTAAGCAGTCGGACACAAAATTTTGTTTAGTACATTCCTTTGAAGGTTGTACATTTTATTTAGCCATTCCTCTATTGATATTTAAGTTGCCTCTAATTTTTTACTCTTACAAAAAATGCTGCATTAATATCCCTGTCTTTCTATAGGATATGTAATCCCAAACAGAACTGTTATGTCATAGGGGACTTAAGATAGTGCCAAATTGTTCTTCAAATTGGGTACACCGATCTGTATCATTTTCTCTACAACCTCACCAATACTTGATATTTATGAACAAAAAATGGTATTGTCCTATTTTGCATTCACTCATCTTTTCATATATTTTGATTTCTATGATAAGAAGTCTTTTTACAGCCTTTGTCTACTTTCTGTTTCTTTTTTTTAGGCGAGGCAACCATTGGTTGACCTCACAGATTGCAAGAACTTGTCAGCTTACAATCCCTTATTTTTTAATTTTTTAATTTTATATTTTATATTTTTTATGTCTACAGCACCTGGTCTTCCTGGGTGGTCTCCCATCCAAGTACTAACCATGCCCGACCCTGCTTAGCTTCCAAGATCAGACAGGATTGGGCTTGTTCAGGGTAGCATGGCCATAGACTCTATTGGGTTTTAAAAATTATTATTGATCTGTAGAAACTCTTTATACATATACTCAGTATTAATTCTTGTTATGTGTATTTAAAACATTTTAACTTTGTTTATGATATCTCCAGTTTTTAATTTTGATGCAGTCAAATTTGTATTTTTCCTTCATAATTTATGACTTATGACTTTTGTCTTATAAGGAAAGCCTACCCTACTGGAGTTTCTGGTATTTTCTTCCAATATTTTAGAGTCTCATTATTGATGCTGAGATAAAAATCCATATGGAACTTATTTTGGGATATGACAGGGGGTAAAATTTCAATTTTATTTTACCTCATATGTAAAATCAGTGGTCCCGAACCGTTTCATTTACTGAATTGGTCATCCTTTCCCTACTGATATATGATGCCTACTCAATCATATAATTCCCAAGAAAATCTGAATTTTCTAATCTTTCTATGGATCAGGCCCTACTCATACTATACTGTTTAATTACACTAAGACTTGACATCTGGTAGGAAGGATTCCTATTTCATTCATCTTCAAAACTATCTTACCTATTAATTTATTATTACTCTCTCAAATGAATTTTAGAACCACTTTTTCAAGTTTCCAGGAAAACCATCCTGGATTCTGACTCTAAATCCTTTTGGAGATAATGTAATTGGAATTATGTTAAGTTTATAGATTGATATGGGAGAATTTACATCTTTATAATTTTGAGTCTTCTCCTCTATGAACACAGTATCTCTTTCCACTTATTCAAGGTCTTTTATGTTTTTCAATGCAGTTTTACACTTTTGTTCATAAAAGTCATACACTTTTTTTTGTTAAGTTTTACTGGTAGGTATTTTACAGTAATCTAGCTTCTGAGAATAGTATTTTTTCTAAATTACATTTTCTATTTATTGCTAGGATAAAGGGATACCATTGATTTTTCTGTAATGGTTTTATGTCAAGATTGCTGAACTCCATAAACAGATGGCAAACCCAGTTTATTGGGGTTTCTATGTAGACTATTGTGATGGTTAAATTTATGTTTTTTTTCAACTTGACTGGGGTAAGGGCTTCCCAGATAGTTAGTATTATGTTATTTCTGGGTGTGTCTTTGAAGGTGCCTCTGGAGGATTAGCATTCAAATCAGCAGACTGGGTAAAGAAGATCACCTTCATCAACGCAGGTGGCCATCATCCAATCAATTGAGGGCCTGAACAGAATAAAAAGGTGGAAGAAGGGCGAGCCCACTCTCTCGGCTAAAGCTAAGACATCCATTTTCTCCTGCCCCAGGACAATGGCGCTCCTGGCTCTTGGGCTTTCAGATTCAGATAGAGACTTAAATCATCACCCCTCTCCCCTTCCCCACCATTTTCAGACTTTGGGATTCAGATTAAATTATACTACTGGGTTTCTTGGTTATTCAGCAGATCACGAGACTTCTCCATTTTTCCTTATTTTTCTAATAACATTAAAGAAATTTAATCCTAACCCCTCATATCTAAAACGCCCCATTTTATGTGCTCGACAGCCACGTGTGACTAGTGGCTGCTATAACTGGACAGTACATGTTTAGACAGCATGAACTTTAGCATTCATACATTCAGCATTGTTCTAGGAACATAACTGTGAACAAGACACATGAGGTGAGGTATCTGCTCTAATGGAGGTTCCATTCTAGACAGGAAAGACGGACATCAGTGAGTAAATCACTAAGGTTTCCAACAGTGATTGAATTTTTAGATAAAAATGCTACCTTCATCCTAATCTTATGTTTTATAGCAGTGTATTTTAATATCAGGTTGTAGGATGATCATATTTATTTCATAAATATGACTCCTGAGGCTTAAATAGTGATCTACCATTTCAAACCGATCAGATTTACAAAAATCGAAGGTGACGACTTTGACATAGATGTAGGAAGAGGTGACCTCTTATATACTACTAATGAGACTGTAATCTGATGCAACCACTTTGAGAACTAGTTGACCATATCCAGTGAGGTGAAAACGCGCACACCCTATGATCTACCAGTTCACTGCAGGGCACACACATACTCTACTTTCTCATACGCTTAGCGAAACAGGTCTAAGAATGTTCATTCCAATACTGTTTATTATAGGAACAAAAAGACTGAGAAAACAATAAGAGAATGATTAGATAATATGTGACAATCACATAATAGGAAAAGAATGTTTAAATAGTGTTAATTGTTCAAACGAATAAAAGGACACCATAAATGTAAAAATAAAAAATCTAGAAAATAGAGTGGAAAAATACATATTGCAAAATGATACGCTATATATGGTTATACACATTTTTTAAAACACAAAACAATATTATGTATCATAAATGTATCTGTGTAATAAAAGTATAAGGACAGAAAAATTAAACACCAAATTAATGACGGCGACGGCTTCGAGGGTGGGAGGGAAGTGGAATGCACCTGGGCAGGGGAATAATGGGAATTTCGCTAGGAATGCTTTCTTTCTTTTATTAAAAAAAGTTCTGAGGCAAATATGTCAAGATGTTAACATCTGTCTATTCTTACTAGTGAGCAGATTTTCTTTAAAAATATTAAATATTCCTTTTCTGAATTAATTTTCCCATCAAAATGGAAAATTAGTACTTCCCTAAAGTCTCTAATTGAATGCCTTCTCCAAGGCAGTCAAAGGTCCAGTCAAATCAGACGTGAAAGCAGTACCTCTGCTTTGGGTAATTATGGTTAGATCTTTTTTCAAGAGTTTTGAAATGAAAATATAAGTTCCTTCTGCATATGACGATCAGCTTCTCTAACTCATTGTCCTAATTTGGAGCAAAGCAGACATTTATATTAAGCACAGGGTTTACTTTTGCTTTTATGCCTATAAACATTGTACCTCTGTGATTAAAATCTAATCATGTTTGATTTTCCTATTAACTCCTTAACAGCGCACACGGTGCCCATTACTTATTTATAGGAATAAGCTGCCTTCCAGGGTGACAAGAATTTAAAGGGAACAGGGCGAGGAAAAAGCTGTTTCCATTCAAATGTTTTCAGAGTTAAACCTTTAGTTTCTCTTTTAAAACAACTTTACTTTTGAAAATGAGCAATAATGTAGTTGTATGCAAACTAATCAAAAATATTTCCCTAGTTAAACAATATATAAAACTGAAAAGTAAGAAATAAGAAAAGACATCTTTTCTCTTAAAGTAATAAGTGGTTTACATCCACTCTATGTGGTGTTAATGTACTAATATTGGACTTAGCAAAAATCCATGTATGCTTTATCTTAGTAACAGTACTTTATATTTGTAAAGTTCTACAATACTTTATCAGTGTAATGTTTGGTGCTCAAACAATACATTCGCTGAAGCCTGGCAATCAAGGTCCTAGGATGGGCTGCCTGAGGAACTCTGTATACATGTGGCCTGGGGACTTAATCATGGTAACCACAGATTTTCTAAGGAATAAGCTCCAAACACTTGACTAAAACTTTGACTTGTTTTGAAAGATAAACACTACTTATTTATAAAATAAGATCTAGTAATAACTATGTCACAAAATTTTACTTTTCTCACATGTGGTATTTTAGGAAAGTATTTCACAGCATATAATAACATGGGTTCATCTCTTCCAGAAATCTTAAAAATCAACATAAGCCTAAAAAAGTAAGAAGTTAATTGACAATGTAGAAACGGCTCTTAGAAAAAACAAAAACGAACATTTAAAATAAACTATTGCATTCTTATGTTTTCCTAAGAGTGCAGAAATTTAAAATCCAGAACATTCTGGTAATCCAGATAATACTTTCTCTGTTTAAATAAAGAACAAATGTTGAAAGTACTTAATGTCACTGATACAGTGTGACTGGAGTCACTCTGTAGGGAAAACCCCTATCTTTCTCAGAGACCGCCATACATCTGTCACAGTATGTCCCAGCGAAGTACAGAAGAGGGAGCAGACTTTACTTGTAGCCTTGACAATAATTTCCAAGAACAGAATAGAAACATATTAAGGAAATAAAAAATGGCCCAACCACTGATTAATGTTAAATAAATTATGCCAGCGTTATTGTTTCCCGAGCGAATGGTAATGGCTAGGAAGTCGCAGAGTGGTAGAGTGCCCCTGTCCCCGAGGGGCACATTCTGTGGCTCTCAGCAGGCACCAAGATGTGTCACACAAAAAAGGACAGTTATTGACCTCCAGGAAAGTTATCTAAAATATGATCGATAGAAACTTATTACAAACTTAATATTTATGAATTGTTAAACTTCTCCTTAACCTGTTTGTATTTCAATTTGGAGTTTCTCTTAGGATTAGGTTTCATTAAATTACTACCACCTCCAAATTTGCTCTGAATTGATCTAAAATAGCTGCCTTTTAATTGGTACTAGTATTCCGGGATTCGTATTAACTCTTTTCATGTCCTTCTAACTGTATTATTTTTTTTTTAAATAGAGAAATTATGTGTCACACCCAAAGTGGGATCTGATAAATGCTGAGCAGAATGGGATAATTCCCTTCTGACTTTCACATATATGCTACTCTAGATTATACTGAAAAAACCAGCGAGAACATTAGCTTACCCCACTGCGCATAATCACTAAGTCATCACTCAAACTAATTTTTTTAAGAATGAGGGCTGCTTCATTATTTTTTTAAGTCAGCTGGGGTTAAAAAGAAAACAAATACTTTCTACACATGGAAAGCAAAATTAGCTGGCACCACAGGGGTTAATTGCAATGTTCTGGATAAATTATAGTCAATTGCAGGAAAAAAATACATTCATGAATGGTTTTTAAAGTCTGCCTGTAGGTGAAGATAGGTAAGGCAACATTAAGCAAAATTACTATTTTTCAGTGAACTTTATAGTTTCTAGATCACCTTTTCCTACTCCTCTGGGCACCTGTTCCCCACTCTAGGGAGTGAAGGCTAGTCAACTTTTCTTGCCAACCTCCCCACATTAACAGAGATAGAGATCTGATGCCAGTTATTTATATTATTTATATGTGTGTATATGATTTCTCATGTTGCACTTTAAACTCTTATTTTAATTGAAAACACACCACCCTTGTTTAAAAGTTTTAAAATATAACCAAACAACTGGAGTGGCTGAACAAAAACAAATCTTTCTGAGAACAGAAAAAAAAAAAAATTAAAAAGGTAAAGAATATCATTTTGTTTAAATTTATTTTAATTTCAATGAAATTATTCCTGCCAGGAAAAAATTCCAAGATACGCAATAAACAGATTATTTTGAAATTGAGAAAGCCGGGAAGTGAAAAAAAAAAAAAAAAAAAAGCCCAAATAAAAACCAATCTTTTTTTCTGTATCCCTAGGGGTGTCCTGGTGGCCTAGAACAATATGTGAGGGGAACTAGTCAACCTGCGGTTGACACAGACTTATTCCTGGGAGCTAAGGACATGGCCCAAATCCCTTCTCACAGGCTTCCTACAAACCTCAAAACTGTCTGATACTAAGACACCTCCATTCTCTTTTGGCTCTTTCATTTGCTCTCCCTTTCTCATCTGTGCACAGATCCTTCCTTTTTCCTAACACTGGTTAGACAATAAATGATCTCTATTAAATTACTAGGAAGAAAAGTATATTTCCTCAAATGTCCCAAGATTCATAGTGTGCATGTGAACGTGTGTGTAAATAAATAATCAAGTATAATTTTTACATTGTATTAATTAATTTTTAGGGTATGATTCTAAACTATAATTTAACCTCTGCTAATCTAACACATTAAAATTTTCTTTAGTATTTCTATGTCTGATAATAAAGTTTTTATAAAGAAATATATTTCTAAGAAGCCTCTATTTTATAATAGAAGTATTTTTTGGCATTGAACTAACCATTTCTCATCTTCTATCTACTATTTAGTTCTGATCTCTAAAACAGGGGTCCTTAATTTGTTTTTTAAATACTTAATCTGTTTTGAGACTAGAGTGAAAGCTATGAATCTCCTCTATAGGAAACTGCAAGCGTACACAAATTTTTGTACAGTAATTGAGTTAAAATTTTTTTCTCATTTCCATCTATGAGACCAGGGTTAAAAATCTCTGTTTCAAGTGAATTTAAGAGCCTTGCATTTGCTCTTGTTAAAATAATTTTGCTAAAAATGACCATTCCTTCATTTTCTAAGATCCCTTATTATTCCATTCATTTTTGGAGTATCTATAAACTAAAATTTCTTCTATTTACTGGTTAAAAAAGAAAAGCAAGGTCAAATATAACAGACCACCTATACAATTTAATGTTTTCTTCCTTATTTCAGTCCTTTTTGGGTATGCTATGCTAAGGTGATCTACATATATCTAATTCAAGCACAATCAAATGTGTCCAAAACATATATCCGACAGCCGCATATTCCTGACTTGGGCATTAGAATTCAGCTTCATTTTTAGATTAAAATTTAAAACCTTAATGAAACCTATATGTTTTACACCTATGAAAATAAAACTATTCCTGGAGAAATTCTTCCAGGGCCTTACACATTGCTTTGTACATATTAAGTGCTTACTAATTTAAGTAAAATGGACAACATTTATGAAATGGAATCAGAGTAGTCATTGAGAACTACATTCTTACCTTCTATATGATCTTCATAATTTAGCGATATAAGTCACGCAGCAGAATCAACTGTAATTTTACAGTCATCCCTCACATGTCAAAAACCCAAAATGTAATATCTGATTTATAAATTTAAAATTTAAGTTTCAAATTATTCCAACTCTGTGATTATATTTTTAAAACTCTGATGATTTACTTGTATGAAACCCACTATCTGTTTACTAACAAAAAGTATGTAATTTGAGTAGTTTCCCTCTTGAATTGAGGGTTTTGTGGCAGTTGTGATCTTCTTTGGGGCTAACTGCTCACTTTATAATTCAGTTGCTATGGGCTGAGATCTTTAACAAGGAAATAAAGTAAAGACAGATGGTTTAAAAGTGATCAAATCTATCCATGCCTCATCGGCACCATACTAGGGATATAATATCTATACATATTTACATAAAACTTTTTTAAAAATCTACATTAAAAAATCTCAAAATTCTAGCCCAGAATACTCAATAAATGTTTTTGTTGTTGTTTATGAAAATGACAAGCATATTAAAATATTAAAAATTTAAAAGTGTAAGTAATGGCTAATTTAGCAGTTTAATAATCAATTAGAAAATCTTACATGACTTAATACTTTAAAAACAAATTCTGTTTCTATTAATAAAAGTCTACTTAATCCGAATGAATATATATTTATCCTTGATGTTTGTCCTTTAAGTTAATTACTTGAGTAGAATTACTTCTACTCAAGAGTCTCAGGCAATCAGGCAACCATAGTGTTCCTAGAGTGTCATTTTAAGACTTTTATCACTCAGTCAAAATACTAGTTTGAATGACATTTTCATGTTTAAAATGCAGTATATGAATGATTTTTAGTTAATTATATGGGTTAAAAATTTAAAATTGAAACATTCACACTGTCCTGAGATGGTACTTTATGTTGGCAATATGCTTAGTATTAACAGAATTCTTACCTGTAATGTACATGTGTGATTGTTGGTTTCCTGTATGCAAGGATCCAGGTCTGAATATCTATGGGTTCAGCTCTGGGATATGCTATGGTTGTATCTATTATCCACTGGAGGCCTTTTGATTTGCTGTCTGAGAACAACAACAACAAAATGACTTAAAATTGGATGAATTTTTATATTATTTACAGCAAATAACATAGTACAGATTACTTGAGGAGTATAAAGCATACTGATATCCCTTCTGCTTTAAGAAAACAGGATGAACTTTGGTGTTACTGTTCTATATGATGCACTCAAGATTAAGCATTTCCTATTATGTTATAAAACAGATAAGTCTTAAACAAATTAACAAGTAACAGCACTATTATTTATTGGACTTGCATCATTCGAGTATTCAATACAATTATGCAGCATTGAGATCTAATTTATATTTTATCACTCATAAAAACTGCCCTATGAAAAGATCAGAAGCTAAAGTATCACATCACAAAAGTGTAAAAAGATACCTCAAAACCAACAAAAACATTCAGTAAATATAACACAATACAATATGAACACCAAGGTTTGTGATACCTGGGGGGCACTAATAAATACTGAAATAAAGCAATAAAATTGAGCATTATATTGATGCACATGATCATCACTTGCTGCTCATTTAAAACCAACCAGGAAAAGTCCTCCTATTTTAGCAAGAGTTACATACAAATAAGGCAATAAACTTGTCTGTCCTCGTAGGTACGACAGGTACTGTCGTTGTGAGAGGGGATGGGGACGTGCTGTCAACTTTGTACTTTGCACGCTGTTTGTACTGCCAGCATGGAGTACAGAGTTGAGCAAGAATTGAGAGGGGAATCACAGAGAATGGTGATAGCTAGACTAACATGTAATGAATGGTCTATCCTTCGTCTGATGTATTTAAGAGATTCCTAAAAAATAAAATATTTTCAAACATAAGTCCAAAACAAATATGCATTAAGAATCGATGATATTTTACTTTTGTCTGTCAAATAATTACAAACTGGTCTCATATTCTTTAAAAGTTTTAGACACATCTTGAAAGGAAACTAATACCCATAAAAGAAATAAGTAAAAAAAATAATTTGTTTTTAAATATTGTACTGCTAAAGGAACAGAGTTTATGAAATAAAACACACTTTGACAAGACAGAAGGATGGAGAGAGATATGATAAAGCCAGTAGAGTAAAATGTTAATTATAGAATCTAGCTGGTTAGTTCATAGATATTAACTGTAAAATTCTTTCAACTTTTATGTATGTTTAAAAATTTTATAATAAAATCATGAAAAAAAAAATCACCAGAGTTCAGTTTAATATCTATTACATCATTTAATAAACAAAGAAAAAAATTAACCTTTTTAAAGTTAATCAGATACAATTTAATTTTGATATGTGTATGGATCACATAGTAAAACAGACGCAAAGGCATGCTTTGAGTTTATGTGGAATAATACACTAAATAATGAATTTGAATGGTAATGAAAATAAAATATAAAATACCAAAACATAGAGAAAAAAATGGTAAAATGCAAGTAAAACTAGTTTTCAGGTATACACTTTCTAAAATTTCTTATGATTTCCCCTAACAGCTAGAATAAAAATTTTAACTAAGGTCAGATAAATAATAAACTACTTTGCTTTGGTTATAAACAGAAATTGTCTCGTTCCCAAGGAAAAAACCATTTTCTTCACCATTGTGTAATCAGTATGACAATTGCCCCTACCTTTGAGAGATCTATGACCTCAAGGGGACTGACTAGGTAAAACGATTTAAAAACAGCAGTTTTAATCAGTGCAACAAATCCTTTTGGAAGGCCTTTCCCTTCAAGCTTTGGCTTGGCTGACATTGCCACAGTATCTCTCTTGCAGGGAAGCTATTCTGAACTTTCCTTTTCTATTAAAAGACTCTTTCAATTTGTCTTTTTAATAGACGATGAAAGATAAGAGAGCTGACTGCCAAGCAGCTGCTTACAAACACAAATGAAAGGAAAACTCTGTAATCTCACAGACATTATTCCTATGTCTGGCCCGAATTGCCGTTTAAAATTACATATTCCTGGAGCTTATCACTTCTATTTTTATTTTATCTAAAGAATATTTAAAAAATAGCAAACTGCCACTAAGGAAACAGTGAGTTTTTCTTCTTTTTTCCCCTAGTGAGTTTCTTTCAGCTTTTCTCACCAAGCTCTCATCCTGTCTTAGATAAACTTGTTCATAACAGTCTTTATGCTGTTGGTCCAAATGTCACCTATAACTCTTCACAATTCGCCAGGCTATCTCAAAGATATGTAGTTGCATCTGAGTGTGTGTGACTTTTTCCTGGCCGTAAAAGGAATACATACTCATTATTTTAAAAAATTGAGGAAAGTATTAAGAAATGAGAAAAAAAATCATCCATGATGTTACAACTCAGAGAAGCAATCACTGCTAACATTTTGGTATCTTTCCTTTCTATTGCTTTATTGTTTATATATTTGAGCTCGGATTGTTTTCATCAGAGGCATATGTTCCTCTCACTCTATTACAGGGCATATGCATTTTTTCCAAGACAACAGAGCTCTACATAAACATAATTTGTAATGGCTGCATTATATTCTGTTGGATGGATATTTGATAATTGATGATTACTTAGCCATTCTCTCTTCCAGCTATTTCCAATTTTTTGCTATTAAAAATAATGCTGTGATAAACTTCTTTGCTAGTATTTCAGATTATTTTTTTGATAGCATTATTCTTAATATTTATTAAGGCTCTTAATAAATATTGCCAAACTGCATTAAATTCATTCTCTGTATTACAAAAAAAAACTTGGTAAATTTGATAAATGACAAAATATATATTATTACTCCTTAATTTGCATATCAATTAGTTTTACAAATCAGTCACTTCTCTTCCTATATCTTTTAATCTAGTTATTCTACTTCTAAGAATCTATACCACAGAAATATTTCCACAACTGTGTAAAGATATTTATTTATAGGACTATTTTCTGCCACAGTGGGAATGGCCAGGAGTAAGGATAGGCAAGGCAAGGGAAAGACATCATTTACTTTATGAATTTCTGTATAATTGGAATAAATTTTTGTAAGCATGGATTACTTTTATAAACGAAAACATTTACAAATTATGTTTTCATCTCCCTGAGTATTATTTCTATTATAAAGATAGAAAAGAACAGCGTCATCTTCTAAACTCCAGAAAGTTCTTTAATTCTTACAAAGGAGACAATGCTAAAAAACCACCATACCTAATTCTTTAGCATCTCCTCCTGCTGGACTTCCATTTTCCTGCTGTGCTACAAGTGCACTCAAAATAATTTTCGTTGCCCCAATCCTTGGCAGAGTGACATGCTTAAGAAATGGCAAGTTATTTTTCTCGGCAAATGCCTGACTTGTTTCTCGCCTCTTCCTGAGGAAACCCCCTTCTGGGAACAGAACAATCCATTTTCGATCTCTGCTCCTGTAATTATTTTCTAGGTGCTTCTTGAGAAGAAGAAGCTGTTGGTCACGATGAGATTTTCCCTAGAAGGCAGACACACATATAATACGTATAGGTACATTTAAAATTAAAATGCCATAAAATTAAATAAAAACAACAGCTTCTAAAGTAAAACTCAATCACAGACTGGAAGAATGATTTCCCCCACTTACTGCTCATCTTTACCAGAGTGGTAAAAAGTCATTAGCACTTATATAAATAAACCCTTCTTCCTAAGGAAAAAAAAAAATTGCTCCAATTGCCCCTGAAAGTTCATTCATTCATCAATTTAGTGACTCTATGCTGAGTGCCTACTACTTGCCAAGCACTGCCCTACACACTGGAGACAGAAGTAAGAGACCCTCACGGAGCTTACTGGAATGGGGAAAATAGTAAATAAGGAGTATAAATTCAACTGGTGATAAATGTTAGGGAGCAATGTTTAAGAGGATAGAGAGGGACAAGAGTCAGAGAAAGCAGCTCCAAGGAGGTGAAATTTGAGCAAAGAGCTGATAATGTGAGCAAACAAGCCATGTGAAGACAGGAGACAAAGTACTCCAGGTTGACAAGAGCAAAAAGGACCAAGGTCCGGGGCTGGGAACAAGCGTGGCATGTTCAGAGAACTGCACCACGGCCCACAGGGCTGAAGTATGAGGAGTGAGGATGACAGCACAGCAGAGCAAACTGCAGGGGAGGCGGAGAACGGATACGGGCCTCATCCGTGGTAGGCGGTTTGGGGTAGAAAGTCGTCGGATAGCTTTAAATAAGGAGTGTCATAATCTTGCTTATGTTTTTTTAAAAAAATCTCCTGACGAAAAGGCTACAGGAGACAAATCAGAAGAATATCGTAGTCTCCAGACACAGGAGTCTGATGAGATTCAACTATGGTTTACTGATGAGGGGTGAGTATATTCAGGAAAAAAACCCTGAAAGTCAAGGATCTGATGCACAGGATCTTAGTAGTGAGGGAAACAGAAGATGACTTGGAGACTGAAAAGAGGAATCCAGAAGAATTTGTAGGAAGGCCCAAAACCCACAACTAAATATTACAAAGCTTCTTCCGGTAGGATCAATTTGCCAATAATTTTCCAGCCAACACAATTATAGAAGCTCCCCAGAATAATTTGTATGCTTTCAGACTTTAAATTATACCAAATGCAAAACAAGTAACATGTTTTCTTAGCTAGTTTACTGAATTATGATTAAGCTTTATGTATTTAAGTTGCATAGTTCTACATGTAAAGTATTTTTAATATTCTTGGAAATATCTTGTCAAAGTTGTCTAGTAGCAAAGTTCCAAAAAATTTTCTTTACCATTCATACTTTTTTCTCTTCCCTCCCTCCATTTTATAGATTTTTATTATTGTCTATTGGGGTAAAATGTTGCTCTTTAGAAATAAATTTGCAAATCTCTTTGATATTCTGAAATAAAGTCTAAGAATGTAAAACTTTACACTGCAATAAAAAGGAAAATGTTTTAGAAGGCATTATTTTCTACTTTTATCTCCTCAAAGTACACCAAAAATTTAGTGTAATTTAGCCTTCTTCTTGATAATTGAGTATCATTTAGGGTCAACTGCTAATATGATGACAGTCTAAATTCAGTAATTTCCTTAGACTCCCATGATGCAAAGGGCTCAGCTACTTTTTCTCCTGAATTCTTCCTAGATTGCTAAACTTCTGCTGTCTCCCCCTCCAGCCATATTCTGAGATTTTGTAAGCTAGCCTCTTTGTTGTTCTGATCGCTTTATTTTATCTCCGCCTTGGGGCCAATCCCCACTGCCATTTATTCCTGAGGTTCCAGTGCCTATTCAATGTGTCTATTCAATTTCTCTGCTCAGTAGAACCAAGGGTGTTTACAGAAGAAACTACATAATTGCACAGCATGTGAAAAACAAAAATATGTTCCGTGCATAAAACTGTCTGGAGTAAAGTGTATATATTTGGTGACACCTATTTTCATAGAGCTTAGAATTTTTCTACAAACTTCCAGCTTATATCTGAATTTGCAGTTCTTAGGAAAAGCTTAATTAGATTCACTAGTTATTCATTAAGTACTTGTGCAAAGTACTGTTATATTGCATAACTAAATTAGCAGTAGAGAGATTATTAAATAAATAAGATTAATTAAATAAATCCTGGTTGAAGTTGCTAAACATGTAAATACCAGCTAAGTGTGGTCTTACCATACATAAAACAACCTGCATATCAAAATTCGGTTATTTGTTTTTCAGAGAATAATGTGTGTGATAATAATACCATATCAGAGAAATGCTATAAAACAGTCCTGACTTGATAAGTGGGTATGACTCTTTTTCCTACATCAAACTATTCTTAATGCTTGGGACCCATTCCCAATCCCCCTCCTAGTAAACCCATAATCATTCTTTAGATTTATGCCAAATATTATCTTCTTTTCTAAAATTTTTTCTGGATTCACAGGAATCTGATGTCCTACTTTTTCTACTATGAATTCTCAAAATATTTCCTCTTATTTATTTACTTAATAATCTCCTGACTGGTAATCTTATTTATTTAATAATCTCTCTACTGCTAATTTAGTTATGTAATATAACAGTGACTTGTAAATAAAAATAATAGTGATAATATAAATGATAGTGGTAATCATGACATAAATAATGACGAAGGTAGCGGGCACTGTTCTGAGTGCTTAACATATATTACTTAATTTAATCCCCACAACAACCCTATCAGTGGAGCACCTATTATTCTCATTTGAAAAATGAGGAAACTTGGAGAGTTGCAATAATTTGCCCAATTCACATATCTAAGAACACTGTAATGTTTAGATGGGAAGAAGAAGGTCAGGAGTAGAATATTTACATTATTAACATTTTAATGCTTATGCATATTCGAGTTTGGATTTAAATAAATGACTTAGAGAACAAAGAGTAGAGGAAGAGCTCCCTGAGATACCAGAACTGGCTCTACCTATTATAACTGGTTCTGTAATGCCGCATTTTACAATAAAGAATCAGTTTAATCAGGCTATCACTGTGAAAAAAAAATGCCTGTTACTTACCTGTCTTATAAAGAAGTCTCCATGAATTAGAGAAACAATTCCAAAGTTTGTGTACTTAAAAATATGATCCATCAACCACATCATTTGAGCAACCACCTAAAATATTTAAAAACAAGAAATAATTAAATGTTGAATAGAAGAAACTATACATAGCCAACCCACTAAGTTTTGAGAGTACCTGAATGTACCATGGAGTATGCAATAAATCAAGTAAACATTCCTACTTGTAAATATAAATTAATATTGCCCTAACTTATTAAGCAAGAGGTAAATTCCAGCTTTATGTTTCTCAATTACTTATATATAAAAGATAAATTCTTCAAGATTTCAAATTGTTTGGCAAAATCAGATCATGAAAAATGTTTAGTATTACTAATCTGAAAATTAAAAAAATATAGAAAATTACTCTAGACAGAAAAATGAACCTAAGACACATTAACTGAAACCTAGTCATAAAAGCAAATAAACCAAACTTTTTTCGTCCCCATGGTTGGTGGATTTCAGATTAACTAATATTCTGGTTAATACAGTTATCACCTATGGCAAACTGGAGTTACAGTAATAATGTTAGGCATATTTATATCAACCATTTTAATCATTCTTTGAGATTCAAAAACCAATTCAAGACACTAGGCCCTCAGAAAAATCACTATAAATGTAATTATCATTTCAGCAAGAATAAAAATGTTAATTGGGGATTCTCTTGCTACAAAGCCAAATAAACAAGTTTTTACAAAATTTTAACATCATGAATTGAGGTAACAGGCAGTAGATATTATTAGTAATACAAATATATCTAAATAGTAAAATAGTCTTTTAACAAATTCAATACTTAATGTAAGAAATAACTGAATTTATTCCACATTCCAGCAAGATTATATCTCTGCTTTTCAGATAAACAAGAAAAACAAATTCCTAAGCAATTAAACATATTTTCCTGGACTCCCACCTCATTTTCTAACCCCTGACCTACTGAATCAAAATCTCTAGGGCCTTAAACACAACCAAGCTTATTCTTGCCTTGCTGTTTTGGCCAAGATTGTTTCAATGAGAAATAAATCCCTTGTTTCAATACTCTGCCTTACTAAATTCTACTTCTCCTTCAAGGCTGAGTATATGTTCTCTTCCCTCCACAAAGTTTTCTACATTCATCAAGTACATACTGAACTCACCCACCACCAAATACTTCTCACTTTGCAATTAAGTACTGCTTGCTATACCCTCCCTCCACTTACCACTGGACTGTTAGCTCCAGGTCTCCCCATCTCTATTTCATCCAGAACCATTATATACAGGCAAAGTGTCTTACATGGTGGTGTTCTATACTTAATAGTCCCTGACCATGAACACAAAACAATAAACATCTATTAATTAGTTTCTTTACTAATATTAGGCCAAATATCAGCTCCATTAATTATATATACTTTCTATTTATTTATTTTTCTATGAATAGAACCTCTAAGGTGATATAATGCTAAAGATAACTTATTTTAAACCCACCCAGTTTACAGATATATTTTAGTTATCAATATAAGCGATGTAAATTAACAGTTCAAATGCAATCTTAGGGACACTGAATAAATTGAGCCGAATATCTTTCTTTTCAGTATGCTTTGTAATGAAATCCAAAATAATACTTACCTTAATTTCCTTTGGCTAAAGATCCCCCAACTCCTCGAATTCACTGGCCAATTTTACTCTTCAGTCTTAAACAGTACTGCTTTTCGTGTCTGTATTTCTCAAGCTGGCAATCCACTACTTCACCTCCAGATAGCCCCCAATTTAAACCACATTAATTTTGCTTTCATCCCAGTAATTTCTTTTAAAAAAAATAGCCTTTTGGAGATACAATTCCTATTATCGCAGTTATTTTTTTTAGGTCTCTAAATTCCTCTCCTGGAGTGACTTAGAATTATGTACATTTTTCTTTTTGAAAGTTTTCTAAATTTTCAGGAAAAGTATACATATTAAACTCTCCGTTCTAAACTATAGTAAGATACTTGAATCGATTGTGTATTAACCTTTCCTTTCTACTGTCTACCTTGGCCTTCGGGATGGCTTACCAGTCCTTTGTTCTGGAGGCACATCATCAGCGTGCACACGTCTCCCGTTGCCTGATGATTCACCAACATTACGGCTTCATCCTTTGAGACTGCTTCAATATCGTCTCCCCATTCCATCACTGTAAGGATAAACAAGCTGTCATTTTAAAGATGTTTACAGAAAAACTGGCATACATTAATGATACATCACCCAGCTAAAACTTCTGAAAGTTTAGAACTAACTCTATTTCCTATAAAAATCAGGACACTGATATAACATTAGGTAGGACCCAAAAATAACCATTAAAATATAAAATAGTCATACCTTTGATCTAGAAGTTTACTTCTTAAAATTTATGCTACAGAAATATTTGTCTAAGTAAGCAGATAATGCATAAAGGATGTTTAATGCAACTTAAATGTTCACCAACAGAGGAATGGAAATGAAAATCAAGATATAATGGAAGAGACACCCTTCAAAGAATGGAAGATATCTGCACGCTAACCCCAAAAGGAATTGTTATCAAGCAAACAAAGCAAATGTATAGTATGATTCCAAATCTTTTTGAAGAAGAAATTAAATTTTATGTTATTTAACATGTTGAAAAAAGTCTGGGGTAATTAATTCCAAAGTTTTAATACCGCTCACCATTGGGAAGTGATTCCCAGAGCCCTTCAGATTCCATTTTACAATAAAATATGTGAATATTACAAAAATATATGAAGTATTTTCATTTTAAAATAATAAAAATAAAAATGTTACATTTATTTAAAATCTCCAGATGAAAAGCCATTGCACCAAAATCGTACACTCTACAGAAAATAGTGGTTACTCCATGCAGTTATGCTTCATTTCATAGTGAATTTACCTCACAGGAAAAAAAAAAATTGAGCATCAGTTTTAAACACCAGGGTTCTACAAAGAATTTTCTAGGATTCTTCAAATGTCTGACATGAATCACCGGAGGCCGACTAGCCATTAATATTTACTTATCTCACTCACTGTCAGACGGTAAGACGTCGAACTGCCTGGATATCATGGTTCTGGATGAAATACAGATGGGAAGACCTGGAGCCCACCTGCTTTCAGCTCCCTCAGCCTCCCTTCCTCCTCGATCACTTTTCACTGCCACCTGGAGCCCACCTGCTTCACCTCCCCCAGCCTCCCTTCTTCCTCAATCACCTTTCACTGTCACCCCAATATACTGGAGTGCCTCATTATACAGCGGAGAATCCCTAAGGAATAAGAGGTAGAACAGAGGTAGGACCCTGGGCGAGCCACCAGTGGCACCAACTCTCCTGTCACAGCCCTTCCCAAGTTCCCACTTAGTGCAGCTGACAAGTTAACTACTGCTATATCATACATCGCTAGAAGAGTATAAATTGGTACAATAGTTTTAGAAGTTAATTTGGCAATAATATGTATCAAAATTAAGAACTGTGAAAATCTTTTTACCCAGTAATTCCACTTCTAGGAATTCATCTTACAGATATACTTACTTATGTGCAAAACGACACATATGCAAGGCTATTTATTGCAGCATTGTTGATAAGAGCAAAGATAAAAACAGCTAAAAAAGGGAGACTAGCTCAAATTCATAGAAATAGAATGGCAGTTGCCAGAAGGGGGAAATGGAAGTTGTTCAGTTTTATAGAGTCATGGTTTTGCAAGATGAAAAAGTTCTGGAGATTGTGAATACTGTTAATATACTTAACAGTACTGACCTATACACATAAAAATGTGTATAACTGTATGATGCTAAATTTAATGTAATGTGTATTTTATCAAAATTAAAAGTAGAGAGACTAAATCATACATATGTAATGGAATGTTATATAATCAGCATTTGTATACAAATATTGAATGATATACTGTAAATAATAAAGTATGGAATAGTATGTGAAGAATGCTACCAGTTGGATTTTGAAAAATGATGAGGAAAATATATTTACTAAAACTTAAAACTCCCCATATCATGCTTCTATTGACAACACTCTCTCTCTCTCTCTCTCTCTCATTAATTCATTCTTCACTAAATAAACCAGCATCAGGCTCTGTTAGGTGTTGTGGATATAAAATAAATAATAACAAAAGTATTATTCTAATAGCAGTTAAAATGTCCAAGAAAAGCCTATCTTGGTTCTATAAATATTGAGCTATTAAAAGGTCATGTGGAAAGTCTCCTGGTTCTACATCTATATAAATAGATGTTTCGTAACCAACTATTCCTGTAATGCAATCTCTGCTACATGAATGGGAAATAGTAAATACCTAGGCTTATACAGTGGGAAGTGTACATGTGAATATAGCTGCAGATAAAAATAAGTTTTTTAAATAGACTGTATCTACCTGTTTGTTTTAGTAAGTGTGTTGGTTTAAATCTCAAAATATAAATTGCAGTTAGAGCACCTAGTACTGGATTGAATAGTGCCCCACCCCCGCACCCCGGAATTTACATTCATTCAAAAATCTGTGAATGTGATCTTATTTGGAAAGTGTCTTTGCAAATGTAATCAAGTTAAGGTGAGGTCAAATTGGATGAGGCTGGGCCCTAAATCTAAATGCAACATGACTGGCGTCCCTAGAAGAGGGACATTTGGACAGAGAATGCCATGTGACATTGGAGGCAGAGGCTGGAGTGGTGTGTCTACAAGCTGAGGGTTGCAGACCACGACCAGAAGCGAGCAAGAGGCAAGGAAGGGTCGAGCCTTCCCTAGAGCCTTCGGAGAAGGCACAGCCCTGTCAACAGCTCGATTTGAGACTTCTCATCTCCAGAACTAGGAGATAATAAACTTCTGTTCTTTAAAGCCACCCAGTTTGTGGTACTTTGTTGTGGCAGCTCTCTAAAACTAATATGCCTCGCCCACCCCCTCAACTTTGCTCATTCTTTCTCTTTTCCATTCTATTCCCTCACAAATTAGTTTTTTTTCTTATCAAATATAGGAAAAGACCAACTGTACTGTACTTTAAACATCTAGAACACTTTAACAGACATCTAACATTACATATTGTAAGTGGTTCTCAATGTTCATTTCCATAATAATACTTTCAGGGTACGATCGTTAAGAGTTAATCCAATACATATTTTCTCTCTCAGCTATAACTTAGCCAAATCTTATTTTCAAACTAAATGTCAATTTAGTAAGACTTACATGGCATACTGAATCAAACAAGTAATGGTGGCTGTATCAAGTTTTTAATTGAGAAATTATCCTGATGTAGTAATAAAGTTATGTTGAATTTTGTAATAATCTTGATTTTATTCAACAATAAATTTAATTTCCAGTATCTGTGGTCTTGTTCTTTTCTCATACTTTTGTCATACTATCATATACTTCAAATACCACTGTTAGACAGTTATGTGACTAACAAAATCAAGATTAAAAAATGCTTGCAAGGAAAAATCATTTATTTTATGTATGAAGCAGCTTTGTTCCTCAGATCACAGCTATCCCAGAACCAGCAAGTATAATAATAGAGACAATATCTTAAGCAAGGAGTAGAATTATCTGCATGTTAAAGAACAGAAGCTATGGGTGCCTGCCAGTTCTTACACTGAACTCGATTAGAAGAATAAAAATATGTTAACAAACTGTCCTGTGAAAAGCATTCTCAAAAAAATAATTGGGTCAGGTCCACTCTTTCCAGAGGGAATGAAAGACAACTTAATAAAACTGCAGGAAAAGTTCTGTAGTTGTATCTGAATTCTTTAAATTCTTGTTAAAAAACAAAGCCAAAGCTTAATACCTACTTCTCTTCCCTCTTCCTCTCTCTTTAACATGTTAGAAACGTCCCCCCAAAAGTTACAGACTAGAATTGATCAGGACAGTTTACATCTCAAAAAGAAAAAAAAACAATAATTCATCACAACTTCCTTAAAAGCAGTCTTGCTAAAGCCATATATAAACCCAGAAAACAGAATTAATGTGGAGAAAAAAGGTTGCTTAATACATGATCATAATAAATTGCCTTTCAAGGTTCAAAAAAAATTATGCCTGCAAGTGATGCCACAAACTATTTTACTATCCTGTGCCTTGGTTTTCTCATTTATGAAACATTAATAATACCATTAATGCTACTCCAAACATATTGTGAAAATGAATAAGATATAATTGATAGAACCACAGAGATCCCGGGTAATTGGACTGCATGAGAGTTAAAATCACTTTCGAAATCACTATTAACTAAAAGAGTCATAACACGCCTACTGTGTCATGTAAGGTCAGGTATTCTAATATGAACAGAATTCCAAAGATTAAAGAGCCAAAACACACACATACACGAAAGAATCTCATGCAGTTTAAGAACCTCGGCTTTCGGCAGCCCACATTGGGGGAAGACTGCACTGAATTCGTCAAAGTTAGAGGTGAGCAGAGCAAATGGGACAAGATAAAAAGAATAAGAACATTAATTAAGGGTGGCCATGAGAAAGTAGCTTAAGGTACTAATTAATGGAGGGGAAACTGGCAAGGAAAGGAACCAAGTAAGGCGGTAATTAACTAAAAGCAAATGAAGGGCGGACTATTTTAATAGGGGCACCGATGCTACCCCATCTCCGCCCTTCCCCATTCTAGTCAAACTCCCAGACGTAGCGCCCAGACATTTTGAAAACTCCCCCTGGGTCAATCTGATGTATACTCGTAAATAAGAACCACTGGAATTGAAGCACTGATGAGTTTTGTTTTCTTTTTTAAAGCAAATATATTGAACACTCTGGAAATTGTGGTCAGTGCTCTGTTGGCACTTAAAATTTAAGAGGTTCGACTTGAGAAGGCAAGTCTCAAGAAGTAGCTTTGGAAAGGATTGCTTAACTAAAAGAATAACAGCATGTATTATTAAATAGATATATAATTAAATACTAATAAACTTAATAGACAACATTTATAGAATGCTTTACTATATGCCAGGCGTTTGTAAATAGTAACAGAAAATAATTTACATTATTTTATTATTTAATCTCCACAAAATCCCAAATGTACAGATACTATTGTTCCCAATCTAGAATTGATAAAAATGAGACATAAAATGAGACATAAGCAGAATTTTCAAAGTTATGTGGTTAGAAAGTGGGGGAACTGGGATTCAGAACCACGGATCAAGCTGTCACCGTTGGCACACTGCAGGTCAGAGAACCCTGGAGGCAGGAACTTGGACAAGCTGCTCACACGGCCCCTGAAGTTGTCAATGACCACGCCACAGGAAGTGGGGTGGGTGAGCCAAGTCCCAAAGTCCTCAACAAGGGCTGGGGGGCAGCAGCGATGAGGAGGGGTACAGAAGCGCACAGCCAAAGAACCGAGTGTTTTTTTCATGGGAGTTAAGTCTAAAGAAGCAATGAGTAAGAAAAAAATCAATACTGTCTTTGGGCCCTGGGTACAGGCATCTGAAACTTAATATGCTCAATACAGAAGCAGCTCTTTACCCTCCTCTTCTCCATCTCAACAAAAGACACTGTCACTCACGCAGTTGACTCAAGACAAAACCTAAGACCACCTCTGATGATTGCTCCCTTCCCTTAGATTCCCACATTCAATCCATCTCTGATGCCTGTGGATTCTACCCCCAAAACACATCCTGCATCTCCTACGCCTCTCCTTTTTGACTACCACTCTGGTCCGAGGAGCCAACAACTCTTTCTTGGACTTCTGCCGTGACCTCCTAACTAGTTTTCTTGCTCCCACTCCAGCCACCTGCTTAAAAGGAAGCTTCAGAATAGAGTTTCCAATTTCAGACTCCAATAAAATCAAAACCACCACCGACTGGAAAGCACGAACTAAGGAATAGCAGGAAACTCAGAGGTAATACCTGGTAATTAACTAACTGATGCTTTAAAAAACTGCACAAACAAAATAAAAGCACACTCATAGATACAGAGAACTGAGGGGAAGGCAGTTAGAAGGTGGGTAGAAGGGGTGAAGGGGTCAACGGTAATGGTAATGGATGGTTATGGTTACTAGACTTTCAGGGGTGAGCACTTTGTAGTCTATAAGATATTGAATTATAACGTTGTATATCTGAAACTTATATAATTAATTAACTGATTAATTAATTAAACAGATTGTTTTCAAAAGGTGAGCTATTGGTATCTTGGGAGAAGCAATTCTTCCTGCAGCCATTCTCACCACAAAACTTTTATTACTCTAGCCAATAGTCCCTGTTACAATCCAGAACACCCTATGCATTTCCAAACATCCCACTTCCATCCCATTTAAGAACCACTAAATTAGGGAGTTCAAAATAAGTTAGGTCAGTTGAAGCCTGTGGTTGAATCAGGGTGCGCTTAGATAACAAATGAGAATAGTACAGACGACATGAGGACTAAGCACACGTGTGATTATTGAAAACGGATCCATCCCTCTGATGCCCACCCTTTATCCACTTGGCCCCTGGATACAGCAGTCTGAAAGAGTCTCCTCTGTAAAAAAATCTGACAGCTCTAGAGAAAAGATCTGAAAATACTGGTATCTGAGGCTCTCCAGTGAAATCTTCCAACCAGATTACCCTACAATGAAGCTAGTGTGCACAATAAGCCTCAGTCACCAGCAGGACTACCAACCACCTTCTTGGTCCGCTACTCTTTAATAAGAACAATGAAATATGTATTATCAGATATCTGCCTCCCAAAAGAGCCCTTAAAGTGAAAGATGGAAAAGATAGAGGGGAAAAATGCAAACAGAAATAGAGAACCTTGAGGAAAGAGAGATAACACATGAAAAATAAAACTTCAAAAGAGACTATTAATATCGATATTGAAGTCAGAGATGATGATGTGATAACCATGAGGCAAGAACAAAATACAAAAAAAAAAAAAAAAGGAACATTCAGGGAGAAAAGGGACCTGCTGGAAATTAACACGATAGCAAAAATGAAAATCTTAAACAAAAGATTGGGAGATAAAGTTGCAAAAATCTTCAGAAAGAATAAGGACAAATATAAAGATAAAAAGACAAGATGAAAAACAGGTCGGAAAAGATTTGAACATTAGAGGACCATTCCAAAAAGTTCGACATTCTAATAACATAAGTTCTAGGGGAAGAAAAAAAAAAAAACAGAGAAAAAGAAATCAAAGGAATAAATAAAGAACTACTGAGGACACAAATTTCTAGAATGACAGGAAACATCCAGTAACCAATACGTGGATTAAAATGACCCACCCCAAGGCATTCGTACAGAAAACTTCACTATAATGGTGTCAAAGAGAAGATCTACAGACGTTCAGAAAGGAAAAAGGAAACATTCAAAAGACGAAGGAGCAGAAAAACTATTTTCAGTTGTGCAACGTCTTAAAAAACAGATCCCTTATTCTCAGGAAGATGGATAGTGTGCTTTGCCCAAATAAAGAAATAAATCAAGAAGGAAAAAAACTATGATATAAGAAATTGGGAAGGAAACCTAGAGAGAGGCAAAAAGAATTCCCAGGAATATAGGAAAGGGAGATCCAGGATGTTAGCTGAGAACTAGACTTAGTGGATAACCAGTCCAAGTCGGAGCAAGTTAAGATTTCCCAGAGAGACTTTCCAAAAAGATGAAATCGATAGAAGAGCAGCTGGGTGACTTGAGAAATCTAAAACTAACAAAGAGTTTGGGGTTGAATCAGTGATCATTTCATAAAGAGGTAAGTCAAAAAAAAAAATTAATTCATGCACAGCTTTGTTCATAAGCTGACCATCAGAACAGTATACTAAATTCAGAGATGAGACTTTAAATCAAAGGTACTTTAATTTGATTCCATTGGAAAAAATTCAAGCAATGAAATTAAGTAGTGTCTGCCTAAGGTTCCTAAAATGAATAATTGAAAGAAGGAACATCCTAACTTTTCCTAAAGATTACACCAAATTGCCAGAAAATAAGTGTGAAATGTAGGGATTTCTCTGCTTTGCTACTAGTACTCTAAATAGTTTTAGAATCAGGCCATTATATGTGATAGGGGTTTAGATTTTAATGAAGTTTAGACCTAGAAAGGAATTTAGAGGTATCTGAATCCAAGTCCCTCACCTTCACAGATATTTTAAATCAAATATAAGAAATGGAATTTTTAGGCTTCCTGACCGAGTTAGTTGCAAAGAAAAACAGAGCTGGCTAAGTATAATTAATTCACATCACTTCCTGCTCATTATCCCCCAAAGCACTTATTGATATTTTCATTCAGTTAACCAGCTTTATTCTCTTCATAGAGAAATAGGGCTCCACCACTGTGGGGGGACATAACTCATGAAATGCAGCTATGTGAGCTTAGCGAAAACAAAAAAAGCGAAAAAGTACAAGCTGAGAGAAGAGAGAGCATGGAAGGGAAGAAGAAAAAGACCGAAACAGAGAACGTTTTTAGCTGTATGAGCAATCTGGCCTGCCTTTTCCGTCGACAGAGGTGTGGCCTGGAGCAAGCCGGAGCCTGGAACTGTCCATCTGCCATTCCGCGTCCTAGCACTCTCACGTGCCCACCACCGCGCCAGCAGCTCACCGAGCCTGACGACTGTCGTTTTCTTAGAGGTATGTTTTCTTCCATGTAAAACTTAAGCAAACTTTTCAAATGATGTAATATGACCCCTGCTCTCAAAAAGTTTGCTCACTTATGAAGGATGAAAGACAAACTGGGGAGTAATTCATTACACAGGAAAAGATGTATCACAGGAGGTAGAGACAGAAAAATTCGCTGTGAACTAGGGACCAAAGGCATGGGGGAATATGGCCTGGTAGAGAACTTCCTGAACAAACAGTCCTGGGAAAAATGAGAAATAAGGTTATAACTCTGAATACAAGACCAGATTATAGGGGTACTTTTAAAAATCAGATACTAGAATTTAGGTTAGGAAATACAAAATTCCTTTTTTTTGTCACTAGGCAAGTGACAAAAGTGAGGAGAGTGGGTTTCTTATGTGGGTTTCCTTTGTTAAATGGGGGGTACTTTTCCTTTTTTGAGATGAGAATGTCTTTAGTATCATTATATCCTAGAAGTCTAGAGCAAAGATAAAAGGTGATAATAATTAGTGGGGTGAAATAAGAGAGATAGGATATCAGCTTTGGATATCTATAGATGAATGAGCGTGTGAAGAAATTGGAGAAGGGGGACAGAGAAAAGAGGAAGAGTCTCCAGACCACACTGAGACTGTGGCCATCAACCAAACCCACAGGCCACCAACCAAGCCCATGGCAAAGTGAGCAATGAAAAGAGTAAAAAACTGACCGAGGAAAGAGAACTGCTCAGAAAGTTACCGTGAATGTAGATATCCTAAACGGAGCTGAGCTGGACAAAGCTGGGGATGCCCCTTACAATGAAAGAGCAGAAAGCAGACACAAGCGTTCACATCCACCAAATGCCCAAGAGGTCCTAAGCAAAGGAATTCATAGTTGGAGCTAATACAGCCTCTCATTTGAGGTTTGATCGTACTCCTAAACTTTCAAATCTAGGATAGAAAAAAAAATAATAAAGTACTAAGAATATAATCAAATGAGAAACTAATTAACTGTATTACACTGTAGTAAATTTTCCTATTTTAAAGAATTTTGATTCACAGTCTCTCTATCGCAACAGCAGCACTATAAGGCGCACAAGCCAGGTATCAGTCTTATTTAAAGCTGAGGATCAGAGAAGATATTGTGCGAGGAAATACTATAAGTAAGCACTACAAATCTGACTGAAATCCTGGTCTGTTGACCCCTGAACCAAGCATACACAGCCCCTGTCTAATGAGATTACTAACCACTCAACTAAGAGGAAACTGTGCTATGTTTTAATGGCATGATTAAAATACTAAGGGCTTCAGAGTAGGAAATCTTCGAAGGCCAGCTCTGTCCCTTGCTGCCTCTATCACCCACCGAAGCTCTATCACCCAAATTACTTAACTGCCACCAGCCTTCATTTTCTCACTTATATACTGGGATCACTATTCCCTCCCTCTGAGGACTGTTTTCAGTATTTAATAAGAAGCCATGTGTAAGCACTTGCTAAAAGGCCTGGCATATCAAGGACTCGACCAAGGTAAGTTACTCTGCTCACTGGAGGCATTATCAGCTATCTATGGTTTGCACAGAACTTAGTCTCCTTGCTGCAGAATTAAGTAAAAAGGATTAGGAAAGGCTTTTATTTTCTTTTAACAGTAAGTCTTATTAGAAGATAAATAGTTCCGAAAGGAATAAGAGAAACCAATTCAGAAAGAAAACTATAAATCGAAGACCCTAAGGTCACAAGAAGCAAACATCATTTTGAGATTGGTATTAATAGGATGATGACTGTAAGAACATGGGACGGAAGAGAGAAGGACAAGACTACATAACTAAAAAACAACACAGGTGGTCTACGGCCATGCCACCCTGAACAAACCCAATTCCGTCTGATCTCAGAAGCAAAGCAGGGCTGGGCCTGGTTAGTACTTGGATGGGAGACTGCCTCAGAAGACCAGGAGCTGTAGGCGTTAAAAAAAAAAGGGCGGGGGGATTGTAAACTGACAAGGTCCTTGCAATCTGTGAGGTGAACCAAGGGTTGCCTCACCTAAAAAAATAAAATAAAATACATCGTAGGTGTAAGGTGTTTCTCACTGAGCACTGAGGTCAAACCTAGAGTCCATTGGGTCCATATATGGACTTCAAAGAGTTTTCTAAATTGTCAGCAAGTGCAAAGGTGCTGAGGTAAGCCCAAAATGTGCCCCCACCTCCACCCCGTATGATATCCATATCAAATCTCTGGAATCTGTGAATGTTACTTTATATGGTAAAAGAACAGATTAAATGAAGGATCTCGAGGAGCTCATTCTGAATTACCTGGCTGGGCCCCAAATCCATAAGTGTCATTATATGAGAGTAGACATAGAGGAGAGGAGAGGACAACGTGACCTGTGAGACAGAGCGGAGTGATGGCAGCCACAAGCCCAGGAATGCTGACAGCTCCCAGAAGCTGGAAGAGGCAGGACTCTCCCCCTAGCTCTGGGGAGTGCAGCCTGCTGATTTGAACTTATAGCCTCCAGAAATGTGAGAGAATACATTTCTGTTGTTTTAAACCCTTTTGTAGTAATTTGTTATGGTAGTCATAGGAAATTAATACAGGTGCCCTTTTCTGAGGGGAAGGCTCATAACTTTCATCAGATTCTAAAAAGAAGTATCTGTGAACCCCCAAAGGTAAAAAGAATTACCACTGTAGAAGATAAAGGAAAGGAACTAGAAATTGTTTTAAAAACCTGCAGAACAAGTCATTACTTGGATTAGGTCCCACAGTTAGTAAATCCCGAAATAAAATAAGAAGCTATCTTCTGACATCTAATCCAAAATTCACTGCATTATTTGGTGGAGTTCAACCCTGTGAATGCATTAATAGAAAATGATTCCCAATCAACTAAATAGCTTGCTAAAAATCTAGGTTCCCGGATCCATCCGGATGTACTGAATTAGAATCACCAGAGTAGAAGAATTTACATATATATATATATATATATAAAATCGTTTGATAATTCAGATGTGCAGAAAAATCTGGGAACCAGTACTATAAGGCAGCGGTCAGTAAATTTTTTCTGTAAAGAGTCAGACAGTAAAAATTTTAAGCCATGCCGGCCAAGAGGCAAAATTGAGGATATTATACAGGTATTTACATAAGAAATTTCTTTATCAACAAATTTCCACAAATTTTTTGACAAAATTCAAAATATAAAAATAATTGAATATAGTAGTCTCTCTCTTATCCATGGGGATACATTCCAAGACCCTCAGCGGATGCATAAAACCTCAAATAGTACCAAACCCTAAATATATTGTTTTTTCCTATACTTACATAGCTATGATAAAGCTTAATTTATAAATCAGGCACAATAAGAGATTAACAACAATAACTAATAATAAAATAAAACAATTGTAACAACGTACTGTTATAAAAATTATGTGAATGACTCTGGGGCCATGAGTACGTAAAATAAGGGTGATTCGGAAACAAGCACTGCGATACCACAGCAGTCAGTCTGATAACTGAGATGGCTACCAGGCGACCAGCTGGCAGGTGGTGCGCACAGTGTGGATACCCCGGAAACAGGGATGATGCGCATCCAGCAGGGACAGAGCGGGAGGGCGCAGGATTTCATCACGTTGGTCAGAATAGCATGCAATTTAAAACTTGTGAACTGGTTATTTCTGGAATTTTTCACTTAATATTTTCAGACTGCGGTTGGCAGCAGATAGCTGAAACCGCAGAAGGCGTAACTGTGGAACGTGAACCCGTGGGGAAGAGGGGACTACTGTACAACTTCTTGCGATACGGGTCTACCAGTGAGAAAGATGGAATTTTTCCTTGCGAGGAGTGAGGAGTAACGTTTCACTTTCTTGGGGTTCTAAGTTAGTGATTCCTGTTATCTGGTTGATTGCAAAGGTGATCTGCAAAGCCTGTAGAGCTGGAGAGGATTTACAAAACAAAGGGGCAGCAGGCTGGATTGGGCCCAAGGGCAGTAGTTTGCCCACCACTGCAGAAAGGTATCAAAGGAAGAAGAAAGAACCTCAACTCCCCCCTTAAGCAATTGACAAGTTAGTCAGTTACCCCTTTTCCATTTGCCTCAAGTATTTTTTTGCGGAATTGGAGAATAATCACTGCAGTGTTTACCAGGAGATAAACTTGTGGATCACAGTCATAACCTTACCCCCAAAGTTTGCCATGAAATACCTCGCTTTAATTATTATTTTTGCATCGTTCTAGTATTTCGATAGTCTTTGGAAACAAATTACATCATTCACTTATAGTATTCTGTTTGGAATAGCAGTTATTTCCATTTACAAAATATAGTAATTCTCGATCACTGAAAATGTCAAATCCTAGAAAACGTAGCATTCCTACACCTGATGTTAAATGAACGATGGCAGTGAGCTGCACTTTTATTTCTAAACGGGAAAGGATTTTAAAGACAGGAGCAGCAAAGGTAAAACAGTGAAAAACAGGAAGTGGAATTCTGAATGTTTTCTGTTGTAAAGCAGTGAGTCCTAACCCTTTCCAGTATGAACGGCCTTTTAAATGTCCAAATATGTAGTAGGTATCTATGCTAGAAATGGTTCTTTTAGCATTGAGTGGAAATAGCCATAACAAAAAAGCGACTATAAAGTCTATAATGCTTTTAAGGGATTTCTTATTAATCAACACAGCAGCTACATAAATTTGAAAACTTTTAACACATATTTACAAGGCATCATTTATTCACCTATAGATGGTACTGAATATGTGTATAGATTCTTGACCCTCTGAGAGAACTCTGAAGCCCAAAGAAAATCTCAGCCCCCTTGTTAAGAGCCACAGTTACAGAGTAGATGGCAAAGAGGTTCAGAAAGAAGGAAAGAGTGGAAACTGAAGGAGTGGGGAAGGATGCCAAGGGTTAGGTAAGTAGGTAGACATTTCCAAAGAAACTGAACAAGAGATCTTAGGGAGAGGAAGAATATCAATGAGAAAATGCAGAGGGGCTGCGGGGGAGCAGCCTTACTAAGTAAGGGTTTAGTATAGAACCAAAACCTGGAGGCGCGGCCTGTATCTGCCGCCAGAGCCAATATTTACATGCTTGCCAGGTATCCTGCCGTGATAAACGTTCTCTCTCATTCGATCTTCACTAAGAATGGTTTCCTAAATACATAGCCCTGTAAGTAAGTGACCCTAGTTTCTTCAATTACAACTTTAAAGTGGGTCAAAATCTTGACTTTCCCACCTTAAAAATAAAAATATGTAAAATGCCTTCTCTTGACCCAATTTCTTTCTTGCAACTATCACCCTTTACTCCTTCAGAGCCAAATTTCTGGAAAGTCATATGGTTCATGCTTGTATTTTATCTCCTCCCATTCATCATTCATTTCCAACCTATTCCAATGCAGCATTCACTTCAATCACCTCAATGAAGCTGTTCTTGCCAAAGGCAATAAAAAAATGAATCAGCTCTCATCTTGCAAAATATAAACTCTCAGCAGCATTTACGAGGCCCCTGCCTTAAGCACTGTTGATATCTGACACCATACCCTTAGGGCAAACATTCCTCCTGCTTCTCTAGCTCCTCCTTTTTGGACTTGGCCATCCTCCTCACTCCACCCTCCAAATGGTGGCATTCCTTGAATTTGATCCTGGGCCTCTAATCACTCAGTACTAACAATCTCTAGCTGATCTCCTCCACCTCCATTGCTTTAAATACCATTGATAATTTCTCAATTTACCTTTCTAGCTCAGGCTTCTCTTCTGATTTCCAGACTGTACATCCATATATTAACTTCAGAGCTCCACCCAGATATTTCTCACCCATCCTATGCTAAATTTTCCTCTTTCCCCTCAGTATTGCTCCTTTTCTGAGCCTCCCTAAACCACCCAGCAGCTCTCACCAGAAACCTCATGGTCATCTGTTGCCTGCCCTTCTACTGCACCCTCTATGTCCAATTCCTCAGCGAGTCCTGACGAGCTCCCTTCTATAAAACTCTTCAATTACTTTACTTCTTTCCATCTCCACTGCCATCACCCCTAGACCAAGCAACTATCCTCTCACCTCGATGAGGTGAGAATCTTCTAGAGAGCATCCCTTGCATACTCGCACTTCTCTCTGCTCCATTTCCACAAAGCTGGCCGAATACAGAATTACAAATATAAATCTGATTTCGCCATTCCCTTACTTAACATCCTTGAACAGATTCAAAATCCTTAATATGCACTACAACGCCTCAATGGATTTGCCTCATCGACTCCGGGCCGCAACCACCCCTACTCCTCTTGTCCTCATTCACTCAGTGCTGCAGCCAATCTGGCCTTCCCTTCATTGCTCACACAGGACAGGCCCTTTTCATCCTCTGCATGTGCTGCCCCTCCCCCGGCATCACCTGGCCAACTCCTACTTATTTATTCCTTAGGTGTCTGTCTCAGGTGTCTGTCGGTCTCAACACCAATTTCTCAAGGACACCATTCTTCTCTGTCGCCACTCGTCCCTAGATTAAGCCCTCTGTTCCATACTCTCGTAGCCCCAATACTCGTTCTTTGTAGCCCTTCTCACAACTGTGAGCACATGGTTACCACGTGAGTCCTCTTGTCTCCCACACAAAACAGTCAACTGCAGAAGCCCACCACCAGCACAGAGCCTGACAGAGCGGGCGCTCCAATATTCATTATTGGGATAGGTGGCTCAATCAATTGAACATAAATTGCTTTGAAGCATTTCATAATTTTTAAACATAAAATTTAGTTAATATTTTAGTTAGACTGGCTTAAATGACCATAAGTTATTATTTATTAATTAAAACAAAAACTGAATGGGGCTATACGATTAGCTAAGCTTGAATACCCTCAAAGAGTAACAAACACCATGCTATTCACTTTACATTAAAGCTCCAAAAGAAATAAGTATCATAACCGTCATTTTACAGATGATGAGACTGAGTCTCAGAAAATTTAAGTAACTAGCTCACATTTATACAATTTGCAAGTGGTGGTGGCAGGACTCAAACTCATACTAACTTAAAAGTCAAATTTTTTTAATACATCATGCAATCTCTGATATCATACCTTTTTTTTTTATCTATTCTCTGTTAAAAATACAACGTCTTTGTGTAAGTATCTGAGGCTTAAAATAACTTTCAAAAATTACTGCAGTTTTAAATGACTGCCCAATTCAGTCTCTCATACACAAAAAACCATTCTATTCCACTCATAAAAATCAGCCTGCAACTCTTATTCAAAATGACACCCTTGTTCCTTCTCTATGTAATCTATACTTTATTCTACAAAATAAATTTAACTTCCAGTTAATTTTATTCTCTGCTAGGACATCAATTAATTTTAAAACCTAGAACCATAACATTAGGGAAAAATGTGCATATTGATTTCTATTTTTCAGAAAACTTTCTGCAGATCCATTTTGGACACACAGTTCATAGTAAACTCGACTATTCCCTAAACCATCCATCAAAATAAAAACTAACTATGCTAAAAATCCTTTTGGTATGAATTAATCTAAATCACACTCTCTAGCACAGTATCTTACAAATCAAGTAACTGCAAACTGGCAGCAGGCAGTCAATAAATATTTGACTGAGCTATCGCACAAGATATTTCTACAACTAATGTCCTGTTTTCTTGAGAAAGCAAACAGTAAATAAGTATTTTATTCTTATTAACAGTATTTCTAGGACAATTAGTGAAACGGATAACTAGTAAGCATTTCCTCAGCAAAGGCAGAAAGAGGTCATTTAACCCAATTATGAAAATCAATTATTGAAAAACACTATTTGTGCCTAACCACAATGCCGTACACATAAAACTAATATAAAATAATATTGAAAATGAACTGTGATTGGAAAAAAAGCCCACTATTCACAATATACTTTTTAAAATTCAAGACAGTATTAAATAGGATTTCTAATTTGTGGACTTATTATTATTGAAGTCATAATACACAGAAAGGACCATAACTTTTTAAATAATTAAGATATAACAAAATGTACTTAACACTCAAAACTTATTACAAAACTACAGTAATAAAGACAGTGTGGTACTAGCATAAAGACATACACATCAATGGAAAAGAATTCATATCTGATTTTCAACAGTAATGCCAAGATCGTTGAATGTGGAAAGGTTTTTCTTCACCAAACAATGCTAAGACAACTGGATATCTTCTGCATGCAAAAAAAAAATGAAGTTTGGACCCCTACCTTACAGCATATAGAAAAATTAACTTAAAATGGATCAAAGACCTAAATGTAAAAGCTAAACGCTTAAAAGAAAACACAGATATAAATCTTCGTGACTTTGGATTAGGCAATGGTTTCTCAGATGTGACATCAAAAGCACAAGCAACCAATGAAAAAATAGGGGACGGTATGCAGAATACAGAATCTCGTACAATAAAAAGACAAATAACCTAATTTAAAAATGGGCAAAGGATTTGAATAGATAGTTCTCCAAAGATATATAAATGGCTAATAAACACATAAAAAGATGCTTAACATCATCAGTCATTAGGAAAATGCAAATCTAAACCACAATTAGCTACCACTTCACATCCACTAGGATGGCCAAATTAAAAACATCACCACCACCACCCAGAAACTCACAAGCATTAGTAAGGATGTTACCAATTGGAACTCTTCTACACTGCCAGTGGGAATTTACCATGGGACAGTTGCTATGGAAAACAGTTTTGCAGTTCCTCAAAAAGTTAAACATAGAATTCTCATATGTATGATCTGACAACATGTATTCATATAGAAACTTGACTGTGAATGTTCACAGCAGCACTATTCACAAAAGCTAAAATGTGGAAACAAACCAAATGTTCATCAACTGACGAATGTATAAACAAAGTGTGGTCTATCCATACATTGGAATATTATTCAGCCATACAAAGGAATGAACTACTGACACATGTTACAATATGGACAAACTTTGAAAACATGCTATGTGAAAGAAGTCAGAAACAAAAGACCACATATAATGCGATTCCATTTATACAAAATGTCCAGAATAGGCAAATCCATACAGACAGAGCACAGACCGCCAGGGGTTGAAGGGAGGAAGAGATGGAGAGTGACTGCTTATCGGTTTAGGGTGTCTTTTGGGGGTGCTGAAATGTTCTGAAACTAGTCAGTGGGATGGTTGTAGAATCTTGTGACTCATACTAAAACCACTGAATTGTACATTTTAATATGGCAAATTTTATGGTATATGAATTATACCTCTATTTAAATAATATAAATTCTTAACACTAAAGCTATTCTGATCATAGTTTTGTGATTCTTTTGGTGATTCGGAAACTTCTTGTGTTTAAATGTCCAGATTTTTTCCCCTCAAAGTCTCAAAAAATGAAAACTTCTAATTAATAGCATATTCAAAATGTGTCCTACATATATGATTCATAATGTTTCTTAAAGTTTAACAAGTTAAAAATGTTAGGAAAGGTGATTTGCTAGCAAAACTGGAAAAATACTCAACCTTAAAAAAAAGTATAACCTCATAACTAATACTCAGGCATGTTTTTTACATTATTTTTAAATTATTTGTACTATAATTTAAAGAAACAAATCAACTTGACTTGCTCTGTTTTCATATTGAAAAATATGAAAAGCAGAGAAATAACTAATTTTTAATAACCTAGATTTTACATGATTTTGTTCATAAGATGAAATGAGACATTCTACTAATTAATGAGTGCACAAACAGCAGGAAACATTTCAGCAGGTTAGTAAAAGGTATGTGAAACTTGAAAAACCTTGTGACCACAGTTCTTACTAATGGCACTTCATTTTTCACTTCTCATCACATGCCTCTGCTACATGAAATCAGCATTGAGGTCACTAACAAACTTTCCGTTTTTAATGGTAGAACTCATTAGTGTATAGGCATTAAGGCTTAAATGCAAAACTATCCTATGCCAACAGAAACAGACTAGTAATTGTTATTTGAGGGTTTTTTAAAAATGAACATCACCTAAGCCTCTGGGGTCCAGGCAGGTAATGTCAATGAGCAAAGAGCACCCAGCGTAACACCAGGAAGAAGTGGGATCTTGAGTGAACTGGACAGCACAGGCCCCACATAATGGAGGCAGCCATCACTTACCCCCAGCAAACTGCTGCAGATAGAAATGAGGGCCCGGCCTGGCCAGATTTCTAATATCTTAAGAGCTGGAAATCTGGGTTTTATTTTTCATATTTTGTGAAACCTCCTTAATTTTGAAATGTTGGCAACTAATTTTTAAAAAGGTTAGGATAGTGCACATGAGCTGGTGAATATGGCCACTAGTTTGTAAACTCTGAAACTCCTGAAACTAGTTATAATAAACTATAAATATACTGTAACATATTTAATATATAATTATTCTATACATAACAACTATATATTCTATATGTGCTAAAATATATATAATATGTGATAAATATATTTATCAAAGTTTGAGGGGCACTAGCCATCCTTCAAGTTTTCAAGGTGGTCCACAGACTAGGCCCTAGAGGGTAGTAACATTACATTTCATTCACATTCCTTACTGAAGTATCAAAGATCACTCACTTCTTCCGTTGATTTTGGTGACATTTTCTTACCGGAACCAAGTGAAAATAGAGTAGATATCTTAACTATACTCCACTGATAAGTAGTCCAAGAATCAAAACAGTTTGAGAACCATTGGGAGGGAAAAAAAATTAGGGAGGCTATTTCTTGCTTTTGGGCAGACCTTAAAGAAAATTAACTAGGAGGTAAAACTGGTCACCATTTTATAATAATTGACTAGAACAGTAGAATGGGACACAGCTGTCAAATTATAATTACATAGTTAAATAAAAATCTTGTGTTACACTTTCTAGTATGAACATGGTAGAGTTAGTTATAGACACGAATTTTCCCGGAAAATATACATAGCAACAAGGAGAAAGAGAAAAACCTCACAAAACTCTTTTTTTCAGCAAACTTAGGAGAAAACCAAAAATATGAAAGTCTAAAATACATGAGATCAGACCTGAGGTCAAACTAGGCTGCTATCAGACAGAATCTATGTTGGGAGTGGAGAGCAGAGACTGAGATGTAAGATGAGGCATGTGATGAGGAGGGCCCAGTGGCAGATTCCAGAAAGCAATGGCAAGAATGCACTTCCTTAGAGAATGGGGTCTATGTTGGCAGGTTGGCACTGTGTCCCTCCAGTCACAGCTTCAAAAGGGTGGAAAGCCCAGAATCGGTGACAAAAAGTCTCCGAGATTTGATCTGGTTTGGAGAAGCAGAGGACTTGTGGTAAAACAGAGAAACACACCCAGGGGCCATATGTGAAAAAGACTCTCAGAGGCAGAAATCTGAAATCTGCCCCGGCCCCACCCACACATCCTACAAATAACTGACAGAGGAAAATTCAATTCGTTAAATTACAGGAAATAAAAAGGTAACTGCTACAGCATTGACTTAGAGATACTATAAGAAAAATGGTAGAAACGAGCAGCATAAAGTACCAAGTGAAAAAGAGTACTCATTAGAAAAACATTACAACAAAAAACATAAAAATTCTAACTAAATATTCCTGCATGAATCTAAGAAAATCAGTGAAGTCATCACCACCATGAAGAAGATCACGAAGCATGAATATAAGAACTTGAGGGAGAAATATGTAGAAAACAGGTATAGGGAAAGCATGAACTGGCAGAATTCAAGAAAGAAATAGAATAAACAAAACCATAAGAGAAATGAAAAAGAAACTGAAAGGAGAACAAACAGAAGAAACACTGCAGAAGACATAGTAAGAGACACTAAAAACAGAAACAAATGAAAAATGTTTAAAAAGATTAAAGAGAAAATAATAAAAAAAATATGCAAAGGGATAGCCAACATATATACATTTAGAGTCATCAAAAAATAAAACCAAAACGATCAAAAAAATATTTATAGATACAATTAAAGAAAATTTTCCTGAAATAAAAATAGATTTGAATCTACATTATTCGAAGGGCACAAGTATGCCAGTATATCCTACACCGACATATCCTAGTAAAGTTACTAAATATTAGAGAGAAAGAAAATCTTTTAGGTAGACAGGCAAAAAAAAGATCAAATCATAAATAATGGGGGGGGGGATTCAAGCTGGCTTCACACATCTCCACAGCAATATTTAATGCCTGAAAATATCTGTACAATATCTATAAGAAAGAAAGAGTAAGCCCTGGATTTTATTACCTGCTAAGTTGTTCTTCAAGTATAAAGCAATGAAAATAAGTTCTGAAAATGTTGTAAGTATGATATCCCCATGTTGTTCCCATGATTCCTTACTGAGAAACTACTAGAGGATGACCTTGAGTCAACCAAAGGATGACTGGGAAAAACTTCAGCAAAAGTGCTTGGATGAGCACTAAATAATAGATTTTAACTGAAGACTTAAGACTAAAGCAAGAGAGAAGGGTGATAAAACAGAACATAAATATTATAGGCCGTAACAAAATATAAATGCAAATAACAAAAACTGGAGAAGGAAGAAAGTGAGCAGAAAGTATAAATAAGGTTTCTGATTACCCTGATGTAATAGCGGGGAGAAAATGGATAGCCTTAAAGCTTACAAAGCAAGTAGCAGAAGTATAAGCACACATAATAGTACAAATGCAAATATTATTGTGAAAAAATACTATTTGACTATTGACTAAAACTGAGTGACAGAGAGGAGAAAGGGGAAAGAGAAGACTTTAAAGGAATTTTACCTTTGTTCATAGAAAGACAACTAATAATTTCTACAAATAGAGAACTAAGAATATCAGCTAAAGTAACTAAGAAGACAAAATACGAGCTTTGCTGAATATCAGAATAAAAAAGCAAAGAAAAACAGACTACGCAGTGAAAAACTTAAAATTCATATACGTTTATATGTAATATATATTTATTTATACATATTTAGATATATTTATATATTATATATGAACAGAAAATTAAAAATAAAATACAATGCCAGAGGACAGACAAAACATATCTGACATATCAATAAACATAAATAGATTTAACTCATATTAAAAGAAAGATTTTTCAAATTGACTCATAAAGCAGAACCTAACTCCTAACTAATTGATTAGTAGAGACATCTAAGCTCATTTAAAAAGTTCAAAAACAAAAAGATGGACAAAGGTATACCAGGCCAATGTAAACAAAAAGAAAGTAGGAATTGTTTCGCCCAGCTTTCTGACTTCAGAATCTGAGGTCTTAAGATCTATAAATACTGCTACATGTTCTTCTGTAATAGTGCACGTGGGGATGTGTGCATGAATAAATATATTTTATATATTTCCAGAAGAAAAGCTATCTAAAATAAATTACTGAATTATATATGATTTTTAAAATAAGACCAGATATCGAATAGGCAGTGTCACCAGCCTGCTGAGTTTAAAGCATTTAGTGATATTTACCCTTTAAAGATATATTTTCCATATAAAAATCAAAACACTATACTGAGAACTCCTTAGCTAGATGTCAAGATCAGTCGTTGGCCTAGTATCATATAATAACTCCTCATTCTCATGACAATCTACTGTCAACCACTCAAAATCTAAAATTCCAGTTGAACTGTTGTTCTCTGTAAGAGAAGAGACGTAAGGAAGTATTTTTTTTTTAATGAAATTTACAGTACATTAAGAATACTTCCATTGAAGCAACAATGTTGTTTAGCTTCTTGCAGAAATCCATAACTATGATACTGCTTTCAGGTGTCAGCGCTGTAGTTTTGGAAAGAGATTTCATGCCTTGGAAACAAAAGTGCATGTGGATAGTAAAAATCACGAGAAACTCTAGGAATATTATATAAAGATCAATAATGGCTCTTTAAATACAAAAATAACCCTGTGATGACATCAATCCAGTTAATGCTTAAAGGGAAGCAACTGTGAAACCTCTGTGTTTCAACATCAATATGAGTAATGAAAATAGAGGGGATAATAATAGTACCGACCAGAGAAGACTGTTATGAGCATGAAATATCAATAAATATTAGCTAATATTATCATCACAAAAACATAAATTTCAAACTGACACATTATTTACATCTTTTAAATCTATTATAATTATTGATGATAGAGGTAGTCCCACAGAAAGCTATTTTCCTAATGGAAAACAAAAAAAAAGAAATTTAAAGCATCTTCTTCCCTTTATTCCCTGTTCCCTCTCTGCTACCACCTACCATGGTGGGAGATTAGGAACCCCTTAAGAGCATTATACTAGGATGTTTTGGTTGTTGGTGCACTGGCTTCCCCTCCAAGGCTGCTGGGAACTACTTAAAATCAGAGATTATATCCTGTGCATCTCAGCACATCCAAGGCACCTGTTCTCACATGATATAAGCTCAATAAAGGTGTGTTAAATTAACAAATGTGATACTGTGGGATTTGTATTTGTGTGTGTGTGTGAAAAGATGACCCAGTTCAAGGTTTATATTTTGTGGATTGCAATGACCTTGATATCAGACTTCTCAGGGAGGTAGGCAGCTAAGGCACTTCAGCTGGGACCAAGAACAAAAAATCATTCAAAAAATACTTAGATGCTACGGAGTACTCTGTGATTACCAGGCAATGAACTGGGCTCTAATGTTATAGAGACCATATCTCTATCTGTAAAGAGCTCACAGCCTGGTGGGCACAAAACAGATAAGAATCTCACCCCCCACCAAAGAGTAGATATGCAAAAATTAAACCAAGATATCTGACTCCCAGACTTGTAAACTGCAGTGTTCTTTCCATTAGAACAATCAATGCCTTTCAAATGTTGACAGGGCTCACAGTAAAGAATACATTCTGTAGCACTCCCCAGTACGGATACACACATTTCTGATCTTTTCTATTTAACTGCATTCTATTTTACTATTTTAAAATGTTCATCTTGACACATAAATTGGTTTATGACTCAAAGGTGGAAAAATACTGCTATAGAATATTTTTTAAAATTTCTCTAGAATTTCAAGGTCAGATATAATTCCTCATTTTTCTTCTCACACAACAAATTTGTACCCCAGTAAAAAAAATAAATAAATTACCAAATAATCAAATAACCCCAAAGACTAACGGAGCCATGACAGCTGTTATTTGAGGAGTGGGGGGAAGCTAAACCTAATCTCCGTCAGCTCTCCAAAGCCACCCAATCTAAGGGAAACAGCATTTGCTAAACAAAAACAGTTCGGAGGCAAGTTCCCTGGCACCTCAGCTCTCTTTCAACTAGACTTTGTGCTTCTACTTACAATGAATATTTTTTAAATGATTTTGTGTAAGAGACTTTAAAGTGTTTGGATGGGGAACAATGAACTTATTAATATAAGTAAATGAGAATAAAAATAAACTATTTTAAATAAATATATTTTATTTTTTAAAATCTCTCTCTGAAATTAGCCAATCTTCACTTAAATTGGGGGGAAGGGAGTGTACTGATTTATCTCAGATCTGAATAAAAGCATACATACGTGGATCATTAATTAAACTAGTACCTCTTTTGGTATGCCCCTGAAATATTAGAAAAAAGGAAGTGTGTGACTTCTCCTCAGCATTAGATGTTTCTACAGCACTTTCTACTAAAGAAAGTGGTACCAACTATCACCACAACCTAGTCGCAAGCTAGAAACTGAACAAACCCCAAAGAACAAGAGTTCTTTCAAGAAATGTGTCCCCAACAAGACATAAAGTCAGAAACCAGCGGAAGACCAGAAAACTTTCCATTTTCTGTGTCTACAGGCAGTAAGTACTCCAGCTCTGAGAATGCAAATTAAGGGTAAGAATGTTCACTCAAGTTCATGGGCTTACTAGCCTCACTGTTCCCCATCCGGGAAGCATGTCTGAGTTTAACGTACTCATTTTTGTGACATTTGCCTCAAATTAAAAGACAATTTTATAAAACTTGAATAGATCTTCCTTTCTTCCCTAGAAGAAATCTGTTTAGAACAATGTTTAGAAAAATATTCTTTTTATAAATATAAAATGCGTTTTTCCTAAGAAAAAGGAGAAAGCCATACTTATTATTTATCAGCTCTGTGCAACAGAACTTTCTTTGATGATGGAAGTGTTTTATCTACATCTGCACTATCTAAAACAGTAACCACTATTCACCTAATATGGAGCACTTGAAATGTGGTTGGTGTGATTGTGAAACTGATTTTTTAATTTTTTCGTATTAATTAGTTTAAATTTAAATAGCCACATAGGCTAGAAACTACCATATGCCGCAGTGAAGGATAGATAGATAATCAACAAAAGTCCTCAGCAGCACAGCTGTGTAATTGACTTGTCTTAGACGGAATGCCACATTTTGAAAAAATGATATTCTATACCAATATTCATCTTTCGGTTTCCTAATATTTAATTAATTAACATTTAAGGTTTCCCCAGAAATGGTTTTTTAATAATTGGCAATTTCTATTCTAAAACATGAACAGACTGGATCTGCTGAGCCGAATTCCTTTGACAACGTTCAATTTTCCATCTGTGAAACTTAAGCATAAGGAGAGGGGGGGAAAATGTGAGCCCATCCTCCTCTTGATACAAAGGGAAGAAATGAAATACATAGATCCATAGGAGGTTAATATAACCTCCTAGATGCTTTTATGGGTACATCTGCTCATCAACTCCAGCTTATGTTTGTTTCTTTAGACCCAATTGCGGCTTTTAACAAAAGTCATTCCTACGTTTGTTTGAGCTCTTAACTGTGTTTTGTTATGATCAGACCATGACGACCCCCTAAAAGTATTCTGCCTTTAGGAAAATCATAAAAAATAAACACACTAAAATATTCTATCCTTGAATAAGATGAACTGATCATATGGTGAAAATGCAGTAGCCTAAAAAGAGCAGATGCTTCAGAGGGACTAAAATATGCAGATCACGCCAAGACCACTTTCCAAGCAGGTGGCAAAAGAAATGGTACAGTTCTATAGTCAACAAGGAAGAGACGCCTCAAGAAAATGTGCTTAAAAATACATTGCAGCCTTGCTGTGGCCATAGGACAACTAACTTCAAGCAGCACTTAAATTGTTCTCCTTACGATCTCAAGGTCAATGCTAAATTAATTTTTCAGCTTCTCACCTTATATGTAAATATACCACACACACACACACACACACACACACACACAAGGACAAACATTTCAGTAATTTCATCATGTTTAAGTAGAATGACCACCTAGAACTCGTACCTAAAAATACTATAAGCTCATTTAAAACAAGCAAACTGAAGTATATTGAACAAAGAACAAAGCTACCGGTACCACAAAGGATATTTAGGACAACTCAAACTGTACAAGGCAAAGCAATTCTAAAACAGCAGTGTAATTCAGGTAAGAATTCAGCACCATAGATGAGAATTTCTTTTTTTTCTCTACTATCACTACTGCTACCACAAAAGTCCTAAAAAAGGACTAGAAGCTCACTCACTATATTCAAAAAGCACTGGGATAGCAACAAGACACATGACAAAGGAGCAATGTGTACACTACCCAGGGCCTTCAGACCTTGCAGAACAATAAATGGCATTGCCAGAAGGAGAAGACTTCATCTGAGTGCACCTTGACCTAGCAAGTCTGTCAGACCCCATAAAAACTAGGTGTTGCCAATTCTTTTCTGTGGTTGTACAGATAAAATCTGCAGATATAGCCTGGTTAAGAAAGAGGGAGACAGAGAATTTAAAAAGGGGAACTACCATCCTGAGAGTTCCCTCCTCACCCTTCCAAGGTATGAACTACAGACTCCGCTGACTGCTGCATCTACAGTGTGATCGCTAAGGAGCCTATCAGTTACAAAATTCTAGGATAAAAGCCTCAACGTCTAAGAGAAGTGATAGAAACCTCAATGCTTTTTTCATCGTCCTAATTCTTAGAGGAAAAAAAGTCAAATAAGTATACAATACAGAATTTTCATAGCAGGGGCACAAGTTCTCAAAGCACACAGGGCTTCAAAACAGAAAATGAACACTACTTCTCATTTAGTTCTCTAAAAGTCCACTTCAGAATAGTACTACTTCTATTTCTCAAAATGCAATTTAAACTCAGAAATAAAAATGTACTTAAACTCAGGAGATAAATTAGTTTCACATGGACAAAACTTAATTGTCATATTTAATATTCTAATACAGGTTTATGAGATAAAGTAGATGCTAGTAAGCAAAAGAAACGTACACACCAGAAGAGAAAGCATTTTTTGCTTGGCATAAAATGTTAACAGCACGATACTACATTAAAAGAAAAAAAAAGTATTATTTTAGCACAAATAGAGTTCGGTTCTTTTTCTAAATTACCAATGTTTGTGGACCAAATATCTTATTTATGTAAGCCCTCAAGCCCTGTATAACCCACTCCCATTCTTCTAAGAGAGCTTTTGCAGTCCAGTTCTATTAAATGTCAATTACATTAAAACATTTTTTAAGGAATTTATCAATAAATGTAGTTATACTAATGAAATTATCATCCTTAAGTGGGATTCTAGAGAAAAACTCAATGGAACTGTTTTCTAGTTATTTTTTCTAGTCAAAGCATAAAAGCAACATCAACCCAAAGTGAAATATATAATTAATCATGGCTCCTGATTCAAGCATAACATTACAAATGTGTTCCTATGCATTAAACAAAAGTGTTCTCACTCTTACCTGTATATCCAGCATACCATCCCCAGGAAGCCACCATTCCTAAAAGCCATTTATACATGATTCCTTCAATATACCAGAAGCTCTTGCTGTCCAGCAAACGAAGGGGCTGAAGTATAATTACATAGCAGATGTAGGATGGAATTGCAACCAGGTTGTTGGCGACCATAAAGGCAAATCTCATCAGGGCTTTCACCAAGGTCCAGCCCAGCCACGGAGCTTCTTCCAAAGTCACAGCCATTCTCACATTGGAGTCCGTCTGGTCTTTCTAAGGTGAAAGGAAAATTCATTTAAAAAGGAAAATGGATTAAACACATCTAAATAATCACCAACATAGAAATCATCTCCAGCACAAAAATAAAAAAGAAAATCGAGGGTCTAAGCCTTCCCGGTGTAGTACCTCGGTCATCTCGCCGGGAAATTCCAGAGGGGGACAGAGAGCGAGGGAGGAGGAGCCGCACAAGGTCAAGGGAGCTGTTCACAGAGGCACAGGGTATGTCATAATATATTTAGCAAATGATAATGCTAACTAATCGGTGGCCGTCCTCGCACCGCGTCTCACTGCAGTTTTCTGTTGGACTTTAAGGAAGAAAAACAGACCCACTTGCTTTAGACACCCTCAGTTTCTCCAAACTGACGACTCGAGGGACAGGAAGCCTGAAACATGGACCTCTGGGTCAGATCTCCTAGATACAGGGAACCTGGTACCCTGTCCACCACCATTCCTGCACGTTGATTCATTCCCTCCGAAGGTCTCTCGCATTAGCAAGAAGAGTAGTTCCACTCGAAATTTTCATTTGAGGCAAAGGGGGTTTTTGTTTCCCCTTATTTAAGGGGAAAAAAAAAAGAGAGAGAGAGAGAGTGGCCTAGAAAAAGGGCAGGAAGGTGAGAGGAAGAGAGTGGGGGCAAAAGGGAGGAAGAGCGGGAGTAGGGGGAGGGGAGCAAAAGCCCGAAAGAGGTGAAGGCAAAGGGGCCGGGGATGGAGGGAATAAAGTCTTCGACCAGAGGCCCGGCGAGCGGGGCATGATGAAAGAAGCGAGGAAGCAGAGGCGACGACAGCGCTCAGGGGGCGGATGGAGCCCGCAGCGGTTTCCGCGGGTGTGGACCGGGTCGGGACGGCGGTCTCGGCCCACGCGCCGGGCTCACCTCGGCGGGCGCGGACGGCAGGCGCTGGAGCGCGGGGGCGAGCGGGGCGGGCGGCCGGTGGCCCGGGGCGCGGAGCTGCGCGGCGGCGGCGGCGGCGGCGGGTGTCCCCGGCCGAGGGGTCGCGGTCATGGACGCGGCGGCGGCCGAGGCGCGGCGCGAGCGGGCGCCCTACTCCCCTCGCGGCTGCCTGCGGACAGAGGAACGGCGGGGACTCAGAGGCCGGACCTGTCACCGGGGCGGGTCCCGGGGAGGCGGGCGGACGCCCCGCGCCCCCGCCTCCTCCTCGGGGCCTACCGCGCCCTGGTCCCTCATGCCGCCGCCGCCTCCCCCGGCTGCACAACGACGACTCCCCTTCCGCGCCCCCCAGCGCCTCCCCGGGCCCGGCTCCGCGGGCGCAGCCGCGGGGCCTGCGCCCGCCGAGCCGGGGGTTACCTCGGGCTGGCCCGGCCCCGGCCCGGGCTACGGGAGCCGGAGGAGGCGGAAGAATGCATGGCCGGCGGCGCGGCCGGCGGAAGAAGGCGGCGGCGAGGCCCGCTCCGGCTGCGGCGCGGCCCGCGCCCGTCCCCGGCGGCGCGGAGACTCGGTCCCCAGGGCCCGGCCGCGTTCGCCGGGGCTGGCGGGGAGGGGCGGCGGGGAGGAAGCGGCGGGAGTCGGGACTGCGGCGGAGCCGCCCCCAGAGCGCCCTCTAATGAAGGCGCAGCCGCCGCCGCCCGCGCCCCGGGGCTGCCTCGCCCCCAGGCCAGGACCTCGCTGAGGACGGGACGGAGGAAAAGGGCCGCTCAGAAAGGTCCAGGAATGAGCACCAGTCCTTACATCGCACGAGGAGCGCTTTGGTCCAAATCGAGAGAGAGCCCCCTTTCAGTCAAAACAGCCGTTTTTCATTGTTACGGTTCTTGCTCGTCTGACAAGCTGATCTCTACCCAAACTAGGAAGCTGTCTCCTTGAAGACTGAATGTCCTCTTTTCTTTCCTAATGAAACCCAAAGGCTCTCAAGGCTTTTCTCCTGAACCTCTCCAGAGTATTAAGGTCTAGAGTTTAAAATCAATTCATTTTAAGTGCCAGAATTCTAGTTTCTGGAAAGCAACCAAAACATTAATGACAGCTGTAATTTCCCATCCATTCCCACCCTCACCCACCTCGGGGGCGGGGGTGGGGGGTGGGGGGAAACCCTATGAGAATGAGTGGTCCACACAGGGACACCGAAATTTAGTTAGTCAAGGAGGGAGAAGCACTTAGATAGTGCCTGCCGCTGAGAAAGTGATCCAAAAATGGTGGGTGGCCACAGCTACCCCTGGACAGGCTTAGTCGCTCCTGGGACATTAGCTGCATTCTACTTCAAGGCCAGGCCATCAGAAGGAAAATAGAGAAATAGCCCAATGACTTGCCCACCTGAATGTTCTCAAATGGCTTGCCTACATTTCAGTTTTAAAAACACTCATAATAGCTTGTTATGTCCCTTAATCACATTTGTAAATGGGAGTAGGGATAGTTTTTACATGTTCCTAGTGACCTGCCATAGTTAAATCAAACTGCCACTTAGTCTGCCTACTTTGAAAATGTTTGTCACTGTGTTTGCTTTGGACTCTCAACTGTTTCTCTTCCTCTTTAACTTTGGTCCAGAGGTGAAGGAAAGAAAAGTCACTTTCTGCCATATGAAAGAATACTTCCTATTCCCATTCCCTTTGGTGATGATGAAATACATGAAAGCACAGAGCCTGCCTGAAATAATTTATTAAACTCCTCTCTATTTAATATTAATTAGTTTTTACTGATATATGTTATTTATCTATTTCACTAACACTATATTCTGACTGCATAGGGCTTAAAAAGGCACAGGCCCTATCAGAGAACTTTCCATATAAGTCTGACTGATGTATACCAATAGAAAAGTTAGATATGTCCTTTCTATTCCCTGTATTCCCTCTGAGAATTTTGGTGCCAAGGTAATAGCATCTTTAAACAAATCTCGTGAGAGAAATAATATACATACTGTGTAGATTATTGTTCAAAATATGTCACTTTAAATGAGATGGATGAGGCACATGTTACTTCTGAGAATCAAGAGTAACCCCTCCTAGGAATTCCATTTGGTCCATCCCATTCAGCATTCCCCACATGCTGGTAAACACTGGCTGACACCCGGAGAGAGATAACCTACGATGTGATGTACACCTGGTTCCTGGATTAAGAGCATCTGCCAGAGCGCTGGGTACACCAGTGCTCTGAGTGTACCTTGCTGAGATGTAATTAGTAGCAGCCAACCTGGCCCAAAAATGAGCCAGAGATTGGGTAGGACCTTGCACAGTGGGTCTTGAACTTAAGTGTGTAAAAATATCATTGGCGTGTCTGCTGAAAAGATAGATTCTTGGGCATCATACCAGAAAATTTTAATACTCTAGGCCCAAGAGGGGCCTGGGAACTTACTTTTTAAAAAGTATCATAGGTGATTCTGATGCAGGTAGTATGCAGATCCTGCTTTAAGAAACCCTAACCTGGAGATATCCTGAGAATCACATCCTTTTCTAGACTCTTAATCATTTTAAATTATATTTGTTCATATTCTCACCTGTATTTATTTACTGGGACTGCCATAACAAAACACCACGAACTGGGTAACTTAAACAACAGAAATTTATTTTCTCATAGTTCTGGAGGCTAGAAGTCTGAGATCAAGGTGTTGACAAGGTTGATTTCTTCTGAGGCCTTTCTCCTTGGCTTATAGATGGCCACCTTCTCCCTATGTCTTCATATGGTCATCTCTGTGTGCGCATGTGTATGGTGCCTGACACTCTGTGTTCTAATCCCTCCTTATAAGGGCACCAGTCACATTGGATTAGGGTCCACCCTAATGACCCTGTATTACTTAATTACCCCTTAAAGGCCCTATTTCTAAAGGCAATCGCATTCTGAGCTCCCGAGGGTTAGGGCTTCAATAGATGACTGTTAGGGGGATACGGCACATAAAGACATAATATCATCCTTCTGCCTTGTACACAGCAGAATTCTGCCATTTAAAGTAGCTCCTTGTGGAAGGGATGTGGAAGCCATAATTTTCATTATTTTAGCTTTTTTACTCTTGACTGGCTCCAAACTAAGATTTTTCTTGAAGCTAAGCAAACAGAGCAATACACTGTGTTCCAAGCGTAGATATGCCTCCCCACCCCCATCCCAGGGTGAATGAGGGGGCTTATCTTTTTAACTTTCTTGACCATTGGAGCACATTCAGTTTCAAGATAATTCAGTACCTACAATGGATAAAAAACTGCATTCTGGCTGACTTCTTTAGGGAACACTGTCACACAATGCTTATATTTCTTTTATTTCAGAATTCATTTTATATATATATATGTAAAATATAAAATATATATATATTTTGTACTCTTTCACCTTATATATACCGCCTTCTTCTAGCCTATACTTTTTTTACCCTCAACCCACTTAGGCAGCCTCCTGAGATTTTTCTATACTTTATTTCCACAACACCACAGGCAGACAGGTATATAAATGCTTTGAATGACTGTAACAGGAAGTTTGGGAAGGCCAGTTCTTCAGGGTAAGACAGATCTGTAGAAAGCAAGGACCTTCTTCAATGCCTAATCAGCTTCTAGTCCCCTTTCTTGCTACCTTAGAGCCATGCTTATCAAAATACCAACATTAATTAAGTCAGGAATTTCAGAGCCTTCATATACGCCCCAGTAGGAGGACAAAGGAAAACAGATTCTCCCCACCCCCCTCAACTCCCCATAGCTGCTGGGGTAATAGCTCCAGTTTCAAAGGCTCACATTTGAACCACAAGAGGACGGTCCTTTGAAAGAATTATGACTTCTTATTTCCAGAAGTCTCCAGACATTTTAAAACAATCTAACCACGATGCCTTAGAAGGTTTAATTCCACCCATCTGGTTCATATACACCAACAAATTAGGTTACAACCAGGGAAGGTCTCCCTTGGGCAGAAGAACTCCCCTGGGCCTTCTCTTTTTCCTATTGGCAATTATAAAAACATTTCACCTACCTGTGCTGGGTTCTGCACTAAAGCTCCAATGAACTATTTCCTCTCTAGGGGACAACCCCATCAGCAGTGTTGTAAATGTGCAATGACTTTGCACAGGCCTCCCACGTCACTACGAACAGTTGCAACCTAGAAATTAGCACCCCAAGAAAGCCATGCATTCTGTTAACAGGTTTAAATTCAAAGAAAAAGGGAAATATATATATAAAAATGTATATATTTTTCTTCTATGTTAGTACCAGTAATCATTTTATATTAAATGTATTAGGGCTTATAAACTTAATATTTTTTAGACAAGTCGGGTCAGATCTTTATGGCTTGACTGAAGCTTTATTTAAACCACTTCAGCAACTTTTCATGAGCAAGGTTGTTGCTAAGCACTATTGAGTAAACAACTCTCTCTTCTCCTCTGTGCCCCTCTCCTCTTCAACTCATTTCCCTTTTCCCTTCTTAATACTAAAATGATCTCTAGTTCCTAACGGGTACTACAGACCCCACCTAAGACCTGCACTCTTCCAAAAGACAACACTCTAAGCTAAAATCTTTTTCACCTCTCCAACATTGCATTTCCTTGGCTCAGTCCTGTCTCTCCTGCCTGGGATAAACTAATCCATGCTGAGGTGCTGCTTATGGCAAAAAATTATGTTCTCTCTTCCTAAAGTATGAACATTTTATGAAGAACCTCCTAAAACCCTCAAAGCCTTACTGGATTTCTAGCGGTAGAGGCTCAGGTACTGTGGTGGATGAGTATTCTTGTAAGGTTTTTTGGAGAAGCCTATTTCAGCAACTTTCTCCAATGACAGAACCTACGAAGGCATGTATTACCCTACGAATAAGACAAAATCAGATTTAGAATTGCATTTTTCTAATATAAGAACTGAAATAATGACATATTATTGCTGAGTATGCTACAATAATAATAGCTGACATTCATGGATCACTTTCAACTTCTAGGCCCTGTTCTCAGTGCTTTACATGCATTAACTCATTCCATCTCCACAAAGACCTTTCAAGAACCATATTGTTACCCATATCTTACAGACTGGGAGATTAAACTATCTGCCTTAGGTCACTAAGATAGCAAGTGGCAGGGCCAGGACTTGGTTCCCAGTGCTCAGGCTCCAAGCCCAAACCACTGATCACACACTACAGTGCCCCTCTAGGAGAGACTGGTAGAAAAGCTATTCTCCACCAGAGGATGCTATTCTTTTCCATTCTCACCTCTTATCACTCTCCCCTCACCCCTCCCGTGTGCCCCCCTTTACCGCCCTACCACTCTCCGCTACTGTACTAGCCACGTAAACACACATCTCAAAACGATGCGCTGTGCAGCTTCACGCATACAAGCTCGTGGTTTTTCTTGTTCAAGCTTTTCCCTTCTCTGTGTCTATTCGATCATATCCATCCCTCTCGATCCAGCTAAGATATCAAAGGATCCATATCCCCACTCCCGCCCCCACTTCAGAATTCACCGTCTTCCTCCAAATGTAGGCTTCTGTCACATCATTGTAACAAGCCTGGATGTTTTAGAGTTCAGGTTCTCTACCAAAATCAGGGGTTCCACATATCTGTCTTCCTCATTTTTGTTTTCCCAGTGTGTAACTTAGTTCTTTATACGTAGTAGGAAACAAATGTTTGTTTAATTGGTTCAGACTAAATAATTTCTTTTTATTTTTTTAAGTCGACAGTAGGATACCTTGAATGGTGATATCATCATCAACAACAACAACATCCAAACTATATCTAGGAGAAATAATGTTGCTGATACTTCATTATAAAACATATTTCAATCTTTTAAAAATGATTATTTCGATAAAATTCAATCGCTATAAGTACCTCAGTGGAATCACTAATTATACAAAATACTATTACCTCTTTTATTACTAAAATATCTTCCTTCTTTTATTCTTAAGCTATTACCTAACTCCAAAACCATTCTAGATAATGTGGTCATAGTATTTTTCTTAAAGTACCATTTTTGACATTTCATTTTCCTCTTCAAGTTTTGACATCAGTTTTCCATGTACTAACAAATCAAGTCTGAATGTCTCTGTCTGATTCGCTTCAGGGCCTTCAATACCTGATTTCTCACTCTTATGCTAGAGTTTATCAACCAACGGGCCATGCACACTGCTGTGTCTCAATTAAATTAACGTGGCAGCAGAATGCTTGGCTTCATTCACCTCACACTATTATTACTATTTTTGGTGAGTGCCATGAAGTTAAAGGTAGGGAAACATTGTCAAATTCTACTTTAATTATCATCGACTTCCCAACCAGCCTCCTCTACTTTTAATTGAGCCCATTCCATAGCTTCATTTCGGCTGTTTCCCTAACCTTGAATGTCATCTTTTTTTTTTTTTTCTGACCAACTTTCAACAGCCAGGGACAGCCTTTCTTAGGCAGGCCTCCAGCATCTCTTCTCTGAATAATTACTGCATTTATAGAGCGCACCAAACAATTTCAAATTAAAGTTCGACTTCATTCTTTACTTTCATAGATTCCTTCTGCATGCTTGTTGCAGTAAATAGCCACAATTAACTGCCCAACTATGAACCCACAGTTCAAGGAGTTCTCAGCATCTAAACTGGACAGATTTGAGAAGTTCCGGATGCACGGTTTCACGGTACTCTACTCAGGTGCAAACAAGTTCCTCATTTTTATCTGCTTGTCCATCAGTAGCTCGCTCCTTTCCATTTTCCTGTCCTTCCAAGCTTATCGTCTGTTTTAAAGCCAAATCCACTTCCTTCACCCTCTCTAGCTCCTCAGAAAAGCTAGGTCTTCTTAAGTCCTAGATTCTCCTTAACTTCTGGACAAAATGGTTCTTCTCACAGTTACATGAGTTCAAGCTTGGCAATCTCTTTGGACTCTGTCCACAGAATTCCCAGCATCGACTTCTTTATGGAAAACAGTCCCCTAATGAGCCGCTTTGAAAAAGCTTCTTCTCCCTTTCCTCTGGTCTCACCTCCATCCTCAGGAGACTCTCATGAATCTCACATCTCAGACTTTCTTTCACATCTCCAAGTCCTGCCAGAAGCTCCTGACTTATTCTGGAACCTTTTATCTCATAATATCCTATGTCTAGGTTTTCCCAAAAATTAAAATAAAAAAAAATCCACTGGAGTTCCTTTGTCTTGGTGTTGGGGTAGAGGAATTTAGTGATATTTGATAAGGGAGAATTCTCCAGGAGAAAAGGAACACAGGATAATTCTACTTATGAACAAAGGAAATAAGGTGCGGAGAAGTGACATGGTTGTTCATCATAGATTATATCAGGAATGGAGCTGGTATGGTCTAAAGGTGACCAACTCCTTCTCATTTGCGCAAGACTTTCATCATTTTAGCACTCAAAGTCCCACATCCCAGGAAATTTCTCAAGTGGTTGGTGACTCTATGTGGTCTCCTGACTCCCTAGTCAGTCTCTTAGCCAGGTTACAGAGGTCTGGCTTCTCTGTTGACGTTTTCTGTTCCCTGATGATCTGATACATCAGAGGTTAACAAGCCATTCAGGGCTGATAGTGTGTTTAATGTTTCCTATAAAGCATATTGCTTGTCCTTACCTGGGTTGAATTTCCCCTCTTTACCAAGCCTTCGGCAGTGCAGCTTGGCTCTTTCCATGGCTCTCATGAGCTTAAATCATAAGAGGTTCGAACAAAAAGTTTCACTCTGCTCCTATTCCAACTGTGTTTAAAGTTAATTTGTCATCTTGGGAGTTGAGACTGGTGGCTGAGACTCTTGTAATGAAAACCATGCCTCCTCGCATTTCTCCAGCACCTAGCAGTCAACATAGTTTCAGTCTCCCTCTCTCTCGCGTGCTCTCTCTCTCTCTCTCTCTCTCTCTCTCTCTCTCTCTCTCACACACACACACACACACACATACACACACACATATACATAGCCCTTGTTAGATGCTAACAGTAACCCCTTGAAGTAGGCAGGTATTTATTGGTTGAAAGAAATAAGAAGGGCAAGGAAAGAATTTCTTTAAAAGTGGTTTTCTCTTGAAATAGCCAGGTACATTTCTCTTGAAACATTTTATAAAATATACCTTCAAATTCTTTGTTTCTCTTAAATTTTGGCTTCAAAGCATGAACTGAAATAGAAATCTAACTTGTTTGGAATCAGATGCTGGCAACCACACGGCCGTGAGAAACTCCAGAGTATAGCCATACTCTGGGGGGATCCTGAACCAGCTCCTCTCTTCCAACACAGCCACAGGCAGGCCCTGGAATGAGGGTCCCACCCTCTGTCACCCCAAAGGCTGTCAAGCCCTCCTCTCTATGCCCCCTCACCCAGAATAGTATTTCTATAAGGAAACACAAACTTATAAACATTCTCTTGAAATGTAACCTGATTGTAAATTGGGAACTGTCAGTAAAAAACACCCCAGCCCTTGGTTTCCTATTGTATAGTCTCCTAGACACAAGTTTCTGTTTTAAGTGCTATGAAACAAACAAAGCTATGGGCAAAAGAGTGATGCTAGAATGCAGTCTTTTAAAATATGGGATTTCTAATGTTTAGAGCCATTCAAGTTATACGAATTATATAGTTTAAGTTCTTATATGAGGTTTTAGTAAAATTTCAGTAATTCCATGTTACGCTGAATTGAATGACATTCTTCCAAAAAGGTACCTGCTCTGATTCAATGTTTCTTAAACATCTCAGATTCTTCTCAATGTCAGACTTTAGTGTATATAAAAATCTACTGAAGAGCTTGTTAAAAATACAGATTCCTGGGACCCACCCCAGAGATCCTGATTCAGTGGGTCTCAGGTGGGGCCCAAGGATCTTCACCATTAAAAAGCATCTTCGGGTGATCTGAGGCAGAGGCTTTGAAGATCTCTACAGCTTGCTATTTAATGTGTGACCAGCCAACATTGGTGTCACCTAGGATGGATTAGAAATGCACATTCTCAGGCTCTACCCCAGATCTCCTGAATCAGTATCTGCATTTTAATAAGATCCCCAGGTGATTTGTGTGCACATAAGTTTTGATAAGTAGGGCACAATAATACAACAAACAACATCATGTCCACTCAAAACTTGAAACCAAGTGAGAGAGCTTTAATGGATAACCTAAGCTTTCTTCCATTAGGGCTCTTAATGTGTACTCAGCAAATATTCATTAGATGGATATATTTTCACGGAAGAAAGACAATGAATCTCGTTGTGCAAACTAACTGGCATTGACAAAATGCTGAATAAACCAGAGGTCAAATGAGAGTTAGAGTATGTAAATAAGACTGTTTTACATATTAACCAACAAGTATGTATTTATATGGTGTTTGCTATGTTTTGCTTCTTCCTTTTTATTTCGGGGAAAGAAAGCTAATGTAGAGGAGGCTTTTTGAAGATAATGAAATGCTTCTGTGTTATGTGGGCATTTGATGTTTGTGATTGGAGTTCAAAGAAGTGGGAAGTACACAGACTAAAAGAGTCAGTGTAGCTTCCACGGATGAGGGAGGAGAGCTGGATGGCAAAGTGTAGGTAAGGCATTCATTATGTGAGTGACAGGACGCCTTCCCAAGTAGGAGAGAGCCAAGGGAGTAAAACTTTAAATGAGTTTGATTTGTCTGGGAGACGGAAATGAATGGCTCGACGGTCCCATTGTGGCAAAAGTTTAAGGTGAGTGAGGGTGGAAAAACAAGGTTATGTAGGATGAAACCCAACTGGAGGTAATTAGAAAGTCAGAAGTAGAACTTGGTATAGCATGTATTTGAAAGATGCTGATTATTTTCCCCAATATCCATTCATTCATTCATTCTTTTCTTTTTCTTTTTTTTTTTTAACGCCTATACCACCCGGTTTTTCTAGGTGGTCTCCCATCTAACTACTAACCAGGCCCGATCCTGCTTAGCTTCTGAGATCAGATGGAATGAGGCTTGTTCAGGGAGGCATGGCTGTAGACTCATTCTTTCTTATAAGAGGATTAAAAAAAAAAAATGTTGGCTCATAGCTGACCAAAACATAGACTGTATTTCTCAGCCTCCTTTGCAGGGAGGTGTGATCCTACGACTCCATTTTGGCCAATGAGATATAAATAAAAAGTGTCAGCTGCAACCTCTCTAAAGTATCTTTAAAAAAACAGGGCACCTCTTTCACTTTCCTGTTAACTAAATAGGGATGAGGATAATTGCAGCTCAAGTAGCCTTTTTGGACCAGAAGTTGGACGTTATAAGCTTGGGTGAGCAAACAGTGACACAGGATGAGTCTGTGTCCCTGATCAGAGCATCCTAACTCTGGACTGCTTTCCCCTGGGCTGTTTAAAATGAGAAAGATGTCATTTTATGTCTTGCTTAAGTCACTATCATGTACTTTGGACTTTTCTGTTATCCAAACCTAATTCTAACTAATAAAACATGTAATCAGAAGTCAAAAATGCAAGGGTTTTTACATCAAGCACCAACCTGGTGCCATCTCTTATAAACCCAATAACCCTAATAGATAATTTAATCTCTCTAAACCCTTCTCTTCTCGCATGGAAAATAGGTAGAACATTCCTCAAGAGTAGTCGTGAGGGGGACATGAAGTATACAAAGTATTTCTCGTGGTGCTGGTGCCCAGCACTCGCTTAGTAAATGTACTCTATACATGGGGCATGTCAACAGAGCAATGCGGGACACAGCGATGGCTGTGGAACTTCAGAGGGTATCTGCATCTAGAAGATTAGCATGGCAGTAGTGTACATGAAGGTTGGGAAGGTGAATAGATTAGAAGCAGGGAAATGCTTCAAGAATCTCAAATCCAGCCTATGGCATCAGCAGTGGAACTGAAGTGGATATTTGTTGAGCTCCTTTTGTGTCCCAAGTACATTCTAGGAGTTAAAGCCACAATAATTAACAAAAACACAAGCCTGTGATGCTCATGGAATTTACAGCCTGGTATGGGAATCAAGTATTAAACTACTAATAAGTAATTATATGACAATGGTCAGTGCTATGGGAGCTGGTGTCAGAGGACCCTAACATAGTGAAGTAGGAGTAAACTGAAGGATGAACCTGAATTAACTCAGCCAAAGAGGACAGAAGGTACATTTCCATAAAATGAAAGACAAGTGCCCTGAGGTGGGAAGGAGCACGGTGAAGTCCTGTGATTAAGATAAAGCCAGTGTACCTGCAGTCGAGCACCCAAGGAGGAGCATAGAAGAAGGCAAGAGAGGTCCTAGAGCCTCACAGATCATTATCGAGGGTTTATTCCAAGGATAATTGGAGCGTATCAGAAATAGAGCTGGTGTGGTTTTATAGTGACCAACGCATCTTGGCTTTGATGAGGGCAGCTTTGGAGCAGAGTTTAGGGTGACCAACCATACCAGTTTGCCAGAGACTAAAGGATGTGGTGTTGTCAGTGACAAAATGGAACAGTCCTGGGCAAATCGAGGGATTGGTCACCGTAGTACTTTTACATGATCTTATTTCTTCTAAAGACCACACCTCGGCTACTGTGTGGAAAACTAAGTGTAGGACGACGGGAATGGAATTGAGAAGACCAGTTAGGTTGTTGACGTGTCCAGGCAAGAAAAGAGAGTAGCGTGGGATTGGGCAGTGGCACAGGAGCTGCGAAGAGGGTGGCCTTAGGAGACATTTAGGAGGTAAAATTGGCAGGACATGGTGAGAGGTTAGAAATGCTAGTTCCAAGACCACATGGATTGACTCAAGTGTAAAAGTGAAATCTAGACTTTGAATTCCACATAGAACGACTCTAATTATATTCTTTTAAGCACTGAAACACTACAGTAGACCCAAGAGGATATTATCTTGGCCAAAGTATACACTATGTGGCCTAGGCCTTAGTTCAATAATCAAAAGTTGTAAAGAAAAAATTATGGCGAGGGTTATTTAAATCACCTCAAATCAATGTGTTCCACAAGAAGAACTATCTTGTTTTATAACCGGACAATCACACCTAACCTCAAGTACACTTGTTATAAATAAAGTCGGGAACTCTTTCACCTGGATGTGCTCTGAAGTATTTTTTTCTCCTACTAGCAAACTAGCAAATGTTCCGATAGTTACCACGAGCTACTTATCTAAGTTTTTTATTGGTATGAGAACTGGGCTTCTGATAGTATTTCCAAATAATCATTTGCTTCTCTCTTATTTCTTAACTCGTGTATCTCAATTGAAGATAGTTAAGAAACTTATTATTTACTTAAGACTGTCATCGTAGTTTTATGATGATTTTAACATTCTTTGCAAGACAGTCCACCTCTTTAGTAGGAACACCAAATAGTATATATAACTTCTTAATTGTCACACTCTTTTTTGCACCATAAAACTAATTGGTGGCTTTAGAAATAAGAGGTTAGGATTGTGAGCCAAGCGAACAATGATGAAACAAGCTTGATGTTATAGAATCAAAACTTACACTTAAACACTGTTCTGCTTTTTCCCCCCTCCGTTTAAATTTAATCTAAAATCTCTGATAAGCCTGCAGAACTTCTTCTTTAGTGTTTTTTGCAACTTAATCATTAGCATAGCTTAATATTATTCAATACACTCCATAGGAACCCAATTATTTTACTTTGCAATATTTACCAATTTTAACTTAAATTAATTTCATTATAAAAACATTAGAAATAATGTTAATGAAATAATTCTGAAAATCTTATGACAGTGACCAGGGTAAGTTTAGATGATTTGGGTATAAAATGTGTGTATGTCAGGGGCAGGCAAGTTTCTCTCTACCTTTTAAAAGTAGTAATAAACACTGCCTCCATTCCGGAGGATAACTGATTTAGTCACAAAAGCTAAAAAGCTACCCCAATGTCTAGGAGCTCCAAGGAAGCAGATTTGATAATAAATGAATTGATAAATAAAATGTGATATATCCAGACACTGGGATACCATTTAGCACTTAAAAAAAAAATTCCAATCTATTCCCCAACTTGGATGAAACTCGAAAACATCATGCTGGGTGATATCTTTACTTGCCAGCAACCCACTCTGTGTCACCTTGGACCTTGTCACCACCCAGAACTGCCTCGGTTACGAAACTTTAAGCTCCACATTCCAGCTTCTGAAAACAACCTGCTGTTCTTCCGGCTCCCACTTCCTCACTCCTGTTACCTTGAAACTCCCTACTCTCCCTTTTTCTCCCACTCCGTCTCTCTCCACTGGGCTCTCTCACCTTACTTACTTCACTTTAATCGCTCTCATTATTCCCCTCAATTTGCCCTTTTCACAATCTTTGTATTCCACCTGCCCCACAAAACCAGAGATAGGCCTTGAATCAATTTTTTGTCACACTCATATTGGGGCTGTTAAACTCAGTTGAAAAAAATCTCACAGCTCTGTGCAGAAAGATGACACAATACAACTGGCTTCCAGACTCAACCAGGCCCTCTGAGCCACTTGGAAATCCTTTTATAGACCTCTGATTGGTTTTCCAACCCATTTGTTTCATTTCAAATACAATATCTTCTTTACTTTAAACTTCTGATCTGCATTCTCTCCCTTCAACCTCAATAAAACACCTTGTCTCCCTGCTCCCCAACTGGAAATTATCTGCAGCCACTATTTACATGTTTTTGATCATCTAGAGACATTTTAATTAATGCTTTTTAGACACATTAAGTAAAAGAGTTACTAGGAATTTCCGCATTTTGCATTGTTATTCAAAACCCATCAAACTTCTAAGTAGTGAAGAGCACCTATTGAGCAACTACTATTTCTGAGGAAAAAGGGAAAAGACAGACTTGAAGGATATAGATACATATATGTTTGTATATATACGTATACAGTCATATATATGTAAAACAGCTTTATTGAGATGTACTTCACATACTGTACAATTCATCCACTTAAAGTGTACAATTCGACAGTATTGAGCATATTCAGAGTTATGTAGCTATCATCGAAATCAACTTTAGAACATTTTAATCACTACGACGAGAAACTCCGTATTAGCAGTCATACTCCCGTTTGCCCCCAAATTTCCCAGCCATAGAAAACTGATATTCTGTTTTTTGTCTCTCCTATATGAAATGCCTATTCTAGACATTTCGTATAAATGGAATCGCATAATAGGTGGCCTTTTGTGTTTGGCTTTTATCACTCAGCATAATGTTTTTAAGGTTCATTCATGTTATAGAATGAATTGAAACTTCTTTTCTTTTTTCTTTATTTTTTTTTTAAGATGAGGCAATCCTTGGTTGACCTCACAGATTGCAAGCACTTTGTCAACTTACAATCCCTTATTATTATTATTTTTTAATGCCTACAGCACCTGGTCTTCGTAGGTGGTCTCCCATCCAAGTACTAACCAGGCCTGACCCTGCTTATCTTCTGAGATTAGATGGGATCGAGCTTGTTCAGGGTCGCATGGCTATAGACAAAACTTCCTCTCTTTTTATTGCCAAATAATATTCCATTATCTGGACACACCACATTTTACAGGTTCAAGTGGATGGATGTGTGAGTTGTTTCCACTTTGGGCTATTATTAATAATGCTGCTATGAACACTCATGTACAAGTTTTGGTGTGGGCATGTTTTCCATTCTGTTTTCTTTCTTCTTTAAAATCAATTAATTAATTAATTAATTTCTTACAGTGACATTGGTTAACGAAATCCAGTAAGTTTCAGCTGTACACTTTAACAGTAAGGCATATATATGTTTACACTGTGTATTCACCTCCCATAGTTAGATTTCTTCTTGTCACCACATATTTGACCCCCTTTACTCTGTCTACCTCCCCCCTCTTCCCACCCCCTACCCTCTGGTAACCACTAGTCTATAGTTCATGTCCATGAGTCTCTGTTTGTTTGTCCTATTCCTTTGTTGCCTTTAGGTTTATATCCCACATATAAGTGATACCATGTGACTTTCAACTTTTTCTGTCTGACTTATTTCGCTTAGCATGATTATCTCGAGATCCATCCATGTTGTCACAAATGGCAGTATTTCATCTCTTCTTATGGCTGAGTAATATTCCATTGTATGTATGTACCACAGCTTCTTTAGCCAATCATCTATCATGGGACACTTCGGTTGCTTCCATGTCCTGGCCACTGTGAATAATGCTGCTATGAACATTGGTGTGCAAATCTCTTTTCAGATACGGGTTTTCAAGTCTTTGGGGTAAATACCCAGTAGAGAGACTGCTGGATCATATGGCTATCCAGTTGTCTCAGACTATTTTTTTCTCCATTGGATGGTCTTGACGCCCTTGTCAGAATCAGTTGAACCATAATAAATGTGATGATGTATTTCCAGACTTTCAATTCTATTGATCTGTATGACTCTACTTATGCTAATTTCATGCTGTCTTGATCACTGTAGCTTTGTAGTAAGTTTTGAAATTGGGAACTGTAAATCCTTCATTTTTGTTCTTCTATTTCAAGATCGTTTGGGCTATTCTGGGTCCCTTAAAGTTCCATATAAATTTTAGGATACGCTTGTTGATTTCTGCAAAGAAGTCAGCTGGGATTTTGATAAGGATTTAATTACATCCAATGGCGTCCTGAAGAGTATTGCTATCTTAACAATATTGCCTTTTTATTTGTTTAAGTCTTCTTTAATGTCTTTCAACAATATTTTATGGTTTTCAGAGTATGGGTTTTACATTCTTTTATTAAATTTATTCCTAAGTACTTTATTCTTTTTCAGGCTATTATAAATAGAATTGGTTTCCTAATTTCACTTCCAGATTTTTGTATATTAATTTTTGTATATTAATTTTTGTATATTAATCTTATATTCTGTGACCTTGCAGAACTCATTTATTGGTTGTAATAGTTTAAGTGGATTCTTTAGGATTTTTAATATATAAGATCACGTCACCTGGCACCTGAAGGTTCGTTCATAAGGATGACAGCTGAAGTGGTTGTTCTTCAATCTGTTCAAAATAGTGATACATTTTTTGTTGAAAGTTTTCATTTTTCTAGTTAGAAAAGATGAGTCTATTACAAAATTAATTACTAATTATTTTTACATTACATTTCAACTATATGTGGCTGAAAAATATAGTTTTGATTTTTACCTCAAGGGTTGCACCTATTGATCTATATGAAAACATTAGATCATGATTCCAAGATACTATTAATACTGATCTCTTTTTTCAGAAGGCAACATGGTTAATGGAAAGATCTCCTCAGCCTTTGGAATCTAAAGGCTGGTTTCCAGTCCAGCTTTGTCTATATCAGCAGTGAGACTCATGCATGCCTACCACAACTTCACAAGGTTATTGTTGAGAGTCCCATGAACTACTTATTTGGGCTTTATTCATGGGATGGCTGTTTCCTCTGCAGAAGATTGAGCCTCAGAGGGGTGGCAGTATGTTGGACCAGAGGAGGCTGGACCAGCTAAATAGTAGTAGCTGTTCCCTTAGGAAATGCTTGCCTTTTTAAAATCGAGTCACTTCCTTGGTTTCGTCATGGATCATTCCTTTTCCCAATTTAAAACTATTATGACATTCAACCTCATTGAAGAAACTCTCCCAACTAAGGGTGGATCTATCTTTGGTGAAGGTATAGCCAGACCTCACCTAGCCTGGTATCTGCAGACTGAAGAGGTTCTATAGGGTGGATGGGAAAATCACTGTAATAATCAGGAAGATCACACAGGCTGTGGCCTTATCTTAGTTGCAGAGCCAAGGCTTTGTTGCTAGGATGGAGAATTGGCAGGGGGAATTCCACGCCTAATCATAATTATCACAAAGCTCATTGTTTTAGCTGCACCACTGCTTCCTTCCTTAATATGCAGTTAAGGACTGACTTTATAAGAAACAACATGTCTGTTTTATGACAGCCAAAGTTTATAATCCTAACATGGTTTCCCAGCTGGGTTCAGTAACATGGTGGCAAGAGTGTGACTCTAGAATCAGTTTGTCCTTGAATTCAAACCCTGGCTCCATCTCTTAATAGCATGTGACCTTGTCCATTTATGTAACTTCTCTGTGTCCCTGCCACATCCTCATCTGTAAAGAGTGTATAGTAATTCATAGAAACTATTGCGAGAATTGCATAAATATATATAGAGTTCTTACCACATGATAAGTACATGATACATTTTAGCTCCTAGAAGTTGTACAGTAGTAGTAGTATTCTTCTTCAAGGCATTTAGTTGATTAAGTTAAGAAAATTTATCTGAAGTTCACTTCAGTGGTTTTTAAACTTTAGTATGCATTGCAATCACCAAGAATAATTTTTTTTTAAATGAAAATTTAAATTTTTTTTTAAATGAAAATTCAGTGGCAGAGCCATGAATCTGCATCTTTCACAAGAATTCTACTCCAGTATTCAGGTAATCCATGGGTGCTTTATAAAACCAACTTTTATTCTGATGTAATTTCAATTTACAGAAAAGTCACAAAAATAGTACAAAGAACTCTCACGTATGCTTTATCGAGATTCATCAGTTTTTGAGAGTTCACTATATTTTCTTCATCAATCCCTATTTATCTCTATTTGCCTCTATCTATAAAATTTTTTTCTAAATCATTTGAGAGTAAGTTGCATATGATGCCTCTCTACTCCTTAAAACATTAGTGTGTATTTCCTAAAAAATAAGGCTATTCTCTTCACATAACCACTGTTCAGTTATCAAACTCAGGAAACTTAACATTGATAAGATACTTTTATCTAATATATAATCCGTGTTTCAATTTTATCAATCGCCTCATTAATGTCTTTTATAGCAACCTTTTTTCCCCATACAGAATTCAAGCCAGGGAACACCTGTCGCACCTAGCATGACATTCCTTTCATCTGCTTTAATCTGGACCAGTGCTCCAGCCTATTTTTGTTTTTTTTTATGACATTGACATTTTTTTAAAGAATACAAATCAATTATTTCATATAGAATGTCCCTTATTGTAAGTTTAGGTAATGTTTTCTAGTGACTAGATTTAAGTTACATTTTTGGCTAGAATCCTACATAATTAATGTGTCCTTTCCAGAACAGCCCCTCTGGAGACATGTAAGATGGATTTGCTTCTTATTGGTGAGACAGACTACATTTTGAAAAATACTTCACTACTTAGAAAAAATTTAACTAGGCATTTTCTGCTCCATAAGACCTCAGAACCTCAAGTGGTCAAAAAGGAAACAAGACTTTTACTATTCTGAATTTTCTGATTGTTCGTTTGTTAAGGGTCTTATATGTTTATTGCCTACGTGCTTCGTTAGATCACATATTAACCACAGCTGCTATTACATTCCAAACCAGAACATACCATGTTTAACTTCACAATTCCCTACCTCCACCCCCTATTTAATTCTTAGTAACTCTGGATCATGACTTTTATTTTGTGGTTAAGACAGGGAATCTATGTGATGTATCATATAACATAATTAGACCCATCTGTGCTGTCGATGGTAGTTTTGAGGTTGACAATTTAATTTCTTGAATCACACATTTTACAAGGATATGTTTCCTCTTCAATGGTGTGCTTAGCAGTACTCACTTATTCTTACTTTACCTCCAAAACATACTTATCTGCGAACAATAATTGATGTATTGCCTTATTACTAATATTTCCATGTAAAATCTCTAGCCTGCTGTCTCAGTATAGCTACTTCATTGTTGACTATATAATTCTCCTGGCATTCATTCATTTATTCATTCATTCAATCTACAAATAATTCCAAGACTAAGAAAGAATACGATCTCAGTCTTAAAGAAGCTGACATGTATTGAGTACCAGCTTTATGTCAATCACTATTACATTTATTACCTTATAAAAACCAGAGAGGAATATCTTTGATACCACCATTTTACAGACAAGGAAACAGAGTTAAATAACTTGCATAACACCAAACCACTAACAAGGGATAAAACTGGGATTTAATCCTAGGTCTAATTACCTCTAAATATACTCTTTATGGGTACCGCCTATAAAATTGCAGTGGTAAATACAGTGTGAATGAAATTAAGTTCACAAGTTGCAGAATGCCACAATTAGGTATGCCTCTCAAAATTGAAAGTGAAACAAGGTCAAATGAAAGCATTACCTTACAAAATGGCCCTTCAGGGACCTTTGGGAGAAAACCAGAAGTTTCATAATAGATTCTTTTGAAAACTTTGGAAATAAAGTTGAAGTCTTTGTGTTCTCTGCCCCTGACCCACTCGCCCTCCTTCCTTTCCCATTGGTTACTATTATTTTAATACTTTGCAGAACTAATGTCATTAAAATTATAAATAAATGCCTAAAATAAGATGCTATATATAATATTGTGCAACTTGGTATTGTCACTATGTCTTCAAGATCTAGCATTTCCAATAAACATCTGTTATTAAACAGATACAAATTTTTTAATCATTTATTTTAATGATCACATAGTACAGATATATCAAGTGTTATAAATTTCCACAATTTACCTGTTATGTATTCTCATAATGGAAAATATTTGGGTTTATAAAGGATCCTTAGGGAAGCTAAGATTGATTGAGAAGTGCCTTAAACTTCTGAGATGAGCAGTATGTATGAAGCTCTAAAAGCAAAGGAGGATGAAGGTGACTGGAGTCGGTGTTTGATGTTAGGAAGACTTTTTGGCTTGAGCCTGACGGTCTCAAAATCAGACACTATTTATTTCAACAATAACTGTGTGTTAGGGAAAAAAGAAACATGCCAAAGCGGATGCTAAATTAAAGACATTCTGTGTATTCTCACCTGTACACATTATCCTTATTATTTATTTAATTAACAAACCTTAGTTTTTAGAGTAGATTTATGTTCACAGCAAAATTGAGCAGAAGTACAGCATTCCCATACAACCCCTCCCCTTTCATATGCACAGCCTCCCCGTCATCAACATCCTGTACCAGAGTGGGATATTTGTTACAATCGATGAATCTCCACTGACACATCATCACCCAAAGTCCATAGCTTACATTGGAGTTCACTCTTGGCATTGTGTAGTCTATGGGTTTCATCAAATGTATAATGACATGTATCTACCACTGTACCTTTATACAGAATAGTTTCGCTGCCCTAAAAATCCTCTGTGCTCAGCCTATTTATCCCTCCCTCTTCCCAGCCCTGGAAACCACTGGTGTTTATACTGTTTCCAGAGTTCTACCTTTTCCAGCACGTCAAGAACGTCATATAATTGGAATCATACAGTATGTAGACTTTTTCAGATTGGCTTTTTCAACCTGGTAATTGCATTTAAGTTTTCTCCATATCTTTTCACGGCTTGATAGCTTATTTCCTTTTAGGGCTGAATAGTGTTGCATTGTCATGATGTGCAACAGTTTATTGGTTCACTCATTAACAGACATCGTGGTTGCTTCCAAGTTTGGGCAACTATGAATAAGTTGCTATAAACGTCTGTGTGTAGAGTTTTATATGGACATAACTTCCTAACTCCTTTGAGTAAATACCAATGAACATGATTGTACGGTAAGAGTGTGTTTAGTTTTGTAAGAAACTGCCAAATTGTCTTCTAAAGTGGCTCTCCCATTTTACATTCTCGCCAGCAATGAATGACAATTCCTGTTGAGTTGGTTTAATTTCTTCTTCAAATGTTTGGTAAAATTCCCCAGTGAACTCATCTGGTCCTGGTGCTTTCTGTTTTGGAATGTTATTAATGATTGATTCAATTTCTTTCACAGTTATTAGGCCTATTCAGACTGTCTATTTCTTCTTGTGTGAGTTTTGGGAGATTGTCTTTAAAGACATTGATCCTTTTCATCAAGATTACCAAATTTATGAGCACAAAGTTATTGGTAGTCTTACTTTATTATCCTTTTAATGTCACTGGGCTTTATTAAGAAGACCAGGATGCTGCGGCCCCTTCTCCTCCCCACAGGAAGCATGAGGGCATTTCCCAGTATTCACTGTGACAGTCTGGTACCGTCTCTAGTGGTAAAATTCACAAAAGCGTGGGAACCCCCACTAAGACCCTGTCCCGCTCATCTCATACTGAGCCTCCAACAATTCAATTATAGTTCGGATTTTCCTACCTCAGTACTGGATCCTCTGAGGGTTTCTGCTCATAGGTTTCTGCCCTGGCAAATTATGAGCCTCTGTATTCACTTGTTTGCCTCTCTGATTTGGGGGCCAGTGGTTTTCCCTATGAGGTTCTCACTTGTGGTAACAGAGGGTTCAAGGGCAGGTGGGTGGAAGGTTGGAGAAAACAACTGCAGATGTGAATCAAGTATCACGGTTTTAATCAAGGGTATAACTGTTATTGAACAAAGAGTTTGCAAGTCACAGGTTGTGCTGTGTTTGAATAATGGGTTATGCATTAAAATAATAATGGCAAAGAAAAAGTACCTAGATTATTTAAAGGGGAAAAGCAATCAAAGTAGAATCAATGAGGATTAGAAAGAAGGAATCCAATGGAATTCTTCCAAGTTGGTTTCAGAATTTCAAAAGCATAGATATTTCAAAAAGAGGGCAGAAAGAGGAAGGTATGTGGAGTCGTTAACAAGGATTGGCGGGCATGATGACATTAACGACGAGCTAGACAAAAACAGAATAATAAGGACCTCACAATAACATTAATATAATAACCAATATTCACTCAGTATTGACTGTATGACAAGCATAATGCTAAATATCATAGAGTAGCATATTTATCTTCATAGCAACGTTATAAAGTAGGAACTATTTCCTACCATTTATAGATGATGAAACTGAGGCTTTGTGACTTTAAATAACTTGGTCATGCAAAGGTCAAGGTCATATAAATTCAGGTCTGTCTGACTCTAGAGTTAGAGAATGTATTTCTACCAAATTCACAGCATCGGTATAGTTACTATTTAATACCGATCACTGATGTGTCAGGCACTTTATATACTTACCTTCATTTCTCACTTCAATCCTCTGAAGTAGATTTGAATAATGTCTAGGTAATAACATCTCATGAAATATTAATAGTAGCCTTATATCACCTTGTGAGGTAGCTATTACAAACATTTATAGGATATTACCTCATTAATTATTAACAATATCTTCATGGAGAGTTACATTCAAAAGTATAAAAAGCTGATATTGAATTCCCTCAAAAGCAAAGCACCTTTAGCATCTCTGTTTCCCCTCCTCCTCCTCCTCCTCCTCCTCCTCCTCCTCCTCCTCCTCCTGTGAAAATGGTCAGTGGGAAAGGTGGATAGAGAATGGATGTAGAAGCCAGACAGGCTGATAGACTTGGAATCAGATCTCCACACAGTTGGGAAAAAAGCAACTGAACATTTCTTACGAGAGATCCAGGTGATGCTCTAATTCTTTTGTAACCTGCCTTTTCGTTTGCTGTGGATGTGGCAGCTTGTTTGTGGGGGATTGGGGTGAAATCTCAGGCCTCTAATGCGTATTAGAGAGGTTAAAAGAGAAAGCACAGAAAGAGGTAGTGTTTGTGAATTAATGTAATTCTAAGAAAGATCTGAACATTGTTCTTTGCAAACAACAAAAACGAAAACCCAGAAAACTAAGACAGCAACTTCCCAAAGGAAATATGAGTTCCTAGAATTATGGAAAATGGCATGGAAGACTTTGTTTATTTGAAGAGAAAAAGACATACTTCTAATGTTACACAACTTCATTGCTCAAGGGATTGTTTGAAGTTCTAATTTGAAAATTATCCAAACTTGTTGCTTTTTCTCTTATCATTGCTTTCTTCGGACAACTTCATTATCCATTTGCAGAATTACCAATGAGTAGGCAAGGAAAGGGAGAGGAAAATGAATTCATGTCCTCATAGAAATTTTGATGAAATATTTAATAAAAGAATGAGGAAGAGGATTAAATCACCAGTTAGAATTAGTTTTCTAGGTTAGTAGGGTGATTCAAACACCCATGGTTAGAACACTTGAAGCCAGGATGGAGATGGTGTTGGTTCATTAGGATGGCTTGTTTGACACCAGTATCAGATAGTCACCTTAGTTTATAGAATGCCTTTTCCCTGATGGTTTATAATATAAAGATAAGAGAACATGCCACCATACTCATGGGTAACTGGGACACAGCAGAATAAGGAGATGAATATAGCCATCCAGGGAAGTCAAATTGAAAAGCTCCCTCTTCCACCTCCTCCCTTATACCATACAATCTCCCTTAAAACCTCACCCAAACTCTACGCCAGGGCAATTCTGAATGAAAAGGAATCTGTCCTTAGAGTGAAGACACAGTACTTGTCAGGCATCTTGGTTACTGAAATAGCAGCAGTGATAATATTGACAACAAAGACACTCTCTATTAAGTGTACTAATGGTGGCAATTCATGGAAATAGTCTAGGAGATCCTTAGCATGTTCATCCAACCTTTAGGAGCACAGTTCACAGTCAAGTAGTCCTGATCTCCAGTTCTGATAGAATGAGTATCTGGCCAACTTGAATTGTAGGGGTGACTTCAGGGTTCAATTCTTTTGACTTTATGGATCTAGAAAACCCCTAATTTCATCATTTTACCTTGGCGGGTTCCATGATGCTCCCATGTGCAGCCTTGCTGATGTCATGAAGAGCTAGAAGGTCCACTTGGCCCCATGTTCCATCCAGAGGATCAAGAGAACTGTTTGGTAGCCTTTACCCCATGCCGGTCCTGGCCTCATTCCCTCCATCTATACAGTTCCCAGAGCATCACCGCTGGGTTCACAGCCTTCGCCTACACCCAGTCCTAGCTGCTCTTCCTCACGTCCAGTTCTAGAGCCCATCTAAATGGAGGCAGGGGGTTATTTGGGCTGTTATAACAGATAACATAGACTGAGTGGCTTATAAACAGCAGAAATGTAGTTCTCACAGTTCTGGAATCTGAAAAGTCCAAATCAAATGGCCAGCAGACTTAGTGTCTGGTAAGAGCCCACTTCCTGGTTTACAGACTGCCATCTTGTCCTGGTGTCCTCACATGACAGAAGCGGCAAGGGAGATCTCTGGGGTCTTCACTCTTATAACCTAATCACTTCCCAAAGGTCCTGCCTCCTAATACCATCACGTAGGGGGTTAAGATATCAACATATGAATTTGGGGAGAACACAAATATTTAGTATATACAGAGTTCAGTATTTACAGCCCTAGTCTTTCTTTACCGCCTCATCTCCTGGGGCTGAGAAGAAAGTCTGCTCTCTAAGACCTGAAGTCTGGCTCTGTGGTGACGGCTGCTGGGTGCCTATGTGACCCGCCTGTTGCCTGGTTTCTTAGGTTTCAGGGCAGACCTGGGACTCGATGTTCCTGAAGAATGCATGGAAGGTGATTATACTGACCTTCAAGGAATACCTTTCCTCTGCCAGGCCCCCACCACCCCTAGTCCTGAATTTTGACCACTTACCCACCCCGGATCTCAGTGCTGAGGCTGAAAACAAAAGCTCAGCACCACTGTTGGAACTCCTTGCTTCATGACCAGAGACGTGGTTCTTCAGACTTTGGATTTTGGCTACAAGCTCAATTTCCTCTTGCTATGCTCCCTGCCTACCTCCAACCCACCTCCCACTGCCATGTTTTCTAAAATCTTGATTAAGGTAACTGGGCCTCGTGGGCCTTGGGCCTGCTCTGCCCAGCTGGGCGTCTGTCCAAAGCACTGCACTGCAGCAAGGAAAGACCCAGAGGCAGATTTCCCATAAAGCTTCCTTGGCGTGCTTGAACTTCAGAGTCCCTGAGAACACTGGGAGGTGTAGAGTCAAGCAAGGCTGTTATCAAGAAGAATTTTGGCTGGTAAATTGTCTACAGTGATCTCAAAAGAAAGGGATATGAATCTCCAAGTCACTAGTATTTTGTTGTGACTTCTTTACTCATTCTAAATGAACATTTACTTCCATGCCTAATTTTTTAATTCATATTATTTTTCTAAAAGAGGGACCCCCAAATTTTATAAGCTTTGTGCCCCACAAAACCTGGCTCTGCCCTGAAGAAGACCCATGCCCAAGCTCCACCTTCAGAAACTGTGATTTCATTGATCCAGGGCAATAGATCCCAGCTGAGGTTGATGTCTCTCCCTAGTGGATATTTCGTCATGCCTGGAGTCATTTTCGGTTATCACAACTGAGGGTTGGGGGAGGTTTGCTGTTAGCCTCTAATGGCTAAAGGCCAGCGATGCTGCTAAACATCTAATAACACACATGATAGTCTTTAACAACAAAAATCAGTGTCACAGGTAAAAAGCACTGATCTAGGAGGGAGCTCTGAGCGTCAGCATTTTTCAAAATCTTCCCAGTTAATTCGAACATATAAACAGGATTGAGAACATCAGTTCTATAGCTAATAATAATAGCTAACCTTTATGATTTACTATGTGTCAGTCACTGTTCTAAATGAATCAGCTCATTTAGTCTTTACAATAAGCTTATAAGTACCATAATTGTTCCCATTTTATAGATGAGGAAACTGAGATACAAAAATATTAAGAAATGTATCCTGGGATTCAACCCCAGACAGCTGGGCTCCAAAGACTAAGCTATTAACTATTATTGCCTACCTGAACCTCCTTGACTGACTTACTTCCCCCAACTAGAGATCTCTATGGGAGAAGGGAGGGAAGGTCCCTGGCTGCTCCCATAGCCACAATCCTCTATCTGCCCCCATTGCTCAGAAATGAAAGTGAGAAAAGGACTCAAAGTTAAGTACAGCCGAGATGGAGGGATAAGAACAGAAGCATTTTGAACTGCGTGCCTGATGATAGCCCTCGAGTTGGGGTTAGGGGTACTCACTGCAGTTCCTCAGGTATGTCTATGCCTAGTTCAATTTGCTGGATGCAATTTCTTAAAATGAAAGTTTTATCCAGAAGTGGTAGACTCATGTTTGGGTAAGAGTTAAAAAAAAAAAAAAAAAAAAGTACCTTGGACATCGGACTGTAAATAAGTAACGGTAATTGTTGCTACCACCGCCATCTCCAGAGCAGTAATGGGCTGTGGGGCAGTGCAGCTTCTGCAGATGGCTGTCTTTAACCGAGAGCCATGCCAAGCAGCTGTCTGAAATGCTGACCGCCAGACTGGGGAAAGTACAGCCGAATGGGAGGAATGCGGACAAGTTCTGTGGCAAAATAGTAGAAATATATAACCTGACGTGACTCTTTTCACTGTTACAAAATGCATGAGCAGAAAGCGCCAGCACATTTGGACTTACTGGTTCAATTTCGCAAAACCCAGATGAAGAGGGCAGTTTCTGCCTTCAGAGCAGGGGGTGCGGTAAGGATAAGACAAAGATGCAAGGGTTTCTGTAACAAAATGGGCCACAGAAAGAGGTGCAACAAAGGGCTATAGCAAACTTGGAAGAGAACCCCAGTCCCATATGAGAGTCAGAGCTACAGCCAACTCCTTGGTTTCAGCGCAGTAAGACCATAAGCAGAGAATCCAGTTGCCCCATACCTGGACTTCTGATTTACAGAAACTGCGAGGTAATAAATTGTCGTTTTGAACTGCTAAGTTAGTGACAACTCTTTCCGACACAATAGAAAATGAATACAATGAATTACGTTGGTCGATTTTGAAATGCTGAACCAACCTTACATTCCTAGGATAAACCCTATTTGGTCATATTGCATTATCCTTTTATATATTTTTAGGTTTGGTTTGCTAAAATCTTGGTAAGAATTGTTTATATACTTTCACAGGGGACATAACTTGAGATGATAAAGTGAGAAGAAATTTGAAGGAGAAAGAAATGAGTGTAAGGTGAGAAAGGAAGATATTACAGATGAGAAAACAATATGAGTCAAGGTGAAAAAATGTCCGAATAGGTTTCAGGAATAAGCCAGAGTTTAATTTGGCTGGATAATCACATATAGGAAGTCAAGCGGTGGCGAACGTGGCTGGGGAACTAGGGTGCAGAATGCACACTTCATTTGGGAGACGAATTAAAGAGCCATTGCGAGTTGTTAGGGGCATAACCAATGAGCAAGCCAGATGCATGATGTAGTTTGAAATGCACCAAGCAGAGCCCCAAGAGAGCAGAGAAGCCCTTGCAATTGTCTGGTGAGAGGTCTAGAGGCTGAATCTGGCCATGGTAAGGGAGACGGGAGGAAGCAAGAGATGCAAGAGGAGATCTAGCCCTGAGCACTCCACCTGGATGTCAGATGGGCTCTGCTCCGTCTGTAGACGCCTAAAGAACATCAGCAGAACTAATTCCATCACGTGGTGATTGGAACCAAACAGTGAAGGCAGATCTGAGAACTACCAGGTCCAGCTCCCTGTGTTCCTGCTGGATCCAGGCCTGGCTGGTTGTTCCAGAGAGCACATGGTTATTAATGGTGGCCCTGCAGACCCAACCTAGAAGGACACAAAGAAACTGGTTTCAGTTGGCTGTCTGTTTTGGGATGGGAAGTGGTTCCGCTAAAAATAGCAGTCCCTCCTTATCCGTGGGAGTCTTATCCAAGACCTCCAGTGGGTGCCTGAGATGGCAGATAGTACTGAACCCTATATATACTATGTTTTTTCCTATACATGCATACCTCTGATAAAGTTTAACTTATAGATTAGGCACAGCAAGAGATTAAAAATTACTAATAATAAAACAGAACAATTATAACAATATATTGTAATAAAGGTTAAATGATTGTGGCATTATTACGTAAAATAAAGGTTACTTGAACACAAGTGCTGCGAAATGTCAATCTGATAACTGAGAGGGCTACTAGATGACTAATGGGCAGGTGGCCTCTACAGCATGGATGTGCTGGACAAAGGGATGATTCACATCACAGGCTGGACAGAGCAGGATCGTCACTCTACTCATACACTTTAAAACCTATGCATTGTTTATTTCTGGAATTTCCGCTTTATAATTTTGGACCGTGCTGACCTCAGGTAACTGAAACTGTGGAAAACAAGTGGAGATAAGGGGTGACTACTATAGGTGAAACACGGGAGGGGGTACAGGGCGGGAGGTGTCAGGGAGCACAACTCTGCTAGTTCAGTAAGGGCTTGAAGCGTCTCTCTGAAGCCTGTGGTCCCAATGTAGGGTCAGAGCAGAGGCTGAGAGGAGGGACCTCCCTGGAGAAAGCCATCACCGGGCTTGAAGCTTATCCTGCCTCGACATTGAGGGGAAGAGATCAGGCTTGGGGGAAGGCAACATGTTCGACATTACTCCTGATCCTTGGCTGCATGCAAGCTCCCTAGAGGAGACTCCATATTTATTAGTACCTTGAGCAGTCACCCCACAATGTCCTCCCAGGTATTGCCCTCTAAATGCATTCTTTCTCCAAGAGGATGGCTTTGCCTTCACAGCAGAGTCAGGCTTCCGTAATGAAATACTCACATTAGTCAGGAGGAGGTAAGTACATCAATGATCTGACCATCTCCTTAGGGGCACAGACATCCCTAGGAAAGGATAAAATAATGGGCTGGGATGGACTGATGAGGAGAGGTAAGAACACATCTGAGATGCTGAGCCAAAGAAGGGGTGATCGGGGTGGGGTATGAGGGCATTGAGGTAACACTGACAATAAGATGCGACTCTAATTCACAGGTTTGCTCAGGGCTCACTCTGTAGCTCAGGTAACAGTCCATTGCATTCTCTCCTGAGGTGGTTTTGAATTGTGTCCACTAATTCTTTGACCCGCCTTCCTTCAGTTGGTGAATGGAGCTTGAGTCTCCTCCCTTTAATTATGGGCTGGACGGAATGGCAGAGGTAACTGTGTGTCAGTCATTAACGACATCGTGGCTTCCATCCCGGTCACTCTGGGATCACTTGTTCCGAGGGAAGCCAGGCACCACATCGTGAGGAAAGGTCCATGTGGAATGGTACTGAGACGGGTTGACAGCTGTGTAAGTTGAGCCATCTTAGCAATGGCACTTCTGCCTACAGTCTGAGCGGGCCTGATCTTGTAAGCTAAGCAGGGTCGGGCCTAGCTAGCAATTGGATGGGAAAACTGGATCTTCCAAGCCCAGACAAGCCTTAAAATGATTGCAGTCTCATCAATAACTGACTACAACCCCATGAGACCCTGAGCAGAACCATCCTATTAGACTGCTCTTGAATTCTTGACCTGAAGAAACAGGTAATATATGTTTGTTGTTTAAAGTCACTAAATTTTGTGGTAATTTGTTAAACAAAAATAGATAACTATTACACCTTCCAATGGGTCTTAATCAGTTATTTTTAGTCCATATAATTCAGTAACTCTTTGCATGCAATGGCCTAGCAAACAAAAATTATCAAGTAAGGCCAATCACTGTATTTTATAGGCAGGCAAATGAGGCTCTACCTGGAATAGGGCTACAGTGCTTTGCTGCATTTAATTTTGTTTGCTTGAAGAAATGCTTTTGAACCATGGTACAGAAGTTTGTGTGCGGAAGTACACAAATGTGTGCAAAGCACGGCCTCTGAACAGCAGCTTTTTGCCTTGCTTATACATGGAGAATTTCGGAGAGCGTAACTGAGCAGGATATAAAGTTGGAAATGGGACATGCTGCTATTCGGGCAGTAAATCCATGGAAAAGTCATTTCCTTTAGCATGGAGGCGTCTCAAACTGAGAGATAAATTGCAAAACTGATTTAAAACAAAAAACAAAAAACACCCTTTGCCTTGCCAGAGAGTGGCACATCATAAACTCTCCATCCGTTCTGAACCACGAAGGGTGGCTCTGGGTTAACTAGTCTTGACACCCACACTTGAAAAATGGGTGAACAACTGAGTTTAATAGAAACAAAACAAAACAAAAAAAGAAAACTAGAGGCACTGTCTTAGCAATTCTAGGCTCAGAATTCTGGGGTGACCTTGAATCAATTTGTTCCTGGACCGAACAGGGTACGCTCAGTCGGGTAAGCCAGTTGGTCAGTGGGGTAGTCAGTGGACATATCCAAAAGGTCCCTGTGGGCAGCTCTCTATCAGCATTATTAGGGGCTTCTTGACTCTGAGACCATGACATATTGAAGCTAAGAGTGATTGACAACTGGGACTGCTCTTCCCAATTGCAGGTACCTCCTCTTACTGCTCCATCCATCTCTGCCAGCTGGGAATGTGTGATTCCATCACTTCAGCTCTTCTCTTGGAGTAGGGGTTGGGAGCTTTAGATTCAGGGACCTCTACTTCTTCAGGAAGTTTCCATTTTTCCCCATCGAAAATGATCCTTCCACCTTCTGAATGCTCTTTCTGGTACATCTGTACCTTCGTTATAGCATCATGATGTCATATCACACTTTGCATTGTCATGTTATGATCCTTTGCAGTGGACACTGGTGTGCCACCCAGATCTCCAGCTGCAGGGACAAGGCACGAATTCCCCCCATTTCTGGGGATGTTGCCTGCTGAAAGCTCATAGTGAGTCCCTTCCACGAATTTCCCTCCACAGGAGGTAGCTGTTTTGTCCAAGTTTACTTTCCTTCCCAGGGAGGAAGCCTGTACCCAATGACATTCAACAGAGAGTTCAAAGGCACATCTCCCTCGCCTCAATTCGGGACGTCCCTGAAGGGCCATCTCAGCTTCAGAGCCCCCCATGGGATCAGCTGAGATGTTTGTTGCATTACAGTTCAACTCCCCGCTCTTCCCAATCCTGGTTTTCTCATCCACACAGGTATTGTTCTTAAGAACACTCCCCAGTACACTTCTTGCCCCCAAAGCTCCATCTTGGACCCAAGGGGTCTGAATTACAACACCCCCATGACATTGGAAGCTGATCGAGGTCTAGCTGTCAATTATTTGAATCCACCTTCCCCTCCTCTCCTGCTCCATCACCCTGGTACTCAGCACAGTGCTGAACAAAGCAAACTCTCAACAGAATTCTGGTGAATGGGGAAGGGATGAGGACTTGGACAAAGACTAGATGAGGATTATCCATCCTTTTCCCTTGATGTCCAAAGGAAACACTGAATATCTTCATACTAAAATAGAATACGCAAAATATTTACAGAATTTACAGAGAAAACAAAATATAGACAGTCTAGGGAATTACTTGCATAATGTGTTTCCTGGAGAAATTCACTTTTTAAAACCTGGAGAGTATTTATTTTTAAAATGAGAATGTGTAGCCCAGGCTCACTTTAATCTATTCTGCTTCAGGTGAGCAGGTGTCACGGGAGTCGAGAGAGGCATCATTTAACTGTGTTTTGTCTCAGTCACCCTGGTAAAATTTACACTGTTGATGAAGAAAGTCAACAGCTCATTCCAGTGACTCTGCAGGCATTCTAGAAATATCTGCTTGACTAAAATCTTTCCTTGTTTAGCTCAGTGGAAGTTTTGGCTGATTATCAGCGGCGGTGCCCGTAGCCTAATTGGCACTGTATTTCTGCTCCGATGGGTCCCAGTCAACGTTCCCAGCAAGAGGCTGTGTCCCGGGTCCCCAGATAGATTGGCATTTTGCTCTTCTAATGGCTTTCTGCCCTGCTAGTGTCATAGCTGCCCTTCCGGACCCCCAGGAGGATGCAGAGGACGCATCCTTGCTTGAATGAGATTATAGATTACAGGCATACCTCAGAGATACTGTGGGTTTTGTTCCAGATTACCACAATGATGAATGTTTTGGTTTCCCAGTGAATATAAAAGCTATATTTACACTATACTGCAGTATTAAGTGTGTAATAATAGCATTGTGTCTTTAAAACTGGACATATACACCTTCATTTAAAAATACTCTTTTCTGAGCCTTCAGCAAGTCCTAACTTTTTGGCTGGTGGAGGGTCTTACCTTCAATTTGTAAAAAAATGCAGCATCTGTGAAGTGCAATAAAGCAAAGCATGATAAAATGAGGTAGGCCTGTGCACAGATCCGGGAGGTTAAGGTTTTTAGTCGGACTGGTTGTTAATATTTATTTTTGTACCCCCAGGTTCAGCACAGGGTCTAGTTCAAAAATAGGTGAATGAATGATGAACATCAACTAAAAAAAGACTACTGCTCCCTGGGACAGTGGAGCCCAAAGGGGGCTGCTCTGCCAAGCGCGATGCGTTTCCTCACTCTCTGCAGACAAGAGGCATCGGCCTTAATTCTTCGCTCAGAGAACATGACCTTTATAGATGTCCTTCTTTATTGTACTTTTTCTCCTCTTTGCTAACAGCAAAACCATGCTTCAGTGGGGCAGAAAATTCTTACCCTGAATCACTTTATTATGTTCAAACCCCACCTTGGCACTGTCTCCTGGTTACGCAGGGCTCTCTCATTACGTGTGGACTGTGCCCCCAACTCTGCGGCTAGGTTCCCATCAAAGACAGCCCGGGAAATCTGGTATCTTCCTCCTCAGTCCGGGCACTCTTAGCCTGACTCAGCTGACATATGCCACTCAGTTCTCCCGTTTCTAACCAAAGTTTCTAGGTTGGCAACCCCCACTCCCCACTCCAGCCCCAGGGGATCTCATTCTGTGTTCAGTTATGTTAATATATTAATCAGACTTCTGTTTTGCATATTCAGGAGACTTTCATTTTTTGAATTTAAAATAGCTTTGCATATCTCTGCTCGGATTTATTGATTTTAATTTTATTTCTTTTATTTCAAGCTCATGAGGCCCTCCTCACGGTTTGCCTCATTGTTCATTTGTTGTTTCCTCTGGGCCCCCCAGAACTGTAGGTGACAGTGGCCTTCCTTTTGAGTGCTCAGTACTGTTGACTGGTCATGGGCACAGACTAGGCTACAAGGTCGGCACCCCTAGTGAGCCAATTCTTTTCTTTTCTTTCCTTTTATTATTTTCCCAGGTTTGTTGAGATATAATCGGCATATAACATTCCGTAAGTAAGGCATATAATGTGATGATTCGAAACATGTAAATATTGTGAAGTGATCATCACCATAAAATCAGTTAACACATCCATCACCTCACATAATCATCGTTTTGTTGTTGTCGTGGTTGTGGTAAGAACACTTGAGATTTACTCTATTAGCAAGTATACAATACAGTGTCGTTAACTATAGTCACCACGTTGTATGTTAGGTCCCCAGAACTTATTCACCTTATGGTTGGAACTTTGTTCCCTTTGACCAACATCTATTTCCTCCAGCCCCTGGCAACTATCATGCTGTTCTCTGTTTCTATGAGTTTGGCTTTTTTAGATTCCACATATAAGTGAGAACATACAGCATTTGTCTTTCTTCGTCTGATACATTTCATTTAGCATAATGCCCTTTAGTTTCATCCATAATGTTGCAAATGGCAGGATTTCCTTCTTTTCTATGGCTGAATAATATTTCATTATATATGCCATATCATCTTTATTAACTCATCCATGGATGAACACTTAGGTTGTTTCCATGTCTTGGCTGCTATAAATAATCCTTCCGTGAACATGGGAGTACAAATATCTGAGACAGTGATTTCATCTCCTTCAAATATATATTCAGAAATGAAATTGCTGGATCATGTGGTACTTCTGTTTTTTTTAATTTTTTAAAGGATCCCCATGCTCTTTTCTGTGTTGGCTGTTTCAGGTTATATCCCCACCAGCAGTGCACATGGATTCCCTTTCCCCAATATCCTCACCAGCCTAGTGTTCTTGTCTTAGTAAGCCACTTCTGATCCACCTTCTCCCCGTGCCCTGCCCTTGCTCTGCAGTTACTGGCTCACTCTGCAATGGAGTACAGAGTGCCCGCTAAGGGTCCAGCTCAGAGCCACCTTCTTGGGAGACAGGAAACGCACATATTGGTGGTCCCCACCTTCAAGGACTACAGTGAAGGAGTCAGGGAAGTGTGATGTGGTCAGTGCGATGGTGGAAATACCTATTTAAGAAAATGCAGGAGGAACCCCAAAGTCAGGGAGAGGAAAGTGATCTAGAGAGTTTTCCTAAGGGAGAAGATGCCTGTTGGGTCTTAAAGGATTAGTAGGTAACGGCCTGATGAAGGTGAGAGGCGCAACTATGCATTAATGACTCACCCAACAGGTGTACTGAGGACATGCCATGCACCAGGCAAAGTTCTAGGTGCTGGGGAGACAGCAGTGAACAGAACAGAAAGTTCCCCTTCATGAAGTTTTACTTCTAGTGGGAAGAAACAGATAATCAAAATGAATAAGTAAAATGCATAGTATGTTAGAAGGTGATAGGTGCTATGTATGGGAAAATAAATCAGTGTGTATGTGTGGAAGAGGATGATTTTTGAAATATGGTGATTTTAAGTATGGGAGCCAGGGACTGTTACCCGGTCTCCAAATGAGGTCACATTCTGAGTACTGGGGGATCAGGCTTCAAGACATGAACTGGGCCAGGTGGAGAGGTGGAGGGCCACAGTTCAACTCATAATACTCCCCAAACCACTGAACTTTAGGGTTCACAACCAAGTTACCTGTCAGCTGGTGCTGGCTGAGTCAGTGGGGCCACAGGCACAAGACAGCCTATGCTAAGCGTGAGTCACTCACAAATCAGAAGCCACTTACCCAGGACTTTCACATGACGGAGTCTACCTGATTCACAGAGAAGTTAACTATTTTGATTTTTTTTAAAAGGACCCAAAAGATCTAGATTGCATAAGACTTGGATCCCAGGATCAGCCACCTCTCTAACTCTGAGTAACTCTGAAAAGTCTTGTGGTTTCATTTCATGAATAATCAAGGCTCAAGCCAGATACTAAAGCAGTAAGTGAGAAACGACAGGAAGAACAAGAGAGAAAGGATAAATTAGGAAGGATGTGAACCCAAGAAGGAAGGAAGGAGAGGGTTGAGAAAAGAGGAGAGAAAAATAAGGCCAGAGTGCTACACACTGCCTCCAGCCACCTCATAAAGTAACACATGCAAATGTGTTTTGAAAGGTTAAAAGGGTTACACGATTATAAAGTGTTATGTTTTAAGGTAGAAATACTAAGGCATTGCACCCTTTGGAGACTGGGACTGCCAGGTTTTCTGGGAGACTGCTTCTTAGTCTTTCCTTCATTTAATTTTTCTAGCCACAAATAAATATAACTCTTCCGTGAGTCTACAACATACACCTTGCTTTGAAGAGGCTGAATTTTTTGTTTTTTTGTTTTGTTTTGTTTTTTGATTAGCAAGCATGAAAAATTTCCAAGTAACACTGACCTCCACGCTAACCTAACTGGGAGTGTCAGGTTGGAACGCTCCATTTTCTCCTGAAGTTCTGGCAAACTCTTATTGTAGAAGCAAGGCAAGAAAGTTGGAATAAATTGTCTCTGGCTCTCATATCTCATATCTCCTGCCTTGGTCTAAGACCCCTGCAAATAACAAATCAGCTGTGTTCCAGAACCTTCCAACCAATGATTCTCAAAAGCTACTCAAGTTTCATCTCACGGGCATTCAACTGACCCAAGAAAGCAAGTCTTCCTTGTAGTCCTTTGGGACAAACTAAGTGTATTGAGGACTTGCCATATCTTTACAAATCCATATCCTCTTGTTTTTATGTACATTTAAGACTTACTAATAGCTTACTAAGTAAATTATTAAGTGTTAATCTAATTTGAAATTCAGAAACCAAAATCAATGAGCTACCAAATTTTACTAAGGATTCTAGTTTAATATTTTACCAAGAAGTCCTGCTTCCAGGGAAATTTCTGATGGAGGCTTGCCCACACCTGACATTCTCTGGACTAGAATTTCGTCATTAGTCTACCATCGGTGTCGCCGTGTGTAGGTCAGGGTTTTCAATTGCCGCCACTTTTGTTTTTAATAGTAATTTACTATTAACTTACGTTTATCACTAACAAGTTAGTTATGACTTGTTTGCTTAACATTAAGTGACTAGTGTTGTATATTTGCTACCTTTAATTTTTCAGTAATTATACCTGAAGATAATGATGCACTGCAAATTGAACATGAATCATTTATGCCCTAATTGCTAAAGCACGTGGATACTTAATCCCCCAAAATATACTTTACAATGGCCCCTTAGTCATATCCCTGAGTTATTTTTCCATTGGTATATGAGAAAGGATGGGGTTGATTGGCTATGGGCTTTTGTCCGGTTTAACGTGGGCTCGAGTAGAAAAAATAAAAGGTTGAAAACCACTGTTTTAGACTTTAGGAATAAACAACTGAAGGTATTCTACATTTTGAAAATAGCTTGTAAATGGCATTTGCAAAGTCATTTCCCTTGGTAGACGCCTGGAAAATAATTATCCACACTTACCTTTTTCCAACCCCTACTCAGCTGCAGCCCACTGTGTTTGCAGCAGAAAGTAATGGAGTCCGACCGATCAGGTGGCAGGGCAGTGACTAGGAACGGGAGTGGAGCGGGGCTCTTCCGAGCAAAAGGTTCAGGGCAGCTGTAAATATGAGTGGCAGAGTCACAAACAACACCAAGCTCTGCAAACAGTGGCCACAGTTCCCAGCAATCGGCTTCTGTCCAGGGTTGTGATAACTGCTCTTTGTACATCAGCAAATAGCCAGTGCTCAGGAAAGCCCAAAGTGACTCTGGGAGACTGGTCACTCTGGGGTTTCTTTGGGCAACTGAGTATTCAGGAGCCCCTCACAGCTGGGCCTGGGCAGACTTGAGGTACAACTGTGGTCTCAAATACACCCTCCCCTGTGGAACCCACTGAATTTTTTTTTTTTTTTTTTTTTTTTGCATCTCTGTTATAGCACTGTGCTCTGTCTCGCTTTACTGTAGTTTATAAAAGTCTAATTTCCTCGCAGACTCTGTTTCCTGGGAGCAGGACCAGGTTTTATCCATCACTAGGGGGCAGCTTGGCAGAGTGCCGGCGGCAGAACTGGAGGGATCAGAGAGAACTGGAGTGAGTCTTGGCTCACCAATGATTGACTAAATAAATAACTTTTGAACAAGTTTATTCTCTTAGCCTTGACTACTTCATAAGATCGCTATGACAATGGAAGGAATCTATTAAGACTCTCTGTTCTAATTGAAAACAGAACTTAAGCTTACCCCCTCCCCCTCCAAAAGAAGTATTGGTATACATAAGTATTGTTGGTTTACTTTATGACTTAACTCAGGGACTAAAACAGTTTAAGACCTTTCTTCTTCTCTGTCTCTCTCTCATAAATGGATGGATAGATGTATAGGTAGGAGGGTAGATAGGATAGATGGATAGATAGATAGATATAGATAGGGATATATATGCATATACATACACACATACATACATATATATACATATACGTATACATATATTATAGCTCAATCTCCTCTCTCCTTCTCTCTCTCTCTCTCTCTCACACACACACACACACACACTCAACTCTGCTTTTTTCTGTGATCGCTCTCATTTTCTCCTACTATGATTGAGCTTTCTCCAAACAAGTGGTGGCAATGGTTGTAAATAGTTTGTTTTATTTAATTTCCATCTAGTATCCCAGAGAGAAAGAGGACCTCTCTTTATCAGTGCTGGTATACACAAGCCCTAGGAAGTTTCCGGTTGGCCACATGTGGGTTGCAGGACCACTGGGATGGGAGAAGGGTTTTGTGACTGGCAGTCCCACCAGAATCTTCGGTAGATTGGGGAGAGGAAATTCTCGAGGAAAGGGTATTAGCAAGTGCTGCTACCAAAAATAAGTACTCGGGGTGGAAGGGGAGCTAAATTTCAATGGACAAAATAGCAACTGTCCATGTCAATTGCTGGGATGTTATACGTTAGGTAATAGGGCCCAGGCCTGAAATAGAGATTAAACTGAGCTGCGCATTTCCTCCTTTTTCTGGCAGCTCCCAGTTCCTGATCTTGGAGCTTTCTCACCCCCCTCCTTAAACATCCTTGTCTCAGTCACACTCAAAGTCACTTCTGAGATTGCTGGGGAACTGCAGACAAAGGGCGCTGAAAGGACCCTGCCTTGCTTGAATCCCTCAACTAAGAGGAGGAAAAATGTGCTTTTGTTCTGGAATAGAAGGAAGGTTCACAGGGAAATCGGGAAGGAAAGGAAAGCACGCACTGAGAGGCCATTATAAGGCCTATTGTCTTAATGCTTGAGGAATCACGAGCTGGGGCACAGCAAGTCCCATCAGAATTAGTGGCTGGGTTCTGAGAGGCTGGGTTTCTGTTCTCTTTCCCCTCCCCTCTCTTTCCTGCTCTTTCTTTTCTCTGCTGTTTCCACAGCATCAGAGCACTCAGCTCTGCTCCCTCCCTGCCCAGAGGCTCAGCACAGGGAGTGCTACAGTCCAGAGCTGAGGTGTTCAAGCAGGAAGCAGAGATTGATTTAAGTCAGGCCTGAGGGTTGTTTCAATCCAGTAACCTGCTCCTTAAGGCTTTTCTTTGAGTCCGTGGCAGAGAAGACACCTGTGGAGGAGGAACTGTTGACAGACCAGAGCTCCTGCACATGGCGATGGATTCAGTGCCCGTAGGAGCCATTTCTCCCAGGATTGAGAGAAGTCAGCAAACACCTGCACAAGGATTTGTGCTAAGTCTTTGTTTGTTTTTTCCATTGAAAGCATGTTCCAACAAAACTGGAGGTGCAGAAAGAAGGAAGTAATATATGGTTTCCCAAGCTCTTGGCCATAGCTGGGAGCCCACTGGTATAGGAGGCCGGATACAGGAGAAAGTCACCGATGAGAGTTTAAAGACCCCGTTCCGTGTGGTTGTGATATACAGGAAAGAGAACGGGATGCTGTATGAGATCTGAATTTAAAGCCTGACTCAATTACTTGGTCACTGTGTGACCTTGAACAAGTGACTTAGCTCCTCTGTGCCTCAGTTTCCTCATGGGAAAAAATGAAGACAATAACACATCACAGGGCCGACGTCAGGATGAAAAGAGCAAATACTGTCAATGTGCCATTCCCTTTCTCTGGGTCCGCTCCCTTCATAGACAGGAAAGCAGGTGCAGAGTTGCCTCCTTGTCTCCAAGTAATAAACTCACATGACATTTTACAAAAATGGATAATCAAAAGAGAGAATCGGCCAGCACAAATGAAAACGACCAAAGAAATGCAAAGTGATAACGCTGAAAATGAAATTGGAGTTGAACACGGATGGAATTACAGCTAAATAGCTGCGTCTGGGGACGTCAACACTATTGCCACTCAAGACTACGGACGCGGCCAGAGGAATTCAGTGAAGGCCAAGTATGGACGGAAGTGGTCGTGACAAAAAGGACGATGATGTCCCAGAGGAAGTGACACCGGGAAAAATCTTCATACTGAAGGCACCTTAGGAAGTGTTTCGCAACAATGAAAGTTCAAAGGATAAAATGTCGGAGGCCGATGCAAACTTAGAGAGGAGTATAATGATTCACCAAGACATAAAAAACATGCTCAGTCTGTATTGTATGTTATGAGATGAGAAGGCAAGCACTGTTCAAACTACTCTTGATACGTTTTTTTTGCAAAGAAATAAAACACTTATTTTCAATATGTCTAATGTTTTAAACTATAGTTTAATAAATAATTAGATTTTCTATTTTTTCATGTCCCCATACATTTGCAAATGACAGCAAGAGAAATTTAAATGTTTTGACAAAAATGCCGTGAAAAAATTGTAATTTTTCCCATTGTTCATTAAGATTGCTTTGCACGGTTTCGGCTTGTACAGCCATTTTTATAGCTCTGCACTTCTGTGGAAAGTTAGAACTTCCCATTTTCACGTTTTGGTACTAAGTAATTTTTTTTAACCCCTATTCAACTACTTTCTTATGAAAATTATTTAAACTTTCTTTAACTCAGTTTCCTTACCTGTCAAATGGGGATAATAAAAATACTTAGGTTAGGTTGTTGTAAAGATTTAACAAGTTAATGCCTGTCAAGTACTCAGAAGAGTGAATGACATAAATAAAACATTCGATGAACGTTGGTGGCTATTACACTGATGGACCTGGGCCAGAGAGAGAACACTGAGAGGTCACCGAGTATGGATACTGATAATAATCACCACTGCGACCATCAGACGCCTCACGGCAATTCTTATTTTCATATTTTCTTAAAATGCTGTCTCGATCACTACACATGATTTCAGCACAGCTTTTTCTCAAGGAGCCTTCAGTTCTGGATAAAGACACACTGATATAGATCAGTTTTTCTTAAATTTTTTTCATTGCTACCCTTCTTCCCCAAGGAGCCTTTTTTAGACAGCTTTTCTGTAGTCACCCGCCCCCAGTGAAAATTTAATACCATAGATATAATGTATATGGCCATGTACTGAATGTATATTTGTGTTTTACACGTAAAATGAGCAAACTCCTCCCCTAATTCTTTGCCTTCTTGGGAAAATATCGTTGCCAGTGAGAATGCACAATGCGGCGGAAAACGCGGCAGACATGTCGATTGTCTATTCGACGTCCTTAGTACCAACCCCCTTCCTCTCCCCACCACTGTCACATCCCCCCCAACCCCCAGCCCACTTCTTTCTCCTTTCTCACTATTTTCCATGTGGCCACACACTTCATAAAGCCAATTAAGAAATCCTGTCCTCTTTGCTAGTGATTTTGCTAGTGATTGGTTAGAAATGGGTGGGCGATACAATTCTAGGCAATGAGACATGAGAGCAGATCTGCCAAGCGGCTTTGGAGAAATGTTTTCTTCACTAATGAAAAAGGACACAGCAGAAGAGACTGTCTAACTTTTCCCACTGGGTGCTGTCGAGTCTGGTCGTGTTACTTAAACTCTCACAAACTATATTGTCCATCAAATGAGTCAGCTTAAGGACCTAACAGATCTACTGAAGATACAGAATGAACAGAAAGAACCAAGGCTCTTGGTGACATGGAGTTGCTGAATTGATTAATCCTGGTGCTGCCTTGCCTTGGGACTTCTTGTTAAAGGAGGTAATACTTTTTTCTATTGCTTTGGCTTGCCACATCACTGTTTCTAGTTACTCGTAGCCCAAAGGATCCCGGGTGATATTGGGGGGGGGGGGGTGGAGAACCTATGGGCAACAAAATAATTTTGAATAGTCAAGGTATTCACATAAACTGAGGATCACTGCATTTTGGAGATAAGAACTGGAAGCACACTCTTCCATTCCTGAATAACCTCATTCATGTTCATAGCTCTAGCGCCCAGACTCTGGAGCATTTGGATTTGGATTCGCATGCATTAATCAGGTAGATGGCGTTGGTAAGTTACTTGTTTGAGTGTCAGTTTTTTCGTTAGTAAAATTGAGATAGGAATATCTATACTGGATTGTGAGAGTCAAAATGAAGTGCTTAGAAGAGGTCTGGCATATCTATAATATATAAATAGCATATAAGAAAATAAAAATTATATATAATATATAAATATATTTTTAAAAAATAAAAGGTAGGTCTTGTTATCATTATTTCTCCTATACTGATAACTTCCAACACAACCTCTCCACCCTTGTCTGGTCCCAAACTTTCTCCGGATATTTTTACTCACATATTTCAATGTTACTATAAATCTAACTAATTTCCTCTAAACTACACTTCCACTGCTGCGCTCTGGATCCAAGACCCTTACCTTAGAATGTACTTTTACTTCAATATCTTTCAAAAATCATCTGTCATGACTCAGACCCTCGATTCTGCAGGTGCTATAAACAGCCTTCTCCTCTAGTTTCCCATAGCATTTTGTATTTCTCATGTCACTCATCATTACGGGTAGATTACGATTTTGTCTTCCCTCTAAACTGTGAGCTCCTTGCGGACTGAGACAGAAATAGGAAGAGGGCACAGCACCCTTTCCGCCATTCCCTGACAGTACCCTAATTTTCACTCAGGTATTTACTCTCTGGCCTATTAGATTTGGGGAAAGATGACCCCACGCCATCCCAGCTAAAGAGGGAAGTTTTCTTTGCCCATTGGTGATCCCGTGCTGATTGCCAAGGCAATTGGCTTAGGCCTAGGTTTCTGAACCAATCAGTGCAAGACATTTCTTTCAACATGGGATTGGTTTTGAAAAGAGCATGTGACCCAGAAGGACCAATGAAGTCTGCCCTACCTCTGAACTTCCATTTACATGAGCCAAAAGAATTTCTTATTGAATTGGAGGCTAGTTTTCTGTAACTTGCAACACAAAGGGTCCCAACTGATATAGAGACTCTATCTTCAACTGTGTATCCACCACAGTACCTGTCACGTAGCACGCATTCAATAGATGCTCGTTGGGTTGGATGAGCCCCTAGTTTTCGTAGGGCCCCCTTTTGGCTCTTTGGATCTTGCCTGCAGAGCAATTTTCTCCACACAAGTCTCCACCAGCTCCCCTCATTTGAGCTTCTAGTAGGTTATTTCCTAAAGCTGAAACAGTACTTTCTGAAGTGACAGGTTCGTGTCTATGCGGTCCAGTTCTCTCGGAAATTTCTTAATGAAAACTGGTAAATCTGAAATCACTGACTCTCCTCTAGACTTTGGACTGCCACATTCTGGATTGCAACAGTAGTTATCACTCCAACATAACTTTTGTGACGTTTTAACCTTATTACTTCCTGGCAATAACTTTGGAATCACTGTGATCTAATCAATAAAAAAAAGCTGTCTACAAATCACATTTTAGGGTGGATGATTATTATCAAGTATTTAATCACCAAATGTTTGAGTTGTTAAGTTCCATACTAGGAATGATATAATTTCTAAGAAGTTTCCTGTTATTTTCTTCATCTCTAGATGTGGATTATTAAGTTTATTGTCGGTGAGTAATATTTCTTGACCTGAATATCTTATCTTTTGTTTAATTTCCTCGTGCTTCCATCATTTATTGTTTTAAATGGTACTCCACTATCTTAGGGATAGCAAACAAGGCCAGAGATTGGCGCTGATCCTAAAGCAAACATCTATAGGCTTCCCAAGACCTAGGAAATGGTCTTGCATGAGAGTATCATTCGATCACACTGCACTATACTGTGCTTGGCCAAGTAATTGGATCATTTCTCAGAGATTTTGAATATGAACCATGGACAGGGAGGGTTACAGACCGATGAATAAAAAAATAAGCTCAACCACATTAAAATTAAGTACGTCTATTCATCAAGAGACCAATTAGAGAGTGAAAAGATAAGCCACAAAATGGGAGAAAATATTTGCAACATTACGCAAATGATTGTTACATAAAAGAATTCCTAAAAATTAATATAAAAGAAACAGACAACCTGATAGCTCTATCCAAGGGTTTTGAATAGGCACAAAAGGGAAAATCTAAATGGCCAGTGAACAATATGAAAAGATATTCGACCTCATTAGTAATTGGGAAATGTGAATTAAACCCCAACAAGACACCATTATACATCCGCCAGATCAGCAAAATGAAAATATCTGAAAATAATAAATGTAGAAAAGTTATAAAACAAAGGGAACCGAAATACACTGGAGGAGGGAGTATAATTGGTAAAATTACTTTGAGTGTGATGTTGTTGAGTACCGCCAAGTGCACCCCAGAGAAATCTGTCCACATGAGCACCAAGAAATATATGAATGTTCATAATATAATAGCAAAAAAACCCCAGAAATAACCTAAATATCTATAGATGACAGAATGGGTAAATACTTATGGCATATTCTTATACTGGAATACTATTGGGTAATGAAAATGAATGACCGATAGCTACATGCAACAATATGATTAATCCAAGCTGGCAGGAAGTAGTAAAAGAATATGGAAGAGGTATTTTCATTGTCCTTAGTGGCTAATAGCTTTGCCTTCTGAGAGATCCTTCTTCATCTATTTTTCCTCTCTCACAACATTTGAAGTAAGTTTTGGATTAAGCTCTTTGGAGCTGTACAAATTTCATAGCGGGGTTCTTGCTGCTGCGAGTTGCTTTACGTCTTAAATACTTACAGATTTATTTTTTGATGAGGCTTGTAGTTTCTCCGGCAATGTCATTGTCTTGAAAGCGGAGAAAGTTTCAGTACCATGAGCCAGTCTCTCCTCCCAAAGTTCTTTTCCGAACATAGTTCTCAAAGCTGCTTTATTTCCTTGCTTACATGATCAACCAATGGTTCTCTCTCTCATTTTAGCAGTGGCTACTATGAGTCCATATGAAACAATAGGCTTCAAAGCCCATCCTTAGACCCCTAGTCTCATCTTAGCCACAGGTCTGGCTTTTAGTTTGGCTTAGTTTTAATGGGACTTTGAAAAATGCTTTGAGTAACTATAGTTTTTTTCTTGTTTTGGACAGAGAAGCAATTTATTTTTCTAATTCTATATAGATTCACATTTCTGGACATTCTCTGCAATCTGACCAAGCCTCGCCTGCATTCTGTTGTAATATTTTGCTAAAAAGCAAGGAGAAACAGCTAGTAAACAGTAACAATTTGGTTTTATGCAACTACTTCCTCTAGAGTTAGAGGCTTAATAGGCAAATGGTCTGTTCTTCAAATTATCACCGATGACAATTTTACCAAATATTTTGCCTCAAAATAACAAGGACATTGGCTTTCTAGTAAATAATATGAATTTTATAATCTCCCAACTGCTCAGCCAATGCCACATATTTTGGGTGTTTGTAACAGCAATACCATACTTTTGGTACCATTTTCTATATTAGTTAAGGTAAGGTTAGGTTGTTCTAAAAAAAAAAGACCGATCAATAATCTTGCACTTTAAAGAAGACAAATTTAGTTCTTTCTCACATAACAGTCTACAGTGAGCATTTCAGGCAGTGCTGGCTCTGCTCTACCTGGTTATTTAGGGATCCAAGTTTCTTCCATCTTGTCGCTCCTCCATCCCCGAGGCTCTGATGTTGTCTGCACAGTCAAGGTTGAGTCATTACCTTGCCTGGGTCCCAGTGTGTGTGAAGGGGGAGGACGCATACCCAGATCTTGAGGAGTAGGCCTGGAAATGGCACATAGCACTTCCGCTCACATTCCTTTGGTGGAAATTTGGCCACTTGACCATATCTAACTTCGAGAAAGGCTGGGAGATACATCCAGGATAAAGGAAAGAACAAATTTTAGTAGATAATTACAGTCATATTACTCCCAAAATGTCAATCTCAAGTCTTCAAGTTACTCTGCAGCAATGAGAATAGAGTGAGACTCAGGGTATTGGCCATAAAGTCCGGAGCCACATAGAAGACCAAAAATATGAGAGGAAGTTCTCCTCTTATGTATATCATCTGTTAAAAAATAAAAAATAGCCAAACACTTTTATAAGTATCTTGCTAAAACAGTGGGGCACTGAGATTTTAAATAATTTCTAGCAAGGCGGACATAGTAAAAGAAAATGAATCATACAGAATTCTACTTTAACATATCTAAATTTTCATAGGTAAGCTCTTTAATAAAAAGAAAGGAAAGGGACGGGAAGGAAAGGAAGGAAAAAAGGAAGGAAGGAAGGAAGGAAGGAAGGAAGGAAGGAAGGAAGGAAGGAAGGGAGGAAGGAAGGGAGGAAGGAAGGAAGGAAAGAAGGAAGAACAAAAAAACAGGGAAGACCAAATTATCCTTAAAAAAAAACCAAAACTATTAGTCAGGTAAAACATAGCCTAGTCAATATTCCAGAGTGAAGGGAAACTGAATAAAATGAATCCGGGAAAGAAATGAGTTTAATGGTTCATTTAATTATTCAATCATTCACTCCACATTTATTAAGTACCAGCTATGTACCATCCACCGTGATAGGGACTAGAGACACAAAAATAAATGGGACACAGATTCTCCCCTCAAGCTAAGTAGGAGACAGGCAACTAAGCAAATAAGAGCACGGATATGTTATCAGAGCTTTCATAGACAACGGTACAAGGTTCAGGGTGATTCCAGCCAGGCGAATAGACTGTGGGCAGAGGCCAAGAGGAGGCTTTTGAGAAAGGCAAGAGTGACAGCTCCGACAGCACGTGACAACCAGTGTGTATAGAGCAGTTAGGTGCAGGGTCCGAGGTGCTGCTGTCCAGCCTCAGACACTCAAGCTCTAAAGCAGCTGTTTCTGTGGCGTGCCTTTAAAACCTGGAAAGCAACGACTTTATAGAAACAGTGCATGTTGTAGGGAGAATGTGACAATGGGGAACCACTGAACTGTACGAATTAGTTGGACTGCTGTTTGGCAACCCCAGGGCAGCTGGTTATCAGACTGGTGACATCGAATCAGCAAAGGAACCACCTTGATGAAGCAAAGAACAAGCTGGTCCACAAAACCTCCTTTTAGGAAATGTCATGTTAAAACTGCTGTGCTGGAACAGACAGAAAGGAGCTGGAAGGTCCCCATGGATGGACTCTGGAGGTAGATAAACCTAGATTGGAAGCCTGGCTCTTTATTTAACAGATAGACAGACACCTGTATTAATAAGAATTTATTCGTTACAAGTAATAGACATTCAAGCTAGCATAAGTGAAAAGGTCAATTTAACACAAAGATGCAGTGCTATTTCTTAATACCTGAGGGCAGGAGGACATCCAGGTCCCAAGGACCCGAACGAGGGGAGAGGGTGGCTGCCCACCAGGAACCACGTGGTGAGCTCTCCCCGTCTCTGCTTCTCTCTAGGGATCTGCTTTCTCTGTCTGTCTCTCCCCCCATCTCTCTGTCTCTGCCTAGAAAAATATGGCCCTCCACAGTGTCCTCGTTTCCACGTTACCGCTCCCAGCCCAAAGGAAGCCTGAACCTCAGTTTGGATACAGTTCCAGACACTTGGGGAAGTTCTTAGTCAGCTAAGGACAGGAGAGCAGGGTTCCCGCTGAACAGACAGCTATCACTGTGGCTGAGCACCACTTATGAGGGTTTTTGTGAGTCAGGTAGGCACCCCAAAGGAGGTCAACCATAGTTGTCCTGGCCCCATATCTCTGGCCCCTGGAGACTACTGAGTCATTGCTTTATGTGGTCATTGAATAGATTTGATAATATAAGCAGAGCAACTACTATTTAGAGTAGGTCCCTAGGAAATGGAGGTGATTATAATTATTATATTATTCCTCAACGATAGAATGTGATCTTTTCCAGGAAAGCCCAAGCCAGGAGCCTGGCTGCCTCCTTCTTTCTTCCACCAAAGCTGCTCACATTAACATAAAGATGTGGGGCGAGGCCTCTCTTCTTTGGTCTCATTCGTCTCAGGCCCATCCCTCTCCTGTTAGTTACAACTTAAAGCTCCCACTACCCTCCCCACGCCCCCCACGGGCTTTCTTTGCTGTTAAAACCAATCATTTACTCTCTGGGCCCTTGCCACTCGACAGGTACTCCTCTATAATGACTGTATTTAGGAGCCTTCTGTTTATATGATTATGTGTCTTTCTTCTTTGTTAAACTTTAAACCTGAGGGCTGAGAAACCGTATCTTGATACCCAGGACACTGCCACGCACCCGGTGTTCCCCTGAAAATATCTGCCGATGCATCGTGTCTTCACAGCAACATCCATGCATAGGCTCATAGAAGGTTATCTCAAGGGCTCATTTATTTGGGGCCATTGTCTCTAACCAGGTTAAGGTTTGAGCTTCCTAAATGAATGACCGTGCATTTTACTTCCACTCTCACATCGGCCTGTGGTCAGTCATACAACCTGGAGTTTGGAAGGGACTCAGGCGTCCCCCAATCCCCGAGGCGAGATTCCTGGCTGAGGCACGGGCTTCTGGCCTCCGCTTGAACAGGGAGCTCGTTGCTCTCCTAGGAAGCTCACTTCAGCTTTATTCTTTTATCGTTGAGAAAGTATTTCTCTGTATGAAAGAATCTCAAATCTGCCTCTGTGTCCCTTCCGTTAAATGTTTCTAATTCCGAAGGACCAGAACGACTGCTTCTTCCCAGGGGTCGATTTCCTTGCTCGTGGAGTGAGGGCAGCGTGTCCCCTCTCAGCCTCTTCTCTTCAACCCCAGAATCTTTAAGTCGTTCTCCATGAGAAAGGGTTTAGAGACCCTTTGCCTCCCCTTTCACACCTTGATATGTTGTGTGTCCCTTTGTCAGAGTTCAGAACCCAGCACTGCATGGAGCACTCGGCGTGGTCTGACTGCCGCGGGGAACGAGCTTGGGACCTTTGTTCTGGTTCGAGCTACTGTGGTTTTATTAATGCCGTGTAAATTTATTCTTCATTCACTGAACAAACTTTTATTGTACTCCTACTACGTGCAGGCCCTGAGCTCAGCCTGAGTATTCAGAAATTGCCCCGTGTCTTCAAAATCAGAAAGAGAGCAAGCACTTGGGAGCTGAGTGTCATTTGCTAATGCTGTGACCAGGCCGTGGTACTAGCCCATCTTCTTGCTCTGAACATGACTCAATGGGCCTTCTCATTGCCCTGGTCATAGTTGCCAAGGCCCCTCTTTGTAGCAGCTTTAAACTTCCTCACATCATTTTTATGGGTTTGTGGTTGTATTCACTTCTCAGCTTCATGGGCTCCTCCTGCCAGCTCTTGTAGCCAGAATGGGCAAGGACCTATTCATTTAGGACTCTAGTGTCTATTTCATGCTTGCTTGGCTCGGAGTAGTGAAGAAATCTAGGGGAAAGGATCTTAAGGCCTTTCAGAAGGGCTGGGACAGAGTCAGGGACTGGAGTACACATTTTCAGCCAATAATGCACCTATGACCTATCCACCTCAGGCAAAACTAGAATGAATCAGCTACATTTGCTGCCACCCCAATCTTTTATCAACTCCAGCCCTTCAGGGCACTGTCCAGCATTATCTCCCTTTGCTGTCATTCATTTTCATTTTTTACTTGAACAAGACTGAGTCATAATACACCTTTTCCAGGGATCATCATGTTTTAAGCTTTTCCTTATACCGTAGTATAATACAAAAGGCTTTGCCCAATAGACAAGGACAAGACATCAACAGGTATCAAGAAAACAGAGGGCTCTGAGCCCTTTTGCGATCACATCATACCCAAGGGCTCTTCGCTGAACAGACATAACAATCTGGCATAAGAATAGAAGGAGCCCAAGCCAAACAAGCTCATTGTACAGATGAGAAAGCCAAGAAACAATGAGGTCAAGCAGCATTCCAAGGGTCGCACAGCAGCGACCGCCAGGGTAGGACAAAAAGGACATCTTCTTTCAGCAAAGAGAGAGTCCTTGGCTGGTACATTTTAGGAAGGGCTCTGCCTATGGGAAGTGCTCATTTCTGGATACTACCTGAGGCCATTACTTTGATTACTTGTAGAAGTGGATCTATTTTTATTAGTTAGGCCTCTTTTACCTGCCACTCCTCCACAGTGGGTCAGGACCAAGGCCTAGGTGTCTTTTTTGATTGGATTAGGAGTAAAAGAACCCAGGTTCCAGTCCACTTGGTTCTACCACTTAAAAGGTGTCTGACCTTCCAAACACCATTTAACTGCCATATCCTTAATTTCCCAGCCTGGCCTCATTCCCATAGTTGTGGAGTATCAGGCAAGATAAAGTACACAAAATCTCTCTGAAAAATGGAGAGCATTGTGCAGCATGAGGAACTGCTATTTTCCATCTTACCTGTGTATGGGAATCCTCCATGGAGCTTGGAATTGAGGCGAGAGCTAAGGGCGGGGGAGGGGAGGGCTTGGAGTGGGACCTGGTGTGTGGGAACTTTTGTTAAAGCCCCACAGGGGATTTTTGTACCCAGCCAAGCGTGGAAGCCCCTGATAAGACAAATAGGAGAGGAGAAATAAATTACATTATTATCTAAAAAGAAGTCTTTAGATTATTTGCATATTCGAAACTGTTTCAAATGGATAACTAAGGGCCAATCTAAAGAACAATAAAATTGCCTACCTTTTCAGGGCACCCGAAACCCTAATCTCAGGTCCCTTTCCTTCTAGAAAAGATCTGTATTACTTCAACGACACCTCTCTTACTTCAAAGTCCACATGCAACACACACACATACACACACGCACACGCATGCACACACACACACGCATGCACGCACGCACACACACGCACAACACCATAAATCATTTCTACCTGCCTCCATGCTGAAATCACTTTCCAAGTGATGTCGCTCTGGCCCTAGTCAGCTCTTTTAGGTCGGGAAAACAATCTGATCAGGTCCTAGAAAATAGAGTCGTGGTGGCCCAAACCTCCACAGGGTGATCTACAAACCAGACTGCTCATGTAGTCCTTGGAGATATTTTGTCAGAGTCCCCGTTCTCCTTTTTTAAATAACTGAGCAGCCTTGAGAGAGTTGCTTAATCTCTCCAGGTGTCTGAGATGATTATCACCTGATCATCCCTCTCTGCACAGTTTCCTTCCACATAATGGTTCTTTTTGGAACACCAGTCGAGTGTGATCAGAAACTTGCTGCAGTGACATCATTGAAGAAAATGGGTAAGAATGAGAAGAGTGAATCTGAGGAACAGTCAGTCCCTTCAGTCCCTGAGACGCCAAGGCAGATGCTGTGATGTGTGTCTGCCCGGCACCTCTTTCCCCACTTGTGCGGACAGAACTCCCTTCCTTGGGGAACTGCCCCTTTTTTCCTCCATATGGTTCTGGGCTACTGATCAAATCCCCTGGCTTATTCTTCGGAGGCCACAGGGATGAACATGTGACCCTGGCTTAACCTTAATAACATCCTACTCACCTGGCCAAATAACTGTTGCACCAAAGCTGCCACATGAGGCTGGGACAATGAGGCCACCATCGGGGTGAGGCTGAGAGAGAGACAGAAACAAGGAAAGAGTATGTTTTCATGGGGTCAGGTTTCACCTGACTGTCCTGGTATTATTTTGTAACTGTTCTTTTGATTCTTTGAGCTACTCTAAGACTTTTCCCCAAAGCCTCGTCTTTACTTAAGTCAGTTTGTTTTAGGATTTTTGTCACTTACAACACAGTCTTAACGAACAAAAACACTCCAAAAGTTTTCCTGTCTACCACATACATTTTTGAAACTTCAAAGATTTGAGTCTCTGTATTTAAGAACTGAGTGTGTTCCTGTCTTGTCTGTCCTCGAAGTGTTGGATTGTTAGATGGTCACCTTGGTCGCGCTGGGACCTCTATGGCCCATTGCCCCGTTCCCTGTATGACTCTGGTTAGAGCTGGTCAAAAGCAAAGTTGCATAGACATCGAGGGCAGCAGTGAAGCGGCAGCCATGATGCTCTGAAGGCCACTGCCAGCTGGAGCTGGTGTGGGGGACACATACAGGCGGTCCCCTGTGTGTCCCCACTCTTTTCTGCTCTTTGACTGTTGGCCCTGTTAACCAACAGTGACTCTACCCCCTCTCAGACGTATCCTCCTCCGGTTCCTCCCGCAATTGTTAAGATCTAACTCTTATGATAAATTCCTTATTCGATAATACTCATAATGGTTCTGCTTTCATAGATTAACTCTGACTAGTACTAATGGTATTGGGTGGACTCTGACAAAGAAGCTTCCTGTTTCCTTTCTGTGCTCCATGCCCACATCCAGTCTCCCTATTTCAAGAGTTCTCCTCTCTGGTCACTAAATCGCCTTCATCTTCTCACATCTCCTCTATGTGTCTGTGGGAAGACGTGATCCTGTTCCTGCTCAACTTGCCATGTGTTACTGGCCATCCTGTCTCAGGACTCTTCTCTTTGACCTCTGCCTGATTCCCTTTTATACTATTTCCTACTCTTTATTCCAATTGTAAGATGTCTGGTGGGCAACTTGGAGATTTAACACAGATTGGCATCCGGATGAGGCAAACGCTGGGGCGTCCTAGGCAGAGACTCCCACCCCGGTTTCCAAATAGAAAATGTGATTACACTAGAAATAAATACAAAAAGAACTTAATGAGCACTGCATGTTGCCTACAGTAGATGCCAAATAAATGTTTTAAAATGAATTGATATAGTAAAAACTATTCGAGTTGGAAATAATCAAGGAATATTTTTTTTAACGAACACAGTATGCTGTTGGTCCTTGAATGCTGCATGCATGGGTTTGAAATTTCCACTGGGATGGGCACAAGGACCCTTCCTTTGATAATGCCTCAAAGGCCAGAGCTACTAATCTCAGCTCGACATACAACCTTGGTTGAGTCAGCTGGCTTTTCTAGGCTTTGGCTAGTCTATGGATTAATGAAGTAAACAGAAAGATTTTTAAATTGTGGTATCTCAAGCTGGAAGCAACCTCAGGAGTTATCCCTAATTAGGGCAGCTGGCCCTTGCTTATCTCCATTCAATCCGGCTGGCTTTGCTTGACCCTTCACTCAGCTGGTGCCCTGTGGCCATATACCCCTGGTCCATCACTGCAGGCAGAGGCTGGGGATGGTGACTCAGGCCCCCGTTGGGACTCTGTCCAAAAGTCAGGACAAATGTCTAACAGTAAAAATTTTTTTTCATATAAAATTAGGTACCCTTGATTTTGAAAAGGACACTGTTGCCCACTTTGAGAGACATAAACAACAGAGTATAACCAGGTGAGGACTAGAAGGACTTGGAACATGCAAGAGAAAGAATGATTTATTACAAATGAGAAGAAAGCAGGTAGTTATAGGTATTGGACACCTAGTAGGTGCCTTTTCTCTGCCCTCAGCCTTTCTCACTATCTCACATCCCCAGCCCCAGGCCTGTGTGTGCTCTCTGGGACCCCAAAGTGGACAGAGTGAGTTGTGTTAAGACGCAGTTAGGAAAGGGTGCCCAGAGGACCTGCCATGCATGGATGCATCCTCGAGCCGACTCTCTCCAGGGCCCGGGCCGATGTTCTGAGCTTAGAACCAGTTCTGTGGCCATGGAAAGTTGAGAGGCTTAGGGATGAGCTGAGAATTGACTGGGGTTAGCAACCTGCACGTAGAGGACGACAGCTCAACCCTGAGGAAACATCTGTAGAGTTTTTTGGTGACCATTTGTGGGTGAGTAGGCTCCTGTAGGAAGGGTTTGTTAGTTTGCTATGTTGGCCACATGAAAACATCCATAATGGACTGGGGAAGGAGCAGTCATACCCGGGCTCCTGGAGGCTCAGAGCATTCAGGGGTGGAAAACAGCCCTGTACTCCCAGCGGGTGTCCCTGGGCCAGTGTCCTCATTTCCTGTCCTCTTCCGGGCCCCGCCCTAGTAAACAGCTGCAGAATGTTGACTGAAGGTCTGGATGCAGCTGAAGGTACTGTACATGACAACGCCTTCCCTGCTGGAGTGATCTCAGAAAGCGGTTGGATGAAGTAGAGGAAGTGGACCCAGATGGCTTAGATACATTTTTTTACAAATCTATATTTGCTATACTAAATGCTGTCTACAATGTAAACTGGCCTTGCACTTTGGGGGGCTTCTGTTCATGTTTCAGGATTTCAGTGATAAGAAAATACATTCTTAAATTATTTTTCCATGCCTGTAACATATCTTGGAAAGTTAGCAGCTCATAAATTTTTTTTTCCTACTGCAGGCCCATTAAAAAAATTAAAACAAACCCTTTGATCATTTTGTTTAAGTAATACATGTACCATTTAGAAAGAGCCACCTTGTTAATATTTTGAAAGACTTCCTGGACTCTTATTTATTCACCTGTACATGAAAATACAGTTGATGCTTGAACAAGCCGGGTTCGAACTGCGCGGGCCCACTAAAACATGGATTTCTTTCAATAAATATACAGTTGGCCCTCTGTATCCCCAGGTTTCACACATGTGGATTCAACCAACTGCGGATCGAAAACAGTATGTTTTCCAAAATGGTATTTTTGATCTTCCGCTGGGAATCCGCCGGGAGGTCCTGGAACAGATACCCTGCAAACACCGAGGGACAACTGTAGTTAAGTTTTAGGGGAGTCAAAAGTTATACATGGATTTTGGACTGCGCAAGGTTAGGGGGAGCAGTCAGCAGTCTTTTAAAAATAATTTGAAGTTTGTTTCTATTAAATATATGGAAATAATATTCCCAACTTGTGAAGAACATAAAGACTAATAAAACATCTATGACCCTACCGCCTGGCTTAGAGCTAGAACACCGCCCTCCCCAGAAGCCCCTGCCCTTCTCCTCCTCAGAAGCCAAATCCACCTTTCCTGAATGGTCTCCACCAGCCCCTCGCTTTTCTGTACTTTTTTTTTACCCCACAGGCTTTCATCAAGCAATACAAGACTTAGTTTTGCATGCTTTTCCTTTAGATGAGTGAAATTGTACTTTATAGTACGTGCTCTTTTACGACTTGGTTTTAAAACCCATTTGTCAACCAGTTATATCATACACGCGCAAAAAGGGCATGTATCATAAGTGCAGCCTGACGGATTGTCTCAGAGTGAACACAGTGCTGGATTAAGACACAGGATATATCGGCACTTGCGGAGCCGTCCCAGGCCCCTCCCAGTTGCTACGTGCCTCTGAAGGGAACCAATGTTATGACTATGAACGTCATAAAATTTACATAAAGAAGCAGAGTGACTAATTTTACACACTCGGCTTTATGTTCACGCACATTGCTGCCTGTAGCTGTCATCACCTGTCGTCACTGCTGTACAGTGTTCTATTATATAAGTATATTACACTTTATATATTTACTTATCTGCTGATAGATATCTGGGTTCCTTCCGGTGTTCAATATTATAAACAGGGATGTTATAAACATTCTCATACGTGTCTTCTTATGCCCAAACGCAAAGGGCAATGCCTAAATCTCTTTAGGAGAAAATAGGGATGGAATTTCAGGATCACAGAATATGGTCGTCATTAGCTTTACTAGGTAATTCCAAATGTGAACTCACTACTTGGTAAAAATAAAAATCTTTGTCAATCTAAGAGGTAAACATTTAAATCTCATTGTTTAAATTTGCATTTCTTTTCTTACATTTATTTCCTTATTACATTTTTTTTTTTTAAAAAAAAAAGCTGTTCATTGATTATTTCTATTTTTTTTCTCTTGCAAATTCTCTGTATCCTCAACTCATTTTTCTGCTGGGTTGCTGGTATTTTTCTTAAGGACTTCTAAAGACCTTATATATTAAGGATAGTACTTGTTAGTCTTTTATGAATATTGCAAATATATTCCCTAAATTTTTTTTTTTCCAATTGAGATCTAATTGACATGTAACATCATGTTAGTTTCAGGTACACGACACAACAATTGGGTATTTATATATATTGTGAAATGATCACCATGTAAGTCTAATTAACACTCATCATCACACATAGTCACAGACTTTTTTTTCTTGTGGAGAACTTTTAAGATCTAATCTTTTTGCAACTTTCAACCATACAATGCAGTATCCTTCACTACGGCCACCGTGCTTGCTGACTCCGCCTCACATCCCCAGGACTTACTTATTTTTCGGCTGGAAGTTTATACCTCTGGACCCCTCTCACCACTTTCATCCAGCCTCCACCTCCGGCAACCACCAACCCGTTCTCCGCATCTGTTCTTTGTTTTTAGATCCTAGACACAAATGAGATCATACAGCATTTGTCTTTCTGTCCGACTTATTTCACTTAACATGATGCTTAGCATTACATTCTTTTTAGCTTAGGATTTGCTTTATGGTGCTTTTTGTCACTCGGCAGTTGTAAATTTTTATGCAGTCAGAGCCACGCTTCTTTTCTTTTGCAGATTCTGCCCTGGTTATTAAGGTGACTTTATTTTTCTGGTGCTTTTCCAGATTCACTGACTGGAGGTAGCAATGGCTGGGTCAGGGTGTGACCCAGGGAATATTTCTGCTGGGCGGATTTTAGAAGCAAAAGGGAAGTTTCCCAGGGTGTGACCCAGGGGATATTTCTGCTGGGCGGATTTTAGAAGCAAAAGGGAAGTTTCCATTATTTGGAGACCTGTCTTTGTCATACCGGAAGTGAAAAGTGAATTGAACTGTGCAAAGGCCAATTCTCTGCTTCTTATTCAAGGGAAGTAGAAGTAATGGTGGTTTCTCCCCAGAACCCCGCAAATAGGCTGGGCTCATTACAGCAGTGAAATTTCACCAAAGTAAGAATACCTGAGGGACAAAACTGGCCTGCCAACAAGGAATAAAGGAACTCTGCAGCAATAGCCTGGCATGGGCTCCCCTCCCACAGGGGTTGTTGATTGCTCAGGCTTTTACCATTCTCGAGCCCTGTTCCAAGGAGCTTTTGTGGTTTAAATCAATGTGCTTCTGGGAATAAGTGCCCTTATTATTCCTAGTTTACATTATTTGTTGTGCTCTTATGCCGCTGTGACATAACGCCCTTTGTGCAGCTGTACAATAACAGTCCTTCCAGGAATCTCGGACAGCTTTCTAATTACGGCTCATGACCACGCGACAGATGTAGAAACTGAAGCCCAGGGATGGAGATGACAAAACTTTGCCTTGGTCACAGAGAAGCCGAGGCCCAGGTCCGACTCTGGGCTACACCACTTGTCCGGGAGGCGTACCACTGCCCGAGTGCAGGGCAGGGAGTGCTGGGTCCCTTGCAGTACTGCTCAGGGTCACCTAAGCAGTTGAGCTATTAGTTAAGGACTGAGAACCAGAAATGCCCAGAACAGGTTGGGCAATAGCTCTCAAGTTTAAGATCAGTTCTCAGTGACTAAGTTCCTAGAATGAAAAACTGTCTTAAGGCTAAGTCACTTGAAACTGAATTCTGCATTAAACTTGATCAACTATCTACTATGTGCCAGGTACCAGGAATGCAAAGGCAAACTACTCATCCCCTGTGCGGATGTTCACATCCTAGATGCAAGAGGACCCAGCAACGTACACTGGGTGTTACGAGAAGCTGAGAGGTGTAATAGAGAGCAGACCAGAAGGCTATGGTAGCACCCAGCTCTGTGGGCCTTTCAGGAAAGCATCTTAGAGAGGACTTTCGGCCTGGGTACATCTTCAGAGGTGCACTAGGCTTGCCAGGCAGAGCTATGGGGAGGGCAGCACCGCACGCTGAAGGCCAAGTGCGTGCAAAGGCCCAGAGGTGTAAACTGCATAGGGGTTCAGGGAACAAGGATGTCAACATGTCTAAAGTGGCCACAGGTATCCCGTTATTTTTTCTTATTTTTAAACCTAAAATATTATCCCTTTTTATTCTCAATATCTTATTTTGGATGTTACAAAGACTGAGTGTCGGGGTTTTTTTTGTCTTTGCATTATTGCTTTAACCCCCCACTTCTCCTCAGGGCATTGTAACTAGGGAAAGATCAAATATTTCACTGCATTGTAAGGACACAGGGGCAGCTCAGGGAACCCTGGGCAGGACCTCGGCTGGGCCATCTTCTTTTACTGCCCAAAGACGAGAAACATGCATGGTCTTGGATGACTCCCAGGGTCACCTGTCACTGGCCCAGCCACCCAGAGGGAGGCCCTGCGGTCCCCAGCTTGTGGAGGAGAAGCTGTAGCCGAAAGCAGGGGGGGAATGAGAACATCGGGGGAAACACGAGCTGGCCAGCAATCCAATAGATGACCCGTAAAGGAGTGGAAACGTCGTAGTTGAGCTACATGAGTCTGAGCTGCGGCTGGCTCTGGAGTCAGGCCGGCCTGGAACGTGAGACATAGAAGTCCTCTTCCTCTCTTCGCCTAATTTTTCCTTGGTATCTTTCGATGCCCGCCCCACCTCCCATGGGTTTTCTGGGCAGTACTTTACATACCTCCTCGGTCAATGAGAATAACAATGCTGTGTACTTGTCAAGTCTCTCAAGACTTCTCAAGTCTGTGATCGTGGCAGTTCAGCGGGCCCTTGGCACTATGGACAAACACTCATCGCCCTGACAAATGTGACAATCGCTGACCAAAGCTTCCTGAGAGCAGGGACTCCATCTACCTGCAGCAGGGCCTTGCCTGTAACAGGTACTCAATCGGCCCATGAGAAAGAAAGGCAGGGAGAGAGAAAAGAAAGGAGGAAGGACAGACAGGGAAGACGCTGGCAGGAAACAGTGAAACCCAAATCACCCAAAGCAACAATATATTCCAAATTCTGACCAAGAAAAGGCTATTGCTGGAGGAGAGTGAAGATGACTCTAAGGAAGGGGATTGATGAGTGGCCCCTTTTTTCACGTCCTTGCGAGCTCTAGGCACTGGTCCACTCCCTTCTGCCTCAGACCTCGGATCTGAGCCTGAGCTGCACTCTCGGCCCCCATACTGGTGGGCTGCGCCCCTGCCTTTCCACCCCTCAGGGCTCAGAGCTAGTAGAAAGCTTGCTTACGCCTCCCTTCTCTGAGGCAAACATCAGGTCAGCAGGCAGGTCAGTCAGAGCTGCCCCATGCAGGGATGAGAACCAGGGCTGGCATTCGAAGAACAGTCAGAGGCTGATGTGGGGTAGGGCAGTGGAGGGGGCCGTTTGTTCTCATCACTAGGACATGGCAACTTTGGCCACCACGTGCCCACATTTATGCAGGCCCCGAGGGCCAGGCAGCCTGACTGCTTCATACAAGACTGAAGATGATGCAGGCCACGGAGGAATCCTGATTCTTGTGCCTGGCTGGAGGATCAGAATGTGGAGGGATGGGCAGGTTTTTCAGTGACAGAAAGAATATTCAGGTGGAGGAAAAATATGAACCAAGCCATGATGTCCAGAATGTGCAAACTGAGCTCATGGGATGCCCAGGGAGTTAGTTTTACCACAGCTTGGGCTATATACGGCGGAGTGGCGAGAGGTGGGGCCTGGCGCTAGGCTGGAGTCTCACTGAGGAGGGTCTTAAATGACAGAATGAAGAATTCAGGCTGTAGCGGGAACCCAACGGGCATGAAAGTTTTGGACCAGAGGAGTGACCTGGGAAGCAATGGGAAGTCAGGATTACTCAGAGGAGACAGACACTAGCGGAAAGAGAACAGGAAGCAAAACAGGTGTTCCAGCAAGATAGAACAAGGTTGCAAAGTCGCATGATGGCGGTGGGGCCAGCAGGGAAGAAACACTGCAAAGGACAGCCCCCCTCCTCGAAAGTGGGACAGCGCCTCTCCCCGCCTAGGCACGTATCTCATGTAAACACACACAGACACGCACTTGGGAGGCGAGAGAAAACTTAACCTCATCACTTCCCTTCCCCAGCTTCTCTTGGTCCCTGCATCTCATTCTAGGCAATGGCCGGAGGCTTTTGCTCTAAGGACAGAAAGTCATGCTGGGGTTATTTATATCTGCAGCCGCATAGCCTGAGCCCTCTGTCTGGGGACCTGGGTTGGGTGGGGAGCAGGGCCACACCCCATCTCCCAGGCAGGGCTCTCGGCTAGGGAGTCGGGGCCTGCTTGAGGTCCTGCCAATGGAATGGTGCCAAGAGGCCAGAGAGGCTGTTGGCAAAATGCCCCTATGGTTGAGGAGAATGGCTCATATAGTCCAAATGCCACCTTCCTTTAGGATTTAATTATTTTCACAGTTCACTAGGCTCTTCTTCATACTCAAGTCAAATTTCTTACTGCCATTCTGTCTCCTTGCTTCGTATTCTATTTGGGGAAATGGCGAACTCCAAAACCTTTCAGCGGGGAAATTGTTCTCATCGGTCAGGTAGACGGTGTCTGTTGATTCACGAGCCTTGTGCCCAATAGGTTTGATGGCAAGCACTAACTAGGGATAAGTCCCTTTACTTTGCAGCTGCTAAATAACTCAGAAAGAATGACAGAGAAGCCCGGCTTGGCTCCTCGTGCTGGTGGCACTTCCCTTCTTCCCCCTCCCCCCAGACTCAAGGCTTGTACTGACAGGGAAGCTGGATGGATGTAAATGCCTTCCTCCCAAAAGAAAAGGATAAATTCCTCTTGAGTCTAAGAAATTTTAGTCCCTTTAGGTGCTCAGATGACCTGGAACATCGCCGTCCTTGAGGCAGAGAGGAGCTGCAAACTGTTTCACGAGGCTGACGTTTCCCCGCTGTTCTCCGGGCCACCAGGCCGTGCTGGCCACTTCACCGCAGAGGCAGGAAGCAACCACTATGTGGTGGGCCCCTGCCAAGCTGTGGGCTTGGTGCATGTGTTATTCCATTTAATCTTCCCAACAGGGTAGCTATTGGCCCCATTTCACAGATGAATTAGCCAAGGCTCATGGAGATGTTATGAGAGGAGACCAAGACTCAGAGAAAAGCCAGGGGGCTGGCATGGAGCGTAGGATGGTAGAGGGAGCTGCTCGTTCCCAATAACAGGACAGAGTAACTTTAGTCACCATTTGTCCACGTTTACGCCAGCCAGGGTAAGGCAGCGGACCATACACAAGACTGCTTTTAATACTGGACCCAGAGGGGCTAGTGTAAAGTGTCATGTCTGGCTGCAGGAATCAGGGCGTGTGTTTCCGCTGGGTCTGGAGGGACAGATGGGTGTTCGATGTGACACAGCTGGGGTCAGGGGAGAGTGCATTCTGATTATCAGAGATGTTTCCCTGTGACCAAACCTTTGGGGAGTTTGCCATCTCCCTAAAACACACGGAACGGAAGCAGGTTAAGGTCTCCATGAGGTGTTCAGGTTGGATCTAAGGAAGAACTTAGCGAACTGTGAGGATGGTTAGGTATAAGGGTAGATGCTCCAGCTGAGCTTTTCCGAAAGGCCACATGAGAAATGGCAGCAACTCTGACCTGGACGGTCCTGTCCAAACTCACTCCTTCCCCCTTTCCAGTAAGACGAGCAACCACCAAGGAAGCTCAGGCCCGCCCAGCATAATCCGGGCCTGGGTGGGTTTCTCACAGCCTTCCTCTCATGGTCTGTGAAAAATCAGCAGTGGCATAGCCATAAACCCAAGGAGCTTTCCCATCACTGTACTCCCAGTGCCTGGTACCCTGTATGCGTTCAGTAAACATCTGGTGAATAAAGGCCACCTGTTTTCAAAATTGTTTGTGTCCTTGTTGGCTGGGCCTTTGGCATAGATCCGGGAAACACCTGCTCAAACGAATGTTGCTGACTGAACTACGGTGCCGTGTGATCTCAGCTGAGTTACCAGGATGAAGGGAAAATGCTTTTTCCATCAGCTATTCCTGGCCAGTCACGCAGGGGATAGGGCCAGGGGACGGAGGGCTTAGGACAGACTCACAGGCCCTGCCCTGTGTCAAGGGCCCTCAAGGAGGTTCCAGATGCGCTGACTCCCAGAGAGACAATTCTAGCCAGGGGTAATATGCTTTTGAGCATCCCAGGGGACACTGTAACACTAAGCAGGATAGATCTGATGTTGCCAGATTCTGTGATTAGTCATTTCTCCCTAACTCCCTGACAGCACTGAAATCTGACATTGAGGGGTTCATGTCGTCCACAGCCTGGCCAGAAGCAGCAGTTTCTGCAATATGAGACGCTATTTACTTCTTTTCGAGTGTAAGCTATCTTCTTGAGGTTAAATACTAACTTTATACTTTAGTGGTATACCTTTTTTCTAAATGCTCTTCTGTTCCTCTCTGGCTTCTACATAGTAGGTACCCAGTGGTCTCTGATTATGTCAAGAAGAGACCCTCTGAGCTGGAAGGGACACTTGCATTCCAAGTGCTGCAAAAAGAGAAGATGCCAAATGACGGCCAGTTTTCTAATTACCTAAGAGCCTGTCCTGACTGGCACATTCAAGGAGAGATACTATTAGAATCTCAGAAATGGCATCTTTTGTGCTCTGTCAACAGCTTTTTATAAAGCCCTCTCCATTCTCTGAAAATAGAGATCTTTTCCTGTCAAATAAGGGCCCTGTCAGTTTCCTTTTGCATTTCCCACCCCCAGCTCATGGCCTGGCATGGCGTGGGCTCTTACTGGGAAAGGCCCTCTCCCTCATTTGCATTTTTACAGTAGGCTTTTCATGTACTTCTCCTATCATGTGGGGGGACTTCAGAGCTGACCTTCCTGACACATGCTGTCTGCCTTTACTGGTGGGTAGGGGGTAGGGAAGGGAAAGTAGAGTGGGGGATACAAGTGTTAACAATTCCCCATCACTTTGCTCATCTCCTCAGGGTGAGATGACACATAAACAAAAAGCATCAATAGCTTCACTGTTTCTAATGGCGAGGATGGAACTCTTTAGGCAGTACAGCCAATCCCACCTTCCATGGTGCTGGGAAATAGGAGAACTTGACATTCATATCTTCCCATAATTCCTCAGGCTAATTCAGTACTATTTTATTTGTTCTAGTCCTGTATTTTAAACATTTTTGATTCATAGTCACAAATAAGCTTCATCAAAACTCACAAATAAAGTCGCCCAAGAAAACCAAAAGGTCATATAGAGAATATATTTTCCTTGCATCCAGTCTGATTTTCTTAAACTCATCCTGACTTCTGAAGATATTGGGTAGCTGTTCATTTTCCTGATTGTTCTAATTCAGTTGATATTATCTCAACTTCGTAATTTTGCTAAAAAAAAAAAATGATCAAGAAAGAACAATAAAAAATTTTTAGTCTCAGTTTGATAGCTAGATATCACTAAACGAAAGCTACACCTATAGACATGATCTGTAAGGAAGAGAATCCCCAAACGCGCATCATCAATTTTCAATCTTTAGCCAGGCCTACATAATAAGCAAAGAAGACTATTACTGCACAACAAACTTGACTGTGCGAGAGAGAACTGCTCTGTGATTTGCAAGTCAGTAGAAGGGTAAGGAAAAAGTTACAGACTGCAAAAAAGTTAATTTACAATATTTAACATTCTTCAGTAGAATGTGGAAATCAATGGCTCCAGGTCTTATGTCATTTAGACATGACTCACTCTGTCTCAATTACAATTAAAAATTAAATTGTTCATAGGATGAGCACTTTAGACTACATACCACAGGATAATGGATTAGCTCCAGTCAAGCCAAGAGAATACACAGCCCATGATGTTAAAAGGTCTTTGGGTTCTTGGGCAAGAAATGGAAAGGAAGACAATAACCTACCTCCTGGAGTGCTGTCGGTAGGAAATCTAAGTTAATTCACCTAGCTTTTAGAACTCTCAATACGTCCCATCATACTTTTAATGTTGGTGACTGAAAAAGGCTAAACCAAGGGTACATTATAGAAAGAACAGGGTTGGGTGTTTTGTTGAGCAACACAGTATTTTATCACCAGATGCAAAGCAAACACAAACTCCAAAACCCTTATCTACACTCTTCCATGTGAAACCTTTGGTGCATCAAAGAATTCCAATATAGATTCCTTATATGGAAACTCACATAAGAGTTTTCCAGGTCCTAAGGTAATAGTAAATCTCTTTTCTTCACTTTTTACTTTTGTACTATCCCACTCACTCTATGGGGAGTAACCATATGAGACTATTTAACCGAATCAAAAATAAGTGAGATTCAGTCCCACCAGCTATATTTTAGGTCCTAAATAGCTAATGTGTGGTCAGTGGCTATCCTGGATAGTGCGGACTTAGGACATTTCCATCATCACAGTAGGTTCTATTGGACAGCACTGCATGTACTCTATATCCCAGGTGACAGGGTCATCTTAGTCTCAATACTGCTGTCAGATAGACACAGAAAGATCAAGTGACCCATCTAAGGATCCATGGCAAGAGAGTCTTATAAATGTAACTTAAACTGACATCTCTGGGACCCTAATCTAAGGATCTTGTTTGGTTGTTTTTTTCTTCTTTGAATCAATATCTTAATGTAAAAAGTGACTGATAGCCTCCAGTTACAAATTACTTGACACCTTGGTCGGTCTGAATTAGACAGGTCATATCACAAGATCTCTTAAAGTGGAAAATAGTGGGACTTTAATTTCTAAATAGTCAATATGCTCCTATCATCCTCGAAAGCAATCAGTAGCTTTAGAAAGTATTTCCATAATTTTCTTTGTCTGTCTTTAAATATTTTGATTAAGTAGGATTTACAGCACTGTAGTAGACAGAAATTACATTTTGTTTAGGTCATCATTAAGTCATTTTGCTATTACTCAATGTACCCGAACTGAATATAAGGGAAGGTAGCCTAAAAAAACAACTTTTATTTTGAAAAAATAAAATGCTAAGATTTAGAACTGATCTAACACTGGGAGAGATACTAGTGAGGATGATAATAATGATAGCAAACACTTATATATTTACTATGTGCTAGGCATGTTCCAAGTGCTTTACATATATTAATTCCATATTAACTCGGTTAACCCTCACACCTATCCTGTGAAACACTATTATGCTTCCCAATTTTAGGACTAAGGAAACCGAGTCGTAGAGAATCTAAATAGCTTGTCCAAGGTCACAAAGTTAGGTAGAGTTAGGACTGGGACCCAAATACTGTGGCTCCAGAGGCTGTGCTCTTAGCTACCTGGTTATACTGCAATGTCACCAAACGCTGAGAAAATTAGTCCTGCCATCCCAGAATCATTCAGCCAGAGCCTTTATTATCCATAATTTTAAATCCAGGAAATGTCCTCACTTCATAATTGGTGTGTATATTTTTCTTTTCTGAGTAATTCCTTGAGTATTTATTTTGCTTTTCATTAGAGTTGTGTGGAAATTATAAACAGTTTCCCTGAACTACAAATAATTGTTTAATAGTTGATGCCAAAAAATGCAGTAGATATAAACATAAAATCAGAGAGACTCCCAATCCTTGGCTTAATGGACATACTGAAAAGAGACTTTTTTGTTTCAGAGTTATTTTCATACTCTGAACTATTTGGATGTTTTTATTTAAATAATTCCTTTCCAAATTTGTGCTAGGGGCCTATACTACGCCAAATCAAAGTTTATAACTACAGCTATCAAAAATCTATCTTATGAGATTATAAAATTTGGAAAGCTCTCAAAGGGAATTAGAGGAACTGGAGGCTTTTAAGATTTGCTTCTTTTCTAGAGAATTCTGCCTTGAAACAGTATCAAAACCCTGAAATTGACATAATTTCTTTCTGAAAAGTCATTAAACGGGGGGGGGGGGGGGGGGCGGGAGAAAGGGTTTTCCCAATTTAAGAACCTTTTTTTTTTCCTGGTCTTTAGTCTTTCAGTCAGTCACCTGATAACAAAACTCTAGACTGGAGTCAAGTAATCGTCTAATTCACTCATTTTACAAATAAGGAAAGTAGAGTCTACAGGGATAAAGTCACTTGCCCTAGGTCACAGAGCTAATATGTCAGAGCCCAAAGTGGAAGCTATTCATTTTGACTCAGCTCTTTCTACACCTGGTAAAAGGGCAGGGGCAATTCTTCCTACAGCTATATTCCCAGAGACTGTCACAACTGTGCGAAACCATGTACTAGGGCACAACTGGGTCATGTCTAGAGGGATGTCATTAGTGGACAATGATCTGGTTGCTGGCAGTGAAATGTGTTGTGCTGGGACGACAGCTATGAAGCCAAGTGATCTCAGAGGGACCTGAGTTGCCAATCAATCCTCACCTGCAGAGTCCATACAAGGAAAAAAGCCAAACATTTTCTACTTTAAACTCTATTCCTCCTTCAAGCCAATGTCAACTTTAAAGAGAAAAAGGCAAAACACAAGCAATGAAATTGAGAGATTTATTTAAAGAGAAACTTCCAAGGAATGTGTCTGCTTCACATTCAGAGCTGCTTTCAGCCTAAGTGACCATATCATCGATATCTGTAATCTGTGATCCCTGATGTTTAGAAATCATGATCCCAAAGCACTGACTGATCCCAAATCAAGAAAGAACAGTTAAATTATATCTAGTATGCTATGTTAAGACAAGATTAAGTATATTACTATTAGATTTTACAATGGTTTTCAGCCAGTATTGAAGTAGAAAAAAAGTAGTTTTCTGGCTAACCAGAAAACTTCTATTCCCTGAGCATCCCAAATAATTGAGGTTGGTTATAAAAAGATGGTGCTTTCTAGATAATCAAGTCTAGCGTTACAGAACTTGCCAAGAAGAAACTAAATCAATCAAAGAAAAAGATCTGCCCTCCTACCGTAAAACAATAAAATATTAAATGTGAGTGATTTTTTTCACTCTTAGAAACAATGTACAAAGTCTACACAATCACACGCATAATAGAAAAGAACAAGTTATTAATCTCCAAATCTTCCTATGTAATTGCTAGCTGCTCTTTGGGTCAATTAAATACTAAAACAATAAATTAAGATTGCTTTAGCACAGAACAGATGGGTAAGTAGTTGAAATAATAGATATAGCAGGATGTTTCATTTCTGCTAGACTGCCTGCCCTCATAACCCAGAAACTAGACATTTCTGGGGACATTTCTAAGTCCACTCGTGGGAAGACTCGGTTTCTTCTACTATGGGTGAACCCTGTACCCTACTGGTCAGAACTCCCCAAGGCACAGCTCAGAATTAGAGGTCTGTGTCAAGCAGCAAGTAGAATATTTTGGTAGGGAAACAGTCAAATTTACTAATTCAGTGATCCCAATATGTGACTTTTTTTGAAAGAAAAAGAAAAGGCTCAGCAACAGTAAAAACACTAATAAAAGAATGGAAATGTTAAATATGACATAAAGGACTTGGTTAAAGGAACAAGGGAAAAAAATCTTTCTGGTTAGTAACCCAATTATCTCTCGAATGAAATTTTTAAGGTAAAAAAATCATTTTTCAGATTACATTGCAGAAACCAATTAGTAAACAGACTCTGCATTAAAACTTTCATATCCATATGGAAAAGCAAACTATTTTTGACAATTTCATCGATCCCTGTAAAGTCCGTAGTGCATTCGTCATGTGGCTAAAACCGCGTGTAGGCATTCCGCTGCTGCTGCTGTTGTAACGGCTGTTGGGCTTGCTGCTGTTGTAGGCGGATTTGCTGGGAATATGGGTCTTCCAGAGATTTGACAAATATGGTAGTTCTGGGACCAGTCTTCCATACAATACCATTGGCGTCTTTCACTGAAGATTCCACTGTAATGTTGTGTGTTCCAAGGATAGCAAAGTTCAACAGAAACTGAGTACTAAAGTAATCATTATGAGGCTCAACCCTCTGCTCCATCTCATTGGTCATATTGTCAATGGGTATCTGAAATAAAAGAATTGTTAAAAACAATAGCTAACATTTATTGAGTGCTTACTATGAGCTAAGTCCTGCTTGAGTGCTTATTTAATCCATGCAAACAACCAAGAGGTACGTACTATTATTATCCTTGCTTTACAGATGAGGAAACTAAGCAGAGAGGTTAAGTGATTTCTCCAAGTTTACACAGCTAATGAGTGGTAGAGCTAGGCCGGCTAACTCCAGAGCCTACTCTTAGTTATGAAGTGACAATGCCTCCCATCCTTGAGGAGAACGAACTCCCTGAGCCTTTCTCAACCCCTGCACATGCTGCCCTCTCTCCCTAGTGAAGGAGTCCATGACATGCCACCCCAAAACATGTTGCTCTGGCATACTGATTATTTTTAGCTAAAGGCACTTAAGAACAACAGATACAGGAAGGGCTCTCTGCCCCTTTTCACCTGAACCAGGCAATAGAATCTCCCACGAGAAAGGTAGCCTCCCTATACCAGGAAGTGGAAAACGTCCTTATCACCAGAGACTGGGACTCGACACTGAAATGGATCTGCACAAACAAACCTACCAGTCTTGCCCACTGCCCCAAGAGATCTAGTCACTTCCCCGCAACTCACTGCCCGAAGCCCTTGTCATTTTATCATGAATTTATCATTTCTGTGTCTAAAAGGTATATAAGCTTTCTGCTCTGGTCACTTCTTTGGGTCTCTGTTCTCTTTTGAAGACTCCCATCTACATGAAAAATTTTAGTAATACTTGTATGCTCTTATCCTGTTGATTTCTGCCTTAATGTTGATTTAATCTTAGGCCCAGCTGGAGACTCTAGGAGGATGTTGTTATGTCCTCGGTGGGGGGCCTGCCTGGAGGCTTCCCAGCTTGACACTGGAATCCAGACAAGGGCCCACCCTAAAGCTCTGGCACCACCGCCCTAATCCGGATGCTCAGCTGACATCCCCATTCTATACCCTACCCCCACATGACCCTATAAAAACTACGCCCTCGCCCTCCCGTCCCTGGGGCGACTTCTCTGGCCCCTCTCCTTTCTGGACCAGAGAACCTCGCCCGGGAGCGCTCTCCCTATAAAGGCTTGCTTTTAAAACTTCACCCGTTTACCTTACAGATATAAAAGAAATTTTTCCTCCCTTCATTTGCATACCCAACCCCAACTCCAATTCCCATCTTCCTTTAGTCTATGAAGAGATAATCTGAAGAAACAGGATGCAACAACCTGTTTCAGGGAGTTTAAAATCTGAGAGACACAACACTAAAGGAACATAACACTAAAAAGTATATGTAAGTTAGGTTTTTTCCCTCCTAACTAGTCTGATTTTATATTTCTTAATATGGTGATTCTTCTCTCAGTATTAACTTTATAACCTGTACACTGCTCACTTAATAATCAATGTCTTGTTCAGACTGGCAATACGATATGTTGTAAAACAGATCTGTGGGCTCATTTATTTAGCTAGGTATTCGTGCTCTTGCCCTTCAAAGAACAGAATAACACCTGCTGGTGTACCCTTGGCTCTCCCCAAGATGAACTATAGCAGAGAGATACTTATCCTGAGAATGCATACAAAGGTAATCTCAATGAATATTTCACCAGATTGCTCTACGTTTATGTTTCTGTTGTATAATTAATTATACAAATGCGCCCTGAAGCTTTGTCTCAATAAAGTTATCATGAGGCCAGTTTTCCAGAGTCATTTACCTGTAGTATTAATGAAAAGAAGTCACCGACCAGTTCAATATCTTGGAATTATTTATAGGTCTTTTCTTGTTTTTGTTGTTGTTGTTGTTTATACATTCAACTTTTCTAGAGTTTTTATTTCCCTAAAGACTATGTCTATCAAACAAGAACTTCCTTAAAAGGACCAGAAAAGGACCTGATCTTTCCGAAAAGATGATGCACTGTGAGTTGCAAACTCACTGCAAGTAACATTACAAAACAATCATGAACAACATAGCTTATTATAACAGCTTCCTGACTTAGGTCATGCCTCTCAAGGGATAAGTCAGCAAGCACAAGACCAGTACTTCCCAGTTTCAATGTTTTTTTTCTTAATAGTAGAAATCATTATATACAAGGAACAAAGGGAACCACGGTTACTGCTCTTTCAAACACAAAGTGAGGAAAAAGCTGCAGACAGGGACAAGTTAACTATGTGAATTCTCATTATGATCTTCTGTGACAACAGAGATCACACAAACATAATAGTTGTACTCTAAATACAGTACATGATTTTTTTCATCAGTCACCATATATTTACTGATCGTCTACATAAGGCACCATGTTTTATGTCATGAAACTCAAAAGAGAAGATGAGAAGAGAATGAAGGCAGAGCCTTATCAGATTAGGCAGTGGCAGAAAGGGTAAGTTACCAAAGCAAAGGTGAAAATGGCTTAAACCAGACCTTCCTTTGGCTTTTTAGCCTAAAACCACCAAAGAGAATAAAATACTCCCTTTTTATATCTCTACTGATACCCTTTTCCTTGCTATAAAGCTCAGTTCAGGCACGCCTCCTACAATAAACCTGGACATAAGCAATCTGAACAACTCTGTTCACACAACTGTGTACTTGATCTCCTGCCCCACTTACTGTGACTAAACCTGCAAGGAGCTGGAAGGAGATGTTTAAAGGAAGGCACATTCTACATTTGGAAGATTGGTATTTCATGGGCACAGATTCAGAACCTTAGCTTTGCGAACAAACTAAAAATGATTTTGGTTAACTTACTTCATGATTTCTCAAAACGGCAATTCTCATGGTTATACCCATAAGGAAGGATTTTACTTTATCTGACCACTGTACGTCAATGCTATATACTTTTTTTTTGAAAATGTGAAAATTTACTTCAAAAAGAAAAAAATAACCAGATGTGTTCTTTTGGGGGAGCAGGGGCAAAGGAGACACTTATTCTCCACTCCTGACATTTCCTGTCACGTGGCGGGACCTATTGTCAGATGAACAGTGCTGGTCGCTAGGGTAGGTGGATCCTTCTGACTGTAAGTTTTAGGGTGGGAGCTGGCACAGGGAGCTAAGCACCTTCTCCTTCCTTCTTCTCTGGGCTTTGGGTGCTCTTTCCTGCCATTAGTTTTCCAGGGGCAGGCTCTTGTGTGTACTGGCTGAGGCTGGGTAGGAAAATTCACTTTAAAGGTACAAGGCTAGGAAGTCCTTGCCACTAGGCACCTGAGCTAGGTTTCTCATGGCTCTAACAGTAATACTCATAATCTGCTCTCTGTCTGCATGGATGCTTCATTTTTCAACTGGTTCTGGCAGGGAAAAGAGATGTGTTATTCTTTAGCACCTCAGACCCCAATATGTACTTTTAACTCATGCCCATCTGATCCCTTGGGAAGAACTGCAATCTGTTTAAACATGAAAAACACTGGAAAACTTCCATCAATGAGTTGATAAAATTCACACCGCAAATCTGTCTCTTTTCTAAATTACCTTGTAGTCTTGTCCAGATTTACTCTGTAGTGTGGAAGAAACATTCAGACAGACAGACTGAATTTTGCGGAAAAGTCCTGGTTTGGATCCGTGCTGAACCACGCCCTCCACCTTCAGAGCCAGCTGCTGGTTATTTTGGACAGCGATGGGCTCCGCAGGGTTCCGTGGGGATGGTGACAGAGCAAGCTGGAATATCAACATTAACATGAACGCTAACAACCACGAACACGCTTCCTGCCAACAAACATGCCTGCGCTAATGGTGATGGGTTAGAACACCACACCACACACACACACACACACACACACACACACACACACACACACTCCACCCCCCCCCCCCCCCCGCCGCCCTTGCAATGACCTGACTGCTGACCAGAGAGATGTCACCTTTAAAGTGGAAGGTTGCTTATCCCTAATGCCTCCTTTAAATATCCCAGTTTTGTGTTGTTTTTGTACCCCAAACCCCAGTTCTGTTTGAGGGTAACAGAGGATTAGAGAATAGCAAAGGCACTGTTCTCCCAATTTCTGGGGTGGGTGGGGGGTACATTACTTTGACAATGAATCAAGTCTATTAGGGAAATACACTATAAATTTTCATGTCTAGCTGCTGTCTCTTTGTTTTAGGTAATTTTAAATTGACTATATTCAAATGCAAATGAATTTAGAATTCTAGGATTACATACATACCCAAGTCACTATAGTATAAAAGTCAGTTTCTACACATGAACAAAATAACATTTTAAACCTCATTAGCTTAGTTTTTCTTTAAAAACATTAAAAATCCCAAATACACTTTAACTACAGAAAGTCAAGTCTTGTTAAATAAAAAGATAAACGAAATTGAGCCTTTTTGATAATGCTGAGCCGCTGAAGCAATCAACTCTGGAAACCTGCCTCCTTAGGACTTTGTATCTAGATAATTAATTTTCCTTCTTATTCAGGTCATTTTGAAATGGAATGCTTTGTTATTTGTTATTTGCAACCAAAAGCATCAGAATGGGTGCAAAAGTGCATTGAAGATATTTAATGACAGGGATAACCCAGGAAATCTCTCAAAAGTGACAATTTCTCCTCGTCCCCTAGAATTTCCAATTCTTTGAATCAAAAACATCATTTGAATTTTAGTGGCTTAAGTATATTAAAATACTACCTCTACTCATTGGCCAGCTCCTCAAAACTTGTTATTCAAAGACAAAAGTACTTTGGAAGTAGACCTGGAGATGTTTTACTAGACTTGAATCATTCAAAGTTGGGTCTGAATAGGCTGATCAGAGGTGGACTCAGTTCAAGAACTTTGTAGGCTCCTATGATAAAAACCACTCAACTTATTCTTGGAGTAGCGAGCCAAGGGACAGAGCTCAGGTACCCGACGTGTATCTCACTGCGTTTGGTACTGACAGGTATCCCACTTCCTTCACCAAACCAGCTGGTAAAGGGAAGAAACGCTTACGACTAAAGGGCATCAGTTTTACCAAAACCAAAGGTAAGATCCTGAAGAAGAGCCATGTCCCTCCCACTTAACCCGTGGAAAATAACTGAATTTTTAATCTATATTAACCTCAGTATTCTTCCTATATTACCTTAATGCTGGTAGACTGCAGTTTCTGGAAAAAATATCTCTGAAATGAAAGAGGAACTTTCAGCAAAGCAATGATGGCATTGCAGAGGCATGCTGTATGCTAGTGGGGGGAAAAAAGAGAAACTGAATCAAAAGAAAATAAATGTCCAAATTTCATCAACAAATGGTACTTTCTGGAAGAAATTTTAAAACTACCAACACTTGCAATAGATAACAAAATCAGTAATAATAATACCACCAGACTTGAATTACCATTTGGCATTTACTTAGTTTCTTAGGGTGTGGCTCAGAAGGAACAGGAAAATAATTTAATCAACGTCTCACACAGATGTGTGCTGATGTCGAAGAAAATTTATGATCTCCCTTAGCACCCAATCTCAGTGTCAAACAGTTATCTCTTTTAATGCAATTCAGCAAATATGTATTGACAATATTATGTGGTAAGCTGTATGTCAAGGAGTGTCCTTAAAATCTAATCTCTTTAACATTATATCCTGCCGATTTCTTCTAAAACACTTCCTAAATGATGAGAGAACAGAATGAGAAAAGCAGGAACTGGAAGAGAGCTACAGGGAATACCAGCACGTAATGTGTGGGCAGGGCAAGAAAAACTCTCCACGGAGTGAAGTTCAAAGACAGGGTGTTATGGACTGAATCCACATTATCTTCTCCAAATTCCTATGGTGAAGCCCTAACTCCCAATGTATTTGGAGGCATGGTTTTGGGAGGTAACTAGGTTTAGATGAGGTCATGAGGACGGGGCCCCATGATGGGATTAGTGTCCTTATAAGAAGAGAAAGACCAGAGCTCGCTCTCTCTTTCTCCAACACGTGAGGACACAGTAAGAGAGCAGCAGTCTGCGAGTCAGCAAATGGGACCTAACCAGGAACTGGACTGGCGAGCACCTTAATCCTGGACGTCTCAGCCTCTGAAACTATGAGAAATATCTGTTGTTTAAGCTACCCAGTCTACGGTATTTTGTTATAGGAGCATGAGCTAAGACACTGGAGAATGGCCAGACAGGGGGGAGAAAATCTGGGTGAGAATGTGTCAGTCTATTCTGTGACTGGGAAGTCAGGGGAGAAGATTGAATAAATAACCGGCGCTTGGCAGAGCCAAAGGCAGCAGAAATCAGTAGGCTAAAGGTGGACAAGTATAAAAATATCAATGACATCACCTGGTAGGAACTGATTTTCTGCCAGTCAGATAACAAGCCCAGTTCCTTCAATTGGCCAGTGGTTCTCAACCCTGGTAGCATAACAGAATCACTTGGGAGCTTTTAAAAATACTAATGCCTGGGACTCAACTGCACAGATTCATATAGTTAATTGTTCTAAAGTGGGGCCCAGATACTGATGTATTTTTTAAAAAGCTTCCACAGTGGTTCTAATGAGTAGCCACGTTTGAGAGTAATTGCAGCTTTAGTTAGCTTGTTAAAAAAGAAAAAAAGTTTTATCTGCATTCTGGTAGAGCCGATTTGACATGTTAATGTGACTATGTAGCGACTACAGATGTGCTACCTGCTTTCGTGGATCATTATCTCATTTTATCCTTATAACAATGGGAGGTGGTACTATAAACTTTTATAAAACAGGCACAGAAAGATTAATCTGTTGGAGTCATACAGTTTTAGTAAGTGCCAGAGATGGATAAAAACCCACTTCTACATAATAAAAACTCAATTAAACAAATGCCACTTACCATATAAGAAACAGGGGTATATTTCCGATTGAGTGATTCTACCTCCTCCAAGACATGATTATATACAGACATCATTCTTCTCTCATATTCACTATCAGCATGGGCTGTTCCAGTAGATCCGTATTCTTGGAAACTGAAATCAAAATCAACATCAATTAATGAACCAAAACAGTAACTATATTAATGTCAAAATGTGTCAGGTAATTTCTACACGTTCTCATTTAATCTTCAAAATAAGTACATACTGTTAATTTCATTTCCTAGATGAGAAAAAAGGCTTGGAGAGGTTAAGTAATTTTGCCTTCAGTCATATAACTAGTAAGTGACAAGGTGAAATTCAAACCCACACCTGACTTTAAATTATACAAGTCTTAATCACTTTGGTTGTTAAGGAGTATAAAAAAGTATTTAAACCTCGTCTCTGAAGTCATTCTCTTATTGTTTAGGCAGAAGAAATAAAGGTTAAGTACAAAGGAATCATGACAGACTGAATAAGAAGTTGGAATAGAAAAATGTCATGGACAAGCATCTCAAAATATTTTTTTCTGATAATTCTGAAAAGCTGGTATGAGGTAGATAACATTCATGATTACAAACATCTCTCCCACTCTATCTCACACTTGATACTGGCTCAGACATTCTGTTAGCTGCTAGAAATACATAGTTGAATAAGACGAGGTCTCTTCTCCCAAAAAACCTTCTAGGCTATGAAAGAGATACATAGATTTTGTAAAAACTACAGTGAAACGTCAATGTCATGCCTCACTTGAGGTTCACTTCAGCAGTAGGTCCTTCTTAACTTGGAAGGCACAAAATACACACTATCAAAATGAAAGTTTTAGAAGGAATCTACTCCTTGCAGTTGTTCACTTGCAAATGAAATCCAAAGAGCTCTCCCTTCAAGGTACAAGCTTCCGCCCCCCCCCCCCAATTTTTCATTGCTATGAAGGACAAAGTTTAGGGGGATGCTTTTGGGGATAAAAAAGGGATGGAAAAGAGTGAAGAAAAGTAGTCTCAAGGGAAGGGAGAGAGCAGTATTGTGCAAGCTAGCTAGATAACTCCCTTCACTCCATCCCCACTGACTATGTGGCTCTCTCTCTGATAAAAAGTTAATCAAGACAAACACTAATTTCTATTTTGTCAACCAATAGTACAATGATATTCATGTTATAGGAGGTTACGTGAGTATGGCACGATGAGAAATAATGTGAGCCCGGAAGTATCAATTAATTGGCAAAGACTGAAAAATATAGAGGTTTAAGAACATCTTCCAATTTAAAAGGGAGGAGCTCATTTAAAAAAAAAAAAAAAACCAACACATTACTAGTCAAACACTGTAAACCAAGGGGAAAATAAACACAGATGACAGAGGATAAATGAAAAAATAAGTTAAAAATTAGTATATCATGAAAATACTAAAATTGATCAGATGAGTGAGGGAAAAAAAAAAAAATAACCAGGTAGTCTAGTTCAAGAGAAAGCAAGGATCTGGTTATTGCCTTGAAAAGAAATGGTAAGTCCATGTTTTAGGGTAAAGAAATTTAAAATGCATTGTTGACTATATTATTTTTGAAGAATTTGGTCTTGGAATCACAGGCCTTACTAGATTGGAAATTATACAGTTGAAGATGCATATTCCAAAACAGAATACTATAATGGGAAAAAACAATGGATTATTCTTTTTATAAATACTTTGAAAAAATTCATTAGTTAATAAAGGAGGGGAGAAAAATTTTAATAAAGCAAAAATGGGAATATCTTTTTGTTTGAGAAACCAAATTATAAAAATGTCAAGTGCATGCCTTATTATATAATTAACTCAAATTTTCATATCCAACTTTAGTTACAATATACAAGAAGAAAATGTTCAAAAAGAAGAAGAAGAAAACATTCAAATTCAAATAATTTCTTCCCAGTTATTTTTCCAAGACAATGCTGGGAAGACAAGGGGCAGGAGGCAAGTAAACAATGCGCTCAAAAACATCCAGGTTTTGTTACTAGCTATGTGACCTTAGGCAAATCCTGGAGAAGCTCTTCTTCTGTTTCTTCTTTTATAACTCTTCTAAAACACTGTTGTGACAATTAGTAAGATAATATATCTGAAAGTATTCTTTAATGTAAACTATTATTAGAAATACCTTGCAGATTCCGGGTCCAAAATCAGAGCTTCTATTGCATGAGAAATCAGCAAACAGCTTTGCTGCTGTCTGGATTAACGTTAAGGTTATACCTGAAAATAGACAAATCCACTATAGCCTGTATATTATCTGAATATTAAATAAGTCAACCCGAGGATCATACTTTTAGTGAAGGTAACCATATATTATAGACTCAAATAGTCTAGGGCTTTTTCCCCCCTTTTAAGGGCTATATGTTGTCTGAAATAATGATTCTCAAATTTTGTCCCAGGGTACTTCAGAGACTGCCTAATGTGAGAAGGCGGAACCAAGCAATAGGCTCTATGATTCAATCACAGAGACTGTTTTTAATCTGTCTTAGATATGGGGGTTTCACTGACAAAAGCTAACAATAACAAAGTCTGTGGAGTGGACCCTAAGCTGGGGCCCAAGGGGTCTGTCGATCTACCTGAAACTATGCAAATTTTAAGGGGTACGTGCATATACGCCTTTTTAGGGGAGAGGGTCCACGGCATTCATTAGGTTTTCCATCAGTAAACTGAAATGCCAAGAACTACTGAGTTATAGGTCCTAAGACTTAAACTTAAAAACAATTTATCTCTTCTTTCCTTTCGAAAAGCCTTTGAGGCTGCTAATAATATGGAAAACGTAAAGAGGGCTCAGGGGACAAAAGTGATGACCAAAACTATTGAATAGACCTTTAACAAAGGTGATGAGAACTAGGGTTGTTAGCTATGAAGAAAAAGGATGGTGAGGCAAAACAGAGAATGGTTCTCTGGTGGGAAGATGTTTTGTATTGTCTGTTGTAGCTCAATTATGCACTGATAATGCAACACTGGTAGGACTTGGGTTGTGGATGCTCTTTCTGGAGGTGGAGAAAGACCACCACTGAGTCACCACTTTTAAAAAAGCCTGCTTAAAGCTGAAAAGTAAAATTATACTGATCATTCTAGATTTCAAAGGAAAAAATGATTAATCATAGTAAATCTACAGGCTGATCTAATATTTTTTAGTTAAGCATATCTGAATTATGTACTCCATGTTTATAAGAATACTTCAAAAGAACAGAAATACTAGGGAAAGTTTAGGATACAGCTCTACATTTCTCAAAGTTGCTGAATCGGCATCAAAAGATGCCTGATAAAGATCTCCATATCGGGAAGCAAGGCTTCGGAATTCTTCCATGGACTGTTTCATCTATAAGAAGGAAAAATATTAATTGTGATAAACAAACATGCTATCGTTATTATATAAACAAAAAAATACATTTTACCTTAAATTCTACTAAAATAATAGTTATAAACATCTCAAAGTTTCTTTAAAAATTATATGTCCTTTCTGTTTATATACATATGTAGCATCTAGTGAGACATCATCAATCACTTTGTTGTTCTAATAAGACATCAGCCTATTCCTGGCAAGACAGATGAGTTGATAAGCATTTGATGTTAATGTCTCTGAGTCAAATCACTGATTTTTAAAGTTGAGAATTTTTCATCTCACAACTACCTCAAAAAACTCGAAAGTGTAAATAAAAACTGCACTGAAAATAAAGTTAAGACATGCCTGATTGGAGATGCGACCACACCTCTGAAGGTCATTCCCTAAGGTCATGGCAATTGTCGTGGCAATTGCAGGTGGGGGGCTTGTCTTTAGGCTATTACAAGTACAGATAAGTTGAGAGAAGGCTTGTAGAAGGTCAATCCTGAGTTTTACAAATTCACACTGAAAACTTAAAGGATTCAGTGGTGTACTGGCAGCCTGGGGAAAAAAAAAAGATACATTTAAGAAAAGATAAACACAGCAGCAAGATAGTGCAGTACATGCATGAATTTTAAAGGTAATGTTAATGTCCCATTTCCTAAGCTGGATACCAAGTATACTTGGATATATTTGTTGTGTTTTCTTTATATACCCTACATAATATATATGTAGATATTATACCTATTCAATAGTTAATAAAAACAAAAATAAAAAATAAATTAAAAACCCACCATTGTAGGCAGAATACTGAGATGGTTCCTCAGATTGATGCCCACGGGTATCCATACCTTATTTAATCTCCTCCCTTTGAGTGTGGGCGGGATCTGTAGTGCTTCTAAGGGAATATGGCAAACGCGATGGATTTTGAGGATCTCATTTAGGTCCCTAATGAAGTAAGTTCATATTAATAAAGGAAGATTATTCTGGGCAGATTTCTCCTAATCTGGTAAGCCCATTAAAAGAGGGTCTTGAAGGTGAGAGATTCTCCTGTTGGCCTTGTAGTTTCCACAAGTTCCACAGCTGTGAGGAAACGAATTCTAACACACGACTTCAGAAAAGGACCCTGAGCCTCCTTGAACCTTAGATCAGTCATAGGTCAGGGAGTAAAAGGGCAGTCCATGTGCATATCTTCTTGGTTAAAAAGATAGAAAGCTACCATCAAATCCACACTTGCCAAATACACAGAGTAAATATAAAATGTTTAAAAACCCCCGACAGCACAGTATAATCAGAAACCTGAGAAGTTCCAAATGACTGGAGGGCTCACATTGCCTCCCCCAGGACTACTCTCAAACAGAGAATCATTTCCTGATTTTTTTTTTTATCCATATACTTGTGTATGGCATGCAGCAAGTACTTATTGTTGAAAAAAAGAACTCCGTTTCAAAAAAAGATAATTTTGGGCTCAACGATCTGCCTTGGGTCACAAAGTGTTAATGGCAACAAGAGCCTTCTGTTTGTCAATGAGTACTCTCCTCCTACGTCAGAATTCAGTCCTTAATTACTGCCAAGCCTCATTAAATACACATACCACACAATCATTAAAAGACTATTAAATATTCAACAGGGGTTTTCATAATATTAATTCGATCTGCCTCACAGTTTTGTGGGCCCGTTTCACAGTTCTTATCAGTTACTATACTGAACAATTAACAATTTTCTGTTCTATATAAACTAGAAAATGATTCAACTTATTGGAATCAATAACTGTAACTTTTGATTTTCTGAGACATTTATTAGCCTGATAATAGGCAACGACAATCTTTTCAGATAATAATCAAGAGGAAAGAATCATAGTCGTCAATGCTGCCCTTTAAAATGGAGAGAAGACGTTCCTACACTCCTGTTTTAAAATAGCGATCAATCATAGCCAAAAAATAATAATTCAAAAGATATGTACCCATATTCTGAATATCCTGGGGTGTGTGTGTGTGTGTGATCTGTTTATTCTTTATTCTACTTTGAAGCATTTCTTTTGAGATGGTCCACCATTAAAAATATCTTAGCTTATGTGATAAATGTATATAAACAGGTACCAAAAGTTTTATGGTCCCATCTAAATACATACAATTTTAAAAGTTGTGTGACAATAGTTAAAAAATGCTTAATGTTGATTATATAAGCTCTTTACTTCTAAGGGGGAAAAGTCCTTGCATTAATACAGAAAATGCTCATTTTAGGGTACAGGTTCTTACTTAGGAATATAATTGATTTCAAATGTTAAGAGTCTGCCTTCTCTGCAATGCCTTTACTTTCTCAGCAGAGAAAATGGAAAATTGAGCTGGCTGTTCATTTGAAACAGGAGGCTACCTACCATGGAGGAATAAAAAGGGACACATCAAGCATGCTTGATAATTTCTTCTTTACCCACAAAGCAAGAAACTCTAGTTTCTTAGTGAGTAGCTGACAGGTGTGAGATGGGTGGGAGGCTTGTGTTTGATGGTGGTTGTGCCCCAGCCTGGGGTCTTACTAACAGGATTCTAGAAAGGGAGGAGCCTATCTCCACTTATCCTTTCTATATGGATCCAGCAATCCTCTCTTATGTGGTTCCTGGTACTTGAAAACAAGATGATAAACTTTCATCAATCTATGAATGTTAAAAAGTGGGGAAAGGGTTAAGGATTTACTTCCACGTCCTATTTATGACTTTCATATTGCCAAATATGGATCAGCAGATTTTTCAATGTAGTTAAAATAGAGTAATAAAAAGGAGAGAGATCACTTTCATGTAAGTCGTCATCACCAAAGGGGAATTAAAAGGACTTACTGTTAGGGATGCAATCCCTTTGTGGTAGAATTTTAAAGACTCAGCAATGCAAGAAAGTGCTGAACTATAATTCTCCTTCTGCAACCCAGTGAGACACTGTTCTGCATGTGAGAACTCCTTCAAACTATTCAGCCAGAAGTAGAAATGTTCTGAGGCAACCTGAGTCAGCAAACTCTGATAAAGCTCTTTGGCCATGTCATGATTACCCTAAAAAAAAGAGAGAGAGAGAGAGAGAGAAAAGAAAAGAAAAATAAAGAAAAAGAAGAAAGAAAAAGAATTAGTTGATGTAGCAGCTAAAAGACAAACCTAACTCTTGGATAAACTTTAACAGTCATTCCTCGTATTATATAATTCTTTGAGACTCAGTCTCAGTATTTCCTCAGAGAAATTATGCTGAGCTGCTTTTACATAACCTACTGCCTGCAGTTCTTCACTAAAAACTCCTACAGAGAAAATGAATGGAATTAACTATAACCCAAGCCTAGAATTTTAGTTCAAAGTAAAGGAAGTATAAATACTTACTGTCATTCTGTATGAGCTCTTTAGTGGAGTAGGGGAAACTCCAGTAAGTACCATCAAGTGACTGTTGGGAGCATTGTGCCTACCTCTAGATAGAACTGGGGAGGGAGCTGCTGGGAGGAAGGTAAATGCCATTTAATGCCCAGAGACCAGAGATGCTCAATGTCCTGCAGTGCTTGGATGCTTGGGACACTTGGGTATAATAAAGAGCTGTCCTGTCAATAGCTGTCCTCTGCCATTTGAGAAACACTGTTAAATGAGAACATGTGCTCAATCAACTAGAAATAATGCTTCTCTAACTCTGCTCTCTGGACTTACCCTGAAGGATTTTTATACTCTCTGAGCTCTGTATTTCCTCTTGAACAAAATTAATGAAAATTGTTAGGCATTCCATACGCCTGAGAAGGAAGCAGAATACTAAAACTTTCCCCTGTTTCCACATACAAATAAGCTTGGAGAGAGAAAGGAAGGAAAGGTGTGGTGTGCTGATAAAGGAGGATGAGCACGATGGACGGGAGGCAGCGGTGGTTATGAGAGCACGGGGTAAAATGAAAGTGGTGTGAACAACCTACACACACTGAGAGCTCAGATTTTTGGAATTACATATATGTCACTCGTACATGAGAAAAGGTAAAAACGAGGTCTTTTCTTTCATCATCTTTCAATACCGTGACTAAGAAGTTCTTCCAGCTTTATATTCAGTTTTAACTAGGAGTAACAATCATACAATCTAAGATTTGTACCCCGCCATTTTTACCAACCCAGTTCACACGGAAGGATCACACGTACCATTCTGGATGCCTGTCTGGCGATTCGGTACACAGTCCACCCATTGGAGACACTTTCGAGCTGCTGCTTAATTACTGCCTTTACCTCAGGAGACAGTGCTTTCTGACTGGCGACAAAAATCACAGTGGCCAAACTCACCTAACATTGAGCAAAAAGTAAGGTGATCAAAAAGTCATGGATTTCTATCTAATGTCATAACTTTAACCAAGAGGGAGAAAAACTAATTAGACCTCATTAAAAAAGAACAAAATTTGTTTTCCTTTGACATTTAATTTTTTACCTTGAAGTCATTAAGTAATTTATTCCACTGCTTAGGGCATTGTATATAATAGCAAATAATTGGAAACAATGCTCATAAATGTGGATAAGTAATGATAAAAATCACACAATGAAATACTATACAGCACTGAAATGGAAAAACTAGAGGTATACTTATGGATAGCATTTATGTAAAGTTAAAAATACACAAAAAACATGGTATTTTACTTGGGCTACATACTAAGGTGGTTAATGTATAACCGGCATGGGAATGATAAACACCGAATTCGGAACAGTGGTTACTCTGGGAGAAGGGAGGTATACAGGGAGGTACAATTCAACTGCACTGGTAATATGTTTTTCTTAAGCTAAGTGATAAATGCGAAAGTCTTCACTGTATTATTCTTTACATTTTTTGAATATTGTTTCATAATTTAAAACTGCCTTAAAGTAGTACTAACAAAAAAGGGATAAAGTACATTAGTTGAAAATGCTGCTTCAATAAAAAATACTTGGCTAACTGCTTCTTAGCATTCCAAAGCTAATACAGACAAAGGTCCATACACATTGTGATAATAGTATGATGTCATTTCCATGACCACTGCCACTTGGTCAGCAGGGTAACCCTTTCCTGACAGAAAAAGATGAGATGGGGCAAACCTTTTACACAGCTCCCCCTGTAGGATTAAATATGAAACAGGCTTGAGTAAGTAATTTCACTAAGCTTTTCCCCAAGCCCTAAACTCAGCTGACCAGAAACAATATGGAGGGGCCAACTTAAGGCTTCCATCTAATTTATGCCTGTTTAGAATGCAGCCTCCTCTCAGTCTTGGAGAACTTTCAACTAAACATTATTAAAATGATTCTATGGCTTCTGTTTCTTTCTAAGCATGCACCTTTCCCAATCCCAGGCCCATACTGAAACCTAAAGTGGATTCTAAATAGCCAAAGAGGTCCTCGATTGGAAAAGAGGAACCTGGGCTAACTTACAGTTGCTGTCATTAGTAGGTCTTTAACTTATATTTTTGGAAGCACAAAAGGGGGGGGGGGTTCAGATAGTTATTTATCTGCTCTGTATATAAAAAAAAGAAACAATCCATTTCATTTTATTCTTTGCAATACAACAAAAATATTAGATGGAAGGCTTTGGTTATACTAAGATGACTTAATAGGGCTTAGGAAGAAAGAAGCTTTAGATCTGAACTAAATAGGGCTTTCTAATTCAAAAGTGAAAACAGTAAAAAGCTTATGGTTCCAATTCTATTTTAACTTTGGCATACCCTTGGTCTTAAATAATTAACTTTAACCTGCTGTTTTGCTTTTTAAGTCAAACAGTAATGTTAACATCTTAAAGTAATTCTCATAGATCAGACCCTTTTTTCCATCCATGGCAGGATCAAAAAGTGACTCTTTACCAGAAGTTCCTGCTGCTTGTCTGTGGCTGATCGTCCAATCACCTTGTACAGTTCCACGAGGTCACCCAGCATTCCATCACCCAGCACCGGCAGCTGCATGGCAATGGCGGCCAGGCAATGGCACATCAGGATCCGGGCAGCATCCTGAGCACTATGCAACTGAGTCAACAAGGTCTCAACCACTGACTGGCTAAGATGGGGTCTGCCCTTGGCCAGCTTCACCATACAGTTCAGAGCAATCTGCACAGTGAAAATGAAATGGATCAATTATACCTTCACTGAAGAAGGTATTAAGTGAAGCTTTAAAGAAAAGAATCTTGTATAAGTTTTTGGGAAAAATCAAAGAAAAGGTTTTTTGTAGACATAACATTTTTTTTCATAAGAAATGTATGACATAATGAATCCCATTTTAGCATCTGCAAAGTGTGCCATGTTTAAAACTTAATAACAAGTAAGGATTGAACATTAACCACTCACTCATTTCAATCTAAGACTATTAAAAAAAGACGAGATGAAAATCACAAGGAATAATTCTAAGAGGTGAAATATATGCCAAGCTGAAAGTCATCATTACTGTACCTTCATTACTTTTCAAGAACTGCTTTGAAAATGTGTTTTGCAAACTTACTTATTTTATCATCTCCCAAGATGCTAATAAAAATATAGATTCCTGGGCCCTACCCATCCCAAACTTAATGGATTAACTCTGCATGTGCCTGTGTGCATACACATTCGGGTTACTGAGAGTTCACAATTTAAGAAAGGTGCCACAGGAAAGAGGCTTCTAATTTTCTCTCTTATTTCTCAACTGAAAGCAAAAACCAATTAGCTTTAGAGCTTCTATTCAGCCCAGTTAATGGCATCAGTAATATCTCAGCCACCAAAACTAGACATCCAGGAGTCCTTTCACTGTTAGGAGACAACTGACTACTAAATCTAGATGTTTTTCTTTCTTTCCTTGTTTAAACAAATCTTTTGTCAAATCTCTTACATCCACCTCTTTAGCTTCTTACCATTCTCTACCACAACATACATTCCTTCCTAATTCTAAAACTCTTGAAAAGATGAGCCCATTAATCCCTCCCTTACACTAAAACCATGTAGTTCTCAGTGTGGTATTAAGATGTAATAAGCTTTAAAGTCTGATAGACCCAGAGATCAAGGTCAGCTTGCCCTTTATTAAATAAGTATCTTTGAAAAGTTATTTTATCTGAATCTTAATTTCCTGAGTATAAAAGGAGGACAAATTTCACTATATGGTGTTATTAGAAAGATTGAAAAAAATGTGTATACAAGCCTTCAACAAAGTTTGGCACATAACAGACATATTTAAATAACAATAAAAATTATAAAGAAGATAAGAGCATGTCCATTACTTTAAAATTTTAGTATCTCATCAGTATCTACAGAATCAAGCTCATGTTCCTTAGCATGATATTTGGTATCCTCCACGATCAGGCTGCAAACTACTTTTCCAAACTCCCATTTGTCATGCAGACACAGTGAGCTGCCTGCTCACTATTCTAAAAACACAGCAGGTACATTTGTGCTTTCAAGCTTTTTATGACAATGGTCCCTCTGGTTAAATGATCTTTCCTCAAACACTGAAATTCTACCCCATCTTTCAGGGCTCAACTCATGAGACATCTATTTGTTTCAGTCTTCCCTAACATCCTTAGTTAAAATTAATCACTCCCAACTCTGTCCTCTTACTAGAATTGCACTTTCGTTTGTACTATCAGAGAACTTACTATATTCCACTTGGTATCATAGGCTCTTATATCAATGTCATATCCTCTAAATGGGGAGGTACTTTAATATGGGACCTTTCTCGATCACCTGTGTTATGTATACTTCACTGTGCAGACTCCAGTGTTTTACTGACACATACATATGGGAGGAAAATAATTTGGTTTGCTTCTTTCTTTTTTCAAAAAAAACTTTTACATAAACATATTGTGGTTCCAAAAGGATTCTGCAGATAAATCATTTGCTGAACATGTTCTCTGAACACACTGAACGCCTCTGCATTATCAGCTTTTATTTAATGGTACTAATACCTTTATTGTTCATTACTATGACCACACCATTACCTTTTCTGAACATGCTATATTCCCTCCCATTATGGACAGGTTATAGTTCCTACACTCTCCAATGTACACCTAATAGCCTTTTACTTCTATTCTCCCTGCTTTTCAGAATTATTAAGTTTGTACCACCACATATTGTATGTCATATTTCACTCCAATAAGAGCAGATTCATTTCACATTTTAAAATCTTAACTATCTCAAAGACAATTTCTATAATTAAAAGAAAGCGATATTTTTTAAAATTATCACTAGGCTTAAAACTAGGGCTTCTACACTCAGGAAATTAATACACATCTATAACATAGAGTTTGGCTGCAGTTATTTCGTCAGGCTTTTGCGATCTCATCAGTGTCATTTCAGATTATAAACTTCCAAAGGTATAGGAGCTCTGCCTGTTTAACTTTGCTGTATGTTGTCTAGGACCACTATTTACTAAAACTTAATAAATACTGTCAACTGATGGCAAAATAGGCCAAAGCTCAAATTTTTATTTTGTCTATCTTTTGGAACACAGACGGTCAAAATGCCAGTTTTGAAGGTGAAGACCAAAGGCAAATGTTTGTTTAAGCCCAGAAGTGATAAACTATTGCCACTGGGCCAAATCCTCTCTGTTTCTTCTAAATAAAGTTTTACTGGAATCCAGCCACTCTTCCACCCTTTCTTTACATATTGTCCATTGCTCTTTTGTCCTACAAAGGTAAAACTGAGTAGCTGCTACAAAGAATGTATATAACCTGCAAAACTTCAAATACTATCTGAACCTTTAGTGAGAGACTGCAAACTCCTAGTTTAGGCAATGAAGACAGACATTGTATTAAAAATAAACGTTTTCACCTTTAAAGTGGCTTGAGCACCTGGACTGTCGTCTTGACTACAAAGTATCAGAAGGGCTTCCAGGCCAAAAACAGCATCTTGTTCCAGTGCCAAAAGATCTAGAGGAAAAACACTAAGTTTTACAGTGGTCAAGCAGAGAAGAATAAATACACACACCCACACACCCACAAAAATACCATTAGGGCATCTAAGATATAGGAAATATCTCAATGAGTAAAGTTAACCTTCCTGAAAAACTATTTCTGGCATTACTTCTAAAATGTTAAGGCGATCTTCAAACTTGTGTATTTCCACTACTTTGTTGAAGATTATAAAGATATACATTCAATCGATGTGTGGCTAAAGCCATAAAGGTTTAAATAAAATGTTAATTGAGACACCATCACCGGCTCAGCTGAAGAAAATACCAGGAACAGCAAACCATGTAGTATGTGCTAATCTTTCTAATCAGACATAAATAATGCAGGCCCATTTTCACCTAGAATGCTACAATTTCCAGCTTCTAATGAAAGCTGAACCATTTTTAGGAAGTAATGAGGCCCCCACAAAATCATATTAATATTTTAAGTTGGACCATAAAGAATGAATTCCGTAGATATCTCATCTAATAGCAGTATTTCAGTATTTTTCCCACTACTTGAGGGCTAAAATTTCACTAGAGGTTCTAGAAAGTTTTGACTATATTAGTTAACCTTATTTAAATTAATACATGTCAGTGCTGAGAACATACAGCAATTTTCTATGTTACATGATAGAAAATATTCATTACTACGCCAAAAATAAAACAGGTTTATTTATTCAAATAAGAATCAACATACAACTTAAATGAAATGTCTCTTGAGTTAGTACAGGGTCTTGGCGAACAGTATAAAGGCTAATGAAGGTGCTAGAAAAAAATAAGTACCAGGAACGAGAAGTGCTGAAGGCTAGTGGGGATAAGAGGGACCACTAAGCTTATGATCCTTAATAGAGATCAAAAGAAGCAGTGAAACATATGGAATATCCAAAACGCATTTCCTGTTTTTGAACACCAGCCTGAACTTCTCCAAGCCTTTAGGTCAAAAAATGTTAGAAATACAAATATGCATTATTTTCTATGAATGCCCTTCTTTCTGCAAATCAGTTTAATGTTCTAGAAATCTAGAGATAAAGTCTATGAAAATTTAATCCACACTGTTCTGTTAATTCACTTGCTCCCAGGTGAAACAGTTTGTCATTTAAGGCCCTCGATAACTTTACACTATTTTCCCTAAATTTTCTAAGTTTTTGTACAGGTAAACAAATTGCCTTAAATCGATGGTAGAACCTTAAGCGGTCCCTATGCACAGCACCATATATGCAAAGGTAAACAGTGGGAGGAAATGGGCAATGTGCTACAAAACATTTCAATTCCACAACCCCAGTCCCAAGATCCTCATATTTTAAAAAATTTCTCAAAGAATTAAGTAGTCTTAAGAAAACTTGCTGTAAGAACACTTCAGAAGGAGGCAACTAGTAGATCAAAACACACTGGCTAAAAATAATAAGGGATTAGAAAAACAAAAATAGAAATCTGCCCAAGCTCCAATCCAAAAGTTTATGCATAACATTAATCCTGATCAAACTTACCTTTTTCTTGACAAGAAACGGTTATATTAGTTAGTACTCTGACTCCATGAGCTGCAATGCCCCTGTTATTATGGTAACAGCACTCTTGGGCTAATTTGACTAAATCAGAGGATCTAGGCGAAGAACCCACATTTCCTAAACAAGCAGAGAAAAGCAGTTTAGACTGTTATTCATTTATATATTTCAAAAGCATGTCAGTGCATAGTTTCATTTTTCTAATTTTCAAGAGAAAACCTCTAAAACAGACTTTAACGAAATTTTTTTACCTCTACCCCAACTCATCATCAATATACATCACCATTTCTTTCTTTTATCAAAGAACTTAGAATAGGTATGAACTAATAGTTTTGTAATGATTAAGACCTGAAATTAAATAAAACATTCTCACAAAAATATTATTAAAAACTAACTAAGTAACAGTGTAAAAGTCAAAACTACTACAAATTGTATCTTGAGAGTTCAAATGGATGTTATTACAGCTGCTTATCAGATAAAACCTTACCTTCAAGAAAAGAATGAAAATAAAACAACAAAAAAATCATGATCTTAGAGCTGGAAAGGACCTGGGAATTAACTGATTCAACACCCTACTTTTACAGAAGAAATCAAAGTTCAAAGATTTTCAGCATCTTGCCATCAAGGTCATAAAACTAGTTAGTTAATTATGCACTTCCCTGTGCTTTATACCTCAAGTTCTAAATTATAGATTGCAGCAACATTTTAAATTCACACTTCTATGGCCATGCCACCGTGAACATGCCTGACCCCATCTGATCTTGGAAGCTAAGCAGGGTCGGGCCTAGTCAGTACTTGGATGGGAGGCCACCTTGGTATAAAAGGTGCCATGGGCATGCATGCATGCATAAATAAATAAGTAAATAAATAAACTTGCACTTGAAATTCTGTAATTTAAAGTTTATATTGTGAATGTTTTCATTTATAGGGGAAAAGTTCTCAGTCATAAGTGAACTGCAAGAAGAATCAGAAGATTAAAGCTTATTCAGCTTCTTAGCAGAGTTTCTCATTCCTAGCTTCTTTTCCCCTAATTTTTCCACAATTCCTATCAATTTCAAACTTGTCTCTTGTATAAAGGGTGATGATATTTTTTGAGGCTAAAGGGTACACATATTAATTATAACAGACATAAACCAAGACTGTCCCAGGCACTGTGGAACATATATGGTCACCTTACCGATTCCCAGTTTAACTTATATAAGTACTAGTTCAGGTAAAGTTTCAGTGTTTTAAAAACACTGAAAGGCAAAATATTAGAAAGATGAAATTATGTGTTCATCTTTTCAACACTATGGAAATTATATTTTCTGCATTCTTTTCCTTGCCCATGTGATATGGATAATGCAGACTCCAAAATAGACACTGGCCAATATTCTGCTTTTAAAATATAATATTTTTGAGCATTCTTCTATGTTAACTATTTAATAGATAAAATGATCATTTTTATTATTTATTCAGGAATGATTTTTTCAGATAAATTCACATGGTTCAAAGGTTCAATAAAGAGTAGAAAAAGGTAAAAAGTTACTGAGTGAAAAGTCTCACTTATCGACTCCATGTTGTTTCTTGTGTTACATTCCAGAGAGTCTATAAATTTACAAGCATACATATTTTCTTTTTCATTTTTTGGAAAATCCTTGACTTTTATTTTATGTGAACATTATCTAGTCTGGTTATTCAAGCCTTTTGTATAATTCCATATAACCCACGATTTAACAAAATTCAATAAAAAAGAAATAAAATACCTAGCTTAGAAGTGCGTGACTATTATAACCTGACACAATGCTTATGTATGTCCTTGGAATTCAAAAATAAAGGAAAAAAAGTCATCTTGTATTAAATCAGTTTACTATAAAGAAAAAAACCGGAGTCAGAACCCTTGTGCACTCAGTAAGTATGTGCATTTGGATATATCATCAAAACTTTGTGAGCCTCAGTTCCAATACTTATAAACTCCCTTGCATGTGCCTCACTTAAAAGGCAACTTGTACAGAAGCAACGAGACCTTGAATGGAAAGGCTCTTATAAATTTTAAGTTCCAATTAACGCTCCGTTTACTGAAGCTCTTGCAAAGTGTGATGTCAGTCAAGAATATTAACTTCAAGCTAAGAAACTGTGACTGTCTGATTTGTGCATAAATAGAATTTTCTGAAAGCACATTGGGTATATGGTAGACTGTTGATAAGGACTGTGATAGTCTCTACCATCTCTTGCAGGCATGCCTCTTTGCAAGGTAAATTTTCTAATTCCTTGCAACAAAAGATGTTTATTTCTCCATCTATCTGGGCTTAGCCAGGTGACTTGCTTTGAGCAATGAGATATTTAAAAACGCACACACACATGCAAACAAAAGGCTAGAAAGTGCTTTGATATTGGTCGCTTGCTTGCTTTTTGGCTGCTGCCAGAACTCTGAGAACATGATATAAACAAGCCCAAAGTAGCCTGCTGAGAGTCACATGGAGAAGAACCAAGGTACCTCAGCTGAAAGCCTTTCGACCTCTAGCCAGTGAATGAGGACATCATACACCATCCAGCCTGGTCAAGGCCCCAGATGACTGGAGTCTTATGAGAGGCCAGGTGAGACAAGCAGAACTGCCCAGCGGAGGCCAGTCAAAATTGCTGATTTGCAGAATCAGAGCAAATAAAATGGTCATGGTTTTCAGCCACTAAGTTTTGAGGTGACTTATGTAGCAATAGAACAATGATGAGAGTACCTCACAGAACTACTGGAAAGGCTGGAAAACTAAGCTCAGAAAAAAGGCCGGGCTAGAAACCAATCATGATCACAGCCCAGACCACGCATGTGATTTAGTCCAGTGAAGACATTACCGCCAGTGTTACTAATATCATGATGTCACAACTTATACTGCTGCCGAATGTACGAGACAGAGCAAACAAACACTGCTACAGTGCACCCTGGAAACTGGATGTCACTGTGGTCATTGCTATATCATCAGAATGGATTCTCTCATATTGCTACTTTTCGTCAGTGGCTCCCAATTCAGTCTGTGGCATGAAAATAATTAGTCCAGGCCACATGTGTGTACCCTAGGTGGTAAGGAGGCTTGGCAACAGAATATCAGGTATTTTCAGCTTCCTGTCAAGACTTATGTGTTAGGAATTCCTTTTACCGAGTAAGTTCATATGCTGTGAAACCATTAAAAGGACAAATGTACATTATAGTTCTTAATTAATTCAAAATGACTGAAAAATGAAGCAATAGATATTCCACAAAACTTGCATTGAAACAAAACAACAAAACTTTAGCCTTAAGTATGTTAGGTAAGGAAGTTCCTAACTGGACATTAATAAACATATTTTGGAGTTAATTCATCTTGAACAGGCAACAAGGAAAGCAATATTGAACTCAGGTAAGTTTTATTTCAGTCATTTTCTAGAGTGATAACATATACCCAAAAGATAGTATGTGACATTTACTTTTAAAATTTAACACCACTTGGCCTTTGAAATGTACTGAAATTTAAAGGGCACTTTGAGTCAGACATACAAAAGCAAACCAGCTACTTTAAGCATCCTCAAAAATATTGTTTCATCCACAGATAATTCAGCAAAGGGCAAATCTAGAAAAACAACATCCTTGAGTTAAGATCAAGAATGTGAGATTTTATTATCATAGGCGTTAGTTAAGAAATAATTTTCAAATAAATCAGTAGCATCTAACAGTATGAGCCTGAAACCTCTCTAGATTTTAAAGCTTTATAGAACAAACAACCTGAAACATCAACATGAATAAAGGGATTAGCACACGATCCATATATCATCTCCTTTCTTCTTACCCGAAGCTATGCTGAAGTAATGTTTGACAGCGATGGTCCCTGACAGTGTGGAAAGGACAGACAACATCCCAAGTTTTAAGCTGTCATAAGGAGTCTGGAGGGCACATTCACAGAGTGCCTGAAATGCAGAAGAAACACAAAAGTTAAAACGTCGATATACTATAAAACTGTCTACTCATTTAAAATTTTCTATTTTTAGAAAAATTATATATTAATGTCTTTTTTTCCATGATAAAAAAACTTAAGTCAAACTGCCACAGCCAGGAGGAGCTTAAGGAGACGTGTTACTAAATATAATGTGGTATCCTAGATAGGATCCTGAAAGAGAAAAAGGACACAAGGTAAAAACTAAAGACTCCTGAACAAAGTATAAACCTTAGTCAATAATAATAATGTATCAATATCGATTCATTAATTATAACAAATGTACCATACTAAGGTAAAACATCAGTTACAGGGGGAACTGACTTTGGGGATGGTGATGCAGGAATCCTCTGTATTATCTTCTCCGTCTTTCTGTAAATCTACACCTGTTCTAAAAATATGAAGACTACCTTTTAAAAAGTCATCATGAATGACTTTTTATTAAGACCACTGTGAATTATGTACTATTTATTCCTCACAAGCAGAAATCCCACCATATTTTGCTTACCTGATAAATATGAATACTAGTTCATATATGTATATTTAAAAAAAATAGTAGAGGGTATGACATTCTATCTATAAGTTTATGAGTGCGTGAGATATCTATCTAACCTCTTCCCATTTCAGGTCATTTCCTCTACTCCTAAGGTTGTCTGAATATTACCTAAAACAAGATGCTAGCTATTCTTTCAATGCAGTGAGCTATGAATATACACTCATAGTATATATTGCCTCATCCTGTATATTTATTCTTAGGACTCGGACATGACTGCATGTAATATAAATGGTCAAATATCTGCTCTGTTAAATTAAACTACTGACTGTTCTCCCAAAGACAAAGTTTTAGAAAATGAGCAAAACTTAAGACTCGGGGAAAAATTAAAAATAAAATTTCAGAAAGGTTAAACAGTAAATGTAATATAACCCAAATAAAAACACTGACAAAATTTGGGAGAGGAGGGAATCTGATTCTAAAGGTCATATAGAAAAATAAAAATCAGAAAATAGCCAGAAAAATTCTGACAAGGGACAAAGATAAGCCCCGCTAAATATTAAAATTTATATAATAGACTCGTAAAAAGCAAAAAAGTAAAAAGTTTTTTCTATTCACAAATTCAGAAATCCAAGAAAGAAAACTGGTTCCAGAAATAGATTCAAATACATACTAGATTATATGATAATGGCATTTCAAATGAAAGGGACTATTCGATAAACAGTTCAAGGAGAATGGCTCAGTCACCTCAGTAAATAAAATTAGATCCTTTTTTCTTTTTTATGGCCCCTCCTCCCCAAAAAATAGAATAAAAAAAAGAAAACCTAAAACATACAAAGAGTTAACATGGGAAAATAACAAGTACGAAGATAACTGATGAAATTTGAAAAAAATATTTATATCATGTAAGAACAATAAAGTCCCAATAATCTTAACATATAAATAGTTCTTAGTAACAAACAGGCAAACAACCCAATAGAAAAACCAGTAGTTCACAGATATTATACGAGTGGCTTTTAAATATAAGATGTTAAACCTCACTCATAATTTGAAAAATTTAAATTAAAATAAGAGATGCTTTTCATCAGATTGGCCAAGATTAAAGTTTAATAATCCATAGCACTGAAAACTGGGGAAACAGGCACTCTCACACCCTGCTGACAGAGGGTAAAATGGTATAAACCTCATTGTAGGTAACTGGCATTAAATCTTAAAATTTTAAATGGACATTTCATTAGACCCCAAAATTCCTCTTTTAGAAATTTATTTTTACAAAGTTTTGTTTTGTTTTGTTTTTTAACAAACTAGTCAATGTAGCAATGTAAACAGTAACCGTAAAAGTTTGGAAACTAATGTCCATTGCGGAGAACTGGGAATCCAAGGGAGTACCACAAAGCACTAGAACCATCTGCTAATATGAGAAGTTCCCCCAAGATGCACTGTTAAGTGATCAAAGCTTCAGAACATGCACATAAGTATATTTTTAAAAATAATTTTTAATTTTTCAATTACGGTTGGCATATAGTATATTTTCATTTGTACAGAAAAAGGATGAGACATACACATGCTTGCACATGGATGAAAAAATTCAGGAAAGACACATACGAACTAATAACAGTGATCGCCCCTGCAGAGGAGGCCTGAAGGAAGAAATGGAACACAGACTTATATTCTACTTATTGAATACCTTTGAAATCTTGTGAATTTTTCATCATGTGCATGTTTACTTTTACAGTTGAAAGAAAAACCTTGTTAATAACAAAAAATAGAAGCAGCAGTAAAAATTATCTGGGAAGGAAAAGAAACGAACTTGAATGAGCAGATTTCTGGTAATGGAAGGAAACACAGTCTAGGTGATACAAACAAGAATTGTGGCAATTAGGCCAGAATATGGAGAGTTTATTTATGGCCTATGAGGAGATACATCCAAAATGAATGAAGGATAAGAGAAACGCAGAATAGGGAATATAAGGCTAGATTATGGAGGATCTTGAAAGATAGGCAAAGATTTAAACTTGATGAGAAAGGAAAGAGGAAGCCACTGGAGAGGAATAATGTCATCTAAAATGTTAAGGAATTTTATTCTGGCAATCGAACAACTTAACAAAGAAAGTTAAGACTTAAGGACCAACCTGTAGTTTATGGCAGTAATCCAGGCAGGTGGTAATGATGGCCAAGAGTTTGGTGGTAGAAGTGGAAAGCAGAGGATCCATGTGAGAGACATTTTGGAAGAGAATATGTATGAGAGACTAAACAAGAAGGATTCGATGATAATTACAAAATTTTAGACCAGTGACCAGAGAATCTTGATTCTCTTAACGAAGATTGAGAATTTACGAGGATAAGCCAATTTCAGAGAAAGGACAGAAAACAAGAAGAGATATGAAGTCTTTGAAGAAATATTTACCAGGCATTTGGAATCTGAGATGCAGCAGATTTTTAATTAGAAGACTCACATAAGAATTCTGGCTCTGTCACTTACTTACCAGTTCTGTGATCTGAGCCAATTACTGAAATCTTTTGAGTCTCAACTTCTTTGTCTGTAAAATGGGGGCAAAGATTTATACAGAATTGTTGTTTTCATCTAAAATATCTCTGGAAATATATACAAGAAATCGGACATTGGTCGCCACTGGGCAAAGGAGCAGAGTAGACGGTAGAATGGTAAGTAGGAAATATTTTACTATATATCCTTCTGCAGCTTTTGAATTTTGATATGTGAATGTACTGGCATTAAAAGAAATGAATTAACATTTATAGTACAAGTGAGAGGGATATCTATTGTGTATAAGATTAAATAGCTACTGAGTCAAAGCACTTTGAAACCCTACAAACCTGCTATACTGGAGAGGAATTCAGAAGCTCAGGTACAAGGACTAGATTGCTGGAGAATATACATACTGATGTTAAGGGAAGCTACCAGAATAGCGGAGAATAAATCAAAGAAAGCACAACTATGAGGAAAATGGCAAGCGAAGCACACAGAGAAGACACAGAGTGGAAAGAATGAGTGAGAACAGATGATAAAGGCATAAAAAGCCTCTGGATTTAGCATAAGTGCCTTTTAAGTGCCTAAGCAAAGTGAGAGGGAAACATATTTAAAAGCCAGTATAAAGAAGAGTAGAGAACAAAGAAATAAAAGCACATATAGATGTTGTTTTTGAAGTTCAAAAGAAAGCATTTTTTAAGAAGTGACTGGCGACTGGGTAATATTTATTCAAATACTCAGGCCATTTCCTCTTATCTACTTTTTATTGCCTAACCTGTCCTCTCTTGTACTGTTAATTAGCTTGTGGTTAGGAATACCCTCCTCAACCAAATAGGGGTTAAAGACTATGTCCTGTATTTATACATATTCAAAATTATGTCTTGCAGAGTGCTCTGTATATAGCAGACAGGCTACCTTTTGGTATAATCAAGCAGGCAAGTGAGATATTTTATGTAAGATAATAATGACGATCTTAGAGAAACAAAAATTCTACCATTTCAAAAAAATTAACACAATGTTTAGAAAATTTTATGATAAAATTTACGTTATCTTGTAATTTCTGTTACCTAGCACAATAGTGGATTCCTAAAATGCCCTCAGTAAATATGTACTGATTTAAAGGTTCATTAAGTCAAATTAGTAAGCTTAACAGAGCACATCACAAAGTCCCCAAGAGATGGCACATCGGTCATATTTTAACAATATATGGTTCAAGTTTGGTTCAAGTTTCTGTTTCAGGACATTACCTATTACAGAATTGTTCTTACCAGGACCATTTTTCATACTGACAAAAAAAGAAAACTCTGACTCTTCAAACAGAGCCTCCTCTCTCACTCACCATCAATTGTCCTCACTATTTGGTCTGAATTTCTCTCCATATGCTGGTTTCACTCACTGCTCAAATAAGGCTCTGTCCCGAATTAGTTTTCTGGGTTAGTCCCTAAACAGGAGCTTCTCCTCTACTCTAGAATGGGACTGGCCACCAGGGATGTGCTCCAGAAAAGCATGAGAAAAAGTTTATAATCTTTAAAAAAAATGTTATGTTTAAAAGTACTCTGTCAAAGACATAACACCTCTAAATTTTTGGTCTCCATTGTATTAACTGCAAAAAAAAAAAAAAAGATTACGAAAAACACCAGTTCTCAGGCTTAATGTGCCATCCATCCTAATATCAGGTATAGTACAAATTAAACTTTTCAGGAGCGATAATGCCAAATATAAAATTACATCTTTGAGAATATCTAGAACAAAGTCTATTACTTGGTAACAGAGAAGAAATTGAGACCAAGTGTTATCTCTTCAGATAACACTGTAACATCGGAAAAGTGTAAACTATTAACATAGATTAACACCGAGTATTTTAGCAAAGCATTAAAAAATCCAAAGAAAAATATAAACACATGAAAAAATATTTTTTTCCTACAGAATCGTTTCTGACTACTTTAATAATACGTTGTACTCAGACCCTGCCTTTCTTCAGGTTTTTAAAATATTCAGAATAAAAGTATTTCCTCTAACCTATAATATCTGAACTCATGTGAAAATTAGAATACCTACCAACACACCAGTAAAAGTAGTAATGGAATAGACATAATTTGCATTTGAAATAACAAAACTCAAAAATCAATCAGCAGTGATAAAACTGGCTAAGAGAAAGGAATAAAAGAAGGAAGAAAAGCAGGAGAAAGCCTTAGAAAAATAATAAATACTCTTGGTAATTGAGAGTAAAATTCAAATTTGAAATCAGCAAACTATTACCTTTTAAAGGTTAAATTATTAGAACTGTTGCCCCCCGCTCTATTGCAATATTTTCAAAAATACATCTAGGCTTTAAAAAAATGATTATTTGACCATATCCATTTAATGAAAATCAGTATGCTCAGGTTTCAGGCATAGTGGGAAAAAATTCTTTGTGAGAAAAATATTTAAAAATATGTATTTCCACAAATGATCCAATCAAAAAATAGGCAGAAGACTTGATCAGACACTTCTTCCTAGAGGACATACAAATAGCCAACAAATATTTGAAAAGATGCTCAATATCGTTAGCTATTAGGAAAATGCAAATCAAAACCACTATGAGATACCATCTCACACCCGTTAGAATGGCTATAATCAACAGGACAAGTAATAACAAATGTAGGAGAGGATGTGGAGAAATAGAAACCTTCATACACTGCTGGTGGGATTGCACATTGGTACAGCCACTATGGAAAACAGTATGGAGGTTCCTCAAAAAAACTAAGAATTGATCTACCATAAGATCCAGCAATCCCTGTACTGGGTATGTACCCCAAAGAATTGAAAACTCATATCCAAAAAGATATTTGCACACCAATGTTCATAGCAGCATTATTCACAGTGGCCAGGACATGGAAGCAACCAAAGTGTCCTTCAATGAAGTGTCCTTCATTGGCTAAAGAAGCTGTGGTATATATATGCAATGGAATATTACTCCGTCATAAGAAGAGATGAAATACTGCCATTTGCAACAACGTAGATGGACCCCGAAATAATCATACTAAGCGAAATAAGCCAGACAGAAAAGGCTGAAAATCACATGATATCATTCATATGTGGGATACAAACTTAATAGCAACAAATCAACAGGACAAACAGAGACTCATTGACATGGACAATGGACTAGTGGTTACCAGAGGGGAGGGGGAAAAATAAAATGTTAAAAATATATATATTAAATTTATAACTGTCGACTATAAATACTTCTCCCTGACCCCCCCAAAAAGTATTTTCAATTAAAAATAACGTTTAATTAATAATTAATTAATCTACATTAATACAGCATTGACCATGTAAGTACTTGGAAATGTTCTCAAAACACTATCCCTAGAAAAAGTTCTAGGTTCAGATGGATTTATGGCACTTGTTCAGCTATACGTCTCAGAGATTAGAACATTTCTGTTGTCATAGCTCTTAATCATTCCTGAGCACAGAATGAGAAAGATCCTAATTCATTTTAGGACAGTATAATGCCAACCTTACAATCTGTCAAAGTCTACAGAAAGGAAAACTGTAGAATAATGTTACCTTTAATGTAGTTTTTAGAGCTACTCTTAAAAAAGCATTTCAGGTATATGCCAGATAGTATATATATACTCAACTATCTGGCAATTCTCTATTTCTCTAGTTTATTTGCATTCCTATGTTTCTTCAAACCTCTGGCTTTGCATCTTCCATTCTCACCCACACCTTATGATCATGTTTCCTAATTAACTAAAAAATAAATAAAAACAGAGGTTCCAGTAAAGAAGGCAGAACAGGTAAATGCTGTGCTTGCCTCCTCCCATGACTACATTAAAATTACAACTAAATTATAGAATAATCAACCTGGAGAACCATCTGAAGACTAGCTGAACAGAAGTCCTATAACTAACGATATAAATAAGCCAAGTCAAGATTGGTATATAAATGTTGAATAACTAAGGTGTACACCTGAAACTAATATTATGTTAGCTATATTTTAATAAAATTTTTAAAAGAAAAAAAAACAATCGCAAGAGTTTCTGTAAGTTCTTGCAGTATGTTAGGCACCTACCAACATTAGTGCCCATTTACCAGTGTCTTCCTTGCTGTTCTTACGTGAACTAGATAGAGCCCGTGCACTTGTACACTGGATCCTTTCCAATCTCACCTACACGAGAATACTGCTCTCTCAATCCGCCCCCCCCCCCCACCCGCTCAGGTCATTTCCATCAATATAAAATGTGTCATACTTCACCCATGATAAATACAAACAGCAAAGCAATGTCATACTCTATAGCAATACCATCTCAGTTCTCTGCTCTCTTCAAAAACTTTGTCAATATTCGCTATCTCTAATAATTGTTTTTCTCTAGAATCCATTCTAATCAGTCTTTTACCCACGATACGTCAATAAAATTGCTTTCATGAAGGTCACCAATGACTTCATATTGCTAAACGCAAAAGTGAATTATCAGTCCTCATCTTGGAGAATATAGTGCAGTATCTCATAAGGCGGATTACAGCTTCTTCCTATATAAAACTACTATCTTGACTTATCTCCTACTTCATTGGCAGCTTCTTTTCAGGCTCCTTTGCTGGTTCTTCCTCATTTCTTTATTCTCTAAATCTCTTCTATCTGTACTCTTTCCCTAGGTGATTAATCCAGTCTCATGGCTTTACATACCAATGAACTGATGTGTATGTTATGTGCCACTGAGTTGGATTCAATTCCTCGCAACCCTATGAAAGAGTGAGTGATGTCCACAACATCCAGTCCTCAATAACCCTGCTCAGCTCCTGCAGACTCCTGCCCCTGGCTCCTTTAATGGAGTCAATCCATCTCCTATTTGGTCTTCCTCTCTTCCTGCTGCCTTCTATTTTCCCCAGCATTATTCTCTTTTCCAAAGAACCCTGCCTTCTCGTGATATGCCCACCTTCAGTTTTGCCATTTCTGCCTTCAGCAATGTTTAGTTTTAATCTGCTCTAGGACCCACATGCTGGTTCTTCCTGGTGATCCAGAGTATGTGCAGAGTTCTCTTCCAACACCACATTTTAAATGAATGAAGCTTTTCCCTAGCAGTCTTCTGATAATACTTCCGATAATATTTCTGATAAACTCATGACTCTCATATTTATAACTTCAGACTCACATCCTGGACATCTCCACTTGCATGTCGGACATCATAAACTTTATATTCTCAGAACTAAATTTCCTGGTCTGCCCTTCAAGAAATAAGCCCCTCAGAGCCTTACCCATTGAAATATATTTGTTAAAGCTAAAAACCGCAGTCATCCTTTCTTTCTCTTATAACATACATATAATCTGCTAGTAAATCTATCAGCTTTGCCTTTAAAATACATCCAGAGTATTATTTCTCACTGCCATCCCTATTACAACCCTGGTTCAGGTAGACAATATTTTCTAACTGGATTATTTACAATCACCCCCTAAATGTTCTTCCTGCTTCTGCCCTTGTGCTCCTAAAATCTAGTCTCAAAACGTCTAAGCCAGAGTCTTTTAGAACTCAAGTCAGAGTCCTCTGCCTCCCAGCCCCCCCATTCCCTGTAACCACCATTTTACTGTTTTTACAAGTTTGGCCTTTTAGGAGTCCATGTATAAGAGATATCATACAGTATTTGTCCTTTATCTAACTTGAGGGGGTGGGGATAGATGTTATTTAAGGGTACGAACTTGCAATGAGTAGTAAATAAATCCTAGAGATCTAATGCACAGTATAGCGAATATAAATAATATTGTATTATAATCATCAAACTTGTTAAGAGACTAGAATTATTCTAACCACTAAAAAGAAATCATTATGTAATTAGATAGAGATCCTAATTATCTCTATAAAGGCAATCATATTATAATACATAAATGTATCAAATTAACATGTATAAATTGACATAATGTTATATGTCAGATGTATTACAACTGGGAAAAAAAAGATAATCTCTTCTGCCCGAAATATTCCAATGGCAATCCATGTCCTACAAAGTAAAAGTTAAAGTCCTTACAATGGGCTCAAAGGCCCTATATAATCTCTTCTAACCAATTATCTACCTAATAGTATCTCTTACTCATCTCCCCTATTTACAGTCACACTGACCTCCCACTCATAAATGCTCCCACCTTACGATTTTTCTTGCTGTTCTCTCTGCTGGTAATGCTCTTTTCAGAGGCCCGCAAAGTTGGTGTTCCCTCCTTTAGGTCCTACTCAGGTGTCAGCTTCTTAGAGAGGGCTTCCCTGACAACCCTATGTGAAATGTTACCTCTACCTTCCACACACTCTAGTCATGTATTACACTAATGACCTCTCTACCTAACAGAAGCCAATACAGATCTTCTCTAGTAGAATGCACTTTTATTTTGGGCCTTAAGGAATTCCCATAAATGGTGTTCCGAGGAAAATTAGTAGATCTGGGTAAAAAAATTATCGAGTAAACGAGGAGAAAGGATACAATAAAGAGGCAACAAAAACTGATAGCAGAGAGAGATCTGAAAAGATTATATATAAGCTGGAGTTAATTATTAAACTATATTTATTAGGAGGAATTAAACAGAATATAGCACAAAGAGATAAAGAGATGGAATATAAGAAAATAAGGAACATGGGGGATTAACGGAGAAGGGCTAACATACATTTTTAACTAGAGATCCAAAAAGGCAAGGAAGGCTGGTAGTAACTAAAAGCATTATGCCTGAAAATTTCCACAATTGCTGAATTCTATCCCCAGAGAAGGTATCTTTTAAGATTGAGAATAAAATGAAGACATTTTCAGAAAAGCAAATATTAAGTTTACCAACACAGACCCTCACTAAACGAGTTTCCAAAGGCAGAAGGAAAATTATCCTAGAGAGGAAGTCTGAGATGCAAGAGCAAAGACAGTGGAAGGTCCAAATGAACGCAGAATTCATTAAAAAAAAAAAAACAAAAAACAAAAAACGATTATATAGTAAGAAAAGAAAGAATTAAGATACATGACAAAAATACATAAATGTTTAGAGGACTGTAAATGGAGCTGCAGTGTGTTCTAAGATCAGAATTAATTTTAGATTTTGATAAAAAAATAACTATGTTGTAATTTCTAGGACATCAAAAGAATATCAAAAGACTGTAAACTTTCAAACTATTCAAAGGAAAATGAATGGTAAGATAAACAATCCAGAAGGCGGCCAATAAAAAGGGAAAAGAACAGGGGTGACATATAAAAAGCATGAAATAAGATGAGATTTAGATCCTAATACATAATAAATCATAGTATATGTAAATGAACCAAACATTCGTTTTAAGAAAACAAAGATTGCCTGGCTGGATTGAAAATAATCCACTTAAACTGTTTATAAAACATATCTGAAACATAAAGATACACAAACGTTGTTAAGTTAAAAGATGGCAAACAATCTACCAAGTAAATACACCCAGGAGGAGAAAATTAAAGTAGCTACATTAATATCAGACAAAAGGCAAAAAGATACATTAAAGGGACCGAAATAAATGTAAAGATATAACATGTTCAATCATTAAAAGATTTAACATTGTAAAGATATCAATTTCTTACAAATTGATTTTTCTATTCAGTTTGATCCCAATCAAATTATCAACTTTTTTTTTTAAAGTGGAACTCAATCAGCTGTTTCTGAAATTAATATTGAATTAATTGCCAAGGACCAATAAAGTACAAATATCCAGAATATATAATAACCATAAGTCAACAGAAAAATAGTCAAGAGACTCGAATAGCTACATCATAAAAGAGGAAATTCAAATGGTCAATAAACATATTAAAAAGATGTTCAAATTCTCTAATAATCAAGGTATTACAAATGAAAATTATAACTTCTAAACTGGTGAAAATGTAAAAGTCTAATAATTCTACCTGTTGGATCAATGGGCACTCTCATACACTGCAGTTAGGAATGTAAACTGGTTCAATCACTTGGGAAAAGTCTGCCATCTGGTTGAAGATATCCATATTCTATAAGTCGGCAATTTCACATCTAGGTATATGCACTAAAGAAACTCTTGCACATGTGCTCCAGCAGACAAACAGAAGAACGTTTGTAACACAAACAGCAGCACAGTTGGTGAAAGCCTCATGTTGGAAACTACTCATCAAGAGCAAATAAATGGTGCTCCATCCATGTGATGGAATACTATATAGCAATTAAAGGGAAAAAACATGCAGCCATACAGATGAGTCCCATCAGTATAGAGAAGCCGAAGAAGCAAAAACAATCAAAATGATTATTTTGGGGGAAGGCATACATAAATGGCTAAACTATAAAGGGCAAAGAAATTATCATCACAATAGTGGTTTCCTTTGGGTAGGTGTTAAGGTTATGACGGAGGAGGACCACGTGAGAGAAGGGGACAGGGTTCTATAATCCTGAAATGCTCTGATTTCTAGCTAGAGGATGGCTACTTAGTTTTCACTTATTTAAACTATTAAACACATTTAATGTGCTTCTCTGTACATGTGATCTGTCTCACAAGAAGGAACAAAATGAAGAGCATAATACACTGCTCCTACTGGATTTGGTGCAATGCACACGTTTCCTATAGTTACTACAGTGACTGGGCACATTATTTTCTTGCAAAGACAGTATTGTTTAGTAAAAAAAGCACTAGAGGAAAGAAGCTCTCTTAACTAAATTATTAAACCCTCTTAAGAAACTCTCTTAAGTATATTAAGTATCTTTGAACTCTAATTTGCTCATCTACTAAATGCAAATACTAACAACTGCCCTATCTCTTTGGGTATTTGTGAGTATCAAATCATAATATATTCAAACATGTTTAAAATTTGCAAACAAACAAAGCAGCTTAGTTTTCATAATCTGATATTCAAAGGTTTTTGTTACACTGTAGCTATGATACCAAGATAATAAAATCTATCAAAATAAAAGTTGAATTCTAACAATTTTCCATGCAAACACCTAGAAGATGACAAAGATGATACCAAAATGTAAAGCAAAAGTTATTATAATACTATTTTTCTATATACATTATTACTGTTCAAAATTCTACAAACCTGAATGTTTTCCCTAGTCCAAGTATGCGGTGTTTTATTGGCAAGTAATTTCAGATCTTGAATAGCAAGTCTCTTTACTGCTTTCCTGGGGTCGGTCTTCAAATACTGTAAGAGAAGCTGAATCTATAAAGGAAGTAAATCATTCCATGAACAATTTTGTCACTGAAATTATCATTAGGGATACAGTGTAGTTTAGAGAAACTTTAGATTTGAGACAGGGCCTGCTTCAAATCACGGCCCTGTCATTTATCAGCCATAAGTTCATGTTTAGATCTAACTTGTTCTTTAACAAGTACAGGACCTGGATTTTAATATTCAATTCTTTACTGCCAACTGCATGCTTTGCCATTTTCCTCCCTCTCCACCTCATCTTCTCAAGGGGTCCCAATAATCAATACTGTGAACACAGAGAAGAAAAAAGCAAGCAAAAGGACCTGAAACAGATCTTTATCAGAAAAAGGGATCTTAATATCAAAACTTGTGGGTTACTAATTTTTTATCTTATACTTAATAAGCAAGTTTAGTGAAGAAAAGGCAGTTTAAAGAAAACTGTAATTACCTGCTTAGGTGTATCCACCAAAGATGAAGCTGCAAGCAGAGTAAAAGTGTGCAAAGAAACAATCACCATTTTGGTGGAAGGATAGGACGTGACCAGCTGTTGTAACAGCTGACGAGCACTGGAAGCCAGGATTGCATCGTGGTGCATGTGCTGTAGGATTGGGATCAACTTCAGCTTCAAGTCTACTGGTGTGGCTAAGCCTAGGCACAAAAAGAGTTCTTAAGACATCTGATCATCATCCTTGATATTTCACATTTTAAAGGTCTGATTTAATTAGCATAATAACCATTAAAAAAATAGTACACTAATATTACATTTATAACATTAAAGATAGTTACATAAGAGTTAATCAATCAGTTCAATAATTTTTTATCCAAAAGTACTTATCTTGATATTATTAATTTTGGGGTACTATAAAACTACATCCAATAGTAGAAATGGTCCTTAAAAGGTACACTAGAAAGCAAAGTCATTTTGCTGCCTATCTTCTCATAGAGTACTAAGAAGGTAGCGTGTGTGTGTGTGTGTGCGTGTGTGTGTATACATACTCAATGGCTACAATTATATTTACAATTTTAATGATTTCCTTCAACACTAAGTTGAGATCAAGAAGTAAACAGACTGCATGAATGGTTTTGAAGTTCTCTGAACCTTGTGTAGCCATGCCACTCTGAACTGTATACTCAGCTGGAACTCCAATGTATCTTCTCCTGTCAACATAAGAACAAAAAAACCTTTCTTTCTACTGCATGGCTTTGTGGTGATAAGCAACAAAAAACTGTCAATCATAATGTACTGTATTTATGACAAAAGCTAATTTATACTTTGCGGATCAATGGTTTTTCCATTGTAAACTATCAGTGTGAATGAATACATGACAGCATTTCAACACTCAACAGCAGCCTACATCAACAAACCCTCTTGTTACTTGGCCTCTATGTGGGTTTGGCCAAACCAGAGAGCCCCAGGAGACGGGAGGAAAAAGAATGAGGTCAGAGTATTTATTCCCCGTTTCCTGCTCTGCAGGGTCACGTCATGTTCACCGAAAGGTCAGTTTTCCAAAGTGGTCTTCTTTGACGTGACTCCAAGTTTCTGGTAACCACTCCCTCCTTTGCACTCTAAAGGGATGCAGGACATTATCCCCTATAGTTTACCCTGTCCATATGTTTATAAATGGCTCCTTCATTAAACACTCCTTAGATGATCTTAATTCAAGTGTGACATCTGTTTCCTGCTGAGATCTTGCCTGATACAGCAGGAACTCAATAAAAACCTGTTCAATGAATGAGTGCTGCTTCCTTCTAATAATAGCCCTCTCTGCAGGAAAGCCCTTTTCTCATGGTGGAGGAAAAGAAGACAAAGGAATAAAGAAGAACAGGATAAAACTCAGCCCTCTCTCACGGTCTTCAATCAAATGATTTTATTCACTTTTCTGTAAAACAGACATAATAGTATTACCTATCCGAGTCTGCTAAGTTGCACACTTCAAAAGAATGCCATTTAAAAACATACAAAGGATGTGGTGTTCTCTAGAGTTGTCCAATGATGTAGCCCCTGAGCTCTTTTAAATGGGTTACTACATGTGAGGCACAGTATGAAAGATGATATTAGAAAAGCTCACCTTTGTAGGCTACCATAAGGAATTTGGATTTTAGTTGCAACTAGAAGACACTGGAGGGACATTAGCAGAGTGACAAGAGAGCTCCAAAGCTCCTATAGGCACTGCTCTCCCCCAGAAGAGGATATTCTTCCCCTAAATATCTGCATTTCTCATTCAAATATCATTTCATCAGAGGCCTTCCATGATCACCATATATGAAATAGAGAAGTCTCCTCTTCCACCCTGCAATTCACTCTTAGGGACTAAGCTATCCTTCTTACTTAAATTTTTCTCCATAGAACCTGATATGTCATATTTTTATTTGTCTATTGCCACCCCCTCCTCCTTCCACCACTAGAAATTAGATTATATAAGGGCAAGGACTTTGTTTCATTCATTACTATAACCTAAGCACTTAAAACAGTTCTGGCATTTAGAAAATGATTAATATACATTATCTGAATGAATAAATGAATGGTGACTAGCACATGATAAATACTTGATAAATATTAGCAGCTACTATTACTAGTATAAATCCCTTAAGTCACTTCAAAATACTAAATGAAGCATACATACCTTGAATCATTTCACTGATTTTGTTACAGATTCCTACAGCAAAATCCCTTTGGAAAGAGAGAACAGCAAAAAACTTTAAAACTAAAAATTTAAATCTGCTTAAGTTTTCTAAAGACTCAAAAGAAACACACACAATTGGTACAGGAGAAATGACAATACATACCCAAATTGTAACCAATATTTCAAAGGTCAGGTGCTGGGAATGTGTTAAGAAATGCAACCAAAACCAAAACTCCAACCAGGAAAGCAGGTTTTGCCAACACTTCTCACTTGTCATTCAAGGAAAGATGCTGTGATTTATGACTGCTATTGCAATTTGCATTACTGAGCGACACTGAAAGATTCAAAGTCACTATCCTAGTCTATGATGTTTTAAAACTTACTTTAAGAAAATCTTTTAACACACAAGCTGATGATGTAAGCAATAAAATCTGTTTCTAATATTCTGAATTTCAGCAAAACAGAGTAAGTATGAAATAACAGAAATACTACAGAAAACAGGGATAGAATCTTACTATGTTAACCATTTTTTAAACATAATATACATGTGAAGTATTTTCCAAGGTGCTACTTTTGATTCTATTGCAATAGAAATATCACTGGATGGTGCAAAAGTATTAGTAACATGAACATTTGGGATAAAATACACAAGGAAATATAATAGATATAATATGATTAAACTTGGCTCATTTAGCCATGATAAATGATACATATCTTCCTCTTCACATGGATGTTTAAATATTTCTTGCCATTAAGATACTATTTGCCAATTTCATTCTCTCACAAGTGAATAGTGTTTTCCAGAGGCTAAAGGCTAATGATGACATCTTCTCTTGACAATTAATGGGATGTATGATTGTGTATTCTTGTGTTTTCTAGAATTATCTAAGGTAGCAAAGGTTTAGTGCAGAAATATGTTTTGGTATTAACTCAGTTTCTCAGTTCTCCTAATGTGCTCTTACTCTTTGACTACATCTAGTATAACCTCTGTAACTTCATTACTATACAGTACAGCATTATTCTGAAACCCTGAAGTTTCCCTTGTGCTTACGTAGAAACGTTATCAGGAAATACACTTTGTTGTGCTTTGCAATAAAATATTGAAAGATTTGTCTGAAATCTTACCTAAAATTGCTTTGGTTTTAGGATTTAACATTTACTTCAAAATAAGTTTATTTGCAAAGTATTTTTTGTATACTAAACAGTGAATTGTTGGCTTGAAAAAGAAACTGTAGGACTCCTTTTCTCAGCCCAGTTCACCACTGTCGCAACTAGAGGACACCTCTCTCATTGACAACACCTGCCTAGCCTTTGAGGTATTTAGGCTTGCATGCAATTTTTCCTGTGTGACCCAGGGACTAGCTCTTTAAAAATGTAAAATCTTAAACTTTTTTAGAAGAAGTTACATGTGGTTATGGTAGTAGACAAGGGGAAAATAGAATTAAATTCCCAAGGTCTTATTTAGCCAGTTACTCTGATTATTAAGATCTAAAATTGATAGAGATGTTAAGACAAAAACCCATCAGTAAGTAGTGGCTGAGATATCTGATCTCAGGCCAGGTCATCTTTCTCTGGAGGAAGAGGTAAATTCTAATCTCAAAAAGATACATTTCATTAATTTCATACTCGGATACATTTAGGTCCTTTAGGCTTTCTATTGCACTAATTTGTTTTTTTTAATATCGCAAATTACAAGTATATCATACTAAAGCCCGGTATGTTAAAAACTGTTTCTATATATACTATTAGTCTAAATATTTATTGGTCATCAATTCTAAAAACGCAGACTCTTGCTGTTTCTATATTACTTAGTCTTAATCATTTTCTAAGACAGATCAGACATTCCACAACTGATCAAATTAGCTTCTGATAAAAGAAGAGAAAAATTGAAGTAAAAGTAAAAATGATTCTCATAAGTAACATCTAATCACTAAATTACAACAAACTTTTCATTTACAAACTAAATTTTGAAAATTATTTTTGGAGTCACTGGAAGTACATATTAAACTAAACAGGACAAATTATAAAGTAAACACCTTGACAGTGGCAATCAGATAACTATCGACTATATATAACTCCTATTGAATAAAAATTTTTAAAAGTTCTCTCGATATCAATGATTCTCTTAATAAAAAATTTGCCAATTTTCAAAAGCACAAACAGGAACTATATTTACTCAGATATTTCTCCTCTTCAATTACTGCCCCATATCTACTCAATTTCAGCAGTAAATTAAAAATTATGTTTTCTATTCTCTACTCTCCTTTTCCAATGAGTAATCCTAAAATTCTGAAGGTTTGATAAGAGCAGCTGAAGAGAAGAATATGCAGGTAATTAAAAGCTGAAGAAAGTTGAATATTTCAAGTCTTACCCAAATTTAGCAGAGGCTCTTAATGGAAATGCTATTTTTTATTTAAAAAAAAAAATTTTTTTTATCCACCTGATAATAAAACCAATTCTTGTTCATGGCATGATATAGAGAAATTTATTTAAAAAAAAAAAAAAAGAGAGAGAGATAATTTTTTGATATACATCCTTCTAGCACTTTTTCTTTTCCATATATACTTGTTTTTTTTTTAAAGAAATCTGTAATATAATGAAAGTTAGTATATAACCTGTTTCCAAATATGTTTCTGAAATATAATGTTAAGAGGTAATATACTATGCCATTCTATGATCAATTTATCTAAGCACATTGGTTAGAATTTAGGTTGCTACTACTTTCTTCTATTATAACACTACAACTAGCATCCTTGTAAATAAGTACCAGTACACACTGCTGATTCCTTAGGATTAGTTCTAAGTGGATTTTCTAGGTCAAAAGGATGCTTAAAGCAAAATACATACTACCAAATTGTCTTCCAGAAAGCAATGGTACTTCTGATATCGGTCACTGAAGGGGATAATATATTTTTTGCAGAGGGTAAACAACCAAGTTAAACACAATAATAAAACCATAGTCGACATTTCATTTAAAAAAAAAATGTTCTGTAAGATAAGTGTAGACAAGTTCATTTCAACTCAGGTTACTGTCAAACTGCACAACAGCTCTAAAGCCAAACAGTTTAGCCTGAGAAGACAATAAGAAAGCATCAATTTAGTATTAGGGCTATGTAGTCTGAGGAAGGTTCTTCAACAAACAAAGCTTCTGCTTCCGAAGGAAGCCTTCCCCAATTACTCTAATCTATGCTGATCCTATCCTTCTGGAAACTCTTATTTTATTTATAGTTAATGCCAACATTTGTACTTAACTATTATATGTATTTAAGTTTTGCTCCCCCAATATGATGTAAAACTTCTCAAAAAAATATGACTTGCCCTTTATCCTTTTCTGTATCACTTAGTGTTTATATATTGCTGAGTTAGTCCTCAAAACCTATTCTTGGGAAGTCAAAGGATTGAAAGGCGTACACTTACTTTGACTGTGCAGAGAAGTTTGCAGCAGCAAAAACAGCAGCTTCAACTTCTACGTTATCATGTGAATCCAGACTCTGACGAATACTATGGTGAGCATTCTTCCTTTCAGGAATTATTGATGCCAGACTTCCCAACATGCTACAGAAACAGAGAAACCCATACTTCGATATGTCAGAAAAATTAACATGGATTATCTAACACAAGCAAAATTTTAAAAATCATCTTGAAGTATATCCTAGGTACCAATCAGAGCCCAGAAAAGAAACTCTAGTATTATTAAAACATCAAAATGTCAATTTTCCAATGTTGTATAAAAAAGTCCATTTTAGCAAAGCCTTAAGAGTCTAGCATTTTTGGTATTAGTAGATTCACAAAGTAAAAAAAGATAGACATCAGAGTCCTTTTTTCCACATCAGTAAATACTGATACCATGATTTTCAAATCTATCCTCAACATCAAAAGAACAGATGCAGAGGATGTCCCCTGAGACTAATATCAGACTCTGCAAGGGTGAGAAAGGTAGAATTTGAGAAAACCCAGTCTACTTCATAATAAGATTATAAATTTGGAAAAAGAAAAAAGATCTATTGTTTGTACTATAAACTACAAAAAGTAAACTTAAAATATCTTTTCGGCAGAAAGGCATGGATTTTAGAAGGCTGTAAAACATTTCAATAAACAAATCAAAGTTCCTACAATGACAACCTTCCTCAAAGTCAGTGTCGTAAGTAACCTTCCAACTTGACATATCATCTCCTAATTATCTTATAGAAATAAGCGATTGGATATAAGTAGTAGGGTTCTTATAAAGAAGATATTAAAATGGGCTAACTAAACATGTAATTTAATTTCAATTAGAAATTTCTGAAATTACCTAGATGAGTTATTTTTCAAAATAACAAATGAATATTAATCTAATATTTTATACGATATTAAACTAGGCTAATATGGACATATCTTGATCAACAGTTTGTTACTTTGTAATATAAAAGCAAAAAAGCATAATTCCGTTGGTCACTACTTTCTGAAAATATTTCTGGTAACATTATAAATAATTCATAGCACTACATTTCGAATGCAAGGAATATCTCCCAGTTTGTCCTTCCATTTGTTATTTTAATTTATAAGTAATGGGTAAAAAATAAACATCTTTAAAGTTTGAATAACAAAACACTTAATTCTGAACAAGAGGGAAGAATCAGTTCTTGATGTGAAAATAGGAAAACTTAGTGAAGAAGTGACATCCCAGACTTCATGGTTAAAAAGAGCATTGTCTGTGAAGGGCAAGTCAGAAATGATCTCTACAATTCAGGAAGGTGCATTTCAAAAATCCCCAAATTATACAGATTCCATAGATAGCAGAGCTAAAAAGAGGACTTGGTTCAAGCTGCATCTAAGGCTTACGAAATGAAATTCTAACCAAAAAAAAAAAAAAAAAAAGTTTTTAAATGCCAAGAAAGAAAAGGCTGAAGAACTACAGTGATTATATCTGGCATTATCCAAGGAGTTAAATTTAAATTATTACATACAAAAATGAGTACACAACTAAGGATGAGTAGAGAAACTAACATGAAACAATAAGAACAAGGTCAGAAAGTTCAAAATGAGCTAAGGCTAAGTACCATTCAGATCTATTTGATCGAAACACCTAACTACAGAAAGGAATTTTTCAAACACAAGTTAGGCAACAATTTACAACCAAAATACTATCATAGATGACTGAGAAGCATTTACAGGTTGGGATGGTTACCATGTTTTTGCAATCAGTCATAGTTGGAAAAGCAAAAATAAATTCTTAATATTCAAAATGAAAAAGGTAGATATATTGCCTTTTTTGGTTACATAATTAAAACTCAAACAATCTTGTGGCGAATTCATTATAGCAATGCAGTATACCGGAGTGTGATGGCTCTTGCTACAGGATCATTACTATGAATCACAGAAAAAATTCTCTTCACAAATTCATCCACATTTAGAATTTTCTCCAAATGCTTCTCACTTTGTTGAGTAACTTTAAGAACACAGAGCCTCAGGAAATTGTTTCTAGAAAAAAAACCAGAGATAAAATTAATTAGACCACTTTAGGAAAGTAATATTTAATTAGGAATCAAAGTGACATTAATAACATTAAATTGTAGCAACAGGCTACAATTCAATCTTATTACTATCTGTCTCTTACTAAGAGTTAAACTTTATAGCACTTCGGGTGAGTACTAAGCACAAGCTGTTAACAATGCCTCCAGTTCTGCTGCAAGACACCAAAATGGGAGTGACTCAAGAAGCCCTGGAACTAATTCTCATCATAGTATAACCAAGGCCCGAGGTCAAATAGTCTTTCTCCTCTCTTGAGCTAATTCTACATCTTTTCTCCTTCATGTCTGATGTGATGGGTATATAAGCACTTGAATGCATGAAGAATAAAGGCAGAAAGAAGTAGGAGGGGGATTGGTGGGGAGAAAAAAAGAAATGAGTATTTTATTCAGTGCTTACATGTTTCAGGCACTTTGCAGTAACATATAATCTTATGTTATAAAATAAACTATTAAATCGGAAACTTCTCAAAACAATCAGTACAAAACCACAAATTATTTCCAAAATACATAGTAATATATGACCATTGTCTTAATTTGATTGTTATCCAGAAATAAGTACTAATTTATACTCTTCAATTTGGCTTAGAATGTCATTAAATCATCCACCAAAAAGTATTACACGTTACCACTAAAGTGGTAACCAACCATGTAGAAGTCCTAAAAAGCAAAAAAGAATAAAGACCACAATACAAAACAAAGATATGAACAAAATGCTTTAAGGCACTGAGGGTTTAAAAAACTTACCCAACTCTGAAAACATCAGCTAACTTTAGGAATGCAGAATTGATGAGAATAGGGAATGGATACTTCTGAAAGAGCCTGGGAAAGCGAACAACTGCTTCACACTGTTCACCAAGTTTGCCAGATCTCAGACCTGTAAAAACATGAAAAGGGGAACAGCTTACACATTTGTGGCTACAATATTGAAGTTATGTTTGTAATGACTTAACCCTTGGTTGGGATGCAAAAGGCAAAGGAGGAAGCAGTCCACGTAGAGGGAGTTACCCAACAGAATAAGATCTGTTTTACCTTTCCTCGAAAAACAGAATCACAGACCACATTAATTTGTTCAAACTTGCTGATTTAAAATGTACCAAAGATAATTTGAATCTGGCCAGAGAAATGTTTTGATTTCTCTACTGTTGCCAAGTCCTGTAAGAGCGCCAACAGAGTAAAGAAGCTAAATAGTAAATTTCTTGCTTATTTTCTGATGTAAGAGCTCTAGGAGAGAGAAAATAAGAAGCTAAGTTGGCTCTGAGGGAAAGAAACTAGGGTGCAAAAGAAGAGAGAAGTGCATTAAAGACTATTATTTAGCAATAATCCTAGGCTGGAGCAAGATGGTAACCATCTTGCTTGCTGTAGGCCAATTTTGACTCCAAGATAAGCCAAGCATCTGAAAAATTAGGCACAGGCAGATGTTGGTCTGAGAGGGGTTATTCACTTTATTTCTATTGCTAGCTACAACCAACCTGAGGAAGAATGCCCTGATTATAAGACCAATGATCCTAAGAATGCCACTGTAAGAATAAGGCAGGGGATAGGATGGCTGTTTCTACATTTGACTTTTTATACTCCCACCAAACAGAGTTCTCTTCCTTCCTGGAGTTAAACAGTGCTTATTTCCTGGAGTTAAACAGTGCTTACTTACATATATACCGACTAGGGAGAACTAAAATAGGTTGTCTGTAAATTGCTTATACATTCAAAATTCATTCTGCAGCAATAAAACTCATTATTCTAAACTTATTTAGCACTTAAAAATGTGCAGAAAATTCTTCTAGGGTACTGGTTTTTAGCTCTGGTTCTGCATTAAACATTTGTGAAACTTTTCAAAAACACCCATGCTAGGGTTCCACTCCAAACCCACCTAAGCTCTGGGGCAGGGGCTTAAGCTTCTGTTGAGCTATATTGACAAGGCGGGCACTTAGATCCTCAAGCTATCCTCTGCCACTTGGGTTTTATTTGACTGCTCTGCCTCTATGAATTATACTGGAGTTAGAAAACTAGTAGGCTGCTGAATCCGGTCCTCAGAAATCTGACAGGTTTTTCAAGATTTTGAATTCATTGTCAAATGTTAAAAATGAGATTTCACATAAAACTCAGGATTTCTGGTTTTGAAAACATTAACGATCTGAAATGTCACTGAAGGTGGGAGTCTTGACCAAAAAAATACCATAGTATTACAGGTCTGTGTTAAAGGCCAGTTTGAGTTTGATATAATTTCTGATAATAGTTACATACCGTTTATGACTTTCTCCAGCAATTTTTGGCGGCTTTTGGGCACAAATGACTAGACTAGAACCTTGGATGAGAATTTTAAGTACTGGTAAGAAAGTAAATAAAGTTAATGAAATGAAGAACCATGAAATCAAAGCAGTTATAAAGAAGTAAAAACAAAAAGGACTGCTAGGTAAGAGAAAGTAGCGAGATAAATACACTGAGGTCTGAATGAAAATAAAGAATGGCCAAAATAGCATTAATCATAATGATGATATTGATGATGCATATTAAGTCTTTATACTGTGCCAGACAATCTACTAAGCACTTCACATGTATTAAACCTCACTTTATAATCACAGAAGTTAGATACTATTATCCCCATTTTAAAGATAAAGATAGGCAAGGAACAATTAAAACAACCTACCTGAGAAATAACAGCTAATAAATGGCAGAAATGGGATTCAAATCCCAGCAATCTGGCTCCAGAGCTGATGGTCCTAACCATTATGCTAAAATGCACATCTAGCAACCAGCTAGAGGAAAACAGTTAAAACTAAAGAATGGAATATTTGAATTAGTGATTTCAGCGTAATTCTGAGGGATGACAAGTTCCAGGAAAGTGAGGAGGAACAACATAAATTATGGCAAACTTGGGGTTTGTGATGTACCTTAATCAAGTTTTCAAAACAGCGCACATTTCCAGGCATGTATCAGAGTTCTAAGCTGCAAGCAACAGAAGCTAACCCTGGCTAATTAGGCAGAAAATGAACACGAGTATGCATCACACATTATAAGGCATCCTAACAATGCATAGCTTAATAAATTGATAATGGCACAGTCTCAATAAATTCCAACTAAAAAGCAAAAATAGAAACAACTGAAATGATAGTTAACTCAATTGGTGATGCATTAATAAAGCATTCTTACCCCAAATTTCAGAACCTGTCTGTAAATGTACATGATGAGATGTAAGCAACATTGTACAGTATGCACAAAGAATACTGATTTAGAATCATAAATTTTATTTTATAAATATTGACTTTTAGCAATATTTAATAACTCACTTTGTAAGTTACAAGCCAGTAGCTCTTAGCAAGACATAAAAATAAGTTTATGGATTTTAGTAAGAACTGAAGAAGGGCCTTGGATTTTTGGATCAGTTTATGGCCTATCGAAGGATCACCAGCCAGACTTTGAGAATCGGTCCTTCCTAATGCTGGTAGTACAAAGTCTCAAGAGAAAAAATTTGATTGGCTCAGTGTAGGTCATGTCTATTTCTGAATCGATCAGTTATTACATATAACTGATCATCTGGTACATACCCAACTGCAGAGGCCTCTTTCTTTAGTATGGGAACTTGTGGCCTTCTGACATTGTGACCTTTGGCTTGCAAAACAGAAATACTTGAACGGGTAAACGATGAAATGATTCAATATTAAAAATTCTAAATTATATTCTAATGAACTGGTTATTTCGATTACCTAATTTCTCAACAACTATAGAAAGTACAGCATGGTGAGGTAAAAAAAGAACAAATTTTGTTCTTGTCTTGTTCAAATTACCTTAGCCTGAGTCTCATCTATGAAATACTCACCTAGCTCACTGCTGGGAGAAGTGAACACAATTACTTAGTATCTAGGACTGATATCTGGTTTATAGTTAAACACTCAACAGGCATTGGTTTACTTAAAGAAAAATTGTTAATTTTTTTCGTAACACAATTGCAAATTTTTAGGAATTAAACAATTCCGTATTTCTCATTCATCAGAGCCCCATCCTTTTCTCTGTTCCATAACCACTGTCCCATCCTTAGGGGATAAGCCCCCCTGGGCCAGAGCGGTAGAAAATACAGAACTGGTAGGAATATTAGACTTCCATATTTGAAACTCTCACTGGGGAATAAACAAGGAATTACCAGAATAGGGAGGAAAAGGTTACACAGTGTTTAAAACACATGTAATGTTACAATTTTATATTTCGGAGGGAAAAAGTTTTGGTAAGAGAAAGCAAATCTTACATACTTAGCTAACCGGCATGCACTAAAGATTGTGACTCAACCAAAGAAATATCACATTGGAGTGCTGTAACATTTTTATTTTGAACAAATGGATTTAAAGGCTTTTTTAAAAAAAGTCTGAGAAACTCTTATCTAGATCAACTCACTAGAAATGTTTACAGATTAAAAAAAGAAACAAAAATAAAAAAAAGTCCTAACAAAGTTAATAGAGCATCCAAGTCAAAAGTCTGGGAAATGGCTCAAAGTGGACTTAAATTAGACTCTTCTTATATTTAGTTCGGATATCAATATACTTTACACATTGACTATAGTTCATCAAAAATTAATTATATATCAGGTGACAAAATGTTTTCCTCATTAAATGAAAACTCTCAAAGTACACTGAAGCAAAGCTTTTAATACTTGAGTTCTTTACTGAATGTCTGCCCTTGCCTGCCGTATCCATATATAGAAAGAAGGTATATCTCTTTAGCATTTACCAAAGGCTTCTTTTACATACCATTTATCATTATTTACAACAGTCTTGCCAGCTCAATGGTATTTGAACCCATTTTGCAGACCTAAAAAACGAGGCTGGGTGAAATTGGGTGACATCCATGATTATAAAATTAATGAAATTTGAATTCAACTCATTCTAGCTCCTAAGCTCCTTTTTCTGCAAGCTGCCCCTCATCCCTCCACACCCTTTACCACCCTTGTCCGCCCCGTAAGGAAACAGAACTGGTGGAATCTGCAGAAAATTAGCAGAGGCTATGATTTTCGGACGGTCTTGGCTCTATTTAACTTGCCTAGTAACCCGCAAGCAACAGTTATAGAAATCAAATATATCGCTATAAAGTCAGCGCAAGGTTATTATTTAGCCCTCTTGGTGAAAATCTGGTCTCAACTGAACGTTCTGAAACGTAATTTCACAATTTCAATTTAGAATTTTAAAAAACTGCTTGGAAAATCGGGAGACTGTGCCCCCAAGTGGTCAAAACAGACCCAACAGTGGAGCGCGGTGCCAATCGAGCAACGCTGCAATTTTCCTGCAAACTCCGAAAGCGGTAAAAGCCCTGGATTCACCAAAAACACAGATGCCCGCCCCCGCCCCCGCCCAAGGACGCTAGGCGCATGCGCCGTCCCCGCCTCTCCCGAGGCTACCCACCGCCTGGTGGCGCCACCTCTCTCCACACCATCTCCCTCGCTCAGCCCGCTCTTTTGAATACCTTTGTCTAATTCCATAAGGGCAGAGTTAGCATCCAGCTCCTGTTCTCCATAGCCTGCATCTGCCAGGAAAGACTTAGTTGAGTTTGACGCCATGACCCGAACAGTTACTGGACTAGTCTATTCAAAAAGATTGTAAACTCAGCCCTAGCACCGCCATCTTCTTCCACCACCTTCTCGCGGATTTTTCCTCCGCGCTCTGTCAAGCCCTGTTACGCATGCGCACTGGCCTCCCCGCCGTTCGCCAGAGCCTCTGCGGCCCCCCGCGCAGGCGCTCAGGGAGCTCTTGAACTCTAGGTTCCCGCGGCAGAGAGAAAAGGAGGCGGGGATTCGGCAGGGGAAGTGACTCGGCGGCGCCCGGACGCAGCGGCGGGAGCCAATCAGAGGGTGTGACGTCAGTTTGGCGGGGAGTTTGGTGGCCGGGGCTTACAGTGGCGGGAGTTGGAGGCTATAACTAGTCCTCTTCTAAAAGACGCGAGCTAAGACTTCTGCTGAACCTGGAGGGCATTTTCACGACTTTTCTCTTAGTTAAGCCTTTTCCTCGGCCCAGATGCTCTTCAATTCGGTGCTCCGTCAGCCCCAGTTTGGCGTCCCAAGAAATGGTGAGTAACGGCCCTAACTGCTGCTTGTTGCTGGCGGAATTCGCCTCCCCCAAAACAACACCTCGGACCAAGGCCGACTCCAATTATGTTTTCCAGCCCCCGAGTGATTCGTATTACCAAAGATTATTAAAGAAAGTTGCACTTTAATGCTCTCGGTACTCTTTTTAATCGTCGTGTGGATTTTTAAAATTGCGATGTGGGCGGACGGAAGGAAGAAAGTTAACTTAAATGGCTTCCTCTACGGCTTATGTCTATATTACACTTTAACTGGAAAACGCGTGCATTTTTGCGTCTGTGAGTGTGTTCCTCTTTACAGCTATGTGAGATCGGGAACACTCGTGTTCACTGATTGATTCATTTGTTGTAGAACTGTAGTGAGCCCTGTTATAGACACACTAGTGAATCTGACTCGCTGTTAAGGAACGCAGCCAAGCGGAGAAGACAGAACGTCTGCTTCCAGCATGGTCGAAATTTTTTTTTTCTCCCTGATTAACACCAATTCATAAATATTCGAAGTTATTGAGTGAAAAATGACCCAATCCACACACCCCCGGAGATGGCCACTGTTAAATAGATTGAAGTATATTTTTCCAAATGTTTTTCAATGCCAGAGGTAGTATGTATTGTTATTTACAGAAATTGTATCAAAATGTTTTGTTTTGTTTTATTTTTCACTTTAACCGTGTAGTTTGGGAATATTTCCATGTTAGTATGTAGAAATCCATTATATTCTCTATAGTTCTTGAGGTTCTTGAAGGTGAAACGTTGGCAGTCAGAATTTTGAGGTTAGGTTCGGATGTCATCAACATGTAACTTTCTGATAAGTTTCTGAGTTATTAGCCAGACTAGGCTTGAATAGAAACAAAATCCCATTCTTTTCAAGATGGATAGCTCGTCCTTCTCCTTGACACCATGTGGAAAACCAAAGAAAAGAATTTGAGAAGGGAACTTTTTATATTTAAGGCATAGGTCTAGGAAAAGGTTACTGAAAAGGAGACTGAGTAGTCCTCAACTTCCTGCCCCCAATCCAGAACTTTATACTATCCTTACCTACTTCCCTTTAGATATTTTTTTAATTATACCCTAAATACCACTCTTTCTGGGGCCTTACTCAAATAACTTCTTTATCCTCTGTGTCAGTGGTAATACAGCAGAATGGTTAAGAGCTCTGTCTTTGGAGAGAAAATGCCTGCGTTTTAATTCCAGCTCCATTCCTTACTATCTGTGTGATCTAGGACAAGCAATTTAGCTTCAACTTTATAATACATGTTCTCCAAATTCTCCAGTCTGTCTACTTCCTCTCTCTCATGCACAAGTTCTCATTCGTTGTTATGTGTTAGGCTCTGAAACTCATTCATTCTTATATACTATGCACTGAACTTTATAGGACCATCTTCTTTCCCTTTCTGTGTTGATGTACCATTCTAGGCCCCTTTTCTTGTTTTACCTACTCCCATGGATGATTATAACCCTAACCAGGACTTCTTCCACACTACCTGCACCCTTAATTTACCTAGACGTTGTATGAGTACCTTCACTCAGGTGGTCAGTCCCACAAGGATCTCAAACTCACTTTTCTCCAAAACCTTCTACATAACCTACTTTAAGCAATGATTCCATTCTTTTAAACTAGTCTTTCCAGCCAGAAACCTTAGGATCATTCAGAATTCTTCCGTTTTCCTCAAGATACACATCTGCAAAGTCCCCTTAAAATCTCTTAAATTCGTCCTCTCTTTCCAACCAACTTTGCTTCTTCACCATATCTTGGATCTGTTCTGTGCTTACCAGTCCATTTCCTTAAGTTGGGCCCTAATACCTTCTTATCTGGAGTATACCATAAGTCTCCCAAATAGTCTCTTAGTTCCGTCTCTCCAATTTCTTTTCCACATTGCTACCAATGATGTTTCAAAAATGGAAATCTGATTACCCTTCCATGTATTTTTAAATTAGTAGCTAAAAGTTTTTGTCATAAGTTAAACAAATATAAAGGATTTAATTTTGGGCCATATTGTGAAAATTGACATTTTTAAAATAAAAATACTATGTTACTCTTTAAAAATGTATCTAATAGAATGTAACAATAGTGATTTGATAACCACACCAGTCATTTTTTTAAAAATCTGAACACTTTTAACCTTTGACTGTTTTACATAGTTGCTTTTTTCCTTGAAATTATTTCCACTTTATTTCTGCCAACAGAATTTATCCTATTGTAATTTTAAGTTTGAAAAGTTAAAAAAGTTATTCTATTGATCACCCTATCACACTCTTCTGTGCAAAAAAAAATGTTTGAATAGATATTGTCTGTGATCGTAAGGGTCTAAGTGTTAAAAAGTTCTTATGGATTGAATTATTGCAATTATTAGTAGCATACAATTAATCAAAACAATGTAGATGACTAATCTTTGATAAGTAATAAGCAAAAAGTAAATTTTTATTGGAAGTATATTTTTTCAAGAGATGGATTTCGGTGTTTATGATGCCTTTATTAAAAGAAAGTATCCAGTTGTCTCTCATTTAGGGTCCCAGAAGTTTTTCTACCTTGAGTCAAAGCAGGTATAAAATTAGGGGATGGAAATGCCTTTCTTTTGAAAGTGGAAGAAAGGCAGTGATGAAGGGGGAGGAGGAAAAAAGAGAGCCTCAACCTTTTCAGGCAGATCAGTTTTTAGAACTATACGTGGAATTTGAATATCAGAAAATTGAATCTCTGAAAACTTATGTCCTCAGATACTCCTTGAAAAATCTACGTGTAATCTTAAATTGTACATCGAGTAAACAATAGGCTTTCCAAATGAGTGTTGTGAGAGGGAGCACTGCAAGTTCATGTTGGAAACAGCATAGCACAGTGAGGCTCTAAAAATAGTCTAAGGGGCTAGTCCAAGTAGTGTGTGTTGTGGGAAGTGCAGAAAAGGAAGGGACTGGCTACTAAGTCCTTAGAACCATTTGTTAGTATTTGGATATTAGTCTATAGGTGATAAGGCGGAGTTGAGGAGGTCGCTGTTTAATTGTAAAGAATTAAGTCCCCATAGTATATCATCTGTTCCACCTAAAGTTTTCAGGATTCAGTTCTTTTGAATTCATGTGTTGGAGACATTGGGTTTGTGTTTTCTTTTAATCCCAAACCTCAAGTGTGTATATATATATATATATATATATATATATATATATATATATATATATATAACTTTAAAACAGAGGCTTTTGTTTTTAAATTCATTCTGTGGATAGATGGGTTTTTCTTTTTCTTTTTTAACTCTGCAACATAATTAATTATTGTATTCTTTCTTTTAGTGGTCTTTAATGGCTCATTTACAATGATATGTGATCCTGAGGTAATACCTGCAGGAATAATTACTAAATTGAATTTCTTCGCCACCTTTGTACTGATTCCTTCAGGTTATCTCTTTGAATATCTGGGATTATGTCCAGTTCAGATGTCTTCTCCAAACAGTATTTTTTATGAAAAGTGAGAATTGAAAGTATCCCAAAATGTGAGAGTTTGTTAGTCAGCTCTCAATAATTTATAACTTCTTTATTTCCTCTTATGCTTAATAAACATTTGGTTCACAATAACTATTTATTGAATCAATGTTCCTTTTATATATTTAAAATGTTTTGATCTATATATAAAAATGATAAATCTTTGAAGATAGTTTACTATTTAGACCGTAGTATACATTAGGTTTCTGACCCCCCAAAATAAACTTTCCCTCCACCCAGAATTTTTTCCTCTGTCTTATGTATTTAATGAAAACTCACTTATCTCTCAAGACTTACGTTTGATTTCACCTCTTCTAAAGACTTATCCAACCCTACCTAGTATGAGCCAGAGCTAACTGATTATGCTCTAGGGGTGTGTACATAATGCTTTACTTTAAAATTACTTTAATATACTTTAAGATAGATGACTTTTTGCTATTAACATTTTAGAATCCTAGAATTTAGAAAGGAAAAAAGAAGTGAAGTTATTGTGAATATGTTAATGGCTACAGTAGGCACATCGACTGACATATATTATTGCCTTTGACCATTAGATTATGTATGATGTTGCTAGTAATTTAAGAGTTTGCAGTAATGCTACTTTAGAAACTCTAAGAATGTAAAATTTTGATAGAAGAGAATGGCGCTTTTAATGGTTATGGTTGTCGCCAAAAGGTAGGGGAAGAGGTAAGATCTTTTTAAATATTCGAAGACCACTTGTTTTTTGCAATCTTAAATATACTAGCAAGAGTCTCCATTTATGTGGTAAATCCAAAGCTATACCTCACCAGCATTTGGGTGTGCTCTTTGATTTCTTCCTTTAGGAAGATACATTAGGAAAATACCAGAAACTATATTCTAGAGGACCATTGATAGTGGGTAGATCTAAATTAAGTATATAAAACTCTTTAAAACAAATATTTTCTCTGCATCTGTTAAAAGTACTGAATTGTTATGATATATTGGAATTCTATAAGGAATTGTGTCTTATTTTAGGATGGCCTTCACAATACCCTCTACAGTCCCTTCTAACTGGTTATCAGTGCAATTCTAATGATGAGCACACTTCTTATGGAGAAACAGGAGTGCCAGTTCCTCCTTTTGGATGCACCTTCTCTTCTGGTAAGAGAATACTATCTAGCTAAGCTTGGTCAGAAATAATCTATTTTACACTTAGAGGAACAATATTTAGGGGTGTCTTTCAGGAAAAAGAGAGTGAGATAGATGGAAGAGTTTTTCTAATAACTGTTCTTCCTGATTTATGGCATAGTTTTCTGAATCTCTATGCATAATTATATATTTCCTCTAAAGCAGAGGACCAATGTAGCACTTTTTTTTTTTAACTTGTATAGAAAAGGATTGCAAGGGTTCAGCCATCAGGAAAACTATTTTGCTTGGTAGATACCCCTTTTGATCTGATCCATTTGGCTTTTCTGTAATGCATTGGGGGACATATGAGCAGAACTTGTTACCACTGTTAATATTTTAATAGAGGAAAAGTAAAATATTGTGAAAAGGGAATTTTAAACTAATAGACACAGCCTGCTAGTGGCCTGTATCATATGCATTTATTTGCCATACCATTCTTCTTTAAGTACCGCCCTTGACTCACCCTTCTCTAAATAAGATACTATCTGAAAATAATTTTGATGGTTTTGAGTCATTTACTAAATTACATAATATGGAAAATTTTAAGTAATTTTTAATTCAAATTACCTCTCTACCATATCAGATGCCATTTGGGTAGAATCATCTCTCTTCAAACAGAGTCTTCGTGTTTACCTTATAGCTTTCAATTCATCTATTTTATTTTATTTGTATATCTTTATAGTCAGCTCTAAACTTTTGTGTTACTTTTTATATATTCTGTATTCTATTCTTTGTCTTGTTTAGCTCCCAATATGAAGCACATACTAGCAGTCGCCAATGAAGAAGGCTTCGTTAGGTTATATAACACAGAATCACAAACCTATAGAAAGAAGTGTGTCAAAGGTAAGTCTAGGTCTAAAACTTTTGTATTAACATTATTTTTAATTCATAAAGCCTCAAGTAAATTATTTGAATACAGTCCCAATTATAGTCACTTCTGATTAGATCTGTTTAAGGACAGGCTAAAAGTAAATGGTGGACTGCCTTTCTGTCAATAAATGTAACTACAGCAATGCATTTACTGGAAGTTAAGAAAAATACATTTTAATATAAAAACAATTCTTTTAAAAAGATTGAATCTTACATTTAATGGGGTTGGAAGAAACATTGCTTTAATATATTTTTATTGACCAAGCATCTTCCGTATATAAAACAAAGTTCTGACCTTAAGAAGCTAATAATTTGAAACTAGTAAGTCAAGTGTTGAGATATGTAAGATAAAAGTAAGACTATAAATGATGTAGGAGTACAAAGGAGATGCCACAGGAGTCAAAGAAAAAGCTCTCATGCACTAAAGAAAGGGTGGGAAATTTTTCATGAAACGCTATTTCATGAAAATAGCGTTTGAATTGGATTGTGGTATACAGACCAATGGAGATGGAGTAGGATACTCTAGGTGGAGGGAAAAGCATTAGCAAAGGCCTAGAAATAAGAAAGAATAGGATATAATAAGGAAATAGGGAGTAATCCACTTTGGTAGGAATAGGATATATGGAGAACAGTGAGAGGTAAGCCCTGGGACAGAGATAAAGGACAAAGCCAAAGCACGCAGAACCCTGAGTGTCAAACTAAAGTACTTTAGACTCCATTCAGAAAGCATGATGAAGATTTTTGAACTGGAAAATGTTTCAGAAATATTTCATTTTAGAGAATATATTGCTAGTCACCTCATGAAAAAGAATTTGATATCAAATAGTCATTCTATATAGTAATGAATAGAATATTCTGTATTATGTCACTCTTTAAATTTTTCATTTTTCATTATAATACTCTATGGCTCATGGACTATAAGTGCTGACCACTACTCTTTTCATTACAGCTTTCAAAGCATTTGAACTTTTGATAAGACTAGCACAGAACATAGTCTAGACATTTTACATTCACCATTTTCTTTGTTTAGAATGGATGGCGCACTGGAATGCCGTCTTTGACCTGGCCTGGGTCCCTGGTGAACTTAAACTTGTAAGTGACTTTGACTTTCATTTTATTAGGATCTGAGTAAATACTAGTAAAGGGTTGCTTTATTAAATCGTGATAACTTGTTTTTTAAAGGTTACAGCAGCAGGTGATCAATCAGCCAAATTTTGGGACGTCAAAGCTGGTGAACTGCTTGGAACATGCAAAGGTCATCAGTGTAGCCTCAAGTCAGTTGCCTTTTCTAAGTTTGAGAAAGGTAGGTTTTTACCTATCATCTTTCATCTCCTTAACCTCCTTTATAATGGGGTAATAAACTGCAATTGTTTCTACCCTTCTCCTATCAGAGTTGCTCCTTTACCTACATAGATGGTAGAGATTCTGATATGACTGAAAACCTGAATAAGATTAAATTGGGTTTTTAGTCTTACTGTTATGGTCATTATTTCCAGATTGTCCCCTAAAGTCAGAGAAAGATAACTTTTTTCTATACTCTTCAGATAAGATAAAAATTTGTTAACAGTCACAATACCTCTGTTCAACTTTGAGTGTCCTTTGAAGTCTAAACCCTGTATTAGACACTGATTAACTCTATTTGTAAAATAGTTACTTTAACTCTACTTGTAAAACTTAAATAGGATGTGAGACTGGGGTGGCAAACCTGATAAACTGGACATAATTCTTTTCTTAAAAATTTACCATGTAATTACTTTATATGACTCAATTCCCTGATACGTTTTCAACTAATATTAACTCAAAATTAATTTTTCTATGTTTATTTTACTATTATAATGGAGAAAGAAGACTTAGACAGTGATTTAATACTTAATAAGTAGTAGTTAGGGAAAAACTTAGCAAAGGTGTGGAGCTCTTCATTTTTGGTTGATTTTCTCCATATATTTCTCACTAATTTTTTTACAAATAGACCCACATATTTTCATATCAAAAAAGTGGCTGAATTAATCTGACTTTAATCTTGGAATAATAGAGACAAACACTATAGTCTCCTTTATCATTAAAAAAATACTCTTACCTGAGCACCCAGGAATATTAAACTGAGTCGTTGAGCTGTTCAAACTCAGAAAAGGGTCAATTTTAATATACTGAGGTTGCTGTTAAGACTGGAACCTTGAAAAGGCATTTTTTTTTTAATCTCGTTTGCCTTTTTATGAACACATCTATTGTATAAAGTTAGGTACGCTTGGTTCTAGTTGCTATACTCCAGTGTCAGAACTCATTTTGAGTTTATAAAAATAATTTAAGATCAAGAAAAGTACCTTACTAAAGATAAATTTATTTAAAGGTTAATTGAAAAGGGAGCCATCATATCATTTGGTTTCTTTGTTTGATTTTTAAAACTATACTATATGATCTAGTAGAAAAAGCACTGAGTCAGAAATTGGGGAAAGTGGTTTTTATCAGGGTTCCCTGCAGTCCACAGGTACTGTAATGTGAATTTGTCCGGTTTGACACTGCTCCCAGGGACATAGTTTGGTTAATAAAACACAAGTTAGATTTTACCCTCTTACTCCTCAGCCAAGTGTCCTTGTGGGGGCCACACTTTTACAACCATATAAGAAACTATGTTTTATTCGGGTTTCTGCCTCTAAACTCTTAGGCAAAGTCATTTTTATCTCCTTGAACCTTCATTTTTAACTTAATGAGGTTAATACCTATTCAACTTAACAAAAATATTGTGAGCATAAAAATGAGGTGAGATGTGAATGCATTAAAAAAAAAAATCTGAGGACCATATAAATACTGAGTAGTTTCTTTTGCAGATAGCATGGTAGAAGAGATCATTGATCCAGTTCTTTCAGCCCTACAGGATACAGCCCTACAGGATACAGCCCAGGGAGGATACAAATAATCATACTAATGACATTTATCTTTCCTAAATATCTTCCGCCTGAAAGTAAGGAAAATTGACAGAAAGATGTGTGTTTTGTGTGGCAAAAGGGGTGCTAGAACTCCTTTTTGGATAATTTGAAATGATTATAAGCGTACTTCTGTTTCTCTTCCTACAAACTTACCTTCAAATTTGCACTTACTTTCTCATTCTTTATTCTCCAGTTTAAGGCCAGTCCTTCTTCTTAGGCTACTGGTTCTCAGCCCTGACTGCACATAGTCACCTGGGAAGGTTTTTTAAAAATATCAATTAAATATGAATCTCTGGGAGATGACCCAGGCATCTATTTTTTTTTTTCAACTACAGTTGACATTTAATATTATTTTATATTAGTTTCAGGTATACAGCATAGTGGTTAGACATTTATATAATTTACAGTGATCCTCCCGATACGTCTAGTATCTACTTTGTACCGTACATAGTTATTACAATGTTATTGACTATATTCCCATTGCTGTAGTTTACATCCCCATAGCTGTTTTCTAATTATTAATTTGTACTTAATCACTTCATCTTTTTTACCCAGCCCACCAACCCCTTCCATCTGGCAACCATCAGTTTGCTCTCTCTATGAGTCTGTTTCTGTTTTATTTGTTCATTTATTTTGTTCTTTAGATTCCACATGTAAATGATCACTTATATGTGGCATCTGTTTTTTTAAGGGTCTTTTCTCAAGGGATTCTAATGTGCAGCTAAGGTTGAGAGACATTCTTGATCCTATCCCAGAGTTACTATATCTTCAAGCTTTCTCTCTTATTGGCTCTTTCTCCACAGGAAAAACTCCAGCTTATCTGTGGCCTGTCCCAAAAAACATCTTAACTTTGTGTTCTCCTTTAGCTATCATTCTTTCTTATTTCCTATACCTTCTTTCTTAAGGGTAATTGAAAGTTCTTCTTTGGAATCCGATACCATTCCCTCTGGTTCTCATTCTTTCTATTTATTCCTTCATAATTGCTTTTGTGAACTTCACTTCTTTACTTAATTTGAAGTGTTAACATGACCCAAGATTTGGTGTTTGACCTTTCTATACCTTCTCCCTAGACAGTTTGATCTATTCCAATTTTGCTTTTTGTTTTTCGTTCTAGTCATATTGAACCAGATTATATTTCCAACCTTAACCTCTCCTTTAAACACTTCAAATTCAACATATCAAAAACTGAACTCTTGATTTCCTCCTTGTAACACCATCTTTCCCTGTCCTCTGATATCATTTCCCTTCAGTCTAAAGAACTTGCATTAATTAACATTTCTCGTAGTATGAATCTGGTTGTAACAAATCTCCTTTTTTTTTTTTTTTTCATTTATCTGAAAATGTCTTTATCTTCGTTCTTGAAGGACATTGTTGTATATAAAATTCTGAGTTGTCACTTTTTTTTTTTTTTCTTCATTCCTTGAAGTTGTTGTTCTGCCTTCTTTCATCATTTCTGCTGAAAACTTTGTGGCTATTCAAGTCATTTCCCTATATGTATTGTGCTGTTTTTCCTGACTTCTTTAAAGATTTTCTCTCTTTTTGGTTTTCAGCAGTTGGGCTATGATGTATCGACACATGTTTTCCTTCAAAGTTATCCTGTTTGAGGCATGCTGAGCTTTTGTACGTAAATTTACAAATGTGTTTCACAGAATTTGGAAAGTTTCCCACTGTTATTTCTAAAATATTTTCCTGCCCAATTTTCTTTCCTCTCCTGGGAGTATAGTTACTCATATATTAGACTTTTCGAAATTGTCCCATAAATCTTTGAAGCTTTTGTTCATTTTTTTCAATTTTCTTAAATTTCAGATATAATTAACATACCATAGAATTTACCCATTGAAATGTACACTTTAATGATTTTTAATTTACTTATAGAGTTGTGCAACCATCACCACAATCTAAGTTTAGAACATTTATATCAACCCCCAAAGAAATCAGAACCTATTAGCAGTACTTGCCGTCCACCTCCTAGCCCTACACAATCTAAACTACTTTCTGACTCTAGATTTGGCTCTTCTGCATATTGATGTAAATGGAACCATATAATATGCGGGCTTTTGTAACTGGCTTCCTTTACTTAGTGTAATGTTCATTATTTTTATTTTTTCTTCAAATTAAATGATTTCAATTGTTGTCTTACAGTTTACTGACCTTCCCTCTGTTCTCTCCTGCTCTTAAGCTTTTCCAGTGAATTTTGCTGTTTCAGAAATTACTTTTTTTCAGTTCTAAAATTTCCATTTGTTTTTGATAAAATTTGTTTCTCTGCTGAGATTTCTTATCTCTTCATTGACTATGAATGTGTTTTTTTACTTGACATAGTTATAGGTGCTTTACAACCTTATCTGATAAATCGACATCTGAGTTATTTAAAGGTTGGCCTCTGTTGAATCTTTTCCATTGAGAAACTCATTTTCCTGGCTCTTTATATGTCAAGTAATTTAAGTTATACCTTGGGCATTGTGAATAGTATGTTGGACTCTGGGTTCTGTTATATCAATCAAAAAAGAGTTGACGTTTTTGTTTTAATAGGTAATTAACTGAGTTAGACTCAAATTGCATACTGTTGAGACCTGTAGGAGGGCAGTGAGTTGGATCTCAATTCAATTCTATAATTTAAGCCATAGTTAGTTGCAAGCTACTTTTGGTTTTCCCTTGAATATATGATTCAGGGTCAGCCAGAGACTTGCTCTGAGGTTTTTGTTTTTGTTTTTAATAAACTTATTTGTTTAAATTAGTTTCAAGTATACAGTACATTGGTTAGACATCTATATTGTTCATAAAACAATCCCTCCAATTGCTCCCTCCCTCCCCTCGCCCTCCACTTAGCCATCATATTAATACTAACTGCATTTCTTGTGTCGTGTTCTCCATCCCCATGCCCAACTATCAACTACTAATTAGTACTTCTTTAACTCTTCACCCCATTCTCCCAGCCCCCTAAACTCAGTCCTCCCCTCTGTCCATCACCAAATTGTCCTCTATATTAATGTGTCTGTTTTTGATTAGTTTGTTTTTTTGCTCCTTACATACCACATATAAGTAAAATCATATGGTATTTATCTTTCTCCATCTGATTTATTTCACTCAGCATAATAACCTCTAGGTCCATCCATGTCATTGCAAATGGTAGGATTTCATTTTTTTTTTAATGGCTGAGTACTCTTCTGTTGTATATATGAACCATAATTTCTTTATCTAATCATTTGTTGATGGACATTTAGGTTGCTTCCATATCTTGGTTATTATAAATTGTGCTGCCGTGAATATTGGAGTGCATAGATCTTTATGAATTATTGTTTTGGTTTTCTTTGGATAAATACCCAGCAGTGCAATTGCTGGGTAAAAAGGTATATCCCTCCATACTGTTTTCCATAGCAGCTATACTAATTTGCAGTCCCACCAACAATATATGAGGGTTCTCTTTTCTCCACATCCTTACCAACACTTGCTGTTTTTTTTTTTTTTTTTTGGTGGTAGTCATTCTGACGGTTGTGAGATGATATCTCATTGTGGTTTTAATTTGCATTTCTCTGGTGATTAGCGGCCTTGGACTTGCTCTTGGACTTGCTCTGCGTTTAAACAGAGAGTTAGGGTTTCCCTTTCTCTGGCTCTCTCCAGGGTTACCCCCTCACTCTGGCAGCTCTTGTTGCCCCATGTCTCCTTTTCTTAGTTCCTGCGGATTGAAAGATGGCAAGTTTTTCAATTGCCATTTTAGCTGCCTGGTACTAATGCTGCAACTGTGGCTGCCCTCAAGGTAAAACCACAAAAGATGAGTCATTTACCCCAGACCAATCATATGCTTCAGGTATTGACTGTCCTCCAAAAATTTCATGTTTTTCTTCAATCTCTTTAGAGCCTTCAGGTAATTTTTATATTTTTTCCAGTGTACAACTAATGCAGGTAGTTTGGTTTGGAATGTATTTACTCTTTCACACAGAACACAGAGCTGTTTTAGTTTAATTTTAAAGGATAGGACATTGTAGATAAATTGAAGTTCTCCTACATTTCCTTCTGCAATCCCATTGCTCTCCTTCTATCCCCAGAGACAACCTTTTTCACAAATTTTGTTCATATTTTTTACTGAAACAGTATAGCTTAGAGGTTTGGAGTATGGACTCTGGATTCATCCTGCCAAGAATACCTTTAAATTTACTTATCCTCTCTGTGCCTTAGGTTTCTCATCTGTAAAATGAGGATAATAATACCTACCTAAAGGGCCAATAGCAAAGATTGAGATAATTTATATGAAGCACTTAGAATAGTGTCTAGCACTTAGTATGCACTCAGTATATTTTGGTCATTGCTTATTTATTATTACTCTTACTGTAACTTTACTATATCTGTATATAACATTTTATGTAGTTTTAAGAAAACTTACACAGAGAAGAATACATTTAAAGCTTTTGTTCAACATAAGTATTTTGAGTTCTTTATAATCCTTTCCCTTCACAGCTCTGCTTTCTCTTTTGTTTTTGAGCCATATACTTTTTTATTTTTAATCTTCAATGCCAACCATAGAACTAGCATATAAAAGACACTCTGGGAAACTTAAATTGAAGTGTGTCATTGACTAGTTTTGTTAACTTTGTGATGAACTTTCTCCACAGCTGTCTTCTGTACAGGTGGAAGAGATGGCAACATTATGGTCTGGGACACCAGGTGCAACAAAAAAGGTAGTCTAGTTCCATTTCATTTTTTTTTAACAGTGACATAGGTTAACTAAATCCAGTAAGTTTCAGGTTCCATTTCAATTTTGATAAATGTGGGCTGTCCCCATACTTAATTATTTTGAATGAAAGGTTTATGGATTTTACTTAACAACTACCAGGATGGCACATGTTTTTACTCTTCCATTTCTGTTTATTATTCTAATTCTAGGATCTCAGTGATTGTTGCAAGTATTACCCTCTGTATTTGCCTCATTTTGTCTTCTGAACTATGGTGCTGTCTACCTAATTTTTTGATGAAATTGAAATTATTAATGCATGAGCTCACTGGTAAATGATCTTTTAATTAGGTTTTTTGGCTGTAAAGAACTGGATTGGATTAGAGATGATTGCACTCGCATTGCCCCGTGATGCCATTAAGCAGATCTGTGATCATATCCATGCTTAATTCTTTTTTTTTTTTTTTAAATTATTTTTCAACAGACTATTTTTTAGAGTGGCTTTAGATACACAGCAAAATTGAACAGAAAGTTCAGGGAGTTCTCTCTGTACTGACATTCCCTGCCCCTACACAGTCTCTCCCGCTGTCAACATCCCACACCAGAATTGGACATTTGTTAATAGCTGATGAACATATACTGACATATCACTGTCCCTCAAGGTCTGTCTATACTTTACATTAGGGTTCACTCTTGGTATTGTACATCCTATTGGTTTTGATAAGTGAATAATATGTATATTATAATATACAAGATAATTTCACTGCCCTAAAAATACTCCGTGCTCGACCTGTTTATCCTGCCCCCTCCAGCCCCTAGCAACCACTGATGTTTTACTGTCTCCATGTTGTTTGCCTTTCCCTGAACGTCATATGATTAGAATCTTTGTGTAGCCTTTTCAGATTGGCTTGTCTTACTTAGTAATATGTATTTAAGATTCCTCCATCTCTTTTCCTGGCTTTGTAGTTCATTTCTTTGTAGCTCTTTTCTTGGCTTGGTAGCTCATTTCTTTGTAGCACTGAATAATAAATATGTCATTGTCTGGACACACCAGTTTATTCATACATTCACTTACTAAATGACATCTTGGTTGCTTCCAAGTTTTGGCAATTATGAATAAAACTGCTATAAATATCCATGTACTTAGTTCCTTTTTATACATTATAATCTCACCATAAGAGATGTAGTGTAAGTAGCTTTGCTGGCTTCTAATTTCACTAATCTAATAAAGAATAGTTAATTTTTGAAATCTCATGTGTAAATGTTATGTTTAGCATAGGAGTGAAGCTCTGAATCCTAAATCAGTAACCTTTGGAATATCTTTCAGATGGATTTTACAGGCAAGTGAATCAAATCAGTGGAGCTCATAATACCTTAGACAAGCAAACCCCTTCGAAGCCTAAGAAGAAACAGAATTCGAAAGGACTTGCTCCTTCTGTGGTAAAGTGTTACAGTTTCATATATGTGTATAGATCTTAATAGTGGGATAGAATCTTATTTTAGGGAATTTATTGGACATAAAATAGGAGCTATAGCTTAAGTGAATGAGAATCTTCATTTCCTCTGGATATCAGTGGGTTTATTGCTTAGTGCTTATTCAATACCTACAATAGTGGTTTTTAAAACCTAATGTGCAACAGAGTAACCCGGGGAACATGTTAAAAATTCACCTTCCTGGGCCCCATCCCTAGGGATCTCCATACATACACTTTATATACAGTATTCATTAGGCAAGGGGGAATAGTTTTAAGAAGCATGTTAAGTACTATGATAGTTTTCTATGGGAGGGAAGAATCCCTGTTTTCATAACTACAGAAAAGATGGGAGTTTTTAGTATATTTTTTAAAAATTTGGCAAAATATTATTAAGTATATTGGGAAACATTAGGCCAGAATGTAGTACCTCTCTAACATCTGCTGGTCGAAGTCAAAGAATGCCCATAATACATCTTTTTACTTAAAAAACAAAACACCATTGCTCTTACTTTAATGTGTTTATTTTTCTAATATTACTGGTCTATAGAATCCAAGTTAATACTTTGAGGAAGTGTAGTTACTGAAACATTAGGACTTAAAATAGCATACCATGAACAGGACACAGGCGTGAAAGGAGGAAATTGAGAGGGTTGGCATGAGGTCTTTGGCGGTCAGGTAAAGTTAAAATGAGTAACATTTCAGACATTTAATTAGCCTCTGAGCCAAGAAAACTTTTTAACAGTCATTAGGTAAAATTTCATTAAGCACCTTTAAATTTCTCAGAGCGTGTAATCTTTCATTAATAATTATTTCAACACTCTTATGTGGTAATCTAGGTAGACAGTAACATTTTATAGATGAAACAGGAAAGTTAAATGAGTTTCTTACGGATACATAGCTTATCGACGCTAGCCTAAGTAGGGCCCGTAGGCTTGAACAAGTTAAATCTCTTGATCACCAATTTGTTTCTTGACTGTAAGTCGAAGTGTTAACACTATATAGTATAATTTAATGATGTTTAGGTAAAAGTACTTCTTGGTCAGCATATATATCTGATTTTTGGAGAGGAAAGGATTATTGGAGAGAAAAGATTTAGTCTAACTCAGAGTTTGGGAGGAGAAAAAGCACCTTTAGTACCTTGGTGTCTTGAAGGTGAAGATTGCGATATCCAAAATAGAATTTCCTTCTTTTCTCCCTTGTGCTGTTAGGATTTCCAACAGAGTGTTACTGTGGTCCTCTTTCAAGATGAAAATACATTAATCTCAGCAGGAGCTGTGGATGGGTAAGAGTTCATTTTTTGGTTCTTTAGACAAGGTCTGTTTCATGAACTGTGATGGAGAAGTCACCCAGCCCCATTATAACTGAATGTATATGCTTTTAACTTTCAACATAGTGAGTACCCAGGTAAAAATACAAACTATAGATCATTCTGGAAAAGATATAGTTAGGACTCTTGCTCAATTAATTGAGATAATATACATGTCACACTTAGCACGTGTGAGCAGTGTTGGCTGCTATTATAGAGAAGCTGGATGGGTAGCTTGCTTGTCTATGCACTACAATTTAGTCAGTGATCTTTTTTTGAGGAGTGAAATTTCTGCTATCTTGGAGCTTATCTTCTTGGGTTTAGTAAGATCCTAAAAGAAGAAATCTGATTCCAAAGATGTAATTGACATTGCTGGGATCGATAGTAAGGCCTAATGACTTTTATGTACCTACAACCCATCCATGATTGGTCTGAATTTTTATCTTCCAAATAAGTTTGTGGTACTTCTTGATTGGTTGCTTTGTTAGAATAAAAGTTATGTGAGTACAGTGACTCTTTCTTTTTTAAGCACCCTTTGCTCCCTTATTTGCCCATTATATCTCCAGGACATTAATGCCTTCAACAAATGTAATTTTAAAAGGTGGTGGCTTAATAAACTAGGATTTCTGTTGTGTCCTCTGGACACTGAAACTTCTGTGGACCCAGTTCTGAGGCACGAATGAAGGATTATCTGAAAGTTTATCAGTTGTGCTAGTGAATGGCTGTGAGAGCTTGCTCTGTTTGTTTCCAAGGATACTGACTGCCCTGTTCCACCAAGTTTGTGTTTTCAAGCTGCCTACAAATTAGATATAGAGGAATAAGACAAATATCTCATTAGATGAAATGAAAAAGTACTTTATTTTACAGGGAAATTTGTTTAGATTACTTAAGGAGTTACATATAGAGAGATAACCATAGGGACAGAGCTTGTTACTTATGTTGTCAGAGGTCATATGGAGATTATTAAAGGCGTGGGAGATTTTTTTTTTTCTACAAGCAATTAAACAATGACTATCAGTGCCCAACTTTCATCTTCCTTTTCCGCTCCCTTGAAATAAACACAAAGTTACCTAACACTGGGTCGGGTCACATCTGTTTCCCTTCTACCAGAATTGTAAGCCTGACATTGGAGACAACAGAAAGAGATAATTCATTCTTTACGATGAGATGTCCTCACTGTACCTGGTTGATGTGCTAGAGGAGTTAGATTAAAAGTCATTTTACATTCATTATAGTTGGAACTGGTTGGGGTTGGAGAAGGACTACAAAATAACTGTTTCTTTATCTTGGTTTTTAGGGTAATCAAAATATGGGATTTACGTAAGAATTATACTGCTTATCGACAAGAACCTATAGCATCCAAGTCTTTCCTGTACCCAGGTAGCAGCACTCGAAAACTAGGTAAGCTTTTCTGTAGACCGTAGGACTTTTTTGTAGGACTTTTTAGGAGATATAAGTTTTTGTTAAAATTTTAAAATATCAAACTCATTTTCAGCAACACAAGACTTGAGAAACTCTAATATGTGGTTGCATAAACAAGAATATATTTGGTTTGTATATATTTCAGGGAAGAATTTTGATGATTCTTCTTATGGAATAATCTTTTAGCCTCATCATTTTACCTCATTACTTCTCACTGTCACCAGGACATGCTAACTAAAGTTTCCCTTCTCCAGGATACTCAAGTCTGATTTTAGATTCCACCGGCTCTACTTTATTTGCCAACTGCACAGATGACAACATCTACATGTTCAATATGACTGGATTAAAGACTTCTCCAGGTAAGAGCTTAGTCATTCAAATTCTTACCCAGAAACTAATGCAGACTTTTTTGTTAATGATAATTTAATGTTGATTTTTTTCTAAGCCAAATTTATTAAGACATAGGATTTTAGGGTCTTTGATTAGTTCTAGCAGTGTTTTCATAAGTATGCTTTCTTTGTGATGATTTCACAAGTATAAACAGAATCCTGCTCTATGTGACATAACTTATGGCTATGTTAAGAATTATATCAATTTTTGTGGGATGTTCTGCTCAACTTTTGTCTTGTTTGTGGGTTCATTAAATCAGGGGCCTGAATTTTTTAAGCCCCTAAAATAATTCCCACCTACCTTAGCCTTCTCAATGTTAGACAGAGACTTTTATCTCTTTTATGTTTTCCCCACCCTTACCCTTTTTTCTTCAGGGAAATTAAAAGTGAAATCTGATATTTTAAGCTAATAAATGACATTTTAAAAAAGAAACCATAGTTTCTCCAGTGTACTCTAAGGGTTATTTGAGGTGCATAATTTTAAGAACATTATTAATTACTTAAGCAAACTACATGTTAGTAACCTGGCTCTTTCTCAGATATGGCTCTGTCGGAAATAGACTTTGAATTCTATAACCAATTTCCTTGATCTACCCAGTTTCCACAAAAGTAAGACGTGCTGGTAAACAAGAAATCTCAAAATAGTACAGAACTTAGCAGGCTTTTATAGAAGTTTCCAAAGACTGCCCTGAGCCATTATTAGGACTTCATCTGTGACAGCATCACAGTTGGCATTTCCAATGCCCTGAAATAGGTCTAGTGTTGTCTAAACAAGACGAGCATTTGGGAAAAGGATTTTATAACTTTTGCTGTTTTCCTGAATGGAATCAGAATTTGAACAACTTCTAATTCGGTTATCATGTTGTTATAGTGTGGCACTGAAAGGAACCTGGAGTTCAATTTTGTCCCTCTTCCATCAAACAGATATGCCCAAGGCCACTTTATTAATAATTAAGCAACTTTTTTCCTGTGCTCCTAAAATAATTTAATTGGCTCTCTAGATACATAGATATGTAGATAGATATGTAGAGAGAGAGAGAGATAGTTTCTTAAAAATTGAGTAACAGACAAATGTGTGTATGTGTGACACATCTGGTGATTGCTTGTCTTTTTCAAAACTTCAAAAAGGATCCTGGGCTCAAAACTTGATCTCCCATACTTTTAATTCACAGAATTTTATTACACTAAGTGATGCTCATAAGGACAACTCTGAAGCACTTTAATGAAGCACTTAAGAGCCCAAATTATCAAAGAAAGATTAAATTGATCTAATTAAAGCCAAGAGGTTTGAGAAGTATTTTTTGCATGATTTGAGACATTAATAGTATACATTTTGCTAGCCTTTCTTATTCCAGCAGAGGGCAATAAACACTTATAGGTATAGTGGGAAATTTGGTCTACAGTTTTTCATTCATAGTTTATAGAGTTGAGAAAGATGAACAGTTAGATTTTGAAGTTGTATTCAGAATAAAGGAGTCTGTTTATTTTATGTATTGTTTGGGTGGAAGAAATTTTCCTGTACCCTTCTAGGTTCTTCTGGCTGGTCTAAGAATTAAATCGATGTATCACAGATTTACAGGAGAAAATTCAATTTAATTTTGTATATAAAGGGTTCCACAAGAATATTGGAGGAGGGCATGGACAGACTGGGCAGTTGAGCTTATATGCTGTCTTGAGCTAAGGAGAAGGCGGTAGTGGTTTGGGACTTGAGAGGGGAGGAAGGCAAATCACATAGAGATGGAAAAGCAATTGTTTGATAAATAAATGTTTGCTGAGCCATACAGAGACAATGGAACACAGAGCAAATCTCTGATCTCTAGTCTTCCCTCCCCATACCTAGCCCATATTCTTTATAGATACCTCTGGTAATAGCTCTATTCTGGGAACATGCCCCTTATGTAAATTCTTTTAGACAGTTAAAGGGGAAGTAACAAGAAAAACTTCATGAATCTTCTGTTTCTTAGAAATAATCAGCTTAAATTAATCCTCATGCCAAAGAGACGCATTTTACAATCTAGAAGCTGCTTTGGTAGATTGTTCCGTCTCACTGACCAGTGTCTTAGTCCTGACAGTAGCCCAGTTAAATTCATTTCAAGAGGCAGTCATACACTTGGTTTCATAAGTTAGGCCTATATGTGTAAGCAAGAATTTAGGTATTTAATAAGCGGCATGTCTGGGCAAACAAAAGCAAAACAAAAGTTAATGGGTAGAGCAAATTATAAACTACTTTCTGAGCCTAGCAGGCAGCCAGTTAAGATTTCTGGATGTCAGAGTTGAAGCATCTTTTGCAGAAGGAAATGTCTTTGATGATGTCATCAGACGTTCAGGTAAACTTTCTGAATGGCTTATGCAACAACAGGCATGAAAATTGTCTAAACATGGAATATTGTGGTGATTTCTCTTAAGTTTATATTAAGTTGTTCAGCTTTAGTTTGTAGGGCTTCAGGAAAAGGGCAGCTTTAGTTCTCAATGATCCCAAGTCAAAAGTGAAGGAAAAATTGGAAATGTTAGTTTAGAGAGTTGTTAGCCAAGTATTTGAGGAAACTAGAATTCAGGATCCAGTCCAATTTATAGGTAGAAAACAAAACCTCAAAGACAGTTAATAGAAATAGAATCTAATATCTGCAAGTACGTATTATAGTTTCCATTGGAACAAAATGTTTTTTCTCTAAAAAGCACCCTTATTTTTATCAAAGATAGCCAAATTAAAATTAATTATTTGTAGAGTAAGTCAAGTTTCAAAAATCTTGGCCTGACTGTTTACATAAATGCATCAAGAATAGCAATTGATCATATAGGCTCTTTTAAATCTATATTGCTGGAACTTTCATAAGATATCTCCAGATTAAACTTTTAACAGCCTCTTGAGACTAAGAAGCCAAGCCAAATACTTGCCATCAGATTTTACCTGTAATACCTTTAGATTTGGGTTAATTCTTCTCTTCTTGAGGTCTCCAAAATATCCTCAGAGTCCTGCACCTGCCAGGAAGTTACCTTTCTTTCAACCTGGTAAAGCTGCTGGGAACCCTCTAAGCCAGTTATCAGGCTAGTATTTCCAGAGGGTCTTTATTGACTTCCATAAAGCTAATCTTAGATCCTTAAAGCTGTCTGGTCATATCTGAGTCTATGCATGTCTCTCTCAAACATAACATTCCAGTCAAAGCTTTGGTAGTATAACAAGTATTTCCAATTCTGTCCTGTTACAAAGGGAACTGATTCTTAGTGAATTTATGTAAATAACTATACTGCCATGGAAATAAGAATACCAACTAAGACTTTCCGAATTCTATAGAGATCAAATAGGGAGAAAAAGATAAATCTTTCAATCCTGCTTAGAAAGGTATAATTTACCAAATTGCTGTGGATCTTAGGTAACTCAGGAGGAAGAAAACTGTCCTTACTTCTATAAATTAAAGATTAAAGAACCAGTAATACTTCAAATAAAAAGTTATAAAAATTATAATCATCTTAATTAGTTCATTTAGTCCCATGTAATTAATTTGTGTTGATATTTTGTTAGCAGTTTTATGAAGCCATCAATTTCCATTAGAGTTACAAATGCTTACCCAGTTCAGTGATATTATCTGAAAGTTATCAGAAACCTATATTCTAGAATATTTTCCATGAATCTCTTTGAAGATGAAGCACGTTTGCAAAAGCATCACTGTAAAACAAAAACTGTCTGTAAATGACAAAAACTTAGTTAAAATCCGATTACAATGCAATTGACAAAAAAATTTAGTTCTCTCTCTAGCACTATTTAAGATAGTAGAATTATTAGTCATAACACAACCAGGAAAGTTTTTTAGGGATTGCATAGAATTTTTAGAACACTTATGTTAATAATATTCACCCATGCAATATAACTTTTAAGGTTTATCAACACATATTTGGCACCGTTTTCCATGTAATTTAACATACCAAATAAGCCAATTAGTTTAATGACCTTTTTCTTTCTTTTTTTTTTTTTTTTTTTTTTTTATGAAAAAGAGAACAAATCCTTTGAAATGTTCTAGGGGCCCTCTAGAAAATTACAAAGTTAGTTGAAGTTAAAAGGACTTCATTTAAAATTTGATCATGGAAAATTTGTCAAAAAATATCAAAAAGTTTTAGAACACTCAAATATGATCATAGGTCACTATGAGACAGTACTTAGTTCTCCATTTAACTGTGGTGACAAAGACTTTTCAGGTAAATACAGAAAGTTAAATAGTTGTAAGTAAAACTCAGCTCTTAAAATCAAAGGCTTGATAACATAAGAGATTATTTAGATAAAATATAAAATCACTATTTTTTAGGTAGATTACTTATAGGTAAAGAAAAACTTTTCATAATCTCTTCACCAAGAACAGACTGAAAGTCCAATTGATACTAAAACTCATTTACTTAACTAAATTTATTCCAATCTTAACCAGTTTGACCATGCATAAAACTCTTTTCTCAAGATCCTTTTTCACAAACCTATAACTTTTTTACATTCAGATTATTTTAGTAGCTTTAATTACATATATTAATTAGAATTTTTAACACAAACCTTGATTTTTAGTGAAAACTAAGAAGTAAACAATTGTTTGTTATGCCAGTTTTTTTTTTTGATTGGCAAACTATGGATATAATTCATAATTTCTAGAAACATGTTTGCTCATAGTACAATCTTTCAGTAAAGCACATGCATAATTACTAATAGACCCAAACACAGTAGGTCTGTAATATGGGTATCTACTGATTCACATCCTGCTTAACTTTACAGTGAAAATGTTTAATGTAGAGTGTTTGATATGTAGGCTTTTTCCTGAAAAGCTATAAATACAAAGATTTTTTTTCCAGTTTTATTCTAGCAAAAGGTAGGGATTTCTGTGAAATCAGATTTCTGGAAAGCTGTTAAGTTCCTTTTTTTCCCCTCTGGTAGCATATTGGAGTGAAATTTTTTCGTGCCCAAACGTATTCTTAAAATGTATTCTTAATTTCTCTGCTGACAGATTTCCTTTTTCTTTTATTTCCTTGTAGTAGTGTTCTAATGCCAGAGACCTCAGGTTTTGGTCTCCCAGGATAGAAGAACCTGTCGATCACATTATACTAGATTAGATTATTTGCGCTTTTACCATGGATAGTGAGAAGTTAAACCTAAAGTCTAAACGAAACCTAGTTGGAGTATCTTACAAATGACCAGAGCTACTAGCGACTTCTACTATTCAACCTACTTAAAGCGCTGGGTTAAAAAGATTCCCTCATCCCATATAAGCTATCTATAAATCTCTTTTTACTTATTTTATTGCCTATTCATGCAATAAATGTTTGAATACCTATTTTATTTAAAGTACTATAATGTCTAGTGAGGAAAGAATAAGATATGTGAAATTTATCCTCAAGAGATTTGAAAGAAAGACCAATGTATTATGCAATGCAGAAAGCCCTGCCCTGGGATGGGGAGAGAGTATATAATAAATGCATTTTACTAAAAAATTGGACATTGGTTCCATTCTTGTCCTTTAAGAATGTTTTTCATCACTTTCTTTATAACTATCCCCATGTCAAGTATTTGGATTTAGATCATGAGATTAAATCTAATATAAAGCCTATTTCTGATATTTCCTTTATTTTCTGGCAATGTCTAGTTCCCTTTTAATTTGGTGACTATAGCTTGACCATTAACTTCAATAGTCAATGCACTAATAAAACTCATTAGAACATGTATACTATCTGCATTTTATTTGAACACTGGAAATAAAAAATAAAATAAAATAAACAAGTAATTTGGTTTTTCCCCTCTGGCAGTGGCTATCTTCAATGGACATCAGAACTCTACCTTTTACATTAAATCCAGTCTTAGTCCAGATGACCAGTTTTTAGTCAGTGGCTCAAGTGATGAAGCTGCCTACATCTGGAAGGTAAGTGGTCAAACTTCCCCCACAAATGTAAGACTAAAGTATTCTTACAAATATTTCTTCTGTCCATGATGAAGTAAGTTTAGTATAAACACATACTGTTAACTTTTTCTACCTTAGATGTTCTGTAAAAGTTGCTTCTTGCCTCTTAATGTAATAACCAGACTCTTACTCTATTTGTCACAGAATGTATCACACTTTCATGACCAGAGCTTCCCAGAAATAACAATTCGTATCTTCCAATAGTTTCACAGATTATTAGGAAATTTGGAAATTGGGTAACTGGAAAGCACCTTAATTACTTTGTTCGGTTCCCTGGAAAAACATGCTGTACTGCCTTTCTTCCCTGTGTTTTCAAACTCGCATTAAAAATATGTGTCGTACTTTGATTATGTCAGTCTATACCCAAAATAGCCATAGAGCCTTGCACAAAACACTCGGAAATATTTGTATAATAATTATATTCATTACTCTTGTCTTATAAGTGGTTCAGTCTTCAGGCTGCTAAAATAGATGTGGCTACTCTATTAGTTTTGTATATATTTAATAGCATTATTTAATTTTTTTTTTTGATTTTACAGATTTCCCATTTCTGTTACACAAATTTATATGTATATCTACCTGCACATATTTTTACTTTTCAAATAACAGTGATTCTAAGGTGACTGCTGTAAGCTAAGAAATATAAAGCTGTTCATTTGAAGTCCAGTGGGGAAAATTGAAATGTTACACACCAAGTAGCATTTACTGACCACTGAAAAATAGCTCTCATGGGAATAATTAATCATAGAAATGTCTAGGAGTTCAAGAGAAAGAAAAACATTAGGCATTGTTTTCCTTGAGCTAGAAATTATCTTCTGGGTTTCCTCGTAATTTCATAAATGTCCTTGATGTTGGTGAACTGAAATGTCCTTGACATTAACTCTAAATTCCAAAATGTATGAACTCACCATAATGGCTAAAATTTTATAGGCTCATAGGTTCAATCAGATCCCTTCTCTGGAGAAAATTATATTATTTTTAGTCCTGCCAACTCCTAGGAAATCATATCTTTAATGTTGTTTTAGGACCAGGGTAGAACCTGCCAGGTGTGAAGCATAGTTCCTTAGTTTAATTTCATCTGGTCTTGGGAACAGTACTAACAAATGATTTCTCTATAAGTCTAGAGTTGTAAAAAGGCAACGCTGCCTTATTAAAAGCTTTTAGTAACAGTATTCTAGATGGTCACAAGGTGGAGATATTGTTCTATGCAAGATGCTTTTGTGTTGGAGTTGCCTCTTTCTACAAGCATATTTATTTTATTCGTTGTATTTTTAAATGTAAATTTGCTTATAAAACATATGCTTGAGGTTTCTATCTTGTGATAAGAGTTTTTACCTAGCTTCTTGTCTATAAAATTCTTCCAACTTGAATTTTAAACTTTAATAATGTATGTCACTAGCACTAATGCTTCTGTCTTATATTTTCAAATTTGGTCTTATGTATATTATCTCACTATTTTCCTATTTTCCCGTTCTCCTTCTTTCACTGTCTTAACTACACTTCTTTCTCTAACTTTGGCTCCCAGTTTATCAGGACTTTATTCCTACCAAAGTTTGTATCTTTTAAATTTCTTCTTAAAAAGAAATTCAGACATGCCAAAAAGTATAATAAAGGATTATCTAAAAAATACTTATGCACCAATTATTTGTTAAAATCAGTTTCTTAATAATGTACATAATTATGTTAATAATTATATGTTATGTGTATATATATGCATACAGATATAGTTTTATTGCCAATTCTTACAAAGTTCCTCCCTATCTCTCTTCTCTAATGTACAGAGGCCTTTTTTTGTTGTTTCAGGGAATGAAAGTTGAGGCATATTTCTTCTCTTTAAAGACACTCAACAAAGATACTTGACTGTTGTTGGTAACCCATTTTCAGATATTTAATTAGTGGCTGTCACATACATGGGTGACCCTTTCTGAATTCCTAGGCCGGGTCACATGTTAGTGCTGAATGACGTGGTTCAGACATGATGTTCTCCTGCCTGTCCACACATAACTCAGTGTGCATACTCTGATATTTGAGATCCTGGCAAGCTTACTGCTCCTAAAATTGAATTTGCCCAGTGAGGTCGTTCAGTTTCTCTTTCCCATGATAATAAAAACAAGAGGGATTTAAAAACAATTTCACACAAGCCGAGTATCCAACTTGTTAGGTTGTCTTATAATTCTGCTACATTTTCAAAAAGTCAGAATCCTCTCAAGTGTTAGGAATTTTCCTACATTGAAAAGTCCATGGGCACAAGAAGACACAGTGAAAGAAAGGAGTTTTAGATCTTAAGACAGTCGCCTTTTAATCCTCACCACTGCCCAGCAAAGGGGAGATGTAATATAGGTAGACTCTGATATTGAGGCCCAAGATTTAAAATAAAAATTTAATATTATATTTTTCCTATACAATTTCCTACCTCCCCCTCCCCCACCCCCACATTCCCTGGTTCATTTCTGATATAGCCACTGAATAGTATTGAAGCGGTTATAAATAAACTGATTTGGCACAGTCATTCTACTGCCGACTGGCAAAGCCTTGAGCCTGACACTTTAGGAAGTGTAAATGATCTCATGGCAGAAATAAAGATTAGATTTGGTTTCTAACTGGGCAGAGTAAGGAAATTATTTGAGGAAAGGTGCTGATCTATTTTGCATGTTTAAGTATATAAAGTGTCTTATAAGGTCTGTAGGTTAGAGCCAGTTACTTCTAGAGGTACCTTCATAGTTCTAGGAATTTAACTTTGAGATTCTTATGCCTTAAAGTAAAGTCTTTATTTTATAACAAGTAGAACATGTAAGAAAGGATAATTTTCTGTGTTTTGACCATCCCCAGAATGCATAGTTATAAATGACTCTTGGACTTAGTAGTCTCCTCTTCCTACTTAAAAGTAGAGGGAGGCTTTTTAAAAAATGAGATCATGTAATTATGGTCATATTTTTATAATGAAGTAACAATAGATAAAAAACATATTTGAATAAAAACGAAGCCACCTGAGTTTCATTAAAAGAAATTAATCTCCTTTCAAGTAGTCCCCAAGTACACTATACCATGCTAGGATAGTCCTAACCTGTGTAAACACTTGCTGCTAATGTTCATAAAAACTGTTGGGGACATTAGTTCTCATTTCAGCCCACAACATGCCCCTCCCTCCATTTTTTAAAAATTTAGATAGAATTCATATGATGTAAAATTCACTATTTTAGTCATTTTAACATGTACAATTCAGTGGTTTTGAGTGTACTCAGAATATTATTCAACCATCACCATTGCCCCATTCCCATTTTTATCACTCCAAAAAGAAATTCCGTACCTTTTAAGAATCACTCTCCATTCCCCCACTGGCCCTAGCCCGTGGGAAACCATAGGTTAGTGGTTTTGCCTATTTCGAACATTTCATATAAATGGAATCATACCGTAATGCAATCTTTTATGTCTGGCTTCTTTTTATTTAACAATGTTTTCAAGGTTTGTCATTATTTCATATATCCTTTTTATGGCTGAGTATTCCATTGTATGTATAGACCATATTTTATTTTTTTCATCAGTCGTTGGACATTTGAATTATTCTACTTTTTGGCTTTATGAATAAAGCTACTATGAACAATTGTGTACAAGTTCTTGTTTGAACATATATGTTCAATTCTCCTAGGAGTACATTCCTAAGAGTAGAATTGCTGGATTGTATGGTAATTAATTCTGTTTAACTTTTTGAGGAAACTTCCCCCCATTTTTAATGGCTATATAAAGTACCTGGCTCATGGTAATTATTCAACAAATGCTGACTTTTATCATCATTATTATTATTCCTACTTTATTATCAAATTGTAAAATTTTTCAAGGAATCTATCCTTTGTTTTTTCTCTTAGATCCTGTAAATAAATTCAGTAATGTACATGCATTCTGTTGGTGGATGTTTGGTTTTTCTTTAAATTTATTTTAATCTTAGAGTACATGTTTAGGTTCTCCTAGGCATTGTAATGGTTGGGACCCATTATTAGAGAATTTCCATGACTATTGAGATAGTTAGAGACTATATTGAAAGTCTTCTCAAATATGCTACCTCGTGAGAGAATAAGTTATTGTTCTCTGTGGCATTCTAGGAATAGACATTGAGACCCTTTAGAATACTATTCAACAAAAAGCTTCCTTTTCTGTTAAACTTTAGTTAACCCAGCAAGGCAAATGTGCCATTTAACCCAAGAGAAGAGTAGTAATAATTAAGTTGGATAACCTTATGAATCAGCATGTCAAATCTCTTAGCTACAATCTGAGGATTCTATTAAGTTTACTTAGTCATTCTCACAAATATTCTTTCTAGAATCGCCTCCACTTTCTTCATATAAATGAGCAATGATTCATAGCCTCGGGAAAACGAAAAGAGAATAATTTCTCTTTTTCAAACACACATGCTAACAATAGTTATGTGAGTTTGTACTCCATATTGTGCTAATTATTTCCCATGACCTCTGAAAGGGATTGACAGCTCTTGAATAGACAGCTGTCAAATTCATATCACTAGTGACATTCAGGGAGAGGGAAAATTGATTCTTAGTTGCGTTTGTAGTATTACACACTGTGACCCTTTTTATACATTAAAATATAGCAATACTTGAAAATTCAATATTTCTTTAAGCAAATTAACCAAAATAAAACTTTGGAGGCATTTTTCTTCTAAAAAGGATACCAAAGTGCTATGTAAAATATAGTTTATATCTTAGAAATGAAGGGATATAACTTTGGATTGAGTCTTCTTTTGGAAGAAAAACTGCCCTCTTTTCCCAAGAGAGCTGGTAGCATATTTTAGGTACCTTAAAGATTTAGTTCCTGTAGTGTTCTTAGAGGTGCTGGCTACAGAAGATCTTAAAGTGTCTAAGCTATGTAAAAACAGGACTCCACTTGAAGTGCGCTACTTAGTAGCTGAACCTCATCCTTCCATAAAGTTTATCAGCTAAGAGATGAGAAACAATGCCAATCTTGAATTTTAGTCAAAATATGTATGGCTAGATAGTCCTGATTTGAAATAAGACCTCTACTGGTATCTAAGCTCGTTATTTACTTCCTTTGGCTATTTTCACTCTGTTTTCTGAGATCAATGACAAAAATACTTTCATTGCCCATTGAGACTCATTTTCTGAGCTATAACTAGGCATGTCTAGGGGCTTTTGGTAACAACCTTTAAGATCTTTAAGGCACAACTATGGAGAGATTCAAACCCTCTGTCTGGGAAACCTAATGTTGGTACTCTGCTGACTTGTTTGGGTTTTTTTTTATTGTGCACTAGGTCTCCACACCCTGGCATCCTCCTACTGTGCTCCTCGGTCATTCTCAAGAGGTCACTTCTGTGTGCTGGTGTCCATCAGATTTCACAAAGGTTCGTAAACAAATCTCCGTGGTTTCTTTAAAAAGTAGATCATAGATGTGTTGGTTTTCCCAAGGTTAGAGAGTTATATAGACTTCCATACTTAAATAGAGATTTAAAAGATTTAGAGGCCATATAGGATCTATGTCAGCATTGATCATATATATCCCACTTTACCATTAGAGAAATTATATTATGCACTAAAGAACAAGGATAGATTTCTTGGTTCCCTAGAGTCCGTTATTTCCTAAACATAGAACTGAGTTTTTAGGGTAATTAAAATTTGATCTTAAAATCTAAAGTCGGAACTAGTGTTTCTAACTTTCTGGATATTTTAAATTTGGTGTATTGAAGGTAACATCTTGACTGTTCTTCTGGTTTGGGTTTTCACATTTTGCCTAAACGGTATTTACTATGAAGTCTTAACAATGTTAGGTTGTCTGTGACTAAATATCATAAAAAGTAGTTCCAAAATGTTTTAGCCACTCTGGAAAGAAGAAAATCCTCTCACATTAAAAAAAAAAAAAAAATTAATAATGATACTTAAAAACAAATCAAAAAACCTAAAAGGTAGTAAGGCCAGAAACAAGCTCCATGTATGTGCAGGGATTTCATATAATAGTAGCCCAAGTTCCACACACTTTTCTGGCCCCACCTGCGCTGGTCTTTGGGTTATTCTGGGTTCATAGGAAACCACTATGTGGACATATCCCGTTCTTATATTGATATTTGGAAGGTTTTGTTCCCATCTAGTTTATCTTCCAAAAACTTCTCATGGTCTGGTCTACCTACTCCTGGCATCCCTGCTAGCTCTCCGGTGCTACTGTGGATATCTTTTTATTCTGTATGCCTATATAACCATTTTCTGTGGTCAGTTTTATGATAGACCTTTTTTTGGAATCATTGCTTAAATTACCAATAATTACATTGGCATTACACCAATGTCATTTTCCTCTGCTTCCAGCAAAATAATCCGCTTTTAACATGGGAGTTCTGTATCTTCATAGAACTTATACTAAGAACTTATATACTAAATGGTTTTTTAATTATTCAGTTAATTATGTCATCTCTTTGCAACTATCATGTGTTGACCTCGTTTCTATGCACAGAAAAGAGTCAAAGAAAGTGGCAGGGCTGTTACCTATACTAGTATGACGGCCACCGGTTTTAAAAAGTTTTTAAAGATAACTTTGTCCCTAGCCTAGAGTTAGAAAGGTGAAATACAGTGTAAGAGGGAAAAAAGGAAAGATATAGACTTTGAAATTGGAAATATTTGAATCTACTAGCTCCGCCACTTAATTATGGTAACTTTAGGTAAATAACTTTATTCCCATTTTCTAGATGAAATTATTTGAGTACAGGGCTTTTTATATTGTGAAAATTAAATAAGATGAAGAATGTAAATTATCAGACACAGTGGGTACTCTGTAGATAATAACCTTTGTTAATGGACTATAGAGTAACTGAGGATTCCAAGCATTTTTGTTAAGCAGTTAAATATGTGTGTCTTCTTTTGGCCTCCCAGTAAGGAAAGGAAAAAGCTGCCAGTCTCTTGGGGGCCAAGACTTAAGAGAACGTGTGTTCTTTTTTTTCTATCTCTTTAGTGACTGAAATAGAGAAATTATATAAACAAATGCTGGGGAACAGCTCTGGTACCAGTGGCCATTTGCCACAAGCTCTTCAAGCTGGACTTTCTCTGCCATAAAAGGCTTGGGACCAAGATCAGGAATGGTCAGATATTTTTAAAGGGGCAAAGGTTATTTTTAACTTCTTTCAGCCAAGTGAACTTGTTTTCCCAGATTGCTCCTTTACCTATCTGGAAAAAATCTCAAAGGAATAGTTTCATTCTACTTGTCATAGCCTACCAGAATCATGGACTAAAAGTCTGATCTTGGAAACGATCCCATTATTTTACAAAGCAGCCAGAACATGCAGAATTCAGAAGAAAGTCGTAGAAATTGAATGTTGGTGACATATGCTGATCAATCATTTAAGAGGAAGAGAGAGTTAAAAAGATACCTTAATTAAATATTTCACCATTATATAGATGATGATAAAGATATTGACTTGCCCAGCTTCTTGAGAATAAAATGAAATGAACCTGGTTTATAGTACAGCATTAGGTTTGGTAAGAAATGACTGGTAATGAAAGACATACCAGTAGAATGTATATAAAGAAGAAACTAGAGAGTACACTGATTTGAAAATCTGCAGTGGTTCCTGAAAGCAAGGAATAGAATTATATTATCTTTCAGATCCTGTTTTCTATATCCTGTTTATATCAAACAAAATAGTTTTCCAGTCATGAGCCTTTAAGACACATCTACTTTTTATGTTGTTGGAAATCTTTAATTCAAACTTCTTAAATCTCTTCTTCATTCTCCTTAGATTGCTACCTGCTCTGATGACAATACACTGAAAATCTGGCGCTTGAACAGAGGCTTAGAGGAGAAACCAGGAGATAAACTCTCACTAGTGGGTTGGGCCTCTCAGAAGAAGAAAGAGGCAAGAGCTGACCTAGGTAAGGAACCCATACATTTTTATACATTTTTTAGAGTTTGATTGGTTTAGTTCTACAATGCAGAGAGATAAGCTAGATTTGATGTTGTTTTGGTATATTTTTAAAGGAAAGCATCATCTTCTTGACATTTCTTTTAGATAAATATTTTCTGAGTACTACTGTGTTTATCATCTACAAAAGACACTGCAATACAGTGGCGAATTTATTATTTTTAAAATATTTGTCAAACACCCACTATGTGCTAGGCACTACTCTAAGTTGCCTGGGGTTCAGCAACATACAAAAGAATCAAAAATCTCAAAGATGTAAATGAAGCCTACATGTTAGTGTGAGAGGCAATAAACAAGTTAAAGAAGTAAAATATGTACTATGTTGTATAACAATATGTTTAGGAAAAAAGGTAAACAGGAAAGGAAGAAGCAAAGTATGCTGTTAAAATTTTAAATTAGGTGCCCAAGGAAGCCTCAATGAAAAGACGACATTTGGGTAAAGAAAGTGAAGTAGTGAGCCATGTGGATCTTTCGACAGACAGAAAGAGCAGCAAGTGCTAAGGTCCTGACGGAGGAGCAGACCTGACATACTTTCTGTTCCTCGAAGAGGCTGATGTGGCTATAGTCCCTGTGGTTGGAGTGGGCAAAGAAAGAGGGGAATAGTTGTAGAAAATGAGGTTCTTGTACTATTTTGGCTTTTGTTCAAAAAGACAAAAAGCTGTTGGAGGGTTTTAAGTAGAGGGGTATTATGATCTGCCTTTTCTTAACTCGATCATTCTTATACTCCTTAGTTGAAAACAAATTGGAATAATTTAGGAAGTAACGATGACTTGGAGCAGAGTGGTAGTGAAGATATCACAAGAATCTTCAAATTCTGGATATGTTTACAAGAGCAAACAGAGTTTGCTGTGACAACAGATGTAGGATGTAAGGGAGAGTTATCAAGTATAACTTCAGGACCTAGAAGGATGGAATTGCCGTAAACCTAGGTAGGAATCACTACAGGAGAAGCAGGTTTAGGGGGGAATAGCTGAAGTTTCATTTGAATATGATCATTAGATTTCCAAACAGATGTCAGAGACCAGGTTAGATGTTTAATATTCTGCAGTTCAGGGCTGGAGTTGTACATTTAGGATTCATCAACATCTAGGTGAAAGCAGTTATAGATAGAAAAGAGAATAGGTCTGGGGTCTGAGCTGAGGAACACCTCAGTGTTTAGAGGTTGAAGAGGTGAAGGAACAAGCACAACCAGAGAAGTAAGAGAAGAATCAGGAGAATATTGTGTCTTGTAAGCCAAGTGAATGAAGGAGAGAGTAATGAGTTTGGTCAGATGTTTTTGGCATACCAAATGAGATGAGGGCTAAAAATCGGCCTTTGGTTTTGGCAATATGAGGGTTATTTGATAACAATAATGAGAGCAGTTTCAGTGGGATGTTGGTCTGATTGGTGTTGTTCAGAGGGTGGGAGAAGAGAACTTGGAGACTACAAGTGTAAAAGCCTCTTTCAAGGAGTTTTGCTAGCAAGAAGGAGAGAAATGAAGTAGTAGCTGAAGGAAGAAGCAGTGTTGAAGTTTGTTTTTTGTTTTAAATGAGAGTATATCGTGTGATTGATGAATCTTATGGGGGCAGGGGGAATTGAGGTAGGGAAATTTGCGGAGCAATGCCCTCAAGTAAGTAGGAGGAGATGATAACTAATATACAAGTAGGAGGGCAGGCCTTTGCCAGGAATGTGCATAATTCATCCAAAGTAATTGGAAAGAAGGCAGAATATATAAGCATGGTGAAGGTAGGTGGATAGATGGACAGAAGTTTCCTTCTGTTCTGATACCTTCTATCAGGAATAAGTATGAGGAAGGAGATAGAGAGTTGAGGAGAGATACAGTCTAAAATAGTCATGTAAATAATAGAAGAGTAAATGAACCAAGGAGATATGATTGTTGGACAGTAAGAGTCAACTTAGGGCTAGCAGTCAGTCATTGAAAGTGAACTGTCAGCATTAGTATGTGTCTGCTGCACAGGTGCATGTACACTGTAAGTGGAGAGTTGGATTTAACCGGGGATGGGGTTTAAGTCCACAAGTGTGATGAAGTGAAAGAGAGTCAAGGAGTTGAGGGTAGATATGATAGGATGGTTGTGATTAACTATGGGATTTAAACTGGGTGAGGAGGGAAGTGAGACTATAATGGGGCTGAGGGACAGTAGAAGTGGTAAGATTAATGAATCAAGGATCCCCTGGGAATGAAGGATTGTTGGATTTGGAGTACTAAAGGGAGTCAGGAAAATAGGTGGTTATTGAAATTGAAATAATGGAGGATTTGCAGGTATTGTTAATAGTAATGCTTTGCAGGCTTAAGTGAATGAGAGGACAAGGCTATTATAGAAAGAGGTCACAAAACTGAGAAACAAAGGTATTGGAAAGATTGTGTATGTTGGTTTTGTAATAACCATGAATTGAAAGGGGTAGTTGTTGAAGAGATGACAGTGAACCAAAAGCAAAATCTTCCAAGCACTTTTGCCAGGCAAAGAGGATCCTGATGTTATCGATAGATTTATAGTAATAAGCTTGAAATTCAAGTTTAAAGATTCATTTTATATTAGCCATCAAGGCCTAAGATAATGAGAATTGAAAGTAAGACAGATTATGTGTTGATTTTTCTAAGACTTATTTATTTCATCTCTTAAGATGTCATAAGCAAAACTAGAATCCATAGGGGCCTTTTACTCTAAGTCTACTTTTGTAAAGTCTTTGATGCCTTTATTTTTGGTTTTGGTTTTTGGTTTCTTTAAAAACTTTTTTTTTTTTTTTGTTAGTGTTGTAGTTTAACAGGTTAGCTCATTGTGCAGGGGTGAATATGATACATAGCAGTCCCCAGACACCCTGCCCCACAGTTCCTCTTTCCCAGGACCAACCACTTTCAAATCTTTTAACTGATTCTTTGTTACATACATCTATATCTCTAAAAAATAATTGTTTCTATTTCTTTAAGGGTTTTTTTTTTTGTTTTTGTTTTGCAATTTTAAACGTCATCTATTCATTTTATAGTAGGTTTTGAAATCGAAAGTCTGAGTCTTCCAGTTTTTCCCTTCTTTTCCAAGATTGCTTTGACTATTCTTGGTTTCTTATCTCTCCGTACAAATTTTAGGATCTCTGGGATTTTGTTAGAGATTTCGTTGAATCCGTAGATCAGTTTTGGTAGTATTGTCATATTAATAATGTTAAGTCTTCTGATCCATGAATGGGATGTATATCTGCTGCCTTGTCTTCATAGGTACTTTTCTTTCTCTTCCTAGTTTAGGAAAACGTAAAAGAGAAGAATTATATGAGGAAAAGGCCATTAGTATTTCTACCACTCATAATGTATATATATTTTTTAAATTTATGCTTTCAGCACCTGGTCTTCCTAGGTGGTCTCCCATCAAAGTACTAACCAGGCTCAACACTGCTTAGCTTCTGAGATCAGACATTGGGCTTGTTCAGAGTGACATGGCCATAGACAATGGACAATGTATGGCTCCACTAGGGCGCAAACCTGGGGCCTTCTGCATGTAAAGCAGACATGCTGACTGCTACACTATGGAACCACGTCCCCACTCATATAATTTTAATGAACATTTTTAGGGTTTTTTTTTTTTTTAGATGTTTTCCTTATCCATAGAGATTTTCACTGAGCATGATGTTCTAATCACTTTCTGTTACCTTTTTAACAAAACATTTAAAATAGTCCACTGAGTAAGTGTTCCATAGTTTACCTAGCTGTTTTCTTATAGTTGGACATTTTGTTTCCAATATTCTATGAAAAATTTTTTCTGGATTTAGGGTCCCTCCTTTCATTAAAATAGATCTCCAGAGGTGGACTTTCCATGTAAATGGTTATGACCATTTTTGATAAAAAGCATGTTGCTTTTAACTATTTGTTTTTACTGTATCATTAATTATTCCTCATTTTGGAAGCCAGGTCACAAAAGGAGTTATGGTACATATTGACCAAATTGTACCATAATAATAACAGCAACATCATACAGCCATTATTGAGTACTAGCACAATTAAAGGACTGGCTTAGATTATCTCATTTAATTCCCCAAACAACTGAAACTGAAGCCCAGGGAAGTTAGACTTGCCTAAGATTGCACGTCTATGAAGTTGAAGTAGAGCCAGAGTTCAGCCCTTACAGTCTGATTCTAGAGCATATCCTTGGAAGCACTCTGCAGTACTGCCTCCTGTAGGAACTCAGCACAGCAGGCTAAGTTCAAGTTATGACCAGACCAGGAGTTACACCTAGACTTTTCCACTTCTGGGTAACGCTAGAGGTATTCTGAAGAGCACTACAGGGCAGCAACCTGACATGAGTGCCAAAGGTTGGTACACTGGCCTTTCAGCCCTGGCTATGTGTCAGAACCACTTGTGGAGCTTTTTAAAAGTTTGTGTGTCCCCAGAGATTGCTCAGTAGGTCTGGGGTAGGGCCCAAGTACCTGTATTTTTATAAAGCTCCAAGTGAGTCCGCTATGCAGCAAGGATTAAGAACTGCTACCCTGGGCATTATTGAGTGACAAAGATGATTATCCTTATCTTAAAGAGGAAGAAACCTTACCTGTTCTATCTTAAGTGCTGCTGTGGTCACATAAGTCAGCCAAATACTTAAGATTTGTTTTTTGTTTTTTTGGGTTTTTTGTTTTTTTTTCATGCCTGGAACCCCACCCTCATCCCTCTCAGCAGTAATGAGATTCAACAGTTTAATAGTTCTTGGCTAGGTACATTTTAGTCATTTCACTTAAAAATGACTAAATCATCATCACCTGCCCTCTAGGTGCTCACAGTCTAGTCCCTGAGGCAGACACAAAGTCATAGTACATTATAAACATTACTCCTAGCTGTTTAAACAAAGAGAACCCATTCCCTCTGGGAAGGGAGGAAAGAAGTTTGTGATTTCCACACAATGGAGTTAACATTGTCATCAGAGCCTGCAAACGTAAGAATTTTTGCCTGGCAGAGAAGGGGCAGACTTGGCAAGAAAACCACATGCATAAAGACAGAGATGTGACAGTGTGACAGGAAGCAGTGAGTCGTCTGTAACGGGATACTACAGTAGCATAGTACATGATAAGTTTGAAAAGGTAGGGTGAGGCCAGATGGCAAACACTTACGTGGAAAGAAGCTGCCAATTGACCGATTCATAGTAACCTTTCTTTAATTTCTCAGAGGAACTGACTTTCAGGAAGGCTCGAGGGCAGTAACCCAGTTTATGCTGCTGTCATGTCTCCTGCAGTACTTAGAGTTAATAGGGGGTGATGCACTTAAGCAGATGAAGTGCTAATGTGTCGTGCTTGAGTCTGTAGGCCAATATGGTGACTTACTATCCAGCTGTTAAAAAGAATGTACTGCATCTAAGTGTACTTCTACATAAAGAGATGTAAAGAGAAAAAGATTCACTGTCCAGAGAAAAGAGCACATTGCAGAATTTGTATTTGTGTGTAACTGTTGGGATTTTTTCAGGTACGAGATACATATACCTTAGTGTGTGCTAATACGCACATAGAAAATTGTGGGATGCACATGAGTGAAATGAGAAGGCTGAAAGAGTACTTTTTACTTTTTACCATATTCTCCTCTGTGGTAACTGAATTTTTTGCTATGAGCTTTTATTACTTTTATAATCTAATTACTGTTAAAAAGAAAAACGATTTAAAATTTGACCCAGAGTTTTGTTAACCTTCAAAGTTAACAAAATCTTCCCTTTTACCCCCATGGTCTATTCCTTCCTTCGTTATGACATATTGAAGGAAGGATACCCCAACTTTCCACCACATCGGATTTCCCACTGGCCTTTAGTAAATACTTCAGACGTCTTCCCTCAGATATCAGGAACTTATAAATCTGCTTTATTCCTGGCCCAGCTTTTCCTTCTCCCCTAATCGTGCCTTTAAATCAGCATCTTATAGAAACTCATACTGTTTTAGGACTTTCCACCCTAAATGTACACTTCAGCCCACTTTAATGGCAATAATGACTGTAGCAGCTGTGCAGTGGCTGTTGACCTGTGCTGACAAGTGAAGCAAATGAAAGGTTCCTTTCCTTTTGAAATAATAACTACACTCAAGCTCTAGAACATGAATGTGAGAACTATCACCAGACACTCCAAGGACAGGTGCCTGTCACTCCCCTTTCCATAGTACATTATAACAAAATGGAGTTTTCTGGTATTGATCTTTATCAAAGGAGCAGTATCATTTTGGCCATTACTAAACATATGATTGGTGAGAAAAGTTTAGGCAAAAGTCGATTTGTAGACTTTCTCCTTCTCAAGAGAAGGCTGTTTGAGTAGTGAATAATGTACAGGGTAACTGCCTGAAATTCGCACTTGTACTGAAATTAGTACTTGTAAATCTTTATTCTAACTAAAAGGGAGATTGCATTTTTATGTCGCCTATCCTAAATTCGGTTGCATATAAATGCGATTGAATAATTAAACTGAATTAAATATCAGAGCTATAGTTCAAAGACCGTGACTGAGAAATAAATAAATGCCTTTCCCTTGTTAATTTGAAGACAGGAACACTACTCTAGAAAGTTCATAAGGAAAGTGAGAAAATATACAGTATTATCTGTGGTAGGACTGGAGGGGGAAGAAGCCTGAAGTTTATAAGAATTTTTGTTCTTTTCAATTCTGTGTTTTCTAGGTTTTTACAAGTATGTGTCTTACAGTGGAGTGGTTGGGAGGCTGGCAATTAGAAAGGGGGAAGGAAAATGCTCAGTGGTGAATCAAATGATTTATGCGCTCTATTCACTGGGAAATCAACACCTGGATGATTAAGTTAGCTATAATGTTCCTCGATGCCAATTTGGGGATTTTCTTTGGCTTTCACTTCTGAGTTTGGTTTTTTTGTTTTTTTCTTTTTTTCTTTTCCAGTAACAGCGACAAGTAGCCAGAGTACTCCTGCCAAAGCCCCCAGAGTAAAGAGCAGTCCATCTATTTCCTCCCCTTCCTCAGCGGCTTGTGCTCCAAGCTGTGCTGGAGACCTCCCTCTTCCTTCAAATACTCCCACCTTCTCCATTAAAACCCCTCCTGCCAAGGCCCGATCTCCCATCAGCAGAAGAGGCTCGGTCTCCTCAGTATCTCCCAAGCCACCCTCATCTTTCAAGATGTCCATTAGAAACTGGATGACCCAAACACCTTCTTCATCACCACCCATCACTCCACCTGCTTCTGAGACCAAGATCACATCTCCGAGAAAAGCCCTCATTCCTGTGAGCCTGAAAGCATCCCAAGCAGTGGCTTGCTCTGAGTCTAGAAACAGAGTAAAGAGGAGGCTAGACTCAAGTTGTCTGGAGAATGTGAAACAAAAGTGTGTGAAGAGTTGCAACTGTGTGACTGAGCTTGATGACCCAGTTGAAAAGCTGCATTTGGATCTGTGCTGCCTGACCGGTAACCAGGAAGACCTTGGTAAGGACTCCTTAGGTCCTACCAAACCAAGCAAGATTGAGGGAGCCAGTATGAGTGTCTCAGAGCCTCCTTCTCCTGCCAGTCCCTATGCTTCAGAAGGCTGCGGAACACTAGCGCTTCCTTTGGGATCTTGTGGAGAAGGGTCTGAAGTGGTAGGCAAAGAGAATAGCTCCCCAGAGAATAAAAACTGGTTATTGGCCATGGCAGCCAAACGGAAGGCTGAGAATTCATCTCCACGAAGTCCTTCATCCCAGACCCCCAATTCCAGGAGACAGAGTGGAAAGACTTCTCCCGGCCCGGTAAGTCAGCAGTTGTGGGAAGATGCATTTCCTGCCTTAAAGGGAACAAGTACAGTTCCCTCCTCGGAAGTCAGAATGCTTTTTTTTTTTTTCTTGAATAAATCTATTTATTCCTGGGGGTGCCAGGTGTAGCACATGAAAATGCAGGACAAATATTGCATGGGACATATTTATATTAAAAAATTTTTGTGCTAAAAAGTTATTTGTTGTTCGTTTGAAATTCAAATGTAACCAGGTATGTGCTGTATTTTATCTGGCAACCCTATTTACTCCCATTAAAATCACTTCTGTCAAGGCCATACCCCTCAGCCCTCAGTTGCTGATTTCTCAAAGCCTCCTCATCTTCCAGGAGATCAATTAAAAAATATCTTCTCTCTCCTTCATTTGACATTATTCCCTCTCCCCCAACCCTTTTCTTGTTTTCCCATCTCCAGGCTTCTGGCAACCACTTTTTATAGACTCCCTCCCTTTTTACAGAAAAGCTGTCATTTATGGGCAAGTTGCCAGCATCCATAAATAGATTTCCAGTTTGTAATTATAGTTTATGATTATTTAAAGTAAAACTTAGATACTTAAAAAGCAATTTAAATGCAGAATCCTAGATTTTAATGATTGTCCCCAATCTTTACCAGTCTTCTTGCTCACATCAATATTTTTGGCAAGTCACCTGTATCTACACTTTTTTTAAACATGAAGCTTGGTTTTATTGTTTTAGGATTCATTTTGTTGGTGGTATAATATTTAAGTTAGATCATTTTAAAAACAGGTATTGCTGGCAGAAATAGGTTTATGAATCTTGAAAAGCAAGTTACTCGTAATGGTAGAAACAGAAGTAGCCGCGAGCGTTGGGTGAGCTATGGGCACCAGTCAAAAGGAATAAGTAGAGTGCTTCTGTTAATCAGGGGAGGTGGGTCAGGGAGGGTTCTGCTGCAGTTCCTAGTAGCTCTTGCTATACTTTAAGAAGATGGTAGAATGATTAAAATCCAATCCAGGAGTCATGATCAGCATCTGCCATTTTAAAGGGCAGAAGCTAGATAACCTTAGGCCAGTTTTAGTTTAATAAATGTTCCTGTCACTCATCTACTATCATGGAGCCTATCCCATATTTTTAGGAAAAATAAACAAACATTTTAAAGATTACTTCAAACACAAACTCCAACCAAGACCTTGCTACATAGAACATTTTATTTCAAAACTCTAAAGAGTCTTTCCGTCTCTCAGAATTACCATTGTATCTGCTCTTTTTCCCTAACCACAATTTCAATGAAAAATTTCTTCACTAATGAATAAACCTTACAGGCTTTAAAAAATAGTGTGCTGGTCCAAGACATTTTTAGTTTTAAATAACAAAATTCTACTGAGTAAATCTGAAGATCTAATTGGCTTTATTCAACAATTCATGAATCAGGCAGCATCCCATTTAGCAAGCAAATAGAAAGGAACTCTGAGGAGCTATACCAAATGAAAGGCTTTTAAAGACAGAAAACGGGGAGGGAAAAGAAAGTTAAAAGAATGCACCCTTACAGTCACCTTCCGAAAAGGAGTCTGTCAAGCAAATTAGTGTTGATCAGGAAGTCAGACTGGTTAAAGTTACTTTTCTGAGAGAGGCTGAAACTACAATCAGATTATGTCCTGCTAGTCTCATTTTTTTGAAGTGGAGCTTAGCACACGTGACTCCATTTTAGGCTTGTCTTTTTTAACATTGGTTTCATAATTTCAATTTTTGAAGCTTGAATGTCTTTAAAATTTTTTTTATGTACATGATGATAATGTAGATAGCTGTCATTTGAATAGTTTATGGATTTGAGAAGATAATGTACTCATTTTTTCAAAGAGAATGGTAATTTTAACCTCTATGGTTCCTTATAGGAAGTAAATGTTTTCTATTCACATGAGAAGTCCTCGCCTTCCTTCCTTAAATACTGTCTATTAAATCTTTACTGCATTTAGTACAAATCAACCAAAAGAGACATCATCATCAAAGTATTTGAGACTGAAAGCTGGCTAACGAAATAATCAAATTTCTAGGTATCTGAACAAAATACCCTTTAGCGACAACTTACTGGGGTAACTTGCTGAACTTTATCTTAGAAAACTCTCTAAAATCTAAACTTTTCTTCTTCTAGGTCACTATTACTCCCAGCTCCATGAGGAAAATTTGTACATACTTCCATAGAAAGTCCCAAGATGACTACTGTAGTCCTGAACAGTCAACAGAATTATAGATCCTAATCTGAGTAAGTTAACTGAACTTCGGTCCATTAAAACAGGATAAAAATACAACAGAGTGACTCAGTAACTCCGATTTTCATTTTTAGAGACAATCTTTCAACTCTGAAATTTACCTAGTCTGATTCTACCACCATAGTGGATACGCAGCTTCCTCAGGATGAATGCTGTGTTTAAATTTCTTAAAGTAAATTTGTCACTCTAACATTTTGAATAAGTAGTCTTCACTTTTCAAATGATGCATCTTTTTTACAATAATGACATCTGAGCTCACAGAGGCAAAAAACAAGACTTGTTTCTTATTACTCTGATACTTTCTATACATAGTGTAAAGTATCTGCTGACCACAGCAGGAGGCTTGTCTGTGAAGGCCAAGCAACCTTCTGCTAAAGACCCTTGGATCTGTGCTGCCTCAGACATTTAATTTCATTTTAAAATATATAATCTTTTCACTATACTTCTTTGAGGAGTTTTTAAGTACGTGTAAAATGTGATATTCAGATAAGTACTTTTATATTGATTCAGTGTGTGACTTGGTGCTACACTCTTAAGTTAAAATTATCTTTATTTTAAAAGCAGTTAACTATTTAGAGAAAGTAGAACAACACTAGAAACCTTTAATTTTTTTTCCCCCAAATATATCTTTCACATGAGATTTAAGTTCACCATATTTTTGCTAAGCAATCTACTCTGTTACTAACTCAATATTAGGTTCTGTAAGGGCTTATGATTTTTTTTATGCAATTTACAAGGGGAAGATGTTTATAAACTGAGTCATACACTGAAGCATGGATTTGAATTGAGTCCTCAGTTCTCCAGGGGCTGTAAAATAAGTCATCAGATTTTAAGAAGTAGTAATAATTTCTTATTGATATCTTATAAAAAATGATATATCTGAACTGAAAATCCAGAACCTAAAAAAGAAATCTTGGCTTTAACTTGCTTTTTTGGATTTTCTTCATATACATAAAAGGCAATGACTTTCTAGTACAGCCCAGAGTCAAAAAGTCATGGAATTTCCTCTAGACATTTAATGTAGAGTGTATAGACTATATAAGTTATAATGGGCAAAATATCTTAAACACCCCTTAATCAACAGTTACGTATCAGTCATCTTGAGATGAACTGTTGTTTTATATTTTCTCCCATTGTAACCTCATAGTTACATGTATTTTCTATGTACTATGTCCTTGGAAAGGAATCCCCTTCCAGTCATGAAACTGGATTTGTTTTATCCATATCCCTGAGGACCGTGTAGACTTTATGCATATTTTTGTCGTAATTTTAAAATCTAGTCATAATGATATCTCTTTTAATTCTTTTGATTCTTATAAATTACGCTTGTAACAACCAGAACTGCGAAGGTCAATTAAGCATGGGCTCTCCTGGTTTTATACAAGGAGGAAAATAAAGAGAAGCCATAGAATTGCTGTTTCACAATAAAGCACACCATAGCATTAACTGAATATTTAGTAACTCTACGTATATTTGGTGTTTGATATTTGAGTGCTAGCTGTGGGAAGGTGTTATTTATGACCGATACCTGCCAATAATGCTATCTCTCTCTTGATTTGAAAGCCAGTGGGGAAAAGAATCCTTGAAAATGAAAAAGATAAATAAAATAGATGATTTTGTTCTTTGTATCCTTGCACATCTCCTGACACCTCTACTCAGTGAAACTGAGGTAAATGTGGCTGTCAGAAGCTGCTGAGAATCTGCTGGGTGTAACGTGTCCCACTTGGAAAACTAGTACTTCAAATGGGTGCCAAAGGTCAAATGTAATGAGATAATAATTATCCCTGTTTGTGTCAGTGTCAGACTTTGAGCTGATCCTGAATAATAAAGCCTTTTGCCTTATCTGATGTGCTTTTCTGAGCTTTTTGCATTAACCTAGAAGCGGCCTACAAAAAAGAACTATAGTAGTAATCAAGAATCCCTTCTACTTGTTCATTGAATAAAATTTGTTTATTTCCAAGGATATGGCCTAGTTCAAGCTGAAAGAGGTCTTAATAAAATACATCTTGCTTGGTCAGATCTTTAGCATTTAAGATGGCTTGGATTACTTGATGAAGGAGGGTGGAGTGATGTAGTTCTTTTTCTAAACAAGTATTTCCAGCCCAAGCTTTTCCATTTGAATACACCCCAAGCACTATTGCTACCATGCTGAATTAGTTTCCTTTTGGCTATTTCAACACAGGCCCTTAATTTACTTTTTTGAGGGTTGACTAATCCTTTAAAATGCCTCTTTTAATCTTGGCTGCCCTTTAACTGATGATAAGTCAAAACCATGTGTAGCTAATCCTGTTGGACTGGCAGAGGGTGGATTCAGCCCACCACCCCCATCCCAGCCTAATAACTTAAAACTTCACGAAGAATTTTGCACCACCCTGTATAGGAGGCTTTTTAAAAACCTCCACTATGTAATATGGGTACCTGGAGATAACTTTTTAAGTGAGTGTGTGTTGCCTTAACCCCCAGCTTGTAATTAGCCTATGGCAGTGATCTCTTATAGGTCATTTATCAGTTCAACATTTGCTTTTTGAGAAGCTATCATAGCAAACACACTGCTGTTCTTATGTCTGTTTTTCTACTTTCTTAGTTCCAAGACAGTTTGGACTTCCTTTCACGCTGCTCTTAAAGCAAAGACCAAGTAATCTCACAACGGGAATCGGTTCCACAACTAGGTAGTGTTTGCCACATTTTACCAATGTGCGTCAGAAGAGAACTGAGTGAGAGTGTCATACAGTTGACCCTGTCTGTATTTGCGGGTTCCGCATCTGTGGGTTCAACCAACCTCTCATTGAAAATGTTGTTAGGAATGTGTACCGTGTAGTTAGGCCTACAATGGTTGCATTTATATGGAACACGTACAGACTTCTTATCTTGTCATTATTCCCTAAACAATACAGTTTAACAACTATTTATATAGCATTTCATTATAATTGGTATTATAAGTAATCTAGAGATGATATAAAGTATACAGCAGGATATACATAGTTTATATGCAAATGCTACTCCATTTTATATAAGGGATTTGAGCATCTGCAGATTTTGGTATTTGAGGGGACTCCTGGAATCATTCTCCCACAAATACTTAGTGGTGACAGCACTAGAGAAACTGAGTTACTATCCTCTTTAGGGCAATTAAGTATAGGTGGTTTCTGCTTTACAGTTTTATAAAGGGCTAGAGGTAGGCCCAGTTGAGCTTTCACTTGTCAAATCTCATTGCTTCTCACACAGGTCTTCATAGGAGATTCTTTACCTGGCCTCATTTTGGATCATGCTAGATCTCAGATTAGCCGATTACTCATTAAATTCTCATGAATTATGGAAAAACCTGCTTTATACATTAGGTTCTTAGGGTTCTTAGATATTGGTTGGAAATTATAGGCAGGCCAAACACATCGTTTTGTTGGACATGATGTGAGTCTAATGCTTCATTAGATCTGATGCCAGGAATACAAGCCCAACTTGCTATAAGGGACCCATTTTGTTGTCTAAAGTGGTTAAAAAAAAAAAAATGAAACTTTTATTTCTGCTAGAGTGTAGGGGTTGTTAAGGAATGATATAAGATAAAGTCAGCCTTTAAAAAAAAATCACCTGAGCATATTAAGAAGCTTGTTCAGAATATGCCTACAGCAAGTATATACAACACAAATGAGAGGTATTATATAACGGTTTCTTTATTTTGAATTTCAAAGGTTTAATATTTCATTACACCCCATTTCTCTTTAATTTCCTTAACTTGCCACATGCCCCTTCCTGTTTTGACATTCTAAATAATTTATATTCAAGCCATTTTGTGGAATGTGAATAGCGCATTTCAAAATGCCTTTGATTGGAAGGTGTTTCAATTCAGCCAACACTTATTTATTCATCACCTGGGTGCCAAGCCCTGTGTGAGGCACCTGGTCTGCAGAGTTCTTCCTTTCATTTTCACTTGTCAAAGGAGTCACTTTATGTAGGGCACTTCAGTACTCTAGAGTCAGCATTTGAGAGAAATAGGGAAAGATCAAATTTTCAAGTCCTTTGAGTAAAGTTGTGAACAACTATTATGTAGCAAGTGCTATCTAAATGCAGACTTTTCTCCTAGAAAGTCATTCAACTGCTGCTTAGAACACCTTTAACGTTTCAAAGTAAAATGTGTTTCTTTTGCATGTTTTCATAATATTCTTTACAACATTATAAATAATAGTTAAAAATATAATTTTCAAAGCCAAACTGGCTAGATTTGAATCTAAGACCTAGCTGTATGACCTTGGGAATTAGGTTTCTTGTCTGTAAAATGGGATTACATGTACAAATCTTAGGACAGTACCTGGCACAGGAGAGCTAACATTTATTGAATGATTACTGTTAGAATTATTCTCATAAGATAGAGAAGGCAGAGTTTATTACTATTTTTGATAAATGGACATAAAGGTTTAAGTAACATTTCAGTTTTCCTAACTCATTCCTGTCCCCTTGCTACTAGAGCTGTGGTCCTCAAAGTTAGATTGCCTGGGCCTCCCAGTCATAGCAGTTTTCCAAAGGAACAAGTAGGCCTCTTGGAAAAAAATCTCCAGTTCCTCAGTTGTTTGAGATTCATGACTTTCCCACCAGGTACACGTGAAAATTAAAGCAGTTATTTCATATATGACCTCAACCACTGTGTAAAGAGGCTATAATTTGCAAATCTGTATCCTAGACTCTTAAGCAAGCTAAAGCCTTTGCTCACACAAAGCCTCCCCTCCCATTTCCTGACTGCTGCCTCCAGCTCTGCTGCATTGTATCGTGTACTCACTTTTAGGAAGGAAGCTGCAGCTAACAGGCCTTTAGAGCCAATTCTTGATCAGTCGTTAGGCTATTGTGTTCCCTGACCAGTCTAGGCGAATGAAATCAAAGAGGAGAAGCTCAAAACAGGCGATGTTTCTCTGTCGCTAGCTGCTTTTGTAGGATATAAGAGTCAGATATTTGGTGGAAGAGTATTATTGTAGACTCTAGAATCTTTTTTCTCTCTTAATGAGATTCTTCCCTGAGCTCCTTTTCTTGCTAATAATACTTGTTGCCATTATCACATCATGCCAAAATACCAGCCATGAAGGTGTATTTGACATTTTGGTGAACAAACCCTGCATCAGGGTTTTCAGTTGGCATCTGAGCACCAAAGTATGCTACCACTGCTGCTGTTCAAGACTCTGGTTTGCAATTTACGGGAGCTTATAGGATGCGACATTCTCTTATTAGCTGGCATCTTCATCTCCACAAACAGTCCCAGTAAGGTGGATCCCCTTTGGGTTTGTGCCAAAGTTATCAATGCAAGTGAAAATGTTAAGGGCCATTTCTTTTTTTCTATTAACAGCCTTACTTTTAAAGTCAAAGTCTAAAAGTAATTATATAAATAAATAATGTTCCCTCTATCAATATATTACCAGGTAATAAATATTACTGAAACAACAAACTATAAAGAAACCATCAGCCTTGCATTATTGACATGTAGTTAGCAAATATTGTCATAATCCTTAATCCGATAATCATTTAGCACCCATCTTTTCCTTTCTCTCTACCCATTCCCATCACCTGCAATACCTGCAAACAGTTTTCCAAGAATTATATGAAAAGAAGCATGAAGGAGGATTTAAGTTTAACTATGAAATAATAATAGTACAGGAACTGAAAAAATTAAAATTTAGTAGACATTATTGCTTCTGTAATGGGTCAACATTTAGCCTAACCGTTAAAGTCAAATTGCAAATGCACCTTCTTCAAAAGCTTTATTGGCTTTAGGAAGCTTTATGTGGGAGTAAGAGACTCAGAGTCCAAAATCAATGGCTTCACAAAGGAGTTGACAGCAGAGAAGTTGAAGTGAACATTAATAACTTCAGGGTGGGAGTAGGAAGAGGGTGGTTATGATAAACATTTCTCTGCCCCCTAATTAGGTAATAAGGTATTGGCCTTGAAGTGTTGCACATGTAATTAAGTATCTGGCTTTGAAAACTACCTCTTAAAACCAAGAAATGTAAGTGAGAAAGTCTGGAATTATACATGGAGTGCCTGCAGGATAAAGAAAATTAGAATGGTTATTTGATGATTAGAAATGGTTTCTGTTCCAGCTAACGCTCATGCACAATAAATTTCACAAAGAGAGGATGCCATGTAGAACAGTGTGTTAATTTGAGTTATCCTGTGGTGTTCTCTTGCCTTCCTGTTTATTTTGACGACATTTCTAATCCCGTTCATTTTTTCCTTTTACATGTCATTTTGGCCAGTTGAAAGTGCATGAAGCCAGGGTTGTGGGTTTGATTCCCAAATGGACCATTTCACTTCACTCTGTTTCGTGGCCACAGGCAGCATCTCACCTGCCTACCCTAGCCAACCACCCCACCAGAAAGGGTGGACAGAGTGCTTAGGCTCACTATAAACACTTGATACAAACTGTATCTTTCCTGTACAACCTGAATGCATTTTGAATGCCTGTCTTTTTTCTACTCCCTGCCTGAAGACCAAGTTTATAAAATTCTTTTGGTCAAATTTAGAAATTGTTTCATGTAATACAATAACCCTGTAAATGGGTATAATTGTTCATTACATTTTAACAGATAAGGAAACTAAAGCACAAAAGAAGTAACTTGCCCATGGACACATAGCCAACAAGTAGCAGCTTGTGGATATGGTCTCACTCAAGAGCCCACAGTTGTGATTCCTACTCGGTAATGCCTTGCAGCAAGAACCCTGTCCCTGGCTCTCTGTTAATCAACTATGCTTTCCATTTTGTGCACATTTGAATGAAAAGAACTCTTCAAAGTGTTCCAAATACATTTCCTACTCGAGTTATAAACAAAATTACTCCTTGGAAGATGAAGCCATCTTAACTGCAGGAGGGAGGTGATATACACATCTAGAATCAGTACTGGTGACGTGTTACCGGAACACGAGAAGACTGACAACTGACGAACATGATTGAAAGTTAAGAAAAGAGGGACAAAGACACAGAAGTCAAAATTCTTTAGAGAAGAAAAGGTGGAGAAAAGCTTGCCCATGAATACAAGGGAGAGAATGAAGGAAGAAGATGAAAACGCAGACCCAGCAATCCAGCTCTTTCACCCCTGTACCTTAGGGAAACACACATGCACTGAGCACATGTATAAGGATGTTCATAGCATCTTTTACACTAGCCAAAGGCTGGAAACAACCCAAATGTGCATCCACAGTAGAAGGATAAACTGGCATACTGAGCACTATATAACCGTGAAATAAATAAATAGCTACACATGAGAATGTGAATGAATGTTAGAATTTTGAGCAAAAGAAGCAAGAAACGAATGCATACAGTATGATTTTGTTCATATCAAGTATTAACAAAAAGCAGGTAATGTTGAACTAGTGTTAAGGGATACATATATGGGTAGGAAAAGGCAAAACAAAGAATAATGACAATCAAACCAATGGTTCCCTCTAGAGGGTAGTGCTTAGGAAGTAACATGGAGGACTAGAATGTGGCAAAGTTCTATCTGGTGATTGCAAGAGCATTTGCTCTATAAATATTTCTTGCATTTATATTTTGCATGCTTTTCTATATATGTCATGATTCACTGTTTTTAAAGGTTTTTTAAAAGGAATGATGATCAGACCTCTAGAGAAGATAAGCAAGAGGTGAGACTAGGAGAGTTCTAGATAGACTACGGGAGCCTGCGGGACCTTCTTGATACTTTGTAAGGAAAAAGGAGAATCCTCTGTTCCCTCAAAGCAGAAGTGTGACCTAAGTTGCCTCTACATATACTGTTAAGACTCAGTATATTCATTTAGTTTAAAAAGAAGTAAGCCTTCAGCAAACTTTGTGATAGTTAAAACGTGGGGTTGGGATTTTCGTAACTGGGATTGGGCCAGAAGTTAGCAGGTAGCAGAGAGGACTAACAGGGAGGGTCCTGCAGCCCCGCCAACACTGCAGCATTTAGCCGCCCAGGAGCTCCACAGTGTATACAATTCTTCCTTTCTCCTCCCTCCCCAGTCTTATATTTTCTGTCTTTTCCCGAGGTCAGTTATAAAATCAAGGCAAAAATGGGCCATAGAAATCAAATACTTGTTTTAAAGATGAAGAAACTGGACTGAGGAGATCAATCATTTTGACCAATGTCAGAAAACTAGTTAGTTACTGAATGCATTCTGGTATCTCACGTTCTTTGCAGCCCAGTCCTGCTGATCAATTACCCATTCCCCTAAGTACTGTGCTATCCTGCCTTTGTTCAAGGTGCTTCCTTTGCCTGGCATGGTTTTTACCTCTTCTGCCTGCCTATAAAGTCCTTGTTTTTAAAGGTCTAGTTCAAACCCCTCTCCCTTTTTATAGGAAGTATTTATAGATTTTCCTAATTAAGCCTTTCTTCCACTCAACCCCATAGTCCCTTGTTTAAACACTACAGTGGTGCTTATCACATTTGTCTTAGAATTATTTCTATATTCCCTCCACTAGATGATGCCCTTCTAGATGTCAAACTGGTCTTATTCATCTATACATGCCCAGTGGTGTGCCGGAGCTGGATATACTCACGAGAGTGTATTAAGTATTCAGGAATTTTGTGAGCTGGTTGTCGAAGTGTTGGTAGCCTGCAATCAGTCGCGGTAAGCCAGCACCTTGCTGCACATGCCCCGCCACGCCCACTCACCCCTGCGTGCCAGGTGCCTGGCATAGCAGCTGGAAGAAGCATGAAGAAGAAGGGGAACCAGTGTGAAGTTCAGACCAGAAAGTGAAAGAGTTTTAGAAGTCTGAGCTCAGGAGCCCAGGGAAGAGAATTTTTTGATAAGCAAATGGTTCATTGCTGCAGAGAAGCTGATGAAGATGAGAGCTTAAATAAGGCTAAATTACTGGGCAGTTAGCTCAACTCTGTCCTACTCAAGGGCTATGTCAGTAGCATGATGGGGTGAAATATGGCTAGAAATTTAAAAAGACGTACGGTTAGGAAATAGGCGGTAAATGAAGATTCATTTTAATAAAAGAGAAAGGAGTCTTGTTAGGCAGCTGTTTGCTGAACACCTACTGTGTGTCAGGATTGCACTAAACGAAGATAACATACAGGCCTGTCCTCACGCCACTCCCAGACTCCTAGGACAGACGAACAAGAGAACATAACAGTATGATAAGGGCTCTGATGAAGACATGATGTGGGGGGCTGTGGGGAGCACATCACGCGAGCCCGAGCATCTAGGGAAGGTGTCATACAGAGGCTGACTCAGCTGAGCCTGAGAAGAGAAATTGTACAGGCAGACGGGTAAGTGAAGGAAGGACACTCCTCACAGAGGAAGTGGCAAAATGAACAGCGGTTTGAGGGTGTGAGAAAAAGTATCCTGTCAGACTCTAAGTAACTCGTTTGCCCCTAGAGCTGGAGCAGAGAGAGCATGTAAAAGAAGGCAGGAGGCACGCAGAGGCAAGCAGGGGTCAGAGGCCTGCGGTATCGCCCTACTGAGTTTGGACTTTGTATCTTGAAGGCACCGGTCAGCTACTGAATGACTAAGCAGGGGACAAGCACTGTTAGATTTTTTATTTTAGAATGAAGATTCTGGTAGCAGTGTTGAGGGAAGATTGGAAAAGGACCATACTTCAGGCAGTTGGCCCAGGTAGAAGGTGACGGTAGTAATCCAAGCAGTAAAGGGGATGGGCCCAAAGTACAGTAATGGTGGTGCAGATGAGGATATTGTCAGTTCAAGAGTACTGGAGAAATGGCAAAGTAGTAGTTTTTTAGGAGGGTGAACGTGAGAGGAATCAAATGAGTCCCAGGATCCTGGCACTGGCAACTGCATGAATGGTAGTATCATTTTGGGGAAAAGAGATCCAGAAATGATAGAAGTATAAGAGGAGATTCTTTTCCTGGTAGACACCTAACAGAGAGCCAGGGGAGATGCACTATCAGTAGTAGATGTATAGATTTGGAACTCTGAAGAGAGGTCTGAAGTAGAAAGTTTTAGAAGTGTTAGGGATGAAAAAACCAGTTACAGTGGAGCTCAGGGAGGAGGTCGGCCAGGGAGAATAGGTAGCACAGTGGTTCTCCCCACCAAGATTTGATTTAGGAGGTCTGAGGTGGAACCTGAAAATCTGCATCTCTAGCAAGTTCCTGGGCCATGCTGGGGTTGCTGGTCTGGGACCCACACGTTGAGAGCCAGTAGTGTGGGGAAAAGTCAGCATTGGGGTGTGAGTAGAGAAAGAAGAGCTGACAGACATGACTGAGATGTAGGAAGAGATGGTCCAGGACCGAGTTTCAGGGTATAAAATGGAATAAAGTCAAGCAAGATGAAAAATAGTCTGCTGCATGTGACAAATTAGCAGGGGCTCTGATGAAAGTCAACAGACTTTCCACAGAGTGTATGATCATCTTAATGAGACATAGTGTAAAGTCTCATCCAGATTCCCTAACCTTGACTCTGCCACTTAAAAATTCTATGACCTTATACAATTTAATTAATCTCTCTGAGCTCCTTATCAAAAAATGAGAAAAGTAATAACTAATTTCCTCATTGTCATCAGAGGATTCAGTGAGTTAGCATGTATAAAGTGCATAGACAAGTACCAGGCGTGTACCAAGTTTTAACTTTTGTAGTCGTTCTGGGGTGCCAAAATTTCTTCCTTGAAGACTTAAGTAGTGAGGAAGAGAATCAGGCACATATGGTCTTACTGGAATGGCTTGTGGGCTTAAACACCACATAAAGCTTGTAAATTTCCAGCAGAGCTCATCAATCTGGTAGCAGAAGCAAAGAAAGCTGAGTTAGGGATCCCCAGCAAGGAAGGACCCAGGAAAGAGTAAAGAATAAGGGATCCATGAGCACCCTAGAAACGGAAGGCCAAGGGGTCCAGGCTAGATATGGAGGAAGCAAGAGATTCTGAGAAGGTGAACAGATGAGGAAGAAATACCTCAACAGGTAGAAAGAAGTTAAGTAGGTTGTGGTTAGAGTAGGATTAGACAATTTGAGATGGCTTGGACCATTCCGATGCCATGTCCAAATTATATTTGTCACAGTGAGTGAGAGGTTGGGCAGAATTTAGGGACATGTGTCATTTTTCAACATGATGGCAAAGCCAGGATATTAGAAGGGTCAAAAACAGGTGGCAAGGATGAAGTGGCCAGGAATACTGTGAGGCAGGTGTTAAGCCCTTGAGGAGGTTGAGAGAGTTTTGGAGATCAGTAAACAATCTAATGCACAAGGTGGCCAGTAAGATGGAATGGTACGCCCAGGAAGGGTGAGGAGCTGTGGCCTGGAGAAGCAGCAGAAGCTTGGGAAATGCCAGCCTGTTCTGACCTTGAGAACCAGAGGAGGGAGGAAACCTGTCTACTCCGGAGAGGGCAGGAGAACAGGGCAGGCTTAAGTTTTCATTTAGGATAAGAAAGTAGAAAGAGTATGTGTTGAAAAGATTGAGAAGCTAAGGCAGCATGTTTACCAGTTAACTGGTGCTGTACAGCCTGGGGGCAAGGAGATACCTTCAGAGGTCTAGAAACAGTTATGTGAAGCCCTGCCCTGTAATGAGGTTACTGTCTGAGAGGAAGCGAGAGTTGGAGGCCAGGTCATGTCCCCACACAGCCCTGCCTGGGCCCACCAGTCCAGGGCAGGACCTTGCAGGAGGAGAGAGCCGTGGCCTCCCAGGTCAGTGCACTGGGCCTATTTCTGTACATTCAGGCTGCTGAGTAATGGCTCCAAAAGCAGTGCCAGCATCTCGCAGGGCGCAAGGGGAAAGTGAGAAGTAGGGCTTGGCACCTTATTTTGGGAGCTGTCGTCAAAGGCCCAGCCTTCTGGTTCTGTGTGCCTGACACACAACTACGTGCTCACTGGGAGCCTGGATGACCAGTCAGTCTTGCAGGCTCCGGATGAGGTGCCTGGAGAAACGGGCCCTAGGGGAAAAGAGCACTGCAGTTTCACTAAAGACAATTCTGAGTACTTAATTCTTTTAAAGTACTGCAAAATGACCATGACATGACATACATGCAAACACTCTGCTCCAAACCTGAGGCATTTTAAGTGTAGTTTGAGCTAGAGTGTACTTTGAGCTGGTCTCCAAAGGTAGGGATCCACCTACACTCTCCGAGCCAGTCCCCTGAATGTCCCCAGTGATGCACATGTGTGACTGCCGGCTAGGGCTCATCTACTGTGGAAACAGTTGCATATACACAAAGGTCAAACCTGTGACCCCATATGCACAGGGTTCTGGCAACTCGAGCTAACTAGCTGTTGAGCACATTTGGAACAAGCCTTTGGGTTAGTTGCTGCTGAGCTGATAGGTCCAAAGACTCTGTCCTGGGGATACGTGTGGCTCTTTGATAGTAGATTTAGTTGCCTTAAACTCCTGATCACCTTGAGATATAGTCAAGGCCCCCAAGTCTTCACTCTAGGTGAATCTGCATTAAAATCTTGATTTCCTATATACTTCCTCCCTTTTTTAAAAAAGCAAACCCTGTTAATTCCCTGGGATTTCTTCTTAGGAATTCAAGTTCTCCTCATATTAAAAACCCTATGAAATTAAGGAATTGGAATCCAACAGGGTCGAGTGGTTTACACTGAATCGTCATGAGACCTCTACAGCACAGTCGTGATTAGAGCTCAGAGGGGTCTCTACCTCTTTCCCTTGGCCCACTCTCTACCTGCCTGCGTGTGGTCTGTGTCCGTCTAAGAACCAAACCGTTCATGCACATCACTTCTCCATCATTGCACCTGTCTCTCTGTGACAGTCTTGGACATCATTACATCAAGTAGGGATTATCATTACACTGGGGAACCCTACCTGGCTGGAATTCTACCCAGCTCAAAGATTACTGGCCTGCAGTCCAGGCCTCTGATTGTTCTGTCAAAAGGGTTTCAGACTCATCTTTAGTCAGAATGACTGTCTCATGCACAGAAATGCTCAGACATTTGTTCTGAATTTTCATTAAATTTCTGCAGTAAAAACCAGGACTTACTCATTTATCAGATTAAATGCAATAGTGTTGGGTGCTTGTCCTCTGAAAAACTCAAGGATTTCTTAATCATTTGGGGGTTATCCACATTTTTGAGAACCTTTGAAATCTAGGAACACATACCCCAGAAAAATTCATTAGGTATTTATAAACAAAATGTTGCTCATAGAAATGTGGGGAGAGGGTACAAGTTTTATAGACCCTACGAAGCCCGCAGATGCCTGCCGGGCGCTCCATGGATCTCTGTTTTATGATGCCTGATTCAAGCTGCTAGCGGACCATTCGGTTCCAGCACAGTGCTAATGGAACAAGGTCCGTGGGTTTGGTCCCCCTGTGGTTGGGTTGACTTTGCACACAGAGCTCTTATCTCAGAACCACAGAATAATCTCAAAAGTTCAGACCTGGAAGGAAGTTTAGCATGTGCTCTGTTAACCTCATTTTGTAGATTAAAAAGGAAGAAGAAGAAGAGAGAGAGAAAATGAGTCATTTACTTGAGGTCACATGGCTAATGGTGGTAGGGCCAACACTAGAGCCCAAGTCATATCACATAAAGACCAGGTGAATGGTCTTTTAGTGGCGAATAAGAAATATAGCTTTATCTGTGGGGGAAAGCACATGATTATAGTCTCCCCCTTTTCAAAAACATGAACCAAGATAGGCAGCCAACATTTACTTAATGTCTATCATACATCTGTTCATTTAGTCTTACCCAAAAAATCATGTCTAGTGTTCACTATGTGCCAGGCACTGTGCTAGGTACTGTTCACAGTAAGGCTCAAACCTTTTTTAACATGTTATTAACAAAAACAAACACATACACAGTTCAGCACTAGTGTCCTCTTTTGTGACACTGTATATTTTTCTTACCACACACAGATAGCAATTCAGATGCTGTCCACACTCAGGGATTCCACGGGCCATAGCTTCAAGATTTTTTCATGTCATTAATTGAGTAGGAGGGAGACAGTTTTAAGGTACTATACCATCTATGGCCAGTTCAATTCCAGACTTGTCTTGAGAGGTCATGTGACTCTGGAATAGAGCAACTCTAAACGTTTAAGTAAATACGAGGACTAAACAACCAAACTGAACAAGGGAGAAACAATCCCATACCAAATGCAGGCAGAACTATACTCTTTTACATGCCTGGAGCAAGTTGTAGGCACTGTTCTGACCCTGCCCTGCACCCCACCATCTTGCTCCTTCTCCTTGTCCTCACTCCTTGACATTCTTTTGTTTGCATGCAGACCTCACCTGCACCTGTAGCCTTTTCTTGGGAGAGCAGATATCACCTTTAGGCCTAGACAATGGTCTGTCCTTGTACTGCTGCTGCTGCAGGTCCTATGTACGCACAGACTTAGACTTTCAATCGGGTGATCTTGCATTAAGCCAGGGTCGTATCAGTCCAGGCCAGCTATCCTGAGCCCGCCCTAATCTGGAGTCACATTCCCACAGCTGGGCTTCTTTGGGGGTCAGGGTAGAAAAAGGATCATTATGGAGCACCTTACATGGTCATTGAATACCGTGTAAAGACCTTACATGGATCTCTCGCTAATCTTTTCCATTCGTTTGGATCATGACTTCCTTTTTTTTTGTTGCTTCTAATTAAAAATTTTCTTTTGTTGATAAAAGGAGAAATGCCTTCTCATTAGGAGCATGTTATACTTTAAATTATACATTTTTTTCCTTGAATTTCAGCTTTATTGAGTTATAAGATACATGAAATGTAAGATATTTAAACTGTACATCATAGCGATTTGATACACACATACGTTATGAAAAGATTCTCCCTATTAATACATCCATCACCTCATGTTTGAATTTTTTATTTTATTTTATTTTATATTTTATTTTATTTTATTGGTGAGAACATGTAAGTTCTCCCCTCTTAGCAAATTTCAATTATATGATACACTGTTATCAACAGCAGTGACCATAATTTGTATTAGATCCTCAGATCTTAATTATCTGAATTAGCTGAGACTTTGTACCTTCTTACCAACCTCTCCTTATTTCCCTATCCCTCAGCTCCTGGCAACCACTTTTCTACTCTCTATTTCTATAAGTATTAAATGGATTTTCTTTTTCTTTTTCTTTTTCTTTTTTTAAGATTTCACATATAAGCGATATCGTGCAGTAACTTGTCTTTGTCTGGCTTATTTCACTTAGCATAATGCCCTCAAGGTCTTCCCATGTCTTTGCAAATGGCAGGATTTTCTTCTTTGTCATGGCTGAATAATATTTCATTCTCTATATCACATCTTCCTTATCCATGCATCCATTGACAGACACTTAGGTTGTTTCCATATCTTAGCTATTGTGAATAATGCTGCAATGAACATGGAAGGGCAGGTGTCTCTTCTAGAGCCTGTTTTCATTGCTTTTAGATATGAGATTGCTGGATCATCTGGTAATTTTTTAAAATATTTTTGAGGAACCGCCATATTTTCTATAGTGGCTGCACCAATTTACATTCCCAACAGTGTACAGTTCCCTTTCCTCTACATTCTCACCAACACTTGTTATCTCTTTTTTATGATAGCCATTCAAACAGTAACAGGTATGAGGCAATATATCATTGTGGTTTTGATTTGTATTTCCCCGATAGTGATGTTGAGCATCTTTTTATGTGAGCACCTTTTCACGTACCTGTTAGCCATCGGTATGTCTTCTTTAGAAAAATGTCTGTTCATTTCCTCTGCCCATTTTTTAATTGGGTGGTTTGGGTTTTTTGCTATCGAGTTGTATGACTTCTTTACATATCTGGGATACTAACTCCTTATCAGATATATGATTTGCAAGTATTTTCTCCCATTCTGTAGGTTAACTTTTCATTTTGTTGCTTTCCTTTGCTGTGCAAAACTGTTTAGTTTGGTGTAGTCGCACTTATTATTTCCAATACTATGTTAAGTAAAAGTGACAAGAGTGGGCATCCTTGTCTTATACATGCTCTTAAGGGAAAAGCTTTCAGCTGTTCGCCATTGAGTATGATATTAGCTTGTGCTTGTCACATGTGGCCTTCAGTATGTTGAGGTACGTTCCCTTTATATTCTTCCCTCCGAGTCTCTTGAGAGTTCACTTAATCTTTACAATAATGCGCGAAGGAGATACTTTTAATAACCCTATCTTAAAGATCAGGAAACTGAAACCTGGGGAAATTGAGTGACTTCTCCAGAGTTTGCAAGTGGTGAAGCCAGAACTGCACCCAGCAGTCTGGCCCCTACAAAGCCCCTCCTGAGAGACAAAGCAGCAGGAGGCCAGGGGGGCAGCAAACTCTACTCCTCTATTCATGGCTCCTCCAGCCTGCGGCATGTTCAGAGCCACCCCAAGGTGTTTTACTATTCACGTGGCCATGGATGATATCGATTGCTATACTATATTTTTTTTCTATGTATGTAGCTTCTTATTTTGTAAAATACATTGTGAGCTCCTTAAGGATAGGGGTCCTGCTCCACTACAGCATGCACATATGCCAAGTAAGTAGTTAAGTAAACATTTATCCAGAGCTTATTAACTACTTACAGACAGGGACATTCAGCACAGAAAATCAGAACTGCACCTTAAACGTCTTCTAGGCTTCAGAGTCTCGTTTTACAGTAAAGAAAACTGAGACCTTAAAAGTGGAATCAGAGCCATAGGGGTTCAACCCTTTCTTCAGGGTGCAGCCGTCCTAAATGATTCTCTCCCCCGCCCTCTCCCCACCAGCCCTGTGACCAGTGCTAGGACTGTTTATTACCCAATATGTGTTAAGACCTTCGGGTACAATGACCATAAAACAATTAAAATCCGATGTCGTTCCAGTTCAGTCAGATTTGTAGCCACAATTGAAAGAGCCTTAGAAATAAATCATCCTGTTCAACTCTCAGGTCATAGATGAAGTAACAGACCCAGAGATGACAAGTGTTTCAGTTCTCGTCAGCCGGCCAGTGGCTTATCATTTAAATGTCTTCTCTTTCCTGGGGGCAGCAAAGACAGGAAACATGGGGTTGGCCCTTCCCTAGTTGGGGTGTGTATGCTGGGGTGGGAGCGAGGGGTGGCTTTCTTCCCGAGGCCAGCCTGTTTCTAAAGCCAGCCTGCTCGGGGGACGATATGCACACTTGCGCAGAGCCATCAGTGGCTCACCTCTGTGTTCACCCTCTCTCTTTTCTCCAAGCAGTAGAAGCCACAGCTGGGGCCAGTGCCTGGGCTGGAACCTGTCATCACTCCTTCCGTCCTCCTCCACCAGCCCTTCGCTTCCCAGAGCCAACTCTGGCCCGGCCACCGGCTTAGGAATGTCACACATGCACAAACTATAACTTGGCTTCCCTGTTGCTCCTCCTTGGGTAAAAAACCCAGAGCTGAGAAGAGTGTCTCCATTCTGTTTTGCTTTCCGCAGAAGCCAAGGGCCAGAGGAAAGACAAGCCCCGTTACTTCTTTCAGGCAGTGTTGGCACTGCAGTATTGAGTGAGTTGGAGCATTAAAGAAAGCTGTTTTGTCCTCACTGGATGTTAACAGTGACCTTCCCCAGTGGGTCAAGCCCTGTGCCTCCCATGCACTCACAAGCGCAGTATGGATCAAGAAGCAGCATGTATAAAAAGACTTTTCTGAAGACTGAAAGGGATTGTTCCTGACAAGCCTGCAGAAACAGCAAACAGCTCATGGGGGGCTGAGCTCTACATGGGGGATCTGTCAGGCTAACAAAGGGCCAGCTCTCCCAGGGACAGGAAGTTTGGAAGGTGAGCTACAGGGAAGGAAACTCATTTAGCAAGGACAGAGGAACCACCCTCTTCCTATTTTTCTCTGGCTGGGCTTCCACAGAAGAGCCCAGCAGCGGGTTCATCCCCACTCACCCAGTCCCGCAAGCAGGTGGGAGACATTTTCTCCTCTCCTATATGGCTAAATCTCAGCCTCAGGCGGACCGATCTGTGCTGCTTTCTTGCCTGCACCAAGCAACAAAATACTACTAAAGAAGTCTCACCGTCAGGCAGATTGCTTCCACTATACTTCAGGGTCACCAGCCCCACATGGAACCAAACAGTGGTTGTATTTTTACATCTCTCTGATCAGCTCACACTCCTACTCTCAACAGCTGTTTCCAGCCTTCTCCACTCTCCTGTGCTCCCGAGACCTCTGATGCTCTCACTGCCCCCTCACTCTCCACACAAGTCACCATCTCTGAGTTCTTCCTTTGTGTTACTAAACGTGTAAACCAATTTACACCTTGGCCCTTTCTTCTTGCTTCCCATTACAATTGAAGAGTTTTTCTTGTGAGCATTTCCAATACTTGTGTTTTGTGTTTTTTCTTAAACGCCTACATCACCTGGTATTCCAAGGTGGTCTCCCATCCCAGTTTAAACAGGCCCACAATACTTGTGTTTTATATCCCATCCTCCCCCACCTTTTCATAAACCTTACCTAATTTATTCAATCCCTTCCTTATTACCCAGTCTCTTCCTGTCTCTTGGATCCATGTTATAGTTATTTAAATAAACTCACATCTCTCAATAAAAAAAGAATCCTCGAACACTCATCCTCTATCTGTGGCCTTCTTTCTGTCTTTACACAATCTTAATTCCTCAAAATAGTTCCACTTTCTCACCTCCCATTTACCCTTCAACCCACTCCAGTCTGGGTTTTGCTTGTCATTACTCCACTGAGACAGCTCTTGCAGGGGTCATCAGTGATATCTATAGTTAATACAGTGATCACCTTTCGGTCCTCATCTTGTCTCTTCAGCATTTGACTCTGTGGAATGATTGACCATTTTCTCTTTCTTAAAAACAAAAACAAAAGCAAAAACCTTGTTTTCTATGACACAACACTCTTCTTGTGTAATTTCTGTATCTTTGACCACTCTTGCTCAGTCTCCTTTGCTAGTCCATCCTTCGCTACCCAGCTGTTGTTACAATTCAAAGTATAGAGTTCTCTTTACGTCTGTTCATTTTAAAGTGCTTTAAACACTACATACTGTACTGCTTTGCTAAATGTTTAAATCAGCAGTATATTTATTATAAACATCTTCCTTTATCTGCCCTGAGTGCATATTATGGAAGTACCATAACTTATTTATGCAATTTCCTATTGTTGGTGATTTAGACCATTTCTAATATTTTTACTTTTATAACTAGCACTATGTTCAACATCCTTATACAGTCTTTTCACATGTGGCTAGACGAATGATGCTAATATAACTACTATCCATTCATTAATAAATTGCTTTAGGAAAATTGGGGATATTGGGATAATAGACACTTAGGCAGGAGTCCTTAACTCCCAGGCCTCTGACCAGTCCCAGTTTGTGGCCTGTCAGGAACTGGGCCACACAGCAGGAGGTGAGCTGCGAGTGAGTGAAACTGCATCTGTACTTGCAGCCACTCTCCAGCACTAGCATCACCACCGCAGCTCCACCTCACATCATCAGGCATTAGAGTCTCATGGGAGCATCAATTCCCAGTGCCAAAAAGATTGGGGACTGCCGACTTAGTGTTTTGAGGTCAGTAGCATAGAGGACAACTACCAAGGTTGTCCATACATTGCTATGTGGGATAGAATCTTAGGCAGAAGAAATAAGTTGGGTCTAGAATGATATATGCTATTTCCCTGTTCTTCTGAGCTGTTCACATGGGAGGTACCACTACATATGATAAAGGATTCTGGCCAAGGCACTGCTCGCTCTAGAAGTAATGGACCATTTGCCTTATTCCCACCCTACACTTTGGCAGAGGAATCAGTCCTGATGGAGCCAGATGGATTGCAAATGACTCCAGAGGACTCTGAGGACATGGATTGGCTAGAACAGTTTCCAGGACCTCAGAGCAGTCCTGGAACTGATCTGTCAGGGCTGGACTTGGATGGCCGCAGGACAAAACAGGTCAGCAGAAGTCAGTGCCAGGGAAGCGGCAAGAGTAAGCTGATCGAGCAGATGGGATGGGGCACAGTCGTGGGAGTGAGAGAGAATTGTGGGGATGAGGGGGAAGGAGTTGGCACAAACAACTCAAGGGTTCCTCTTCATCTCTCAAAATATTGGAGCGCCCCAGGGCTCAGTCCTGGACTTCTCTTTTCTGTCTGCATTCACTTCCTTACTGATCTCGTTCAGACTCATGGCTTTGGATACCATCTCTACAGACAGTTCCCAGTTTTGTATTTCTAGCCCGACCTCCAGCTTGAACACCTGACTTGTATATCCACCTGAGAAGTTGACATCCCCACTTGAATATCTAATAGGCATCTCAAATTTAACATTGAAAAGTCTAAACGCTTAATTTTACCTCCCTCCACCCCTAAATCTGATCTAGCGTCAAGGCCACCCTTCCAGTTTCAGGCCAGAAACTTGAAGTCATCCTTGACATCTTTTTTTTTTCTCACAACCTACATCCAACTCATAATCAAATCCTGTTGGGTTTATCTTTACAATTTATTCAGGTTCTGCCTCCATCCATGAAGAAGGACTTTCTCACCATAAACAATGGAAAAACTGGATCAAAGATATGAAACTATTTCCAGACATTGGATGAGAGGCAGTGCAGGACTGCGATCCCTAAGGGAAGGGAAGCAGATGAGGTGAGCCCTCAGTTGTGGAGGCAGTTTTCAGATTGTTCATCCCCCGGTATGGCACCATTGCAATGTTACAGATTGTTTAGGAAAAACTCTAACAGAGCCCAGGGTCTTGCTGAGTTGAGGAGATAGGGTAGAGTTTGGGGAGGCCACATTGGCTAGAATTTACTACATAAATGCCAAAAAGGAGAAAGCTACATGGAAGAAGAGCTTATATAAGGAGTTGAGTCTCTGTCTGAATACCAGTCTGTACATGCATAAGGTGCACTTCACGAGGCCAGGCCAAAGAACAGCTGCGGGGAAAGAACAGTTACTGGGGAGCTGTAAGCTGAAAAATTCCTAGAGCTCACGCAGGGCTGGGAATCAGTTCAGGTTCCCACCAGCCAGAGTAGAGAAACCTTGCTGTGGCAGACTGTATTTTCCAAAGATGACTCAGTAGCTCCCCTCCCACATGCTTTCCTACAGTGTGACCTTGCTATTCCCACATCAAGAGATAAAGTCGGATTCCCTTCTCCTTTAATCTCAGAAGGCTTGTGACTGCTTCTACCAATTGAATGCAGTAGAGATGCAGTGTTGACTTTGAGGCTGGGTTGGAAAGGCTCTGTACCTTCCAGACACCCATGTCATCTACCACCACCTCTCCCTCACTTCACACTTGTGGCCACATTGGCCTTATGATCAGCTGACAGAGGAGGATTAAGCCAGGCTTGGTTCGTGGCTGGATCAAGCACGAATGGACTGGTGCTGCGTTAACAGCCCATCCAGGGGCGGCTGTGAAACAGTGGTGAGGCAGAATCCTCGCCGTAGACAGAGCTGTCATCTATCTGTCATTTTCTTTTGAGCAAAGAGAAACGGCCTAAGGTAAGAAATATAAAAGGACCCGTAGATGGTGGTGAATGGCTTGGCCGTACTGGTCAGGGGACTGGGAAGGAAAAAGATTAGAAGATGAGGGGCAAGTTGGTCTGGGGGAAGGCATGTGGATAGGCTTACGGAAGTGGGCATGAAGTGTGAAGATCTTTTCACCATATATCAGTGACCACCAGAAAGCAACCGCCACTGAACAACTGCCAAGTAGACAGAATGACTCTGGTTGATGACTCCAGCCAGTTGATATCAGATACTCTCTGTCATTGGCCACTTTGGTGCAAACTCCCAAGCACAAAGGCTAGTTCAAGTTCAGCTACTGCTGCCGCTAATAGCCAACCTGCTAGGCACAGAAACTAATGCTCAGCACCCCCCACCCCACGTGGCACCATTCCTCCAGGACACTAGTCAGCCCCTTGTGCAAGTTGATTACACTGGGCCTTTTTCACCCTGAAAAAGGAAACAGTTTATCTTCACTGGAATTAAAACATATTTTGTTAACTCAAAATGAATCATGGACTTATATGTACAATGTAAACTATAAAACTTTTAGAAAACAAAACAGGAGAAAATCTTTGCGATATAGGGCTAGGAAGGAATTTTTTGACTTCACACCAATAGCATGATCCATACAAGGAAAAATTGATAAATTTGACCTCATCAAAATTAAAATTTTTTTTCCGTGGAAGACCCTTTGAAGAGGATGAAAAGACAAACTACAATTGGGAGAAAATATTTACAAGACACATACCTGCCAAAGGACTAGTATCTAAACTACACAAAGAACTCTTAACACTTAACAGGGAAGAACTCCAGTTAGAAAATGGGCAAAAGATATGAGCAGACATTTCACTGACGAAGATATACAGATGGCACATGGAAAGGTGTTCAACATCATCAGCTGTTAAAGAAATACAAACTAAAGCCACAATGAGATGTCACCACACACTTAAAATAAAAAAAAATAGTGACATTAGATGCTGGTGGGGATGTAGAAAAACTGGGTCACACATTGCTGGTGGGACTATAAAATGGTGCAGCTGCACTGGAAAACAGTGTAGCAGTTTTTAATAAAACTAAACATGCAATTACCATATGACCAAGCAATTGCACTCTTGGTCGTTTATCCCAGAGAAATGAAGACTTTGTGTTCACACAAAAGTTCGCGGAAGCTTTATTTATTAGAGCCAAAAGGCTGGAAGCAGCCCAGATGTCCTTCAGTGGTGAAATGGTCAAACAAACGGTGGTACATTTATCCCACAGAATACTCGGCAATGAAAAGGAATGAAGTACTGGTGAACATGACTTGGATGAACCTTCAGGAAGTTTCTAAGTGAAAAAAAACCCAGTTCGAAAGGTTATGTACCACATGATTTTGTTTGTAAAACATTCTTTTACCACAATCCAAAGGCTTCCTGAGCATTAGATCCACTGACATGAGATCAATGAAAATCAGATTAATGGTTGTCATGGGTTGAGATTGGGAGAAGGGAGGGAGAGGCGAGTACAGTTGAAAAAGGCCAACACAGGGATCCTTTTGGGGATGGAGCTACTCTGTATCTCTGTGGTGGTGGACATACAAACCTACACACTAAAATTACATAGAACTAAGCACTTGTGCCACACACACACGCACACATGTGAGTACAAGTAAAATTGTATCACTGTCTGTATCCTGGTTGTGACATTGTACTATGTTTTTTCAAGAGGTGCCCTTGAGAGAAACTGGGCAAGAGTACATGGCATCTCTGTTAAGTCTTACAACTGCATGCACATTTACAATTATCAAATAAATTATCAAATAATTTTAAAACAAAATATTCCTGGTCGATATTCCAGATTTGGATTTGCCTTTCCTTACAGAGCCTTGGCCAACACCATAGTCCAAAGGCTAACTGAGCATCAGAACCGCTGACATGGGACCAAGTGTTACCCTGCTTTGGACCATGGGCCTCACTTTGCAGCAAAGGAGATGTGCAGTAGGCACATGACCATGGTATCCCCTGGTCCTATCTCATACCTAGAAGCTGCCAGTATGATAGAGTGGTGGAGTGGCTGCTTACGGATGCAGTTGAGGCACCAACATGGAGTTGATATCCTGCAAAGTTGAGGTATTGTCCTCCGGGATGTGGTCTCATTTGAATCAACAACGATTACATGGCACTATGTCTCCAAAAGGCAAAACACACAGGTCCAGGAACCAAGAGGTGGACCCACTCACCATCACTCCACTGACCTTGAGAAATCTGTTTCCAGTCCCCGCAACTTTAGGGTTTGAGGGTCTAGAAGCCCTGGTTCCCAAAGAGAGAATGCTTCTACGAGGAAGAGGTATAGGAGTTCTGGTAAGCTTGAAGCCATGGCTACTGCCTGGTCACTTCAGGATCCTCATGTCAAGAGACTGGCAGGCAAGGAAGAGATCACCACACTGGCTGAGGTGATGGACCCTGATCATCAGGATGTGATACCCTGTGGGGACAGGGAAGAATATCTTTGGCACTCATGTAATCCACTGCGGCATCTCCTGGTACTTCCCCTCCCAGTTATAAAGGTAAATGGAAAAGCGCAGCAGCCTTGATCTGAGATGGCTAAGGGATTAGATAGAGTCTGGGTCACACCAACAGGTAAGCCACTTGGAACAGCGAAGGTGCCAGCCAAGGATGAGGGGAGTCAAAAATGGGTAGTATAGGAGGGAAGTGATGCGTCTCGGTTGTGGCCTCAAGACCAGCTGCAGTGGTGGCGACGGGTAGGGGCGGCTAGTTCATCCCGCTGACTTTTTGGATGTTTCCCAAGCAAATAGACCAACCAGAATTCAGGAGCAACTGTTCCCAGATGGAGCAGATTTAAATGGTACGAGAGTGGTTTGCAGTGGCTATGATATACTGTCCAGGTCCCCTCTTCAGGACTAAGACACATTTTCCCTCAGCCTCCAGGAGTGTTGCCTCTTGATGGCTCAAAGCTGTTTCCCTCTCTGGGCAATGCTGTTAGCCAAAGGGAGCTTCCTTGGCTTACTTCTACACCCTCCGTGAGTGCAGCCCCATCCCAAAACTAGTCAACGTGAGGCTACAAAGCTCTGGCCAGTACTTCACCTTGGGACGCCTCTAAGAAGCATCTCAGAACTACCTTGTTCACAGCCAAACTCTTGGAGTCCTCCTTAAACCTGTCCCCTTTCTCCATTTCAGTTAGTGCCAATTCTGTGCTTCCAGTTGTCCAGTCCAAAACCTGGGGGTTTTCCTTGACTCTTCTCTCTGTTACCTGGATGTCTAACATACCAGCAAGTCTTGTTGCCTCTACCTCCGTATCCACAATTTGACCACTTCTCAGCACCATCAGTGCTCACCTTCCGGTCCAAATTCCTATTAAACTCTCGCCAGGAACACACAGTAGCCTCCTAACTGGCCTCCCTGCTTCTGCACTTGCCTCCACCTGTCTATTCTATGCAAGCAGCCAAGTGATCTGTCAAGAGCTAAGTCAGATTGTGTCCCTCTAACATGCGTCTAGTGGTTTCTCATCACCCTCAGACTACAAGCTAAAATGTTTACAGCAGCCTACAAAGCCCCACATGATCTGGCGCTATGCCACCTGTCTGACCTTATCTGCCACTCTGCTCCTCCCCCCGTCCCTGCTCCAGCCTCTGGCCTCCATGCAGTTCTTTAAGCGCCCCAAGGATGCCCCCACCTAGAGTGCTGTACCCTCAGCCACATGCCTCTGTCCCGTACTTCCTGGGCTCTGCTCCTGTATTACCTCCTCAAAGATGTGTCTCCGGACCATCTTATAGGTAATAACAAACTTCATTTCCGCCTTATCACCTGCTCTCGCTATCCATTTCGCTTAACACTTAACCACCTGACATAATCTTTTTTATTTCTTGGCTCTTTCCTTCCTCTAGGAGGTAAACTACATGAGGGGACAGGAACTTTCTTTTTTAGTCATTACAGTATAGCTCCAGTCCACATTACTGGGTCTGGCATGTAGTAGATCCTTGAAGAATATTTGTGGCTGAACCAATAAAGTTTCGGAGACTTTATAATTTAGGATTTCACACTAACCCCCTCTACTCCAAAACAGCTACATCCTGAAATGCAGATATACTGCGACCACCGCAGGAACACCAATGTTGTGTGCAACGCACACCCTCACTGACCCAATAAATACCTTGGGGAGAAAATGCCTCAGTTGTGACTTCACTATAGTGAACCATCTTGACTGCAATGGGACTCAAGGATTCAGGAAGAAGGAAGAGACCCAAGCCTGTGGGAATGGCTCATGGCCTAACACCAGAGCTGACTGATCCATTAGGCACAACTCCAGGGCCCGTCATACCTTTAGGGACCTGCAAAAATATTTTAATTTTTTTAATATCAGAAGAAAAGGTATAATAATGAATACGTGATAATAAATCCAGCTTGGATTATATTCATATTTATACCAATGCAGTCAAAAAACGGAATTTTTAATATGTTTGCTGAGAAAGCAAAAGGAACCCATGAAAGCCATAATGGGGCCCTGCCTGATACCGCTCACCTGTGAGGCCCTGGCTAACGTCAAGTGCCAACAGGACAGAGATGGAGAGGAGCTGATGTTCAGCATGCTTTCTCATTTGTCGCCCCAGCCCAGTGTTCTAGTGCCATGCTCTCAAAGAGAAACTGAAGCCCTGAAAAAGTTAAATAATATTCCCAGGGCCATCGAGATAGTAAATGGCCATGCTAAAATTGAGCCTAGGATATCAGAGACCACGCCACAGGTTACCTTACTGCACTACAGCTGCCAAAAGCCGCAGGCGCAGATGTGCAGTCAGACATTTCTCAGCTCTGCCCCTGCCTGCCAAAGGCTGTTCCACACTGGGTCCTGCCCCCCTGAGTCACTATGGTTCCACCCTGCTTTTCAGGAGCCCAAATTTCTCTTCATCTACCTCATTCCCAGTGCCAAGCCCCTGCCCCACCCTTAGCTCCTGGTCTTAATCATGAAACTTTGGAGAAACAGGGTCAAATAGTAATACCCCACCCTATGACTAGGCAGATCTGGCTCCCTCTCCTACCTGTCAGGCCTTCCAGAGAACAGCAACTTGGTCCTGAGGAAGGAAAGAGCAGCCTGGGAGAGACGCCTTTATTCCCACCACGAGCTGGGAGCCAAGTCCTCCCTCTTTGTGCCCATGAAAAGGTCTGCAAAGACTCGTTGAGGGCCTCTTCTAGACACCTAATCCTCGCCAGCACGAGCTCAGGGGTAAGTTCTTTCCTGAGGCCCAAGCAAAGATTCTCTGAGGGAGGCCCCTTATCAATCTCCCCTGCATCTCCTGCCTCTATTTGGTAAACCCTCAAATAGGAGTATTTGAGTAGTACTCAGTGCCCAGGAGGAGACCTAGAAAGTGTAGCTTAGACTTTGAAACAGAAGAGCCTACTTGAATTCCAGCTCTGCGGATAAATAACTTCTCCAAATGTAAATAAAACTTGCTAAGCACAGATGGCAAAAGGATCATAAAGTGGTGAGCACAGAATCTGGAATAGACTTGTGCCAACAAATGTCAGGGAGATTTTATGCTCACTATGCTTTCTAATTTGCTTGGTTTTGTGGTTGCCTCATTTCTGGACTTCTAATTCATTCGTTACACATTCATTGAGCACTTTCTGTATTTGGCCACTATGTAAACATGGAAACGCAATGTGTAACAAAAGAAATCTTTGCCTTTTGAGGATCTTGAGCTGTAATGGGAATTGCAGAGACGTGAACAGTCAACTACAGCATCGCGTACTTGTCCAGCTCCGGATCTCAACTGATGGTGTTGCCACCAGGGAAACAAAAAGTCAGATGGTAGAGAAGCAATTAGCCGTCAAAGATGAGGTAGTGCATAGGTAAACAACAGTGCCCAAATCGTGTTAGTGAACAAGATGGACAAGGATGGATAGTAATTTGGTCATTTGGTAAAGCAGAGGGTGTAAACCTAGCTGGCTGTCACACCTGAGAGAAAAGCCCCTGTTAGGGTGCCAGGGATTTAGCCTTAGGAGTTTTATAAATGATAATAGATTATTTTTGTCAGTGCTGGCTCTGGGTTGCCACCTACATGCGTGTTCTAAAAGAAATGACAGGGTACCCCAGCCGCATACCAAAATGCCTCCTCACGTCACTGTTTTTGGAAGTCCACCATTAGAGTCAGTCCTTAGGGACACTTTTAGCCCTCAGAGTCTTCTCTCTGGCATATAGTCCAGAGAGAGATGAGCCTTTGCTCTATTTCTTTGCATGGGTTTCTCTTTTCCACATATTCAGATTCTACCTGTCATTCAGGCCCAGCTCATTTCCTCAGTGGTTTTGTTCTGGCCTGGCCTGCCCTCATCTTTGGGCTTTGTATTGCTGGTACAAGTCTTTGATCTCACAGGTATGGCCTTGTGTGTCTCCTTGGTTGCATTGTGTGTGTGTGTGTGTGTGTGTGTGTGTATCAATTTTCTATTGTTATATTACAAACCACCTTAAACTGAGTGACTTCAAATGACTATTCACAGCTCTATCAATATGGGCTGAGATCTCAGCTGAGTGATTCTTCTGCTGGCTGGCTTGATGTCTCTTATGCAGCTGTAGTCATCTGTAGGCTCACCTGTGATGGGAGGACCCAAGGGGCCTTCATTCATATGTCTGATAACTCAGCTGAAATTAGACAGCTGGCCCCTCTCTCCACGTGGCGTCTTACCCACCAGGGCCTCTCCATAGGGGCTCCCTCTCCAGAAGGTTATCCTGGGCTTCCTTACAGCATTGCAGCTGAGTTCCAAAAGGGAGCATTTCAAGCGTGTAAGCGTTCATCTACTTACTTCATGTTTGTTAATATCTCATTGGCTGAGGAAGTCACACGACCAACCCAAGTCAATATGGGAAGCAACTTCAGAAAGGTTTGACTAGTGGGATGTATGGTGGTTGATTTTTGTGGGGGGAGGGAGGGGAGTCACTGATGCCTATCACAGTTTATAAACAGATTAGAGATTGTGCCTTTTTAAAAAAAAAATATTTAATAGTATGGTCTAGAATATATTGATAGGTGCTTAATAAATTATTGACTGGTGAATGGTGACTGTGGTTAACAGCCAGCAAGTTCCACAGGATGGGCCTTGCGGCATGGAGCGGAAGGTTGCTTCATTAGAAAAGCAGAGGCATGAAAGAAAGGAAAGGCTGTTGGACTCCAAACACAGAGGAGTGGATTTTAGTGAATTTAACTAATGCCCCCCACCAGTGATGTCAAGACCCCAAAAATGCAAGTAATAAATATCATAAGAAAACAACGTATGCTCAATTCAGCATTGTTAATGTATATAATAAGGAATCCAGCCTGGATTATATTCATTTTATGCTAATTATATAATTATAATTTTTAATATTTTTTTATGGAGGAAAGGGTCCACAAAGGCAAAAGTGCCAAGGGCCAGCAAAAGCCACAATGCAGCCACGTCTTCCTTAAGTAACATGTTTCAGGGTCCACGAATTTCATGGAGGATGGATTCTTTTCAAGATCTGAGGAGAATTCCTACTGTGACCATGTCCTTCCTTGGCCCAGCCCTTGGGAAACCTGAACACAGCTGCCTTTGACCTTTGAGTTAGGATTAAAAAAACAAGTGCTCTCTGGGAAGGAAGTGGAGGCCTGCAGCTAGGAAAGAAGCGTGTTGGTATTGATGCAACTGGTCCCAGGGCCTGGCAAGGCCAGACTGCATAGCAGTGCCCCTGCCACCAATGTGTCCCTTTTGGGCAGAGCAGAACCCAGCTCAGACCCTCCATGAATAATTATTGCTTCAGGCCCAAACCTGTTGACTTAGGAAGCCGTGGTTCCTTCCCCTTTTCCTGGCTGTGCTGATTGCACTGGGGGAGTCACATTCCAGCTAAGAGCTCTCTGAGGAGTGAGCACAACTTGGAATTTGCTTCAAAGCTTTCATCACTGCTGCTCTGTGTGCTCCATCTCTTAGGAGCTGAGGATTCTAATGAACCAGCTACTTTAATTTTCCTCCAAAACGTTCTCCCTACTTCCCTTTGTTTCTCCTTCACAGTGTTTCTTCTTGGAAGGATGGGAAGAGTGACATTTGCTTTCCTTAAAGTCAGGGCAGCTGGTGCTACTCAAAATGCAACATAAAATTTACCTAGATGCTCTTCATTATGGGTTGAATTACATCTCCCCCCAAAAAGATACACTCAAGTCCTAATTCTTAGTATTTCAAAACGCGACCTTATTTAGAAGTAGGGTCTGGAGATAAGAGGGGATCCTACTGGAGGAGGGTGTGCCATAATTCTATACGACTAGTTTCCTTATAAAAAGAGTGCCATGTGAAGAGATGGAGATACACAGAGACAGCCATGGGAAGACAAAAGCAGAGATAGGAACCGTGCGATCAGAAGCCAAGGAACACCTGGGGCCACCAACAGCTGGAAGAGGCAAGGAAGGCTCATCTCCTACAGGCTTTGCAAAGATCATGACCCTGCCAGCACCGCGATTGCAGGCTTCTAGCCTCCAGAACTGTGAGAACAAATTTTCGTTGTTTTAAGCCACTGATCTGTGGTACTTTGTTTGGTAGCCCTGAGAAACGAATATAGTCTTCAAAGCAAATAGATAATCCACACAGCTGGAGCCTCAAGAATCGAGAGACACCAAGCCCTTGTTCGGAGTAAAAAGTTTACTTCTCAAAATGCTTTCTTCTCTATTTTCTCATTTTAGTCTCATGATTACTTTGTGACACAGGGCAAATTTTATTATTCCTCATTTTACGGAGGCAAAATCATTTACCCCAAATCATACATAAATGTCCCTGTGGCTTAGAAGACAATGAGGAGTAATCTTCTTGTCAGCGCTGCCCCCGATGATGCGCAGGGCTCTTGGCGAGGAACCTAACTTCGGGGTATCCAAATGCTGGAATTTCAATTGCAGTCATTACTTTATTTTTGAGAGCATTAAAAATCACCTGCCATCTCCTATCGATGTCATTTCATAAAAGAAAAGGCATTTTAACGTTAAAAACAAGGTAAGACCATAATATCAGAATGAAGGGCATGCCTTTTAAGTTAAATACATCTAGTTTATTTTTTAAACCCACTTCTTTGTCCCTGTTGTCTTCGTTTTTCAGAAGGCTGACGCGTCAGGATCAGCATTTGGGAACCACTTCTGAAATCTCTGGGCTTCATTTACCTTATCAGAGGGTGTTGGGTTTTCCTTGATTCCTTTCTACCTCTTAACATTTTATGATTCTCTGACTCAAGCCCAGATTCTCTTTCTACTAACACACCTGGGAGGCGTAGGCAGTGATGGCCAGAATGCCTTGGTTAAAGGAGCTGGTTGAATGAGTGTCCAGGCTCTATCCTAAGACCACACTGTACACTGCTGTACTCGGAGAGAGGGACCAAGAGTTGTTTTTGCGGCATCAGGTGATTAACAGGAAAAACTGACTTCATCTTAGAAGCCTTTGTATTTGAGGCAAAACAACTTAGTATTTGAAGTGCAAACTGCAGCCTGCTTTCTCTGTGCACCTCCTGCCATCAGGCTGGTTCCGGCTGGCTTAGATTTCGACCTGAGCTGGAGAGCTCCTTAGCCCCCCAGCGCCCAGGCCATCAGGCCATCAGTACTCCACGGCTGCTCAAGGGCACAGTTCAGAAAAACAGCCTGGAGAATCCAGTGCATCCACCACAGGCTGCTACCAGGCTAAGCCTGAAGCTCGAATGTGCCCCATAGCTAAAGTCAATGATTATATTATCAATGATAGTAATGATCCTTTGCACATTGTTTTTAAACAAGTTTTTAATCCAATGTCTTTTTAGCATAACATCAGTGCTCAGGGAAATCTTCATGAAAGAGATAAGACTAGAAGGGTACCTTGTGTAGGGGTTCAAAATGAGTCACCCCAAGATGTGCCTCTGTAGAATATGGATTATTTTGAGCTAAAAGCACCTGAGATCCTGTGGGCTAAAGAGAAATTTTTACATTCTTTCCCCTCCCTTTGACTACCTAGAAGAACTTAAATTAGGGACCTTGCTGGTAATCAGGGATTTTCAGAGATAACCTTTTGGACCTATCTATGTGGCAGGGCAAACTACTAATTACTGAACATCTCTTCTTGTTGGCCTGTGACAACACTCCACCCCTCTGCAGCCCCAAGGCACCTGACCTCAACCTTAGCTCAGAATGTCTTATATACTTCATAGAAATACCTTTCTGTCCCTGAACCTCTCATGTATATGGGGTCTTCTGTGGGGTTCCCATGCATACATATGTAATTAAATTTTGTTATTGTTCTCTTGTTCCCGTCTCATGTCTATTTCCTTATTGGACCAGCTGAAACAAACTTGAAGGGCAGAAGAATGGTTCTTCCTCCCCCACACCTAAAAATGTGGGGAGTAGGGATGGGGAGGATGGAGGTGGGATGTGACCAGAAAACAGTCTGGAGGGCAAAAGGAACAGGGGCGTTTAGCGCTGAGAGAGCCCTGCCTGAGGGGTGCTGAACTCCCATAAGGAAAAGGCATGTGGGGATCTCACAGGCTTCTGAGGCAGACAGACTTGGTCAAATTCTAGTTGGGCCACTTACTAATGTTAGTCCCCGTCCCCCACCTTCTGCCCCCTCACTGTGAGGGAAAGCTCTCCGAGGCCAGAACAGTCGGGTTAGTGGTCCGGCGGGGTAGGGAAAGGGCAGAACGGAATGAGTCTGACAGGGATTCTTTTTATTAAAAAGTTGTTCAGGGAAACAAACTACCTCCACCATCTCGATCTTTTGAACTGGTTGTTTTGGTCCTTCCTTTTCCCTGAGAGAGAATTTCCAGGGTGACAAACATCCATGAAATCAATAGGCCTTCAGACAAACTTGACCCCTCTAGGGCCAACCACCAAGCCAAAGAACAGTCCTTCCCCCTTGCTCTCAGGAGGGCCCGTAATAAGGACTGAGGAAGGAACTTTTTCTCAGGAAGTGGGTGGACAAATGACCTAAAAGTCAACCTTTCCTTTCTTGAAAGGAACTTATCATCTAAAGAAGGAAAGCTTTAAAATATGCTCCTTTTTCAATGCAGAAGGAAAATGGGGTAGGAGGATCATTTTACTGTCCTGCAATAGGTTTTAGAATATAGAGGAAAAATATTTTCTACAAATAGGCACCTCTTCCCTCCAATCTGAGTAGAGAGTTTGCAGCTCTAAAGATGCCCTTCTCTGGAAAATTGAGCCTCAACTTTTATAATTTTACCAGCTGGAAACCTAAAGGGATTTTTATCCTATGTGATATTGATGTGTCTATTTACCATATTTTGTCTTCTCATCACCTGTTAACAACTGTCGAGAGTCAGACTCAGGAGCACGGGAGAATGTGAGGCTCAGACCAAGAGGGAGGAGGCTGGTGAGGGAGCTGACCTGCGAACCCGAGAAGCCTTGGGAGCAAATGTGTTCGGCTTCCCATGGCTTTGCTTGAATTTGCATTTTTATCATGAAAGTAACATATGTACCCAGCCACCTTTGTGTTTTTATTGTAAAAGTAATTTAAGTACTCACGTAGAGTATAAAATGAATATAAGCACCTAGTAGGGAGTTGTTTTCTTCCTTAGATATAACTATTCAGCTTCCTATATATTTTTTTAAAAAGCATTTATGCATATGTAAGAATAAGAGTGTATTTGTTCTTAAAAAAAAAACACACACACAAATGGAATCATGATAGGCATATTGATGTACATCTTGCTCTTTTCACCTAAAAATCTTCCTGGGAGGTCACTCTTTATCAGTAGTTTTGTCCTATGTCCCCATTTGCCTGGAACAGTTCTGGTTTAGACTTTCTGTCCTATATTATTATCAATAGAATCCATTCCCACTCTCAAAAATATCCTGATTTGGATAAATCTCCCAGTCGCTCTGCTTATCAGGCCAAATGGACCTGCCTCTTTGCTTTTAATAAGTTTCATGGAGTGACACACCATGGATACCTCAACTGTAACTTATCACCCACCTGTGGACACTTAAGTTGTCTCTAGTAGTTTTTAACTATTAGAAACCATTTAGCAGTGTGCTTCCTTTGCATTCGTCTTTGAACTCCTATGAAGACGCATGTGCAGGACAAATTCCTAGCAGTGAAACTTGCTGGGTCAAAGGGTTTGCGCTTATTTCCTTTTTCTCCTGTGAAAATAATTTTTAATTCACTTTTTAATGGAGGTAGACTATTCCATTGTATGAACATACCACAATTTATCTACCTTTCACATTTATCTCGAAAAAGGAGGAACTGCAGGCAGAGGAACCAGCCCAGAGTAGCCTTAATGTGCCTCCTTCACGCTCATAGACCAAACCCTTTCACACCTCTTCACTGGACTCCGATGGACTGGGTCCCTGTCTGCCTCACATGGTTATAGCAGATTCTTGTCTGGCTCCTTCCCTCTCCTGCAGGTGCCTAGCCCTGTCATCCAGGAAACGATGCCTGACTCCCGAGGACCATGCCCACTCCCCCAGCATTTGCTACTTCTCCTGACACTGCAATTATCACATTGAACTCTAATCCCTTTAAGTCTCATCTCCCAGTTGAACTCTGGATTCGTTTTCTATGGCTGCTGTAACAAATTACCACAAACTTAGTGGCTTAAAACGACATAAGTTTTTTCTCTTACAGTTCTAGAGGTCAGAAGTCTGAAATAGTTTTCTCTGGGCTAAAATCAAGGTGTTGGGAGGGGTGTGTTCCTCTCGGAGGCTCTAGGGAGAACATGTTTTCTTGCCTTTTCCAGCATCTGGAGGCTGCCTGCATTCCTTGGCTCATGGCCTCTTCCTTCTTCAAAGCTACCTCCCTCTTCCACATTTGAGGATCTTGTGATTACATTGAGCCTATCTGGATAATTCAGGCTACTTTCCCTATTTAAGTCAGTTAATCAGCAACATTAATCCATCTGTGACTTCAGTTCCCTTTGCCATGTAGTGTAGTATATTCACAGCACCCCAGGATTTAGGACTTAGACAACTTCGGGGGCCATTATTCTATCCACCACAAACTCCAAGCTCTACCAGGGCAGAAAGCATATCATTATCTATCATATCCCCAGGACCTGGAACATGATAAGTCCTCAATAACTGTTTATCAACTCACTGCTTCCTGCCCTGTGTGATACTTACAGGTCAGGTAAAGAGGGCTGGCTTTAGGGCCCCTCCGGAAGGCAGACTGCTATCTACTTATCAATATAGGCAAGAAAACCTCATTGTGGAGGCTGGAGAATTCTTGTCCAATAGCACCATTTTTAGTCTGACAATGGTGAAGACAGGGGCAGTCATAGATGTCCTTTAGGGCAGGGACCGTATCATTCATGTATGTTCCCTAACATAGAGCCTGTCACATTTTAAGAACTCAATGCAATTGTTTGGTAAGTGGGCCAGGGTGGGACAGATGGTCCAACTGGGACAGAAAAGCTGATAAACAGGTGTCCACTAGGGCACTGGGTCGGGGTGAGAGAGCTAGAGGCCAGTTGGTATCGCTCCGGTATGGCCACGGGTTTCTGAGGCAGACACTGCTGTATCTGTCAGACCCAGAGAACCAGTGAGCTTGGATGTGGAGAATCGGGTCAGGCAGGAAGTTCACAGCAGGCAGACCAGGCAGTGCAACCTGTACGGCAAAAGAGGGGGCAGGGGCCAGGCTGGGTTGAAGAACCTGGGTGTGTGTGGGTGGGAGTTAAAATTGAATGCGCCATCAGGAACCTATAGGAGAGCAGGAGCATACTTAACCACACCCGCTTCCTGCTCCATGCCCCAAGGGATTTATGTTGCTCCTCTGTGATGAGCATCAACTTGGCCTAGCCGGAGGCCCCTGGACAATGGATGGTGCCCCCTGGCATCAGAGCAGGAACAGCAGCTGTGAGGGGCTCAGCCTGACACGAGCGGGGGACAGTCAGTACAAAAAGCAGTCACCATAGAGACAAAACTGAGGATGACACAGTTGCCACCTTTGGGGAATAACAGGCACTACTTCTTACACGTAGTAGATTAGAACGAAGGAGGTCCACATTGAAAGCTTTTTTCCCCTAAACCTCATTTAACCTTCCTAGCAATCTTCCGTGTTAGATGTTATTTCCTCCATTTTATAGATGAGAAATGCGAAGCTCAGAGACGGCAGGTAACTTGCCCAAGGTCACACAGGCAAATAAATGAACAAATTAGTGAATCCTGCATTTACCCTAGTTCTTCTAGTTATAACAGAGCATCCTGTCCACTGGGTAGTTCCGGAGTGGTAAGGCCAGTACACAAACTCGGATTTCTCTCACCCTAAAGCCCATGCTTCTACACTCTATTCCATAAAAGCAGAGGCTCTTTTGCTCTACTGCTGAGCATAGCACCATGCATACAGTAGGCATTCAGTAAATTTTCGTTAAATGAATGATTCTTTTGAAGTGAATTTAATTCTTATGCTCCTATACTTTTCACACATTTCTATGATAGCTCTATTTTAGTACAAAGCCCTTAGTGAATACGCATATTTCACTCATTCCAAACGGGGCTCGAGATAGAATAGTTACGTGTTTCTGAGCTTGCTTTCCTGCCACACTGAGCTCTTGAGAGGCAGGAACTATAGCCGTTCCAACTTCTTAGCTCAGCACACAGTAGGCGTTCAGTAATTGTGAGTATGAGTGAGTGAAGGTTAACTTGGTAGGTTTGTCACCGAAGGACTGGAGAGGGGACAAAGAGGATCTAGGCTGGAATGGCGGGGAACCCTATTTTTCTTTCCAGTATTAGTACAGTGCCTGACATATTAAAGGTGCTCATAAACATTAGCCGAATAAATGAACAAATTAGTGAATCCTGCATTTACCCTAGTTCTTCTAGTTATAACAGAGCATCCTGTCCACTGGGTAGTTCTAGAGCCAGTAGATATATTGTATTATATTCTGGAGACCTTCTCAGCCCAAGGAATTTCATACTATGTCTACAGAATACCCCGTCTCCAAAGAAACTCAATTCCGAGTAGTACCACAATCATAAACACAACCACAAAGGAATGGAAACAAACCACCAAAACACTGAGTGGGAGCCCCACCTCCACCCAACTGGTCCAGAGCATTTCTAAACAAACACAAAGGAGATTACAGCTGCTCCGGATCCTGCCAAAAGAATAGAAAGCAAACCCAGCAAAGTCAGACTGGCACCAAGTGAGACCCCAGTGGGGCCAGACGGGAAGTTTCCTGGAGGAGGATAGTCTGGAGATTAGTGGTGGTAGGGGGCTGACCTAATTCCACTGTCTTCAAGGGATCTGATTGCATGGTCCAGTGAGTCATACCATTCAGGCACGTCATACAATTTTAATAAGACATAATAAAAATAACGATGGACTCTATTGAGTGATTACTGAGTACTAGGTAAGTTACCTGGTACTACGCTAAACACTCTTTAACAGAAGCTCACTCCTCACAGCAGCCCTGAGAGTTTCTAAGACTGGGCAAGGCAGTAATCGAGTTCTCCCAAACACACGGCAGAGTCATCTGGGGAAGTTTTCAAAAGACAGCTTTCTGGGTGCCCGTCAGACTGACTGAATCAGAATTTCTAAGAGCAGAGCTCAAAAATCTATGTTTTAACCTATATTTTTAAGATCTATATTTAAAAATCTCCGTTTTAAAAAAGTCACTGCAAACTTGCACTCATTCATGTGCATGTGTCGAATACACATGGGCCCTTAAAGAAAATGCAAACGCTAAAATAACCCAGAAGCCTGCATCGGCTTCTTCCCAACCCGCTTTCATTTAATCCCAGCTCTATTTGGTTCTAAATTCATTACCCTGAAGCCCCAGCACTTTGGGGCCTATGGAACTGGTGTTTCTCTGGGCTACACTTAGTCTTTGAATCTGAGTCAGTCCCCAAATCCTTGGATGAACTTGACCCCTTTGACATTTTGTGCTACCTCAGGTGATTATGTCCTCCCACCCAGCCTTTTTTGTATACAGCCAAAGCAACGCCTAATTTTCTCAGTGAGGATGGAGGAGGGAACACTTTGGACTCGGGGTACCAGCGATCGGAGCATTATACAATAAGATGAGGGTACTACAAGACCTAGCCCAACCAAAGGCTTGATATCTACTTCCTGCTAGGAGAGGAATGAATCCCTTAGCAGTCCTGAGCCCACAAATCAGAGGATGAAAGTGAGGAGGAGATTGAGAGGCCCGAGCTTGAAGGTAATGCGAGGACCACCTCTACAAGACTCCCAGGTTCTGAATCCTGTTCATGAAGCTTCCTTCTCCTGCATTGGTAACCATCCACCAACTCCTGTCTCTGGTCTTTACCAAAGACAAACACCTCTGCTCATTCTTGGCAGCCCTCCATGACCCACAGACAAAAATAGACCAGCTGGTCTCTGCTTTCACTGATGGGAAACAAACACCCATTTGGTTTACTTTCCCTTCAAAAGTCCAGGAAACCACTTGACAGAAGATATTGGGAAGGTTTAGTGAAGGTCAAGGGTTTAAGTTTTGAAATCCTAAATCATTTGACAGGCCCTGTGAAGGTGATGAAAGCTAAGAAACTTACGGTCAAATTGAAACTCTTGCATTTTGTGTCTCATTCACTGGATGTGGTAAGACATCAGGGTGGCTTAGATGCAGAAAACATTCATCTACAGAGAGGCAGATTTGTGTCTCACAGAAGAAAGAACTTTCTAATAGAGCCTTCCATCAGATGAAGAGTCATTCCTGGGAGGTATGAAATCCTTTCCATTGGATGTGACTTTGACTCATTATCTGTCAGCCTTGCCACAGGTATGCTGTTGGAGCAAGATGGCCTTTAAGATATCTTCCAGTTTCTAATTCCATGACTCTGTGATCATTATCACCATAAAATTTGAAGGCATGACAGGGTACCTCTTCCAAATGGGGCTTGTGGTAGAATGCAGAGAATAAATAACCTAAGAAAAGGCATAGATGAGACTCTCGACTAGTCGAGTTCTACATAATATTCCTGCAAAGCTCTGAGATCATAACTCACCAATATGTATCCCAGGAATATTTTGGGATGTTTCAGTCGTTGAGAATTCAGGCAACCTTGCCTCTGCGCAGTGTCTGCTAACTGCTCCCTTTTAAAATGGTCAGATTCAGTCTTGCACATGCAAGACATCTGCATGTCTTGCTCCATCTTCGAGTATTTGCTCGATTATCACCTTCATAGCGAGGCTTTCCTAGACCACCCTGTTTATCCAGCCTGCCCTTTAATTGTAGTGTTTTGACCGTTTTTGCGTATTTATTGATACAGCTGGCTTTAGATCTACTCTCTTGGTATGTAGTTTTAATTTACTCCATCTGTTCTCTATTCCTTTTTACCTCTTTTCCTGCTTTCTTTTGTATAAAGCAAAAAAAAAAAAAAAAAAAAAAAAAAGTTAAGGGTTCTGTTTTATCTTCCCTATTGGTATGTAAGCTATTTCTCATGGCATTTTTGTTCGATAATTTTAGCGTTTGCTCTAGAAATTATATGCATCCATACCTTACCACTAAGTATATCTTAGGATAATATTATATTATATCACTTCATGCATAAGGTCAGAAACATACAATAATATACTTATATTTAGCCCCATTTTGGCTTTTGTGTTATTGTTGTTAACACATTTAATTGTTTTTACATATAAGCCCCACAAATTATTAATTTTGGTTAAAAGTCAATTGCATAGACTCATGGATTCTTATTTTATTCAATGACTTATAATCTATTCCTATTATTGTTTTTTTGATCCTCAAATTGTCCCACATTTGGCCAATAGGAATAGCTTCAGGTTATCTGCTGTGTCCTTTTCAGTATGTTCCCATAATTCTTTGAGTACTTTGTTAGTTCTGGTAATAGGCTCTAGGCTCATCTTAGAGTTCTCTGCCCTTGGTCTGAAATCATTTCTTCAAGGAGTCTTGATTCCCTTAAGTGGAAGATAATATTCATGAACCAGGATCTGGGTAATCAGTGTGCTCATTGCTAGTGGGGCTCTGTCCTCTCAGTGGATAGAGCTGAGATGGATGGATAGATGATAGATGATAAATAGAGATATATGCATTTATATGCATATTTATATGGATATATACACATTTGTATATCTATGTAAACATACATATATATACACATGTACACTTGTATCTATTTCCATATCTATCTGTTGAAAACTATGGGTTTTCACCCATACCACCAATTCCAATTCAACATCACAGGGTTTATTTTAGCCTTCATCTTTCCATATTTGTAATTCCATCCACTACCAGTAAAAAAATTGGCTTTCATTATCCTGATTATGTTACATATCGCTCAATTACATATTTGCCCTCGCTGTGTGTAACCAATGTCCTGGCTACTCTGGGTCCAGTCCTTGGTCCTGTAGTCCCCCTAATTCCCACCAGTGACATCAGGGCTGAATCCTTGTCCTTTGGTGCCTCTAATTCCTGCTCACCACACTGGAACAAAAACTTAGGCCCCGAAGGGTTCAATAGCCCTGATATAGAAGCAGAAGAGATGGCTAGATTGATCCAAGGCTACTGATCTATAAAGAAGGTGTGATGGGAAAATCAGGAATTTTGAATGCTAAGAATACTAGAGGATATGCCGTGGATTTCAGGCAGGATCTAGGAGAAAAAGATGCCAAGAGGTGTACAGCACTGGTAAAAAATGGAGGGGTGGAAGCACTGGAGATCCCGATAAAATCAGAGAACAGGTATGGTGGGGATTAAGCTCTCTGGAGAACCCAGTCATTTCCAACGAGCTCGCCAAATGTTTGATTATATCTACACGTGAACTGGGCGACAATGAGACCTGATTCCACTAGAACTTTTATTGTCAAGTGGGTTACATCCGGGAGTTTGCCATTAAAGAGACATTTTTCCAAACAGAGATTACAGGTGCTTCCCCTCCAGTAAATTAAATCCCTAATAACAGAAGTAAAGGAAGCACGTGTACACTCATACACAGACTGAATATAATACTGGCCCTCAATCAAAAATCATCAGGAAGTCAGACTTCAAGGCAAGCCCCTGTCCTGAAATGACTCTTTCATGATCAGATAGCACAGGTACCAAAGGAAAAAAAAAAAAGGCGTAGCTGAAGCTCTTGCAAGTTTCTGAACCCAAAAGCCTTGGGGTTCTGAGAGACCAACTGGAAACTGGATGAGTTACTATCTGAATAATTGAATAAACAAACCTGAGCTGGGCCTTGCCAGCTGAATGGGATTTCTCAGTAAATAAGAGGGAGAAGGAGAGGAATTCACACGGGAAGCAACGCAGTCGAGGATTCAGAACAAGTTACAAGGGCGCCAGAACTGTGTGAAAGAACAGTGGATACATCTGCTACACTGGAGGTGACGTAGGTCAGGGCCATGGCAGTCACGTCTCCATCCAAGCCAGGTGCTTGTTGCCACTTGGCAATGTCTCCCAGTATGCGTTTCCTCCTTTATTCCCTGCGATGGCTATTGAAAATCTCCCTGCTCGGAAGACAGCTTTGCTGGCTTCAGTAATAGACGTCGAGACTGTCAGTCATGAACTTCCTCGACCTCTTGTCTTCGCATCTACAAATTATTGTGTGTACACCTACTCACAAATTCTTTCCTCCCCAGTCACAGTAAGACATGTCTTGTCCAAGGCTAATTCCTTAACCTGCACTCATGCCCCCTTCCTTTGTCCGCCTCGCTCTCAGCTTCTTTCAGGCTCTTGTCCAAAAACCATGAACAGGCAAACGACTGTCCCCTCATGAGCTCATGAAACATCAATCCTATACCCTTTAGCGATTTTCTTTTCTTTATCTTTCATTTAACAGCAAAGCTTATTTTTCTGTTTAATATCATTTTACATGTTTCTCTAATTATAAAAGTAGGACATGTTCATTACAGAATATTTGCACCAAACTGTACAGGAAAGAACATTATAATCTCACCACTCATTTTGGGGTTTCCATGTATATATCTATGTCTGACGTTTAATAGCTGACATTTTTCCAGGCTACCGTGATCTAGTGAGGGTCTTACCCACAGTTGTACATCGAGTCAGCAGCATAGGTTAGATTCAGTCCCAGGAAGTCTGGCTTTAGATGTAAGCTCTTAAATTAGCTCTTTGTGCCTCTAATTTATAGCAAGATCAAAATCGTATAGGTAGAATGAGCAGTTTTCAATATCGCAAACTATATTTAGAAATGTGATTTCTAAGGCATAACAAAGAGTTTTGATATAACAGTCTGTCATCTTCCACGCAGTTGTCAACCCATTGCTCTTATGCCCTCATTCCTTACCGCTCAGCAGCACAAACTGACCTCGCAAGGGTTAAAGGTAACCTCTTTGATGCTAAATCCAATGGACACTTTAGAACCCTTCTTTTTTTGACTCTTCATCAATATTTGACACCATCGTCCCCTCCTTCCTTCTGCCATTTAGTCAGTAAATATTTATTGAGCACGAATTATGCACCGAGCACAGTGCTAAGTATAAGAAATCCCCTTTTTTGTTGATTTCCGGGTCATATTCGCCTTAACTTTGGTCTTCCTTCTCTGACCATGTTTTCTTACTTTCAAACTTTTCTGTCCTCTGGTCCTCAGCCCCAAACTGGGGTCTTTACCAGTATTTTTCAGCACTGGCTGTACCCTAGAATCCCCTGTAATATGTGCCTAGAGATTCCGATTTAGAGCGGAGCCGAGGCATCAATATTTTGAAGATGCTACATGTCCTCCACTCAGCAGACGCTTTTCCTCCTGTGCCCCTCATCTCAGGAAATGGCATACTTCTCTCTCCACTTATTTAAGGCAAAAACCTCTCCTTCTTGTCTTCTAATCAATCACTATGTCCTGTTGATTCTACCTCCTTATTATGTTTTAAATCTTTCTACATCTCTCCATCTCCATTGTCATTACCTGCATTCAACCCATCATCATTTCTTACCTGGATTATTAAAATGCTCGCCTGGTTGATCTTGCCTCCGGTCTTGCCTTACTCCAATCTTTTTGCGATTTTTATCATTCCACGATGAAAATAGCTTTTTTGTCTTTTTTCCTGATAATATAAATAATATATGATCTCTATAAAAAAATTGAAACAATCATACAAATATAAGGCAGAAAAAAAATGATTACCTGAAATCCCACTATCCTGAGATACCCTCATTATTCCATTCACTTTTTGATGATCATCTTTTCCGGCACCTTTTTACGCTGATAAATCATGTGAGAAGAGGATCTGAACTTTGTCCCTCATTGGGATGCAGATGCCACAGGATAGCCCTGAGGGAGGAATATTAAGTAGGAATAAAGATGGCCCAGAAAGAGTGAATATACAACTGTAAACAAATGGGATGATATCATAATGCTGTTTTCTTTGGAATAAAAGGCACCTGTTATTTAAATACTTTTTTTCTGTACCCTCTCTCCTCTTTTTCTATTCTCTGCATCCCCACCCCATCCCAGATAATCAGTGCTAAGAACTTGGTATGTATACTTTCATGCGTTTTCTTCATGATCATGTAATCATATATGGTGTTTGGCTCCTCATTATAGCGACCCAACTACAGAAGTTTAACCACTTGAGATTTTGTTCTTGTGTGTGTGAAGTCCAGGGCTCCACGAAGTGATCAGGAGCCAGCCCTCTCAAAACTGCCTGCTTTGCAAGCTTTCACACTCTGATATCCTCAAAGCCATAAAACAATAGTCAAAGTGCCAGCTAGCGTCCTTCTTTCAGATAAGAAAAGCGGAAGATGCAACTAAGAATTTCACCACTCTAGACAAAACTTTGACTTGTATTTCATTGGCCACTTCTATCTGTAAGACAGGATGGGAAAACCACACACCCATGCACACCCACACCCACACCCACACACACACACACACACACACACACACACACACATTTTTAGGGTTGTTTTATCATTAGTGGATATTTTCATTTTCTGAAAACTCGATCAGAGTACATCTACACCTTTTACTTAATCACACTTCATGGAAATCCCTGCAGGAGGAATCAGTTAGTGTAAATCTAACTTGTACACTTAAATGGCCGCATTATCCCCCATGGTATGCGCACGCTACAGTTTGTTCCATCATTCCCCTGATGGTGGGTATTCATTTTGTTTTCGGTGTTTTGCCAACCACAAGCAATGCAGCAATAATCACCTTTGTACATATATCCTTTGTGTGGTGCTTTTAATTCTTTAGGTTAAATTCCCAGCAGTGGAATTGCTGGGTTGAAGGGCACATGTATTAAAACGTTACAGTCTTTGCAAAAAAAGTTCTTATTTCATATTACGGCTGCTCAGTAATGCTTGTTAAATAACTAAATTAATGCATGAAAAATGTGCTCAGTGCTGTATTCATTTCTTTTAAGAGAAATAAAGGGAATATCCTCTACCTTCAGGTGACTGATAATTCAGTTGAGGAAACAGAGGGTTTTTGTTTGTTTGTTTCATTTGCTTTTTTCTCGCCCCAAATTAGTAAACAACTATATGCATTCAGGATTATATGTAAGAGCAATGAGAGTGGAAGAAGGGGACGTGATAAAGCCAGATACATCAGCAAAAGAGAGAATCCCCTATTCTGTGAGTGAACATCTCAATATGGTTCAAAAATACCCTCCATACATGTATCGAATACTGAATACGTGGAGCCCACTGTGCCAGTCACGGAAGCTACAAAGAGGGAAAATTATGGTCTTGAAGAGCCTATTATCTAGCTGGAACCACTTCAGACTCTGTTGGGAAGTAGGCAGGGCGCACGCAATAAACAAGCCTGTAGCCAACGAACGAACGAACGAGCACCATGGCTGGAAGGACAGGACAGGATAGCTACATAGAAATAAAGCAAATCTGCTTTCAGTTATTCAGATGGCGAAGATTAACATAGAGATGACGTGCCGCCCGGCAGGGGTGTGGTGAAATGAGCGCCGTCACACGGTATTAGTGGAAAGGTCCATAGGTACGCGTGGAGGGCAACTGGCTCCCTGTATCGAGACTTTCAAACGTGTTCCTACCCTTGTGACCCAGTAGTTCTATTTCTAGTACTTTATATTAAAGAAATGATCAGAGGCATGGACACATATGTACAAAGATATTAATAGTGGTGTTATTTTCAATGGGAAGAGTATCAACAGCCTAAATGTTGAACAATGGGGAATCAGTTAAATAACTTATGATTCATCTGTATTCTGGACATTATGCAACCATGAAAATCCGTGTTTTTCAGAGAACTTTAACATTATTGGAAAATTTTCACTTCATAACAGTAAGTGAAAAATGACACAAAAATACACGCGCATCACCCACATTTTGCGGCTGTGAGAATTCGCGAGTAAATACACCCATGTGTTGGCAGCAGCGGAATTATGGGTAGTTCTGTTTTTTTTCCTTCTTTCTCATTTCCTTTATTTTCTAAATTTTCTACAGGTGTGTATTATTTTATAATTAGAAAACGGTTTTAATTTTTTAATGAAAGTAAATTCATAGGACAATTTACACGCAAAGCAAGGTGAGCATGTCACAGTAAACTTCCATTCACGCAGCATGGTTGGACCTTGCCCCGACTCCGGCTTTCATGCTATGTAGCCACAGCCTTGTTCTCTACAACCTTTGCAGTGTTTGAGAGGGAAACAGTGATCGAGGAAAAAAGCGAAGAGAGAGAACTCGAGAGACTATTATTTCTCTCTTGTCATATTCAAGTGTTTTATGGAAAGTTTGTGAATGGGGCGACTTGGAAGCCAGTGGCAGTCAACATCCTGTTTTATGTCCCATGAATCTTTTCTCCTCTATTCTTTTGTTACCCTGGTTGAGGGAAAGGCTGGAGCAACAGGAGCCTTGAGAGAGTTGGTTAAGCAAGCAGAAAAAGGCTCCTTACACTGGTACCAGCAAGTTATGCTCATCATGTCCATCCCTAAAAGTGCTTAATGAGCATTCAGGAACATCTGAGCTGCCCCAGGCACAATGGAGTGAACAGTGTCTCAGTTCTTGTGACCTGATGGAGGGGTGAGACTGAGTTATGGATCGAATGAGCAGAGAAGAAGGGGCAGGTCAGATGTCTACCAAAATATCACCAGCGAGCATAGGACGTCAACCCAATAGTTACAGATGCTTCAAGCAGATGATCGATGGATACTTGACATACAAAAAGTAGCTTTCATTTGTATCATTTTTGCCTCCGGTTCATTAAGGGCTTTTACATTCATTGTTTCATTAGATCCTAACCACAGCCCTCTGAGAGAGGCACTGGTCTTCTCATTTTACAGATGGGACCATTGAGGATCAACAAGATTAGAGGAATTGCCCGAGGTTAATAGTGCTGGCACTGGAACCCAGGACCTCCGACTCCTCTTTCCTGTTTGACACACTTATGTCCTGACAAACACATTCTCATACAAGAACATACAAATAATACTGAAAAGTGAGAAGAAAATAAAAGTCTATTTACTGGAAGTTTATTCCCGTGATCTTAACTGATATTTCCCCTTTGGAAATTAGTTTTCATTTCATATCATCAATGCCAAGGAGACCCGCCACAAACAGGGCCCGTGCGCCTCCTCTGGGCCTTAATGCCATGTTTGTGTTGTGTTGTCCAGGGACAGCTGCAGAGCCTGGGCCTCGTGGGAGTCCCAAGGGCAGCTCTGTTTGCCGAAGGTGGCGCTGAGGCACGGGCCACGTAGCTTGTGCGTCCTGGGCCTATCGCGGCTTCTATGTGGAAGAGTCTCTGAAATAAGAGTCTGCTATCTTGGATAGGCACCTGCATTTAGGTTAGTTCACTTCTAGATGCTACTTTATCAGAGGAAACACAGTAAATGCCCCAACACCAGGAAACACCTGTTCATCCAACTCTTTAATCCATCTCCGTCTCAGGTCCTACCCTCTCACTGTGTTTCTGTTTCTGACACGCACAGAAATGAAATAAATGGAGTTACTTTCAACTCAGTGCTATGTATTGTCACATGTAGTTCTCAGTCCAACCCTGTGGCATGATTGTCCCCATTTTACAGTTAATGATCCTGTGGAATCAGAGAGGTCCGACAACTTACTCAAGAAGACCTGACTAGTAAGTGGCCCAGGCAGCACTTGAACCCAGCTCTTTCTGGCAACAGAATCTGGGTGCTTTGCAACATACCCTGCCTACTCTCCTTGGGCAATCGGAGCTCATTAAAGCCCCTTGGCTCACTCTGATCCATCAAAGCAGATTCAACCAACTTGAATGTTTTAGAGCTGTGCCGCCACGCAGATGAGATGAGCGTACGCGAAGATGTGTTAGCAGAACACGCAGGAGACGGACGAGAGCTCCCCTTCCTCAGTCGAGCAGGTTTGAAACCCCCTTTCCTAGAAACCTGGCTTTGCCTGAATCTGGGTAGCTTCGGAACATCAAACCTCTCCCCTTACCTAGCTTAACTTCCGAATGATTTTCCCTCGGGACACTGACGGAGCAGTCGCGGGAGCATCTCAGGCCATCCACACGGCAGCTACCTGAGAGTTTGCATGGAGGAACCTACCTCAGAATACTGGCCCACAGAAGGCAGGGTCCTGGGCTGCCTAAATCACCATGGATAATCACCAGCTCTACATCCTCTGAACCTACCCCTCTCTCATCACCAGCCGCCTTTCCAGGAGGAGCACCTGAAACATCTTCTCAACCTTCAGGAAGCTCACATCTTGACTGAAACAATAAACTCTCTCTCCCTAAGAGAGAAGATTTTCAGCCTCAGATTTTTTTTTTTTAAAGAGTACTTCTTTTTTATAGTTTCGCCTTCCAATCTGTTGTATGACCAGCTTTTCTGAAATTGTAGCTAGAATCACCTGTCGCTTCTCAAACCCATGCCTTCTGTCTGCCGTGTCCAGTCTTCAGCTCTGCCGTCAGTGGTCTCGGGCCCAGCTTAGGACCACAATCTATAACGATCGTGCTCAAGGCAGAAAGTCGAGACCTGACTGCATCGCTACATCTCCTGTTGCTTAGCATTTGTATCTTTTTGACAGATGTTTATCCAGTCTCCTCCAATAAACCAGAATCAGATTGTTGCGAATGGGAGGAACTTCACGGCCCTCTAGTTCACAGAGCGCCTGCACAGTCCGCTCCCAAGTATGTACCTCCTGGGTCTTTGGCCCAGAACCTTCTCACATAACTGCAGCAGTTGCCAGGGAGACCACCTCTTTTTTTCCTTGCATCTCTGCTTAGTTGCTTCCAAAACAGAGGCAGGGCTTTTCAGAGTCACTGTTCAATGTTGCTGACCAGAGAAGCAGAATCTCCAACTGTGATCACCCTCAATGGACCTCTCAAGTTAGCCAACAGACAGGCAGGCACAGGCAAGGCTGTGTAGCTCGCTTTTGTGGTGCCAAGGAATGGCAGGCATGACTACTCTGGTGGGGCAAGCCACCCGTCCTCCTTCTGGCTTTGCCTCTCTGTCCCCATCACAGCCCAGCCGTCTGCTTCCTGGACTGAGCTGCCTCCATGCCTGTGAGTGGGGGAGGTGGGCCTCTAGTCTAGAGGCTCTTCTGTATCCTGTTCTGGACAAGTCTCGTCCTCACATGCCCCAGCCTGGGAATCTCGGCATGGCATTTGTGCTCAGTGAAGGCTTAGGCTGGCAACATTAATCACACCCTGATGAGGATTAATGAGCTTCCCAGACCTGTTGGGTGACTCTGCCTTGGGAAGCTGTCCAAGCTGGAGCTTGGTCTATCCCCACAACGCAGCACGCTCGGCTATGAGTCAGAGCTCACAAATGCCGAAATTACTACCACCATGTGCCTTTGGATGATAAGTTATCCCAAATATTCTCACTGTGGCCTCCCTTCCACAGTAGGCTTTACACCTGGTCTGCAAGTTGGTCTAAGCCCTAGGGCTTTGGGCTTCAGGTGAGTTTTTGTTTTGTCTTGTTTGTGTGTGTGTGTGTGTGTGTGTGTGTGTGTGTGTGTGTGTCAATTCTGTTGTTCTTGCTAGAGAAAGCAGTTATGGCTTGGATAATCCAAAGGAATAGATTTTCTAAAAATAGTTTAAATTTGTCTCTGGAATGTGTTAAGTGATTTATTTGTTTTAGACCGAGCATTTACCTTCCTAATGATATTTAATTTAGGGTAATGAGAGCAAGAAAAGACATTTCATCATCCCAGATTAGTTAGAGAGGCAGCTCTGAAGGTGGGGGAGAGAAGGGGGGTCAGTGGGGCAGGTTATCAAACAATGCGCTCAACATTCACAGTGGCCAGAGATGCCCCCACTCAACTCCTATGTGCCTTGGGAATTTCATGGGCCCAGGGCTTTTGCTCCCAGGGGTAGGTTCTCACACCTTGCCAGCCATCTTCCCACTGGAATGGAGAGGCCTGCCATCTTGGGAGCAACAGAGGAGCAGATCAGGCAGACAGAGAAGTACTTCTCATGTCCAGGAAGTTGGAAGCCGTACCTTAAAACAAAAAAGGGTAGGATATAATGCTCCTCTTCCATCAGGTATGGGAAAGTTCCCTTGAGAAAGAGAGTACGCCTCCAGGAGTCCAAGGATGGCCAACTTCCTATGGCCCTTTCTAGGGTCTTAGAACTCTGAGCCCTGAACATCAGGACACAAAAAGACTCTAGTGAGTAAGGAAGGGGACAAAGCAGGCAGAATGAGAATCGCTCAGGATTTAGATTCAAAACAAAAGAATCACCTCTTGTCGGCCATGGGATCTTGGGAAAATTATTTAACCTCTCTGACCCTCAATGCCCTCAAGTGAAAAAATTAAAACGACAATGAGATTAATGACCTTATAGGTGAGTATGTAAACACTAATATTTATTGAGTATTTTGGAAGCTGTAAAGTCCTGTGCAAATCTTCGTAATTAACCCTGACTGGCTCGGTGACGCTCATCCACAGTCCTGGAAATGCAACTCATGGGAGTTTGAAGGACTGTGTGTTCAGCACGTAAGGGGCATATTCAGGTATGCACTTAATCACTGCTGTTCTCATTCTGACGTAAGCAGTGATAGCACAAGAATCTAGAGTAAGACTAACTGCCGACCTGCACGTAGTCTTTTCTCATTTTCCTGACATTTGGTTGAATTTGTTAATGATTGTAGATCTCGCCTCTTCAGGAGCGTTTGGCAGGGGAATTACCATCTACCCTGAAAGCCAGATTGGAATGTGCCCAGACTCTCAGTAAGAAGGTACTTGCAAACGCTGCCCAGGCTCCTTCACCTAAGATCCTTTCTTCAAAGGATGGGGAGGTGATGGGGAGAGGGGGTGGGGAGGAGTGCAGGGTGTGTGTGTAGGGGGGCGGAGTGAGAGAGCAAGGAATAGCCACTCTGATCTCTAGCTTTCCCATTTGGCTATCTTCTCGCATAGAAGAGAGAATAAAAAGAACCACCATCGAAGTCAGGATACCTTAAGTTGTTCTCCCGTGATCTGAAGCCTCTTTCCCATCTCTCAATTTGTCCCCTTCCTCGTTTCGACTATTTTGACTGGCCCTAGTGTTTCTATTATCGTGTCCTCTCATCTTAAAGCTGCAGGGCCTTTGAGATCAAACAGCAGACTCCTCTAGAGGAAATGGAGACACGCTCTCTGGGACCAGCGAGGCAACCTGCAAACCCTCGGTGTTGAACAAGTTCTCACAGATGGTTCTCACGTGGCCTATTCCTAAGACTTCACAAACTTGTGTTCCTAACCCATCCAAATCCAATAGAATCTCAATCCTCATTCTGCATGTAGCCATCAGCTACAGTTAGTCCTTCACCTCGGGACCTTCAGTGGTCCCTCAACTACCTATCTGCCCCTTCCAAGTGCTTTCTGCCCTTCATGGTAACTGGGTAAATTTTAAATGATCTTCAGCGGACTTAGTGTTTTTGAAAATGGAATTCTTCATAAGGATTTCAAAAGTCAGGAATCTTCGGAAGCTTTATATCCTGTCTTAGGCCAGGTTCCCCAGAGGCAGGGTCCGATGCGCGGATTCCTGTGCAGGTGACTTTGGGGAGAAGTCTAGGAGAGTCTTGAAAGGGGAGGAAGGGAGTGTGGTATAGGAGGGGAAGGAGCTACGCAGGAAAGTGGCTTTAGGAGCAATGCGGCCTCCCCCTCATCCTTCCCGGAGCTCTGGAATGTAAATGGCACCGCAGCATTTATCCTGCACTGAGTCATGGAGACGGGTGCTTTCGTATCTCAGCACCAGTCAGTCACGGGTTGTGGGCTGTGGAGGCATGTCATTCCCAGGTGTGTGGGGAGGTGGCTCCAGTAGTTCAAGGTGTGAGCCTTCGGCAGCTCCTGCAGCAGCTGGAGGAAGGACACTCCTGACTATAAAAGGAAGCCCAGGTGCAGCAACAGCCTCTGCTGTATACTTTCTGACTCTTTAACTCCAGTCCTGTCATATTGAAATAATTCCAAGTATAGAAACACACACACATACACACAATGTTTATTTTCAGTGTAATTTATGATAAGACACTTTAAAATGCAAAAACATGAAGTTTCAACGGGACAGGAACAAATAAATCAATTATGTAATGGTGTGATTAAGTAAATAAATTATGCACGTGCATGGCACTCTTTGCCCTATAAGCGTTGGCCCCTGTCTACCTCTCCGATTTTATCTGGTACCACTCTGTCCCCTCGGTCATTATGCTCGAACCAACTGGCCTCCTCTCTGTTCCTCTAACACCCCAGGCTTGCTGATTTCCTAGGGATCCTGCCCTTAGTGTTCTCTCTACCCAGAACACCCAGCACAAGGCTTCTCGTAAAGTCACTCAGGACCTAGATTGCATGTTATCTCTCCAGAGATGACTTCCCTAAACCCTCATCTTCAACAGCCGCCTGCGTCACTCTCCGACACATCATTCTGTTTTATAGCTCTTATCCGTCTACGGTTTGCTCCATTATATCTCATCTCGTGCCTGTCTTTCCTCCACTAGACTAAAAGCTCCCAAGGGTGGCAATCTTACCTGTTTTGTTCACTGCTCGATCCAGACCCTGGAGTGTAGGAGTTGCTCAGTCGATGGCGATTTGATAAGTGAATGAATGTATACACAGTTTAAAATAGTGTTTGCCAAAATTATGCAATAAAATTGAAAAATGACCAAAATCTACTGTTAAGTGAAAACATTATGGTGTAAAATGTCATGTTATGTAATTAAATCTGCATTAAGAGAACTGCTTCTGGCCATGATGGAGTAACAGGAGCTCCAGGGATTTACTCTCTTATTTTCAACAACTAATAATCTGGACAAACTATGACACAGAGGTTTCAGGTCTTAGACACTAGTCAGCATGGGACTGTGATCCTTGAGAAAAGGAGAAAAAGAAGTCAGTCCTGTGGTGGCTTCAGCTTACTGGCTGGAGGCAGTTTCCAGGCTGCAGTGTGGGGAGTGAGAACCCAGACAGAGCCTGGTGGCTCTCACTGAATTAAGAGATTGGAGTTCAGAGAAACTGAGATGGTTAGAGTCTGAGAGGTAGCATAACAGATAGAAGGGACCTGCCCATAGAGAGAGCCCCAAAGATCTACAGACTGAGTTCTTGGCTGAGTGCTGATCTGTACATGCATGAGAGAAAAACAAAAAACAAAAAACAAACAAAAAACATAAATCTGGGGGGTAAAGGGGATACACAACATTGGAAAGCAAGAGCCCCTCAAATTCCTGGAGCTCACAGAATTCTGCCAGAGTAGAAAGACCTTATATTACACAGAGCATCGGGTAGAGTCCTCAGAAGGGCATTGTCAGAGTAGCAGGGCTAAATTAGCCCTAGAGCCACTGTTGCTCAGGACCCATCGTAGAAAAGCCTAAAGCAAGCCTTGCAGGAATCAGACTGACTGTAAGTAACTTAACTGCACGCCAGAACAAGGAGGGCACCAGCTAAAGGATTACGACAAAATCTAGTACCCAGCAACGCAAAATTCACGACGTCCTGCGACCAAGCAAAACTTGCAGAACATACATCAAAATAGGAAAGTACTATCCATAACAAAGAGAAAAAATCAGTAGAAACAGACCCAGAAATGACAGGATGATGGATTTAGTAGACAAGAATATTCAAACAACTATTATAAACATGCTCCACATACTGAGAAAGAGGAAGACATGAAAATAACAAAGGGATAAATGTCAGGTATGAAAAGATCCAAATGAAACATCTAGGGGTGAAAAGTACGATATTCGAAATGAAAAATATGCTGCGTGGGATTAAGAGCAAATCAGATAACACAAAAAATCAGTGAATTAGACACAGCAATAGAAACTGTCCAAGGTAAAAAGACTGGGGGGCGGGTGCAGGTGCTTACGTTACCTGTGAGACAATATGGAGTGGTATACCACACTTGTAATTTGAGATCTAGGAGACGAGGGGAGGTCGAAAAATTTTTCAAAAAATAATGGCTGAAATTTTCTCAAAATTGATAAAAACTATAAACTCACAGGTACAAGAAGTTCAATAAACTCCAAGAAGAATAAACAGAAATAAAATCACGAGGCACATCATAATCAAATTCCCTAAAACTAGTGATAAAAATCAAAATCTTAAAGCTGGTCAGAGGGAAAAAAACATGGACCGAGGAGCAAAGACAAGAATGACAGCATTCTTCTTGTCAGAAACTTCGCGAACTAGAGCAGAGCGGTATCTTTACCAGGCTGAAAATAAAAGCTGTCAGACTAGAATTCCATACCCTATGAAAATATCTTTCAGAAACAGAAGGAAAATAAATATTTTTTTCAGACAAAAGAAAGCCAGAAGAATCTGTTGCCAGTAGACCGACATTAAGAGAAATATTAAAGTTCTTCAGGCAGAAGGTGATGGAAATTTGGATCTACACAAAGGAATAAGGAGCGTCAGAAATTATTAAATAGCAGGGTAAATGTAAAAGAACATTTTCTTGCTTTTAAACCTCTTTAAAAGATAGTTGATTGATACGAGAATAATTACAATGTATCTTGGGGTTTATAGCACATGTCAAAGTAAAACGTATGGCAGCGATAGGACAAAAGATAAGAGGGAGGAAATGGAAGTATACTTTGTAAGTATCTTTCATTACGCAGTTCGTCGTATAAAAGTATTTGAAGGTAGACTGTGAGAAGACGTATGCTGTAAACCACAGAGAGCAACCACCGATAAAGGAAAAATTTAAGAGATACAGCTAACAAGCCGACAGTGGAAATAAATGGAATCATTAAAAAAAATGCACAACAAATTCAAGAGAAGACAAAGAGGAGAAAAGAAACAAAGAACAGATGGGACACACAAAAAAGCAAATAGCTTAAAACTTCCAAATAGCGCAGATGAATAATACGTCTCCCAACCTCCTGACTCGGGGGGAAGGAAAGCCGCCCGCCTCAGCCAGGGCCGTGCTCGGGCTCTGTGCGGAAAGGGAGTTATGACGTGAACCATCTCTACGCCGGGCACGCCCCCACGACGACCTTCCTGGACACGATCCTAAAGGACTCTGCTTGGGAAAACGCCCTCGGACCTTTATCTCTCACCCAGAAAAGTCTGTCCATCGGCCAGCCCATCGGGCACATCACAGCAATGAACACCCCTCGTGTAGTGAGAAGGGCCGTGTGCCAGGACAGAACAAGAGGGTCGCAGGACCACACCTGTGCAGGAGTATGTCCCCGCCAAGGTTTCCTCGTGTGACAGTCTTCTGCCCTCACAAGCACTAGAGACGTGGGGTCTTCTGAGACCACCATGAAAGCGTACACCGAATGGCAGGGAAGGCCTGATTCCTCCTGCCTGTTTGCATGGATAAGTTTATTAGATTAGCTGGGCTATACCTTGGAAACACTAACCCCTGGAGAAAGAACTATGGAGCAGTAAGTTTTCTGTGTTGAGGTGAAGCCAGCAATAGCGATAAAGAAGGTTGTAGGGGGAAGAGGGAATTACACCCTGAAGGCCCACGTTCCCGGTTCAGTTTTGCCCTTGGGGCTCGTCTCGTTGAGTCTTATCTAATAGTAGTATGGTGGTTCTTATTCATTGTGAGCTGGAGGCATACCATTGACTGCTAGAATTTGGGGTGGCACATTTTTAAAAAAATATTGTAATAATAATTCAAAATGACACTAAAGTCAGCAGCGATTTCACCTACAGTCATTGCTAAAGTATAACAAACCTCCGCAGCATCTACGACAACAGCGGACAGAGCACTAGTTTGCGGTTCCTTTACATCACCATGTCACTATGTAGAGTCTGTTTGTTGCCCTGCAAAGCCGTCTCTTACATAACCCTGAGACAAAGTTCTCATGTGTTCCAGTCAACACAGAGCTTTTTGGTTTGGAGTTCGTCGTAGGTGGGATTTTTCATGTGTCGGGGTCTGGTAGGGGGTTTCTGGCTCCACGTTACACCATTCCTCTTTCTAAAATCAAGTTTGCCTTTTTCTCCATACCCTGCGGCATGATCTGCTTGACTCAACATTCTGTTGTGTCTGAATCCTCAGCTGTAGCAAAAAATTAACTTTCTGCATTAACCAATATTTGGCAGTGCCCGCGAAAGCATCAGCAGGAGCAGAGAGTACATAGGAAACAGGTTTCCAGCCCCAGGAAGTTCAATTTGATTCAGTCAAGGCTAACTAAACACCTGCCACATCCAAGGCCCCGAGCTTGAGTAGGTCACACAGAGTGAGCTTCTGTCACCAGCAGAAGCTCTCCAGCCTTGAGCCATATCGCCGGGCTGCGGCAGGGCCAGTTGAAAGTGAGGAAACCGTTTATGTACGTCAGAGATATATTTTCTCCTTTTCCCTTTTGGAAAGATGTTCTTGGGAGTTCTTTGCCAGGAAGTTGGTCACTTCCCGCCCCAACGATGAGGTTTCCGAAAGGCATAAATAGCTTCTCTGGCTACATGGATTTGGCTGAAGAGGCTGCCACATGCCAGAAGGCAGCCTCGGGGAGGGCGCTTTCCAGCATTGGGAAAGCCGAGTGTGTCAGGGAGTGGGGGGACAGGGGGGGTAGCCACTGCAGAGCAACCGGCACGGGCTCCGTGGAGCGCGCTTGAGGGCAGAGGGCAAGAGGACCTGGAAAAATAGCAAGTCTGCTAGAGAAACTGCTAGAAGAAATGTGCCGAGAGGGTGGAGAAGCACGTGAGAGAAAAGCGTGGCATAAACGATGTGGAAGAGTGTGAGAAGGTGCTCACTGGGTCTGCAGAAGGAGAAGCAAAGCCCTGACAGACACGTGGGTGGCCAGTGAGTGGCGCAGGGCGACCCACACGCAGGGAGGGGTCATGCGCACAAGAAGGGGGAGAAAATGACAACCGGCAGGGCCGAAAGCTGTGGCACTTACCTGGTCATGTTAGACTAAAGAACTCCCCGAGTGCGGGCATCGACACTACGTTCAAATTTGTACGACCCATACATTATGTGTATGTAATTTAAATGTGTCCTAAGTTCTTTCGGTAATTTATCCCTGGGAGTGATCAAATTATTGTCAAACACATCCTTCTTATTAAAGGTATTGATCTGCCCAGGCAAGAGGGACCCCTGCCTTGGGCCAGTGCTTTAGAGCTTTACTGTTCAAAGTATGATCCTTGTACCAGCAGAACTGGCATCACCTGGGAGCTTGTTAGAAACGCAGTCTCAGGCCTCACCCCGGACGTTCGAGATCAGATCCCAGGCGACTCGCATGCACATTAAAGTGTGAGAACCACGCTTCCTCCAGTTGCATCTCTCCTCACTGGACGAGGAGTCTATAAAGCCAGGGAGATGGGGCCACCTGGAGCCCACCTCCCCTCTAGACCATGCTCCAGGAGCACCAGAATCCTCTGCACAAATGGCTCGTCCTGAGCCTGTCTCTAGGGCCTTCGTTCCTGTGCCCTAGGCCCACCCTCCCAAGGCTGACCTCACCACCAATGGGACATCTCTGGGCCTGAAAGGTAGCCTCAGCATGGCTGCTCTCAGGGCGTGTGGACAGAGGTTGGCCCACAGGCTGGAGTGCCCACGGGCTTGCACGAGAAGTTCCCCCAGAGAGAGCCAGGAGCAGGAAGAGGAGCAGGGACAGATGAGGGGGAACGGGGGTCCTTGTTCCCGCGCCACCCCATTCCGCTGCAGAACTCCAAGGAGTTCAAGAATTCTGCATTTGAAATTGTCCTTTCTGGGTCATTATGAAGGTTTTTCATTAAGGTAAGAGAATAAAATGTATTTAACAGTTCGTTCTCTCTCAATTCATAACTTTAAAACATTTATACATATACATCGGACTCCATGTGTGCTTTTGCCCACGCCCCGCAAATGTTTTTGTTTTACCCAAAATACACGAATCTGGAGAGAGCCATATGACCATCCTCACATCTACTGGTCCCATGCAGGGCAGCACTGTACCCAAATGCATCTGTGGCCCACCTACCCACTTGGCGATAAAAGAGAGGAAATATACTTTATAATTTAAATGCTGTGTTATAAAGGAAAATGCAGATTCTAGAAAGCAGGAGAAAAACAGATTAAGAACCAACTGTTACACAGTTTGAAAAGCACTATAACAGAGATACGAGTATCCCGTTAGCCCAGAGGAAACAGATCGCTTCAGCCAGGGAAACATCCGGTGTGAAGCCGAAACTTCCAGGATGAAGGGCTCTTTAGAAGTGGCCATTTTGGTAAAAACAAGGTGGGAAAGGACATCCTACAGCTCAGACTGGCTGGAGGACTGAATGTGTAGAAAAAGTCCCGAGGGCCAAGTCTGCAGAGGTGGGTGGGGCCGATTGTGGAGGGCCTTTCTTTAGAAGATCAACGTTTCCCAAACTGCTCTGCAGCCATCTTTGTGCCATGAGAGGTTACTAGGATATCACCAATATTTTCCTTCTAAAATTTATGTGTGTTTATCTGAATGATATTATGTGGAGCTACTATAAATCTACATATGAAAAAAATGAATTAGATACAGACCTTATGCCCTTCAAAAAATATCATAGACCTAAAATAAACACAAAACTATCAAACTCCTAGAAGATAGCATAGGAGAAAACCCAGATGACCTTGGGTTTGGCAATGACTTCAGCAATATAACGCCAAAGGTATAATTTGTGAAAGAAATAACTGAGGAGCTGGACTTCATCAAAATTAAAAATTTCTGTCTTGAGAAGACAATGTCAAGAGAATTAGACAAACCACAGACTGGGAGAAAATATTTGCAAAAGATATATCTGATAAAGAATTGTTATCCAACATATGCAAAGAACTCTTAAAACTCAACAGTTAAAAAAACAAATGGCCCAATTTAAAATGGGCAAAATATCTGAACAGAAACCTCACCAGAGAAGATATATAGATGCCAAGTAAGCATATGAAAAGATACTCAACATCATGTGTCATTACAGAATTGAAAATTAAAACAGCAATGAGATACCACTACACACTTATCCAAAAAGCCAAAGACCGGAAGCTTGACAATATCAAACGCTGGCCGGGATGTGGAGCAACAGGAACTCTCATTCATTGCTGAGGGGAATGCAAAATGGAACAGCCACTTTGGAATACAATTTGACAGTTTCTTATAAAAGTAAACATACTCTTAGTACATGACCCAGCCACTTTGCTCCTTGGTACTTACCCAAATGCTTTGAAAATGTATGTCCACGCACAAAAAAACTGCACGTGGATGTTTATAGCCACTTTATTCATAATTGCCAAAACTTGGAAGCAACCAAGATGTATTCAGCAGGTAAATGGATAAACTGTGATATATCCAGACAATGGAATATTATTCAGTGCTAAAAAGAAATGGGTTATCAAGCCATGAAAAGACATGGAAAAATCTTAAATACATATTGCTGAGCGAAGCCATTCTGCAAAGGCTACATGCTGTAGGATTCCAACAAAATGACATTCTGGAAAAGGCAAAACTATGGAGACAATGAAAAGATCAGTGGTTCCCTGGGTTTTGGTGGGGGAAGAGATGACTAGGCAGAGCACAGAGGATTTTTAGGGCAGCGAAACTATTCTATGTGATACTACAATGGTGGATACATGTCATTACACATTTGTCAAAACCCACAGAATGTTACAACATCGAGAGTGAAGACCCTTAATGGACTTTGGGTGATAAAGATGCGTCAGTGTGGGTTCATAAATTGTAACAAATATACCAGTCTGGTGGGATACGTTGATAGTGGAGCAGACTGTTGGGAGAGGAGTATGTGGGGGAAATCTTTGTACTTTTTGCTCAGTTTTTCTGTGAACCTAAGTCAGCTCTAAAAAATAAAGTTTGAAGAAGAAGGAGGAGGTGGAGATGAAAATGACACATTGCTTCTGTGGTCTTCCTCCTAAAATGCCAGTCAAGTCGTGAGGAAAACATCAGACAAATCCCAATGGGGAAAGAGCCTACAAAATACCTGACTAAAATGTCTCAAAACTGTCAGGGTCATCAAAAACAAAGAACGTCTAAGAAACTGTCATAGCAAGAGGAGCCTAAGGTAACATGACAACTAAATATAATGTGGCATTCTAGATGAGGTCATGGAACACAACAGGAATGTTCGGTAAAAACTAAGGAAATCCGAATTAAGTACAGACTTTAATGAATAATGATGTATCAAGTTGTGTCACCAATTGCAACATTTGTACCATACTATCATTGTTAATTTTACTGTAACTCTAAAAGTATTCTAAAAAATATAATTTGTTTTTTTAAAAAGATGTTGAACACATTTAGATGGTTTTTACCAGCATGTCCACGTGCCTTTAGAAATGACGTGTTCATGCAAGCCCTGGGCGCAGTGGGCAAAGCATTGCACACCTGTGTTTAGCCGGAGCTTAAGGGAGGCAGCAACACTTACCTACCAATTGATCATCTCTTATTAGGCATCCTGTGGTTTCATTCTTATGCTATTCCGTATTTATCGTGGCCTGAACATTTACACACCATTCCTTAAAATTCTGTGCTACACAGAAGGAGGGTGTGGCGTAGTGATTGTCGTAGTCTGTCTGGAGTGTCATGACGAAATCCCATAGGCCTCGAGCGGCTTCAACAACAGACAGTTCTAGAGGCTGGCAGTCCAGATCAAGATGCCGGCAAGGTAGGTTTCATTCTAAGACCTCTTTTCCTATTGTAGGCAGCCTCCATCCATCTTGCCGTATGCTCACGCGAACTCTTCTTCGTGCACATGCAGTGTATAGTTGAATATGTACCTTCATCCTTTTTTTCTAAGGTAAAAGCCAGAATCTGCCAAGAACATAAAATTCCAGCCTGATACATGAGGTGAGGAACAAAGGGAGGAAATGACAACTTTGGCTGGTGTTTTTGAAAGTGACGGGGGGGAGAGAAAGAGATCTTGTGTCTCTTCTTATAAAGGTACTAATCCCATAAGGGGGGCCCACCCTCACGACCTTATTTAAACCTAGTTACCTCCCAAAGTCCACATCTCCAAATACCATCACGTTGGGATTATAACATCAACATAATCATTTTGGGGAAACACTGTCATTTCAGTCCACGGCAGTGGTTAAGGCCCCCACGCTCTGGAGCCAAACTACCTTGATTCACATCCTTTGTAGCTCTGTGGCCTTGAACGATTTACTCTGTGACTGTGTTTGTATTTTCTTATCTGTAAAATGAGAGATATTAACAATAGCAACCTTGCAAGTTCTGAGAATTAAGCGAGTTAATGTATATAAATTGTTTAGAACAGGGTTGGCATGTAAGTATCAGCGAGTGCTAGCTATTATCATCATTATTATAACGTAGTTCACGAGCTTCTATCGGTATTTTTCTGACTATATCATATATAAAAAAAAGTGTTCTAAAGTCAGATATGTTTGAGAAATGCTGCAACAAACAACGGGGAAGCTTTTAAAAAGTTTTGAGCACGGAGGGTCTGCCTCCGGGGTTCTACTTTCTTTGCAAATGTGCCCGTCAGAGACACGACCCAAAGATGTTGCAAAGACACTGTTTCCTCTCTTTGTTCTTCACCTCGTTTTTCAGGCTGGAATTTTATGTTCTTGGCACGTTCTGACTTTTAACTTAGGGGGAAAAGGATGAAGTTACATATTTGACTGTATAACATCAGGATAGTTCTCGGCTCCACCCTTGTTCTTTTTCAAAGGCAGAGAATTATACAAATGAAAACAGACGTCTGATGAATGTTGCACTTAGTTATGTATTCAGTTCCACTTGAATTCTAAGTACAATTCTGATTTCTTAACAAACGCCTACCTTTATTCCATGGTTAACTTTAATGGTCATTTTCTTTCTTACCTAACTCGTGATATATCATAGTCATTGACTACACTCGCCCTTCAGTTGGGCTAAAATAGCTCAGCCCACCTTCCACCATAAGATTGTGCTGTCTTGGCTCCCATTTCCAACTTGCTACACTTATTTTAATGGTTGGTATCGTACATAGGCTGTACTTTTTACAATTTTTAAATTGTAGTAGTATATATGTAACAAAATTTATCATCTTAAGTTTTAAGTGTACAGTTCAGTATGGACTGTATTTTTATTGTTAATGCTTGTTTTATGGACTTACCTGCATTTAACTTGCGGACTGTGTAAACACAATGTATACATATCTTTTTAAAAAAGAAGTTCCTTAAAGATAAATAAATGTATACATAAATAGATAAAGTAAAAGTCCTCAGATGCCTGGTAACCACATCCAGAAAAAGGCTATAGAAAGGGTTTGGTTTTTGTTGTTATTGTTGTTGTTGTTGTTGTTGTTTGGGTTGCTTTTTATTTCTTTTCTTTTTCTTTTTCTTTTTTTTAATGGTCCAGCTCAGTTCAGCAGGAAATGGCTTGGCTTTCTAAGCAAATCTTAATAATCTAGATAATGCTAATTGCTATCATAAACCTCCCTGGACAGCTCATAATGCTATCTGTTTCCCTGATACTTTATCTTTTGCATTAAAAAAAACATGCAATTTTTTGGTTCTCTCCCTTCTGGTTTGGAAAAAAAGCAGGACAGGTGAATGCTGTTCCTATTTGGCTAAAAAGGGAACCAGGAAAGGAATTCCCAAAATGCAGTGTCCCAGGGCATGCTGGGCAGGGCAAGCTGGGCAGAGCAAGCTGGGAGGCCCCGGGCCATGGCTGGTAGAGAGCCTGCTCCTCTGGGCTCGTCTCCAAATTCTGTGCTTTGCTCAGCTAGACACTGGCACTCACGTAGCTCTGCCTGTGAAGGGTCTATAGCCTAGTCAGGAAGGTAGCTGCACATATTTAAATGTATTAAAAAAATAGCTCAAAGCCACATTTAAGTGGCAAATGTAGGATACAGATAGTAAAGTCAGACACTCTGCGGGTCGGAGGGTTAGAGAAAGCTTCATGGGAGAAGTGGGATTCCTGTTGTACCTTGGATCTTAGAGGATAGATTATTAGAGAAACAAAGGAGAGTTAGGGGCCAGCTGCTAACGAAAGTACGTATGCAGAGGAAGAAATGAGCACAGCATGCTGAGAAAACCTGTATCTCCCCAAACCATTTTACTATTAAATTTCATCTCCTGAACACTGTATGTTTTTTTGCCACTTGCAAAAGCTGTGTTTCGCTTCCATCTCTCCTTGAACCCCTAAGGCAATTTCTAGCATTTACCTTTTTATACTTCTGTGGACGAGAAACAGACCTGTCTTTTCCCCCTTTTGGACATTGGCTTCCTGACGGTTGAGGTCATGACCATGATGTGCAATATGTCTGGGAAAGAAACTAGTTAACACATCTTGCCTGAATCTGGCCATGTACCCAAGCTTAGACTTCTCTCCCAGAAATAGATACCTGGGAGCAGTGTTGGGGGGTGATTTTTCAGACACTTCTGGGGTGTCTGTGACTAGCGGACTTTAGGGAGGATCTTTCCCATCACTGACTTTGAGCTTCTCCAGACAGAGTTCACACACAGTGTTTCCATGACTGTGCGTATTCAATTAGAAACACTGACCAGTCTAGCCTCAGGGTCAGGACTAGCTAAAGTCTGGACCCTGAAGGCACTGATTAATTTCGTGGTCTCTCCTGACCCTCTGGGATCTCAATCCCGGTTGTTCAATGTATCCCCAATCACGTGGTTTAGCCAAGAAGAAAGGGCTTCTGGGCAGAATGCCATTAGAAAGACTGTCCCTCAGGAAACAATACACCCTTTTGTTTATGGTCTTTTTCTTTTTCCCCATCAAATCAGATTTTGCTTTCTCACACTACCGAGGTGAAAGAGACAAAGACTTGTGTTTAATATGCAAAAGCAGTAGCTTACATCCAAATTGCTATTATTCCTGCAAAAAGACTGCTTTTAGTGCTTTAAAATCCTTTAGCTATTGACTTTCATCATTTGGGTTACATTTACCTATTTTTTGTTCAAGTTTTATATAGCATAATCACAAGGAAAGGGAAGCAGGTCTGTACTACTATTTCTTTTTCTAGTCGATCAGCCCATTGAATTTTTATTAAAAAGAAGAAGAAAATTCTACCTGGATTTCATGTAAAGGAATTGCAAATGAGATTTGAATTTTCAAAAATTATGTTTTATCTTATTTTTTCTTATTTTTATCTTAATTTTCTAAGACAAATGATCAAAATTACTGATACATGCAAGTGTAAAAGCATTATATGCCCTCAATTTCTTTTGGTTTTCTTGTCTGTAAAATGGCAGGTTGGCCCCGAATCGATAATTTTTCTTTCCTTCTAGTTCAATATTTACGATTCTATAGGAGGATATGGTGCTGTTTTTGTTGGAAATTTAAGATAGTAATATCATTTAAAAAAAAAAAAAAAAAAGAGGACTAGAAGGAGAGACAAAATTTGGGCCTGGAATAGATTGGTGACTGTCACTGAAGACTTGGTTCTAAGAAGGGTCAGCATTAGTGCGAACAGAAGGAAGAGTGAGCAGTCCCCCCGTGGAGTGATTCCACCTGGAGTTTAATATTTGCAGCCAAGGGCAGGTAATGAAAGTGTGTGAAGTGGTAAAATGAGATTCACAGGGGAGTAGTAGGAGGCCCAGTCAATAGGACAGCGCCTGACCTATACCGAAAAGTAAGTAAATAAAATAAACTGTAAAACATGTTGGCCGAAACACACAGACAAATCTGGGCTATATGCAGCCCACAGCCTACTTGTTTCCGACCCTTAAATTCTAATCTAGCCAATCTCTCTCTCTCTCTCTATTTTTTTTCGGTAACAATCTGAGATCCAGAGAGGGGCAAAAATCTGCCCAAGGTCACACAGCTATTTCGTGGTGTAACAAGGTGGGGAAGCCAGGTTTCTTGATTCCCAAGTCAGTGTTCTTCCATCCGATGATCTCCCAGCCTGAATCTGCTCCAGCCAGGCCAGCCTACTGATCGTCCAAACACAGACTGGGCTGTGGTCTCTGCTCTTGTCTGACGACCAGTTACAGCAATACCTCCTTCGAAAGGTAAAAGGAGATCGATTCGAAGTCACTTTTAAAAAATGTTGCCAAGTTACTAAGTCATTTTTAAATCATGAACACTCTAGAACAGCACCATTTGACAGCCACGCAGGTAATTTTAAATTGTCTCGTAGCCACATTCACAAAAGTAAAGCCGATATATATATATAATTTTAACTTGTAATGAATATAAAAAAATTATTAATAATATATTTACATTTTGTTATACATATCTTCAAAATCTGGTGTGTGTTTTACACTTACAGCACATCTAAATTTGGACAGTCACATTTCAAGTGCTCAACAGCCACTGTGGCTACCATAGTGCATAATAAAGTTATGCCAGTCAAGGAAGACAGAAAGTCCCCACAGGTGTAACTCTTACAGCCTTCTATTGCTGGTTAATTACATCTCTAAGGAATGCTGATTCACTTGTAATTGAGGAAAATAGTTTAAGAAATCTGTCTCAAAGCCAAGAGTATAGCTCCCAGCACAAGGAAGGGAGGTGAATACTTTGAGCTAGATGCCTTGAGGAAGGAAGAGTCTGCATTGAATCAGGTGCCTGTGTGTGGGAAGGGAGATCACTCATTGACAAGAAGAGAGGAAAGCAGAGAAGGATCCCATTAGGGTCACTCTTTCCCTCCAGGCCACCATGAGTCCACAGGCCTCACGACCTGTCCATGAGGCTACATAATTCCAATTTCATAAATGAGGAAACTGAGGCACAGAGAGGTCATGTAGCTCGCCTGAGGTTATGTAGCCAGTAATTGGCAGAGCTGGTGCTCAATATCTAGGTCTGACGAACTTCAACACTGGGCTATACTTAGGATGTTCTCACGCTCTCTGCAAATACCCAGGAAGACCGCATGGACATTCACACAAAATGTGCACTAGTGTTTGGCGTTTACATATCATTTATTATTGTCTGCACGACTGAATGGTTTATTTTCAGGCAAATTTCAATCTAAAACAGTCTGACTACTTTCCAATAAAGTGCTAGTTTCTTCGTCTTTTTCTTTGCTATTTCTTTTCACCCACCCACTGTTTCTGGTGGACTCCTGGGAGCAAAGCTTCTTCCTGAGGGGGCGACAGAAAGCAGAGAAGTAGGAGGTGAATACCGGGAACCGGCGGCGATGGCTTCTGCAGAGCAGCTGGCACATCTGCAGCGTCTGACTTGAGGTGGGAGAGGAGGGAAACGGCAAAAATTCGGTCCGATTTTTCCTTCTGTAATATCTACTGTCACATTAGACGCTGATGCTGGAAATCACACAGTGTCCATATCTATGTGTGATCTCAACAAACATTATATTTGGTTATTTCTCAATATTCTCAGAGATGGTGGCCAGTACCTATGCAAGTGGGGGCAGGCCGAAGAAGGGGTCCATTCACAGACTTAGCCTGGGGGTGTCCTGAAGCCAAATGAGAGAGACTTGGGTGCTGTTTACAGCTTCAGACTCCACAGGATGAAAGGCCACAGGCTTTATCAACGGAAACACCCAGGACGCCCCCAGGGTGAGTGCAGTCTGTGAATGGCTCCCTTCTTTGGGCTGCTTCCACAAGGTTCTTTTTACCTCTCGATTATGTACTTATTGAAACTCGTAGCACAGTCCCTAGCTCAAAGTAGGTGCCCAACACCTTTGAACCGTAACACTTTGAATCTACTAGTGAAACCACTTTACAGAAAATAATAGCTGTCATTTATATACTTCTTTACATAAATGTTATTTATTTAATTGTCACAATTTCTTTGTGAGTCGGTAAAGAAAAATCTTATTATATTTTCCAGGAAACAAATAAATAAACAAACTGAGGTTCAGAGGGCTTAAGTAAATAGCCCAAGGTTCATGCAGTTAGTAAGTGGAAGGTCTGTCTCTTAGATTCATGTTTCAGATTCCAAATGCCAAGTACGTCCCATTGCCAAGGAGAGGAGCTGGAAAGCTGTCAGTTCCTCTCCTCCCCCTCCCCCTTCATTGCCCTCTGCCCAGGAAAGCCTGAGATGGACAGAGCCACATTTTAGAGAAACCATAACAGAGCTATGCTTCTCTAAGGGAGCCTCACTTCCCATGTAATAACAAGCTTCTCCACTGGTTCGGCACCCATGACTGAGGACCCTCTTGGCACCAGGTACTGTGCAAAGTGCTGGGAAGTGAAGAGGAATTAAGACAGGCGAGGAACTCACCAGCAGAAGTTCCTGAATGTTTCTGCTGCACACCTGAGAGAGAGATGGCAAGCACACATGCTCTTGGGAACAGTGCGAGAGACAGCAATGACCACAATAAAGGCAAAACGTCAACAAGAGCCCCAAAGCAAGAAAGGTCATTATGGGAATGACAAAGAGATAACTGCAAAGAAAGACGAAATGGAGTTTTGAGCTCCTCTTCCCCTCATCCCCATTCCCAATGTCCCTGCTACAATGTCTCTTATCTGGAAAGATCTTGGTAAAGACTGGCCGTAGCTAGGTGATCCCAAGAACAGCAGGGGAGGTTTCCCTCCGAGGGCTTCTTCCTAACCGGGACAGAATGGGGGGCGGGCGGGGTGCTGCTGGGGGGTTGGGGCGGGATATGGGAAACAGGCAGGGGAGAAATGCTGTGTCTGTCAGCTCCATGGACTAGGCCTCAGAATCTCTTCTGGTTGGGCTATGCGTTATTGGCTTTGTGTCATAATGTATGTGAATCTGTTTACGCATTCAGTGCTGAGAATTAGATCATTCCATCCCAAGACTGACTCAGGGAGTGAACGGAGGATGTCACCAAAAGAACTCTTCTCCCGGCTGAGAGGAAAGGAACGCCACTGCCACCAACCACAGCCACGGGCGGGATTTTTTTTTGTTCCACTGGCAGGGAGGGAATATCCTTTAGGCTAATACGAAGGCTCCTAATTTCCGGAAATGGACGCTTTGTTTTTTAGTAAGGAGGAAGCCGATGGATCTCTCGCACTGCCTGTCTCTGACTCGCCCATTTTCCCTACTACCTCTGAACTGGCACCAATCCTCAGGGACCAACCTACCAGGAACTCTGACCAGTGACCTGGCAGCTGATTCTCCTGCGGAAAATTCAGTTCCATTCAGTGCCTGAAGCTCCATTTCCCGTCTTCCCAGAGGGCCTTGGTATTGAATGAAGTGAGGGCTTCATTCTGAAAAGACAAGTAAGTAATGCTAACACTGGCTGACCACCAGGCACTGCTGGGCTTAACTTAATCCTTGCCACAAGCATAAAGAGTGTTATCATGATCTCTACTACAGAGACCAGGAAACTGGCTCAGAGAGACCATATGCCTTCCCCGAAGTCACAAAGCATAAGTGACTAGGCCCGAGTTTCATCACAGACCTGTCTGACTCCAAAGCGTGTGCCTCTTCCACCTCATTACCTGGCCTCTTGATATTTTTGGTGCCACATGGATAACGACTTGATATTCTGGTGACCAGTACAGGGGGACAGTCGTGGCTGGTTTGTCATCTCTTTCGCTCTTGAGAAGATAAGTCTGCTCAGCCCCCAGGGTTCCCCATTCAGTGCAAGGCCCGGGCCCTTGTGTTGTAATTAACTCTCCTGCTGGCTACAGTGTGAAATCTTGCTCGAGGACCACCAAACTGGGCATCCTCTAAGCCCGTACTAAATGCACCACGGGATGGATGACCGCGTGCTGATTGTCCGGGCACTTTATGTTCCTCATCTCATTTAATCTTCTTGGAAACCCTGTCAGCTAAAGAAATGTCGGCAAGTTATTTAAGGTGCCACAGCTGGGAAACGGCAGCCCGGGACGTCGAAGTCAGACAGCGCGGCGCCAGAGGCTGCGGGCTTCGCTCGCGGCTGCTGCGCACGAAGTCCCCAGTCCCCTCTGGCTCTGTTTCAGACTCACGGGGTGTTCTGGAGAAAACATGTTCCCTCCAGTGAAGCGGGTTGACTAAGGGAAAGAGCAGCTCACTAACCACAGGCCTGAGGTTGGCAGGGTATTTTGAGACAAACAGCATTTTCGAGATGCCCCTCCTCTCCCACCTCGAATCAGACGCCGTAGAGACGCCGGTTCTGTCGCGGACGCCCAGCCCAGCTCCACGGGTTCCCGGGGTTCGCTTTTTACTGTTTGCTCCCAGGAATCTGCCGGAAACAGCGGGCGGGAGAAAAGGAATCGCCAAGAACAAGATGAAGCAACTAGCAACTTCTTGGGAAACGGGGATAACTGTTTTATTGACATTTGCCTGAAAACTGACCATTTCACTCATGCAGACAATAATAATAAATGGTGTCAGCTAAGACGTGCTTTAACCAATGGCCCGGGCACTACTTCTAGTGATTTACAAATAGAACTCATTCAATCTTTACAGGACCCCCACGAGGTGGATTGTATTACCATCTTCATTTTCTATATGAGGACCCTGAGGCACAGCAGGTTTAAGAAGCTTGCCCTAAATCTCTCAGGTTTGAGTGGTGGCGCTATGATTTGAACCCAGGCAGTCTTTCACCAAAGAAACTAGGCAAACCGCTCTCCTTGGGAGCAGCCTCCTGGCCAGCGTGTGGACTCTGCCCAGGACGGCAGCCTGCTCCGAACATCCGCTCGGCCATCACCCCCCTCTCCCGAACTGGCTCTTCAGCATTACCAGATCATTAGTGGTTCTTCTGGGGTTGAGGAAGGAGGAGACTTTCCACTTTTTATTCTGTTTTGTTAGACTTGTTGTTACAAGGGCAACTTTTTTAAAAGGTAAAAATCATGACTCAACTTCAGACATAAATGAACGTCCATTACGGACTGTTTAAAGTCATTATTAATGAGAGGACTAGGAGGATGTAACTGGTTCCAAGGGAATGCAAACGACGGACAGCACATTTATAGATCAAGGATATAGAAAAGGATTTTCGATGAATGCAAAACTGGTTTTTCTAGGGTAGGGAGAGGGGACATTGCGCTTCCACTAGGCAGAATTCCCCTGCATGTCTACAGATGAGGATCATTTTGTATTGCTATCAGTTCTCTACTATTTACAGAGCTGTAAGATAGAGTAAAGGCAATGAAAGGCTAGAACAAGGTAATTCTAAAAGGTGTGCTCTAAACAATGCATAGTTTTGTCTTGGAGACACTTAGTAATTTTTCTCTGCTTTTTCAAACCTCATATTCTTCATTGCTAGACTATTTACAACCTGCATTTCTCATTGTGTCACTTGAGTAATTTATATATGTTAACAGTATGTTTAAAAAAATAATGCAAGTTCAACACCCTCTTCATTCCCTCACTGTTTTTCTGTCCCCAACACTTCTTTCCTTCCCTCATTCCACTGAGGGAATAAATCAAATATAATAAATACGAAAGAAAAACAAAAGACAGACAAAAAGCAGACTTAGAAAGACAGAATAAGGAAAACACGTACACTTCCGCAAAAGTGAGAGAGAATAAAAGGAGGCAAGAAGGGAAACATCTCTCTGTCCACTTGAGCTCTGGGGAATGCAGACTTTTTTAAACTACTTTTCAAATGAAAAAAATTATTGCTTATCCTCCTCTTCCTTGTAGCCCGCTTTTCAGCAGTTTCTTTATTCATCTGGAGGCAGGAGGATGAACAACGGATCTTTCCTCACCCAGAAACGCCCCCTCCTTCCTACTCCACACCCCTGTCCTCGGTATCCATGAGTCCAGGAAACGTTTTCAGATAAAACAATTCCAGTTACTGGAAAATCTTAAGGCTTTCCTCTGTGAGTTTACAACGGCCCTGGCTCTGACTCACAAATGAAAGAGATTTACTAAGAGATAGTAACACCTTTTATGGTTCTCAATTCACTTCCTCTTTCCTGGATTCAGACTTTTCATCACACAATGATGGAGGTTGGAATGGATTAGTGGTTTTCAAACCGTACATGTATATACGTAAGTGTGCACGCAGGCATGTGTGTATATGTATTTACTTCAGCAACGGAACATATTTCTGGATGATAACATCTTATGTGGAACCCCAACATAAAAAAAAAAAAAACAGAGGCAGTTGTGCTTCGGTGGAAGGGCAGGTGGGAGCATAAGGGCGGAGTAAGTGGGGAGGTGCTCTTTAAAGGCCCCGCTCTTGGCCCCAGCCCCTTGAAGTACTGCCCCAAGCGGGGCCTTCCCAGGTGCATCTTACAACCACTGGCCTAGTTGCTCTCTATCGTCCCTTCTGGTCTAAAATGCTAAGGTTCTGCTCTTTCTTTCCCCAAAAGAGAGTCTGATTTTTCCTCTCCACAGTCACACAGTCAGTCATACAACACACCTTCCACTGATATGAAGTAGGAGAAAATATATTTCCTTCCGAGCCCCATTTCTCTCTGTGTGTAATTTTGAAAAAAAAAAAATACATAATAAATGGAATAATGTAATGTATATACAGGAGCTAATATGACTAATACCTACCATCCATAATCAGGAAATTACAATTTGACATATTTGTCTCAGATAACTTTTTTAAAGCAAAGATATAAAACCTTGCAGAGAAATTTGAAGTTTTCTTAGGTCATCTCCCCAATCTTATTTTCCTCCTTCTCTCCATGACTGAATAATGGCCCCCAAAAGATGTCCAAGTCCTGATTCCCGGAACCTGTAGATATGTTACCTTATGTGGCAAAAGGGACTTTGCAGCTGAAGTTAAATTAAAGATTCCGAGATGAGGAGATTATCCTGAATTATCCAGATGAGTCCAGTGTAATCACAAGTGTCTTCATCAGAGGGAGAATCAGAGTCAGGAGATGTGATGATAGAAACAGAGGTTGGTGTGATGCGGTCAAGAGCCAAGGAAAGATGAAAAGGGCAAAGGGCAAAGATTCTTTCCTAGAGCCTCCAGAAGAAACACAGCCGGGCTAATCTACTGTAGGCTTCTGACCTCAAGAACTGTTAAGATGATACAGTTGTATTCTTTCAAGTTACTAAGTTTGTGCTAATTTGTTACAAGTGCAATAGGAAACTAATACAATGAGGTAGGTGAATTTCCTTTCCGTCTGGTCCATGTTTTGTTTTGTTTGTATAGAGAATTTTTATGAGTTTATTTGAGCCAAACTGATGGCATATGCTAGAGAGCAAGATCTCAAATGTTCCTGGTCCTTGTTTTTATACTTGAACCAGATGAGTAGGTAGGTAGGTAGGTAGGTAGGTGATAGATGATAGATAGACAGACAGACAGATAGATAGATAGATAAATTTTATTTTATGTATTTTCTATATTCACCTGATGTTCCTGAGAATCCGTTCATTTGATAAAGATCTAGTTCATCCAGTTTAACTGCTATGTAGTATTTTGTTTATGAGTATACCACAGTTTATATAGTTCTCTAAAATGGGGATTAGGATATTTTTAACTTTTTATACCAATAAACACTTTTATACGTATTTCCTTATACACACGTATTCTTGTACATATATGCAAATGGTCTATTAGAATATATATGTAGAATTTACAGATTCTGGCTTTACCTCAGCCTCCAGATTACAGAATAAAGTGCAAAATCCTTAGCATGTGTGCCCAGACTGTGGAGAGGGGCTACCTCTGGGGAGGGGAATAGGATTCAAAGGAAGTATGGGGAAGAAAATGTTCGATGTTTAAATTTTTTTTACAGTCATATATTATTGCAGTTAAAAAAAAAATACCTAGGCATTTAGGACTTAAAATAGAGGTTGAAAATCAGAGGTCCTCGGGCTAAATAACAGCTGGCAAACATGTTTTGTTTGTCCCATATGGCTTTTTTTTAAACACTGAAATATTCATTTATATTAACTAATTAGGAGATCTCACAAAGTTATGACTTTCCTTGAAAAATTGGAAGAGTTGGAAACATAGTACCTGCATTTTCACGTGGCAACAATTGGCAGGAGCAAAGTTGGACTGCTCCCCCACGGGGAGCAAGTGTTCTCTTATTTTGCCGTGGTCCTCGCCTTGCTCTGTCGCCTTACATCCGGCCCTCATTGCTCATTTATTTAATCCCCGAGCCTCCTGCAGGCATTTGTGTTTGCCACCCAAGCTAGATTGGCCAGATAAAAAACAGGACTTCCAGTTGAATTTGAACTTCGGATAAACAACAAATAATTTTTTAGTATAAATATGTCCTAAATATTGCTAAGCATCCTGGATTTTTATTTGCTAAATCTATCAGTTCTAACTCCAGGTCCCCAGCTCTCAACACCTGGGCCTCTCTGCCTTTTGAACCTTAGCTCGCATCGATCTCCTTTACAGGCCCTATGCTCTGGCCAAATCCGACTGCTCACCAGTGCCCCGAACATGTTGTTTGCATTCTTTTCCTGTCTTGAGATCCTACCCCTGTTCTTCTCCAAGGTTAAATCAGTGCCCTTCAAGACCAAGTTGAAGTTCCAGCTCCTGCAGAAATGTTCTCTGACTTGGGGATCTCTTCTTCCTCCCAATTCCCATAGCGCTGTTGGAGGAACTCGCTATGTATTTATTATTTTGAATTGCCACATTACTTATCTTTTTATAGGTAAAAAATATCTCCCTGATTACAACCTTTGAGTTTTCACTTTTAATTATATTCCTAATGCCTAACAAATGCTTAGAACCTAGGAGGCAGTTGATAAGAGTGTGCGAGGTATGAGGATGATGCATCAGCTTTTCACAACAAACTACCTCAAAACATGGCGACTTCAAATAACGAACATGTATTATAGCTCATGATTCTATGGGTTAGTTAGGTGGTTCTCCCAGTCTGGGCTGGCTTGGTTGGGGCTAGATGGTCTAGATGGCCTCATTCATAGGTCTGAGGCCTCAAGTAGAATTCTGGAACAATAGGTATGACTAGAGCCTCCTTCCATGTAGCGCCTCTCATCCTCAAGGAGGCAGGACCAGGCTCGTTCATACGGTGGCAAAGCGTTCCCCCCAGTGAGGGCCTCTGCTTGTAGCACATTCACTGTGGTCCTGTTCACCAAAGGAGGCTGTGCAGCCAAGTCCAGGTTCGACAGACAGAGAAATAGATTCTGTTGCTTGTTCGAAAGAGGGACAAAATCACATTGCAAAGAGGCATGCGTTCAGGGAGACAAGAACGAATTGAAAGCTATTACTGCAACAATCTATCTCAGATAATGAGAACTCAGCGTGCAATGTGCTTAGAAATTCATCTCAATTAAAGAAGTATGCTTATTTTTAATCTTGGCCTCTGCATATCAGTAAAACTGGGTTCCTTTCGGTGTGCCAAACTTCTTCCCCCAGAGGCCTTTCCCATGCTGTTTGCTCTGCCTGGAATTCTCCTCCCCACCTCCTTGCCAGGCTAATTATTACATTTCCTTCAAGTCCCTTCCGAAAGTCACTTCCTTAGGGGAGCCTTTCCTGACTCTTCAGACCAGGCCCGGCCTCTCGTTCTACTCACTCGGAACACCATGCCTGCTGCTTTCATAGCGCTCACCACTATTGTTTTGATTACTTTGTTGTGAAGCTATTTGTTTAACGTCATCTCCCCCTCTCAACAGAAAGAGTTCCAGGATGGAGACTGGATCTATCTCCTTTAACGCTGAATCCTCAGCATCTAGCCCAGCATAGAATAGGTGCTGGGTATTGGAAGGAATAAATGAATGATCGTATGAATGAGCGGCCTACAACATGCTCAGCATGGAATAGGCCCATTCAGAGTCCTCTGCACCCTGTCAGAGTAGAATGCATGGGAAACTGCAGTCTGCTGGGAAGATAAGAATGGGTGTGCACAAAATCATTCAACAATAACTCAGGACCAAAGAGAGTGAAATGCCAGATGCTAGAGATCAGGAAGGAAAGATCAGGATACGCAGGGTGGTTACGGAAGGCTTCATGTAAGAGGTAACACTTGAACTAAGCATTCCAGAGAAGAAACAGGATTTGGATGTGATGAAATTAGGGAAGGAGGCTAATTAGTCGAGGTCATGAGTTTGAGCCTCTATAGCTCCTATTATAACTGGTACCTTCATATGCTATTGGGCACAAAGGGAAGCAGGCAGGAGAGTAAGTGGAGATGGCTCAGCGGAGCCATTCCCACTACCATGAAAACAACTCAAGATTAGGATTCAGAGAAGACTGTAAAGTCGGGTGCTGTCCACAGATAAAAACTCGCTCCTTCAGAGACCAGAGTCCTCTGAACCATTGAAAGAGAACAGAAGTAAACATCTGTTTCTACTCTGACAGAAACACTGTGGTCTGGATGCTCGCTCTCACTCTGCCTCTCGTTCTCACTTTTAACTTTGTATTATGAAAACTTCCAAACACACAGAAAGAAAAGTGTACAAGAAATGCCATCAGCGACTTCAACAAGAATTAGTACTTTGCCGTGTTTATTTTCTCTCTCTCCCTCTCTAACTCTATCTTTTTCTTTCCTAAAGCATTTTAAAGCAATCCCAGATAGCATGCCATAACACTCCTAAACATGTAACTATGCATCTCTAAAAGAAATAAGAGCATTTTCTCACATAACCACGATACCTTTTGCACACTCAACAAAATAAAGCATAATTCCTCAGAATCATTTAGTACCCAGTTCATGCTCAACATTTCCTAACTAACTAAAACATATCTTTTAACAATTGGTTTATTTGAATCAGGATCTAAACAAGGTTCATACATTAATTTAGTTGACATGTCTCTTAAATTAATTAAACAAGGAGGCTTTTAGCCCGAGATGACTCTAATGCCAAGGTGGCCCACAAAAGCAAACCAAAATTTAAGCCTGTAAATGTCCCCAGGGTTATGAAATCAAAACGCTGTAACCAATCAAGTCATCTTCTTTCTTTGCTTCTGTACTTTTTCTACATAAGTCTGCCCACTGGCTCCTGTCAGAGGAGAGCTTCTAACCACGTCTGGTTTGGCACTGCCCAATTCTAATCAGTTTTTGCTCAAACAAACTTTTAAATTTTTAAACATTGCTCATTAAATCTTTTAACTCCAGGAATGTTCTCTTTTAATTGAGGCTTGTCTTTGCTGACAACCGACCTCAGCCTCACTGCCTTGTCTCACCCCTGATCAGCAGGAAGTGGAGAGATGAGATGTCATTTATGGAGAGAGGGTGGAAGGGATGCAGTGAGTATCAGAGGCCTCTGATCTTATGGGGGGGCGCGTAAAATCCCTAATTGGCTTCAGGGGGAACATTAAAGTAAGAGATCTGTAAGAACTGGAGTGGCCTACACACTCTCCTAACACCTGAGAATGACAAAAATTTATGGAGATCGTAAGAGTGGTTTCTGTGGGCAGAGAGGGAGGGTGAGAGAAAGGAAATCAAGATGAATCTGATGGGCAATATACAAGCACAGGCAGGACCAGCTACATAATTCGCAGGGCCCTGTGCAAAATAGAAATCCCAGACCCCTTGTTCAAAAATAATTAGAAACTTCGAGGTAGCAACAGAAGAGTATTAAACCAAATGTGGAGCCCTTCTGAGCACAGGGAACTGTGTGACTGTAGAGTTGCATGCCCATCCATGAAGTTGACCTTTGTATAAGTGGCAGAGTCCAGGAGGCCCCAGGGAATTGTTCTACAAGGCAATGTTTTACCAACCTACGTCTCACTTGCATTTGAGAGACGTTCGAAGGCAGTAGGAATCATTTCCATATCTGCTGGCAATTACCAGCATCTCAGACTTGTCAGACTTGATGGGTTTACCTGAATGTGGGCTATAGAGTGAGAAGGCCTGACTACACGTCCAGACGCAATCACTTAGTGGTCATTGTGTAACCTCGATCAAGTTACTCATGATAAAATGGGGCTAATAAAAGTATCTACCTCATACTCGATTAAATTAGTTGGTGATGGATGGCACACGGCACTCACTATATGTGCTTGTTAAAACAAATTCAGAGGCTAGAGCTTGAAGGGTCCAGACAGATCTCTGGTAGTGGTGGTGCCTGAAGGATGAAGACTGATTCTGCTCTTCTTGGGGAAGGAGGCTGTGCCTGGCATCCTCGTCCTGCTCCCCAACAGCTTACACAATGGTCATTTACCCAATGAGTGTTTACTGAACACCTACTGTGTGCCAGGCATTTCCTGAGTAGAGAGTGAGCCAGACATGGTCCTCGTCCCTAAGGTGCTGATTGTCTAGCATGGGAAAGGCTCTACCTGCAAAGTCGGTCCTGCCTAGGCCTGGCTCCAGGTGGGAAGTAAAGGAGACGCCCTCGGCCTGTTGCCCTCCAGCAAGGCAGTGTTGCAGCCAGTAAGCATGGTTTGACTTCAGTATCCTGAGTCCCTGTTATCAATCTGCGTTGTAATATTCTGTTTTAACCAAGCCCCTGCCTGATAATTCAGCATTTCCCTTCTAAGAGCCAACATTTTATTTCTTGCTCCAGAACCTACACATCCCCAACTTGAGTTCTGATACCTGCTGTTGAAACCCCAAGAGGCTGTCAGTTGCCTGGCTGACCACCTTGAAGAGGTTTCCGGGCTCTTGGACTAGCTGAAGCCCACCCTTAGTTAACCCTAATTAAGTCACATCGACCTTCCTGGGCTGGTCTAGGCCCTTCTGTGTCTACCTCTTCAGCCATTAGACCCCAGTCTTGCCCTCCCATCCTCATATCCTGGCCATCTCCTGACCCTGAGCAGCTGTATGGATTTGGATTCCCATCTCAGCACCACTCAAGCCCAGGATCTGAAGGATACAGGCAGAGAGACTGTGGGCATCTTTACCAGTGTCAGTGTGACATTGAAACCAGACTCTTTCCCTTCAACTAACAAATTATTGGCCCTCTGCCAAGGTCTTTGAAGGGTAGTTTGTGGCAGGACGGCTGTGGGAGGAAGAGGCTGGGTCCCAGAGGTGGAAGGAGAGTGATAAAGACACCAGCTGCCTTCCCAATGGCGTGTTCCAACCTCGAGGCCATTCCGATGCCGTTCTGGCCAGCAGCCCAAGAACAATGTCTAGTACACCACCACCGTGGCCAAAGGTCTCTGGACAGCTGGCCTCCTCAGGTAGCCGGTGATAAAAAGAAGTGGCAGGCAGAAGGCAAAGGAGTTTTTCCACGTATTCTTCTCCTCCAGATCTGCATTTAGAATTTCTGAAATGGTGAGACTGAAAAGAAGTTTCCCCCAGGCCCCTCTAAAAGAAGCAATGTATATGATTTGCCCCCTTGGGCCACAGAGCCATGGTAAATTAGAGAGCTGTGGTCCTATCGATGAGGTATTATCTGGACAGTAAATAACTAGACTCCACGGAGGTTACCCTAGAAGGTCAGAGGGCTTCGAGGTGTGAATCTTGGTCACCTCTGAATCCTTTGGCCCTGGGGAGAGAAATGGAGCCCAGCTTCGGAAGGGGCCAAGAAGGACAGACAATGGGAAGGTGGCTGGGGCCCAGGGCCAGGGCCTTTATCCTATTAGTCCATCGCTTCCTTGCAACGTACAAATATACGGTGTTCATTTTACAGAAACTCTAAGCTCCTGAGCTGGAGACAAATGAAAACAGCCTTTAGGTTAAATTGTTTCTGTAAGAGATTTTAAAACAATTGATGTTGATGTCTTAAAGGACCAGTTGATAAATTAATTAATTAACAGCCTTCTAAACAAAACTGAAGGCTGGTGGGGGAAGAAAGGGGATAAAAGGTGTGACTCCCCCGAAGCATATTATAGTGTAGTAGAATAAATTTTTAAAATTCTAGAACATACAAAAAAAAAAAAAAATTCAGGAAGAGAGAAGTAACAGTTTATAAACAACATGGGATACAGAGTTCTAAGGTGACAGAAATCTTTACCGTCAGGTGCCTGGTCTTGCAGGTTGGGGAGGATCTCGATTCCTTCCACATTATGAAGCACCTACTGGGTGCCAGGCACTGTGCTAAAAACTAGGAATGCAAAGACGAGCACTGCATGGGAGGATGGGCGGGCTCTGTCGTCAAGGAAGAGTCTCAGTCTGTGTGGGCAGCGGATGTGAACAGAGGATGGGGCAGAGCCCCGGAAAAAGGTGTGATGGTTGTGCGGATGGGGACGCATGGTGTGTGTGTGTGTGTGTGTGTGTGTGTGTGTGTGTGTGTGTGTGTTGGGGGGGGACGGGGAGAGGAAACATTTCTGGATAGGTTCCATTGAAGGTGTAACCTTCGAGCTGAGTCTTAAAGCCTCAATTTACCCTGTGGACTCAGAGGCATCGCATTCTAGACGAGGGAAGAGGAAATGAAAAGGCATAGTCAGGTGCCGCATATTAAAGACAAGGTAAGAGTTTAGAGAACTCTGTGTGACCATAACAAAGGCTGCACATGAGGTGTAGTAGCAGACGGGTCTGGGAAGGGGGCAGAAGAAAGATCACGAGGGCCTCGCACGCCACGTAAATAGTGAGCATTCTTATCAAGCAGAGGGTCAGGAATCAGCCACAACTTTTAAGCAGAAGACAGATAGCCGCAGTCTTACCTTTAGGAGGGTGCCTGGGAGAAGGGAGTCCTGGAGCTCAGAGAAGCCAAAGGAAAGGGACCAACTCGGGTGTGGGGGGTGGGTTTTAAGCAGAAAAATAGCAATGACATATTGGACACTCACAGCTGTGTGGTGCGCAAGGTGGATTTGAGGCAGGAGTACTGTTTGGGTCTAGGGAGACCTTTCGGGGGAAATAGCCCATGAAAGCTGTTTATTTGAACAAATTCCTCCCCAATGCTCCACTTCTTCCCCTAGGAGCACCTTTCATCTTGAGATGACTAAACCAGCTTTTTGGAGTTTAGGTCGTGATTTCCCTTTTTTCTTAGTCGAAATGGATTCTGCTTTGCAGCATCATTGGAGTTGACTTCACCTTTATGTCCTGTGAGGACAGCTTCAGAGTGAGTGACCCCTCGTCCGTGGCTGAGAGAAGGTCTGTGATTGGCACAATGGTTTGAATGTTCTAGAAAAACTCCTGAGATCAGCTGGCACAATTGTTTTTTTAAAAAAAAAAAAAACTTCCCAGGGGCAGTTCCCAAATTTTGCAGAAGGGGGCCTTTTGCCCCACTGCCGACATGGTTAATGCTGGGTTACTCTGAACAGCCCACTGGACAGAGGTTTTATGACTTAGCTCTGTCCTCACAGGAAAAGATGGACCATAAGAAAAGGGCACTGAAGGAAGTGACTTTTGTTCTAATGCCCAATCCCTGGGAGATCGCTGTTCGGAATGTTTACATCCTCCCGACTTTTTACATGATTTCTCCAACCCTTACATTTCATAAACCAAGAGCAAACTAGAACTTGACCCTGGTTGATTACCCTGGGTCTGCCAGGCTGGCTGTGACACTGTGGCTCTGCTGTGTGCACAGGCCAGTTAGTCAGGAGAATGGAGCAAAGAGCAAGTTAGGTCGAGGTCATGGTTGAAATTCCTATAGAGGCCAATTGGCCGGGCACACCCTACCCTCCACTCTCTCTGGCCCAGGTCATAAAGGGGTAGGAGGGTAGAGATGGCTCAACGCAGCCCAGCCCCGCTCTCTTAAGTCACATTGCTGTCCTGAATGATGGGGTCAGTGATAGGAACGTCAGACACAGTGAGACCTCGATTAAGAAGCCCTCTGGGAAGCAAATACCATTATGTTTCGGCTGTGATTTTTTCCTAGCCTTCATTAGTGATATGGAGTAGCGTTGACTGCAGGAACTTTTCTGCTAAACAGAAAACATTTTGCTGCTCCGGACAAAAACACCAGCCTTCCAGCTTCGATTCGCTCCCAGTTTTCCTTTCCCACTTCCTCTTTCCCTGCCTTTTCCCCGCCTCGCCGATGGCCTCTTCTCTCCTGGCAGTCCCTGGAGACCTTTCTTCTCCCTATCAAAGCAGGAAAGGCTCTGATAATGGTTGTTTGTACTCACAGGTTAACAGAGTGCCCTCCACGGCAGTGATTTCTGTCATCGTTACTTCAACCAGCTATTTCAAGGTGTTTTCTGGGCGGGTACAGGGAGAGGAGAGCGGTTAAGAGAGAGTAGCCTAGAACCAGAGCAAAGCCAGGCTGGGGTCTGGCTCTGACAGTTCACAGCTGTGCGATATAAGTACCTCGCCAAGCCTCAGTTTCCCCTCTCTGGAAAGGAAAGCCCATGATGCAGTGTCTCTGTGAGGATGAAGGAGAAAACGCACGTTAGTGTGTGGAATTTCCTGGTATCTGGTAAACGTTAGCCGCGATTATTTGTTGACAGATGGTTAATAAAAGTAGCTGGAAGGGGAGGAATCAGGGAGGAAAGGAGGAAGAAAGAGGAAAGTGGGAAGGAGGCAGGCCAGGGTGGGGCCTGCTGCCCTCAGGGGACACTCCGTTCTCGCGGGAAGCACCCACCCTCCGTGGATTCGAGGACGATTTCTGCTGCGGCCTCTTCTTTCTCGCCCTCCTTTCCTCCCATGGCGTGTCTCCCTTGCCCGAGCACTAGTTGGGCTCCCCTCGGAACCTCTGCTAACTTTAACCTCTCCCTCTTTCCAGAGACGAGATTAATATTTGACAGAATTTAAAAAGCGGCCTAGAGTTGACTCTTTCCCCACAGCCACACTCGTTTTCCCGATACCCTGGACGGTAACTCCCACGTGAATCCCACCTTTGGCAGTGAGGGCCCTGACCACAGAGTGAATCGTGGGGGACGCACGTCCTCTGTCGAGAGCGATGTCGTGGTGTCTGTGAGGGGCGCGCGCTGCTGAAGGGAGAGGACGCGGGTGGGTTAGCTCTCAAAGCCAGGAGGAGCTGTCCTCTAAGCACAGCCAGCAAAGTCTGGCTCCGGTTTAGGGGCTGACTCCTGTCTGGTGTAGACAGAACAGCAACTGAATTGGCCGGAACAGACCAAAGTTGGCAAACTTTCTCCATACCTCATACCTAATCTATCTCTACAACTTTGGGTTAGACAGAGGCAGAGAACATTTGTAACAACATAGATGGGTCTGGAGAGTACTGTGCTAGATGAAATCAGTAGGACAGAAAAGGACAAAAACTGTACGATTTCACCCGTGTGTGGAATATAAGACAAAATAAGGAAAAAAACTAACAAAACAAAGACAAGTTCATAGATACATATGACAGAATAGTGGTTAGCAGAGGGGAAGGAGTTTAGGACAGAGTGAAATGGGTAAAAAGGGTCAAATATATGATAATAGATGGAGACTAGACTTTTGGTGGTGAGCACACAATAGACACACATACAGACAGTGAATTATAACATATACCTAAAATTTGTGTTATTAACCACTGTTACCTCAATAAAAAAAGAAATTAATTTTTATGGGACAACATGGATGGACCTAAAGGGTATTATGCTAAGTGAAATAGGTCAGACAGAGAAAGACAAATACCACATGATTTCACTTACATGTGGAATCTAAAAAACAAACAAACAAAAATGAGTAAACAAAACAGAAACAAACTCTAGGTACAGAGAACATTTTGATGGTTGCCACATGGGAAGGGGTTTGGGGGAACAGGTAAAAAGGGGGAAGGGATTAAGATGTGCAAATTGCAAGTTATAAACGCAGTCACTGGAATGCGAAGTACAGCAGAGGAAATACGGTCAATAATATTGTGAGAACTGTGTGTGATGTCCGATGGGTACTAGGCTTATTGGAGTGATCACTTCATAAGTTATATACATGTTTAATCACTATGTTGTACACCTGAAGCTAATATAATATTGTACATCAACTGTAATTGAAAAAAAATTTTAATTATTTAAAAAATATTTAAAAACATAGTAACTGTCAAAAAATTAAAAAAATTTTTAAAAGCAAAGAAGATACAGGGAACGAATGAAGAAACTCTAGATTAACTGCATGGGGGACTGGCTCATTCTCATTCCAGACCGATCTCACCGATATGCTTTTCTGTCTGTCACCTCTCCTTGCTGGGCAGTTGGCTTCTATTCAAAGCACACAAGGCCATTTAATTATTAATCTGAGCAAAACATTAGGAAAGTTCAACTGTTGAATGTGTATGTGTATGTGTACACACATGGAGACTTTCTTGAATTTTTTTTTTTCTGTACTTTTTTGATTATCTGGCTGTTTTGTTTTGCTGTTTACCTTTCTGGGCCCCTGCTTCTCTCCATTTGTAGAGATACCTATAAGGTGATCATGACTAACAGTGAATTCCTAAGAGCTTTTTGATCCCTGTCCCCCTCTCCTTGGAAGTGTGTGGAAATGTTTGTCAGCTATGGGGAGCTCATGTACACAAGAAGAAGTGACTGACCTTGACCTTTGAATGGACTGTGCATCTCTGACAGGGAAAAAGTCCAGTATTTGTGTTCGATGATGGTTTTATGCCCTGCTGTCAGTAGAGACTGCTTTATAAGACTTGCTGGTGGCCCAGAGCTCCAGAAACTATCATGATTTTTTAGCCAACAATTTTAATGAGTCTATATAAACTCATTCTATTTTTATAATTATAAAATGGAGGGAGAAGTTAGAAAATTAAATATAGAAAAAAAATGGATTTTAGCTTCTCTGCTCAGGGCCATTGGGAATTCTTCTACAGAATTAGATTCAGCCTGTTTTCATTATTTTCTTCTTTCTACGGGGTCATTCTTTCTTATTGCTCCTTTCTTATTTTCTTTCTTACCTCCTATCTTCCTTCCTTCGTTCCTCTCTCCCTTCCTTCCTTCTTTCTTGAACATTCGTTGCATGCTTAGCACTCATTAGGCACATTGTTAAATGTTGATGATACAGAGATGAATAACACATGGCCCCAGCCCTCCTTGAACCTGGTTTTGTGAAGGAGGCTGACAGAGACACTGATCATTCCAATACGATAGGTAATGACATAGGTAAATTCAATGGAGGAGACCTTAACCTAGCTTGGCTTGGGAGAGGAGTCGAGAAGCTTCCTGGAAGAGATAACTGGGTGACTGATTGGAAAGTAAGATGGGCCCAAGACCTTTGCCTTGCAGGTCAAGCCATTCATGTGTTTTAAGAGCACTGGACAAAGGAATTTGGATGAAGGACTTTGAAGGTGTGGATTTTCCATGGATGGATGCCAACAGATTTTGATATCACGTGTTGGGTTAGGACCGCATGGGCAGGATAGAAACGATGCCTGCTTCTACTCTGGGAAAGTACAGGTGACCTGTCCATGTTCCAAGGTGCTTTTGCACATGGCTGACTGCAAGGAAGGAAAGCTGCAATGAAGGAAAGATCACCCCTGAAGACCAACATATAATACAGGCTCAGGGGTAAAGAAGAGCCATGTGAGGGGGAGTGGGCAGTGGTAAAGAAGTATAGATGAAGATCAGCATTCACCAGGGTGGGGCAGTGAGGGGTGGAGAGGTGGAGGAGGATTCCTGCCTCCTAACAAACAGGACTAACTTGTGCTGCAAGTTTTACCAGGAGCTCAGGACTTGGGACGAGTTCTTCCAGCCAATAGTCAGGCAAGTGACCGTAATAGTTTCAATGCATGACAAGGGCAGAGACCGACATGGCTGCTCCATGAGATATGGGAAGGAGGAGACCTTTCCTTATCTCAGGAAGGTGAGATAAGGAAACTTAATTCCTGCTTCTTGGAGATCTCAGCCTAAGAGTAAAAAGAGCACCCGGGAGCCAGAAAGATAGAAGTATCATGGCCAATCATATCAACTGCAGCAAGAATAACAGCCACTGTATAATCAGGGTCTCACTGTGCAGGGCCATTTCATGTTTTGTTCAATTTAACCTTCACATGACTAGATAATGATATATAATGATAGAAGGTATTATAATTCCCTCCATTTTATAGATGGGGAAATTGAAATTTGGTGAGGTCATAGACAGACAGTCATAGAATCACGTTTGAACCCAGATCTTCTAAATCTAGAGCCCTAATCTCAACTGCTCTCCTTACTATGAATACATATTCAGTACAGCTCACCCGTGACCTGCCCACTGGATTGTAGCCCATCAGAAATGGAGTGGAGAGACTCTAGAGACTAATGAACTGCATTTCCATGGCACTGCTAATTGTTACAAAGATACATAATTTAAACTTTTCCATTTCTCTAATTAGTGTAGTCTTAGTGTGCTTAAAACTATTAGTATTAGCCATAAACATAAATTTAAGGGGAAAAAACATGGCTTAGAAAACGGACCTTCTGAAGTCTGTTACCTTGGTGGTTGCTATGGATTGAATGTCTGTATCCTTCCCAAATTCATATGTTAAAATCCTAACCTCCAACCTAATGGTATTTGAAGGTGGGGCCTTGGGAGGTAGTTAAATTTAAATGAGGTCATGATCGTGGGGCCCCAACGATGGGATTAATGCCCTTATAAGAAGAGGAAAGAGACATCAGAGAGCTCTAGAGCCTCCCTCCGCCTCTCCCTCCCTCCATGTGCACCCTCAGAGGAAAGGCCACGGGAGGACACAGTGAGAAGGTGGCTCCCTATAAGCCAGGAAGAGAGAGTCCTCTCCAAGAAATGAATATGCTGCCACCTTGATCTTGGACTTCCCAGCCTCCAGAGCTGTGAGAAAACAAATGTGTGTTGTTTAAGTCACTCAGTTGATAGTCTTTTTGTTACAGTAGTCCAAGCGGGCCAGATCAGCAGTCGATATCAGCAGCTGGGGGGCACGCTCCCTGTGCGTGTCCGTAAACTAGATCCGCCTCCCAGTCAGAGGGTTCTTTGCCATATCTTGAGGCTCCTGCACTCTCCACATGAGATTTGGTGTTCTTCATCTCATTGGTATTTATGAATAATTTATGAAATGTCTTTTACAAGACCTTCTAGGGAAAAATATATGAGTTGCTTTCTGGTTCTTCGTCAGCTGAGATGCTGGGCACTGTCTTCCATCTGTAGCCCCAGATGAGTGAACATGGTGGTATGCAGGTGGTCCCCACGACTGAGAGAACAGCCAGGATCTACACAAACCAGTGGACTGTCTGTCTCGCTTCTCACTCTGGGAGTCCTTGATGGGTCTGAGAGAGACACGCCTCAAGGGGATTGCAGCTGCAGTCCTTCTGAACACACAGCAGACTCCTACGCTGTGTGGTCTCTTAGGAATTTGCCACAGGGAGTCAGATGTCATAAGCAACCAGGTCCCCCACTGCTGAGGGGCTGTACTGCTTCTCAACTGAGGGAGACTCATCAAATCCTCAAGCAGGAGGAATCTGAAAAGGTCACTTGGTCCAGTATTTCTCAGTGTTAGGTGTATGTGTCTTACCTGGGAGTCTTGTTGTAGGGGAGGTTCATATTCCATAAGTTGAGGATGAGGCCTCAGAGTCTGCAGCTTAAACAAGCTCCCAGGAGAGGTCAATGCTGCTGATCTGGTAACCACACTGAATAGCAAGGATTCACTATCTCTCTGTATCAAAGTGAGCTGGATTTCAGTGACCATCTCAGTGAAATAATAATCCACTCTGCTGCAGAGAAGGAGATTCTCTTGTTCAGCAGCTTTCTTGCCTTTTAGAAGTTCTAAGTAATGACAAATCCCTTTAGTCAAGTCCACTGAAGTCATTTTGTCAAGTTCTGCTCTCAGTGGACATGGAGACCCAAAGTAGCCCTCTCTCCTATCACAGTCCTTGGCTATTTAAAGACTACTAACTCAGATCTATTTTTAAAAGCAATGCTTCTCTCTCTGTTCTTATACTTGCAATATCCAGTTTGGTCAGGAGGAATAAAACGATTCGGGCACTTTGGTGGAGGAGCTGGCATTTGGAACATTCGAGCGGCTGCTCATCCAGCCAGAACATCCTCACACAACCAGACACCGCTCTCAGTTCTCAATTATAAGGGGGACGGCGGAAGTTATGAAAGTCAAAATCTGGAGGAAGACAACCTCAATTTAACTTTTAGCCTCATCACTACTCTTATCAGAACTTGATCATAGTGTCGTTCACGGGTAACACGTGACCTTGTGTTCTCTCTTTTCTCCCAGCTGAGAGACCTGGAAGCAAAGATTCGGCCATCTCCTAAGGCCAAGCAAAGGAGCCTGAATAACCCACGACGTGAATGAGAGTCGGTAGGTTGTATTTTAAGTACCCAAGAATCTGTGATAGGTGCCAAGCCACTTCCGCCTCTGTTCTAATCCCCGTGAACTCTGCTTTCTTTCTGCTCCAAAAAAGTCTCCATTAGCTTTTTGAGCCTTTGTGTGGTTTCAAATCAATGTGTTTTCTCTCTCAGGAGTGCTTGTCTTTTTAAGCCTTTCTCTCTGAGTAAGGAATGAGATGGGTCCTTTGTTGAGGAGGCTAACGGTCTCCTGGTGACAGGTTACATTATGTACCTGCCTGGAATGGCATGGTGGGGCTGCTATAGACATTTCCTACAGCTGTGGCCACTTACAAGTTCACACTGACATCCTGGGTGGGGTGGGAAGGACTGACTCTCCCAGGGGAGAGTGAGGCTTCCAAGAGAAGCTGTGCAATTCGCAGGTTTGCAGAGTGCAAGAGTATCCAGAAGTCTATTGTCACTCTGATCCCACCCTCTGCAGAACAACCTTTATCATTTTAAAAGGCAAAAGGAGATCATCGGAGCAGGGGACAAGATGGTGATTTCTCCTGGTTTATTCTGACAGCCCGTGTGTAGAGTACTCTGCAGGGGGAATATGACTCACCAGCCTTTTCATGATTCGGGGCCCAGGATTCACAAGTGTTCCCAAAATTAGCAACCAACCTTGTACATCCACTGAGTAGTAAGACATTTCCCATTGGAAGCACTCAATCACTGGGTGAATACATGGAGAAAGGAAGGTTAAAAGATTGTAGATTTTTTTTCTACAATGGTGTAGCTCTTTTAGTTAACCTGGAAAATCTTTCTGGAGAACATAGTTCTCTTTGCTTCACCATTTATTTCCTATCGTTCATCCATTCAAGAATTTTTTACTGACCATCAGCCCTGTGCCTAGCGCTATTCTAGGTCTAAGGAAGGCAGTCCTTCCTCTTACGGAGTTCAATTTTTAGTGGGGGAACCTTGAGTAAGTGACTTGATCTCTTACAATTTTCTTATCTGTAAAATGAAGATGTAATGTACCTGATTTATTGGATATGGTATATACAGCTCTCATCAGAGTGCCTGACATTTAGCGGCTACTTATACCAATGTTAGCCATTAGCTTCTGTTGAGAAACAACTGGGGTGGGACTAAGGTTATCAGTGTCCTGTGTGTCCGTTGGTGCCACAGTAAAATCTCTCCTCTGGGAGCTCAGCCTTAGTGGGGATGGGACCAGAGATATTGGGCTCAGCATAAGCCCTGACCCCATTGGCCAAACCTCATCCTCACTCACTTGATCTAAAAGGAACTGGATGATCAATTAGTGCATGATGGCGATGATGATGATAATGATGTTGATGATGATATGTGATGATGATGAAGAAGAAGGAAGAGGAGGAAGAAGAGGAGGAGAAGGAAAAGGAGGAAAAAGAAGAAAAGGAAGAAGAAAAAAGAGGAAGAGGAGGAGGAGGAGGAGAATCTGTATAAAGTATGACTCAATTTTATAGTTGTCATTCATTTCCTCTTTAGTGTAGGAAACCACCCAACCTCCTGAGCAATGAAAATTAAGTCTGGGAAAGTCAAGATGTATCACTGGTCATAGTCCCACACGTAGAAAGAAAGTCAGATTGCAGCCTCTCTTCAGCTGATAAACTCTGCTGCCTCCCAGGCCCGCAGTTCCTCTGGGCCTCAGTTCCTTCCCTGTGTCTCCTCCTCGATGAGGTTCCTGGACTCCTACAGGCACTGACAGGTTTGTGTGCTCACGTAAAACTCCTGACAGGTACCTGTTAACACCGTCTCACGGTATTACCATCACATGTCTGCAAGTCTCTTAATAGAGCCTACCTTTAAATTCCTGGTGACCCTCCCAAGGGCTTCTTCTGGCTTGGAAAAAATGGGGTAGACCCTCTGACCTTCCCCAGTGAGGATCTGGCTGGTGGTGGTGGTAGGGGATCAGCAGGCAAAGCCATCTTTAAGGAGATGGCTTCGGCATCTGCCTCCGTGATATGATTCTAGGCAAGTGCTTGAAATAGCTCTGCCACTAGCTGATCACTCGGCCCCATTAACAAGGGGCAAGTGTTCTCCCTCAGCTGGGGAGAAAAGGTTAAAACATACAGAAAGATATAACTGTTATTTCAAGTAGCCTTGGCAAGAGGCCTTAGATCATCTCTAAATTTCCTTCCAGTTCTATAATTCTAGAATCTTGAGCTGAAGATTAAAGCTGGGCCGGGGGAAAAAAAAAAAAAAACTCGGCAGAGAGAGGAGAAAAGGAAAAAAACTAGACAGCTTAGAAAGTAAGTAGGGAGGGTGATAAAAGCTTTGAGATTTTTCCATTTGGAGATTTGGCTGCATTTAGAGCCTTTTTTTTTTTTTTTTTTTTTTTTTCCAGCTCTGCTGGGTTCACCTTTTTAAAAGGCATGCTGCTGTGAGATTCAAATCGGCTCGCCAATCTGGCTAATTGGTGTGGGTTGAATGTAGCGAAGGAGCATGTAATCAGAGGTCCGGCTCTTTTACCGTGCCTGGCGCCACCTCGGGCAGGCCTGATTTGCACATCCCCAATCTTTGTGGTCTTGCAGCGACTTCCTTTCCCAAGCCCCCTCAGCAGTCTCCTGTCCTTCTACACAGTCTTCTCCCTGTGTCAAGGTGTCGTGGGCTGGTCAGGCCTGCCATGAAATTCACCACTTGTTAACCATGTGACTCAACACATTTAACTTCCCTGAGCCTCAGTTTTCTTACCCATAAAATGGGTCCACATGAGCCTATAAGCTATTACAGTGTTACTGTGAGAATTAAATGTGTACACGCTTACATAATCATACTTAAATGTTAGTTGAAAAGCTTCTGAGTAGGGATTAGGTGCACGTCCAGGTGGGCTATTTAGTAATGATAAGACCTTAAGCAAGTTACTTCACGGCCTCAGTCTCCTCATCTGTAAAATGGAGAAAACGATATTACCTACTCCATTGTCTTTGGGTAATGATTCAATGAGTTAGCACGTGTAAAATGTTTGACTAGTAATTGGCAGCTGGTATGTGTTAGCTGTTAATATTATTGTTATTATCATTTTGCAACCTACTTAGCCTAGTGCTGGCACAGAGAAATGGTAAAAGAATATTGAGTCTCTGTTCCCTGGCCCATGTAGGACCCAACTTGCCGCTGGTCCTCTGGAACACCTTCCTCTCTAGTTGTCCTGCTAACATGAAGCTGGAGCTTCGGAAGTTGCTCAGCCACTCGAAATTTAAGGCTCATGTTTCGTGGCTCAGGTGGGTCATCAGGTGGGGACAGAGGAGACCAAAGGGGTGAGAAGGACCCACAGCTTTCGCTGCCTTCATTCTATTATTTGTCCAGGGCGCTAGCCTCAGGGACACCCCAGGGAGGAAAACCAGAGTGTGTGACTTGGGGTCCCTCTCAGGAAGCAGACAGGTGTGCTGCCTTCCTGGAGGGAGGAGTCCCCAAAATAGATTATCCCCCTGCCCGCCCCCCCACCCCACACACACACATTTGGTCCACTCTGGCACATGCCAAAGAAGGCTCTGGAGTAGCTTTGATAGGGATTTTTTTTTTTTTATTCTGAGCCTGAAAGCTGAAGTAGAATAGAATGACTTCAGTCCCAAGAATTCACTCTGCACCCAGCGCTAAGCTTCCACTTTTGGTGAGTGCTGCTGGTACCCTGCCATCCAGGGAGAATCGCTTCAGGAAGGCTGTGGTGGGGGCGGGGGAACTGGGCTGCTGGCTCGGCTGACCACTACGCCGGTCCAAACTGGCTGTGAAGGGGCCGCAAAGAACGTGTTCTCTCTCCAGTTCACAGAATCAGTCGTGTATTGGGCACTCAGCCTGCACAAGGCACTGTGGAGGGCACAGTAGAACCTGAGGTAGCCCGTGCCCTCAAGGAGGTCATGAATCTGGTGGAAGAAACAGAAGTCCTTAAAGAGTAAACTAATAATAGCGGGATATCTGAAGTCATCAGCTTGTCCTTGGAGATATCAGTGACCTGTAAGACTTTAAAATTCCTGAGATTCTAGGTAGAGGCATAATAACATCCACTGTATATTAGGCACTCTTCTAAAGACCTTTATATCTATTATTTCATTTAGTTTTCACAGTGACCTTTTGTAGTAGGCCTTGTCGCCCTTATTTTCGCATGAGGTAACTCAGGAACAGAAAGGCTAAGGGACTAGCTAAGGATCACACAGGTAAGAAGCTACAGAGTCAGGATCCAAACCCAGGCTCTCCAGCTCCAGAGACCACACCACCTACCTCCCGGTTAAACTACCTGGAGACAGGGAGCCTGAGCCCTGGGGATCACACACGAAGGAACTCCTGCCTCTCTCAGGCTCAGTTTGCGGGGTGTATGCCGTGGACACATCACCCTGCCTGCCCCTCATATGGAGGCTGTCCCTCCGCATTCAACGCTCAGCTTGTTCAGTCACCACCCAGGAAAGGAATCCCTCTCAGGGCAGAGGCCTCCCGCCAGGCCCCTCGCAGGCTTTGACCAGCCTCCAGATGGCTGCCTTTGGGGAGGAGAGGATGCCAATCCAGTTGTGACCAAGGCGGCGGGCAATCGTGTGGTACGTAGGAATCAAATAGCTCCCTGCAGCCTGAAAGGACTTGACTAACACACAAACCCCAAGGAAGAGGTGTGGCTGCCCTGCATCCCTGAGCGTGTTGAGTTGCTCCTGGCTGCTCACTCAGAAGTCTTTAAAACACACACACACACACACACACACACACACACACACACACACACACATGTAATGTTTGCACAAAGCATATTTATAATATTGTTTATAATAATGAAAAATAAAACTATCCAGCTCTCCAGCCATAGGAGATTGGTTAAATAAATTCAAGTGTACCCAAACAACTGATTACTCGATATTATTAAAATCAATGCTATACAAGTATATTTATTACCATAGAAAGATGTTTTCGGTATGTTGCGAAGTGTTAGGATCAATTTGAAAAATAAAATGGACATTCTTATCCTATTTTCATAAGAAAAATATATGTGTGTATAGAAAAAATTTTACTCATGCACACAAAAGGTTAATAGAAGCTATCTTTGACAGAAAGGATTACAAATTACTTAAATTATTTCCTTTTTCCTTATTTATATTTGAATTTGCATTTTCTTCAGTAAACATCTATTTGTTAGGTAGTAAACTTGTTATTTTAAAAAGTTAATTGTATGTTAGAAATAACTTTACTTTTATAAGAAGAGTTATCTCATCTAAAATATAGGGGGGGGGAAATGTCTGAATTTCTTGTTCTTTTTCCTCTTTGTTTCTCCTGCTTTTGGTAGAAAGCAAATATTTTTCATTGTGGAGAATGATTCTAGGCCAGTAACTTACCTTTGAGTAATGACATATGAGAGCTGGAAGGGATTTTAGAGATCATCTAGCCCAATTCCTTATTTAGCAGATGGGGAAACTGGACCCAAAGGCTTAGCTAGTCTTTTAAGTGCTCGGTAGCAAAACCTCGGCTGGAATCCAGGTCCTTGGACTCCCAGTCCAGAGCTTATTCTACAGCCTCATGCCAGGCCATTACATTCACCCCCATGACACACAGAGGGGATTGGAATCATTCAGTGTGGGGTGACAACTCTAAGCACAGGAAGGGCTGTTGTTATGTTGATGATGGTCAGTCGCTATTCCTTAGCTCTACTGAGTGGCAGACATAGGAAGTTGGGTCTAACTTCCTGGAGCTCCGATAGTGAGAGGTAAGATCTCATGATGAGTGATGGGAAGATAACCGTTGCTCTCTTTGCTGGAAATCTCCCACCTGGAAAGCTTACATGTGATTCCACCTGAAGGCAGAGATCAGGCCACAAGCCCGTTCCCCAGATTCCTTCCTTTTCTTTAGTAGTTGGCTCATAAACGATGTTTGGGATAGTTTCTCTCTTCTTACCAACACTTATCTTTCTGGAAAGTAGAGCAGTGACAGTAATTCGAAGTCAGCATACTGCAAACGCTGCTCTTAACACTTCGTGAAGTCAGTTCTGAGAAGCCGCACCGATAGTTTTGCTTCGTCAGCTTCCCTAGAGAACGCCTGGCGGTAGCACCGTCGTATTAGTCAAGACGTTTAGTTGCACACATCAAAAACCCCCTTTGACTGGTTTAGGCAAAAGAAGACATGTATTAGCTCGTAGAACTCAAGGAAAGGTTGGGTTTCCAAACAAAGTAAAGGTCGGGGATACATGGAGCCCGCAAGGCCCCAGGAACCACGAGAACCCAGGACTTCAGTGGCAAGCCTTCGTCTCCACCTCTTACCTCTGCTTCTCGCTCGTGGTCACTTCGCTCTCTTTCGCTGCGATGGACTGCACTTTCTGTGCCTGCACTTTCTATCCGACAGTTCTTCATCCCCAGTGATGAACTTTCCAGATGATCTCTCACGTGCCTCAGGTTAATCCCATGGGAGGCCGGTGTGTGGGCAAGCTGTGACCAGGGCTCTGGGTCATGGAAGAACATGACAATTTCGACATGAACACGTTGTTTGTCTAGGAAGAAAAGCAGGTCCCAGAAAACTAGGAAGTATTTTCTGAGATAAAGATATCCTCTGCCTACTCCTTAAAGATAAGGAGTTTGAAGAGAAGAGATCAAACACTTAGATGGTGAGTGAGAACCCTTAAGAAGTCAAAATAAAAATCTGAGAGTGGGATGTGCCTGGCCAGGGACATCCTATTTATTTATTTATTTATTTATTCATTTATTTATTTATTTTTATTTTTACAGTGATTGACATCCAGTGGGAAAAAAACCTGTAGTGAATCTGTCCTTGACTGGGCCCCCAGACAGGCACACCTGGATATGTCGGGACCTGAGACAAGTTTCAGGAACTGTGTTCTCCCATTTTTAGCCCACTCTTGAGAGAACTAAGCTATGGAAGTAACAATCCTGTAATTTTAACTGTATTTATAAATCCCTGATCCTTTATGTAGGGCTTTTTTTTTTTTTCTACCCTGTGCTTAGTTTGAATGTTGCTATTTTCACAGAGGAAATCAGAGGAAAGAGGCTATAATTATAGGTCAAACACCAGCTCCGGAAGCAACGAAGGCAGCAAAGAGCTTACGGCTCCCTGCCCTCTTCCGGGTTGCACCCTGGACATTTCCCCCTCTTTCCTTGGGCTTAGGTCAGCTCTTTGTGTCTTTATCCTCATATCTTTTCTCACTTTTGTTTGCCAGTCCAGCATATCACGAGACAAAAAGGGAAAGTTAGAACTAAACGCCAACAAATTAAAACTGCACGTTGCTTGGTCAGGGCTGTCTGTTGGAGATAATTCAAATGGAAAAGAAAAGGGGAAAAGAAAAAAAAAAACATTTCAGGTCATCGGCCTTTTTAAACAGACCGCCGGCAATATTTACTCCTCCTGAAATAGCACAGTCACATGAAATAAAACCGTGTTCGGTAAAGCCTGCAAAACAAAAGGACAATTTGCAGGCTGGCACGTTCACTGAGGGCCCTCTGTTTTCTGGCCGGATCGGGGCCTCTGCTTCCTGGCTCTCCTGGCCAACGTCTGCCCAAGGCCCACAGGAGATCTGTGGGGGTCAAGGTCAGATTGCCTCGGAGACCCTCCCAGACTTTTTGTCTCTATGTCAAAAGGCTGCTCTTCAGCTGCCAGGATGTTCTTTACCTGGGGTCCCTGAAAGCTGAAGGGCTGGGACTGTACGCCCCGGGGGAGCAGCCCTCAACCAACAACTGACAGGTGCAAGTACAAACACCCAGTTCCAAGGCCCGACACCCACTGCTGCTCGCCTGTGGGCTGAGCTGCAGTTCCCTCTGCAGGACTTCACTTGCCATCACTTGCTTTTTGGCTTCCAAGTGTTCTCCATGCTACTTTTTCCACACCCCTACTGGGTTTTCCTGGGAACACATCCTCAAAAATCACTTTCATACCAATTCTTGTCTTAGGATATGCTTATTTGTCTTGGGATCCTTCCTACCCTGGTCTCTAGGGTTAAAGTGAATGAAAGAGGTGGGGAAGCTGAAGACCAGGCCCTCCTCCAGGTACCAGAGAGGGACGTAGTGACAAGCTGAAGGCCCAGGGGACAAAGGCAGCACTCGGTCAGGGAGGAAGACCGTGTCCTCAAATCTGCACAAGATATAGCTCCCGTGCAGGGAGGAAAGGACTGATGGGAACTGGTTTGACACCTTAGGGGTTTTAGTTTGAAGAAGACCAGAGGATGGAGCCGAAGCAGGAGAACGACATCCTCAAAGCAGGTGGAAGGAGCAGCCGTGACGTTTTTCTCCCAAGTGGCTTCTGGGGAGGTGATGTCCGTGAGCACACTTGTGCCTGAGTACGCGCTCGATGCCACCTGAAATGCCCAGAAAGAACTGTGAGAAGGAATGACATACTGACACGTGTTACAACGTGGATGAACCTTGAAAACATGAGAAGTGAAAGAAGCCAGACACAAAAGCCACATGTTGCATGATTCCCTTTACATGAAATGACCAGGACAGGCAACTCCATAGAGACAGAAAGTAGATTAGTAGTTGACAAGACCTGGTGTGGAGGGGATGGGGAATGACTGCTAAATTGGTACAGGTTCCTTTTTCAGCGATGACAATGCTCTGGTGATGGTTGCAAAACCTTGTGCATATACTAAAAACCACTGAATTGTGCACTTTCGGACGATAAATTTCATGGTATGAAAATTATATCTCAATAAAGGAAAGAAGGAAAAAACTGGGGAACTTTGGGGTGCAAGATAGCAAAATTTCACTAATTAATGTTATGCTCCTTCTTCATTTGGCCTGTGATGGTTGTGGTCATTAGTGTCACACACATGTTGAAGGATCTCTGGTTATGTAGACTGTATGCGGTACATCCTCTGTGGCTGTACGTGGTGGCCCTGGTCAGTGACATATTTCCATAAATTTCTTCAGCACTGAGCCTCTCCACTGCCCAAGATAAAAGGCCGGAGACTTTTTTCTAATTGTTTCGTGAGTGCTCATCTAATTTCACTAACTACAACGTAAATTTTCTGAGGGTAGAGATCATGTCTTTTTAAGGAATTAGAGATTCCTTTTTCTTTTCCTGCACTATGCTGGGTACTCATTGAGGCTCCGTGACCCCATAACGTCTCCACATTGACTCTAAAGTGACTATAGACCCGGGGCTCTGGCACCAGGGCACATCCTGTGTAAGTCTTCAACACTAGACAGGGCTTTGTTCTAATCGCTGCTAATCTCCCCAGATTCTTCTTTAAAGATTCACAGGTCCAGAGGTTTTCCTCATTTCTGTCCTGACACTTGGCATCATTCACTCTCTTTAATGGGGAAACAGGTGTGATTTCTGGAGGACAGGTGACACCTGCTCGTTCTGGGTCACAACACACTCCAACCCAGAGCAGGCTGATTATGATAATATATTTGATATTAAACTCCTGCAAAACCGAGGCCTAAGCACTGAAGCCGGTTTAAAAGGCACTACATGTTCTTTTTCAATGGAAAGAAAAAGAACTTCCAATTTTCAATGGAAAGAAAAGGAACTTCCAATTAAAGTGTAGAATTTAGCTCCCTCCATCCAGTTCCTCTTGCATTTCCTAAACTTACGAGAATCAAAACAAATCACTTTCTGACAGCAGTTAGCTAGTTTCCTTCTGCTCTGAAAACCACGGTTGAGGGTAGTTACCTCCCATCGGTCCTCCGTGTGCAGTGTGCTACAGGCCGCAGCCTCTGCGCTCACCTCCACCCCGAGAACAGCCTTGGGCAGCCGGGCTGCACTTTATAAGGGGTCTGTCTCCAGACTCCCAGGTGGGTGTTTACTTGAAGGCTTGGATGGATAGGAATGTCACTTCCTTGTTCCAGAGCTGGCAGCGTGCCTGCCCCTTTCTGCTGGCTGAGAGCCAGAGATGGCCCCAGCACTATACGCTCTCCCTGCAGTCACGTTCTCAAGGTCCCTGAGGCTGGATCGCATCTGGACTCAGAGTTTCTGCAACCTGAGGGAGTATGCGTGTTTGCGTGCTTTACGTGTGTGTTTGGGGGGGTTTGTATATGCATATTATGGGTTGGAGTATTTGTGTATAGGTGTGGGTGTGTGTATTCTGGGAGTTGAAGTGGCTGTGTATAAAAATCAATATTTATTGTAAAACAGTCTAAGAATAAAGAAAAATATAAGTAAAAATTACTCAACATCACCATGGTGAACACTCTTCCATATGTGTCTCTCCTCTGTATCTCTGTCTCTCTATCCCTCTCTCTATGCACGTGCTCACGCGCACACAAACACACACATACACACACACACGCGTATTTGGTGTGATAAAGGTATTGTGGCTACCTAAGAGAATTTCCTTTTTTGAGATGCATGCTGAGGTATTTGAGAATAAATTGACATATGTCTAGAATTTGCTTTAAAATGGCTTACCCCCCATCCCCCCCACACACACAAAAGGTAGAATGAGGACACAGATGAAATAAAATACAGCAAAACTTGATGTCTGTTGAAGCTGGCAAAGGGATTCATGAGAGTTATATATATATATTTAGAAATTTCCATAATTAAAGTTTTTGGTTTTACTGTTCATTTTTTAATGAGTGGTGTAGACGCGGATGATGGCACAGTTCAGAGCCGGGTGCTAGTGGAAAGGACCAGAATGCTTCATGAGGTGGAGCTGTGCACTTCCTTCCTTCCTCCTGCCTCTCCCTCTCCCTTCCTACGAGTTAGCATCTCCCACTTATCCAGCACGGTCCAGTATTAAAAACATCCTGGTGGGAGGGAGCGGTGGGTGTCTTTTGGGAAATGGGGAGATCGCCTGGGGAAGTTGGCAGCCAAACTGCAAAAAAATGTGGGGAATGCCAGGCTGGGTGTCTGGCTGGACTTTGCACCACAGGCAATGATGAGGCTTCTGTGCAGAAAAGGGAGTGATGAAATCTGTGCTCTGGGTGGATTAATTTTGACCTGCCAGGCAGTGTGGAGTGAGTTGGGGAGGTCTGGAGTCGGGGGGTGGGAGTGAGGGACCTTACGGAGGTCCAGGCACGAGGAAGTGATAACGGCATGAACCGTATAGGAGTGACAGTGATGAGGGGCCAGTAGAGTGACATTTCAGATGAATCCAGAATCAGCCGAATCTGTTGGTGACTGTTTATGAAGCCAGCAGGTGTGAGTCGAAGATTAACTTGAACGGCTGGATAAACAGTGATACTGTTTAATAGAAATGAGGAGACTGAGCTGATTTTGGAGATGAGGATGAAGGTTGGATTTCAAATGTGCAAAACCTGAGGTGAGGACAGAATAACTGAGCTGTGATGTTTCAGACCATTCTAAACAATAGGCCATTTTGTGTGGAGGCGAGGAGACTCGGGGTCAAATCAATTTGTTCAGTCTTTCACGTCTGCCTCTTCTCCCCCAAATAAAGTTTGGAGATTAAAGTCGGAAAAAAAGGATACGAAAAAGTGAGCAGTGAAGCAGAGATAAGAGGTGAAACTAGGGGGCGGGTGGGGAGGCAGGTGTGTTTCCAAGGCGCTGAAGAAACCTTGCTTTTGAAATCTTGCTCTGCTGTGACTTTTGCTTCCTGTTTGTGATAGAGAACCTTCCCAGGGTTCCATGGGGCACGGCTCCAGGGGGTCATTTGATTTGCACTGAGCTACATCTCATCTGGATAGCTGAAGAAGGACACTGGGCACTCTCTGAGGCCTAGGACCAGTTCTATTACTCCAGTCCCAAGTACCCTGGATACAATGTATTCTTTCTGGAGATGCCCTGGTAGCTACTGATGACCTCCCAGGTCCATTCCCCACAGAACTGGGGGACTGTTTTGTCATGACTATTTAATTACTGGGGGAACAAACAAGAAAAAAAAAGGTCACACGGGGCAGGATTTCAAGAGCAGAATTACTTCAGCTGCCTGTGGAAATAACACCGGGTTGTGCAACAAGCTTTTAGGGTGAAAAAGGCACATTAGATCTTGGGCTAACATGCTGACCATTTGTAAAACGCAGCCCATTTCTTCCTTTTTGAAGCTACAGATAGGATAGTGGTGAGACCTCCTCCACCCTCTCCAAAAAAAGAAATCAAAGAGAGAAAGACCTGATGTTTTGTGACACCCCAGAAACCTTATGTTGGTTTCTCTCTCTGAATTTCATTTCCAGAAATGACACCAAGAAGCTAATAAGACACAAGGTGGATTATTTTTTTTCAACTGCCTTCCTTCCTGCTGAAAACCTCTCAAGCTCTGCCCATCTCCTCTTCCTTACCCGCCCTCAGCCCACCACAAACCTACTTCCTCTCCAGAGTCCTGGCCCGCCCACTAACACCCCATTTGCCCCTGTCCCCTGTGCTCCTCCTCCCACAGCTGCCAGCTCAAGGGTCATGCCCAGGCAGCCTGATCCTGGCCGAGATTCCCACCTCACTCAGCAGCCTCGGACAGAGCTGGCACCACCACACTGGGTCACCTTGGAAGAAGACAGGCAGGAGTGACTGGGGATGTGGCCTGAGAGCACAGCTGACCTGAGACCTGTCTTGCTGTGATCATTTTAAATATGACTTCCTGTTGTTACTATTCTTCATATCATTAATATATGAAGAAGAGTGAGCACCTAACTGCGTGCCAAGCACAGTACTAAGCACCTTTCGCATTTAACTTCCCCAGGAAACACATGAAGTAGGTGCTGTCACTGCCCCCTTTTAAAACATGGGGAAATAAGGTTTAGAGAAGTTAAGCAACCTGCCCAAGACCAGATAGCAACCAAGTGGCAGTGCTGGCACATAGACTCAGATATACCCACTTCTCATTCCCCTGCTGTTAACCATCATGACACGCTGCTTGAAAGGCACTTAGCTCCACTTATTTCCACCTGCTGAAGTGAGGAAGATCATCTAAAATGGGAAACTATTTTGGGGAAGAAGATGGTCACCAAGGATCTGGGGTCAGACTGCCCCAGAAGCCATAGGGACCTGTAACTGGTCATCAGAAGGATAGTCAGTCTGCTCTTTCTCAAGTTCGCGGTCACCAAGCTCCAGCTTTGCCAACCCTCTGGGCCCACAGCCTACTTGGGTGAGTGGTAATAGGGCCAAGGTCACAGATCTGATTCCTTTGTAGACCAACTCACTTTTGTCCACTCTGTGGTCACAGACAGTACTCCTAGCATTGCCTAGCCCTTCTCAAGTGTGGACCACCGAAGGAGAATGACAGTGGTTTACACGACCTTCTATTTTTTAAATTAATAAATAAATCATAAAGGCATACACTCTACCGATGGTTGGTCAAGTGTTACAACCTATGTAAAGGTTGTTTTCTATTCGCAACAGACACCTAACATTTTCCCAGTCCCTGAAAGTTCAAGCACCAAAATTTACTCCTTCTCCCCTAAAAGGTATAGTGGGAAATTGTAGAAGTATTTCAACCTAGTCAAGATGTCACATTTTGTTTAATTGTTTGAGCTTGTTGAGGTCATGACACACCACCTCCTCATCAGACATCCTTGAGACAGAAATGAAATCTCTCAGTATTCAGTAACAGCACAGACCCAGTGCAATGCTCAGTATACAGCGGAAATGAATAGCTACAGGGAAGATTATGCAAACTGGCCTCTGAAAGTGATGGTTGCAGACTGTAGGGGTTGTGAATTGTCCCAAACAGGCTTTGGAGCAGTGCAGGAGGCAACCTCCACTGTGCACACAGCACTGCAGTGAGTCTGGTGGAGAGCCATGGCCATCTGTGGAACTTTGACCTGAGTGGAGGAGACAGGGAACACATTCATACTTGCAAAAAAAAGAAAGAGAGAGAGAGAGAGAGAGAGAGAGAGAGAGAGAGAGGAGAGAGAGAGAGAGAGAAGAGGAAGGAAGGAAGGAAGGAAGGAGGAAGGTAGGGGAGGAGAGGGATAGGGAGTGAGGGAGGGAGGGAGGGAGGGAAGGAAGGAGGAACGAAGGAAGAAAGAAAGAAGAAGAAAGAAAAGAAAGAAGAAAAGAAAGAAAGAAAGAAAGAAAGAAAGAAAGAAAGAAAGAAAGAAAGAAAGAAAGAAAGAAAGAAAGAAAGAAAGAAAGATGTAGCACACATAATGATGACCAGGGCAGAGACAAGAATGGAAAAGAACTAAATGGGTTTGAACAGGCAACAGATTTCCAATAGGGGGGAAACATGGAGTTTGAAGTTGAAGAGTCCAAGTCTGGCTGAAGAGAATAACGTCGGTCTGTATGGACTCAGAGCCCAGGTCACAGGGTAACTGAGGATCCTAAGGCTCAGGCCCAGGTGAGAACTGGAGACAAAGCCAGCTGTATTCTGCAGCAACATGCCAATGCCAGTTTGTTGGGATGGTTCTGCTCTCAATCGATACCTAACTAATTAGCTTATCAACAATTATTGAGCTTCTGTAAGTGACTGGCATTGTGCAAGACACCAGAAATACAGTGGTGGTTGATACATAGTCTTAACTTTAAAGAGTTTATTGTCCAGTCTAGTCAGGGAGACAATAAAGCAAAGAGGTGATTACAATGTCCTGTAGTAAAGACTACAGGTAAAATCTGCCTGGGTACTCAGAGATAACAGAAGAGGGAGACCAAGCTCGAGGGGGTATCAAGGACGGGGCACCTGAGTTGTCTTAAAGAACAAATAGAAAATGGAAGGTGAAGAAGGTGAGAAAAGGCAACCCAAGAGAGTTCAACATGAGCAAAGACATCGAAAGGAGAGTGCGCATGGGGAATTACAGGTATTTAGGTGTGACAGGGAATGTTGAGAAATGAATTTGAAGATACAGGCAGGACCACATTTGAATGTCAAACCAAAGATGCAATGGCAAGCATCCTCATGATGAAAAATTTCAAGTAGGGAAATAATAATGGTGAGGTTTAACTCTTTAATTGTCAGTAGTCATGGATCTAGGGTGAGAAGGTAGACTAGCTTTAAAGAAAATAACGAAAACACCTCTCCTGAATGCCCATCATTTCTCCCAACATCCTGACTCCCTCAACATTTCTCTTTCCTTTTTCCACTTGAACAATTCAGTGCACACACTGGAATGCTGGGGAGGGCAGCCAATTCTACTTCCACTAAGAAACACAAGCGGGCCTGGTGCCGAGCTTAAAGGCCTCCATGTGAATTTCTAGAATTCATCCCAAAGTGATCTCCAAAAGTACCCAGGAGACTGAGAAGTAATTTACTAGGAAGATTCCTTCCAAAGTCTTAAGATATCTTTTACCTGCCACTCCAAAATGCCAGGAAAAAGGAGCCAGCATATTTGTCATATTTGTAAGCTTTATAATATTAGCCCAGAACAATCTGAGAATAGGTAGGGTGGGTAGGTAGGTAGATAGATAGATAGATAGATAGATAGATAGATAGATAGACAGATAGTTAGATAGATAGCCAGCCAACCCAGTATTAGTCTTGGCATCAGTCATAATCTGCTACCAATGCTGGCTCTTTTCAATAGCTACCCTCTCTGTTGTAAGATCTTTAACCTATTTACGTCTGATTATTTTTCCTCTAAAATAGTTAAAATACCTATTTGATTTCTAAAACACAGTGGGTATTGAGGACAAAAACTAGCTTTTTAAATGGGGTTGTCTCTTTCAAAACAGGAAGCAGTGTTGGCCAACTTCATTAAAAATCAGCATCAGAGAAAACTTACTGAATGCTTAAGTATGTAATCAGATTTTGGTGTGAGGGCTGGGAATAAAGTTAGAAAGAGAGAAAGAGGTCGGCTGTACCTGGGTGAATTAAAAGAGAGCATGAGCAGTGACCAAGATAACTCAGTGCCTCTCCATGTATGCTGGCCTCTGTTAGTCCTATATCCTGGTGGCCAAGGTACCCAGACTTGAGATGTTCTACTTCCTCAAGTCCAGAGATTAGTGACCTTTCCCCTGGGGAGGGCTGGTCCCTTTCCAGTCATGATTGTCACTGTTGCATCATGCCTAATGACAACAATCTAACTTTAGAATGGAATTTTGAGGCAGAAAGGCACCTCTGTATTTTGCAAACCCAAAGGGGTTGGTATGCAAACTCACAGTGAAGTTAGCTAAAAGGCCTGAATCATGCCCATCCTGATCCCCACCATGCTGCCTCCCTTTCTCCCTGCCAGTTCACCATCACCTTGGAGCCATAAAAATGCAAAATAAACCTGTACTTTGTGTTGAGAGCTAAGCTCATGAGTCATGGTTGAACAGCAACTTCTTTCTCTCCACATTTAGCTGTGTTTTTCCTCCATGGCAGCCCAAAAAAAACTCGGCCAAGTGACATTAGTCCATTCAGTGGTTTTGGAGTGCCTGTTATGGAGCAGACATTGTGTTTGGGTTCTACAATGGCTCAAGTAGTAAGGTGGCTTCTCCTGACAGGGAGTTGTGTGAGTGCAGAAGGCAGGTGAGGAGGGCACCTGACCTCATTTGCTTTTTGGTGGTCAGCAAAGACTAGTGCAGAAGGAAGGATTTCCAAATGTTTTAAATACCTGACTGTGGGGAAGGTTCTTACGGCAAGAGAAAGGAAGCTCTGGGGATAAGCTGTCTGAGATCAGGAAGAGGACTGACTGGGGTGAGGCCCTGGGTGGCTTTCTAAAATTGGATGTGGCTAGAAATCGCTGTTGGAGGGACCATGGGGAGAAGGAGCTTTGCCTTGAGTTCTAGAACTGTCTTGCAAGGCAGGTGTCCACTTTGCTCCCTGACCTTTGCTCTCTTCATAGCTACCACCTTTGCCCTCCTTACTTGCCACATCAGCTCTGTTCTGCCCTTTCCTCTTATCTCAAACTTTTGCTTAAAGTTTTATCTCTTCAGTAACCCTCTTTGTTCTTAGTAGAGGATACTTGGATCTCTCCAGTTAAAATCCTTTTTCCCTCCCTAATTTTTTCAAATATTCCCACTCGTTGACCAAATATTTTTTTGAGCAATTATTATGTGCTGTTGGGAAATTCACAAATTATAAAACATTCGCCCTAACCTGACCAGGGAGATATATACATGATTACTTTAAACAACAATACAAGATGGTATATGACTAAATGCCAAATACACACAATGGACAGGAAATGCTTCAAGAATTTAGAGACGAGAGAGAGAGAGAGAGAGAGAGAGAGAGAGAGAGAGAGAGAGAGAGAGAGATCATACTGGCGCTGGAGTTCACACTGAGGGTCTCGTGGAACAGTGGGCTGTCAGTCTGGACGGGAGGAGAGTAGAACCAGGGAGGCTCCAAGTAAGGCGGGTTTAGGGTACAAATACTTGCAGGAGGAGTTTCATAGTGGAGAAGAATAAAAATAATGTTCGACAACTAACAATCACCTATGGTTTACAACTTCTTTTACACATATTATTGAATTTAAGAATGGTGAGCTGAGCCAGATAACAGAGTTCTGAATACCAGCTAAGATCTAGAAGATTCGACAAGCATGTGGTGGGCACCTACCTCCTGTCAAGCAATTTTGCATATTTATCTCATTTATTTCAAGATGAAACCTTGCAAGGTAGATGCTGTCATCACAATTTTACAAATGAGTAATTAATGGTTAAGGAACTTCTCAAAGTCACTTAGTTAGTAATAAAAGTAACACCAATGGCTATTACACATGGTAATTACTATGTGCCAGACACTATTTAAATATTCTCATAATAACCCGGTAAGATAAAAACTATTGTTATCCCTCATTTTGGATGAGAAAAAATGAAGTACAGAGATGGTAAATGACTTGCCCAAGGTACACAACTAAGAAGTGTCAAAGATTAGATTTGCATTCGGGCTATCTGGTTTCAGAGCCAGGCCTCTAAAGCCTCTACTCTAGATCAAGATTGCTGATAAAAATATAATGATACAGTGGTGTATATCAATCATAGCTCAATAAATCTGAGGGGAATAAGAAATATAATATACAACACAAATTTGAGCCACGTACATAAGTTTAAATGTTTAGTAGTCACATTAAAAAAAAATAAATAGGTAAAATTAATTTTACATTTATGTAACCAAATAGCTCCAAAATATTATCAATTTAACATGTAATCAATATAAAATTATTATCTATTTCACATTTTCCTGTGAAATCTTCTAAATCTAGTGTGTATTTTTGAACTCAGAGTACTTTTCAATTCAAGACTAAATTTGCACCAGAAATATTTGATCTGTATTTACATTTCATACAACTAACAGTTGAAAAAGTAGATTTACATGCTAAAGTTATTCCAAACATACTTAAATTTTTCTAATAACAGTCCAGTTTTAACAACTGTTCTTTTAATATTTGTATCCATATTGCCAAACCTGATTTTTTTTATTTTAGAAAATGATCTGACTTTGAAGCAAATCATATCAGTTTCAAAATTGTCTGTTTATGTTAAGTAATTCACCAACTCTTGTGTTCAACTCAGTATTAACATTGAATTCAAAGGAGTGTTGCATAAGTTTAAAAGCAACTATAAATTCATCAATACTAATAGTGTAATTTATGTTTAATTTAGTTTTTGCAACTAGTTACATAATGCTCTTGCTTACAATGAAAATCATCTGTATGTTAAAATGTTAAAATATGTTAAATTATTAATGATTATTATTATGAAAAATTTCAATTTCAGTGGAATTTCTATTACCTTCGAGCTAGATCACAAATATATTTTTCCTTCTTTGGAACTTCAGATTTAACTCATTCATATGCACTGTGATATCAGTGAGAAAACATAAATCACACTGTTGTCTTTTTGTCTTTGATTGTTGACTATTTGGCACATATTCCTTTTATTTCAAGGAAATCCGGAATTAAAGTTAGCAGTACAATAAATTGTTGCAAAGGTTCTCCACTACTCAAAAAAATAAGCATTGGAAAAGAACAAGATCATTACACTGATTTTCTTCTATTTCTTTCTATAGTTCCACAAGCTGATGATTCATACATTTGCACATATATGGAATAATTTTAACAACTATATCCGTGACACGGGTTAGAAAAATGAACATAAAGATCTCCAATATGTATCATATAAGAGGAATGAAGCAATAAAAGAAAGATCAGTTTCTTGCTTTAAAATTATTTCAATAGATCCAGACTTTTGACTTAACATAGTTGGAGAACCCTTCATTGCGATGGAAACTATTTTCATATCTAGCTGAAGTTTTTCTTTGACAGATGTAAAAGACTCAACAATGTCAACACCAATGAGTTAAGTTTTTAGGCTATGAAGAAAAGACTTTTTCATAAATTTGAAAGTCTTTTGAGACAAAAACACTGAAAGTATTAATTGGGCATTATTCTTCTAAAACTGAAGAAAGGCCTTGCAATTTTTCAGAAGTATAATCTATTGAATTTTAATACAGTTAGAGAGATTTTGTATCCAATGGGCAATTATTTAGTGGCTTAATTGAAGAGCTCTCGTTTTTGTAAAATATCTTTTTAAAGAAAATTTTATAACTGAAATAATTATTTTATCTCCAACTTAAAATGGTTTTCTTTTTTGTTCAAGAATCCAAGTCATCTTATGGCTACCAAAGTTATATGCTCAGATCCTGCTAAAAATTGTTTTCGAGATGTTTGTTGGACGTTCTAATTTCAGGGTGAGCTTAGCCCTACTCCAGGGGCACAATTCCTCTGGGGTCTCTTCTGAATGCTGCAAATATTCAACAAGTTCTTTCCATTCTACCTGGTTGAAACTTGAATGTTTTAGTTCAGGAAGCTGTATAACTTATAGCAACCTAGGCGTTCTCTTTGCCGAGTCTCATGGAGTTACTTCCTATGCAGCTTGGTGGTGAGCTTAAGACTCAAGGGACTCAAGATTTCTGGAGCTTGTTCGGTGCACATCTCCCTCTTTTCTGATACTCTGCTTCAAACATTCCAGCCACCTCCACTTTCCCAGACTCAGACCTTTTTGTCCTCTTTTCAGCAAGATAGATATTATCTATTTGGGTCCTCCTTCCTCGTGGTCTGGAAAACCAGGAATATTGAAGAGATCACTTAATTTGTTTCTCTTCTCTCAATGACCATAATCCTGCACAGTGTGTTGTACAATGAAAAGAAATGTTTCACACGTTTTGCCCAATTTTCTTGCTTACTGGTGAGAGGGCAAGTCCGTTTTCAGTTAATTTTCATATCTGGAAGTGAAAGTTTCTTCATCATAATTGCTTTTTGCATTGCTAAAATCATCCTTGCTAAAGTCAATAAAAATATTTTTCTGGACAAGTTAAACTGTCTTCTCTAACTTTCTTCCCTGCTGTCACTGACAGGCTATTACTTCCTCTCTCCCTGGGAATCTAAAGGACTGCATTTCCCTTGTTTTCGTTTTAGCAAACCATCTGTTCCTCCAGCTTCTTCTCTGCTGGTGTTACTTCTGTGCTACTTTTCCTGTGGTGGGCATCCTCCAGGGTGGGGCTCAAGGCTCTTTCTCTTCCATTCTCCAGCTCCTTTTTGGGGATCCCTGCTTTGGTGCATGAGCATTGGCAGTCTGTCTGCTGGCTGGATGAAAAGCAAGTTGCAAAGGATTCTCTCCATATCTTTAAAACCTTTTTAAAAAAGGTTTCCCCCTTTTTTTATGTACCCAAGTATCAGCTCAGTCTTGCTATTTGCAAAGCACAGAAGCCCTACATTATTTACTCCAAAACTTAAAAATACGTATATATAAGTATATTATTACATAAAAACTGTGTAGAGAATAATAAACACCCACCAATTCAATATCTGGCCAAAATACATATACATAAAGCACTACAGATAGAGTTAAAGCCCTCGGTGTATCCCTCTCAGTTGTAGTCCCCTTTCTACCTTCTTTCTAGGATGTAACAATACAAAAAGCAATTGTGAGTTGGGTGTTTTTAATCCCCATGAAACATGTATAAATGTTATATATATATATCATTAAATATAAAATGCTACGTATTGTTTAGAAATGTGTATATGTAAAGTTTCATATGCATGTACGTATATGTGATCTCTATATATTCCTAAACAATACATAGCATTTTACATGTTTTGAAACTCCATTAATTAATTAATTAATTAATTAATTCAGAGTTATAGCTTTTCTGAGTTGCTGCATCTGGACGCAGCGGACAAACAAAGGTACACTAAACAGAACTCTATTTACCAGGAGCTAAGAGATCTCCTAGTGGAGTGGTTATCTTAAGGGACAAAGGAACCAGTACAACTGCTTGACCCCAATATACAGTCTTGGTCGTCTTGGGAGAGGAGTAATTCTGGCTGAAGCAAGGTTTGCCATTTGGCTTTATTTCCTGAACTCATGGGAGAATTCTGGGGAGAAGGAAAGATTACAAGGAAGAACTATCTGTACAACTGCTACTGATGATACCGCCATGACAACTGCCATCACCAGATCTGTCCCACATGCCCATTATGGGTCAGGCGCTGTGACAAGTGTTTTTCAAAGCATTATGTCTAAGTCCCCCAAACAATCCTGTTTTATAGATGAAGAAACTAAGGCTACAAAGACCTTAACCACACCTTTCTCTTGAATACAGACCCTCATACCAAGTAATGAGCATCTTCATGTGGAGAATCCATGGGTACATTAAACTCAATGTGTTCAAAATTTTTTCTACCTGTAGCCTCTCCCCATTTATTTCTCTGAATTAACAGCTGTGGGATTAAACATCTTACTTGCATTTCTGATCAATCACTGCCCTGCTCCACAGTCTTCAATAGCTTCTCACTGCCAAAAGAATTAAGTGTAAACTCTTCACTCTGGCATTCGAAGTCTCCTGTAGTTGGCCCCCAACTTGTATCTCAGCGTTATCTCCTACTACCTTCCTACACCCCCACCCAAACTAAACATCTTCTGTTCTCCAAATATGCCACACATATTTCCATCTCAGCAACTTTGCTCATGCTGTGTCCCCCCCAGAATGCTATCCACCTTTCCTCTACCTATCTACCCATTGAAAGACTATGCATTCTTCAAGGTTAATTTTAAATGTCCAGCTCTTTCCTGTCATTCGTTCTTCATTTCCCCATCAGAATGTCATTTTGCCTCCTTTAATTCTAATTTCATTTGGTTTGTGTTTCTCTCGTCTTGACTTCTACTGTGAGTCTCTGTGTGCTTGACTTTTCTCCCCCATAAAACTGTAAACTCCAGGAAAGCGAAAGCTGTGCCCTTCTCACCCTTGTTTCGCTAGCATCTCCTGGCAGACAGAAGGAAACAGCTTGTAAATCGCTGAATCAATGTAGTACTTTCTCTCTTACAAAGACTAACACTCAAATAATTCATTTTGAAATATGGAGTCCAACACGTGCAAAGACTAGAATTGCATCTTACACAGGGTGATGGTCATTCTCCAGTCCTATATCATATTCTTGACCCTGAGTAGGCTGGGAAATACAATCACTATAATTCAGTGTTAGCATGTAGGACTTAGCTTCTGAGAGCTGGAGAAGGCCTTAGCGGATCAAGAAGCTGAGAAAGCTGAAAGCCTTACAGAGGCCTTGCCTGAAACTGGGAAGAGATCCTCAGTTGACAGAGTTTTGCTTTCTCTACAAAGGCTAAATGAAGAGAGTTTGTCATAGTTTTACATGAAAGATGGTTAGGATTAAGGACACAGGTTAGTGAGTGTGTATGTGCATGTGGTGTGTGTTTAGAGAGGTCCCTTAGCCCTGTTTGTGAATAGCGAGGGTTGCCTTGTCCTGATCCTTGGCCTACCACCACAGCAGATACAAGAGGCCGCCCTGGGACCTACTTTTCTCCTGTGAAGTCCTACTGACAGTTTGGTACTGGAGACCACTGAGGCACATAGCAGTCTACGTGTCTTTTGCCCATTAGTTTCTGCCATGATTTTTTTTTTCCTTAAAGAGGAAAAAGCAGCTCGTGTTGTTTGTGTAACTTTCTTCTTTGTTCTGGCCTACTCCAGGCTGTCAGCACAGTCTAGTCTTCATCTTTCCCCAAATTAATATACATGTCATCACCTCTTCTTAAAAATAAAGATTTAGCTTTGCAGCCTCAATGACCTGAAAAATTGTATTAACTTATCTGATCTCAAATTCATTTTCGCTTCCCTTTCTTTCCTTCCTCTGATACTCCTTCCATTTCCCTCCCACAAAAGAAAACCGACTCAGCTTTTGGACTTTCTGCAGAAGGCGTCCCATTCTTTTGGTCACCCAATTCAAACTCTTGCCATTATTTGTAATTCTTCCTTTTGACTTGCCACCTGCCTTTAATAAAATCTCTCTGATATTTCTTTTGTAATCTCTCATAGCTATTCCCAAGGCCATTTTTAGCTTAAGCCAGTGATCATCAAAGAATGGGGGTTAGGGTGAAAGTATGTGGCTGGAGAGGGTGTTGGATTGTCACTTGAAAATTTTTCAAAATTTGGTATAACTTAAAAAACTCCACAGGCGATCCGCTCAGTCATGCCTTTATCACCTTCAACCAATCTCTTTGGCTTCCACTTCCTCCACCCAGTTTTGTCTCCCACCATGGCTCCAGAAATCATCTTCTCTAGTCAGCACACCTTCTAACCTTCTGTGTATGCCTGTACCCGCTCCCCACCCCCATATACCTCATGGACGGTTATCAAGTAGTGAGACAAGGTGGGGGGTGGGGCATGCAGGAGATGGTGAACAGAAACGGCTGGACACTTTGAGAGATGTGCAGTGAGCAGTTCCACAGTGCTCTCCCTCACCTGTTCTCATTTTCTTTACTTATGTAATTATGCCCCATCCTCCAGATCCTGCTTAAATCTTGTCTTCTCTACCTCAGCACAAACACTACCTGTGAGCTCCTCAGAATTTGTCTTGGCTTTTATCAAATTTGTCCTGAATGAGAAGTTATCTTTTCCTGGACACATGCCACTACTCTTCTCTTAGAGCTCATAAATGTTGCCTAGTACATAGCAGGTGTTAAATTTATGGTGGTGGTTATATTTACACACACCCACAGACACATACATTTTTTAAAAAGCTATATATCCTTTGGTATAGAAGTCAAAGACTAGGATCTAAAAACAATGAATAATTTCTAGTTCAGTAATTCCTGAAAATCCTATGGTATTACTAATACTGCTTTTTCAAGCCAAAGATATCACCTGACATTGCAGATATAAGTTTGATTTATTGGATTCTCAAATTAATTATTTCTGTAAATTTAAGCTAAAATACCAAGCTAATAAGAGAGAACACGTTGCTGGCATGCAGCAAGTAGGTATTTTAAAACAAGGACTTCCTCAAAACCTACTAGATGCTTCCTCCAGGAGGATGAAAAAGAAAGACCACTTACAGATTTATATAAAATCTGCATATGAGTGGAACATTACAGTAGGAACCACACAGTAATTTACCATCGCTGCTTCCTAGAATATACCCAGAAGGCAGTGATGTTTTGAATTTAAGTCTGCTTTTAATTTGCCCATCCACCTCCAGGTCAAATTCTGATACAAGGTGTGGCATAATATATTCTTCTGTTGTAATGGAATTTTTTTGGTAACATATTGTGTGAAATGAGTAAATTTATTGACGGGATATGGAAATATTTTCAGGGATAAAGCAATGTGCGTAAGCTAATTTCTTGAGTAGGAAGGTTTTTTGTTTTTGTCTTATCCATATGAAAATTGTTTTGCTTCAAGACTCACTTCAAGCATTACTTTCTCTGTTAAATTTTCTCTGACTCTTTCATCAATACTAAATTTGATCTCCTTTCCACTGTTTTCATACAACACCATCAGGAACACATACAATATAGCCTTTGATCAGTTGTTTACGTTGTCCCTCCTCACTAAATTGTAAGGTCCATGCTTTATTTACCTTTTCATTCCTAGTGTCTAGCATATTGCCTGGCACATAGAAGGCTCTCGAATTAAAGGATTGAATTAAAGTGTAGAGAGTTTGCCAACATGAGGCATTTTAGTCCCACTCTGCAAGGACAGAAGGACACAGAATGAGCTGAACCCCTCTAAACCATATGCCAGAACCTCACCTATACAGTAAGAGATTGCGTGTTCTGGAGGTTATTGGACATTTATGATTACAACTTACTTAGATGGGACCAAACATCTCACAGCTAAGGGAAAGAGATTCAGTGATAATCATAAAGTACAAGTATATCGCCATGTTTTAGGGGAATTAATAATACCCCTGCAGAACCAACAGCCCACATTCAATTTTTCTGCAAGTCCTATGTACTCCTCCTCTAAAATATATCTCCAATCTAACCATCTCTACTGCCATTGACCTAGTCTAAGCTCCTGGCTGATTAACACAATAACCTGTACAATAACCCACAACAAACTGACTTAATAATGATAAGCTTAACTAAAAGCAATTTATAATTGAAAAGCAAAAATGGTAGCAATCGAAAACCATGACTATCAATACTGCCCTGTTAACAAAGGACTGAAAATTGCAGGAATTCCGATCATCTCAAATGTGTGCTTGTGCTTGCACAGTGGCCAGAAAGACAGAATGGAATTAAACAAAGACTTTGAAAAAAGTCTAGAAAAGTGCTAAGTTTAGTTTATAAAAACCAAATTTCAATAAACTTTGACAATTCACATAACGAGTTATTAGACAGACGCTCTCATTGTATGTAGAGAAAAGAGTCTCCTGTTAGATATGGAAAAGAAAGACTTTCCAAATTGGATAATTTTGAGCCCCATAAGAAGGACCTTCTTGGTCTACCTGGGGTCAGGTACCAACTTGACCAAACCTGTACTGATCAGCCTTTAGGGTTCCTTCAACGTTCATTTTCTGTTGAAGCATAGCATGCATATGCAAATATCTGTTGCATGAGTGAATTAATAAATAAAATAATGAATGAATGAATGGATGAATGAATATGAATAAGCTTGTAAAAACTCTGGAAAGTTCACTGAAGTCTAGAGCAATGATTTTCAAACTTCTTTAGGTGGCGAAATACCTTCTGGTGGAGCTTCTTAAAATGTGAATTTGTTAAATTTTAAGGGAAGTAACACATTAAAGCTTTGGAAGTGCATGTAAAAATCCCATAGCACTGGTTGACTTCCAGGAGGGGATCTGGATGTTGGGAGATGGGGATGGGAGTGAGACTTTTCCTGTTGCCCTTTTACTCCTTTTTAAGTAATTTGAATGTATTTAAATGAAAAGGAGTATGGTATTAAAAATGAACATATTTAGGATAGATCAGATTCTATCTTGATTTAGATTCAAATGTACTTAAATGGTAGTAAGAATCAAACTTTCAAGAAAGATATAAGGGAAAAATTTTATTTTATTTTTGTAAATTTGAAAAATACAATTACTATTTGATTGTGCAGATAAAACATGTTTGTCTGGTGTTCTATTGGAACACAGTTTGGGCATCATGGCTCTTAAGGAAAGAGAAAGTTGACAGCCAAAACTTTGCCTGATTACTCTTTAGAGAATTTCACAGTGATTTGAAAAGAACATTTCTCTGATGTATATTTTTAAAACCATTAAAGGACCATGATTTTGCTACTGCGGATAGTGCCATTTTATGACTTGCTTATTTTCCCCAACAAGCTAAGCATTATGAATAAAAGAATGAGATCAGTAAGTGTCCTTATGTTTATGGGCCAAGAAAATCATGTGAGGACGAACCAACCCAAACAGTTTGCCAGGGATGAACACTTGCCCTCTGAATCACTGGTTACCGAGGGTCTTCACAGATGGGAAGAGGCAGGAGTTTAGGAGCATGTACAGGTTACTATGAAGATTCAGTTTTCTGAAATGATTCTTAGTGTCCAAATCTCTGTTTAGGGCCCAGATACCTTATTTACTCAAACAGGGATTAGATGTATATGTATATATATATTTAGTGATCATTTGTATATAATTTTCACTTTCCCAAGTGTTTTCTTCCACGTGTCACATTTAAAACTGATGCTAAAGAAGGCAGTTCGCTTATTGTTTTCTAATGCACAAATGTGGAAACTAAGGCTCTGAGAGGGTGATTGACTTGACAAGATCACACTGTTGATAAATAATAAAGTCAAGCCTTTGATTTGTGGGCTATCATTTTTTCCATCTTCCCAAAAAATGTTTGGTGACTTGAATCTGGAATGACATCCTTCTCTCTTTTCAGGTTTTGACTCACTCTTTCTTTAAAATTGTGCTCAAAATTCTTCCCTAAGAGGCCATTTCAGAAAGCCCAGGCAGTTTTGTTGCTTCTAAGCCTCTCAGCAACTTGTTTCTAGTATCTATTTTCCTGTCTCTATTATTCATTATATTCCAGTATGAATTTAAGCTTTTCTCCAGTGGTTTGCTTTCTGCTATTTATTTTCCCTTCTTATCCTATGTAAATTCTCTTTATTATACAAAGTACTTCCCTTGAATTCCAGATAGTTATAATCTATTTTAATAACATCTAGATGACTAGAGAATGGTAGTCACAAACTTTTATGTGTAAAAGAATGACATAGGAAGTAAATTAAAAATAGATTTCTCAGTATGTTTCCCATAGGTTCTGATTCTATGTGTCTGAGTCAGGTCCAGGAATCTGCATTTTAAATAACACCTCAGAGGACTGTGATGCAGGCAATCCAATGACAACACTTTTAGAAACCCTGTTCTTGAGAACTAAAAATTAGATTATGTATTGCATGCCTATCCTGTGCTCAGTAGGAGATAAAGAGGTATAACATAAGAGTTCTTTCTCCCTTGGTGTTTACAGCTTTCAAGGGAGAAAGAGCATAGTGCCATCTCCAAAGGTTTGTGATGACAGGCCCTTTGAGTGATGTAGATAATGAGTGCTATAGGAATCTAAAGAAGGGAGGCAACACTTCTGGCCAGATTATCATAAATGGTTTCATCAAAGATAGGAGTTGAGCTGGGATTTGAAAACAAGATAGGTTTCAACAAGATGTTGGAACACTAAAGACTGAGGGACATAGAAGCGCAACAACTAATTTTAGGGAGTCAGTAAGTGGAAAGATGTATCTGAACTGAACAAAGAGTTTGTGTAGGAATATGGTAAATATGGTAGGATTTATGTCTGGATAAATAGCTAGAAGTTAGATTGAAGGGAGTCTTGAATTTAGACTCTATTCTGTAGGTGATGAGTGGTTCTTCAAACGTGCAGATAAGGGTAGCAGCTTTAAAAACTAATTTATTTTTTAATTGAAGTGAGATTGGTTTATATTGTGTTTCAGGTGTGCAACATTATAGTTTGATATCTGATATACCACATCATGCTTACCACCAAAAGTCTAGTTTTCATCTGCCACCATACAATTGATGCCCCCCCCCCCTTTACCCATTCACCCTCTCTTTTTACCCTCCTCCCCTCTGGTAACCACCAATCTGTTGTCTGCCTCTGGCTTTGTTTTTTGTTTGTTTGTTTGTTTTCAAATTATTCAGGAAAATAACTAGAAGTAAATCATACAAAAGTGGTAGTTCTATTCTTAATTTTCTGAGGAATCTCCATACTGTTTTCCATACTAGCTGTACGAATTTACATTCCCACCAAGTGTGCCAGGCTTCTTTTTACTCTTCATTCTCTCTAGCACTTGTTTCTTGTCGTTTTGATGATAGCCATGCTAACAGATGTGAGGTGATATCTCATGGTGGTTTTGATCTACATTTCTCTAATAATCGATGATGTTAAACATCTTTTTATGTGCCTGTATGTTTTCTTTGGAAAAATAAAAAGTGGTGCACTTAAAGACTGATCTGGCAATGAGGTTGAAAGCCCTGAACTACGTTTGGTGTTTGGTTATGCAAATTATGAAGGAGGCCTGGTCTGAACGTTTGTGAAGGTAGATTGACGTGTTCTGGAACCTTACTGGATGAGAAAGAGAAAGGTGTCAAAGATGCTGCTGAGGTACCAACCTACTTGACTGGGAGGACTGTGGATAACTTCACCGCTCAGTGAATCTGAGGAAGGAACTATTTTAAGGTAGAAAGTTTGGTTCTAGATCTAGAATCCAACTTTCTATTCAAAGTTGGAATCTTCTGTGAATATGTATCAGGTAGTTTTGCTTAAATATATGACAGCTATTTTAATTATGTTGAAGGGAAAAGGTTTTGGAGCTCCCCAGAGAGGAAGGGAGACTTGAGTCCACCCGTGCAAAACTGCGAAGTCAAAGGGAGACAGGCTGACCAGCTCACTTATTTACTTTTATTTTCTAGGCTTAAATTTAGGCTTAATAATTTTTTATACTCCTACTCCGCAAGTGTTTAACCATTTGTGTGTGAATGACAAATCAATTTCTGAATTTTGTTTAGTACTTTCTGCACTTTGGGTAGTGAGGGTCTTATAACAGGGTAGAGAGCATATTTGTTCCCTTTGCGTTACTTCTCATATCACACATCTGCTCAATTATTTTTATTAAGCATCGTTGTAAGGAAAACACTGCGCACACTCCCCCGCCCAACTAGATGACCCGTCCTTAAGAAGTCTGAAATCTAGACACAAGCTCTAAGGAAGAGATCTCAGTAAGAGTAAATGGCAAGCCCCAAAACCACAAACCACTCATCACCAAATTTGTATTCGTTCTGTTGGAGCAGTTGGAGGCCTTTGGCTGAAGAAGGAGTGAAAATTAGTGGGGCACTCAGTTGAAATGAGAAACCTCTTCTTGGAGGGTGTAGACTTGGAGAAATCTACTACGTAGCAGATGCTAAATTGCTCAGACCTGGCTCGAAAACAGTTCTCAGGAATAGCGATGCCTGAGCCTCTTGAGAGCTACAAATTTACGTTGCCAGTACCAATTACGCGGATTAGGGCCAGTGAAGCTTCAAGGCCCGCCCCAGAGTCCAGTACCTCGCTCTTATTGGACGAGCTCACTATCGCTTTCCCCGAGGCTCCTTCACCTGTCAATCACGTTGCTAGTTCCCCACCCTACATTTGCTCTGCCTCTTTTCAGTGACGTAACACCTGGCACTCTTTCCCGCCCCAGCCCTCAAGCGCCCCACAAGTCGCTTCAGTTCCTCATTGGCCAGCAAAGAGAAGAGAGAAGGGAAGGGGCATTCTATTTTGTCCCCTAAACTATCCCCTCTAGTTTCCCTGTCTTCTTTAAAGGCTGTCAGGAAAGCAATTATTGCTTGGAGTTGTTGCGCAGGCGTGCAAATGTGCTCTCTGGTGGAGGGGCACTTCCCCTCCATTCCAAGAAAATTGATTGCACTGTTGTGACGCCAGCGGCGCTGAGCTCGCCGTATTCGCTTACGATTGGTTGTGACCGAAGTCCGTCACACAACCACGCCCCACTTTCCTGCCTTACCTCCCAGTTTCAAACACCGTCTAGGAGACCATGCCTCGCGGCGTTCCAGCCGCTTAGCCATGCGATTGGCTGAGGGCGCTGGCATGCCTTCCCACCCCCGGCTCCCTCCCGAGCCTCCGAGAGGCTGGCGGGACCCCGCGGAAGTTGTCAATCTTCTCCCTCCCCACCCCCCGCGAGGCCCCGCCCCCGGGCCGCACGCCCCGGCGCGCGCACGCACACACATTCCCGTCTTGCGCGTGCCCACCACCTTCTCAAGTTGTAGCGGACGCTCACGGGGGTTCTCCGTGGACGGCGGAAGGGCGCGTGGGGGAGGGGGCTCGGACCCCTCCACGCAGTAAGGGGCGCGTGTGTGCGCGCCCAGAGCGGGGCGGCGGGTCACCGCCCCGAGAGATGAGGGGCCGGCGCTGACAGAAGAGCGAGCACCGCGGCGGTGGCGGCGGCTCGAAGGGGACCCGCGATGGCTCTATCTCGGGAGGAGACTCCAAGCAGCGAGGGCTGCGCTGGCAGCGGCCAGTGAGGTGCCGGCCGGCCGGCTGGCGACCCGGGCTGAAGGGACGAGAGGCGCGCTCGGCGTCCGCACCCCTGCGCCTTCGCCCCAGTTGTCTAAACTTCAGGCTCCCTTCCACCCGCCCTCGGCGCCCGGAGTCAACAACTTCTTCACCCCCCTCCGCCCCCGCCCTTGCCTCCGGGAGCCCGCCGCGCAGCGGGGACCAGGAACCTCCGGCACTGAGATGCTGCCGTGAGGCGTTGGCGGGCGGCGAGAAGGTCGGCGGTGCCCGGGAGCAGGAGGGTGGTGTGGCCCGGGGGACGGGGCGGAGGGGCGCGAGCGCTCGGCGCCTCTCCCCCGCCTCCTCCTCCTGCCGCTGCCCGTTTTGTGCAAGCAGCAGCGGGAGCTGCCAAGCACCAGGGCCGCGGAGATGTCGTCGTCGTCGCCGCCGGGGGCTGCCAGCGCCGCCATCTCGGCCTCGGAGAAAGTGGACGGCTTCACCCGGAAATCGGTGCGCAAGGCGCAGAGGCAGAAGCGCTCCCAGGGCTCGTCGCAGTTCCGCAGCCAGGGCAGCCAGGCGGAGCTGCACCCCTTGCCCCAGCTCAAAGGTAACCTCCGAGGGCGCAGCCGGGGCAGCGAGCGCAGGGGCTCACCACGCGCCCGCAGAGCCATTTCCTCTTGGGGCTCTTTTTTGCCTAGCTGGGGCTCGTAGTGCGAGTCGCGTTCTTCAAGGTGCCTTGGCGCCTCCTCCCCCTTTGATTCCAACAGGTTTGAAATTAAGAGTCTTGCTGCTTTTCTTCTTCCCCTGATTCCCTTTCACTTTTCCCATCTGAGTGGAGGACAACCTTACCCACCTGCGCGCTCGCTCACCTGCCCGTGCGATTGGAACGTTCTTCGTGCGTCCTGCGAAATAGTTCTTCCCTCTTCCCCCAGGCTTGTCTTTTCCATATTGCTTTAACCTGTCTTCCCTTCCCACCTTCACTTTCCTGAGACCTACCCGCTCTTTTCCAGCACTCTTAGCTAGTTCTTTACTTTTCCAGTTATAAGTATCCGCACCCACCTTCTCAGCTCCCTCCCATTGTTCTTAAGAGTCATACAATCCCAATGCAAAACAGTGGTTATTGGCCTTTAGATTTATTTATAAAGAAAACCCCTAAGAACCTGATCAGTGTAGTGCCGTACTAACTGGGCCGTTAGGTTTAAGTGTTATTCTTTGGTCCAGAGATTGGAAAGACTTAAAATACGTGGTTTGAGAAGATACACAAGGTAAATTTGGAGACGTATAGAGGAGTCGGTAGTGTTAGTTTGCAATGGAATGAGAACTTAGTTCGCCAAGCAGCGATTCCGGGGACTTTGTAGGTTTGTATAGTACTTGAAATTGGTATCTGTGCCTAATGCCTCGCAGAAGAACTTGGGACACCTTTTGGCTCACTTTTCTCACTAAGTTTAAAGGATTAAAAAAAAAAATTGTTTCCTGGTGTTCTAGGTAATTCTTTGTGAATTACTACCTTTTAATTTTAATGTCTGTTTTTCATGAGATCGAAATCATCATGGAACAAGATGATAATGCTTCTAGACATTTAAAACAATTTTTCGACCACAGAAACCTGATAGAGATGATTATCTGTTTTGCAAGGCCAGGAAATTAAAGGTTTATAGTATAATAGATAAATGTGCAGAGTTTTCTATCCATTTCATCCTCTTCAAGGCCAGTCTGTTTCTGATTTGTCTTTGGGCCTATGAATCCAGCCTTAGTTTGGCTGGGAGTCTAAAGAAAACCCCAGATCAAATCACAGTTGATTTACAATAGCTCTGGAACCCCATTCAGACCCTACATGGCTCTGCTTCTTGGGGTGCTTCTAAATCAAGAACATCCCACAGCCAGAATCAAACTAGCTTTTTAAAGGTTTTAGTTAAGATATGGGTAGCCAGGGTTATTGCATTTATCATTTGCTTTGTAGCATATAAAAAGTGTTAAAATGTATGTATTGTAATCAATGGTAAACCACAGAGGTAGGCATTGCCAAGACTTTAATTCTTGAGTGATGTCATAGCTATAAAAGTATCATCTTACCTGTTAGGACATTAACTTGCTATTCATGGATTTAAAATTTTAAACATAATTACAACATCATAGTTATTTTTATATTTTTTATATTTTTTCATTAAATTTCATTAAATATTTCATTAAATATTTATGGTTTGAAGGTTTGGTGCTATTTTTCATTTATTTAATTTGCTTTTCAGTGGGTATTGTGGTTCCTTAGTATTGTCCTTATGAATATTTACTTTTAATACAAATAATTGACTATTAAACATGGTTGGTTCAAGCCAGGAGATGCAGCTTTAATGCATTTTGTTATTAAAAGCCTGGCAAAAATTTGCAGTCAATAATCATCTAAGTTATGTGGTATATAACTCAACAAGTTGAAGGTACCATTGAATGTTTTATTTAGTGTTTTAGACACTAGTAGAGAAAAAAAAGTAGAACTTTAAATTAGTTCTATGTATCTTGCATGAAAAATATGATTTATAAGGAATTTTATAAGGAATTATATTTGTACAAGGAATTATATATGTATTGAAGATAAATTTATGCAAATTTAATTGAGGAAAATGATCTTTATGTGCATTGCCCACTAATAGGAAAAACTATTACTCCAGATGCCAAAATGCTTGAAAAGTGATTTAAAAAAAAAAAAAAAAATTCAGTTCCTTCACTTGGTACTTTGGCAGTGTACTTGATACCACAGTGTTGTGTGCTTTTTCTGTCAGTAGTAGTTTTTTCCATTTGTGGCCTTAACAAAAACCAGTGGAAAGTCCTTTAGTATGTGTATGAAAGAGAATTTTTCATCCTGCTCCGAAATACAATCTTACTGTGGAGTGATTCAGATATCTGTGGACATCCAAGATCTTTCAAGTGTTTATACCAATCTGCTTATGTTACACTTTGTCCACATGGATCTAAACTGGAAAGATGCCCGCAGTTTTTCTCAAAGCATACTATGGATAAGGATTAACAAAAGAATCCAAGTTTTTCATCCATAAGAAGTTTATTTGTGCAAAACCTTTCAGTAAGTGGGTTGCAGGATTTTAATGGTAAAAATGTCCAGAGTACATTCTGTTATAGAAAGTATTTAATAAATAAGCTTTGTTAATAGAAGTTTTTAAAAATGAGAAACTGTTATGTGGGTCCTGAAAATTAATATCATAATTGTATAGCTTAATTTTTTTTTCAAAATACTTTTTAGTGTTTTAATAATACAAATGCCTGGATCCTTCCTTAGACCAATTAATTTAGACTCTCTTGAGAGTGGGAGCCAGGCATTTGATATTTTTATAAAACTCTCCAAGTGTACAGCCAGGGTTGAGAACCAGCGTGCTAAACTCGTAAAAATAAAAGTAAGTTAGTCTCTATCCACAGCTTTTTACAATTTAAAAAGTTAAGTTTAAAAAAATTACAAAAATCTCTTTCCCAAAAGTTACTTGTTATGTTAATTTTCTAAGTGCCTCTGAAAACAAGGTTCTAGAAAACAAAAGTAGGAGCATCTTATCAATCACCTTTTCTGTATTTAAATTTATATTAGTATAGGACTTAATTTTTCTACCTTAAACTTCTGATAACCAACAGTTAGGAAACTTTTAATTTAAAAAAAAATCTTATTCACAGTAGGCAGTGTTTTAAGTCTGTTTAACCTATTTTAAGTCTGAAGGATTGATTTGGTAAAGTAGTAGATGCCTTACATTTATATAATATGTAGCATTTACAAATTATTTTACACTTTATTTTTTATTATAAAAACAGTGTTGCTCATAACAAGTGAAACAGTCCAAAGGTGAAGGTGTGTAATTCCTAAACCATGCTATCCCTTGCTTTTTCACACCACTGTTTCACACCTACTATTGTGTGATAGTCCACAGCTCAGTGTATTTTTACAAACATAATTCATTGGGTCATCCCAGTAACTGCAAGACTGATATTATTCCCATTTTATGGATGAGAAAGTTGATGCTTACACCGTTTAGTTTCAGGCCTGGGATTATTTGTCTGAATGGTGTTACACAGCTGATGCTGCTATGCAGGTCAAAAGATTTCAGTATTTTTGCTGTTAACCTACTTTATGAAAATTTGCTCTGTGGTATGGTAGAGTTGGATCATTGGGGTCAATCCTAGGTCAAAGGCAAATTTTTAATTTTTCTGAGTTGTCTTATCTGGAAAATGGGGATAATACCTTTTATCTCCCTAGGATTGTGGAGATTAAGTGAAGTAATGTAATTAAAGTGCCAAAAAATAGGCAGTCAGAGAATGTTAGCTTCCATTCTCTTTGATGTTTGAAAATCCAGATTAAAAATATTTTTTTAAATGAAGGATTCATATAAATAGGAAACTTTCCTAGTGTTCTTAAAGTATGATTTCATTTATAATGTTTTCAGATATGATTTGTGTGAAGTGATGTGAAGCTGTAACATTTTTCAATTTAAGTGTGGAAGTGGAAATAAGATAGTTATACTCTTTCATATAGTAAAAGCTGTAGTTAGAAGTTCTTACCAAGCAAAGACATTGAATTAACCTGTGGAATTATATAGAATTGTGTAGAAATTGCATTTTTCAAAGGAGACAGCCAGTAAATAACAGAACAATGAAACTGGTTTTAGGATTGAAGCCCCCTTCAAATGAGTTGGAGAACTTCCCAAGTATCACTCAGATTCTTTGTTGGTATTTTGGAAACTGGGTCCCACTGGAAATACGGAGGCCAGGAACGGTGTTGATTTGAAGAGCTTTGCTTAGTTTAAGGGGAAAAAAATTTTTTTTTTATCGTGAGGTATGTGGTCTTTTAGGGTAACTGGAACAAGAACACTGACTTGATCTGGTTTCATAACTCTTAACTTTTTTGTCAGGTGCGGGAAACACTCCTCAACTTTTAAGGTTTATAGATCTTCTCAGTGTTAATGTTATTCCACCTAAACCTCAAATCCTCTTTTGTAATTGAGGTGGCGGGGAAGGAGAGTTGAAATTCTCTTTTCTGAATGTGTTAAGAAAAATGTTAGTCATTTTAGGACTATTTTCTGGAAGTAATGTTATTTCTTCTGGAGGAGTTATTTTTCAATATTAAAACTTTTTCAAGATATGCTTCTTAGATAAATTGATAAATTATAGGGTCCATTGCTAGCCCTCACTTGGAGGAAAAAAATTTTCTATTTTTTTCAATTTAGCATCTTCAGAATTACTATTTAGCCCCCCCCCCCCCCCGCCAATTTTATGATTTCCTCTAACCTTTGATCGAATTTTGGATGTCATAGGAAGTGTCTAATTGAATAAAGTGATAGTCCAATAAAATGTGTTCAATGAAATAGTGTGATCATTGAGATAGAGCCCCACCTGTAAATAGTGGACTTGAGTTGTCTGCCTGCATCATTGATGATTCACAGCTGCTTCGGGCTAGTTGTTTAACACCCTTTTGAACTTAAGTAATTTTTTACTTGTAAGAATAACATTTTCCCTTGATAAAATCAAAGACGAATTAGTCCATAATGAGTTATTGTCCCTCTTTGGATGACAAAGACAGGTTTATCAACAAAAAGAATGCATTTGGAAAGTAGATTTTTGTGCTTTATTTTTTAAACTTTTTAAATTGTAAAAAGCCAGGGATAGAGACTAGCTTTCTTTTATTTTTATGGGTTTAGCACGCTGGTTTTCAACTCTGACTGTACACTTGGAGAGCCTTATAAAAAATACCAAATGCCTGGCTCCCACTTTCTAGAGAGTCTAAATTAATTGATCTAAGGTAGGATCCAGGCATTTGTATTTTTAAAAGCTCATGGAGTGATTCCATTCTGCAACTAGCGTTGAGAATCACTAGTTTAGCATTATCTGTCTATTGATTTAATTCATTAATTGAAACTTTATCCTTTTCTCTCTAATACTCATGGCTCATTACCCAGCCTATTAACATTTCCTGCCCTCAGTTCACCTCCCACTATTTACTTCTAACTCTGTTAACTTTGCTGCCCCCTGTGGCTAATTAGTTGCTTTCTTGAAGGGAATAGTGCTATCCAAGATTGTGGAGGTTTAGTTATGATGGGATGATTCTATCTATTGGATTTTGCTGTAGTTATCATAAAACTCAGTTATTATCATTTGATACGAGGTGGTCTTTTTGATTTTTGGAGCTGTTGCTGAACTCTGAAGTAAAAGTGAGAACATAGGATAGAAGTTTGCCTAGTTTTAATCCCATTCAGGGTAACGTGATGATTCCAACCACTTTGAAGTATAAAACCGATATTTGCTATATGCTCAAAGCATTGTTCTGCTTCTCGAAGATTTAGAACTAATATTACAACTGTTTATGTTGACTATTAAGTATTAAATGAACTATTCTTGAACTTAACTGTATTTTTGATCATGCCTTATATTTATTTATTACAAGAAATGTTTTTCTCCAGAATATTTTCACTATCATCTTAATCTTGACCACAGCTTTTTATCGAAGTTATGGCAGCAAGGACCTGGAGCCACTTATATTACATAGCCCTATTTTGTCTTTGGCCTTTCTGCTAACCAATTTAAATAATACTTGTATTTGTTCAGTTGTTAAATAGTGATATGTTCTCTCCAGATTAAAATGGTAAAATGAAAGCAGAAGTCATCTGTTTTCACAGCCCATTATGGTACCAAACACTGTATTCTGTGCATAATAAGTTGTGTTCATGTAGATAGAATCACTTTTTTTAATGAAGAAATTACCCATTGGTTGTGTTCTGGTCCTCTTCTCTAGACTACCCCCTGCCCTTGCTCAGTTATTGATTGTACTTCTTTCAGTGATGTTTGATGCTAACTGCAGATTGGTTCTCTTCTGTTTTAATATATTTCTGCCTTAATCTGGTTCAAGATTTTAATGTAAATAAATTCTGCATTTTTAATACTACGATAGTGAAGAGATTTAAAACAAAGAATTGTTTGCTCTTGTATTTTGTGCTTGCAAACGACTGGTGTAAGTGACATGTAACACTGATAGAGTTCTTGATAGGAAAGGTGTGTAAGGTTTGTGTGGAAAATAATAGTGCTAGATCGACTTCCAGATGTGTACATGTGTAGATAAACATTGAATAAACTGACATAAGTAGTTTGTACTAATTTCTAAATTTGAGGCACAATCTTTATAAGGATGTCCTTGAAGGAGATGAAAGGAGCAGATTTTAAATATATTCGTTTAGTATATTATTATGTAACAAGGAACCTAAATGTTTTGCTGAAAGAGTTTTACTTGACAGGCCAAGTTTATACAAAATAAACTCTACTTGTCTGAGCAAGATATTGGCTAATAAGCAGTTTCAAACCTACTTTTTATGTGTATCTTTTTGAACTCTTCCCTGAAGGAATTTGTTTATCTGAACATTTGGAGTAATGATGAATTTTAGAAATCCTACAATTTTAATTTAGATTTCCTAAAGAAACCTAATGATTTTGGAAGGGGGAAGTTGGAGGTGGTTTGCTGAATATGATAGGCTTGCGTGAGAACTTATTTCTAATTTCCATCCTGAAGGCAAAGGATTTCTTGGGAACACACTCCTCCTACTGGAATCGTGATGCTAACTGCACCTATTATAACCTTACTGTGATGTTATAGTTAGTTGAGCCTTCCAGTGCTGAATGGGACCACTGAAATCACTCTCGATTAGCCTCCATTAGTAATCAGTTTCACTCTCATTCTAAATAAATAACTATCTTGACATTTCATCGATGAAGCTTTCTTTAAGGTAGGGAGGAAAGACTGGGGTTTTTAAGCTCTTTCATGCTTTCAGATTTTGCTTAATGAACAAACTGCATGGACAATAGCTAAAAAGATGTTAAATGTCTGAAACAAGAATTTTTTTAATGACTGGACTTAGAATTTGTAATTCAGGAATACCAACTCTTAAATACAGTTTCAGAATTATACATTTTCTGTTTAACTGGTTTTGCCTTTGTTTCACACTAATTGGTAAAGGTTATTCTAGAATTTTAGCTATTACCAAAAGTTGATGATTATTTGAACTCATTGTTAATCCCGTGCCTCTAAATTGATGAAGTGAAAAAGATGAGACAGTTTTGGTTGTAAACTGGATGTTTTTTAACATAATTTTTCAGACTTTCCTGAAGATAAACATCTGTTGAAGTCATAAGTAAAATCTATAACTTCTATAGGAATATGTATCTGGTTTTTAAAAAAACCTTGCACTACCATTCTTTTAATTGGCCAGAGGAAAAAGATTTTGTTTGCCTTTTGTGAAACTAGATTCTTTGCTTTCAAAATCTAGTACAGAAATATTTACTTATCTTTTATGTCCATAGTGCATAAAATTTAGGTGAACCATGGTAAACTTAGTAAAGGGAGCAAAATGATGAATGCTTTTTCTTTTGAAATTAAATGTCTTTAGGAGTTTCTAGCTTGGTGGGGAATATAGACATGTAAGCAGGCAGTTTAATGTGATAAATGTTGTCATAAGAGTAAGCAGTAAGAGGCTAGGGAGCGTGTGAGGGACCAACCCAGCTTTAGTGTGTTGAGATCAGAGAAAGCATCCTGGAGAAAGTGACAGGTAAACTGGAACATAAAAGGCCAGAGGTGTTAGGCCAAGACAGATTCTGTCTAGGAAGTCCACTACAGGACAGTATGTGCCATCCCAGAGGTACGTGAACAGCATATTTTGGGAACTGCCAGCAGTCTCTGTGGCTTTGCTAGAGAATATTATAATAGGGAACTGGCTAGAGAAGAGACTGGAGCAAGAATTAGGAGCTAGGTCATAAACTCGATGCCACGCACTGCATTTATTCCTGACGTTAGTGTGAAGAGCATATGTAGAGGTGGGAGTGAGGAACACTAGTTAGGATGCTGGCACAGGAATCCAGGCGAGAGGAGAACGTGGCCTTGTCTATATGGGGATGGGCTGGTATCACAGACAGGACTTGGTGAGAAGGAAGAATCAATGGTGATAACATTCATATGTAACTTGGGCAGCAAGAGGTACAATAGCAATTTTACTGAAAGGGAGAAAGAGAGGAAGATCAGATTTGGGAGAAAATTAATGGTTCTTTGTTGGACATGTTGAAGTGCCTGTGGGAAACTGAAGTGAAGCTGTCTAGTAAGATTAGATACTTGTGTCTGGAACTAAGTAGAAGGACCTGTGCTAGGGATAATTTGGGAGTCTTTAGATTAAAGGTGTCATTAGAAGCAACTGCCCACTAAAAATGTATGTAATGAGAAGAGGGCCAGGAATACTATCATTTAGTTCATGATCAAAGGAAAAGGAGTAACCATGAGGCAAGAGACAGATTGAGTTGGTGGCAGAGGAAGACAGGAGAGATGGGGCAGTCACGGGAAGAGAATCTTTTAAAATGGGGTGCTGCGGGGAGCTGGTTACAGCAAAGGAGCTGTTGACAAGTCAAATACGAACTGAGACGTTTCCATGGGTTTGGTAGTCTTCAGGCAACCTTGGTGACTTGAGAGGTGTTTTAGAGGATTGATAGACTTGAAATTTCTGTATGGTGTGGAGTGAATGGAAGTTGTGAAAGCCAAGTCAGCAAGTATGGACATCTCTTTCAGGAAATTTGACAATAAATATATCACTCTAGCTGCTGTGTGGAGAATAGATTGTGACAGAACAAGATTTTTAGGAGGGGGACTAGTTAGGTTATTTTAATAGACTAGGTGGGACGTGATGTGGCTTAGCCTAGGGTGGTAGTAGTAGAGGTGGAGAGGAGATGTATTTGAGATATATCTTAGATAGGAGTTATTAATGAATTGTTTGTGGGGAAATGGAGAAAGGTAGTAATCAAGGACAATTCCCAGGTGTTTTAACTTGGATCACTGGGTAGATAGGTCTGCCACCTCTGAGAAGGAAAAAATTAGAGAAGGAACCAGATACAGAGGGAAAATTCAGTTGTATTTTGGAAACCTAGGTATAAATATCAAATCGATTTTTGGATGTGTTACTTCTAAACATTAATTACAAGATTTTCAAGTTTGTTTATTAGAAAATGTCCATAGTTTGGGCTGATGGTCGCTTGGTCTTCTGGTCTAATTGGGATTATGTATTCTCAGTCAGTGGAATGTTTGTGTACACCAGATAAATGTGGGAGAGGGGTCACAAAATGTTGGGACAAATGCATGAGTAAGGTTAAAGTTACTTAATTAGCTGTTTTCTGCCTTTAAGTCAAGGCAGAAAAAACTTGAAATCCATATCTTTGCAGCATTTAGGTAATCAGTGCTTGGTTGTAATGTATATTGAATGAAATAATGAAGCAAGAGCTATTAAATTGATTTTTAAAAACCTACCATTTTGTGTCATTCGCAATTTTATAATCATTTATAACTGAGTAATGTTTACATATAGCCCCAAATTTAGTATTTTGTTGATGAAAACCAAAACAGGTCATATTTTTGTAAAGGTAATTCATTGCTCAGTATCTTCCCAATTGATTATTGATTCTTCCTCTTTAATATTAAACTGCAGATGTGTATTGCCTGCACTAAAGCAAAATTAGCATTTTTTTTTTCTAATATTACAAAGGAGAAACATTTGTAATTGAAAGCCTACCAAGATACTGATTTCTTTTAGGTCCTGGGCAGGTAGGCTGGTATTGAACATAGGTTTTTCTAAGAACCTTTAAAGCAGGGAATCTTTATTTTTTAAATTCTTCTGATATAAAAATGCTTCATTGATCTTCTTTGGGGTCTCTTTTAGTACTGTTCTTCCCCTTTTTAATTAATGCAAATTTATTGGAGAACATTTGTTTTCTGAATTGAGTACCAAGAAACAAGATGAAGTGAGCTTTTAATCATTTGGCAAATTTGTGTCAGAGCTAGATTTATAATTTGGAGTAGCTACTCAGTTTATAATCTGGAATTAGTGGTTTTGAGGAATTATGGAATATCAAGAACTGATTACTTATTTTTGCCTCTTGGATGGGTATATTTCAGTCCCTCTCTACACAAGCTACTTACACAGTTTTTGAAAAAAATCTTAACTGTGGTCATGTTAGTATAAGCACTGTCTTTCTGATCACTATTCAAGGAATGAAAATAAATTGGGGCAAGATAACTAAGACTTGGATATAAAAGTCAGGCTAATGCATGTGTCACTTTACTGATTTTATTCTCCTGCTAAAACCTCCAGAAAAACTGAAATTAGACAATATGACATCTCTTTAAAGTAGTTTTTAGTTTTTAACATATATTTGTGCTTCTAGTGAATGAATCAGTTTAAATTTAAATCCAAAGTGGAAATAAAGTAGCAAATGTAACAACGAAGTGCTTTTAAGCTAAGGTGCATTTAATTTTCAGTCATATTTCCTTCATAAGAAGTTTCAGTCATTCATGGAGGAAAGGTAAAAATAACCCAGCTTTTACCAGCTACCGGATACCCAGGCACTGATTTTGGTATTTTATACATCTTGATATGCCGTTTTTAATTTGGACCACCTGGATGACCTTACACATAACGTATTTTGAGAACTGCTTTTTTTCTTTCTCTTTCTTTCTTTCTTTCTTTCTTTCTTTCTTTCTTTCTTTCTTCTTGTAAGGCGAAGGTATGAAGTGAAGGTAATTATTCACGGCGGCCCTTCCTTTCCTTTTCCCTTCGGCCCTTCTTCACATGTATGACCTGTCTTCCTTTCTTCCTTTCTCCCTTTCTTCCCTTTCTTCCCTTTCTTCCCTTTCTTCCCTTTCTTCCCTTTCTTCTCTTTCTTTTCTTTCTTTCTTTCTTTCTTTCTTTCTTTCTTTCTTTCTTTCTTTCTTTCTTTCTTTCTTTCTTTCTTTCTTAAGATATAGAAAAGGAGCTTCTGTGGAATAGGAATTACTATTTTAGGATACAATACTTGCAGTGAGTCATGAGTGAGCCTTGGTTTTCATGGTTTTCTAAAATAAACTTCATTTAAAGACTATGCAGTGAGAAATGTCATATTCTTAACCACTCTATTCCTTTTATAATGGCTTAATTATTCTTATAAAAACTTATATAGACTCATTGTTAAAAACAAGTAAAAAAAATATTACAACGATAGAAAATAAAAGTTTCCACCTGAGGAAACTTCTCTTAAAATTTTGAGCATCATCTTCTATTTTCCCGTCAGTGGGATCATATAACGTATGCTGTTTTGTAAACCCATTGTTTTTACTTTACTAGAGTGTTAGAGTGTATTTCCAAAAGAAAATCAATTTAGAATTGTTTCTGAATAAAGTATTTCTGGAAATACTGAATCAATTCATTTAAAACCTTGATTATGAATATTCTTTATATTAAAAGGAAAGGAAATAATTTCTAGGAGTACTCGTATTTCATTTTAGGGAAGTTATACATGGATCTCAGAAAATCTGATTAAAGGAATGCATCATCTCAGGAAATATGTACAATATTTTGTTTATTTCAGGCTTCTTGGATTCCCCAGCTTACCACCACGACCTTGAATCTCATCTATGGTCTAGTGGTAGAGGGAAGTGGAGTGTTTGCAGACCTTAGGCCCTGCTCTAGAGACCTGAAAAACCTTGTTAAAGTAGGTAATCCTTTTCCTTAACACAGTAGCAGGTGTTTCTTAGGAGTTATAGGTAGGGGTAGCTGCAAGATGGGACCTCATCATAGCCATCAAAACCAAAAATAGCTATAGCCCTCCATTTCATCTATAACGATCTGTGTAATACTTCTTTTCCCTCAAAAGTCCCAAGTGAGAAAAAAAAATGCTTCTAAAAACCAGTTTCATTTAATGAATAGCAGGTTTTATATTGAAATTGAATAAAGCAGATGACACAGATATTCCATTCTCCTAGGAGACTTTGTTTTTCAGTATTCTACTTTCTAAAATCCAAGGTTCTACATTCCAAGGAATTTATATAACATGCCTTATTAGCTCATCTTCATTCCTTGTTATTTTTCACTTTATCAGAAGTGGTTTTGAATACAAAATGTGACAGTTAATTCATTTGAAATAAAAATTGAACTCTATATTTTAACCCTACTATCATGTAGTAATTGTGGATATATTCACATGTGAATAGTAATTGAAAGTTTTAGTATTCTAGGGGTTTTCTTAAAGCTATATATTTGTGCATTAGACGTGTAGGGTGCCTGTCTTTAAACTTCATAAAATGTGATGTCTGTAATTTTCCTCATTATTTTCAATTTTAATGAAATCATAGAACTTTAAGTCATATTTAGTTACAGTGCTGTGAATCATTTGTTAATAAATGTTTCCATTGTTACTTTATAATAGTTTGATCCTCTAAAGTTTCAAATAAAAGCTGATTTTAGACTCAGTTATTAATGTTCGAGGGGTATTGCCAAAAAAAGCTACATGTCCTATATTCTGTGCCAGTTTCTTAAATTAGAATCTTGGATTTGCATCCTCAGCGTGTACCGTAGTGGTATTACTGGGTTGCTATGATACAGTACTTGTTCTGTAATTTGTAGCGTGAATCCTATATAAGAGCCTACTTGAGGTATCAAATATGTGAGCAGCAGTAATTGGGAATGTAATACCTTTTTCCTTTAAGGAAAATTATACTTATAAAACTTATTTATATTACAAATTATGACACCTGGTACTTCAGACTATTCTTAGGTGTAAAATAGAGGACTAATGAACAACTTATTAATAATGAATAATTTTGTTATCCTTATGAAGTTTAGTTTATTACATTGACTTATGAAAATAGGCAAAAAGGAAAAGGCTTTTTACTAATGAATACATTAAAATTTAAGTGTTTTACTTGGTTTTTGAAGTCTTGAGAGAAATAAGTATAGACTATGAGTATAGATTTTTCTGGTAAGATGCATTTGAGTTAATAATACTGGGAAAACTTGAAAGTATCTTGCTCTACAGAATTATTTTTTTATTTGGTGAACTCTTCAATTCTACATAACTGGATCGATAAAATATTATTATCTCTTTCTCATTTTATGTGGTAGTTTTTGGGTTTTCATTTACATGTTCCCTGACAATTTTTCTCAATCACATTTAGTAGTTTAAATTGGTATAGGCAGGATAAAGACCAAAAAAAAAAAGTGTTCTCAGTATGTGTTGTATACACATTGGTATACAACCAATGTGGTTGAATGAAGTTTATATGTTATTGATTAGTGGTATTTGATCTTTAAACTACAATTGTTTTTTAAACTTTTACTGTCTCTCAGTAATGTCTTGGGTATTTGATATGAAAGTAGTTTAGAGACCAGGACTAGACTAAATTTTTTAAACAGCTTTATTGAGATATCCTTCAGATACCAGATAACTTAAGGTAAGCAATTCTGTATATTCACACATAATGTGCAACTGTCGCAACAGTCAATTTTAGAACATTTTCATCATCTCAAAAGGAAACACCACACCCTTTAACTGTTACCCACCATCACTTCCTTTCCATCCCCTGCCATAGGCCACTACTAATCTACTTTCTGTCTCCAAATATTTCCCTATTCTAGACATTTTATATGGTCTTTCGTAACTGGCTTCTTTTCTCTTAGCATAACGTTCTCAAGGTTAATCCATGTTGCAGCGTGTGTCAGTACTTCATTCCTTTCATGGTTAAATAATACTCCATCGTATGGCACCATGTTTTTTTCATCAGTTCATCAGTTGATGGACATTTGGGTTTTCTTCCACCTTTGGGTATTATAAATAATGTTTCTATAAACATTTGTGTAAAAGTTTTTGTGTGTACATATGTTCTCATTTCTCTTGTCTGTACCTAGGAGTGCAATTGCTAGGTCATATTGTAATTCTGTTTAATTGCTTAAGGGACTGCCACACTGTTTTCCACTGTGGCCACATTGTTCATTTTACATTTTATCCACCAGTTTATGAGGATTCTCATCTCTTTACATCCTCGCTGAGACTTATTCTGACTTTTTGATGGCAGTCATCCTAACGGCTGTGAAATGGTATCTTTTTTTGTGGTTATGATTTGCATTTCTCTAATGACTAATGATGTCAAGCATCTTTTAACTTATGTATTGAACACGTGGTATATCTTCCTTGAAGAAGTAGCTCTTCAGATCCATGGCCCATTTTTTAATTGAGTTATTTGTTTTCTTTATCATTGAGTTGCAAGAATTTTACATATTCTTGACATAGTCCTTTGTCTTTTCACTTTCTTAATGGTGTCCGTTGAGGCTAACCTGTTTTTAATTTTGATAAAAAGTCCAAATTATCTTTTGTAGCAAATGCTTTTGGTGTAATACCTAAGAATCCTTTCCCAAATCCAGGGTTATGAAGATTTACGTTTTCTTCTAAGAATTTTACAGGTTAGTCCTTACATTTAGGTCTTAGACCCATTTTGAGTTAATTTTTGTATGGAATGTGATGTAAGAGTTCAAATTCATTCTTTTGCATGTGGCTACCTAGTTGTCTCAGCACCATTTGTTGAAAAGACTTTGCTTTACCTCATTAAATGGTCTTGGTACCCTTGTTGAAAATCAGTTGGTACACGGTTTTATTTCTGGCCTCTATATTTATTTATAGTTATTTTATAAATACCACCACACTGTCTTGATTACTGTTGCTTTGTAGTATATTTTGAAATGTGGAAGAGTGAGTCTTCCCACTTTGTATTTCTTTTTCAAGATTATTTTGGCTTATCTTGGTCACTTGCAATTGCAAGGGATAGGTTATTAACTTAAGATCTTTAATTCTTTCTTACATGGGCGTTTACTACTATAAATTTCCCTCTAAATACTGCCTTAGTTACATTCATAGGTTTTGGTGTGTTGTGTCTTCATTTGTTTCAAAGTATTTTCCGATTTTCCTTTTGGTTTCTTTTATCCATGTTATTTAGGAATGTGTTGTTTAATGTCCACAGTTTTGTGAGTTTTTCAAATTTTTTTCTATTATTGATTTGTAATTTTATTCCCTTGTGATCAGAGAACATACTTTATATTATTTCTAGGTTTTTAAATTTTTCAATGTTTGTTTTATGACATGGCATATGATCTGTCCTGGAGAATGTTCCATGTGCACTTAAGAATATAAATTCTGTTGAGTGGAGTGTTCTATAGTAAATATAAATTCTGTAGCATTCTATAGAAGTCTGTTAGGTCTAGTTGGTTTCTAGTGTTTAAGTCTTCTGTTACCTAGCTCTGTCCATTATTGAAAGTGAGATATTGAAGTCCCCAACCATTGTTGTTGAATCGTCTATTTCTGTCTTCATTTCTGCTAGTTTTTGCTTTGTGTATTTTGGACTGTGTTAGTAAGTGTACATACCTTTATAATTGTTACATCTTCTTGATCAGTCAACTCTCTTACCATTATAAAATGACCTTCTACCTTTAATACACTTTTTGTCTTAAAATCTGTTTATCTGATATTAATATATGGTCATCAGCATGATACATCACTTTACATCCTTTTACTTTCATTCTTAATACTTAAGTCATTTTTCCCCCTTTTTAAGACCCCCTCCCCCTACTTCCACCCCTGACCTATGGGTGGTGCCATTTCCCCTTAACTGGATCTCTGAAGGCGGGATGTCTCCTCCTACACACTCTCGGTGTGCACCCAGGGCTTTGTGCACCCTGGGGGGCCTGGTGCACCCGGGGTATGGTCCATGGCTCCACCTGGGGTGCGAACCCAGGACCTGCTGCATGTAAAGCGGAAGTGCTGATCACTGCACTAGAGAGCCACCCCCTTAAGTAATTTCTTTTTTGATCCAGTCTAACGGTCGCTGCCTTTCAGTTGGATTGTTTAATCCATTCATATTTAACATAATTGTTGATATAGTCAAATTTATGTATGCCATTTAACTTTTGTTTTCTGTCTCTGTTCTGTATTCCTTTTACTGCCTTTTTTTTTTCTTTTTTACTATTAAGTGAATATTTTCCAGTGCAGTGTTTAAGTTTGATTTTTTTCATTACAGCTTTTTGAGTTTATTTTTAGTAGTTGCTCTTGAGCTTATATACATATTAACCTCAGATTTGTACTAGTGAGATAGTTCTAGTAAGATATAGAAACAGTCCTATATTCCTTTTATTTCCTTTCCCTTTTTTTATGATATTGTTACACAATTACACTTGTTAATGTTACAAATCCAGTAATACATTGTTATAATTTTTACTTTACCATCAGTAATTATTTCTTTAGCCCAGTACAATTTTGTTCCCACCTACCTCCTTTGTGCCATTATTGACAATGACCCAATACTACCTATATATATATATATCCTACTTTAATATTTTTTAATCACTTAAGAAAGAAAAATATGTGTTCATATTTTTATAATTACATAATTACCTTTACTGGAGCACGTGTGCGCGCGCACGTGTGTGTGTGTTTGTGTATTTGAATTACTTTCTGTGGTTACTTTCAGCCTAAAGGAATTCCTTTCGTGTTTCTTGTAATGCAGGCCAGCTGGCAATAAAGTCTATCAGTTTTGTTTATCTGGGAATGTCTTTATTTTGCATTCATTTTTGAAGGATAGCTTTGCTGGATATAGTATTTTTGGTTGACAGTTCTTTTTCTTTGACCAATTTGCATATGTTATTCTCTTGTTTTCTGGCTTCTGTTGTCTTTGCTAAGAGGTCAGCTGTCAGTCTTTTCTTTTAAGTGACTAGTTATTTTCCTCTTGCTGCTTTTGAGATTTTCTCGTAATTTGACTTTCAGCACTTTCATTATGATGTGTCTGGATCTCCTTGCATTTTTCCTTCTTGGAGTTTGTTGAGCTTCCTGGATATATTGGTCAATGTTACTCAGTAGATTTGGGAAGTTTTCAGTCGTTATGTCTTTAAATACTTTTTTCTGCTCCTTGCTCTCCTCTCTTATGGTACTCCCATCATGTACATTTGGTATACTTTTTGGTGTCCCACAGATTTCTGAAGCTCTGTTCATTTTTCTTCCTCTTTTTTTCTCTCACTGTTCTTCAGATTTCATAATCCTATCACTCTGTCTTCAAAGTTCCCTAATTCTTTGTTCTGCCAGTTCACATCTACTGTTGAGTTCTTCTGATAAATTTTTCATTTTGTTATTTTATTTATGATCTATACTTTTTATGGACATGTCGATGTAAGAAATGTTCAAACCTATTTAGAATTTTTGTAAAAGTTTACTTGAGCCAAACTTATGACATATACAGGGGAGCAAGATCTCAAAGGCTGTGGAGAAAAACAGTGTTTTGCAGCCCCTTTTATGCATTTGAAATTAAGGAAGGGACATAAAGAAGACATGGAGATGCGAGAAAGCAAGGTGAGGATTGGATTACAGAATAGTTAACAAGAGATTATGTGCTCTCTCGAGGGTGGTTATGTCAAAGGTGTGTTAAAGGAGATGCACAGAAATAATGGACAGGGCTTGCTTAAGGCAAAGGTAAACCTTTTACTAAAAAGTTACCTGCCTGGGGTGTGACTACCTACCATGACCTGCCTAGTTAAGAATTTATGATCAGATCACCCTGTGAAGTTATTGTGCATAGAACCCCATTTTTTTATCCACATGGGATGCTTCCTCATTTACTGTTTTCCTTAGGACCAATTCTAGGGGCTTTAAAAGTTGTCTTAAAGTAATTTTTATCAGTTTTGCTGAGGAGTAGGTCTGTGGAACTCCTTGTCTTGCTAGAAGTTGCTCTCCTTGTAAACTAAAATATTAGTTTATTTCGTAGCAATAGTTAGTGCCTTAATCTTACCTAGGAATTCATAGCTTTCAGGTATATAATCATGCCAATAAATTTGAAAACTTAGAGGAATTGAGAAAATTCCTTGAATAAACAGCTTTCTGAAGCTAACACAAGAAGAAACAAAAAACCTTATACCTATTTGATTGAATACTAATTAGAAGCCCTGACAAGAAAAGAAAATTAGAGACTAATATCCTTTATAAACATAGATGCAGAAATCTTATACAGAATATTAACAAATTGAATTTAGCAACTTACAAGTAGGATGATACATCATGATAATGTGGGATTTATGCCAGGAATCCAGGCTGGTTTTACATTCAAAAATAATTTGCCAAAAAAATAGAATAAAACAGAAAAACATCCTTACTTCATTAGAATAGAAATATGGAAAATTCTTTCTCTGTATAGTTCCCTTCTCTTTAGTACTTTCCCATGGAGATTTCAGTCACCTCAGTAGCCCTGATCTCCACACTGTCTGTCTAGCTTACGGTAAGGCTGCTTGCCGTTTTGAGTTTTCGCCCTCTGTTACAGTCTAGAAGGTGCTAACAGAGAGCTGGTGTGATTGTGGGTCTCACTCTGTTTCCTTTCTCTCAGGGGTCAGAGTCTCATATTGCCTGTTTTCCAACATCTGAAAATAATAATTTCATAGATTTTGTCTAGTTTATAGCAGTTTACAATGGGAGGGTTGAAAGCAGAATTTTGCCCATGCTTTTTGTCATCCTAATTGCAATGGGTATGGTTGGATGTATGGCATTAAATACATAAATTCACATACGGTATATGAATTCATTTAATTCACATATTCATGTATACGTATTTACATTTTCCTGCTTACCAGTGTGGTTGAATTTTTTTCATATGTTTATTGGTCATTTATGTTTCATGTGCCCCCTTTTCTTATTGATTTGTAGATGTTCTTTTGTGCCATTCTGTATACTATTTCAGAATTGGTTATAAAACTGTTTTACAGTTTTCCTATTCAGACTTAGTGTTTCAGTTGTCTTTGAATTAATTTTTGTAAATGGTGTGAGAGATCTAATTTTTTTCAATATAAATAGCCAGTGGCCCTATCATAATTTATAGAATTTAAAAAGTTCTCTACTTCTTTTTTAAACAAGTCTATTATACATTAATCTTCTGTATATGTACAGTGGCATGTTTCCAGGTACCTTATGTTTTTTTCCAATGAACTTTTTGTTTATTCCTGCACAATACCATGTAGTTTTAATTACTATTGTGGTGAGATGACTCTTCATCTTCTTAAATATCATCTTGGATATTCTTAGCTCTTTATTTTTCTAGATGAATTTTAGGAGCAATTCTTCAAAATCCAACAAAAACACTCCGTTGATTGAAACACCATGTTGTAATCCAAATTCCATTCCCTGTGTAGAGTCATTGAGGGAGACATTGAGTCTTCTCATAGCTGAATATGGTATGTCTGTTATTTATAGTTTTCATATATTTTATAAAAGTTTTATAATTTTCTTCATAAAAGTCATGCTTGTCTTTTTTTAGCTCTCTGAAATTACTTGCCCCTGGGACTCAGTCACCATATTGTGAGAAGGCTCAGGCCATATGGAGAGATCACAAATAGGGGTTCCAGCACTAGCCCCAGCTAGTCCTTCACCAAAAGCCTGAATCAACTGTGAAACATAAGTCATTTAGCCTCCACAGGATTTTAGCCTCTAGCTTTCTAGTTTTCTAGTTGAGGCCTTAGACATTGAACAAAAGTAAGTTGTTCCTATTATGTCTTGTTGAATCTCTGACCCAAAGAAACTATGATGAATAATTCTGTTTTAAGCCACTAAATTTGGCTGAATTTGTTACTAAGCAATAGAAATATAATACAGCAAACATCATTCTGATTATGATTTGGCTTCTCCTGTAGGTCTGTTTTCAGAACACATAATTAGAAGAGTCTAATATAATACATAGAATAATTTCTCATCCTAAATTAATAAATTAGCATTTATAACTGTGTTATGAGCTTGGTTAATTTATATTTGTATTGGGTGTGATAAAAAGAAACCATGTATCTGCATGTATGAGTCAGGAATAGACTCAGTCATTGAAAATTCATGAGCATCATGCTTCTTGGGAAACTTAAAGGTTACTTGATTTAAAAGTACAGTCTTTCTAAATAGGTTTCATAAACTGACACCAAAGAGTACAATGTGAAACTTCCTTTTAGGATTTTCCTAAAGATTTTAATATCCTTCAGAAAAATTCTTATAAAGTTTTCTAATATCAGATGAATCAGTATAATCAGGCTGTATATTCAACTACACAGGTATTATTTTTCTCAAATAGTTTATTCTATGATCTTTGAGGACTCTGTGACTCTGGATCTTTTCAGGAAGAATTAGCTTTGGAAGTCATGTAGCCTCACTTTCATGACCTGTACTTGGAAGCACATGGCATTACTTATGTAGTACTGACTTTATTCTCTAGAAGCAAGTCACTAAGTCCAGCCCACATTCACAGGAGGAGAAATAAATTCTACCTTTTGAAGAGAGGAGTGTCAAATTTGTGGACAAATTTTAAAACTACTATACTTGGTAAGTGTGGATTGAGAACAAGGGGATTTTCTAAGTATTAGGCTAAAATATCCTGATTCTCCATCTCATAATGAGAAATAATAGTGTTTAATGGTCTTTGTAGATTGTGGCTAAAGTTTTTTCCTCATTGGTTAGTGTTTGGGATGGGCACTCTTCATTTACCTCTGGAAAGAATGGTGATGGGAGAGTGCATTCCAGCCATCCAGGGAACTTGAAGTATCAGTATGAATGGAACATGGATATACAAGGGGGACTAAGTTCAGTTGAAAAGGTAGCACCTCTCACTTTTTCCTGCTCTCCTTTCATACTCAACTTTAGTCATCTTCACGTTACATTTTTAACGATGGCAGCATTTTCTCTAGCTATAATTAAGTTTTCTCTAAGTTGTAAATTCTAAAAATTGAAAGTCAGTGAAAAGATTTATGTCGTGTGACTGTATAGGCTTCAAAACTACCTAATATTACATTTCCTTATATATATATATATGTATATGTGTACATATATATACAGACATACATATACACACACGTGTATGTGTATGTATATATATGTATGTGTGTGTATATATATATATTTTTTTTTTTCTGTATTTCCTAGAGTTTCTGTTAGGTCTCTTTTTTTTATACCTATAACATACTCTCAATTTTTTTCCCTCCAGATCTCCCTCTAAGCTATCCTATTCATCCTTTTCTCAACACAACCTCATGGGGCCTTTTTCCTCCTGCTCTAAATAACCCAGTTGCTCTCTAGGCTTTTATTGTTTTCCTAAATTGATCTACCCTATTCCTGGATTCCATTCCTTTTTCTTTTTCCCTTATTGCTGCATCATATCCTCAAGTAATTTCCTAAGCAAGGTGAGGGTGCAAAGTTTTCCAAGTACTGTATTTACCTGCCTGAAATGCTTTTATTGAACACTTGCCTTATTTATAATTGTTTGCTAGTTACAAAATTCTAGATGGCATTAGAATTCTAATAGTTATCTTCTGACTTCACTCTTGCTGATAAGAAATTTGATATATATCTGCCTCTGGTTCTTTTGTGAGTGTTTTTCTTTTTTAAATCTGAAAGCTTTTAGACTTTTCTCCACGGTATCTGATATTTCACAGTGTTATGCTAAATTATCCCTTTGGGGTCATTTTGTTTGTTTAGTTTTCTCTCTAGTTATAGGCTTTCTTTTAATGTCTGGTGATCCTTTATTATTCTATTAATGTGCATGAGTGCACAATAAAAATCACTCTAGAAGCTGGAAGGGGTTTATTGACTGCTTTTGTTTAGAGTAATTGGGCATGTAAAAGCTAGAACGTATGACTCTGGGACTATTTAGTTTCTTTAGGTAAGAACTTTCCATTTTTTTTTTCTCATGGGGTATGAATACTTGACTGTCTTTTGGAGTGGGGTAGTAGACTTTTCAGCACATAGATAGATATCCATTTATTTTTAGCACTTGTCTTAATTCCATTCTCTATTTTAGCAGGCTTTTCAAATCTGGAGTTCTGTAAGAACCTTGTCTGTAATTCCCTTCTGTTATTTCTGGGATGTGACTTGCTCTGTTTTGGTTTTGTCATTTACCACTTCTTCGTGTATTTTGAGTTTTCCAGAATTTTTTTTTTTGGAGTCTGTTGCCTCTTCTTCTATTCTCTTGTTACCGTGGGTTTATATTGTTTGTTTACTCTTATTTTAGAGTGAAGGGGAGGAGATAAATTTGACATTTTTAATTAACGTGCATTGTGAATCTCAAGTGGGTAAGATTTAGAATATAGCTATTAAAGGAACAATTGATGTTTTAGACAGTCTTATACTTCTTGCATTGCAGATGATATGAATCTCAGTTTTATTACAGATTTGGTTTGTGATCTTGGGCATCCTGTGTGGTATGGGCTTTTCTAGTACTTTACATATTATAGAGCAGTGGCTTTCAAACTTTTTTGACTGCAGACTATAGTAAGAAACATTTTTACAACTTAGTACTCCTACACAGGTTTATGAAATGTTACTCTTACATGCAACACACTGATATTTTATATATATATTTCTAAATTTTGATCGTGAACCAGTAAAATGATTGTACTGCCCAGTAATGGTACACTTTGAAAAATAGTTCTCTTGAGCAGTATTTCTTAAAGTGTAAACCAGATACGTCTTCAAGCTGAGTTCTAGAAAAACTTAAGAATTTAGAGATAAGTAGGGATGACCAAGCAGGGCTTTTGTGAGTTTTAAAAGTTAACAGTTATCGTCCCCAAAATCAGGGATCCAAAGAGGCCCACACCAAGACACATAATTAAAATGCCAAAGGTTAAATACAAAGAAAGAACATTAAAAGCAGCAAGAGAAAAGCAATTACCTTCTAGGGAGCACCCATAAGACTAGCAGCTGATTTCTCAAAAGAAACTATGTGAGACAGAAGGTGCTTGGCACAAAATATTCCATGTGATGAAGACCCAGGCTCTACAACCAAGGATACTTTATCCAGCAAAGCTATCATTTAGAGTTGCAGGACAGATAAAGAGCTTCCCAGACAAAAAATAAACTAAAGGAATTTATCACCACCAAGCTGGTATTACAGGAAATGCTGGAGGGACTTCTTTAAGAAGAAAAAACATGTATCAAAAACAGGAATAAAGAATGGTAACAACTACATTCCTTTCGATAAGTACTCCAAATGTAAAAGAATTAAGTGCTCCAACTAAAAATTAGAGTGGATGAATGGAAAGGAAAACAAGACCCCTACATGTTGCCTATAAGAGACTCACTTAAGATTAAAAGACACAGACTAAAAGGAAGGGGATGGAAAAAGATATTGCTTTGATAGACTTAGAAAGTATTTAAGTCAGAGAAAGATTTCACTTATATGTGGAATCCTAGGAATAAAAACAAACTAATCAAAAACAGACTCACATTGGACAATTTGGTGATGGACAGGGGAGGGAAGATTGGGGGAATAGGAAGATGGGGTGAAGGGTTAAAGAAGTACAAATTAGTGGCTGATGGATGGTCATGGGGATGGGGAGTAGGGGGCGGGGAGCATGGCAATAGGGAATGCAGTTAGCATTAATATATTGGCTAGGTGAAGGCCCAGGGGAGGGAGGGAGCATTTGGGGGAATTGTTTTATGAACTATATGTCTAACCAATGTACTGTATACTTAAAACTAAAATAAATAAGTTTTTAAAAAGTTAACAGTTATCCAAAGATGAAATGCCTTACTTCCTTAGAGTTGATTTTCCCTCTGCTTAAGACCATGCAAGGATTTTTTAGTGGGATCAAATTTCAGTCACAATAAAGTGGAAGATAGTTAAGATGTGTTTAAAAAACTCATCTAGTCAAATTTAAACTAATTATGTAATTTGCAAGACAAGGCACATCTGCTTTATAAATCTTTGATTTTGCAGTTTTCTTGTATCTTTCATAATTTTCATGCAGTTTATATTGGGAATTTAGTAATATTTTTAGAACAGCACTTTTAGTAAATCCTTAGCACTGATGTTATTTAAGAGAGAAATATAAATTGATATTTCCAGTTATTTAACATTTTTAAGTTGTATTCAAATTTCCTTGAGGTAACATTATAGACTTAAATATGTGGACTGTGATACACTATATTAGGGGTCGAATTACTCCCAGGTAAATATGCAGGGAGGTTAAAATATACTAATAGGGTTGTGTGCAGGATAGCCTTTTCTCTTTGTTTAAATGGCAGTCACTAGGATCTTAAATATGTATTCTTTATTTGCCCCTGATATGTTTACACATTTTGGAAGAAATTAATATTTGTTTGAAATAGATATGTCATTTCAAGAAGACCTGGTTTAAACTGTTCCAACAAAAATGTTGGGTTTCTTTGGGTAATTAATTTCTAGGTGACTGAGCAAACACTGTGTCCTACTTGGGGCATGATGCAAAACAATTACACTGTTAGTATCCACCATTCCAGTTACTGTATGATGTAATACTATAAGGTATTTTGAAAATTTTTCCTTTGAACTTGTGTGTCTCTAGAGGTGTTTTTATTTTTAAGCATCTAGTAAGTGAAATTCTGTTAGAAAACATCAGTTCATATTGCAGGGAGAATCCCAGAGGAAGAAGCTATCACCATAGGAATCAGAATGGACATTATCCACGTTGAAAATGGCAAATGGATAATCAGCATTAAGCCAGTAAAAATAGCCAAGTAATTTGATATTACTGCCTAAATGCAAGACATTGTCAGATCGAAACATCATTGAGTACATTAAACTTCATTTGCAAGCATTCTCATAACGAGGAAGCTGGAGTATAAGGTGGCCAGTGTAGATACTGTCAGTACTCGTTACATTTAACAAAGAGAATTATTATGCATTCTTTTTCTTACAAATTGTCATTCATATTTATGAAATATAGCCAGAATATGGTCTGGTCTTTTTTCATCCTATTGAAATTTTTTTTTTTTTTTTGCTTTTTTTTCCAAATGAGAAAATTCATTGTAACTGATGTTTCAGAAAGGTGCCTAAGAGTTGGGACATATTAAAATCTATAAATGCAAAAAAAATTTCATAATTTTTTAATGATGAAAAAACTATCACCATCTTATTAAGATAACCATTATAAAAATATTTTTAACCTGTATAGAAATGTTGCATCATGTCTTGAACCTAGAAGCCAATCAACAGTAGACGCCAGGAGCTTCCTGCTCTCATATAACCTTTTACAATCTGGTCTACTCTTCCTCAGCTCTTTGACCTTAGCTGCCAAGAAACTCAGCACAAAGAAATTGCTTAAAATATAGCAGTCAAATACCTTGTAATATCTATATCTTTGCTGCTTATAATTAGTTTTGATTTTATTTTTAATTGTTCTGTTTAAAATTGATCTTGTAAGCACCAAAATTCTTTTTAATTTCAGATTATGTACAGAATAGGCCATACACACACACACACAGTAAACATACACACACACACACACACACACATAGTAAATGGCAATACCATTTGCATTTGTTAATTGCCTGATAGCATTATCATTTCATGTTTTGTATCTTGATTTCCCAACCTGCTTCTAATCTCTGGAAGGCAGGAAATCATCTCTAACTTTTAGAACTAACCTCAAAGGATTGTTTCAAAAGTTAAATTAACACATGTGAAACATTTAGAATTGTATTTGGCATGAGGGAAGCACTAATGTTAGCAATATTATAATTTATTATATAGCACAGACTGCTTAATAGAACATGCACTTACAGGAAGGGTTAGGTAGAAAAAGACTTTTCTGTTCCCTGGTACCTAAAAATAATTGAGGATTGGAAACTCCCGTTTTAATTGGTGCCAATACAGTTGAAATGTTAACTGCTTTCTAAATATTTCTAATGTTTGGAAAGATCCAGATGTGACTTATCCCACCCAAGTATTAGATAATGCTGGCATATTGCTCTGGAGGAGAAAAAACAAATTCAAATCTTTAGGCTAAGAAATGGATTACTGAATAGAGAAGCTGTGAAAAACTTAATTTATTTCCAGAAAAGACTCAAGAGTTAGGTACTTAGAAAAAAAAACTTCCTTTTTTTTTTTTTTTTTTATGTAGTAACATGTTCCTGAATCTTCTGTTTGCCAATCCTGAAAAATCATTTTGTGTCTTCTGACATGTTAACCATAGGCTACTAGCCTGTGGTATAAGAGAAAAATGCTTCATTTGTATTCCACTTTGAGATATATGATGCACTCACCTTCACAATCATTAGTTAATTCATTTAAATATACCATGAAGGTTGGTTGCTGATAAGAAATAGTCATTGTGGTCATTGTAATAAATTCTTAAGCATAAACATGGTGTAATAATTCACTATTTATGCCACCTTTGATATCCAGCACCTGTTTTGAACTTTTCTTAGTTCTATAACCTGTTTTTCAGTGCATAATCTTTATTCATCAAGTTTAGAGTTTTATCAAGCATCAAATATGTATTTATCAACTCCGTATATGCCCTATAATAGATGTAAAATAAATGAAAAGGGAACCCTGCTCAGTGAATGATCCTTGCCTTTCAGGAACCTGAAATCTTTTGGTGGGTGATAAAAGAAATATTTAAATATAAGCCCTAAGATACTAATGTGTGCTCAGCTGTGTGTTTGAGATTGTGTTACAGAGAAATGAATTCAGAGAAGGGAGGAATCACTGTGTCCTTCTGATCTATCTAAGGGAAATTTTGTGGAGAATGTAAGATTTAAGTTTATTATTAAAGGGTGAATAGGATTTTGAGACATGGGAGGACATCTGGTAAGGTATTTCAGGTAGAGAAAAGAGTTCGAACAACAGCATGGCCTTTGGAGAAGAAGAAGAGGAGCGATGTCACGTAGAGGGGATAGTAGGGGGAGGACTAGCTATATACGGTGACCACATATCGAAATGGAGTATTGTATGAGTTTATATTGCTTTCACCATAAGGAAGAAACAGCTAAAAAATATTTTACAACTCTGTTAGAACTGAATTAACTTCTAAAGGTATGGTATCTATTTCCCTAAGCCATCATTGTAATGAAATTTAATTATCTATAAAAGTATATGTGGTGATAAAGATATAAAGCTATATGATATAGATATTTTTATAGATATTTTAAAGATATTAGTGAGTAACCGAGAACTATGGGGATTTACTATACAGTGTGAGTCGAAGTTTCTTACAGCTCATATAATCACCCCTTCTCTATTGTAGAATACATACCCAGCCTAATAATTTTGGTATAATTAGGAAACTTAGAGTTGTCCATCTTCTAGTTTTTAGATCAGTATTAAGCAGACATTAATTGAAATCAACTGAATATTAGTATTAAGTGGACATCATTTATTGATAGTGAATGCATATCACTACTTTGAGAAAACCCCTAGAGGGTTTAAGAAAACACCATTTAAAATACAGCTGACTTCTCGGAGAATGAGCAGATTCTGCTTAGAATAACTAACGAACATTTGGGGATGAACAAGGATAGTGAATATATGACTAGTCGGGTTATATGCAGTATATAAGCCAGATGGTGCTTCACTCGCACCCCCAACAGAATGAGCTTCAATTCTGGGGTAAGAGAACTGTTTAACATATTGGTATTAAAAACTGCTGCAAATTTAATTGGTCTTTGTTTTTAAGGACATGTTAAAATATTCCGTTCAACGCAGTTTTGTTAAAGGTGATCCTAAATCAAAAAATCTCTGAAAATGATCATCAAAAATGTCATGTACTCTGTTAATATCAATGGATTCCGATGTCCATCTTAGGATTGTAGACCTCAGCCTTGATGTACAGAGAGCCACGACTAATTCTGGAATAGTGTTACAGCAGTTCTTTGTACGTGTGGAACTCCCATAGGAGAAGTTTCCACTGGTACAGCTGCAAATGGTCTGCAGCAAATTCAAATCTTTTTAGAATCTTTATATTTTTACTTCGAAATTCATGTTAATTTTGTCATTTTTATAGTATATCCATTGTAAAAATTGTTTTAAATTATCTTTGAGTAAAATTGATCAATCGAAATGGATTAAAGATGTCTGACCTGCTGCATTTTATCAGTGCCTTATCAAAGTCAGCTTTCTAAGGACAGCAGCTTGAATATAGTTGTCAAAGTAATTTCACTAGCTTCCTGCTCCCAAGAGTTTTAAGTGCATAGGTATCCTCGGTTAGGTTATCACTTTTATGAAGATTTCTACCTATATTTTCATATAAAGTAGATACTGGTTTTGAGTGGAGGAATTATGAGCTAAATATCAGAATTGAAGTATATGATTTTAGTTCAACAAATTAATCAAAGATCCTCGTTTATAGATTTGAAAGTTCAGAATTAAAGTTTTATTTTTTGAATGATGGAAGTAAAAGGATTTAATACGTTTGTTAGAATCAAGTTACTATAACGTGCCCATATTTTTGTAATAAGTAGTAAGTAAACAGTAAACATTTACTGAATGCCTGTAATGTGCCAGATACTGTGCTAGATGCAAGATAGAGGAAGGTGAGAGGGAGTGAGAGAAAGGTAATACTTATTTCCTATCTTTAAGGGCCTCGTTTTTTCTGGGACTGTTACCCATGTAAAATATAATTTGCTACATAGCACAATATTAAGAGATATGCACCCAAGATACATTTGGATAAAAGTGGACTGATTAACCAACCAATTTAGCTTTAGTGCCATAGAGAAAGCATCAGAAAGGGGAATATGCTTATGTTGGAACTTAATTCAATGTGGGAAAAGGGCATTCCAGACAGGAAACTGTTAAGTCTTAAGGAAATGGCAGGGAATATCTTAACTGAAATGAAGGTGCATGCTGGAAAGTGTGGAGAGGTGACTTTTGACAGTAGGCAACTGCATTTCATATACAATCCTAACGAGTTTCTTCATTCTGTAATTTTTGGAAGATCATTGAAGAGTACTGAGAATAATCAGATTGGTTTTCATTTTAGCAAGAGTTTGGCTTTTAATATAGTTTAGAGCATAAATCAAGAGTCTTAGTGGTAATGGCACCAGCCAAGAGGAGCAGTTAGGATATCAGTGCTGTAGTCTAGATGAGAGATGATGAGAGTTATTAGAACAGCAGTGGGAATGACAAAAGGTTAGATTCTAGATATCTTAAAGAAACAGAATCAATAACATTTTACTGATTGATTGTGAGTAGGAAGAGGAGGAAGAGTCTAGTATAAATCCCAGTTTCTGGCATGAACGATGGCATTAGATAGGTAAATTTCTTGCTAGATTTTTGAGAAAAGTTTCATTTTTTTGTATGTGAATAGCTTCTACAAAGTTAAGCACATAAAAGTAACTTCTAAGGAGGTTATTTCTAAGTTTTTCTTTATTTTTATTTATAGATGCCACTTCAAATGAACAACAAGAGCTCTTCTGTCAGAAGTTGCAGCAGTGTTGTATACTGTTTGATTTCATGGACTCTGTTTCAGACTTGAAGAGCAAAGAAATTAAAAGAGCAACACTGAACGAACTGGTTGAGTATGTTTCAACTAATCGTGGTGTAATTGTCGAATCAGCGTATTCTGATATAGTAAAAATGGTAAGCCTCCAGACTTATGTTCCTCAGATTTATATAAATCCAAGTAAGATCTGAGGCGTAATTATGAACACAGATTTTTTAATAAATGTACAGTAGTTAATGTACTCAAAAGAATGTTTTTTTTTTTAATAGTCCATTTGAAAGATTATCTGTTCATTCCAATGATGCTGTCATTGTTTATAGTAGTTCAGGAATTCAATACCCATAATGGCTGGTAGCTACTATGTTAGATAGTGCTTAGGAGAATGATGTAGGTTTATGATTATACAGATTGATGGATGATTAATGTCATGGGTTCAAATAGTCACTGGGAGAGAACATTTAAAAGGGAGAAAAGAAAACCAGTGAAAAACTGTGAGGCTCTCCATATTTCAGTGTTGGGTAAGGGAGTCAGGTCTAAAAAATTCTTATTTAGGACATTTTACTATCATATTTGTAGATTATATAACACTTGAATTCAAATCAGAACTCAGGCCCTTTAAGAAGTTAAATAATATAAATATTTGAAATAGCTAATGTAAAAAATAAATTACTGCCAATTTACTAAAGTAAGATTGTTTAGGATACTGCTTAATAATTCAACCTTATTCTCTACCAAACAGTAGACATTTGTTTAGGATTTGTATTTTGGTGTATATCAAAATACAAAGAATTCTGTTGGAATAATTAGAGTCACTGAGTACATAATAAGTTTAAATGTTACCAGGATATAGAAGGTTATAGATAGCAAGTAGGACCTATAGTTCATTTCCTTCCTCTTGCCTAATGTATGTACTGGGGGAAGAGAAAAATGTGTACGAAAGTTAAATTTCATCCTAATATAGTAGTTGATTTTTTTTCATCATATTATTAGAAGACCTGTTAAAAGGACTTTGGAAATTTTTTTTTTTTTTTAATTGAAATAAAAGCCTTAAAAAAAATTTTTTTTTTGAAGATTAGCTGTAGAAAGAACACTAATCAAAATGAAATTGGCTTCCTAAACTCCCATAGACAGTAAAAACTGATAGTTTGAGAATACCAATATTCCATATTGATACTTATTTTGTTTTTTGTTTATCATTTTAAAAAGTTCAGGGAGAAAAAGCAGTATTTCTACTTTACTGGTTTTAAATGGTTTGTATACAACAATTTTGAAAGTCCTGGGAAAGATACTTTATTTTTATCTCTATAAAGCTGTTTACTTAGGTATTGGTAGTACTCAAATATTTGAGTGAAATTATTCTGTAATTAGCTATATGCTAATAAATTCTGGGGTTTAATTTTTTTTCCCAAGTAAAAGGATGTGTTTTGTCTTTTTTTTTTTTTTTAAACTTCTGGATACTTGATTTCTAGATAAGAGTGAAGTCAACTTATCCACTTAGTCCTTTAAAGTTCTTCAGTGTAATTGTTGTATGCAGTTAACTTTATTGGTGGCTACAGGTTAATTTTTTCTTTTACTACCAACATTAAAAAGTATGATTTCAAAGGCAAATTATGTCCTCTTGTGGGATATATTTCCTTTTCAAGTCTATCTATGACTTTCTGCCACTCTGTGAAATGGATATCCATCAAACTATTTATTGGTTCTTCCCTCATGTACCTGCTTAAGTTCTAGTAGATCAAATTCTACGTTATTATGTTCTAATCTAATGATTATAGTGATTGACTATAACCATTAGACTAGAACATAATAACATAGTTTTTTGGCCTACCATAAATGCCCCTTATTCATACTCTATTCCCCAAATAGTTTATCTCAAATGACCAGCCCTTTAATATATGGCCTTAATGTTTACTAAACCATTTGGTCTGTCTGTCCATCATTCTTCAAAGCGTTGTAAGTTGGGACCACAATCTATCCTTTCCTAGAGAAAAAGGATATGTAATTCACCTTGGTACTAAGTGTGAAAGAAAATTATACTGTATGTCACTGAATCTAAAATGGCTCTTAAAGCACTCTGATTTCAGAGAGATTAATTTTTTTAAAAAAGGCTCAAAGTAGATGAGATACAGTGAATTGAAATACCATGGTGTATTAAACTATGTCTATAATAGTGAAGATATTCTACACCCTCCTTTTCCTTAGTGTGCTACCTATTGTATAAAAATGGAGATATTTGTAAGATAAGTAAATGGCTGGGTTAGAATATGGGTTTGGGGGAGTTGTAGAAAAATGGAAAGAATCAAGTTAGGGCTAGGTAGAGTTAGGAATTTTATACTTTTTCCTGCCCCCAAATTCCCTCCTCCCCTCTTTTTTGAAAGCAAACTTGGAAAGAACAATTTGTAATTTAAGGATAAGGAATCAAGAGGTAATTTGAAATCTTCAGGAGCTTGGCATCTGAAGGAAGTCAGTTTTGGGAAAGGGAAGAGAAAAATGAGTGCTGCCATCTTCATATCTTGGGGAGGTTTATGGTTTTGAACTAAGCTTATAGCCACAACTTTTTTCTTAAAAATATTTCATTTTGCATTGTTGAATTCAATTATGCAACAAAGAACATAAATCTAAATTTATTTTTCTTTACAGATAAGTGCTAACATCTTCCGTACTCTTCCTCCAAGCGATAATCCAGATTTTGATCCGGAAGAAGATGAACCCACACTTGAGGCTTCTTGGCCTCACATACAAGTATGGAACATAATTATGTATTGACAGTTTTTACATTTATGATATTCTGCTGAGATCGTGGTTTTCTTTTTCAGATCTGAGTGGGGTCTTTTTTTTCCCCCTTTTTTATTGTGTCTATTTAAAGTATTTTATATTTAATAACCTTTTAAACATTATTTTCTTTTCCAAAAATATTTTTCATGTTTTTTATTGTGATAAAATTTACTTGTTTACCTGTTAAACCATTTTAAAGTGTGCCATTCAGTGGCATTAATTATATTAACAATGCTCTGCAACCCTCATCACCATCCAGTTCCAGAACTTTTCATCACCCCAAATGGAAACCCTTTTATTATTAGCAGTCACTTCTATTCTTCCATCCCCACAGCTCCTGACAGTCTCCAGTCTGCTTTCTCTATGATTTTGCCAGTTCTGGGTATTTAATATAAATGGAATGGCCTTTTGTGTCTCGGTTCTTTCACTTAACATATTTTCAAGGTTTATGTCAATGTTGTAGCGTGTATCAATACTTCATTCCTTTTAATGGCCGAATAAGATTCTAATGTATGGATATATCACATTTTGTTTATCTATTAATCAGTCGGTGGGACATTAGGGCACTTTCTACCTTTTGGCAATTGTGACTAAAGCTGTTAATATAAAGGGCATGTTTTTGTTTAACATCAGTTGCCCATAGTTTTGATAGGTTGTTTTTGGTTTCGTTCATCTCAAAATATTTTCTGATTTCCCTTTTAATTTCTTTTTTAACTTATTAGTTATTTAGGAGTATGTTTAATTTCTACATATTTGTGACTCCTACATTTCTTTGTTATTAATGTCTAATTTTACTCCATTGTGCTTGGAAAATACACTTTGAATGTTTTCAGTCCTTTTAAATTTATTGAGGCTTGTTTTATGGCCTAGCATACAGTGTATCCTGGAGAATGTTTCATTTGTGCTTCTGAAGAATGTGTGTTCTGTTGTTAGGTAGGGTGTTGTGTAGAAACCTAGTAGGTCTGGTTGGTTTATAATGTTGCTCAAGTCTTCTCTTTTTTTGATTTCTGTCTGGTTCTATCTATTACTGAAAGTGTGATATCGAAGTCTCCAACTATTGTTGAATTGTCTGTTTCTCTCTTCAATTCTATCAGTTTTGCTTCATGTACTTCAGAGTCCTGTTAACTGTATGTGTTTATAATTGTTATATCTTCTTAAATGAATGGTTTTTATCATTATAACTTTAGTAAATTTCTGTGTTTATTTTGTCTGATATTCATGTAGCCACTCAGCTCTCTTTTGGCTACTGTTTGCATGATATATCTTTTCCATTCTTTTACTTTTAATCTGTTTCTTTGAATCTAAATTGTGTTTCTTGTAAACAGCATGTGGTTAGACTATCCTTTTTTAAAATCAGTTTTGATAGTCTCTGTCTTTTGGCTGGAATGTTTAATACATTTACATTTAATATAATTGTTGATAAAGTAGGATTTTTACTACTTTGATTTTGCCATTTTCCATATATCTTATGTCATTTTTGTTCCTTTACTCCTCATTAAATAGGCATTTTATATTAAATAGGTATTTTCTGGAGTACCGTTTTATATTAAATAGGTATTTAGAGTACCATCTTACTTTACGTCCCATGTTTCTTTAACCGTTATTTTCTTAGTATGGGGATTGCAATTAGCATCTTAAAACATCTAGTTTGGTTGAATAGTAACTTAATTTGAGTAATATACAAAACTTTAATCCAGTATACCTCCATTTCCTCCCCTTCCTTTGTGGTTAATATGTGGTAGTATTGTCATACAAATTGTCGAACTGTGCCCACCAACAGTTTTGTAATTATTACTTTATGAGGTTGCCTTGTAAAGCAGTAAAATAAAAGTTATAAATAAATAATCCATTTATACCATTTTTTACATTTACCTATATAGTTACCTTAACCATGCTCTTTATTTCTTCCTATGCATTCAAATTACATATGGTATCCTTTCATTTCAGCTAAAGGATTCCCTCTAGTGTTTCTTGTAGGGCAGGTCTGTTAATGATGAATTCTCTTAGTGCTTGTTTATATGGGAATGTCTTTCCTTTATTTCTGAAGAAGAGTTTAGCTGGATATAGAATTCTTGGCTAACTGCTTTTTACCTTCGACACTTCGAAGATGTCATCCCACTGGTCTTCTAGCATCCATGGTTTTCTGGTGACAGGTCAGTTAGTTGTTAACCTTATTTAGGATCCTCATGTATTTGACATTTTACTCTTGCTGTTTTGAGCACTTTGTCTTTGATTTTTGTCAGTTGATTATGATATGTCGGATGTGGACCTCTTTGACTTTATTCTACTTGGAGTTCCAATTAAGAGCTCATTTTGTAAATTAATATTTTTCATCAAAGTTGAGTTGTTTCTTCAAACATTTTCTGCCTCTTTCTCCTCTCCTTTGGAGTCTCTCATGCTATGTTGTTACGATTAATGGTGCCCCACAGTTCTGAAGCTCTGTTCATTTTTTGTTCATACTTTTTTTCTTCATCTCTAACTGGATAATTTCTCTGGACCTATCTTCACATTCACTTATTCTTTCTTCTACCATCTCAAATTGTTTTTCATTGTTTCTGTGGAACAGCAAGTTCACCAGAGTCCTCACACTGTCATTCCAGAAGTCCATCTCTGGAGTACATCTTTTTAGTTCACACTAAGAAGGGATAGTAGTCTTGTCTTAAATGCCATCAAGTGACAACTCACTCCTCAGAATAATTGGAAAATAGGTAATAAAAAATTATTATATAGGCAAGACCAAAATTCTTCTGTTAAAGTTCCCTAATTTTATCTAGTTCTGCTTCATTCAAACATCCCCTCAAATCTGTGGCTTTAATATTAATATCATCTAGGCTTCACTCAGCTGAATCAGATTGACATTACCTCATTTGATACTCGAGTAACTCAAACTCTTTAGTTAGGATTCAGGTAGATCATCTTATACTACTTATGCTATACTATGAAAATTGTTACAAAGATTCCATTATAGTTATAAAATATACGCACATGTGTTTAGTGTTTCTTTTACTCATGTTCTTGCATATCTAGTCTTTATGATCATTGTTTTGTTTTTTACTATGCATTGGGTTTTATTTGTTTTATTTAAATATCTAGTTAAAATGCTCTGAGAATACTCAGATGACATCTTCAGGTTACAGATAATTTTCTTATTTTTAAAGTAAGTGAGGCTCTGAGGGAAAAAGTAAAAGTCACCAAGCTCAAAGGATTTTTGCCTAATGCTTCAAATATGACTTTATATTTTAAGATAATGACCTAAAATCTGTAGTTAAGCACAGTGAAGTGTTTTCTAGAGAATTTCATATATTCGCCTATATATGACCAATGGTATTTGGAAGACTGCTGATCATGTTTAGCTAATTATATTAATAGCAATAACATTAGCTACCATTTATTGAGGACTTACCATATTCCAGAGATAGTGGCAACTGCTTTATATACATCATCTCTTTTAATTATTATAGTAATACTATAAAGTAGGTATTGTTCACATAAATAAGCTTAGACGAAGCTAAAAGAGATTAAGAATGTTACCCAACATTATATAAATAGTAAATGGCAGAATCAGAGTTGCAACTCAGGTATCACACCAAAGCCTTTGATTTTAATTATTAAAAGCTTTACCGCCTCTTCTAGATATAGTCTGTGGCCCTAAAATAGATAAATACAAATTATTATGAGGTTTAATTCATACTAGTTTTATTTTAACAATAAATTAGATCTCTCAAATCATTCAACTAGCCAGAACTTTTCCTTAGACCTCATAAATGAGTTTCTAAAGGTATAATTGTACACACACAGATGTGTCTTTGTTAAATGGAACAAAAATTTACATATGCAAACTCTTAGAAGAGAATTATCATTACAAAGCATGGTGAAATGGAAGTGGTTCTGGGGCAGACCTCCACTCATATCCCAGTTTTGCTACTTTCCTACATTCATGACCTTGATTAAACTGCTTAACTTCTGTGTATCCTGGGATAAACCAGGGTTGTGTAAGGATCGAATGGGATAATATATGCACAGAACCCAGCAGTTTTTAAAACTATGCTGCCTGTTTTCTTTGCTCTTCTTTTTTTCTTAAAAGATACTACTTTTGGTATTTGGGAAGAATATTTTTTGTTCTTTCAGTTACCTTTATACAATTACCTTTATACTTTTAGTTTTATCTTTTGTAACTAGTTTATTGGTTGCCTTGATTGAACAGTACTGAAATTAGCAAGTAGTCTCTTCCCCCATTTTCTTCTTCCCTAGCATCTAATGTAGAGTAGTATCCTTTCACTAAATGCTAAATACCTGTATAGCACTTCGAAGCTGCTTCTGCTTTTCATATACTCTTCTCTATCCTTCCCCCAACTCCCTGTTTTTAAGAGTTGTATATTACCTACATGTTTAGAACATGTAACAAATTGTATATTATTCTGTCACCTTTTAATAGTTCTACAGGTAATTAATGTTTACCATCAATCCTTATGTCCTCTAATCATTTCTTGGTAACTTGGAGCTCATTCTTTGGAAGAAGAGCTCATGGAAACATTATGCCCTGAGTTCTTACATGTTTAATAGCAGTTTGTAACTGTTATTTTACATAAAATCCTAGGTTCAGTACCTTAAATATGTCATTCTGTTGTCTTCTGATTTCAGTTTGATTTTCTTTCCCTTAAGACTGAGTCTTTTTGCCTGGATTTCCAAACAATGTTTTTCCTTTAATGGCAAATTGCTTTACTGGTCTATACATAAGTGGTGATTTTTCTGGGTAGTTGAATTGGTTCTTTCACTGTTAAAGTCCACTTTGATTTCTGAAAAGTTTTCTTCAATAATAGTTTTTTAATGTTTCTTTTGTTCCACTGCTTTTTCTTCTTTGGGAGTGCTTGCTTGCTATTCATATGTTGGCTCTTCTTTGCCTCTGATAAATGAGATTATGGAGAGTTGTAGCACTGAGGAAGTTCGTTCAATGAAAATTACTTTTCCTGTTGTTAATGGACTTTGAGTCAGTTCACCTGGAATTTTATGTTTTATACTAAAGTTTACATTTTACATTTAGCTTATCAGATCCTTGATGCTAGAAATTAATTTGATATGGCAAAAAATAAACATTTAATGAGGGAATACGCACAATTTCAGAATCTTTCAAATTTTTGTCTGTCCAGTCCTTTTCATTAATTTTCTAAATATGTGCTCTTTTACAGTTTACCTTTTTTCCACACTAATGAAAATGCTAATGAGCAGTGGAATCATGAAATAAACAGAATAAAGAACCCAAGGCCTTTTCTTGTCATAGGGGATTGGTCATATCCTAAGTGTAGGATTAACATGATAATTATTAACGAAGTTATGTTATTTTTCATTTTTTTTTAGCATTTTACTGGACACATTTTATTTCATGAAGAATTAATGAACTTGTAACAAACCTGCCTTTCCAATTAAACACTTTTAAGTGGACAAAAGTGAAAACCATCCTGGAATAGAATATGATAGTTGGGAAATTTAATTTCTTTACTAAGTATTATTGTCTTATATTTATTGAGGACCAACAAGATAGTAATTTTCTGTATACCTGCTTTTTAGATAATTAGGGAGGCTTGGCTGCTGTGTCAGCCTGGAATGCAGGCAGATTGTGTATTATTTTCATTCTTTTTTATCAATTATTTTCTTTGGTAGCCCAGTTAATTACAATGTAATTATGTAGGAACTGACTAGAATATAGACCTTTTTAAGAATAACCTGTATGTTAGGGGCTCTTCTTTATGGTCTGTATAATCAGAAATTTAAACTGGGGACATAACGTATTCTGTAATGTACACCTTCACATTCAAATGGCTCTTGGCTAGATACTGTATTTAAAATTTTTGCATGTTCTAAGAATAAAAAATGATAGAGATCATAGCCTAATACACTAAGATTTATATACAGAAACTGAAAAAGGAACATCTTTTATCTTTATTTAAAGTTGAGGAACTTTTATTATTTCGATCTTTTTAATTGTGAATATTATTAACTTTTTAATAGTTATAGATAAAAGAGCAGGGGGAAAACTAGGTTGATCAAATGTAAACTATTCAAGGTTCATGTAGAATCTGTTCTATTTTTAAAAGGTTACAGGAAAAAAAAAGATTCTTAGGAAACTAGAATTTTGTTAGTGTTTACCATGTCCCAGGCAATGTTCCAGGCTCATGTATAAAATATCTCACTAAATTATATGTCAATTCTTACATGAATTCTTTCATACATTAAATGTTTTTTTAAAACCATTTAAATTGATTTCCTCTGTATAGAGGTTGGAAAATGTTCAGTCACCATTCTCCTTGAAAAGAGCCTTTTGTGTACTCGTAGGTCATTAAAGTTGCTTCTCAGCCTTGCCTCTCTAGGCCACACATTTCCAGTTCCTTTAGCTCTTTGTATAGATCTTATTTTCAGATACTTTAATCATCTGTTATTTTCTTTTGTACTTTCTTCTAAAGATTTTTATTGATGAAGACCAAATTTTATATATTTTCACTATCTTAGGAAAGACATGGTCAGTAGAATGGTAAGATTACCCTCCATTCCCTACACTTTTTAGTTATCTTTCATCTTTTAGGGTTTTTTTTTTTAATTAAGTTTATTGGGGTAACATTGGTTAACACAGTTATAATTTTCAGGTGTACATTATAATTTGACATCTGTATATTCTGTTGTGTGTTTATCACTCAAAGTCCAGTTTCCTTCAGCTACCATATATTTGATCCCCTTTACCCACTTCACCCTCCCCCTGTCCTCCTATATTTGACCCCCTTTACCTCGTCTACCTCCCCTCTCCTCCCCCATCCCCTGTTTGTTGTCCTGTTCCTTTGTTGCTTTGGGGTTCATATCCCACACATAAGCAATAGCATGTGATTTTCAACTTTTTCTGTCTGGCTTATTTTGCTTAGCATGATTATCTCAAGGTCCATCATGTTGTCACAAATGGCAGTATTTCATCTTATGGCTGAGTAATGTTCCATTGTATATATGTACCACAGCTTCTTTAGCATCTTTTAGGATTTTTTTGTTTGATTTTTGGTTGTTCTGATTTACAGAAGTAGGATGATCAGCCATACATTGAACATATATGAAGTTTGCTTTTTTATTAGCGAAACAAATCCATTGCTAAAAGTATCTGATCTTTGCAACACTGTTTCTTAGATTCTTGGACAAATTACTTCTTCATATATTGGTACATTGAGAAACTTCAATAACTAAACAGAAATAGTCTTTCAACAACTATTATTTTTATTCATTCAGTAAATATTTACTGGGCATCTCTTGTGTTCCAGGTACTTTTCTATAGAAAAGTCAGGATGTGATAAATACAAGAAAAAAGGTAATGCAGGATAAGGGTAAAGAGAGAGTGACAATGAGGTCACAGTACAACTTTATAGAAGCATAGTCTTAGCTGTGCCATATTGAGGATTTTTAGCTCTGTAAATCACTGGTGTTTTTCCTACCTGCCTCTGTTTGGGATTATTCAACATGTATTTAGATAACCTTTTGTCATCTTTTTAGTGGTGCTAAGTTGGCTGCATAAAAGCACTTTGCTGCTAATTTTGACTGGTCACTTAATGCTCATTGTGTCAGGTAAATGATGCAGATGAAAACTATGTAAGAAATAATATGTGGTATCTATGATAGGCACAGGTTTCAACTGTATGTGATTTAGAGGATTCATTTTGATCTGGAATGTGATGTCATGTAAGTCTTCCAAAGGACATGCCATTACTCTTAAAACTATTAAACCTTAAGCCCTATATTTCGATGCAAATCTTAAGAGGTAGTATATAGGCTCATGCATGCCATGCTTGTTTAACCTAGTCCTACCTTACCACGAATCTTAACTTCCATTCAACCTAGGGTCCTTCATAAAGATTGAGTCTCGGATTCCATACCCACCAACCTATATCCTATACCATCTTCTCAAGAAATGTCCTACCTTTCTGTAAAAGCCTGCCTGCCTTCTTAGCTTATCCAAAATCATATTGAATGCAGAGCTCAAGATGCAGTCCTCCTTCAAACCTTTCCTGTTGACGTTATTCCACAGTGGTAGAGCCACCTTCTAAATGTCTCCTGCACTCATCGTCTGTGCAACATAATTTTTGTGTATATGCCACTTTATGTTTTTAGTTTTACCTCCCTAAGTAGTGAATGAGCTTTCTGGAGCTGTACAGTGCCTGATGTCAGTTCACAGTATGTGTAGCTAAAGGAAACTTTGTTTCTTCTACCCACAACAGGTCTGACACCAAGTGTATGGATTTTCCACACTAAGAAATTTTCCAGTTCTCTGCAAACGTTTATTCATTACTACTCAGCACAGATCCCAGAGGTGATGGGCTCAGTCACCTCCACAGGACAGTCCCCAACTTCAGATGGCACTCCCATACTTCTGACTAGCTGGCTACGCATCCGCAGTTCCCAGGACCCGCTCCTTGGGTTCAGTAATTTACCATAATTGCTCAGACCTCAGGGAAACACTTTATTTACTGTTCCAAGTTTATTATAAAGGTTCCTGAACTGTTTATTATTACACAGTTCAGGAACAGCCAAATAGAGATGCGTAGGGTAAACTATGGAGGTAAAGCTCAACGTGTTCATCAACCCAGAGGTTCTCCAAACCCTTTGTTTAGGAATTTTATGGTGGTTCCATTAGGTAGGTATGGTTAATTAAATCATTAGCCATTGGTGACTGAACTCATCCTCAGCCCGTCTACCCTACCTAAAGGATTGGAGGTTGAGGCTGAAAGTTCCAACCTTCCGATCACAGGGTCAGTTCCTGTGAAAACCAGTCTTCATCCTAGAGTCACCTCATTAGCATAAGCTTAGGTTTGGTTGAAAGGTGCTTATTATGAATAACAAAAGATACTCTTCTTCCCCCTTTTCACTCGCAAGTTCCAGGAGTTTTAGTTAGGAGCTCTGTGCCAATAACCAAGGATGAAGACCAAATATATTTTTTTTATTATATCACAATATGACAGTAGTCCAGTATTGGACATGAAAATAGGCACTAAGTTGTGCCAGTGAAACTGCGTTGCAGTCCATGAGACTGTCTTCACCCTGCAGAGGACTCTGATAACTTTTGTATATCTTTTTACATGTGTGTGGTTGATGGTTATTTATAAATAAATTGGTATCAACTTCTTGTTACATCCTTAATTCATACTTAATATTAAAAATTAGATAATAATTAAACCAGACAGGCATCATTCCTTTTGCAAAGATGCATCAAACAAAAACAATATTTACTCAGATCCCAAAACTGTTGTTAGCCTTAGAATATTACTGATTTCATAGTAAGAAAAATGTGTTGTTCTGTGGTGAATGATAGGGCTCAGATCTGGTAATGATTTTTGTATATTGTGAGGTTTGTACATTTAGTGGAACAGTCTTTTTTTCCTTGTTTCTTCTATTTTTGGCCAAACTGGCTACCTAAATGTTTATTGAATGAGTTTTTACCATGGGATCTAATCCTGCCTTTTTATTTTTAGCGTGCCAGATTTATATGTTGTTTAATAGCTAATAAATTAAGGTATATTTTGGACTTTCCTCCTGCCTTTTATAGCTGTTAGGTTACAATGAAAAAAAAACTTCAGTGTATTTGCCTTTCTACTTAAAAGACAGATGTTGGTATAATGGAGGCAAATTGTACTAAATATCCAAATTCTGATTTGTGGTAGCAAGTGAACATTTGCTGTTACTTTTAAGATGCTCGTTGGTACTTTTTAAGAAGTCCTCCCATGACTTCTAGTTTATTCACTGTGGTGCAGACATTTCTTCCTGAGCCCTGCACTTACATAATTTGGCTCATTATTTCTCAAGTGTGGATAAGGCATGCTGGTTTTGATTTAATTTTTCCCACTGAAGTTCTTTTTATTAATACACTGCCCCTTGCAGTCTAGCTTACTCTTATCTAGATGTTTCTGGGCCTGTATTTAACAAACTCTGGAGATTAAATTGAGATAGTTTAGTAGTCCACTGAAGAAACCACATGTTGCCAGTGAATATGAACTGCAAAATAATCTTCTTAATTAAATATTTTATAGGCACTGTCTTTATTTTCTGGCTCCTGTAATTCCACTTAGGAGCCCAAATTGTAAATATGTAGTTTTTTTAAAAAACCATTACTAGCTTATCACATTTTATAATGATATCTGAAATCTCCCTACTAAGTCGGTAAAGAAGGTGTGTTTTTGGTATGACGTGATAACCTAGGGTAACATTTTATAGGTACCATCATTTTTTATTTAACTTTCTCTCATAGTTGGTGTATGAATTCTTCTTAAGATTTTTGGAGAGCCCTGATTTCCAGCCTAGCATTGCAAAACGATACATTGATCAGAAATTTGTACAACAGGTAAGGAATTCTTATATCTTAAATTTTCTTATATTCATTCATTTTAGCAATGATTTATTAATGCGATTTAAGTAGTGTAGTTTTTTAAAAAGCTTTAATGGTTTATTTCAGTTTAGCGATACTTAATATTCTTGCCAGTTAGGATAAAAGAAGCTTTGAAGGGTGAGCTTCTGATGAAGTCAATCAAATTATCCTATCCAATCCTAGATTCTCAGTTATTTTATAAAGTCCAGAAAAGATGCCTTTCTGCAATATCTGAGAAAATTTGTTATGACCTTGCAGTCTTATCATAAACTTTTTTTTTTTTTTTAATTTTAAGGCTTTGAACTTCAACTTAACGTATGTTTTAAGCATTGTGACTTCGAAATGACAGAGGGGAAAGAAATGGCTCCTTGCCTGTCATCAAGTATCAATTACCTTTCCTTTTCCTTCCCCCTTTCCACCTTAAGGCATTCTAGCCACCTAATTCTATACCACAGATAAAATGAGATCTTTAAGAAGAAAAGGAGATAGGGGTTAAACACATGCGATGCTGTCCTTCTTTTTATAAATTGGTTATTAGCTGTTAATTTCTCAGAATGCGAAAGGCCTCTTTTTAACAATGTGGAATTGGCTGGCCCTAGACGAAATTGTGAAGTAGACCAAACCTTTTTAGGCCCACTTTCTCTTTTACTTATCAGTATGAATGTTCTCATTAGGAATTTAATGCTCTCTTCTGTGGTTATTTGCATTTTAAAGAAAGGTAGAAGATGGGCAAAGGGTAGTGCCAGAGCTGAGGCCAGGGTTAAAGTTAGTACAAGGACCTTCTCTACCACCACCGTGTGTCCCGTATGATAAAGATGCTACAAACATGCGTCCCACACATTTGGAGTTCATTTTTGGTCATTTGTAACTAACCTGACCTCATATAAAGTATTCTAACTAGTTGCTGTGAATGTATTTGTAAATGAAGATCATCAAGAATGTGTCTTTCAGCCATTCAGGTAAACAATGAAGAAAAAATAGGTGTGTTAGTAAAATGTACATTTCAAGTATAAGTAAAAATTAAGTGAAACTGCGTTATTTTGTAGTTGCAAATGTATATTTCTTCCTGTAGTTCTTGTGTGCTACAAAAGGAATAAAGGGGTACAGTATATTAAGGAACTCTAGTAATGCCATATTAAATTTAAGATAATAGGTTGAGAGGAACAACTGACCGCCTTAGTACTTCCTCAGCCTACAGCTGCTGGATTATTCAGTATTCAGGGTTTTGAGGGGGAACAAGAAGAAAACTGGCAGGGTGGGACCCATTTTCCACTTTCTACTTTAAATGTCTGAATTAGCTGAGAAGCCAAGGCCCAATAACTTATTTTTAGCAGTTTATATAACTGTTCACAGATCATTTCTTTGAGGTATTCTTAGTGTGTTGCTTTAATAAATAGTACGTATGGGAATTTTCAGCTTTTGTATTTTGAAATTATTTGGCTAGGTGGTACATTTTAAGACTTAGAAGTATAAGAAAAATCTAAAGCATAAATCTGGACATTTTTCAAGAGAAAAAAACAATCGCATAGCTTCAGGTTATGTTCAAATCACAGGATTTCAGAAGAAAGGGGGAAGCTGAGAATTACTGAGTGCTTTCTATGCGCCATGCACTGTCCTTGTGTAAAGAGCGAGACCATGTCCAGTTTCACATGGCACAACCAGGATTTGAACTAGACTCTGACCTCTTTAAAAAAAAAAAAAAAATCAACCTTTCTCATTTTACTAATGAATAAACGGGCTCACAGGCTGTGAATTACCCTCAAAAGCAGTTAAAGTATCAGAGCCAGAATAAGAAACATGTTTCCCGAGTACTAGTTTTGTGTGTCATTATGTTAATATTTTATATCTAAATAGACTTTTATTTAGATTAATAATATTTCAGAATAGATTTATTTAGATTTGACACTTAGCTAACAACTATTCTCTAAATATTTTTTCCCTGAGGAGGATCAACTTGTATTAATTTGAGCTGAATTTATTAGGTATAGTAACATAAATTCTCATGCTCCATGGATGGTTTTGCTGGAGCCTCATAACAAGTTCCGTAACCTCGCAAATAGGGGGATATAAATATGACTAAAGTCATCACTAATCTCAAAATATCTACTCTAGTAGAAGAGATGCACATGTAAACAGTTACATATGACTCAAGACAGAATGGAAAAAGAACTTCCATTGAGGTTCAGAGCTTGCCATCTTCACTAATTATCGGTACCAAAGTATAGAACAGAAGATTCCTTGACGATGACTTCATATGGAATTATGTTCTGTGGAGAGATTATTTTATATTTTTTCCTAAGAAACCCCATTTTTTTAAATAAAATTTTTTTTTACAGAAGAAATTCTATTTACTATTGTAAAATAGAAATTTATGCTTTTGACTTTAAATTTTTCAAAGATCTCTATCATCCTGCCTTTGCTGAAGAGTTGTGTAGAGGAACAGGAAAATGCTGATTTGGCCAGTTTGAATTGGTTTAAAATTTTTCAGTCATTTGCTAAGCTAACTTTAAATGAAAATTTGTGGTCCCATCTTTCATTTCAGTGTTAGTTCATGAATGATTTCCACTATTAGCATGTATTTTCCAATAGTTTATTAACTAAATATTAATGTTTGATCAATTGGCATCATGACTTGAATTTTTGTAGAGTAAAATCACAAAAGCAGCAGCCTTGGTTTAAATCTTTCTAGTAAATTGAATATATATGTTTGCACATGTATATTTTTAAACTTCATTTATTTAATGACTTGGAATCTACAAGCTTAAGATTTTATTATATGTAATTGTGATTTACTGTTAAAAAAAAAACATTTAAAAATTTCCCAAATTTCAACACTAAAATTATGGGCTATGTTTAGTAGTCAAGATGAGGATAGAATTTTTAAATGAGTGGAAAGGCAAAAAAAAATCCATTTTTAAAAGTGTTTATATTATTATTTGTTGTGTCATTTTTTTTATAGTAAGCAAAAAGAAATATGTCTTATGCTTTTCTTTAGCTTTACTCTTTAGCAAGATAATCAGTCTGATAAGGCAGAATCTTTAAAATGTTTTAAATGATTTCATGAGTTCTCTTAATATCAATATTAGAATAAAGTGAAGTTTTAACTCGATTATTTTTAAAAAGTAATTTCTCAGATTTTTTTTAAAGCTCCTGGAGCTTTTTGATAGTGAAGATCCCAGAGAACGTGACTTTCTGAAGACTGTTCTTCATCGAATTTATGGGAAATTTCTTGGATTAAGAGCATTCATCAGAAAACAAATTAACAACATTTTCCTCAGGTAAATTGGCCATATATTCATATATAGTGTTTTTCCCCTTCACATTTTTTTATTCTAGTTCCTTTAGGTTAATTTTTAATATCTGAAATCTATAGATTTAACTGATAGTCATTTGTAGCATATTTTGTGGACATCATTTAATTGCATCTAACTGTAGAAATTTGTAACCTGCTTTTCATCTATGTGGATAGTAGTAATGAAGAGTTTTTAAAAGTAATACAAGGATTGCTTTTTTAAGACTTATTGTGAGGAGGATTTATTTCTTTGAGCTTTTTGTTTGAAAAATTTCTGTATAAATACTATTTAAAATAATAGCTAGCTCTTGGAAGTACTTTCATTTGACTTTCTGACAGAGCTAATTAAACTTATGGACAGCCTATCTTTTGACTACTTTATAAATGATAGTCTGTTAAGTAGTTGCTTCAAATTAGGAGATTTCACTTTTAATACCTACACTTCAGGTTTGGTTTGTTTTAAGTGAAAATCTGGCAAAATAAGGCTAACATTTCCACATTGTAACAATTATAAATATCAGCTGCCTCCTCTAGAAAGAGCATTTTTCTCCAGTTCTGTGTCATCCCCTGCTAAATCTACCTTAGTCTCTGTGATACCTTTCCTGTCCTGTAGTCATTTGAGTTTGACTCCCTACTTTAAAGGTAAGCCTAATCTTAGAAAGCTAGGCAGCCTGTGCAGTTTAAGTTAATAGAAATTCTGAATAAAAGAAGCTTTATTACATATGGGTACTTTTCTCTTGGATTTTCCTATGAGTAGAGGTTTCCTATTTTGAAAAGTATTCCCTTAAGAAAACCCATCTTTCTCTTAAATTTTTAAGTAAAATAAAATATCCCAGGTGAAAATCTATTAACATATAGCAAGTTTTAGCAAAAGTATGTTTAAATAGGAAATAAAGTGTCTGGTTTAGTAGGAAATAGGCCTTTTTATGATTTCTAAGAAATAACTGATTTGGGACAAAATAGTTTCTAAAGAATTCTTAAATCATGCTTGTGTGGTTCTTACAGTTGTCTTTCAGTTTGATTTTTTTACCTTCCTGTTCAATTTAGCTTTCTCATGTTTGATTTTTTCATTACATTATCTTTATTTGAAATTTAGGTTTATATATGAAACAGAACATTTCAATGGTGTTGCTGAACTCCTTGAAATATTAGGAAGGTAGGTCAGTTTTTTTAAATTTATTTTTAAGAATTAAGTAACTTGAATGTTTTATGTATTAAAATCTGAGCTGGGGTTGCAGATTATTATTTCATATTTTAGAGTTTAATTATAGAGCACAAGACATAGTTTTTCAACTGTATTCTTATTATAGGTTTTTAGGGGGTCAGCATGTTAAAGAACTGCCATGCAAGATATCTATTTCAGTACAGGCTTCCTGCTTTTGAAGCTATGGCATGTTTTATGCCTGATTTTGCCAGACTGCTTCACAAATTTATAGGGTCTGACTGGGAAGAGATGAAATAAGCTGTAGTGAATCTTTGAAGAAATTTCAAGAATTCTTGTTCAGATGCTGATAGACCATTCCTAATCCACCTGTTCTTTTTAGAAGATTCTACAGCCTTTGATTTTAGTTTACATGAACATTTTGCCTTCCTTATTCACCACACAGCAGTATTAACTTGAGAGTTTAGACCCCTTTATTTGTATTAGAGAATGATTTTTAGTCTCCTCTATTAACATTTAGAGAATGATCATGGAGAGAACTACTTAATTTCCGATCCTTCAATAAAGGAAGAGAAACTACCCATTAACTTTGGAAAAATATTGGAATTTATTAACAGTATTGCGATATTAACTCTCCTGTAGCTTTAGGGAGGAAAAATAAAGGCAACAATGCATAAATAAAGTGATAGGCTTTTATAGAAAATGAAGATAAAAACTCCTTGCTGGGGCCATATGTAGTGCCAGGGGTGGGGTTGGGGAGTCATTTCATAAACTATGTAAATGTCTAACCATTGTACTGTCTACCTGAATCTAATATAAAATAATAATAATAAATTGCTTACTGGGACATTAACTGGCAGACCTGGTTTTCTTTTGGCATCCCTGAATGACCTTAGAGGAAATATTTTATGGTAATAGTATAAGTAGTTTGAGATGAGTAAGTAATTCAATACCAGGACTGAAGCAGAACACTGTTCTTTATGTACTCATGGATATAACAACTTTTAGAAATATAGTAACTGCTTAACCTCTCCCCTGCCTTTTTTTTTCCCTCCAGTATTATCAATGGCTTTGCATTGCCACTGAAAGCAGAACATAAACAATTTCTAATGAAGGTTCTTATTCCCATGCATACTGCAAAAGGATTAGCTTTGTTTCATGCTCAGGTAAGTTTCAGAAAAATTTCAAATGAAATGAAGACTGTTTCAGAGACTGATATAAAGGCAGAGAAATTGAGAAATACTGAGGTAGCAATTTTAAGTAATAATTGAGCAATTTTCTTTTAAGTTGCCCAGAGCAAATTTTTGTGATTTAAAAGTATTTAGTGTTGTTAAATAAGCTCAGTGGATATTAAGTGTAGATATAGGAAGGATAATATCCAAGTTCTTTTCTAGTCTAGGCCCTGACTTAATTGTGTGATGTTAAATCTCACAAATCTGCGTATAATGTTCCATTTAGCTATGATAAGCTAGTTAGAGAATGATGTTAGTCTCTTCTGTTAATATTTAGAGAATAATACATCCGCATAGGCATACATGCTGAAAAACTGTTGGCTCTAGTCTTAACTTCAATTAACTTTATATTCAGAAGTTACTACTGAAAAAAAGAACATCTGTTTTGAACTACAAGTTACTTTCAAGGTTAAAAAGTTACACAGTTGTGAGTACATTAATTTTTATATACTGAGATTAAACAAGTAAAATTTATCAAAATTGGGTAGTCATTTTTGTTAGCTAAATATAAAAATCCTGCATCACTAACTTACTTCACTTGGTAATATTTACAAACTGTCCCTTACATTTTAGCTAGCCTACTGTGTTGTACAGTTCCTGGAGAAAGATACAACGCTAACAGAACCAGTAAGTATTCTGTTCGTTTTTGTTTTGAGTCTGCATTGTAGCATTTCATTGTACCTTTCTTTATACGGTACATACTGTTAGAACTATTAAACAGTAATGTATTTTTAAAATCATTTAAATGGCTTGGCGAGATGCATCTGCATTCAAAGAACGCTGTTGGGAGGGGGTGTTCTCATGAGTTACGTGTCTTGAATAAGTTAAATATACATTAACATACAGTAGAGATGCGCGATGACAGGATCAAATGATCTTCACTGATAATCTTTTTAATCGTCATTCACCTTTTAAAATTAAAACATACTGTGGAAGTCCCAAAATTATTCCCTTGAGTTTTGTCTTTAGAAATAGGCTTTTCCCCCTTATTAATGGTTAAACCATGTAAAAGGGATCGAAAACACCTCCCTTGCCTTTGGTAATTACGGTAAAATCTTGGAATGAAGTTTTACTTTTGGAATCAGCAGAGCAATTCAGTATTTGAATTCTATTGCTTACTATTTGACTATCATGTGAAGATTCAGGGGAAAATAAAAATGTTATGAAAATTGAAAATTCAAAGACAAGAATTAAAGCATAGAAAACAAAACTTTAACCTTGGTGAACTAAATATTTTGAGAGAGGGCTTTCTAGATATCCTAAATCTAAATATTTAAACTGAGTCCTTAAAGAATAGCAAAGAGTTTAAAAGATTTAAACTGTTCCTGTACATTATGGACTTTGAGGCTATCCCTAGGGATGCTTGGAAAACTGACAGACTTAGTATTCTCCCTTTTATTTGACCTTTGTCTGTGTGAAGGAACGAAAGATATTTCTCCACTCTGATATTTTGAGTTTTTTTAGACTTGCAGTTCTTTCTGGAAACAGCTAAAAATGGTTTTTAAAAACCAGAATTGGAAGCCCAATATTTACATGAAACCATTAAATCTCTACAGTAGCTTAAAACCTAATACAGATCCATAACTTTCATTAGAATTGAGACATAGAAAACCTATAACATAAAATAAGTCATGGTTCATGCTTGGTGAATAGTAAACAGATATAATTTAAGTAAATTAATATGGGATGATAGAGGAGATGAGTGATTTAAGAGTAGATTAGAGGGACGAAGGCCGGACATCTGGCTTAGGTGAGTTAATGGAATTAGGAGCAGGATGAGGAGATAGTAAGGTAAATGTCCAAGCTGACAAAAACATTTTTCATGTCATAAAGATCTGTAGATACAAGCAATCTTGGCAGTTTCTACCTTATGCCATTCCAGCACCCAAATTATAGCCATTTTACCTGGGTCTGAGCCTTATTACTCATTTTCTAGAAACCTGGCATTCATATCAAAGCTTCCTACAAATTATAAATAAGTCAGAGCTTTGGCTAGTTTATATTTTTTATGTACCTAAATCTTAAAAATTATTTTATTTTCTAAAATGGAAATGACTTTATTGTTACTTCTGTTTATGAAAGTAATGTGTTAGTTTGGTCACACATGCAAAATCATAAAGCAAAATGTGGAACAAGTTCTTTGAAATCTTGTCTACTGGAGATAACCATGTAAGCTGGTGAATATATTTCTAGAAATTTTCTATTTATCTATGTGTGGGTTAAACAGAAGGACAGTGCTGACCAGTTTCTTTCACCTCTCAACAGAATATAGATGTCTTTCCATATAAATCTGCTTTTTTCATTGGTAGCATCAGATTCCATTACACAGATTTCTCTAACATATTTAATCAGTCCTCTACTAATGGCCACTTGAATTACTGGAGTTTTCATGAACATGTTGCTAGGTGAAGGGATGTTGGAATTGTTGGAACTGAACAGTGTTGGAATTGTTGTGTCTTATCTGTAGTATTGGTTACCAAAAAAAAAAAAAAAATCTGTATAAAACCCCTCAGAACTGTATACTAAAAAATATACATAGATATTTTACTGTACATAAACTTTTTTAAGCCAAATAATTTAAAATCATGTTGCTGGGCCAGAGTACATGAGCACTAGAATGTACATATTCTAGTTGCCTTCCAAAAAGTTTGAAAATTTTAAGTTCCAATCCATAGTTAAAGATGCCTGTTTTCTCTCACCCTAGCCAATGCAGAACATTAAGTTTTAAAACTTTGGTAGTTGGAATAGGTATATTATTCCAATTGGTTGTGTTTTTTTAATTACAGGGATTGAGCCATCCTTTATGTGGTTATTGATTATATTTTTGTATTTTGCCTGCTTTTAATTCTTTTCCTAATTTACATCGTGCAAAATTTTTTTTATCCATTTGGAGTTTTTAACTTTGAATATATAGTTTTTAATCTTTGTCTTAACTAAAAAGAAATTGATGTAGTAGAATCTATTTGTCATTATGATTTCTGGCTTTGTTGTCATGCTAAGAAAAATTCTTCTGCCCTCTGAGATTATAAAAAAAGCTTTATAATTGTTTCCTAAGGCTGCCATTATGAATTACCACAAACCTGCAGCTCAAAATAATAGAAATTTACTCTCATGGTACTGAGGGCCAGAAGTCCAAAATCAAAGTCAGGGCCGTGCGCCCTCCAGATGCTCTAGGGGTGATTCCGTTCCTCGCCTTCTACAGTTTCTGCCATCTCCAGTGTTCCTCGCTGTGTGGCTGCATCGCTGCAATCTCATATTGCTGCCTCTTTTTCTGTCTCCTTTGTGTGTCTCTTATAAGGACATTTCTCATTTGATTTAGGGCCCACACAGATAAACCAGGATGATTTCATCGTGAGATCCTAAATTTTATCTGTAAAGATCCATCTTCCAAATAAGTCGCATTCATAGGTTCTAGAAAATAGGATATAGACATCTTTTTGAAGGCCACCATTCGACATTCCCTCTTTGAAATCAAAATTTGTGTTAAAGGGTAAGGAACTGTATTAGTCTTCTATTGTTGAATGACAAATTATCACAAAATTTAGTGGCGTAAAACAATGAACATTTATTATCTAATAATTTCTGTGAGTCAGGAATCCCAGCATGATCTGGTTGGGTCTTCTGTGTCAAAGCTTCTTACAGGGCTGCAGTGACAGTGTTGTGAGGGCTGAGGTCTCGTACAAAGGCTCAGACGGGCAGAGGTCTGCTTCTCAGTTCACGTGGTTGTGGTAGAATCCATTTCCTCAGGTGCTGTTGGACTGAGGGCCCCAGTTCCTAGCTGGCTGGTGGCCCAGAGGCCATCCTCGATTACTTGTCACATGGGCCTCTCCAGCATAGGAGCTGCAGTTTTGAGTTCTAAATGGTGAGCCACCAGTCCAGCTACCACCACTTAATTGACTAATTCATTTGTTTCTTGTAGAACTGAAATGCCTCTTTTGTCACATATTAAACCCCATATATACATGAGTCTGTCTAGATAGTCCTCTATTTCCTATATCTTTTCTGTCAGTTTCCATGCTAATGCCATCTTGTTTTAATTGCTGACATTAGTAGTGCACATTCTGCTCCATTAACTTTCTCCCTCCCTGAGAAATTCTTAGTTATTTGCTTACATATATGGATTTTAGAATGTTTCTAGTTTCAGAAAATAATTCAATTGGCATTTGAAATTTATAAAGGAGAAATCTGTACAATACTGAATCATCTCATCTATTTATACTTTCATGATATTCAGTAAAGTTTTTGTTTTCTTCATATAAATCTTAAATACTTCTTAAAATTTTATTCTTTGTGCCTTAGTCCCTTTTTTCATCTGTTATTATTGATGCTTTGTTTTATAAAAGTATTGATTTTTAAATCTTTTATCTGTCCATATATTGAATTTTCATATTTTAATTTTTCCTACTCATTTTATATACTTATTTTGAATGCAATTATTTTAAAATTATAAAAAAAATGTATGTTATATAGTCAGACAAATAATTCTGGTATTCCTTTCCAAAATTATTCATCAGATCCTTTGCATCTTACTGGATTGGCTCCAGAGCAGTGTTCTCCCCACTTCTGGTTTGAGTGAGCATTCATTACAGGACCAGACCAATAACTACAAAATAGCCTAAAAGGCTGTCAGAAATCTGTTTCCACAAAAGTACCAGGCCCAGATGGATCTACAGGCTATTTCTGATGGTTTCTGATAAATTCTTAGTTCTAGCTTTAAAATTTGTCAGAATAGTCAAAATATCAATATCTTTTGAGATATTCACAGTTTTTTCTTAACTCTAAAGAGTTTTGAACCATCCTGGAATTTCTGGAGTAAGTTATAATTGGGCAGGTAGTATTATTCTGTTAATATGCTGTTATACTCAGTTTAATACAGATTTTAAACTGGAAAACTTTCTAGCTTTTTTGGTGCTTCATAGTGGTTTAAATAATAGGAATTATCTGTCCCTTAGTTTCTCCAATAACCTACCTCCCTCGCCCTAGCAGTCATATTTTTCTGGTAGTCAGTAGTACTTAATGTTGATCTCCCAGCTTCATGAAAATCAAGGACCCCATCTACCTTGTCGATCACTACGTCCTTAGCATATAGAACAATATCTGGTACAAAGGTCCTCAGTAAATATTAATAGTATAAAGCTGAGCAAATATCTGAAGATATGCTTAGATATTAAATAATATTGATCTACTTCAGAATAAATACTGATATAATCCCAATTTAAAATTTCTTGGGCTAACCATTGCTTAATTCAGGCTAAACTTTCCCCTCTTTGCAGGTGATCAGAGGATTGCTGAAATTTTGGCCAAAAACGTGCAGTCAGAAAGAGGTGGGTTTTGGTTTTATTCAACAAAAATAGTGCGTTTTATGAGAACTCTGAATTTCAGGGCTATAGACTATGCCTCTATTGTCTGCTCCCAAGCAGGAGATGTTCTTTGGGGATTGGGGAGACCGCAGAATAGCTGTCAAGACCTTTTTTGTCCACAGTGTAATTTGTGGATTAATCTCATCTTTGTTTTCTATGTTATATAATTTGTCATAGTTTCTTAAATTTTTTTTAACCTAGGTGATGTTTTTAGGAGAAATTGAAGAAATCTTAGATGTCATCGAACCAACACAGTTCAAAAAAATTGAAGAGCCCCTTTTTAAGCAGATATCCAAGAGTGTATCCAGTTCTCATTTTCAGGTATAATGTTTTCAGTGAAGCCATTTTTTACATTTCTTTTCTCTTTTAGTTTTCACATTTATAAATGTCTTTTTTAGGTTGCAGAAAGGGCATTGTACTTCTGGAATAATGAATATATTCTTAGTTTGATTGAGGAGAATATCGATAAAATTCTGCCAATCATGTTTGGTAGTTTGTACAAAATCTCCAAAGAACACTGGAATCAGTAAGTGTACTTTTTCTTGTCTTTTTGGTTTTTACTGTTTTGTCGTTTTGTCATTTGATCTCCTGACTGATACATGAAACCTATACCTGTTTGTAAGTTATTCCAAGGTTAACATCACATAATTTTATTCTCTGCTGTACTTTATACACAGCTTTATAAAGCTGTGAATGTGTCTGTATGCGCTTAAAATTACAAATCTCCCTAAAGGTGGGACTGTCTGGTGTGACATTCTGCAGCAATGTGTGGTCAACCCCTGTTGGGGAGCCCAGCCCAGCATTTGTGGCAGGTGCAGAAATGACTGTGTGAGTGAATGCCGTGCTGCCAGTGACAGCCTCACCTCTGCAGATAGCACCATGCCAGGGAGAAGCTGAAGTGCCGACGGTTGTGTCAGTGATGTTTACATCGCATGTTCTACCTTCTGTGATGTCCTTATCCTGCTTTCTACTTAAAGTTTTGGTAGTTGGATCTTCTTTTAATGCTGTTATTTGGTTTTTGAGACTCTAGAGCAGATGTAAAGATAACCACATTTTTAGTGGGTTTGATCTGAGCATGATACAGTGGGAAGGACATGAGTTTTGGAATCAGATCACCCCTACCCCCACTGGCTCCATGACCTGGAGCCAGTTGCTAAACCTCTTGCATTTCAGTTTATCATGTCTAAAATGGATTAAGTGAACCAGGCAACCCTTAACCCACTTCAGAGATGATCGTGTTGTGTTTATCCCTTACTAGTGTCAATAACCCGGCACTGGCTTATTTTCCTTTTAGGACCATTGTAGCACTGGTCTACAATGTGCTGAAAACCTTAATGGAAATGAATGGCAAGCTTTTTGATGACCTTACTAGCTCGTACAAAGCTGAAAGACAAAGGTATTTGATATTTTTAAGTACAAAGTTATCTATACATTTTAGGTTAAATGTATCTAAGATATCTAAGTTAAAATTATAATGTTTAAGGCATCAGTTACATTAAGCATTACAATTTGAAACACTTTTAAGTCGTTTCCAGGTAAGTATCCCTTTATGGTTAGATTATGATTTTAATGTGGATCATAAACCCTCATTTTGATCTCATTCTGAGGCTTAGACTTCATCAGTCTGGTAGCATCGTGAACTACAATTTATGCTAAATTTTAAATACTATTTTATACAATTTGATTTTTAATATAAAAATCATTTTCATCCACATGGCTTCTATCTTGCTCACATATGCTCCTTGCACAACAGTTTGTTTTTAAGCTGCGCATTTAATAAGGTTGTATTTTAAAGTCAGCATAGCTCTTTTGGGAAGAGGAAACTCTCATAATGATATGCCTAGGGCTCAGTACTGTTAATAATTTTTCTTGCAGTACATACTTTTGAGAATAGCATTCAGAAACTTGACTTAGTGGTTACCTCTTTTTTGAGAATTTCATACAAAATAATCACTTTACCTGAGTTTATCTGGCATTTGAGGATAATAGCTACCATTTACTTCTAATAAGCATGTTACCCAATAAGTTCCTACTCTGCATTTTCTTATGGCAAGTAGAGAAAGGGTAGTTCAAGGCCATTTAGGTTCAGCAATATTTCTTTTAACTAGCACCTTTCAGGAATAGAAATTAGGTATGTAGTCTTTGATCCCCAGGAAAAATGAAAAGACGACTAGGATCTTATGAAACATCTGAAAAATGTATAGTTCACAATGTATAGTTCACATAATTACAAACAGTATCTTAACGACCTGCATAAATCAGTACCTTTGTCCCCTTAAACTGTTCATAACTGCAGAACTATAAGCGTGTGTTTTTTTTAAAACATAGCTCTTCAGAATAGCTTAGCCCAAGGTATTCAGAAACGTTTTCCTTAGAATTAAGTAGTTGAAATAAAATTTAAAATAGTTTTTGAGAGATTAAGATAAAGGATATGGATTCCACCCAGAAATGGCTCCAGACTGAACTCGCAGCCATCTGTCTGTAAACAAGGTGTATGTGAGAAAGTGAATGTAAAAGTATTTTGTCAAGAAGGTAGAGTAGGTAACACTGTGCTCACCTCCCATGACCACATCGAAGTCACACAACCATCATTGAGAACCACCTGAAGATGAAGAAGTCCTATAACTGAAAGAAAGGGCAGAGACGTGGAACTGGCAGGTCACGCACCCACAATGTGGTGATTAGGAATCAGGGATATCTCAGCTGAGAAGTCCCCCATAACATCTAGCTGAGAAAAAACCAGCGGGGATTGCATCAGACGGAGGCGTGCCAGGGCCCCATCATTCCTCTCAAGGGCCTGTGCATGGGCTCACTTGGCTCTGGACTTCGCTGCCTGGTAAAGGAAATAGACATACAAGTCCAGGAAACCCAGAGTCCCAAACAAGGTGAACCCAAAGAAGATCCACACACACATCATAATTAAAATACCAAAGGTTAAAGACAAAAATCTTAAAGTAGCATGAGAAAAGCAGTGTTGCCTATCAGGGAGCTCCCATTAGACTGGCAGGTGATTTCTCAACAGAAGTTTTGCAGGCCAGAAGGGAAAGGCATGAAAATGATAAAACGCAATGACTTACAAGCAAGATTACCCAGCAAGGCTATGATTTAGAATCAAAGGGAAGATGACTTCCCAGGCAAGAAAAACCTAAAGGAGATCAACAACACTAAACCAGTATAACAAGAAATGTTAAATAGATCAAAAATATGAATAGTACACATAATTTTCACTGACAAAGGCAAACAGTAAAAGCATTGGATCAACAAACTGAAAACTAGTTATAAACAGAAAAAAGTAGGAAAATCATGTGCAGTCATAACAAATTATGGGATAAATAAAAAAGATAGTGATTTTAGAATGTGTTCAAACTTAAGCAACCATCAACTTAAAAGAGACTGCTAACTTGGTATATGAGAAGCATGCAATAACCACAAACCCCAAATCTATAAAAGATAGATAAGAAATAAAGGCATCCAAACACTATAGAAAGTCATCTACATACAAGAGAAGCAAGAGAAGAAAGGACAGAACTACAAAAACAAAACAATATCAGTAACTACATACCTATCAATCATATGCGCCAATGAAGAGACGAGGGGTGGCTGAATAACAAAAACATGCTGCCTACAAGAGACTTATTTCAAATAGAAAGACACACACAGACTGAAAATAAAGGGTTGGGAAAAGACGTTTCGTACTAATTGAAAAGGTTGGGATAACAGTACTTTTATTTCAAGCAAAGTAGACACTAAACCAAGGGTTGTAATAAGAGACAGGATTTTCATAATGATAAAGAGATCAATCCAACACGAGGCTGTAACTCTTGTAAACATGCATGCACTCCAACGCAGGAGCACCTAAATATATAAATACTGATGGACATAAAGGAAGAGAACAGTAATAGTCATAGTAGGGTATTTTAGCACCATATTGACATCAATGGATATATCAGGCAAAAAATCAACAAGGAAACAACAGCCTTAAATGACTCCATAGAGACCAGATGGACCTGATATTTTTAGAGCATTTCACCCAACAGCATCAGAATAAACATTCTTTTCAAGTGTGCATGGAACATTTCCCAGGATAGACCACATGTTAGGCCACAGTACAACTCTGATAAGTTGGAGATTGAAATCACATTAAACATCCGACCAAAGTGTCATGAAACTAGAAATCAATTACAAGAAAACACCCACACACACGCTAAATATAACAGGCTCCTCAACAAGAACAAGGAAGACTCAAAACATACCTTGAAATAAAAATGAAAACACAATGACCCAACAACTGTGGGCCACAGCCAAAGCAATGCTAAGAGGGAGATTTGACCCATTTCCTGTTTGCCCTGAGAAGTTTCTGGTGGCGCTTGTGGCTGCAATGTTCACCCCAGGATAACTCGCAGATTACATTCCTAACCTTACCTCCAAAGTTTGCCACGAAAATCTCCCTTTATTATTTTCTCATCGCTCTAATAGACTGATAATCTTTGGAAACAAGTGACATCATTCTATTTATAGCAATGTTTTTAGTAGTGGCATTTATAAATTATAGGAATTCTCAATCACTGAAAATGTCAAATCCTAGAAAACATAGCATTCCTATGCATGATGTTAACATTCTTGAACAGTTAGCCCAAGATTCATTTGATGAATCCAATTTATGTGTACATTTGTTACATTAACATTAGAGATAAATTCTGTTTAGAAATAATTCCAAGAACAGTTTTTATATTTTCACATTAAAAACCAATCATTTGCTTCAGCCTCAAAGAGTGTGTTTATGTAAAATTAAATTTAAATCTGGCAGTGAGCTGCACTTTTTTTCCTATACAGGAAATAGATTAAAGCAATAAAGGCCTACCTCATGAAAGCCTTTCCTTTAAGATCAGGGACAAGGAAGTCCACTGTCATCACTTTTATTCAACATAGAAATTAGGATTTACAGTAGTAAATCCTAGCCACAGCAATCAAACAAGAAATAAAAGGCACCCACATTTAAAAGGAAGAGGTAAAACTGTCATTATTTGCAGGTGACATGATACTATCTAGAGAGAACCTAAAGATTCCACCAAAAAACTGTTAAAACTGATAAATGAATTCGGTAAAGGAGCAGGATACAAAATTAATATTCAGAACTTGGTAGCATTTTTATACACCAAAAACGAACTATCAGAAAGAGAAATTAAGAAAACAATCCCACTTACAATTACATAAAAATACCTAGGAATAAATTTAACCAAAGACATTGAAGCAAGAAACTGAAGAAGATACAAATAAAATAGGCATATATCATGCTCCTGGATAGGAAGAATTAATGTCGTTAAAATGTCCATACTGTCCAAAGCAATCTATAGATACAGAGCAATCCCTATAACAATACCAACGGCATTTTTCATAGCACTAACATATATAATACTTAAATTTATATAGCACCAGAAAGACCTGGAATAGCCAAAAAAAATCTTAAGAAGAACAGAATTGGACATATCACACTACCAGATATCAAACTCTATTACAAGGCTATCGTAACCAAAACCAGCATGGCACCAGCATAAAAACAGACGCCCAGATCAATGGAACAGAATAGAGCCCAGAAATAAAACCACGCCGGTATGGTCAACTAACCTTTGACAAAGGAGATAAAAATATACAGTGGGGTCAACAGTCTCGTCTATAAGCGGTGTTGACAAAACTGGACAGATACATACAAAAAAATGAAACTAGACCACTTTCTTACACCATATACAAGAATAAACAAAACGGATTAAAGATTTAAATATAAGATCTGAAACCATAAAACTCCTAGATGATATTGCTCTTAGTAATATCTTTTTGGATATGTCTCCTTGGGCAAGGGAAACAAATGGGGCTACATCAAACAAAATTTTTGAACAGCAAAGAAAACCATCGCCAAAACAAAAGACAACCTGCTGAATGGGAGAAGATACTTGCCAATGATTTGTCTAATAAGGGGTTAACATCCAAAATATATAAGGAACTCATGCAATTTAACATCAAAAAGACTAACAGTCCAATTAAAAAATAGGCGGAGGATCTAAAAAGACATTTCTCCAAAGATGACATGCAGATGGCCAATAAACATGAAAAGATGCTCATCACTATTCATCAGAAAAATGCAAATTAAAACCAGAATGAGCTGTCATTTCACACCTGTCAGAATGGCTATCATCAGTAAAGCAACCAACGTGTGTTGGTGAGGATGTGGAGACAAGGGAACTCTCGTGCACTGTTGGTGGGATTGCGAATTGGTACAGCCACTGCAGAAAACAGCATGGAGGGTCCTCAAAAAATTCATAATAGATCTACCATATGATCCAGCAATTCTACTTCTGGGTGTTTATCCTAAGAAATCCAAAACACTCATTTAAAAAATATATGCTCCCCTATGTCCATTACACCATTTTCTACAGTAGTCAAGATATGGAATCAACCTAAGTGTCCATCGGCAGACAAATGGATAAAGACCATATGGCACATACATACAATAGAATATTCCTCAGCCATAAAAAGAATGGAAGCTTACCATTTGTGACAACAGGAATGGATCTAGAGGGGATTGTGATAAGTGCAATAAGTCAGACAGAAGATGACAGTTGCCATGATTTCACTTAATATGTGGAATCTAAAGAATATAGATGAACAAAACAGACTCATAAATAAACAGAAAACATTTTGATAGTTGCCAGTTGGGAGGAGGGGTTGGAAGTATAAGTGAAGAAGGTTAAAAGGATTAAGAAGTACGATTGCTAGTTACAGAATAGTTACAGGGATGTGAAGTACAGCATAGGGAGTGTAGTCAGTAATAACGTAGTAACTGTATGGTGTCAGACTGGCACTAGACTTACCAGGGTGATCGCTTTGCAGTTACACAGACGTCCAATCACTGTGTTGTACACCTGAAACTAATACAATGTTGTAGGTCAATGGTAATTGAAAAAAATTACTTTTATTTTTTTAAAAAAGTTCTTTGTCAGCCATAAAGCAGTGGTGGTGATGGTCATGATACCATGCAGAGGAGGGGAAGCAGGTAGCACCTTCCGGTTGGTACAGGAGAGGCACCGAGGTGGTAATTACACTCAGGAGAGAGGAGTGACTAGGTGCTCCAGATAACTGGCCTAGAACACTTTAGTAGAGGGATCTAAGTGCAAAGTGAGTAACTGCCAAACGGTATGTTCTTCAGGCTCTGAAATAAAAGTTTCTGATTACAAAAATTTTGGTTTACCTACAGAGAGAAAAAGAAGGAATTGGAACGTGAAGAATTATGGAAAAAATTAGAGGAGCTAAAGCTAAAGAAAGCTCTAGAAAAACAGAACAGTGCTTACAACATGCACAGTATTCTCAGCAATACAAGTAATGAATAAAAAAAGCCTGCCACTTCTATTGGATAGGCAGTTTTGTACACTTTTTTGAAATATGTAAAAATTATGAAACAAACCTCATCAGTATAATATAAGTAAAGGCCAATTTTTTTTCTGGCAACTGTAAATGAAAAAAATGTATGGACTAAACATAGCCCTGTGCTGTATCATGGCCACAGTATATTGTAACCTTTGTCTAATCATTGATTTATTGTGTCACTTCTGAAGTTTCACAGAAATGAATGAACTTTATCTTCTATAATGAGTGATATGATTATGGGAGTGGTAAGGAATTATGACTTGAATTCTTTTTTTTGATTGTGTTGCACATAGAGTAGTCTGCTCTGTATATTTTTCCCTTTTATAATGTGCTTTTCACATTGCTGCAGACCTTAGTTAAATCCTAGGAAAAAGTACTTCCTAAAATAAAACTAAGGTATAACCCTCACCCTTCCCTTTGTCTCTACCAGAAATATGATGGAGGGAACTACCTGCCCGAAGCCTTCCTTGATGTTAGAGATATTACTGTACTCTGGAATTTGAGCAAAAACTTAAATCTCCAGGCTTTTTAAAGCACAAAATATAAATAAAAGCTGGGAAAGTAAACCAAATTCTTCAGAGTGTTCCTCACGACTGCCCCCTTCACGTGCAGAGCCCCAGGGCCGAGCACGCACCGGTGGAGGCAGCGCAGGTGAACACGCACCTGCCTCTCCCTTCATTCCTCCGCTTCCTCCTGCAGGCAGGGCCCTTCCAGTCCCCACAGCCTGCCCTTCCTCCGGCCCCTCCTGACCCAGGGATGGAGGCTTTGAGTCCCACAATGTGGTGACGCAGAGCACTCGTTGTCACTGCCTGGCTTTATTTAAAGGAAATGCAGTAGGCTTCCTCTGTAGAGTTCTGAGAAAATTGACTATAGAGAAGTCTTGTATGTTTTTACTTGGTGAAGAATTTCTCACATCTTTTGTTATCAGAGTACCATTCCAATCTCTTAACTTGCAGTTGTGTGGGAAACTGTTTTGTAATGAAAGATCTTCATTGGGGGATTGAGCAGCATTTAATAAAGTCCATGTTTGTATTTTGCCTTATGTCGTCTCTACTTTTTTCAGCTCTAAGTTTAGGGGTCCCTTTATACGTGTAGTATACACACACACACACACACACACACACACACAGAGAAAACTCTAAGGCAAATGGTGGGATATATTCTAACTAAAAAGGAAAACTGTGCCAGATTGAGTGTTCCAGCCATTTACCAAAACAGATACGTATCTATTTCATACAGAATATTTGCATAAAATTCTAAGTTCTAGGATATAATTCATGTCCCTTTATGTTCAGAGGGTGAGTTTAACTTACTTTAAATGTTTTTAATTAAAATAGACTCAGGAGGATAAATCTAAAAATATGTAATAAATAATAACACTCTTTATGGGGGGCAGGGAGATTGGGCGGGGTCAGAAGTCAGACATCATGAAGTTCCCAACTACTGATGCCTGATTCCAGCCTTCCGCACCCATGAAAAACGAGCGTGGCTTCTGCACACTGTTCCTAGGTCACGGTAAAAGCAACTCCTTTTGTTCGTTGTGGTCCCACAAGAAAAGGACCTCTTTCTTTTCAGTACATGCCTCATGAGGCAGCCACCTTACCTCCAGATCCAGGTGTTCTTGCCAGACCCTCCGCACTAAGCCAAGGCCAGCTGCACTACTGACAGCGGGAGGTGGTGCAGGTGGACGCGTGGGCCCCACTGCAGAACAAACAGAATGAAAGGCAGGCCCTGCCTTTCCAGAAAGTGAGGGTTAGGTCTAAAGAAGTCTCTGTCTCGTGGAAGGTTTAGGCACATACTAAAAAGCAGCCAGCGTAGATTTTGGCAGGCTGCAGCTAATATTTTTCTTGGATGAGCTAAAAATGCTCACTTCCTAATTACCTACTTACTCTAAAGCACAATTTCCACAATGCGGAAAGTGCCGTTTTGGGATGTTCACTGGAGCAAATTTTATCAGATACTTAATAAGTGGTATGTCACCTTTAGAAGTGCTTTAAAAGTACACCCCTGGTCTTCAGTACTGTTAATGTAAGGCTGACAAATGCCTGGTTTTGCATTGTCTTACAGCAAGATTTTAGAGATGAGACCTAAACTAAGGTTTAAATCTGCGTGCTCCTGTGGCATAGAAAAGCAGGGAACATTTCTTTATGCAAGTTTACTTTTAATAGTTCAACCAAAAAAGTTCCTTGCTGCTAAGTTAGACATTAGATACATTTGCATTTTTCTCTTTGAATTACCTAAAGGCAGGCTATGAAATTCAGGAAATGCTACCAAGTCCTCTGCGGATGCAGAAAGTATATACATAATTTAAAACTCTGGAAACAGTTTCATAACTTTACATCAGCCTATGGCTACCATGTAAAAAATACCCAGATAGTATTCGTCTCTGTCTAAGGAAAGGCAAAAAGTGCCCCTTTCTCAGATGGGGGGTTTTGTTGCTTATTCATGGGGCTTGATCCATCACTCTTCCTAATCATCCACCACCAACTGCCATGCCCACCCTAACCCTCCCTGGATGCAGTCGCGACATACCTCAGGGGTCTAGATCCATCCACCTCAGAGTCCAGGCTCCCCCTGCCTTTTATTTGGAGCTCACAGAACGAAAGTGTACCTGTGCCTACTGACGGAGCAGACATTAATACTGGCACACTGATTCCTTTTGTATTAGCCTAACTTTTATTTACCTGTTAATGAAGTCATCAAAATACATTGAATAGTCACCTGCTATGTATATACATACTAGTGCTTTTGGGTGTTAATCACTCTAAACATTACCTTGCATCAACGAATATTCTAACCAGACAGGTAGGTGGCCAGTCAGTCCACAGGAAATCTAATTACTTGTTTCTAGTAGCTTTAAAAGTCTTACTTAACATTGAACAAACGAGAAAGCTTGTCAGGCTGGACCATGTAAATGGCAGGTGGTGCCAGACATAAGAGGTTCTGCCTGTGTGCACAGTGCAGTTTTCAAAGCATGACCTCCACATCTAGATTGTCATACCCTCTTCCGTCCACTTTGAAAACCTTGGGGGAAAAAACCTGAGGTAAACAGCAGAGTCTTAATATCCTGTTAGGGCTGAACTATACACCAAACCAAAGAAGAAGAAGAAAGGCATCTTCCGCAAACCTTCAGAACTCCAGATATATATAATTCCATCTTCCACAAACCCTGTTCATGTCATAGTCAAAAAGGGTTCAATAATTTAAGTACTTAAATAACTTGAGGTTCTCCACGGGGTCTGTCCCATTAGGCTGTCCCTCCCAGCAGAGCCTGTTCCTTCCGGTGAATGCAGGAGCGCCGGAGCTCGGCTCATCAGAGCGGAAGTGGTGAGAACCAGTTCTGCCAACAGCGCGAGGCGACTTCAGCTTATGTGGTTCATCGCCTGGCCTCTTTTTTTAAGGTACCTCTTCCTAATTTTGATCATCCATTTCACACTAAGTTTGGCAAACTCTGCTGCTTTAAATAATGCCAAGAAGGCCCCACAGAGAAGAGCAATTGTGTTCCAAGGATTGGCTGTGATGATCTGTAAAACAGAAACAAACACAAGCTTATTAGTTTGCTTCAGTTTTCTAGGTTGTACCAGTGTCATTGGGGCAACAAGAAAAATGCCTGGGTTCTGAAACTGCCCTAACTCTGTACTTCATTCCTACTTGAATGTCCACAGTTCAGTTTGAGGAGGAAGACACAATAGTGATTCTGAAAGAAAAAACTTTTTCAAAAAAGCTCCGTACAAATAAGAAACTCAGTACTGAACTTAAATTTTGGGTCTAATCTACAATAAGTGACCTTGCTTTGAGACAAATCTCCCTAAAACTCGACCCAATCCATAAGAAGGGCAGTTCCCCTTGTTTTCTTCCCATTTTGCAAGCTTCTCCCACCCAGTCCAACGACTCACCTCAGGGACTCCTGGCTCCAAGCTGTGCCCCACGCCCTGCCCGTGATGTTTCCTCCCACCCAGAGTTACTAACCCTTCGGGGCTCCTCAGAGCTTTCTGCCAAAACCCTCTCGATTACAGCAGAGGTATTTATCTCACTGTCTCCTCCGGCAGTTACTGTCTGGAAATAGTTGCTTTACAGCTATAGATGGCTCACTCGTTAAATGTTAAACTCTTCAAGGCTGACGTCACATCTTGGGTTTGTGAGTTCCCCGTCATGGTAAACAGCACTTTGAAGCCCCAGTTTAGTAGGATGACATCAGACAATCTGAACCTTCGGGTTTACCTGTGTAAAATGGTTCTATCACCTGCACTGGGTAGGGCTGTTGTGAAGTTGAGTGACAACGCACACACTGGCCCATGACAGGTACCTCTTACTGAATAAAGCGGGTTAAGAAATGTTGACCACACATTTACGTGTAGAGCCGAAGGCGTTCATCCTTCCACCCCATCTCGATTCGGTAAGCCTCTGCGCGTGCCTCTACGGGCACAGCTTCGCCGATCCACGATTAACGTGGGTGATAGTGGAGGACGTCTGTGTCGCACAGACCCTCCCTGTTCAAGTCTCAGTTATGAGACATCTTCCCCCAAGCCACGGCCATGTCAGGACATCCTGTGATGATCTACATGTCAACAGTATCGATTTGAGGTTGGCTGTGGTGGACAATGTCTCGTGAATGCGCCTTGAGTGGAGCTGTCCCATTGCTCTTCCCCTTCAAGACTGTGACTCTGAGGATCCGGCATTAACTGACTGTTAATTTTTTATTTGCACCTTTCTCCTCTGAATTACTACAAATAATAAGTTCTCATCCAAAAAAAGAATGGCTTCCGAATAGCAGTAATCTAGATATGAGCTTAATGCTTTCTACTCTGTTCGTTCGATTAATATTATGACTCAGCAGCTCCTCTGTACTAAGCACTCTGATAGACACCAAATAAATTACAGTGAACAAAAGACACAATCCTCACCTTCACAGGGACAGTCTAGTGATGAAGACAAAATCAATTAAACACATGGTACAGAACATGAATGTCAAATACAAATGACGAACTGCTACGAAAGACAGAGACAACCTACAAGGACAAGCCCAAATGCTCTCACAACCTTAAACAATACTCACATCTTGGACTTTCTGGATGAAAGGATCTTTCCATTCAAAGACCACAAAGAACAGCTGAGCACTTTTTTCGGTAGCTGGCCTCTGGTCAATGTAGTTAACCACACTCGTCTAGGGACAGAGGAGAGAGAACGGTGTCACCTGGCCTGGGCCGCGGGAAAGGAGAGCACAATTAGGGAGCACTGGACCTTGGCTCCCCTCACAGCATCTTGGAGGAACAGAGCCAAAAATCTCTCATGCAAGACCCCCGGAACGTGCCAGAGCCCAGGCCTTGCCCTGGTTCCCACACTCTTTGAGGAAATGGATAAGATCTGGGGTGTATGATAGGTGAGCTGAATTGTCACCAATTATACCAAAGTACTGTGTAAGACAATTAAAAGCCATAAAAACCACAAATTTCAAAATACTTGATCTTAAGAGCTGAGTATTTCAACGCTTCAAGTGTACAGGGACACAGTGCAGCCTCGGCTCCACCCAGCTGAGCATCCCGCGTAAACCGCAGGCGTGAAAGATCCGGGCGCCAGTCCCTAAAGGGCCTGCACAGTGCCACACACAGCACACGGGTTCCAGAGGCAGAAGGGCTGGGTCCATCTTCTGACCTGAGCCTCTGCTTTGCCACCTGTGAATTGGGGACAGAATGCCTACACCTCACTGAGGCGTGGAGAGGATCGATGCAGCAACATGTACGAAAGTATCTTAAACTATGAGCGTGACATAGAAGCATTTAAAGTATTGTTCAAGGACCTGTGTCCCCTGCCAAGACTTCCAACGAAGACTATGATAAAAAGCACATAAGACATTCTAATATGTATAGGTACCGGGGTTTGGGCCCCTGTGTTAGATCACCGCTGGGGCCACCAGGAGAGCTGCGTGGGCTGCACCTCACCGTGAGGTGAACACACGAGTCCCCTTCCGCAGCTGCTGTGGGGCCAGGCAAGAAAGGGCTTGGGGTACTTGGTGAAAAGGGTGGAGTAAAAATCAGATGACAGTTATCTTGCGACATCGGAACATTTTAAGGACCTACTGCCAATTGGGGGTGTCACCTCCTAAGGCAGGAATAAAGCCTATCCCCTTGAAGAAAACTGGCTCTCTGCCTTTCCCAAAGCTCTGAAATCTGGAGCAGCCCTGGGGGCCAGAGCCTGGGAAGGAGCAGCCCTGGATAAGCCCCATTGGCTGGAGTGGGTGGTCCACGCCCGCCCTGCCCCTTCCTCAGGCTTCCCTTTGGATCCCGGCCCAAATGGAATGCCTGCCCCTCAGGAGGAGCAGAGAGCATGAGCACAACCCCGTCTCCCTCTGCAGGCCCCCAGCCGCAGATGCATGCAGCCTGGCTGTGTGTGGATTCAGGCAGGACGCAGAGAGCCGCTGGCTGAGGCAGCGAAGTCTTGCTTTTGGTGGTGACTGACCAACAGCCCTGTTAAGGTGACCAGAATATCTCACCTCTCCATCCTCACTGCCACACCTTTTTCCAAGGTCCCCTCTCATCAGGATCACGCCTAGAGACTCCTGGCATATCTCCTGGCTCCAGGCCAGTGGGCTGAAAGCTTTTGGATCACACCTCCCATTAGTAAAAAATTCTGAGCGTGCACCCCACATGTCTGTACCTTCAGATGTGAAGCGGCATTACTCTTAATGTTCTAATGTTACACGCATTATGAAACATTCAAAAATAGAAAAAGGATGGGATTTTAAAAAATACAAAAAGCTAGTATTTTACTCCTGCGCCCACAACACTCCAGAGGCCACTGTACCTAGTCTCTCTTCCCTGCAAATCATCTATCTTCTAGGCAGCGTCTCAGCAGCGGGGAGGTCGCGCAAGACACGCTGCGGAGGCCTCTCTGCTCCGCCTGTGTCTTGCCGGGACGGGCCGGGCCGTGACAGAGGGCCTGGCACGTGCGCCGAACCAGGAGCTCCCGGCCCAGGGCGGCTCTCTCCCTGAAGGGCCTGCACCAAGGCCATCTGCTCTACGAAGCTTCCCGGTCTGACTCGGGGTGAGTGTCACCCGCAGGGCGAAGCAGACCCAGCGCCACCTACCTCCTGCCGGAACTCCACCGCTTCCCTCCCGTCCTTCTCCTCGGTCTCCACCAGGGACATCTTGACCCAGGTGCGGAAGCCCCCCGAGAACTTCCAGCTGGAATAGGCGCGCTCGCAGGCCTGCATGAAGCCCACTCTGTCTGGGCTGAGAGGACGGAGGAGAAAGGTCCAAGTTCGTCAGGCCTCACGGCAGGATTCTGCCCGCCGGCCCCTCTGCAAGCTCTGCTCGGTGCCCAGCTGGATGCGGAGGGTGCTCAGCCACCTCGAAGCAGCAGCCTCGCCCTTGCAGCCCCTCCCGTGGGCGGATCCCGCCATCCCCCCACGTGCTCCCCGCAGCGGGCACCGAGGGCGGCAGAGGGCCAGCGCGGTGGCCGGGCCCACGGCGCACCCGGGCTTCGCAGCCCTGAGGGGCCCTCGCTGGCCACCGGCCTCCCGGCCTCCCCGCCGCCAGGGCCGGGCCAGGCCGGAAGGAGGCGGCGCATACACGCCCGCGGGAACCTGAGGCCACCTGAGCAGGAACTCCTGGAAGGAGGAGAACAGGAGGTAATCGATGGCGCTGAAGTCCTCGCTGCTCTGGTTCAGGCGGAACTGCAGGAAGACCAGCTCCCGCTTCTTCACGTCCCGGGGCCCGCGCACGATCAGGGCGGATTTCTGCGGAGACACCGAGGCCAGCGGCTCAGCCCGAGCGCCGCGGGGCGCTCCCCGCCCTCTGACCCCTGCGGCCCCCAAGGGGGCCCAGCCACGCCCTCCTGCTCAGGGAGCCCCAGCCGTGCGACCAGAGCCGCGTTCGACTTGTCCTCCGTCGCTCTCCTCGTGGGTTGGCTGCGCTGCAGAATCTCGTTATTGAAAAATATTAACTCCCATCTGTTCTCTGCACAAATATTTTCTTCCAGTCAGTCAGGTTCCCATTAACCTCGTGTTTAATGTCATTTGTTTTACGAAGCTCTAAAGTTGATGTCGTGAAATTCAGAAATCTTTTAATAGCTTCTAGGTTTTGCTTGCTAAGAAAAACCAAAATTATATCAATATTCTCCTATATTTCTTTAGAGCAGCTCTTTCTAACCTTTCTTACCTGTAGGTACCGTTCTGTACATGGTGTGAACCAGGACTCTAAGCCCCCCTTCCTACACAGCAGAGATGTATCCATTAGGCAGGCACCTGCCCGGCAGGTCCCCTCCACGTCATCTTCCCATCCCCAAATCTCGTGGGGTGACTTCTGTACACGTGCTCAAAATGTACTTTAAAACTAGCTTAAGTTTCAACTGGGACTTTTAACTGATGACGTCGGATTGATAGGTTAATTTGGGAAAAAATATTTTTACAACATCAACTTGTTTTTTACGGTGACATTGGTTAGCGAGATCCAGGCAGTTTCGGCTGTACCTTTAACAGTGAGGCACATATATATTTACACTGCGTGTTCACCTCTCAGATTATTTTCTGTTACCACACGTTTGACCCCTTTTACTCTGTCTACCTCCCCCCTCCACCTTCTGATACATCATCGACTTTCATAAATGCTGCGTACTGTCAGGCACCAAGCGTGACGCACATACTCTAAATTTACTGTGCTATTCGCATTACCCTTACTGCTTTTTGTCTGTCTGGTCTGTGAATTTCTGAGAGGTTTAGGTCACACACTGAGGTGATGATATTTAGGTGGTTGTTACCATGACACTTCGGTTCCTGAAAACAACTTATGTCACGGTCAGAGAACAGGCTAAGCTGCTGAACAGAACAGGGACCCCAAACATGTGCGGCTGAGACGGAGGGAATCTGTTTCTCTCTCTGGGGACAGTCCAGGCGAGCAGGCCGTGCCCCGCTGCGGGCAGTGCTGCCTCACAGGGTGGTCGGCAGTGGCTTCTGTCTGTCACTCTGCCGCCCCCCGTTCTAAGAGGTCTGCTATGCTGTTTTGTATAGATTTATGACTATTAAATCGTCACAGTGGAGAGCAGTGGAATTGGAACCCGTAGATGTTAAACATCCCTCTTTTAATCCTTTGCATCTGAAATTCCTTTTTGACTGACACGCTAACATTGCTACTCCACTCCTGGTTACTGCTGCATTTTCCCAAGAGATCTCTGTCCATCTGTTAATCCTGAGCCTTTCCCGTGACACACTCGTGGCAGCAGTGCATGCTAAGTGTCTGGGTTTCCATTATCCACTTCCTCCTGCGGATCCGGAACCACTTCCCCAATGCCAGATCTTAGCAGACTACGGTCGTCCTGCTGGACCCCCACTTCTGGCCTCGGATGTGGCCACGTGATGAAGTTCCTGGAATGTGCACAGAGTGACTCATGCAACACGGTGACATGTCCACGCCAGGGGACTGCTTGCCCTCCACTTCTCAACCCCCGGGAGCAGGCGTGTACGCACACGCTGGCAAGTCAGTGTTGACGACGAGGACCGAGACTACGCCCGGGGGACGGCAGAGTGACAGACAGAAGCCACTGCCAACCACCCTGTGAGGCAGCACTGTCCGCAGCGGGGCACGGCCTGCGCTCCTGGACTGTCCCCAGAGAGACAGACAGATTCCCTCTCGTCTCAGCCGCCGCACATGTTTGGGGCGTCTGCTCCGTTCAGCAGCTTAGCCTGTTCTCTGTGACATAAGTTGTTTTGTGTCATGGTAACGACCACCTAAAAATGAGGCACCCGCTAAACCTGTGCATATGGCAATGCAGCAGGCAGCAAGACACACACGCCGGTCCTGAGAAGAGGAGGCAGTGACCCTAACTGTGCCAGAGCAAAGCATTTGGTAAACGTCAACCAGATTAAACGGCGGGAGGGGGCGGGGAGACAGACTAAATGAGAATCTGAAGACTGACAACGCAGGACCAGATGAGGGCCCTGGCTAGGTCACTTGGACTTGGATAGGACGCAGCCAGAAGCCCACGTTTCTGAAGACATCTCCCCGCACGTGAAAAGGCAGGGGGGGAAGGATGACGAGCCAACCGCCAAGTCCGACTGTCCAGCCCGAAGCCGCTGCCCCACCTCTACAGCAGGAAGTGGGTGCCCAAAGCCCTGTGACCTGGGGCGGGGGGGGGGGGGGGGGCGCGGAACACTTCTAATGTCCACTCCAACTATGGCCACAGAGAACCAGGTCCTCGAGTGGCGGCCAGACTCTCTGTCCCCACCCACGGGCCCTCCTCACTGCCCGGAGCTGCTGCTGTGCGCCCTGCTTCTCCCTTCCCTGCGTGGGGGTCCCGCGCTGCCCAGTCCTCCCCCGCGGCGGGCCTGGCGGGCAGCTGATGCACAGGGAGTGGCGAGGGGACAGCCCCTCCCCCAGCAAAGGGCCACATCTGTACATCCAGAACTGGCGAAGACTGACCATCTCAGCAGGACGCAGCCGCTGCGTTCAACCCAGGGTCGTGCAAACAACTCCCCTTTTGTGCCGAGTCCATGGGTTCTTATATTATTTAAATTACACAGCTAACCTAACACACACCGCGGCTGCACGAACGGGCCTGGGGATGAACACGAAGACTCCGAGTCCACGTGCTACTCCGGGGGGAGCCGAGGGGGCCACACGGACCCCGCACCAGCTGTGCTCGGAAGCGTGTGGGGAACCAAGCGGGATCCCGCCAGAGGGCTGCTCTACTGTACACCTAGCTCTTTGTTAAAATTTAAAAACTCATTTTCCTCTTCACGTACATCAGCTTCCACTTCCCTGTTCTGGAGTCTGTCCTCCTGTTGGTCCTTTTATGTTGTTCGCTTCATGTAAGTGTCTAGTGACTCTTAATTCTCATCATGTTTCCCAGTGAAGAATCAAGTTGCCCAGCACAGGTCTGGGCGTGGGTTTCTTCCTCAGTGGCCCTCCAACCACAGCCCGCCCTGGCCAGGGGCTGGGAGGACCGGCCGGGGGCTGGGAGGACCGGCCCGGGGCTGGGAGGACCGGCCGGGGGCTGGGAGGACCCGCTGAGGAGCTGGGAGGACCGGCCCGGGGCTGGGAGGACCGGCCCGGGGGCTGGGAGGACCGGCCCGGGGGTTGGGAGGACTCCCCCGGGGCTGGGAGGACTCCCCCGGGGCTGGGAGGACTCCCCCGGGGCTGGGAGGACTCCCCCGGGGCTGGGAGGACCGGCCGGGGGCTGGGAGGACTGACCCGGGGGCTGGGAGGACTCCCCCGGGGCTGGGAGGACCGGCCCGGGGCTGGGAGGACCCCTGCGCGGCAGGGAGCACAGCAAAGCCGCACACTCCACGCGTTTCCATCCCGGAAGAGACCCCTTCCCGGCAGTTCTCCCCCTTCCACCGCGGAGCCCAGTCTACTCTACCTCTGCCCCCTGCTGCCCCCACGCCCACACAGGGGACCTCCCCTCGGTTTACACAGAGAACAGCCGGGGCCTTTCACCCAGGGGCTCGGCCCGCCTTCGGAGAGCAGAGGGTGCTGCAGGCCCGGCCGGCCGGCGTCCCCCACGCCTCGCCCCTGCGGCAGGCCTGCTCTCTGGACGGGCGGGCTGGAGCTGCGACTGGAAAGCCTCCGCCTCTGCGCGGGCCTCGCCTAGGTCTGTTTGCGAGTCTGGGTTTTCCCTGGTTTGTTTGCTCCATTAATCTGACCCACTTTGCTACTTACTTTTCATACCAGTTTTTCAAAATTTCTGGTCAACCGATGATACCCTTTTCTTGGTTTGCAAGTCTAACGCGGATATTTTATTCTCTATATATAGTTTTTCTTTGCGGGAGTGGGAATTGTTTCAACAGGATTTCAGGAGGAAGCCTAGAGTAAATATTTACGAAGTTCTCCGTCAGACCCGCCCCCGCGCCCGCGGAGCGGGTCCTGCTCTGGGCAGGACAGGGCGCTTCGCTCCCGCTCTCACTCCTGCCCACGGCGTCACCGTCACCGCCCGCTGCTCCTCTGGGGCACCTGGCCCTCCAGAAACACCCACCCGCTGTAACTGCCCAGACGCACAGACACGGCACGCTGCCCCTCTGTGAGTCGCGGTGCAGAGTCCCCGCGCCCAGGAAACCGCCCCTGCCTCTCTGAGCCGGAAACGTTGCTCGCCCTGTTCAACCCTTTCTGAAACAAGGGTCCGGGCTGTAAAGGGAGACGTGTGAGAAAAACACAAAGCTCCCTCCCTCCTTCGCACCCCTGCGCGGGCACCGCTCCTCCGGCCGCCTACTCCCCTGCGGAGCTGCGTGGCTGTGTGTGGCTCCAGGGCCACGGTCCCTGTGCCCGGCCCCTCCTCTACACTGGCGTATTATGGATTCTCAGGCTCCATCCCCTGAGTCAGCCCCACATGTGTCCTGGGAATCTGTATTTTCCAAAAAGCGCACAGGCAAGTCCTTTGAGCAGTCAGGGGTGGGACCCGCTTTACTCCGTCACACTGGCCCCAGCCTGCAGCCATTCCTCCCTCCATGAGGACAGGATCCTATCACACTGCGGGGAATCCCTGAGAGCCACTCCAAAGACTCTGCAGGCCTCACACCCTCCCTGCGTGCAGGTGAACCAGCCTCGGCCACGGCCCCACTTAGCACAGCCTCGGCCTGCACCGCAGCGTGGGAGAGGCCGCTGGGCAGGGAGAAGACGCCCGGGGCAGGGGCGCCCAGACCCAGACGCAGGTTACCAGGGTCTGGTTGGAGAAGGGGTCCGTGTAGTTGATCCTCTGGGTGGTGCAGGCCATGTCTCCGGGCTGGCCGGGGCTCCGCAGAGGGGGAATAACTTCGTAATGGTGCTTGCAGCTGAGCAGCTGGGCCTGGCCGGGGTACAGGGCGATGCCTGAGGGGCACGAAGGGAAGAGTGAACGTCAGAAGTCGCTGTCTCCGACCACATTCCTAAAATCACGGCACCTACATTTTTTCACACCCACCAATAACCTAAGTGCAGAATGCCCCCCGGGTGACTGCAGAGGAGGGAGACGCGAAGGGGTACGGAGGGCAGGGAGCCACGTGCTGGCTCTAATGCAGGACACAGCCCGCCCCTCCTCCCCCGACCCTCGCTGCGGCCTCCCCTGTGGCGGTGCCAGACGCTGCTCCGCACACTCCCGGGGCCGCCATGGCTGGGCCGACCCCGCACCGCCGCCCGCCCGCACTTCCGCTGGGAGGCCCTCGCGGCGGGATCCCCCGCGCCTCATTCCCCCTCTCATCTCATGCTTTGCCTGGAGCTCCAATGAGCAAGTCTCCTCCCAACAGGTCCTCCCGCGCCCCCAGCCCAGGCTCCGCGTGCACGGCGCTGACGGTCGCTGTTCCAGAAACACTTAGCGCACAGCACAGGCCCCAGACCCAGGCAGAGCTCGGAGACCAACAAACCAGAAACGGTAAGACCCACGGAGAGAGACCAAAGTGGACACACGGACGAGACAAATCCGAGACAGGCAAAGACAGGCCAAGGAGCCATGACCAGCATATTTGTCAAAAAGCCCCAGGTACAGGGGACCTTAGGCTGGCTTGTCCTGTGAGCGGGCCATCGGAGGGTCACTCAGGGGCATCCTGCTGGCAGAGTCTGAACCCACTGAGCTCATGCCTCCCTGTCCGCATACCCCCTCTCAGAGTCCGCTGCCAGACACCCCACTCCCCTTCCCGGGGCAAATGATGCCCCACTCGGGGGCTGGACTCCCCGCTGGGATAGGAGAGGCATGGATGGAGCGGCCTGAGAACCCCCTCTCCAGGCAGGACCCCACCCACCTCCCGACAGCCTTGCCTCCCCTGCCGCCCTTAACTCCCACTTCTCCTCATGGGTCTCTGGCTCCAGCCAGGCTAGACTCGACCTCCCCAGAGGAACCCACGGCCTCCCCACACTCACCTCTGCTCCTGATAATCTTCCTTCCAAAAAAACCCTCTTCCCTTCTGTCAAAGCCCAGCTCAGATCCTCCGCTGTGCAAAGTGCTCCTTGCCCACCCGGCTAGGCAGTGCCCACTCCAGGCCCTGCCCACCTCCCTCAGCACACAATGCACTCAGTGGGTGTGTCCCTCACGCCCAGACTGTGCTCAGACTCCCCCACCCAGCCCACCATGCCCGACACGGGCCTGGGAGTGCAGTGGCAGCTCAGGGAGCATCTGCAAGTAGATGCCCCAGACCCTGGGCCCTGATGGCGGTCCAGACAGGCTCTACCTGGGGCGTCGTAGCGATCCACCTCCTTGTAAGACACCGACATGACAGGGTGCTTGAGCTTCTCACGAAAATCTGTGATGGTCTGGTAGACCAGGAAGACGGCCACGGCCATGAGCAGCAGGTAGATGAAGATGAGCAGGACTGAGAAGACGTTCTTCAGACAGGCCTTGCTGAAGCGGATGTTGCTCGAGGCCGACTCGCTGTCCAGGGCTGAAAAACAATACGCATGTGACCCAGAGCGCAGGGGCAGCTGGGGGAGGTCCAGGTCCCCCTCGCTTACTTGCCCAAGGAGGTAAGGTCCCCCACTGTGACCTCCCTGCCAAGCCCCCAACCACAAATCCTAACACATGGCACCTGTCAACATTTACTGCACACCCACTCTGCCAGGAAGGAGACCGGGAGCCAAAAGACACTCAGTTATTGTCTTTAAGGAGCCTCCTCCGTAGAGGGACAAACAGTTATAATCGAACAAAGGAGCTGGTCCCGACCTGGCCTTACCCTTCCCCGCCCCGCCACACGGCCCCAGCTCCACTACACAAAACACCCCCCTCTGTTCCTCCAGCGCCCCTGCGCCCTGCGGGCCCGGGCCCGGGCCCGGGCCCTCGCCCTCGCCCTCGCCCTCGCCCTCGCCCTCGCCACTCCCCCTGCCTGGCCTGAGCAGCCTCCCTCCGCAGCTGGCTCCTAACTCATCCTTCGCATTCTGGTACAGAAAGGCTTTGCTCAAAGAAGGCTTCCCCGACCCCGTAACTTTATTTGGGCACCCCCTTCCTCAGTGCTCCCAGGGCACCCATTTGCCCCGTCGTCACCCTGAAACGTCGCTGTCTGTCTACATGTCGTTTAATCCCCCCAGTCTATGAGCTCCAAGAGGGCGGGACAAGAGCTAGTCTTGTCCAGACTGAACCCCTAACCCTTCACGCTGTGCCTGGAATAGAGTCCGCACACTGTGTATCACAGCGAATGACTAAACGGCTGATTAAATGTCCTGATGCCATTCCTACGACACAGCTCTGCCTCTCCTGCCTACTTTCAAACCAGCCACAGCCCCGATTACGCTCTGTTGTGGCCTGAGTTGTGTCCATACTCTCCACAATTCATATGTTGAAGCCCTAACCCCCACTGCGACTGTATATGGAGAAGGAATGTGTGAGGATGTAATTAAAGTTAAATGAGGTCATAGGGTGGGGCCCGAATCCAACGGTACTAGTGTCCTTACAAGACGAGGAAGACACCGGGAATGCACGCACACAGAGAAGAGGCCACATGAAGACCCACGGAGAAGGTGGCCATCTGTGAGCCAAGGAGAGAAGCCTCGGAACAAACCAAACTTGCCAATACCTTGATCTTGGACTTCCAGCCTCCCAAACTGAAAAGAATGTGCTGTTTAAGCCACTTAGTCTGGTACTAAGTGACAGCAGCCCAGGCTGACTGGGGCACTCCCACAGTGCTCCTCGCGCCATCTCCACTGGCTGACACCGGGTCCCCATTTCCTCTACAGCGACGAGCGCAAGGCTGAGGACGAAGGTACATTCGAACGTAAGCCAAAAAGACACGTGCTGGGCTGCTGGTTTCCACCGGTGACTGAGTAGCATGGTAACATCACCCTTCTTCACGTGACGGTTACAAAACTTGAACAGAATATTTAAATGTTATGTGAAGTCACTGGAGAATGACCCAAAGCAAACGGAACCTAGAAGGCGGTCTGCTCCCCAGAGAAGACAACCGCGCCCCACGAGATCTGCAGAGGTGCAGCCTTGTGCCCGAGCTGAGGGCGCTCGCCAGTCTCTCTGAGACATCCGTCAGGGTAGCAGGGGACAGAGCTCAGGGATGGCAGAGCTGTCAGAGAGTCAGAGGGAAACCCTGAAACGGAGGGAGCCACATGGGGGCTGAACCCCAAACTTTGCAAATAAAATATGCTCAAATTCTTAGCCACAGACCCCAGGTGACCCCGTAAAAAAGCAGCAGCTGAAAACTGAAATAACTGAGTCGGGGTTTCGGCTGCTGCTAAGGCAGGGGACAGGAGTGTGGAAACTTGAGTCTTGCCACACGTTAACTGCCTGGTAAGACAGAAACTCTTCGGAGATTCCTAACACAATCCAGAACCTCTACGGTATTTTATAATGCTTAGTATTCAATCAAAAATCACGAGGCAAGAAAAGAACAAGAAAAGTGTGACCTGTACTAAAGAAAAAGAGCAGTGTATATAGAAGCCAGAACCAGGATGACCCGGATGCTGCAATTGACAGGAACTTTACAGCACTTAAAGAACCCAAAGGAAAATATATAGACAAGAAATAAACCAAATGGAAATTCTAAAGCTTAAAAGAAAAATGAATGAAATAAAAAATTCACTGCATATTCTTAAAAGCAAAAAATACCACACAAAAAAAGTCAGTGCAGCTGAAGTTATATTAACAGAAGTTATTTTATCTAGAAAAAAAGACTGAAGAAAAATACGGGCAGGACCCAGATAACTGTGGGACGACATCCAACAGTTTAACAACATGTACCTGGAGTGAGAAAATGGGTCACAAAAGTATTTGAAAAAATGGCCCAAACATCCCCAAATTGCAGGAAAAAAAAAAAATCAATTTGCAGACCCAAGAAGCTCAATGCGTACCACGCAGAAAAAAATAAGAAAACCACTCCTAGGCATATCGCAATCAAACTTCCAATGAAAAGATGGGAAAATATCTTAAAAGCAACCGGAGGGGAGGGGGGTAGACATAACATACAAGATATTACATCTGAGGATGGGTAAATTCTGATAGGAAATCATGGAGGTCAAGAGACAATGGAACATCCTTAAAGTGCTGAACAACGACAAAAAATTCTGGATACCCAGAATTAAATAATTCCAGTGAAACAAACTTTCAAGAATGAAGGTCAAATACAGATTCTAAAACAAAAGCTGAGAGACTTCAACACCGACGGACCTGCACTACAAAGCATTCTAAAGGAAATTTTGAGAAGTAAAGGGAAAGGACGCCAGACGGTAACTCTCCAACGCACAGGAAGAAACACAGATCGCTGGACATATTAAGTAGCTGGGTCAATACAGAAAGCTATTTACACATGTGTTTCTAAATTTAAGATGGTCTAAAGGAAAAACATACAACAATAGTGTAAGGTTTACAACTTGCAGGAAACTGCAAACCTATTTGAACAGGTTATTAAACAATTATTACAAAGGTTAAAGGGTGAAAGGGGGCGTTGAAAATAACTATGACGGCAGCAATTTAGTAACAAATGTACAACATAAAAAAGAACAATTTGTGAAAACAAATTCATAAAAGGAAAAAAAAAAAAACAGGAAAAAAACTGAACAGGTACACCTGAAGATAAAGGGGCAATCAGGAGAAAAAGGACTATTGCATGCATGAGACGTTAAACACAAACCTAAAGGTAACTACGAAACCAAAATCCAGAGCTAAGACACAAACAGGAAAAAAAAAAAAAGTCATAGAAAACAGCCAAAGTAAACCAGCAGATGGAATCACAAGGGGAAAGAAACAACAGGGGTACCAAGCAATCAGGAAAGAACGGATAAAATGGCCACAGCGAGTCCTCGCATATCAATAATCGCCCTGGAATCAAAAGGCCCATAGTGGGGTGAGTTAAAATTCAGACCCACTCTATGTTGCCTGTCGGAGACTCATCTCAGCTCCAAAGACAAACACAGGTTCAAAGTGAAGGAGTGGAAAAATGATGCTTCAAGCAAATGGCATCCAGAGAAAAACCAATCTAGCCAAAAAGACAAAAAATATTACGAGAGGGAGAATTTCCAGTCTAGACGGCAGAACAGGTAAACACTGGGCTCTCTCCTCCCACAACCACATCGAAATCACAGCTAAACTACAGAACCACCATCACTGAGAACTACCTGAAGTCTAGCTGAACAGAAGTCCTACAACTAAGGAAGAAAGAAGCCAAGTCGAGACTGGTAGGAAGGGCGGAGAGGCAGATGGGCAGATCCCACAGCCAGTGCGGTGTAAGAATCCGGAGAGCTGGAAGGCTCCCGGCTGCGAGGGCACCCGAGGAGGGAGGGGCCCAGCCCCACACCCGCTCGCAGTCTGGAGCACCAGTGCTGGGAAGAGGACTCTGCATACCATCTGGCTGTGAAAACCAGGGGGACTGTGCCCGAGTGAGACAGAGGGCTGCCAGAGGCCTAGGCACTCCTCAAGGGGCCAGCACAGACTCACTCGCTCAGGAACTCATACGATCTGTGCTCAGAGCAGAGACAGCACCAGAGACACACGGGGAGGAACTAAACTGACTAGCTTCAGGGTGAGGGTGGGAGGGTCAGAGCAGTTCCCTCCAGGGACAAAACTGCTGGCAGCCGCAGTTTTGTTCCTTTGTTGAGACCCCCTTCTACACAGCTGGCAGGGGGATAAATCTGTGCTCTCCATTGATCTGGCTAACACCGATCACCCCACCCCGGTGATTCGCAGAGACCCCATCCTCCCCAAATCACACACCTGCCCCAAGCCTTTTCCAGCAGCTCTTCCACACACACGGGACCTGTTTCAGCTTGCACTGTGGACTTTGCCAGCATCTCTAAGGTCCACAAACCCCAAACAAACTGCAGCTGGCCTTGGCATGCTTCATAGCTCTTGGTAAGTGACCCCAAGCCTAGCATACGCTGCGACTGATCTCAACTTGCATTATAACTCCCATGATGGCCCCAAGCCTGGCCGACATAAGCAGCGGCCAGTTTTGGTGCAGAAAGTAGCTTCGACTAAGCGGCCACAAGCTCAGCATAAGGGGTGGCTCGCCTCAGATTACTTTGTGATGCCACGAAAGGGTCCCAAAACCTGACACCAGTGGCAGCCGGCCTTGGTTCCCAGCATAGTCTGTCTCAATTGCTTCCAAGCCCAGCACTAGTGGCAACCAACCACAGGACACTTTGTAGCTTATACCAAGAGGACTCGAGCCAAGCATAAGCAGCAGCTGAAGTTGGCTTACAACAGAGCCCCTCCCAAGATGTTCCAGAATTCAAGACACCCAGTGGCCCGCTTCAGAGCACACTACAGTACCACCCAACAAGCTCCAGAAATGACACATGTGAAGGGCAGACTCGGCTGCCACCAGAGCCCCGATACGTAGATCCCACTCTATGAGGACGGCCCTACAGAACAGCTCGCCCACTGCAGTCATGAACAGCTCTCAGAGCCAGCCAGCCTAAGGGTCAATCCCAGTCACTGACATGCCAACAGCAATCAAGGCTCAACTACAACAGAAGGGCAGACACAACGCACACAAGAGCACCCTTGGAGCACTTGGCGCAGGTGACCAGGAAGACTGTGCCACTAGGCCCTACAGGACACCTACTACATACAGCCATTCTGCCAAGACTGGGAGACAGAGCATATCTACTTAATACACAGAAACAAACACAGGGAGTCAGCCAAAATGAGGAAACATGTCCCAAATGAAAGAACGGTACAAAACTCCAGAAAAAGAACTAAACAAAATGGACACAAGCAATCAACCAGATACAAGAATTCAAAACACTAGTTATAAGGATGTTCAATGAACAGAGGGGAAGAATAGATGAACTCAGTGAGAACTTCGACAGAGAGAAAGCAAAAAAGAACCAGTCAGAAATGAAAAATACAATAACTGAAATAAAGAATACATTAGAGGGAATCAACATCAGATTACATGAAGCAGAGGATCAAATCAGAGATCTGGAAGACAAGGCAGTGGAAAACACCCATCAGAAGAGCAAAAAGAAAAAAGAATTTTAAAATTAGGACAGTTTAAGAACCCTCTGGGAGGACGTCAGGTATACCAACATTCACACCATAGGAGAAGAAGAAAGGGACTGAAACCTGTTATAAGAAATGACTGAAAACTTCTCTAATCTGGAAACAAACATACAAGTCCAGGACGCAGAGAGTCCCAAACGAGATAACCCTGAATAAGATCCACAAAAGGGAACGACATAATTAAAATGCCAAAGATTAAAGACAAAGACAGACTCTTAAAAGGAGCAAGAGAAAGGCAGTTAGTCACGTACAATGGAGCTTCCATAGACTGGCAGCTGATTTCTCAACAACAACTATGCAGGCCAGAAGGGGATGGCACAAAATATTCAAAGTAATGAAAGACAAAAACCTATAAGCAAGATTACCCAGCAAGGCTATCATTTGGAACCAGAGAAACAGTTTCCCAGACAAGAAAAACCTAAAGGAGTTCTTCACCACTAAACCAGTATTACAAGAAATGTCAGAGATGTCTTAAAGACCAAAAACATAAATAAGAAAATACAAGAAAGAAAATAATTCTCACTGACAAAGGCAAATACTTTAGTAAAAGCAATAGATCAGCCAACCATAAAACTAATACAAAGGTTAAAAGACAAAAGTAGGAAGATCATGTATAATTACAACAATATATCAAGGTATAAACACAAACACAAGTAGTAAAAAAAAAAAAAAGACAAAAACAAACGTAAAGGGTGTGAGTAAAAATCGTAATGATTTTAGAATGTGTTCGCGCCTCAGTGACCATCAACTTAAAATAGATTGCTGTAAACACAACTCGGTGTATAAGCAGCATGTGGTAACCACAAATCAAGCATCTAGAAGATGTACAAGAAATAGAGAAATGCAAACACAACCTGTAGAAAGTCATTAACATACAAGAGAAAGACAATAAGGAATAGAAAACTACAAAAACAATCAGAAAATAATAAAATGGCAATAACTACATACTCATCAATAATTACATATCTATTGATACTTCAAGAATAAATATACTAAATGTTCCAATCAAAAGACATAGAGTGGCTGAATGGATAAACAAACAAGAGTCATACATATGCTGCCTACAAGAGACCCATATCAGATCAAAAGACTCACACAGACTGAAAGTAAAGGGGTAGAAAAAGATAATTCATGCAAACTGAAAAAAAAACGTTGGGATAGCAATACTTAAATGAGACAAAATAGACTTTAAAAGAGGAACTGTAAGGAGAGACAAAAAGGGCATTTCATAATAAAGAGTTCTACCCAACAACAGGCTATAACCCTTATAAACATTTATGCACCCAACGTAGGAGCATCTAAATATATAAAACAAATACTGACGGACATAAAGGGAGAGAATGACAGTAACATAGTCATAGTAGAGAATTTTAATACCCCATCGCCATCATTGGGTAGATCGTACTGAAAGAATACTAACAAGGAAACGGTGGCCTTAAATGACACATTAGAGCAGATGGATTTAATTGATATTTTTAGAGCATTTCACCCAAAAGTAGCAGAATATACATTCTTTTCAAATGCACATGGAACATTTTCCAGGACTACGTAAGGCCATAAAACAGCCCCCACAATAAATTTAAGAAGACTGAAATCATGTCAAGCATCGTATCTGATCACAGTGATATGAAACCAGAAATCAATTACAAGAAGAAAACTGAAAAACACACAAACACACAGATGCTAAATACAACATGCTCCTAAACAATGAACAGGTTAACAACAAGATCAAGAAAGAATTAAAACATACCTTTAAACAAATGAAAATGAAAATACAATGATCCAACATACATGGGCCACAGCCAAAGCAGTTCTAAGAGGGAAATTTAAAGCAATACAGGTCTACCTCAAAAAACAAGAAAAATCTCAAACGATAAAACCCTACACATAAAGGGACTAAGAAAAGAACGAAGTCTAAAGTAAGTAGAAGAAAGGAAATAATAAAGATCAGGGCAGAAATAAATTAGTCAAGGGAAAAAAATAGAAAAGATGAATGAAACTAAGAGCTTGGTTCTTTGAAAAGATAAACAAAATCCATTAACCTATAGCCAGACTCATCAAAAAAAGAGGGGACCGAAATAAAATTAGAAAAGAAAAAGTGACAACCCACACCACAGAAATACAAAGGATCATAAGAGAATACTACAATTATATGCCAACAAATAGGATAGAAATATACAATCTCCCACGGCTGAATCAGGAAGAAAATGAAAAACTAAACAGACTAATAACTAAGAATGAAATCTATTTAGTAATCAAAAATTCTACAACAAACCAAAGTCCTAGACCAGATGGCCTACAGGTGAATTTTGCCAAATATTCAAAGAATTAATACCTATCCTTCTCAAACTATTCCAAAAAACTAAAGAGGTGGGAAGACTACTAAACTCATTTCACAAGGCCAGCAATAGCTTGATATCAATGCTAGACAGACACTATAAAAAAAATTATAGACCATATCCCCGATGAACATACATACAAAAATCCTCAACAAAATATTAGCAAACTGAATTCAGCAATAAATTTAAAATATCATATACCATGATCAAGTGGGATTTATTCTTGCAACACAAGGTTGGTTCAATATCCATAAATCAATTAAGGTGACACATCACATAAAATAAAGGATAAAAGTTGTGATCATATCAGTAGATGCATTAAAAGCATTTGAGAAAATCCAACATCTATTTATGATAAAAACTTTGAGCAAAATAGGGATGCAAGGAATATCTCTCAACATGATAAAGCCATATATGACAAAAACACAGCTAACATCATACTCAGCAGAGAAAAACTGAGTTTTCCCTTTAAGATCAGGCACGAGACAAGGATGTCCACTTTCACCACTTTTATTCGACATAGTATTGGAAATCCTAGCCACAGCAATCAGACAAGAAAAAGAAAGAAAAGGCATCCATATTGGAAAGGAAGAAGTAAAACTGATACTATCTGGAGAAAACCCTAAAGATTTCACCAACAAACTGTTAGAACTGATAAATGAATTCAGTGAAGCAGCACGATGCAAAATTAATATTCTGATATCAGCATTTTATATACCAGTAACTCTCAGAAAGAGAAATCAAGAAAACAATGCCATTTACAATTACAATTACATAAAAAGAAAAAATACCTAGGAACAAATTTAACTAAGGAAATAAAAGACCTGTACTCAAAAAATTATAAGACACTGAAGAAAAAAAACTGAAGATACAAATAAATGCTCACGGGGAGGAAGAATTAACATTATTAAAATGTCCATACTACCCAAAGCAATCTATAGATTCAATGCCATCCCTATCAAAATGCCGATGACATTTTTCATAGCGCTAGCAAACATAATACTTAAATTTATATGGAACCAAAAATACCCTGAAAAGCCAAAGAAATCTTAAGAAAAACAGAGTTGGAGCTATCATGCTACCTGATATCAGACTATACTACAAGGCTATAATAAATGGTACCAGCATAAAAACAGACACACAGATAAATGGAACAGAATAGAGCCCAGCAATAAACCCGTGGCTGTGTGGTCAATTAATCTATGGCAAAGGAAGTAATGGGGTCAACAGTTTCTTCTAGAATGGTGTTAATAAAACTTTACAGATACATGCGAAAAAAAGTGAAACTAGACCTCTTACACCACATATAATAATAAACTCAAAATGGATTAAAGATTTAAATGTAAGATCCAAAACCATAAACTCCTAGAAGAAAACAAAGGCAGTAAACTCCTGACATTGCTCTTGGGTATGTCTCCACGGGCAAAGGAAACAAAAGGAAAAATAAACAAATGGGACTTCATCAAATTAAAAACTTTGCACAGCAAAGGAAACTGTCACCAGAACAAAAACTGAATGGGAGAAGGTATTCACCAATGATACATCCAATAAGGGCTTAATATCCAAAATATACAAGGAACTCAAAAACTTAACATCAAAAATATGAAGAGGCCAATTAAAAAGTGGGTAAAGGACCTGAATAGACACTTATCCAGAGGACATACTGATGGCCAACAAACACATGAAAAGATGCTCAACATCACTAATCATCAGAACAATGCAAATTAAAACCAAAATGAGGTAACACTTCACACCTGTCAGAACGGCTACCATCAACAAAGCAACAAACAAGTGCTGGCAAAGATGTAGAGAAAAGAAACCCTCGTGTACTGCTGGTGGAATTGCCAACTGGTGCAGTCACTACGGAAAACAGTATAGAGGTTACTCAAAAGATGAAAAATAGAGCTACCCTATAACTTAGCAATTCCACTTCTGGATATTTATCATAAGAAATCCAAAGCACTAATTAGAAAAGATATACGCTCCCCTATGTTCATCACAGCATTATTCACCATAGCCAAGACTTGCAAACAGCCTAAGTGTCCTTCGACGACAGATGAATGGATAAAGGTTTAGCACATAAAGATTTGGCACATAAATGTTTGGCACAAACATTCTGTTTGAAGACAAAATGGAATACTACTCAGCCATAAAAAAATGATGAAATATTGCCATTTGCAACCACACAGATGGACCTTGAGAGTATTATGCTAAGCAAAATAAGACAGAAGGAAAAGGACAAGAACCACATGATTTCACTTATATGTGGGATATAAAACAGAAAAGAAACATACGAACAAAAAAACTCATAGTACAGACAATATGGTGGTTTCTAGGAGAAGGGAAGGGGGACAAAGGCGGGGAAGGGGGTAAAATACATGGGGACAGGAAACTAGATTTCAGAAGGTGAGCACACAACAGAGTATACGGATGTCATATTATGAAGTTGCACACCTGAAACCTATGTTATTAACCAATGTTACCTCAATAAATTTAATTTTTAAAAATGAACTTTCGTTGTTGTTGTTAAAGGAAGGAGAATTTGTCGCCGATGGAGTGAGTGGGGTTAACAGCACCAAAGCACGAGCTCTATAAATGAACTTTAGATACAATGATATAAGAGTATTTGCTCATAACTGTTTCATTTTATTTAAAAGCACAAAAGCAGGATCAGCACAGAACTATCCAAATGTCCTAGGGTGGCAGAGATAAGGAATTCTTTCATTCCACACTTCCACAAACATGCATCAAGCACCAATACTACGTGCAAAACTGTGCTAGGTGATTCAGGGAGATAAAGACTGATGATCAGCGCTCCAAATGCTGCAGAATTTAGAAGAAATGAGAATGTGAGATTTCCTTCGAGAAAGAGTAAGGCGTGTGGGGAGACAGGCAGAGATCGGGAAAGACTCTGTGGAAGAGGTTACACGGCACTGCGCCTAAAGCACCAGGCGGCTTCTCAGGAAGAAATAAGCTGATGTTCATTACTTACTTATGCTCTGAACTGAAAGACCAGATACCTAGCCCAGTGGTTAAGAGCATTGAGCTTTCGAGTCAGAGAGATTTGGCCTCCAGCTCTGCTACTAACAACTCTGCGACCCAGGACAAGTTACTTAATGTTGCTAAACCTCACATTCTTCATGTGAAAAGGAAATAATCACTTCAATGTTATATGAGAGAAGTTTATGAGAGAATGCTGCAAAACGCATTACAGTACAGAACGCTTGCTCAATGACCTACTGTCACTGAAGAAAAAGAAACGAATGTACCCTCTACATCACACACAAAAAATGAAGCCCTCGGTGACGAAGACAGCACAAATGAAGACCATGGCACTACATTCTCTTAAGAGTTAGAAAAAATATATGCTAAAAATAAGATGGAGGTGGGGCAGAATACAATGTCTTTCACATAGTAGGCACGTAATGTTTCCATGTCTGTTACATGAATGAAAAACTCAAATAAGAGATGAACAAAGTCTTGCAATGCTAACTAGCTACCCTCAATTTGTCAGAGAAGATTAGTGGATTTCAAGCATGCAAAACTAGAAACCAACTTGTGCGCCTTGCTATTTCTGGTAGAATATTTTAGAAAGTTTTGACTTTACATAGGAGTGCAAATTCCCAGAAGTGTCTGTGAGGCTCCTTCAGGCCATAAGCAAGAGGTTACTGTAGGCAATGGATGTTGACAGCTAACAAGAGAAGTGAGGAAGGGAGGCCTCAAGGAAGCCCCAAGGAAACCCCTTGGGCGGATGCTAGGCCACCAAGGTACACAGCAGTTCTCCTCCTCCAAATGGAATTAAAGCAGTTCTCTTTTGCAACTTCTTTCGTCTCTGATTCTACTTTTGCTGCTGCTTGTTATTAGAGACTGTGTCCCTTTCTGTTCCCTCGTGGCTTTGCTACCCACCTTCTCTCCACGTTTCTCCCATGACATTGCTCCGCCTGAACTTTCTGTGAGTGTTGCATTCAGACCCCCTCCCAGGGAGTATCCTGTATAGGGTGCCCCGTTAGACGTGGCACAAGACACTGCCCTCCTTCACGCCCAGTCCATAGATGGCTTCCCTTAGCTCAGGTGCTGACCCCTGATCAGTCACATGCCGCTGGCCTGCAGGGCCACAAGACCCGAAGTATGGTGGCCTGAGCACAGGCACCTACGCAGAGCTGTTTTGTCTGGAAGGCACCCCCAGCCACCACAGTCCAAGTGGGGCCACAGGTTCACTTCGAAACAAGGCACATTCACTGTCATGAGCTGCTCGTAACTGCAGCGGCAACAGGTACCAGGTAGCTACATTCTAATGGAATTCGAAAAGATCACCAGACAAAACTGAAGGAACTCTCAAGTGACTGATTTGACACCTGAATTTTTAAGAGTTGGTAGGGACCTAAAAGGCCATCTGGTCCAACCCCATTACTTGTGCTGTGATCCAGGTCCCACAGCCAGTAACTGGCACAATCAGAATGAGAGTCTTGGAGTTCTGACTCCTAGTCAATGCCTTCCCTACACAACAGACTGAGCATTAGTACTGAAGACTTGTCACTAATGACGCTAAAAGATCTGACGAAATGTAACTTCGTAAGAAGTAGAAGTCAGGGACATTTTTAAGGCAAACTGCATAGTACATCCAGGCGGTACCATATAATGAAGATGAACAATGATGGGCATTAGTGGGCAAGGGCCGCTCCATCATAAGCCAGATAAACATGATGTACCCTACCTTCGCGATGCCTTTGGTTAGGGAAAGAGACAGATCTCTCCCTACATGTTCTTGAAAATTCTAAGAATCTAAGGCACAAAGAGATCATATGATAATTGCATCACTTGGATTCGCTTGTTTGGCAGAGGTACTCGGATTACTCTCTTGAGAACAAACACTGGCCAACAGGCTCCTCCTGTTTTCTCTCGCGGAAGACAAGCTCAGTTTCTTTACGGGCCTTTTCTTCATCCACGAATTGGTGTTCTATGTAAATAAAATCTGTGAAGCTATTTATCATCCACATGTGCTCTAAATGTCACTCCAATTCTGAAACTAGACATTATTTCATTTTATCATTAAAAAAAAAAAAAAAAAAAAAAACCATGCTAGATACTTAACAAAATGTTCCATGCACTCTGCAGGCAGAAAAACCAAATACTGGCTTTTTTTTTGTGGCAAGCAGGATGAATGTATTTTAAAAGTGTATATCCTTTGTATGAATACAAACTCGAAGGAGCAGAAAGACAAAAATAACACACAAGATTTTCTTGGGAAAGGTAATTTATAAGCTCTGTAAAATCTACAATAGAACCGCTTCAAAAATCCACACCTGCCTCAGAATGGAAGTTCGGCCATTAGGGGAGCTGTGATGAACAATTCAATTTCTGAAAACATTTTAGGTCCTCTGATCAGAGGAAGAACTGGTTGTTTATTGTAACCCTGTGAAACTCTGTCTTGCAGAAAGCAGTGGGCTAAGGTGCATGCTGAATGCGAAGAAGGAATGAATCCTCTCTCTCTGTTTAGTGATGTTTTGTTTTGTTTTGAGATAATTGACATGTACCCTTTTAAAGTCAATACATTTAGTAGTTTTTAGTACATTCACGAGGTATGCAACAGTCACCACTATCTAATTACAGAACATTTTCATTACCCAAAAAGAAATCCCACACCCATTGGTAGTCACTCCTCTTTCCTCCTGGCTCCTGGAAACCAGTCTACTTTCTGTCTCTTTGGATTCGCCTATTCTGAACATTTCAAATAAACAGAATCATACAACACGTGGCCTTTTGCGTCTGACTTCTTTCACTTAACACATTTTCAGAATTTATCTGTCATAGCATGTATCAGTTCATTCCTTTTTCATTGTCAAGCAACATTCCACGGTTAATATACTATTTCATTTATCCATTCTTCGGTTGATGAACATCTGGGTTGTTTCAATCTTTTGGCTATTCTGAATGCTAAAAACATACACGTACAAGTTTTTTGTGTAGATATAAGTTTTCGTTTCTCTTGGGTATATACCTAGGATTGGAATTGCTGGGTCATAGGATAACTCTGTTTAACTTTCTGAAGAACTGCAAGGCTGTTTTCCACAGCAGCTGCACCACTTTACATTCCCACCAGCAATGCAAGGGGCTTCAAATTTCTCGACAGCCTCACTAAAATTTCAAAACTTACTGTGGTCCATCTTACTGACTGTAGCCATCTTAGTAAGTGTGAAGTGGTATCTCGCTGTGTTTAATATTCGTATTTCCCTGATGATTAATGGCGTGCAGTATCTTTTCATGTGCTTATCAATCATCTGTATATTTAGTCTGCCTTCCCTTCCCTTCTTCCTGCTGACTCCACCTATCCTCCTCTTACTGGGGGCAAAGGGGCAGTACAGAGTGCAGTGGGCAGAACAACGGCCTGCCAAAGACATCCAAGGCCTAATTCTTAGGACTGGTAAACCTCAAGTCACATGGCAAAGAGAAATTAAGACAGAAGATGAGATGAAAGTTGCTAATCACCTGACTTTAGAAACGGTGAGATTATCTGGGCGGGCCCCATGTTGGCACAAGGGCTCTTTAACCTGGAAGAGGGAGGCAGAACTCAGAGTCAAAATGAGATCTGAGAAAGACTCGACCAGCCACTGCTGGTTTGAAGACAGAAGGGCCATGAGCCAAAGAATTCGGGCAGCCCCTACCGACTGGGAAAGGCACCAAGACAGAGGACCCCCTAGAGCCTCCTGAAGGGAATTCAGATCCGCTAGCACCTTTGTTTTAGCCCAGTGAGACCCACTTTGGACTTCTGACCTCCAGAACTACAATACATTTGCGTTGTTTTAAGCCACTAAGTTTGTGGTAATTTGTTACAGAAACAAAGCCAACAGAGGCTTTTAAACTGTACTCCCTGGGATCTGAGGGCCTCAGGGGAAGTGTCCAGAGTCAGAGTGGAATCAGTCATGCCACTACCTTTTCTACACTGAGTTTTAATAAAAAGATGCTTAAAATATTTTTTAAAAAATGACTAGTGCAACATAAAGAGTTTGGGGTCTGACAGAGTTGGTCCAGTCTGTCTATTTGCCAGCCGGGTGATCTTCCCACACTTTACTTAACCTCCCTGAGCCTCAGGGATCCGTCTGTAAAAACGAACGACCACCTCACGGGGTTGTTATAAATGGGGCAATGGGTATGACAGCCTGGCCCTGACTGTCCTCAGGGCTGCCTTTCCAGCCCCCTTCCTCCTTCGGTCTTCCCTACAGATTAGGCACAATCAAAAAATGTCTTCTCCTGCCCCCCTACACACAAATACGGGAACCAGAAGGAGCAGAAGCCCACCTCCCCGAGTCCACCCAAGAAACTGGAGTCCGGCTGGGATTCCATTCACTCACTCATTCATCCAACAAATCTTTATTGCATGGCCAAGAGCTAAGGTGGTGAGCAAAACAAACTGGTCTCTACCCTCATGAAGCTCACATTCTAGAATAGAGAGATATTAATCAGTCGGGCCAACAAATACGCCATTCCATCAGTAATAGCTACAAGGGAGAGGTGCGTGGGTGACATGTGACCGTGCTGGAGGGTGGGAAGTGATTCAGCCGGGAGGTCAGAAAAGGCTTTGTAAAGAAAAATGAGTGAGCCGATAAATGACTAGGCGACGGAGGGAACGAAACTGCAGGCGGGGTCGTCCCCTCCTATGTGGGAAGGAATGAGGCCCCAAATAAAGCAGGCCAGCGCGGCTGAGGGGCAGAGGAAAAGGCGAAGGAAGGAAAAATGACTCCTGGGTTCCACTGGGTGGGTGGTGGTGCCATTCCCAGAAACACTAGAAGAGTCGGGCCAAGCTGGGAGTGGGGGGACCATGGGGTCAGTCTGGGACACGTGTGGCGTTTAGGGCACCTCTGGGACATCCAAGCAGAGCTATCACCTGGGCATTTGGATGTACACAACATATAACTCACCTCTGGGCGGGAAATATAAACATGGCTGGCACATGTGACTAAGCAGTGACGAGCAGGGGAGGGGAACCGAGATCGCCCACCAGAGAGTGAGAGAAGGGGGCCTGTGACAAATATTTAACACCCAAGAGCTGGAGGGTGATGCAAAGGAGGCTGACACGAGAGGACTACGTTACGGAAGGTAAGGGCACAGAACGCACGCAGGAAGACGTGGTCGACAGTGTCCGAAGTCACTGCAAGGCTCCATGGGACGCCACCTGACTGACGGGGACCCTGCTCACCCAGCTGGGCAACTATGCTGGAGAGGCCTGGTGTCTGAGAGGTGGTGCCTATCAGATATCCTTCCAGAGGGCTCTGGAAAGTGACCCGGATATGAGAGGCTCAACTGCTACCAGCTTCCTGTGGAAAAACTAACAGGAGAGTAGCGACCCAAAGGCCTTGCTATTGTATCCAACAACCTGGCCCCGGGAACTGGCTCGAATGGGGTAGAGAAAAAGGCAGATACCAGCCTGGACACGCCCTCTGTCCCAAGGCTGGTTAAATATGTATAGCTTTAAAACTAGGGCAATACCTGGGACCTGACACCAGTGAGCAAGAATCGAGGTGGGGGGGCCTCCCCCTCTCTCACAGGTACCCGGCCGGCCAGGCCCCAGGCCCAGGGCCTTTAGCTGCAGCAACGGCACAGTTTTCCGGTTCTTCCACCCCCAGCGCTGAACCCACTTACCTGGTAAGATTCCTGAACCCTGGACTTTGACTATCTCCTTCTCGCGCTCGTCCGCCTGCTCTGAGTTCTCAACCACCTGATCCAACTCCTCACTCAGCTAAAGCGAGAAACAAAGAGGGAAAACAGGTCAGCTACATCAGCCTTGCTTTTCCAGACTAGTATAAGAAAGCAGAAACTGCTTCTCACTTGTCATAAAAAATATATATATATATCCCATGATGCAGGGTGTGTTATACCAGTTCTACAGATAGGGACAATGAAGCTCAGAAAACTCAAGAAACTTGCTATATATTCATTTCCTAGAGCTGCTGACACGATGCACCACCAACGAGGTGGCTTATTTATGCCCTCACAGTTCTGGAGGCTAGAAATCTGAAACCAAGGTACTGGCAGGGTTGGTTCCTTGGGAAAGCCGTGAGAATGAATCTATTTCATGCCTCTCTCCGAGTTTCTGGTAATGGCCAGCAACCCTTGGAGTTCAACAGCTTGTAGGTGCATCCGATCTCCAAACTCTGCCTCCATCTTCACATGGACTCTTTCTTCACGTGGTCATCTTATACGGACACCATTCATGTTGGATTCAGGCCCACCCTCTTGCAGTAGGACCTCATCTTAACTACATCTGAAATGACCCTATTTCCAAATAAGGCCACGTTCTGAGGTCCTGGGGATTAGGAGTTGAACATCTTCTTTGGGAGGACACGATCCAATACACAATACTTTCCATGGCCATAAAGCCAGGAGTCAAATTCAAGTTGGCCTAGTTCCAAAGCCCATGATCTTAACCACTTCTCAGAGGAGGAGGAAATGCAGCTTAGAGTCTGCTGACTGAGAGGAGGGAACAGTGAAGTTGCCGTTGGAGCTCTCTAGGACTCAGGCTAAAGTTCAACTCGGGCTAAATGGCAGAACAAAGCGGGGAGGGCAGTCCGTTTCAGGGTCAGATACTAATTAGCAGCCTGGGAGCAGGCAACCTCAACCTCACTCCATCAGGGTCTCACCCGTCAAAAGAGGAAAATGATGCCACTGAGGGCTAAGGCAAAAGGATACAACCACCAAGTCTCTGCAGCATAGAGGAGGAAGGCAGCAGAGATCAAGACCAGAGCTAGAGGAGGAGCTATCACTGAATTAGGACGGGATGGGGAAGGGAGAGTGTTTTCAAATATTTTCTTGAAACCACAGTATACACTAAGGTCTCAACACATTTTCATTAAAAATTCATCTCCAAGAGACTTGAGTTAAATAAAGACCTTATGCATCCATTATTCTTGCAGCTCCCTCTCCATGTCTCCACTCCTGCCTCTTAGAATCAGGTAAAACCCCCAGTGTAAAGCCCTCTTGGCCGTGGTTCCATAGTGTAGCAGTTAGCCCGTCTGCTTTACACACAGAAGGTCCTAGGTTCGCGCTCCAATGGAGCCACAGTCCATGGTCTACGGCCATACCACCCTGAATAAGCCCAATGTCTCATCTCAGAAGCTGAGCAGGGTCAGGCCTGGTTAGTACTTGGATGGGAGACCACCTAGGAAGACCAGGTGCTGTAGGCATAAATAATAATCAAGTAAATAAATAAAGCTCTCTTATCTCAAAAAAAGAAAACCAACAAGTAGAAGGAGGCTAGAAAGTCACCATGAGATCCAGGCCCCAGATCAGGAGGTCTCTGGGGTGTTCCCTGGCCAAAGGGAAAGAGGATGTTAGTCCCACGGCCCAAAGTTCTCCGATCCAAGCCACAGCCAGGTTCAGCTTAACCCAGGTGGCAACACTCTCCTCACTCAGTTCCCTCCTGACTACTTGCAGCTGTGATGAACCCACCTCCTGGCCTGACTCATCCCCTAAAGCCAAAATCTCCACTCAGTAAAGAAACCCAACTCTAAGCCAGGTCCACTCTCAGAATGACCCAGGCAAGAAAAACGCAAACCTCTCTGGGCAGCTTCCTTCTGAAGGTGAGACATAAACTTCAGAATGAACCACTGAAGAAGGGGCAAGGGTCCTTCCAGTGCTTTGCACCATGGGGGTATCCTCAAATAGCAACTGAATCCCCCTTTGGCCTTACCCTTGCAGGCAAGATAACTGCCTGTACTTTAATAAACATTTTAGGAGCCTGCTAGGTAAAGAGATACTGCAGACTACATGTGGATGGCAAGGGACATGGTCCTGTAAACCAGGGACCCCAAAGCTTCCTAGAAGAGCTACACAATCCCTATTAACAAGAGCCATCATTCACCTGCTAGGTTCTGAGCTAAGCACGTGTCACATATCAACTCATTTAACCTTAGGAGACAGAGACCATCATTACCTTTGTTTTGCAGATGAGGAAACTGAGGCTCAGAGAAGTAAATGACTTGACAAAAGTCACACTAATGGGAAGAGGCAGAGCCAGGATAGCAACATGGGCTTCAAAGTCCTAGTGTTTACCAAGTATGCTCTCTTCCCCATATATCTGAAAGCTTTCAGAATCAGAGAAAGACACAACTCATTCCCCAGGAGTCCTCCACTGACTGTCTAGGGCACAGAATCCACAGCACTGGTTAAAAATCCATCAGGCTCCTTTTGGATGAAGGAAACAGATGGGGTAACAGAGGCAGGAGGAAAAATACAAAAAATACCCAAAGTCAGATTCCAGCCCAGGTCCTACACTAAAAAATGGCACAAACCTTAGGCAAATCTCATCTGACTTCAACCCCACCCCCACCCCTACTGTGGGGCTAAGCCACTTGCTTTGCATACTCCACACAGCATCACTGTCAAAGAGAAAAACGTACATCAACTTTGACCAGTATTGATCAAGGTAGCAGCAAGTTCACATGAAGACAGACAGAATACTAGACTGGTCTGGGAAGTCAGTCTCCACGCAGCATGTGGGATTCGAGATCTCCTCCCCCCTTAAATAATGGAGGGTATCAAGCAATGGAGCTTGAGTGGGGGTTAAAGAAGAAATGGTGTGAGCACAGGCATAGAGGCCAGAAAGCAGAAGCACATTCTTAAACAGTGAGCTTCCAAGCGTAGCCAGAACGAAGTGGGTGAGGAGCTGAAAGTGATGGCAGGTACAGCTGCTGTGCTGCGCAGCTTGAAAGCTTGCTGAGAAGTTTCCACTGTTCTGGGTAAACAAAGGGTGACATCAGGTGTACAGGAAAAAGGAATGCTTTGGGATCAAGGCCGGGCCTCAGAATGAACTTGCACACTGTGGGGAGAGACCAAAGGGAGAAGTGGTAACAACAGTCGCACACTCAGGTGGTCAGGGCAGGCACGGGGACACAAACCGGAGGACTGAGAATGTGGAGCTGCCTAAACTGGGCAAGTGAGGGGCACCCAGTGGTGGGAAGATCACTGGAGATGATCAAGGTTTGGGGCTTGAGAGCACTTCACTAGTTAAAGTAAAAGTCAAGAGGAAGAGCTGATTTGAGGGGAAAGCTGTTGAAGTATATAGCTCAGGACAGACAAAAAAGAGACAAAGAACTGGAAAGTGATTAAGTCGTGAAAGGAGGTGAGGCTGGGAGAAAACGACAGAGTGGAGCGAGGAGCCGCTATGTCGGTGAAAGCACATTTTCAGTTAGGCGGCCACCAAAACAAGATGTAATTATCTCTGTCATTAACAGCTGCAGGGGCCACGAGACCTCGTGCCCGGGAGGCTGATGCCCACCACGCATCCGCTCCAGCTGGGAGGAGGGCGCAGGCGCTTCTACTTGTTGCAAACAACACCAGGGTCCTCCAGACCACGCGGGGTCCCGCCCCGCTGGTCGTGCTGCTGCCCGGGTCTGACGAGGCTTAATCATTCACCTGCTGGTTACGGGTCGCGGCTCCGGGGCCCCAGCTCCATCCTCCGCCAAGCGACAGCAGCATCCGGAGGAGGCTGGGCGTCCCGCCTTCCTTCCTACTCCCCCGCTCCTCTGCACGCCAAGACCCCATCCCAGCGCACTGACCCGCTCGCGCGCAGCACTCCGCGACGGCCGCCGCACCCCTCCCGCCCAGAACCCCGCTCCTCCACCTCTCGGGAAACTTTGTTTCCGTCCCCCACTGCCTTGTACCTCCTGGTAGGATGTGGAGAGCTCCTGTCGGATCATGGCACTGACCAGAGATTAGGCACCCCTATGCCCGTTATGCCCGGGAGGAGCAGCAAGCAGAGGACCGCGGCCGCAGCGCGCGGACCTCCGGCTCCGCCAGGCGCGCAACCAGTCCCGGGAGCAGCCCCGAGACCAGGCGTAGCGGCACTCGGCGCATGCGCCTCGCTCCCGCCACCGCCCGAGCCGCGAAAGGGCTCCTGGGGAGTGTAGTTCCAGGTGGAAGGCGCCTCTTAGCACCCAGGGGCGAAACTACCACACTGCCCAAAGCCAGGCTTAACCCTGGAATTAGACGCACGTGCCCTCCTCAGCCTTCACTTCCTCTCTTTGTGGAAGGGGGAGGGACGGAGAAAATGAGTCGAAAGTGGAACCATGGACCCGGTCAGATGTGTAGGAAAGCCTAATCTAAAACTGCAAGAGGAAGCTTAGTCTGGTGGTTTATAACCGCAATAAATGTTGAAGATCACTGTTAATTAAAAGCGCTTTCGCGCACACTAACTATGTCCTTGATCCTGCAAGGACTCCTGTAAGGTGGACATTTTTCTCCCTGTTTTACAGATGAGGAAACTGAGGTACCTTGTTTCTTGTTTCAGAAAGGATGGAGTGGGCAGTGATCTAGTGAAGACTATTTAATCCAGGACCAGACTACAAAATCCAAATTCCATTATTTCTGGGGCGCACACTTGGCGTGAGGACCTCTAGGTTCTTGTCCCCGCTCTGCCTCTCTCTCACAGGTCTTGGAATGCTCTGAAACCTCCTCTCTTAGTCTTAGAATGCGACTGCTAACCTTGCTCCGCTTCACAGGGCTTTACAGGAGCTGAAATAGATCAGGCGGCAAAACCCCCAAGGGTTTTCTGCTGTTCGTCACAGCAGAAGCCTCGCCCACTGAGTGTGGTGGAGAACTGAGTGGTTGCCCTGTGGCAGGGTGGACCTGAGGGCTACGTCTTCCCCTCCTCCCACTGTCTGAACAGCTGTTCTGTGTGGCCACTCTGGGCTGCAGAGCGGTGACGCAGATAGAAGTTGCTTATGCCTTGGTGAATGCTGCTCTGTGTCCCCGGCAGCTGCAGCTCTGTCACCCACTGCAGTCAGGCCACTCGAGGCCTCTTCTCTCCTCAGTGGCAAGCAGAGTAGTGCCGACCAGCACATCCTGGACCTCCTGGAGAGTTAGCAGTGAAAGGCCTCCATCACCTCTCCTGACTGCTCTCCCCAACCCCAGCCTCCGCTCCAACATTTATTAAATGGGACAATATATATAGCACTTAACACATTGTAGGCACTCAACAAACGTTTGTTAAATTTATGAATGGAACACTTATTATAGCCATTACATTTAACCCTTGCTTGCCAAAACAAATAAACAACAACAAACTCATTAATTTCCTTACTATATCAATACAAAGAGTGGTTTATAGAACAAGTCACGCATAGAGTTTTAGAGGTGGAAGGAACCAGAGGAATCTAGTCCAGCCCAATCATTCCTGTCTACTCTTTGCTGATATGAGCAAACTGGAAAATTATGGGTTCCAATATTTGAAGGAGATACTAATGAATACGATATTCAGCATGGTTTAACAAATACAATATACTGGACACGGGGCTATCAAAATGAATAGGACACTTCAAGGTCCTTGCTTTCGTGGCTCTTCCATGCTAGAGTGGAGAGACAGACCATGAACACATAATAGTTTTCTGTATTTGCTGACCCCAGGCCCTTTCTTCCCATTCTTTCAAGCACACACCAATTAGGCTTTCATTCCATCCACTCCACTGACATGGTGCTTGTCAACAGTGCAAATGACCTCCAAGTTGGCAAAGCAGATGGCCATCTCCCTGTCCTCCTCTTCCTTGATCAATCAGCTGCACTGGACTCAGCTGATCATCCCCCTTCCTTGTGCACTTTCCTTCCCTGGCTTCCAGCACCACACACACTCCCATGCTGCCTCCCACCTCACTCGCTGATCCTTCTTAGTCTCCTTCACTGTTTTCTGCTCATTGACTCAACTCTATGGGGTAGGAGCCCCCAAGCTAGATCTTTAATCCCCTTTCTACTCAATCCCTAGGGGCTAGTGGTCTTCTCTAGTCTCATGGCTTGAATTGCTATCTATACCCTAAAGATTCTTGTTATGGACTGAATGGTGCCCCTCCCCCCCCTCCCCCAAAAAACGATATGTTGAAGTCCTAACCCCTGGTACCTCAGCATGTGATCATACTCGGAAATAGGATCATTCTGGAAGTAATTAGTTAAGATGAGGTCATACAAAGTAAGGCGATCCCTTCATTGATGATGACTTGTGTCATTAGAAAAAGATGGAAGATGATGTGAAGATAGACACACAAGAAGAACACCCTATGATCACAGAAGCGGAGATGGCAATGATACAGCTAAAAGCCAAGATGGCTTTAATCAGTCACCTGCTGGTTAGAGGTCATGGCTAAGGCGGCCAGGCTCCATCCTCGGCCAAGCAAAGGACAGCATCCCCAAGCTCACTGGCCACCACCAGGAGCTAGGAAGAGGCCAAGAAGCATTCTAGCCAGACTCTTGGGGAAAGCATGATGCTGCTGACACCTTGATTTCAAACTTCCAGCCTCCAGAACTGTGAGAGAATAAATTTGTTATTTTAAGCAATCTAGTTTGTGGTGCTTTGGTATGGCAGCCTAGGAAAGGAACACGATTCCCAAATGCATACAAATGAATAACTCTGATCTCCAGCTCTCCTGAGCCCAGCCTCACACATCCAACTGCCTAGGCAATTCCTCCACTGGATGTCTACCTGGCAGCAGGAGAGAGTAGCTACTAAAAACATAAACCTTACAGCCAAACTGCTTGGTTCTAAGTCTTGGCTCTGCCACTTACACAGTTTGTGGTCTTGGGAACTTTAATCTCTGTGCCTCAGATACCTCATGTGTAAAATGGGACTATTACCACCTATTCGTAGAGTTCGGAGAGGATTAATTGAGTCATTAGATATAAATTACGTGGGACAACGTCTGTCACATTGTAAATGGTATATTAGTGTCAGTGGTTATTGCAAGGTTCAAAACGAAACTATTGGTCTTTCCATACCAAATCCGCTCCCCTCCCAGTCTTTCTCACTGTAATAAACTCCACCCTCCCATCTCCTCTGGCCAAAACTCTGCAGTCATCCTCTGTTTCTCATTTTCCTGTATAACCCACATCTAAATCAGCAAATCCTGCCGGTTCTACTTTAAACATTTCTCATGGACTATTCTCAGTAGCCTCCAAGCTGATCTTCACTTCCCTGCTTGTCACGTTGTGGTCTATTCCAACACAGCAGCCAGGGAGAGCCTGCTAAACGAAGTCAGATCATGTCATTCCTCTGCTCCAACCCCACCGAAGCCAAAGTCCTCACAGTGGCCCACATGGCCCTGTAGGATCCGTCCCGCAGCCCCTACCTTTCCTATTACTCCTCCCCTCATTCTCTCAGCTTCAGCATGCTGAGCCTAAGAGCCTTTGCATTGGCTGTTCCCTGTCCCCAGAATGCTCTTACTCTGGATATCTATTATCACTCGCTCCTTCACAATCTTCAGGTCTTTCTCCAGATATCACCGCATCAGTGATGCCTTCTCTGAGCACCCTGTTAAAACAGCAAACCTCATCGCCAGTGCATCCCCCTACCCTGCTTTGTTTTTCTCCTTTAGCATGTACCACCTTCGGACTTTCATTTATTTTCAGTCTTCCTCTCCAAGGCAGCAGAGTTCTTACGTGTTTTATTCATTGCTGTATCCCAGCGCCTGACATTTATTGGTACTCAAATAGTCACTGAACAAATAAACAAAATAATTTCACATAGTGACAGAGCTCTAGAGAAAATTTAAAAGGATATGTGACAGAGTGGTAAGATAGCTGTGGGGAGAAGTGCCGATTTATCTTGTGGGAGTCAAGAGATGGTAGTGACATGTGAGTTGAGATCTGAATGACAAGAAGGGGCCAGCATGTAATCACTTGCACCCCAGGCAGAGGGCACCAGTACAGTACGAAGGCCCAGGCTGGGACCCAAGAAGAAGGCACTGTGGCCAGAGGGGATGGACAGAGAGCCACAAAGGAGACCTCAGAAGACTAGACAGAGGGCAGATCATGGAGGCTACATCGTGCTGGTCCTGGGCTCGTTTGCTCTCAGATCCCATCCTAACCTCTCCGCTCTGGGTTTCAGGGACTGGCCCTGGGGGCTGGGTTTCCACTGGGCTCAGTGACAAGGAAGCACTGCTGGCCCATAGGAGCGGGGCAGGGCAAGGAAGAGGCCAGGGGTTTTCTTTTCTTCACTTTCTGCCCCGGCAGCTCCCCTTCCACAGCTCCGGCTCCTGCTGCAAAGATTTCTTTGTGGTTCTAGCTTCAGCCAGGTGGCCTGGACCCCTAGACTCTAATAACAGCACCTCCTCCCTTCCACTGGCAGGATGTTACAATCTTCCTGCTGTTGTTAATCTCTGGGTTGCTTCTCAGCCTTTTCCATACTCATGCAAACAACTCCCTGTATCACAGCCATTGTATCTTAAATTAGAATAGTTTCTGTTTTCCTTGCAGTTGACCGACTGATTCTTTTGGAAAAATGAATCTGGGTTCAAGTAGAGAAAGGCAATCAGGGATGCCTGGAGAAATCCAAGATCATATGAACATACTATTAAAGTATAGATTTAGAGTCAGCATCTCAGTGAGAAGGAAGCTAGATTTGATCAGTAGAAATTAGAGGGAACATCTTTTGGCTTAAAGGAGTTCCTAATAATAGAACTGTAGAGAAAGAAAGGGCTCAGGCAGAGAAGTCCCAAGGGATGTTATTAGGGAACATGATACATGAGGAAGGGGATGATGTTCTATTCAAGGGTTTAGAACGGCCTCTTCTGTCCTAAAGATCTTGTGACACACTGTGTAAGATGCCGCATGTTGCAGTTTACACAGTCTTTTACATCCATTATCATTTTTAGTTTCAACACAATCTTATCAACAGGTAGGCCAATCTGTTACTAATATTGAAATTGAGCTTCAGAGAGTTTGTGGACAGACCTGTTTAGGTCACTCTGAATGAGAAGTCCATTCTGTTGAATAAGTAAATGTATGAAAACTTGGTGCAGTCACCAAAGTGGGTAGGAGCAGATAGAAACACAGGTCTCTGCCACCTACTGTGTGACCTTGAACAAAGTACTTAAGGTCTCTGAACTTCCACTTTATCATCTGTAAAATGGGTAATAATAATAGTTCCTACTTCATAGAGTTATAGTGAGGATGAAATGAGTTAATACACATAAAAGTGCTGGACCAGTGCATGGCACACAGTAAGCCCTGCGTTGGTCTCCTTTGCCAGTTCTCCCAACCACGAAATAGTGCCAAGTCCCAAGAACTCCGTCCTTGGTTCTCTCCTCCTCCCTATCCATGCGTACTTCCTTGACAACCTCATTCACTCTGTGGCTTTACATACAACCTATATGCCAAGAATTTCAAAATTTAAATCTCTAGCCTGGAACTCTTTTCTCACTTTCAGACTCATATAGCCAACTGTCAATTTGGTACGTCCACTTCAATATCTAAGTGTTCTCCAACTGAAGGAGCCTGCTCCCTAATCTTGATCTCTCTCCCCCGGCCCCGCCCCTAAGATGTACCTCCTTACCTCAGCAGGGTGGTGACTGCATCCTTCCAGGCCCAAACCCTCAGGGTCATCCTCGACGTCTCTGTCTCTCAGACCCGGATGTCTCATCTGTCAGCAAATCCTATCAGCCATGCCTTCAAAACATACCAGGATCCAACCACTTCTCCCCACCTCCCTTACTACCACCCTGATCCAAGCCACCAACATCTCTTGAGGAAGGTAGCTCCCAGCTTTGACCTATTCTCAACACAATAGCCAGTCTTTCGTTCACATTTTAACTAATTCCCATGTTGCATTGACTCCGCTTCAAAGCCAAAATCTTTTAAAAATAAACTGCGAGGCCCCATGAAATCTGCTGTCCTCCTCTGGCTTCTTTACTCCTCTGGCTCCCTGGCTTCATCTCCTACCCCTCTTCTCTTCTTGCTGTTCCTTCAACAAGAAGAACCACCTCCCTCACCGCCTGTAGACTTTTATGCGGATACCACCTTCTCAGTGGGGCCTTCCCTGGTCAGCCAATTTAAAATTGCAGGGCGCAATGTTCCCTATCTTTCTCTTTGTCCTGCTTTGTTTCAATCTCTAGTATTTGTCACCACCTAACACACTACTTCTTGTCTATCACCCCCATAGAATGTAAGCTCCGTGTGGGCGTGGATCCGTCTCCAGTGACCTGGTACGTGGAGGCCTTCAAAAAATGTGCTGAATACATCCATGAAGGAAGCCTTGCACAAATGTTAGCTGTTACTTCAGTGCATATCTGTGCTGTGTGCACTGCTCTTTGCAAAAATCCCCCTTGGAGCCCCCACATTTAAACACAACTGGGAAGGGAAAAAAAATCAGCCTAAAGTAAAAGCACATTAATAAAGTTGGTCCTAGTTTACAGATATACCTTCCCAGGTGCCGGAATGTTGAGCTGTGTCATCTATATTAGACTTAATTAAGGAACTACTGCAACGAAAGCCGCTCTTTGGCTCCGCGGTTAAGTCCGCGGTTCGGAGTCCGGAGTGTCCTAGTTCAAACGTCCAGCTGGGCGCGACCCAGCCCGGGCTGCGGGCGCCCGGGGCGGCGGGCGCGCGCGGCGCGGCGCGGGGCGGTTCCAGGCCGCGGGCGGGAGCGCGGACCCCGCCGCCCAGGCCGCCCGGCGCTGACGCGCGCGCTCAGCATGGCGGGCCCCGCGCCCGCGCGGTGGCTGCGGCCGCTGATCGCGCTGGCCCTGGCCCTGGTGTTGGCCCCGGAGCTGCCGCCCGTGCAGGCCGGGCTGGCGCCGCGCCCCGCCGAGCCGGGGCCCCCGGTGCGGCTCTTCACCGAGGAGGAGCTGGCTCGCTTCGGCGGGGAGGAGGTATGCGGGGAGCGCGGGCCGAGGAACGCGGGGCCCACCCGGCCTCGCAGTGAGGGGGCCCGGCGCCCGGACGCCGCCGGCGCGGGGAGAGGCCCCTGGGGAGGCCGCGGCAGGCGTCCCCACGCGGAGCCCGGGCTCCGAGCTGGCCGCCGGGCCTCCAGGCCCCCTCGCTCCAGGCCCCATGACAGCCCAGGGATAAAGGGGAGTCCTCAGCAATCGGGGCGCCCCGCTTCCCCCTCTCCACCAAGCCAGGACGCCCCAGCCCGTGCCGCCCCCTCTATTCCTGCGAACTGACCCCTTGAGATGCATTTTGGCTGGTGGTCTGTCTGGAACCTCAGATCTTTTGGGGGTTTCATGGTAGCATCATCTCGGGGCAGACACTAATGCCTACATTTTGAGGGGAATGGCAGGGGAGGAGGGGAGGGAAGTAAAGCCTGCTGCCTGGGTCAGGCAGGAATTGGGGGCGCCCGGGCTTTATCCAGGCTTTCCCTACACTCTGTTCTGCCCCTGGCCGTATATCCCAGGTACCCTCTGCAGCCAGCTTCTCCAACCTGCTTTTAATGACTGTGCCCTTGGGGCTGAGCAGGAGCTGTGGAGAGGGCACAGGGGAGATCAGAGGTGACAGGTCCAGTCCTCCCCTCCCCCCTACGCCCCCACACACATCCCCACATCAGTCGGTAGTCTGGCAAACACAATCACCTGTTCATTTCAGTTGTGGTGACCCCGTGTGATGGCTGCTGAGTGCGGGGACCAGATGCACAGAAGGGTGGGGAGGCAGCTGACCTTAGATCTGGGAGGTGGAACAATTTGGTGAGGAAATCATGGTACCACAGCATTTTAGAGTTGATAGGAACCAACCTGCTTTTATGCATGAGGAAACTGAGGCATGCCATCACTTAGTGGCAGAATGAGGAATGTTCTCTTGTTAAAACCCTTTGGCCTTGGCTCCCTAACCCTGAAATTAACTAGCCATAGACAGACCAGGTTTGCCAAGGGGGTCTAGAAAGCTGGCCCTTAGGCTCGTTTAGGCATCATTGTAAAGTAAGTTTGGTTAGAAGCATGAGTTGATTAGAACAGCTGTCCCCAACCTTTTTGGCACCAGGGACTGGTGCTTTTCTGAGAATCTGATGCCTGGCGATCTGGGGTTGGAGCTGAGGCAGTGATGCTAGCGCTGGGGAGCAGCTGCAGATGCAGAGGAAGCTTCGCTGAGCTGGCTCGCCTGCTGCTCAGCTCCCGCTCACCTCCTGCTGTGCGGCCTGGTTCCTAATACGCCATGGACCATTACTAGTCCCTGCTCCAGGGTTTGGGGACTCCTGGATTAGAACACAGAGGGAGGAAGACAGGGATGTGAGAGATGTCAAGGGACGCTATATTTGGGGCAGCGGGGAACCAGATGGTACAGGGTTAGGGCATCTGCACAAGAGTTAGCAGGCCTGCTCTCCTTAGAAAGGCCTGCTGGCAAGAGTGATCTTGGCTGGCATCTGGGTTTCCAGAGTGTCCCACACTTCCCTAACAGATAAGGGTGGCGCAGTCGGGGCTCTCTGCACAGACAGCGTGTTTATGTGGAACACTGCCAGGCAGAGAGGGTCTGCATGGCCAGGGCCCAGTAAACACCTCTGGCTCTGAGTCGCTTTCCTGGGTAACCACATGGCACACATGCTGTTGCCTCTTGTTGCGGAGGGAGAGTGTGCTCTGCGAGGCTCTCACAGGAGGGAGAGAGCGTGTGGGAGTTCCCACACGGATTCCTCTAGTCTCCACCTGTGTCCTTTCCCCTCAGGTCTGGCCGTGTATCCTTGCTACATCACTGTAATAAGTCCTACTCTGAGCACATCTGTGTGCCGAGTTCTGAGTCCTCCTAGTGAATTTTCGAACAAGGGGGCGCAGAACCCAAGGGAAGAGAGATCAAAGCGGGGGGTACATGCAGCAGCAGTGCCAGAGGCTGCAGAATGAGGACTGAGAAAAGGTCTTGGTTCTTTTTTTTTTTTTTTTTTTTAATGCTGATGCTATCGGTTGATACTTAACTGAGGGAAGGAGAGAGGGAAGCTTGAGATGGAAACAGGTTAAGGAAAGAATAATTGGGGCATGGGACCCGGAGGATGTCTGTAGACAGAGAAAGGAAGAGAGTAAGGTGGGAAGGGGGCAGTTGAAATTGGTTTATGTGATCATGGGGGTTGGCTAGGTGAATCTAAACTCTGTAGGAATGGACGACCTGGGCAGGAGCTGGTGCTACAGCCCACTGGTGGCCTTTCTTCCTCAGAGAATCCTCGATTCTGTCCTTAAGGCCTTTGAACTGAAGTGACGAGTCCCACTCAGGTCATTCAGGATAATCTTCGCATAAAGCTAACTAATTGTAGACGTTAAGCGCATCTGCAAATTCCTTTACAGCAACACCCCAGTAAGTGTTGGTTGAATAGCTGGATACTGTGGCCTATTCAAATTGAGACATATAAGTGAGCATCATAATGGCTATTATAAGAGTTCCTACTCTATATGGAGCTTCTTTGAGGATTAAATGATGATACGCGAAATGCTTAGCACAGACCCGGTGTAGTCTTAGCATAGTAAGCCTGAATAAATCTTAGCTGCTATTATTTTATTAGCTTATTATTAAAAATATAAGCAAGAGGCAGTATAACAGGTCCACAGTCATCTTATGGAATTCAGAAACTGAATAAGCTCTAAAAACCGGAAGGTTTTTTGAATACGTCGTTTGATAGCAAAACCTGACCTGATCTGAACTCCTTCGGTGATGAAACTTGTTGGAGTTGACGCGAGTCTATTTATACTCTTCAGTTATCCTACTCAGTGTGAACATTCATGTTCATGCCTTACTGTGGAAATAGTAATATAGTTGATTATAAGGTGTTGCATTGGACACCCTGTGTTATGGTATGTGCTTCATAATACCTTTTTAAAATCTGACAGATTCCGAATTCTGAAACCCAGTGGACCCCCAAGAGTTTTGGCTCTGGGACTGCGGACCTGTATAACAAGTCTTTCTGAAATATGTAGTGATTATCTTATTCGTAATCACCTTTTTTGGATGAGAGCCAGGGCAGGCCCACCTGTCTCCGTCCCATGGTCAGCTGTATGGTCTCCGGCGAGAGCTCAGGGAGCTGCTTGGGGTCCCCAATGGAAACTTCAGACAGGAAATCGTGAAAGACAGGATTCCGGCTGCGCGCCCTTCCCAGACCCTACGGCGCAAGGCCTTGACCCAGTCTCCTCCTTTGGGGCCTTTCGAGTCCTCACAGTGATCCGCAGCAGGGCTCCTTGAATCCCTCACTCACGGGAGCATGAAGATAGCTCTACTTGAGCTGAAAATCCAACCTCCTCGGTGCGTCCTCGGAGGCCACCCCCCAGGATGTGTTTGTGCTCAGCGCCCGCTCTCCTTGGAATCTCTGCTAAGGGGGGTCGCGCTACATTTGTTTTCTGCTTTTCCTAAACTTAATGATGGTGAAGGGTGGGACTGCGCTTCCTCCGAAAGGATCATTCTGCACACACGTGAAGGCTGTGGGATCCAGGCGGGTGAATAAAGAGGCGAAACCACCCTAATTCCACAGTGGGAGGGCGGCTTGTAGACATTTTGGCTGTGTAAGGAATATATTTTGCATCCCACCCCAGCATACACACTCAGCACTGAAATGCAAATTCTGTGAAGTTCACCGAAACGGGGCCTGTTCTTACCATGCGTGATGCACTCTAATGTTTTCTACTTTCTGTTCTATTTTGAACATTTTTTTCTATTTCTATTTTTTCTAAACCTGTTGGTAACTCACTAAATTGATTTCATGACCCACTTGTAGGTTACCAACGCCAACTGCAATTAGAAAAATATGGCCTTAGACCCTCGGAGGCCCACTTAGTTCTGGGAACACCCCCAGCAGTCTCCTTTCCTACGGAGAGTCGCCGCAGAGAGCGTCTCTGCTCTGCCCGGGTCCCCGGTGCGGGGTCTGAGGGTGCGAGTGAGCTGGCTGCCGGGCCCCGCCGTCCTGCCTGCCCCAGGCTCCAGGTCTCCCTCCCAGGTGCTGGGAGAAGCCCTCCCTCTGCCCTGCTGCTCTCGTGTCCCCTTGTCACAGTAGCGCACGTGGCACTCTCTGCTAGCCCTGCCTGACCACAGGCAGAGCGGAAGGCCAGAAGGTAAGCAAGCCCAAGACCCAGAGGAAAGATGAAAACCTGGCCTCGTTTATGCAGGTGGGTCCCTGACCCCTTCCATCGGGGCCCCCTCACCTGTGCCTTGTGTGTCTTTCCTTGTGGTCCTGGGTCTTTCAGATGAAGTTCCTGGGGTACACTCACCCTGTCCTGGTCGCCAGCAGGTGCGCTGTCCTTTGTGCCGTGTGCCCTCTGATGGGGCCGGCCAGAGAGTGGACTGAGCCTTGGGTTCCGAGGCTCCAGGTTCTGGAACCCGCCCTCCTTCTAATTTGCTCTGTGGCTCTGGGCGAGTTTCATAATCTTCGTGGACTGGAGGGCCACACCTGCAAAATGAAGGTGTTCAACAGATTATCTTCAAGGCCCCTTCCAGTTTTAACTGGAGTCCTTATTGGTCACTTGGGAATTACATTTTTTTCTATTTTTCCTTTAGGAAAATCTCCTTCCACTTGGTTATCTGATTCCTCTTTGATTTTATACCTGTCGAAACTTAGGGAAAAGGGAAACTAACATTTATTTCCTTAAACTGCTTCATGCTTTATATCTCTTGCCTTGGTTAAGAGAGATAACAGAGGAGAAAGGCGAGGTACAGAGAAGTTAAGTAATTTGCCCAAGGCAACACAGCGTATAAGAGGTAGCTCAAAAACCCTGCCCTGTTTGACTTGGAAACTTGTGCTAGGACGCAGCACCATGGTGGCTCCTCTTTTGGTCTTTTGGGAAAAGACAGACCTCCTGCTGTTATTTCCAACCTGCTATGAACTAAAAGGGACACCTGGTGTGTCCGCCCTTCCAGGCGGATGAGGGGGTGGGGGACCGTGTGCAAAGCCGGCGCTGGGCACGGGGGTCTGTGTCGTGTCTCGGTGGACATTTCTGTTCTGGAGTCTGCATCTGTGTCCCCAAGGCCCCCACCCACCCTCTGTCTGCTCAGTTGCCATCTCTAGGGACAGCCATCTCCGCACGATGAGAACTCAGCCACCAGCGTGCACGTGGCATGACAGTGACAGGCCTTTCCCCGCAGAATGCCCGTGTGACAGGAGCTCAGCGTCCCTTTCTCCCCTCGTTGCTATGGCTCCCGTAGTTTCACGAGGAGCTAAATAGTTAACTGTTGAAGAAATGGAGTGTGTTACTGGTAAGAAACATGTTTTTATAGCTTATGTATTTGAACATCAGGTTTGTGTGGCACTTTGCACACAGAAAAGTAATAAATATCAAAGAAAAAGCAACAGAATGGAAAACATGACAACATTCCGTGGGTAAAATTATAACTGTCATATTTTTTAAATGGATATAAATACATAAATTGATAAACATTGAAGTTGAGGAACAAATAATCACAGTGACGGGAAGGCAGGAAATCAACCCAAAGAAAAATGCTGTCTCCCGGCTGGTCATGTCGTGCCGTGTACAATAAGATGAGGTACGGCAAATGTCCACCAGGATAACAGACGTTCCAGGGACTCTCCGTCGGGGCTGATCCGGGAGTAATGAAAACCAGCCAATCGCTGGGCTTCTGTGCCGCGCCCGCCATGGGCTCACGTCCACTGTTCAGCCTCTGTGTTCCTGCAGGGCTGGTGGGCGTCATCCCCAAGTAACAGATAGACCGAGGCCTAAGAAGTTATGTGACAGCGAGCTATGCTTCTCTGGCCTAGTCGCTGAATTTCCCTGAGCCCCAGGTCCTCTATCTGTTAAACGTGGTCATGGAAACACTCGACCTTGAGTTCCATGAGGGCAAGAAGCTCAAGGCTCGCCTCAGAGGAGGCCAAGCAGCGTATTCTTGGAGGTATTGACATTCTTATACACCAGCAGTGACTCCCACCCTCACCCCAGCCTGCGAGCCACCTGGCTGGGGTCCCTGAATCACCAATGGGGCTGAGGCAAGGGAAAGGCCAGGGCTAGGGTGTCCTAGAACTGTGCCCGTCACCTCCACCTGAGCCGGATTTGATGGAAGTTCGAAAATCCACGCCACCTGCTCTCGTGTCATTCTGTTGGGAGGAAATTAAGGTAACACTGTATACCCACGAATACCGCGAAAAAAGAAGATAATACCCATTGTCATAACTGGGGAAACAGCGTTACTTGTGTTTGTCTAGCACTGTAAATTCTATTTTGAAGGACAAACTGGGAAAAATGTAAGTTGATTACATTTTTCATATATGTTGGCCCAAGAATTCCACATATTAAAATAGGCCTTCAGGACATAACTCATCAATTAGAAAGTAACTTCTAGAAAGATATTCATAATGCTGCCATTTATAGTTCTGAGGAACTGGAAACAACCTAAGTATCCAAAATAGAAGAATAGCTAAGCAAACAGATACACAATATCAATCATATAAAGTACAGCTGTTGAACGACAGCCATTTCAGTTATTTCAATACATAGAGACATTTATATGAAGTAATGTCACCTATAAGAAGCAGAATATAAACTAGATCGTTTACACCGCCGTCGCCCTCTGCTCTCTGCACAGCCCACGGTGGGACGAGGGTTTACGACCTTGAGCTGGAAGAGTTGGGCTCTTCGCCTCCTCACAGTTTCTTTCCCGCTTTCTAGGAAGATCAGCCCATCTACATGGCGGTCAAGGGAGTGGTGTTCGATGTCACTTCAGGAAAGGGTGAGTGGATTGGCTTTATGAATCCTTATTTCTGGGGAGCTTGGCATCCACCAGACGGGGGAGGAGAGGGAGGGATCGCGGGGCAAGTCCTTCCACACACACACACCCCCACCCCAGGGACTTAATCTTTGTCACTATTGTACTTCGTTATTCTAATAAAGGTCACGCCCCTGCAAAAGCCTTCCATGGCTCCCTGTGGGCTACTGAATCAGCTCTAAACTCGATGATTTGCCCAAGTAGAAGCAGGGAAAGGAAAAGTGTGTCACTTAGCAAAAAGTTGGGATCATAGAGCATTATAGACCATTTTAATGCCATTTCATGGTTTCCCTGCTGGTAACGACAGATGATACCGCGGAGGTAGTGCCGTGATCTTCCTTGTTTATCTGGTATCAAACAAAGGGTGTCCAATGGAAATAGACTTGGTTTCCCTAACTTTTAAGAAGACTGGTTATTTTCCTTGTTTGCTTTTCAAATATTTTTAAGAGATTATTTTCATTCTGTATTTAAAAAAAATCACCTCTCAGCCCAGCATGTGCAACTTACTCCGTATTTTGAATTAGCGGGACCCAAACTGGTGGCTGGGGCGGCTCAGTGGACCTCATGTCTTCACTGCTTTCCCTCTCTCAGGCCTGGAGGCTCTTTGGGGATTGGCCTGGGTCCTCCCTCCCCCTGCCATGGACAGTCCCCTGGGTGCTCTGCATGCACACCCACACTCACATCCTCCTCCTTCCTCCCACTACAGAGTTTTATGGACGGGGAGCCCCCTACAATGCCTTGACTGGGAAGGACTCCACCAGAGGGGTGGCGAAGATGTCTCTGGATCCCGCAGACCTCACCCATGACACTGTGAGCCGGATTACGAGCCTTTGTCAAGATGTCCCACCCCCTGGGCCATCGCCTTTTTTACCCTCGTTTGATGGCAAAGCTTCCTGACTAGCTGATTTACAATGTGGCAGCCAACTATTTTCTTGAAGTAGATCTCCTATGCAAAAACCTTCCGCGGCTCCCCATTGCCTAGAGAGCCAAGTCCAAACTCTTGCGAACTTGTGATCAAACTCAGTGAGCTCCCAGTTTGGCTGCGACGTGCTTTGGCAGCTCTGTCCCTTTTACAGTCTGCACTCAGCACCCCCAGCCTCTTACAGATCTGCTGTTTGTCCCGAGACCCAGACCCCAGGCCACTCTTGGTAGCTCAGGGGATGAATGAGGTTGCAAAACAGAGACTCCCTCATCTCACATATTTCTGTGAGAGAGAAAATAGCATTAAATAAAACCCTTTCAGGGTCTACGTAATCCCAACAGAGGGGCTGGCATTCACCCCAACTAAGCTCAGATGAGTTAAGCTCTCAAGCCACAACATCAGAAAAAAATTAAGAAATTAAGGAGGGGGAAGGGTGTATAAATCTAAAACGGGAGGCGTGTGGAGGACAGAGGGATCACTGAGTGCACCCCCATCCTGTCCCAGGCTGCGGTTCTCTGGTCTTGAATTCCGACGTGAGCCAAATAGCAAAACATGGTGAAGCCACTGCTCCTTGCCCACGTCACCCCCCTTCCCCACCCCACAGGGTTGTCTCCCGAAAAGTCATCTGTCTATTATTTGGCTTGTTAAGGTCTTTTTTCTCTCGCACTAGGGGTGTGGGGGGTGTAAGGCAGGGATGGTGAGCGGCCAGTGCCAAGCATGAGTCACTCCTCTCCATTTCTCATTTCTTGGGCTTTTCTCCCCAAGACGGGCCTCACGGCCGAGGAGCTGAAGTCCCTGGACGACATCTTCACCAGAGTGTACAAAGCCAAATACCCCATCGTCGGCTACACAGCTCGAAGAATTCTTAACGAGGACGGCAGCCCCAACCTGGATTTCAAGCCTGAAGACCAGCCCCATTTCGACATAAAGGACGAGTTCTGATGTTCCATCCGCAGGAGCGGGTTCTCGGGCGGGTGAGGCAGGGAGGCCCGCAGGTGCGAAGGCTCCCGCACGGTCGGCTGCCTGGGCCTCTGGTCACCTGCAGACTTACAACCTGGGAGGCTGAGTCCCTTGTATTGTCCTTGGTCAAGTGTTCTGTCCACCTGGGTGCCCCGCCTGCGCGCCAGCCAGGGCAGCAAAAACAGCCGAAGGCGGAAGCCGCCTGCAGCTCGGCGTTGGCTCTGCGGGCGGTGGAATTACGAGTGACCTTTATCTCTTCTTTGTATTTTCTGTACTTCCCAGATTTCCTACTGTGACCATCTTTGCTTTAGAATAAGCACAAAAATAAACTTATTTTCACAAAAGGAAAATTCTTCCACGTGTGCCCGCTCCCTGGAGCCTCAGTACCACGTGTGAAGGGCAGTGCGAGCCACCTGTCTGGGGTCCTGCTTTCTGTCTCCTCTGCCTTTGAGGGGCCCGGGCAGCAGGGGGCACCCACGGGCTGTGGCAGAGATGGGGAGGATGAAGAGGAAGGGTGGAGGGGGGGACCGGCTTTGCACCACAACCTGGAGAGTGGCAGTGTGCACCGGCCTGGCCTGGAGGTCGTCCCAGGGATGGCGAAAGGCCCCAAACACACTGGACCCAGGTCGGCTTTCGTAAGGGAATCCACTTTGAGGCGGAATTTTTCTCTCTAAGGCAGAGGTCCCCAGCCTTTTTGGCACCAGGGACCGGTGCTCTTATGAGAATCTAATGCCTGACGATCTGAGGTGGAGCTGAGGCGGTGATGCTAGTGCTGGGGAGCGGCTGCAAAAACGGACGAAGCTTTGCTCAGCTGGCTCCCCTGCCGCTCCCCTCCTGCCGTCGGCCAGGTTTCTAACAGGCCACAGACCAATGCTGGTCCACAGCCTGGGTGTTGGGGACACCTGCTCTAAGGGACATTTGGCACTGTCAAGATCTTTTTAAATTTTTCGTTGTCACAGCTGTAGGATGCTATCTGGGGTCCAAGGACCCCCGCCCACGACAAAAAAATTGTCTCATCCAAAACATCAGTTGTGCCAAGGCTCAGACTCATCTGGAGATCTTATTGTATAAATGAATTTCTTTGACATAAAACTGACTTTCCTTAAAATAAATAGAAGTCACACCCAAGTGAATTTGTGCATTAAGCAGCAGAATCTCGTTCAGAATGCCGACTCCTGGGTCCCAGGTATTTCTAGAACATGGCCTGGGAACTGCATTTCTAACGAGCTCCCAGGAGATTATGACACAGATGGGCCCAGACGTACTTTGAGAAATGCCGCCTTGTGCCTTGCCAGGCTCCTCGGGGAGAGTTCGGAGGGCCTCCACTTCGCTCTTTCGTGTGTCCAGACCGCAGAGCGTGATGGCAAACCCCTGGGTCCCACTCGGGGGCCTGGGAGCTTCACGATCACCCCAGAGTAACAGGCCTGGGACTTACCCGACTGCAGCCTGACCTGGAATTCAGGAAGCTCAAGTGGGTAAGGAGCTTGAATGAGGGCATTTCGCCCCACAATGAGTGATATATGAGTAAATACAAATTATTAGTCCTCAGAACACCAGAGAGACGACGTCTCTTACTCGTGTGCCCCTCATTTCCCACAGCGCCAAGCAATGGGGCGACTCGCATTCCACTCCTCAGAGTGCCATCTGTGCAGGGTGGGCGAGGGCTCCAGACTCAGGCCCCGGGGACTTGACAGGGCCCCCTGTTTTCCCCACGCCCCTCTCCTCCTGCTTCCCCCATCAAAGCAGTTTTCCCTCAGGGCCTCACTCTCCCCGCCCCCCCCCCCACCGTAATCCTGCCCCACACCCTGCCCTGCACCTCAAAGGCCACCTGTACACCCCAGCAAGAGTTCTCTGAATAAGAATCTGTCATTCGGAGATTCTAGGTCAGCCTTTGCCAGGATGGCATGCAAAAACCTGGGCAGCCTGCACAGGCCCCACGCAAGGAGGGAGGTGGGTACAGCTCCGGGGAGCGGGGTGCGGGCCAGCCTGGGGATTTGCATCACAGTGCATCTGTGGCACCCAAAGAAGGAGACACACACAACCCTGGATCCCAAAGCCTGCTGCCCGTTTGCTCCTACTCCCACGACCGATTGTCATGTTCTTTGCTTTAAAGGCTTCTACGTCCTCACAAGACAGCTAGACACACCTTTGCCAGGAAGTCTTCCCCTCCTGTGGGGTCCACTATGGCTTAGCACTCACCCGCTCTGCTCTAATTGCCTATTTATAAGCCTGTCTTCCCCCCACCCCCCAGTGAAGGCCTTGCTGGCCCAGCACAGATGCCCATCTGGTGGCCGACCTTTCCAGACCCTCTGGGTTTGGCACTGAAAGTCCCATACCCCGGGAAACGCCTCCGTCCCAAGCGACCCTGAGAGACCGAACTGCACCAGCCACTGAGGCAGGGCCTCCTCCCAGCAGAGGGGCTTCAGGCGGAGGGGAGAGGTGGCACAGGGGAGGCCACGTGCCCCTGGGAATGAGAAAGGAAGACAGTGGAGGCCGCGTGCCACTGGGAATGAGAAAGGAAGACAGTCGCTACCATTCATGGTTCTTCGCCAGGAGAAGAACAAGCTGAAGGAACGGCCGTGAAAGAGCAGACGGGGTGGGGTCCTTAACCGATCCCCACCCAAGTTCACACTCAGCCTCCTTCAGGGATGCTCCATGCCTGGTCTCCGGTAGGCGCCCAGGGCACTGGGGTGTTGTTGACACTTGTGTAGTGTGTGAACTTACCCCAGACGGAAGTTCCTCCCACGAGGTACGGCCTCTCCATCGTCTCTTGCAGGGGGAGCAGAGAATCTCCTGCTTCACGTTCCCTGCACCCTGGGGTGCTGATAAGGCCCCTCCTGTCTCTGCTCCCCAGGCCTTCCCCCTGCAGGTGGCGCAGAGCCAGTTCCCCACCACCACAGGCAGGAAGAGGCTTAAAGGCAGGAAACAAGGCCAGAAGCATGGAGCCTGGTCTCTATCTGGAGAATAAGACGGGAAAGGACGACGCCCCAGACGGGTGAGCAGTGGAGCTGACTCCAGAGGGGCAGAGGGGCCTGACCGGGTCCCAGAGGTGGGGTCATCGAGGGCATCTGGCCCAGGTCGCAGCCCGATCCTGGACAGAGGACCCCCAGTCTCAGACACCTCACGTCCTTAGGCACCTGCTGCAGAGGGTCTCTTCACCCTGTCCTTAGCTTCTGAGAGAATAAATAAGGGTCTGAATAGAGCAACCTCACTGTCTGCATTGGCTTCTCAGAGCTCCACCATCCAAAGAGCATGGTCTGCCAGGGCACTGTCGGCTCGGGAGATGCTTCTGCTCTCAGCCAAAGCGGGAAATCTGTGCTCGGAGCCCAGTCCCTGCAAGACAGGTGATCTCTCCCCAGGGATCACCTGCAGGGCCCAGAGAATGCAGCCGGCCCCGCTCTGAAAGACTGCAGAGGCTTCCGGGGCATAAAGCCTTGTTCAAAGAGGCCTGAAACTGCACAGGCTTTTCTGGAAAGGGGGGTTACGCTGCCCCACTGCATGGGAAACAGGCCTCGGTCGAGTGTATTCGTCGCCTGGAGAATTATTTAATACACAACGTGTTGCTCATCCTTCATGCTCAGCACATGTGGTGCAATCTCGGGGCCAGATGCAGCTTTCTTCCCTGGGCTCCGCTGCCAAGCGAGCTGCTCCTAAGCCACTCTGGGCCTTTCCCAGTGGGCAAGGAGTTAACGTCCCCGCAGCAACCTCCACCAATCCGGGCCGAAGCCAGCAGACCAGTCCTATCCCCTGAAGCTCATTCCACAGGTTCCTGAGGGGCTCAGGTGATGTGGTAACCAGTTCAGTAACACGCGCTCGAATTGGCCCGGCCTCCTTCTCGGTTTCTTCTCAGTCCCCTACACCTGATCCCAACTATCATTTCCAAAGGTGCACCCCTGCACGCCAGCCCCTACCCCAGTCGTTGCTTTGGGGGGAACCCAGGTTAAGACACATGTTCACGTCCTCAGTAACTGTGAGCAGCGACCCAGCTCAGACTCTCTGGTTTCCCAGATGTCCTGAAGAGTCTCCCAGAGTCCCAAGGGCAATGGGGAGACTGGCTCCTCCCCTCGCAGGGCACTGCCTGATAGCACACGTGCCTGAGTGTACCCTCTGCGGTGCAGCTTGTCCCACCCTTAACCCTGGTCACTTTTCCTGGGGTCAGTCCCTCCACACACTCCAAAAGTTAAGTGACTCCAGTTCCAGAAGGTGCCTTATTCACAGTCTCCCCTGGGCCCTTGCACAGGCTGCTCCCTCCACCTGGAATGCTCATCCTCCTCGGCCACATCACCTATAAAACCTTCTCTCGGCTTAGAGATCACCTCATCAAGGAAGCTTTCCCAGATCCCTCCCTGCCAGACGGTACCCAGCAGCCCTCCGTGGCCACACCGATCCAACTGCTCTGCAATTATATTTTAATTTGTCCATCTTCCTACCAGGCTGGGATGCCCTTGCCCTGATCTCAGTTGGCTTTCCACTACCCAGCACAATGCCCAGCATATCCTGTGTTTGGAAAAATGAACGGATGAGTGGATTAGTGCTCCCACGCCCAGGTCACCCCTCTCCTTGTCCTTGGCGGCCTCCTCCCACTCCACACTCAGGGATGCAGGTCTGAATTCCAGGCCCCATCCTGGGGCATCGCACCTGCTCCCATCCTCCGGCCAAGGTCTTCAGCAGAGCCCGCTGGGCCTCCCTTTCAGGATCACTCCTGGACAGACCACACCTGAGCCTTTCCGCAGCCTTGCCATGTGGGGATCTTAAATATAGGAAGTGGTTCCCCTGGTAACCACCGCAGCAGTTGGGAACCAGCATGGACAGTGTGGGAAAGCCTTGAGGCTGGGAGGAAAGGAAACTCTGCCCCGACTGGCAGCTATCTGCCTGGGCCGGGCAGGGAGCCTTCTGAGCTGCCTCTCCTCTCACGGCTTCCTGGGGACCACCCGCTCTGAAGCCCACTCAGACTTCAGCCTGTCGGTCCCTGCGTTGCTGCCCTTTCCTCCTTGTGAGGTCACTGAGGTCCTCCCCTGGCTGCCCCGTCCTGTCCAGTGCCTCACTTCAGAGGCTGCCAGCGGGTGACTCAGACTTGCTGCCAGAGGCCTAATATCAGGTGTGCCCGTTGGACCAGGCCTCACCTGGACTGTCTGGGTCTCTGCCCAGGTCTTCGATGCCTCTGGCTCTGGACCCTCCCTTACCCTCTGGCCAGGCCCAGGGCTTCGTTCTCGCCAACCCTCTTCCATGGCTCAGTCTAGGCCCTGCCTGAGATCCTGCTCTGGTCATCACCCCAGTTTCCCTATAGGATGCACACAGGGCTGGGGGCTTCCCTAGCCTGAGGTTCTGGAGGCCTCTGGGGTATGGGAGTTGGGGACATGAGCTGTAGAGGGTTCTGGGAGAGGAGAACTGAAAAGCGTTGCCAAAGGACGAAGCCAGGGTAAGCAGATTGTCTGGGGAAGCCGGGCTCGTGCAGAACCAAGAGAGGGAAGAACCGGGAGCTGAGAGGGAAAGGTCGAAGGCACAGTATGACCCTGAGGTGTGAGAGTGGAAGCCCAAGGTCTCCAGAGGGTGGTTGGTGGGTGTGGCCCTGTTTGGAGCTGGCCTGGTTGCTCACGCTCTCGCCGTCTTCTGTTTGTGAGCGAGACTTCTGCTTGGCTCTCATCCCCCCACCCGGACTAGAGTTTGCTGTGGGCACTTGCACACAGGCAAGCCCACCCCGCACTCGTCCCTCTCGGCTGAAACCTGCCTCCCACCTCCTCTACCCACCTGCCATAGTAGTGGCTGTGGCCCAGTGGGCCCCTGGTCTACTTCCACGGCTGTGTCGATGATGATTTCAATCATGGAGCTTCACTGAGTGAGGCGGGAGTCGGGCGTGCGCCAGCACTCAGCATCGGCTCCTCCATTTGATCCTCTGCAAGGAGATACTGACATTTTACAGACGACGAACTGGGTCTCAGGCAGGATGAGTAACTCCCAGGAAGCCACGCCTCTGACAATGACTTGGTCTTACAGTTGGGATCCAGACCAAGCCTTACCTCCGCCCTGTGTACTTTCCGTTCTGCCTCATTATACCCGAAGATGGAGTCTGCCAGGGGAGGCCGACCCCTGGGCAGGTGGAATTAGGACGCAGCGCGCTGAGCTGGTGGCAGAGTCTCAAATTCTTGAGGTTCTCTCGAAAGAGATTCTTTTGGACTAAGCACGTGTTTGGGGGTTCAGGGTGCAGAGCCCTATGGCATCACCCAGAGGGAGGCACTGTGATCCTGGTCCTTCTGTGTGGATTTACAGCCTGATGGTGGCAGCTGCAAACTACCCCAAAGACAGGAAGGGCTGACAATGGCCACGGGGCTAGGGGCCGCTTAGGCCCACCTCCCCCAAATTCCTGGTGCTACCACCCAGGGCCCTGAGGTAAGGATTTGACCTCAGTATTGAACAGTCTCTCGATACTCAGATCCCTGAAACCTATCCGTTGCCTTTCTGCGCGAGGCCTCTCACTCCCGTGTGCCATTTAGCCATGACCCTCCCCTTAACCTCAGCCATAACCCCTTCTCTGATCCACGTCACTTCCCTCTCCTGCCAATTCCTCAAAGCTCAGGCAGTTTCCTTTGTACAAATTATTAATGACACCAGATTTCCCCTGTCCATGCACTGACCCACCAGACGTGTACTGCATGCCCACTATGTGTCCAGCACTGTACTAGGTCCTGGGGGTGAGGTAGGGCGGGGAGGTAAAGCCAGGAAAAGAAATGCATGAACTGTCCCTGCTCTTGAGGGGTCCCAAGACCCCTCAAGAGCAGTGGGCTGAGTTGCAAAGAGGCTTCCCTAGGACCAGGAGCTGATGATCTGGAGGGACCCTAGCCAAAGGATCCTGAGCAAGACAAGGCTGGGGCATGAGGTTGCTGAAGGGTGTTGGGATTTTCGGGGAAACTGACCGGTTCTGGCCCACCAGCAACCACTTGCGCGGGATGCTAGTGCCCCCTGGTGGTTGATGCACGGAACGCTCCAGCAGCTGTTCCGTAAAGCCCGGAGGATTAAGCTCCCTTAAGAACTTCTATTTTTGGTCCCAATAGTTCCATAATGAAATACTAACAGGAGCAGCCAGAGGGCTTCTGAAAGGACCCGAAAGCTGCACTGCTGAACTCCACGTTCTCCAGCTATCTGTGCTCCGCGGGTCAGAGCTGCGCTTCCCACTCAAGCGCTGTTCTTTCTCCCATACGGTTGATGAAAGGGTCCCCGGCAGCAGCCGTTTGTTCTCCTCGCCAAGCGCGGAGAGCGGCCTGCGCGGCCAGGCTGTGTGCTCACTCGGAGTGACGTGTTGGAAAGAACACCGGATCCGGGGTCAGGAGGCTTGGATGTTCGCCCCACGTCAGCCACTAACTAGCGGTGAGATAATAATTATAATAATAGCTACGTTTATTCAGTATTCACTCTGAGTCAGGCATGGCACCAAGAGCTTTACTTACGTGGTTACCTTTGATACTCACAACAAAGCCTGGAGGTTGGGATGGGTATTATTACCATTTTACAGGTAAAGAAATGAAGGCACAGACAGGCTCAGTAACCTTCCCAGGGCCACACAGTGTATGGCAGACTGAGGACTCAGGCTTGAGTTTCTAAACACCCACTGAATTATGGACCTAAAAATCAGAAGGTAGAGGTAGGGTCCACAGGTGTTTTTAAATGCTCCCCAGGTGACTGCGATGTGCAGCCACCTTTGCGACGTACGAGGTCGCACCAGCTCTAACATTCAGGGAGCCCGATGCCTTCCAAGGGTCAGGAGGTGAAGTTATGACGAGGGAGAAGCCTGGGTTAGGCCCTAGTCCACACGCGCGTCGGGACCACAGCACAGCAGAAACCGGAGGGCGGCCGATTCTCCTGCCCGCCGTCCCCTCGATCTGGAAACGGCCTGTGGGAGAGGAGGGCAGTCGCCGTCCACGGCATTCTTCTCAGTGTGTGCCACGTGCTCCACGAATTCATAGCTCCATCGTCCATCAATTTGTGCAACTCATCTAGAACCGTTTTCTATTTTTAAGTTGGTTCATTGGACAGACACTAACAGAGACCTACTGTGTGCCTGGCTCAGGGTCAGGTCCCGAGTCTCCCTCGGTGAAGGAGCCGGCGCGCACTGTCCCCTGGTGAGTCCGCTCTCTAGGGGAGAACAGAGGGAACGAACAAAGCCTGAGAAAATGGAATTGCACACCAAGACGCGTGTCCTGAAGGAGGTGACAACACGGAGTGCTGGAGAACAACAGGGGGACCTGATGACGCAGGGGGGCTGGTGCAGTCTCTGCGGCGGCGAGATTTAAACGGGTCCTACGGGCGAAGGGGTTCCACTGTGTTCCCTGCGTGTGGAGCAGGTTAGCATAGAGCTTCGTTCTTCATCAGTGGAGCCGCCAGTCAGGGCCGTGAGGTTTAGCTGACTTAGCCCTGATTTAGCTCTGACACCATAATCCAGTCGGTTTGTGGACCACGTGTGTGTGTATCAGCGTGTGTATCTGTGTGTGTATCAGCGTGTGTATCACGCGCAGGCTCCAGCTCCAGCTCATGGGCGCGCTCTCTTCCCACCTCCCTTCGGAGGTGCTGGGCCGAGATGGGGCAAACTACTCTTGGCTGTGCTCGCTGCTCGCCCAGACTGCCAGGAGGAGGCGCTGGAAGGGGACTGCGACGCTGGGGCGGAGAGCCCGGCTCCCGCTCCCCCGCTCCCCGCCCCCCGCCCCCCGCGGCACTGCTCCATCCCAGCAGCCGCAGACCCTCCCCCCCCTCTTCCCCCTGCAGCGGCTGCGCCCAGGCTGCGATTCCAACACTTGTAGAACCAACTTCGTGCCGCCGCCTCCCCCCACGCCACCAAAGATGTCAGCACCAGCTGGCAGGCGCCCTCACCTCAGATATCTGGGTCCCGTCCTGTTCAGGTCTCTCCCGCTTCGAAGTTTGAGTAGTTCCAAACGCCCCCCTCTTTTGCCTCAGTCGCCCCACGGTGGTGGAGCCTCCCGCACTGCCACCTCCATGTTCTCTGGCTCAAGTGTCAGGTGGTCCAAGCCATTTCCCAGCCTCTGGAGGCCTTTTGTGGCCTGGGCCCTGGGGGGATCAAAAACCATTTTTTCTAACCTCGAAGGCAGGTATTTATTGCTTTCCTCTGAGAGAGAAGGGCCAGTTGGTCCCGGGAGAGGTCATCGGATCACCTCTGCCACAGGCCGCCTGGCTGCAGAGGCACCCCCAGACCCACCTGGTTCCAGCTCGCCCTTGAGTTCCTCTTTTGGCCTCAGTGGATTCTCAAGCATCCTGGACCCCTGTCTCCCCAGCCAAACGAGTCTGCAGTGACAGTGGTCACATAAACAGGAACTGACCGTCTTCCTCAGGCTTTGGCCTCCGAGTTTCCCGTCTAGGTTGTCCCAGAAGGCATCCTACCTGAGCTGGGGGCTGGGTTCCTACCTCTCAACTTCAGCTCTCTGAGGTGACATCTGCAGCGGCTACCCTCAGTGCCTCCGAAGCTTGAGACGATGTGACATCAGGCGGCCAGGGGAGGGGGCAGGTGGGTGGGATGCTGCCCGCGCAGGTACTGCTTACCACAGAGTGAGCCGGACAGCCATGGCGCCCTTCCTTGAGGAGACATGTGCTTCCTCTTCCGGGGCCACATGTCAGTTCCAACACTGGTGGCCATGGGCTCCGGGGTCTCACCGAAATTCTTGGGCAACCAGCCTTCCTCAGGAACCAGCCATCAAGGGCCAGGCTAGAGGATGACCGGAATGGCTAACACTAAGCAGTCCCTCAAGCTGTCCTTTCTCCTTTCTGTCCCCAGGAATGTGCTCATCACTCTTGGCTGAGACCATCTACCTTTTCTCTTGGAATGAGTTTTTCTCAAAAGATAACAGTGGACCCTTGGTGCCTTAGACCACAAGACGTGTCCGAATGTCAGAGCAAAACTATCTTCCTGTTATGAGTGGGGCAACCGAGGCCTTGACTATTAGACGACTTGCCTGAGGTCACAGAGTCTTCAGATCCCTAACACCTAGCCAGTCTTATGATCTTTTCACCACATCACGCTGCACATCACCTCCCAGCTGTGCGGCTGCCACTGGGACCATCCGGGCAGGCCCAGCAGGTCTAACCTGGGTGCTTCCGGGCGTCTCTGCAGTGGCTCCCACCCGGGCCCTACGTGCGAACGACCTGTGGAGCTTTGGAAAACAGATGGCGGGACCCAAGCCCAGGAGACCCTGATGAGCTAAATCCAAGTGGGCCCAGGAATACGCCTGGATGTTGATTCTCATTACTCATGGTAGTTATGTTCTACAAAGTCGCTGGGAACACTGAATTGGCAAATGCCGAAACTTCGCCCTACAGAAAATTCAGGGTTAGGTTCCTGCTAGCCTCTGGACACAAACTTTTCATCAGCTGATCAATACTTAACCTTATTTTGACATGTGTTTCTGTTTCATACATCTACTGTTGGTTCATTAACCCTGAACTCACAGCCAACAGCGCCGTAGCTCATGCCTGACCCAAGCTTGTCTGATGCACACGGTTTCTCCGCAGTGCGCACTGCAGCCTCCTCGTGCAAAGGAAGAGCAGACGGCCCTGCAGCACGAGCCTTATGGAGTCACCAGCGAAAGCTACGAAAATTAGACAAGCATGGTACCGACTAGACTGTGAAAAGGACACTCGTTTCCAGTACGAGGGCCGGAACGAGAAGGTGGAGCATCACCTGGGGACCCCGGGTGCACATGTCCCGGCAGGGAACCCAGATTTTCACCACTCCGCAAGTGTCTGCCAATGACCATAAAAGAGCCCCGAGCCCCGGTTCGGTTCGGAGGTAACGAGTTTTAGTGAGTAGGTGAATTTACAAGTAGGAAATCCAGGAATAGTGATGGCCGGTTGGTTGTGTTCTCAAAGCTCTGTTCGCCCAGCGGTGTGCCGAGTGGCGTGGCCCTGGCAGCAGGAGTTGGGGGGCGGGGTGATGTGCAAGGGACAGAGAGGCGAGGGGGCTGCTCTGGAGGCCCGAGGGGGCAGCCTGGGACGGGGCCCGCAAAGGGCCTCGAGCCAGCACGGCAGCCACCGTGGGTTCTGGGCTGCAACTTCCGCCCTCCTCTTGGCGCCTGAATTACCACCATCCTGGACTCCCACGCCTCTGCGGGCTGGGGGTTCAGGATTCAGAATTTGGTGTCCCCACAGGAATCATGTGTGGTGGGCTGGTTCTCAGCCTGGGTCAGAGGGGCCCACTTCACACCTAGTTAGACAGGGTGGTGGCACCGTGGGCCCCAGGCCCAAGCCTCCCCCACGGCTCCCCACCCCACCTCAGCGAGCCTCCCTGCAGGGCTCAGGGCTTCAAGCCTCCCTCTATTTGCTGCCCACTCTGCCAAGGTCACGGGCATGGGCCAGAGGAGCCCCCAGCAGCTCCACAGAAGTTTCACAGTGTTTAGGGGGCGGTGTACAGCCGGGCCCGTGTTACACCGGGAGCTGAGGCCGAACTCTGCACAGCTTTGTTAGCTCTCACCTCTGGGGCAGGAACCCCGGTCGGCTAGGACCCCCATCGCCCCTGCCAGAGCTGACACACGACTGAACACCCACCCCTGCCTTGGACATTCTTGTTTGCCTGTCCTTCCAAGTCCAGCTGAAGGAGCGGCCGGCACAGCCGACGGGGTGGGGCCCGGACGACACAGAGTACCAGTAAATACATAACCTTTCACAGGAGAACAGAGCTTATCTGATACATGTGTTCTTTCCCTAGGGCGCATCGCAGCCTTCATGGCTTAGGAGCACCTAATTTGACCTGGCCCCTCGCTCACCACCTGACAGAAAAGGGTGGGGGCCTGACGCAGCCAGTCCCGAAAGGGGGTAAACAGAGTTCACAGTTAAACGTTGTGGCTCCAGGAAGCCCTGCGCCTAGGGCTCAGAGGAGGATGTGGCTGGGGAGTGGCCTCAGGTGGTTGGATGCAACTCTCAGGTCGACAAGGGCTTTCCTGCCATGGGGAGGAAGGGGTGTGCGGGTTAGCAGGCCCCACACTGGAGCCCCAGGGAAGGGGGTCCCCGCAATGAGCTTCACATTCCAGGCCTGACAGTCACTGCCTGCGGGACACCTGGGCCTGTCCTCACAGGAAGCTCTGTCCAGCCTACCTTTCCGGTTCACAGGCTCCCAGCTATGTGCGTGGGAGGGAAGGTGTCCCTTAGAGGAAGCCCTTGTGGCTGGGTGATTGCAGCTCCCGGGAGGATGAGCGGGGGCAGGGGGTAGGTTCCTCCTCAGAAACTGTCAGGAACTGTGACACAGGACAGGAAGCTCCTTGAACTCATCTCTCCGGAGCTCATCTCGCCATCTCTTTTTAAAGAGTTTAACGTTTACGAGCTGGAAACAGCTTATTCAGTAAAATTATTCAGCTAAGGAAAAAGTCGCTGATGATTTATCTTCCCTTTTCCTCCCCCAACAGTGCGTATCATTCAGCCGAATGGATGCGTCCACTCCCCGTCTGCCTTTGTCCTTTCTGCCCTTCGCTCAAACGTCATTTAACATTACTGCGTCCCAGGGGCTGGGTACAGCTGGTTCCTCCCCAGAATTGATGCCTTTGTTCTGAGTCCCCTCTGGCTGGCTGCCTGGCTCCCACTGCTCCCCTCGCCCACGCCAACAGAAGCCACCACCTCGGGCACCAAGCACGGCATGCCCGGCATGCCCCTGGCCCTGGCCGCCCTGGCTGACGTGTGTGACCTGCCCCCTGGCAGCATGGCAGCTTCTGGCGTCACCCCATGCCTCTCCCTTGAGGATGTCCAGGCGGACATGCCTGGGCCCCCCACCCCCCACCACTGCCCCCCTCACCCCAGGAGCCCACTCGCCCAGTGCCCAGTGCGCTGCTCCGCACAGCTGGAGGCGTCTGGCTGGCGTGTGTGTGTGTGTGTGTGTGTGTGTGTGTGTGTGTGTGTGTGTCCCCATCCGATTAGGAGCTCCCCAAGGGCAGGAATCATTTCTTCTCTTCCTCCCTCTGGACACTCCATCTATGGTCCTGACCAACTTTCTGGGAGTCCCAGGGGAAGAGATAACAGGGCTCCAGGCAGAATTTCGGGGAGAGAATGAGAAAGTGGTCCTTTGTCCCTTATTCATTGTCTTCTTCCCTCCAAGTCTCTTACTCTCTGCGTCTGAGAGGAGACCTCGCTCTGCCTGGGGAGCGTCACCCCTTCCCTGATGAACTTTCTTTTTGACTCTCACCAGCATGGGGTGCATTCTCTCTCTCTGTCTCTGTCTCTGTCTCTGTCTCTGTCTCTCTCTGTCTCTCTGTCTCTCTGTCTGTCTGTCTGTCTCTCTCTCTTGCAGTGCAGAGCCTGAGCTCCCCCCACCCTTACCTCTGCCCTACCCCCAGGAAAGTTGCCCTGTCCTGCGTCAAAAGGAACCTCTAGGTCCTCAACCAGGGGCCCTAGGGGAGGGAGGTGACCGCAGTGGCCATGTCACTTCAGGGCTCCAGCCTTGAGCCCACCACCTGTCATCAGTTGGAGATGGCAGTGACTAGGGTGACGCAGGGCCTCGTGTGCAATGTCTCATGAGAGCTGAATCGGGAGTGTGGGGGGACATGGGACCAGTGCTTCTCTGGTTCTCAGACGCAGGGGTGTTGGGGATTCCAGACGCGCGACAGACACCAGGAAGTCCTGCCTTCGGAAGCAAAGTGCCCTTTGCCTGGGCGTCCAAAGACACCAGCTCTAGTTCTGGCCCTGCTCACCAGCATGGCACCCTGGGGGCCCTAGGTAAGTGACTCAGTTTCCTCACCAGTGCCCACCTTCTTGCGGGGTTATCCTGTGGAGCCCAGCGTGCTTTGAAAACTGTCACATGCTGTTCACATGCAAGGTGCTGCTGTGGCTCTGGGCACTGTCCCCAGGTGACAATGAGGCCAGGGCTGTCCCAGGGCATTTGGGGCAGCTCCTGGGCTGGTGCCTCTGAGCCAAACTTGACAGGAACTGCAGTCACCGGCTTGGCCACGGGCAGGGGCTCATTGGGAAGTCAGAACCACCGATGCTGTGAGGGCTTTCAGGCGGAGGGCTTTCAGGCGTTTCGTCAAGAATGGAATGGGTGTCCCTGGACACCGGGATGGCTCCAGCGTCTCTGGGGACAGCAGGACTTTTCTGTTGGGCATGACACCCTCCTCCCTTTCAGAGTCAGCCCCAGGACACGGAGCTCTTTATTTCCATCCTTCAACTGGCTGAACCGACCTGCCTGCCCCAATCCAGCCTTCATCCCCGGGGAAACGGGGCAAGATGTGGCCTCCCTGGCCTGGGACTGTCCGCTGAGCGGGAGACCAGGAGGAGGGGGGGTTTGGACACAGGAGAAGCTCACCTCAGTGGCGGGGTGGGCAATGCCCCCAGAAAGAAGCAGGTGGCAGATCAGGAGCTGCACATGACGTCAGGTGACCTGCCAAAGGAATGTGAAATAACAGGTTTGCAGGTCCCAGGAGCAGAGCTAAGGCCCACAGTCCTCTCCTCTTCCCATCCCACCCCCCATCCTTCCCTGTCTGCCCAGGGAAGACCTGTCAGCATTACAAAGGACCAGGGGTCAGGAAGGCAGTGAGGCCCAGGTGCTCTGAACACCGTGGTATTACTGAAGTCATTCCTACTTGAAGAAAACAATACAAGCAAGAAATATACAAAGAGGAAGATCCTCCTCCCTCCCCACCAATGGCCTTTGGCCCCATTTGAAGCCAGGCCCAATAAAACAATTCCTAATTTGAGAAAGCCAAGGATGTTTATCTACATGTCCTTCTACCTGTGGGTGTGGGTATTATCACGCCACATTTCCACATTTCCGTGTGACAGTCTCCGCCTCTAACTTCAAGCCTATAAAACGATGACCTCAGGCTTGCCTTTGTGCTGGCATCTGCCTGAGTGACCCAGAGCCACGGGTAACCTCGCACCAGCTCTCTTGACGTGGGTCGCACGGTTAGGTTTTCTAAGTTATTGCTTGTTGCAGAGTTCGCTTTCCAGGTTCGCCTAAACCCGGATGAAATGGAGTCCAGTGTGGACTAACTGAAGTCAAACCAAGCAGTGGCGTTGGGTGGGGAACCTGAACCCAGGGGTGGTTTTCTCCGGCAGGGAGTAGGATGGGGTAGAAAAGCTGGAGAGGGGACTTTGCAGTATGAAATGATTTGAAAAGCAAAAGGCCAAACTGTCCGCCTGCAGGAAACCTCTTCCTCTGGGTTGATAAGAACCAGTGAGAAGCCAGCTCTGCACTGGCTGTTCGACCTGGAGGAAGACGCTGGAGCTGCTCTCTGTCTGCCCAGCCCCGCTCGCCTCCCGCCCCCTCCCCCCTCCCCCGCCCCCCGGGGCTGGCCCGAGCTGCCCCCTCCTCCGGCTTCAGCTGGATGAAAGGCGAGGTCCAGAGTCAATAGCCTGGGCTGGGGCGGGCAGCACTGCTTTCTCCCCGAAGCCTCCCGCCTCCCTGCTCGTGAGCAGCCCTCTCCGACGGCGACAGCGACACCAGCTGCGTGGCTCACCCAGATCCCGGAACCCGCCCCTTTCTCTGTGGCACCTAGGGTGGCAACGGCTTTTGCCCGGGGGCGCACCAACCAGCCCTTGCTGGTTCCCTGACGCTGCCCACGTTTCTGTACACGGTCTTTCCGTCAACCCCTTCAGCTCCCGCTTTGCATGTGCTTCCGTCCTTGCTAGAACCGCCTGAGACAGTGCCGACACGCTGAGCTTCGGTTCCCTGTCCTCACGCTGGGGGTGATGAGGGCATCTCTCTCACCCGCCTCTGTGGCCCTGGGACTCCTTCTGGGGGTAGGATGGCTCTGGGTCGCCCCTGTGTCAGGCTGGGAGGCGTACAGCCGAGGGGAACGGAGACGGACAGGAGAACTCCTTTCAGTGTTTTCCAGGGCAGATCATGCTGCTGGGGTTAGAGACTGGCCATGGGGTGCAAAGCTCACAAGTATATTGCCTGGGCGTCTACTCAGACGACCAGCTGGGTGGGGTGGCTGTGCTCTGGGATAGGACAGGTGGGTCCGCCCATGCTGCTGAGCCCTGGTCTTGCCACCATCTGAACATAACCGTCAGCCCTCCCACACTAGCATATGAGAGACAGAAAATGCCCCGCGCACCAAAATGTCCCCATGCTGATCCCTGGCAAAAGGGACTTTGCAGTTGTGATTAAGGACCTTGAAATGGGGAGAGTATCCTGGGTTTTATCTGTGTGGGCCCTAATGTAATCACAGGGGTCCTTGTAAGGCAGGACGGTCAGACAGTAGTAGTAGGAGGCATGACAGAAGCCAGGGGGCATGGGTCAAGGAATGCAGATGGTCCCCAGAAGCTTGAAGAGGGGCAGGCACGCAGACTCTCCCCTGGAGCATCCAGGAGGAATCCAGCCTGTAGGCACCTTGATTTTAGCCCAGCGAGACTGATTTTGGAAATCTGGCCTCCAGAACTGTAAGATCATAAACTGGTATTGTTTTAAGCCATTAAGTTTATGGCATTTTGTTACAGCAGCCACAGGAAACTAATACACAGGGCAAGGTCCAGATCCCAGAGAGGCAGAAACCTTAATAAATTCTGGGCTCTGCTCCAGCTACAACGGACTCTGCTCCAAAAGCCGCCGGGGACCTGACTGTCACTTCCCAGTGCCCCAGTGTCCTCGTTTCGGTCCAGGAGGCATGTGTATTTTTTTTCCCAGGTGAAATGCTGACACCGAATTACTTCACATCTCAAGAGTCTCAAACTCTAGCGTCATCGGGAGCCCCAGCAGCACAGTCACTTGACTGACCGGGAGGGTATAAGGCAATGGGGAATGGTGGCAACTGTGGCAAACTGGAGAACACGCGTCTTTCTTAAAGACATCAACTTTAAGTAACAACAAGAGCAGTAAATCCGGCCAAGCAAAATCAATGTCTAATCTATCTATGTGGCTTGTGGACTAGGAGTTTGGATCCCCTGTTTACCTGTCAGTTCCTGGCCGACCCCAAAGGGAGGTGGTCCATGGGTAAAGCATAGCACTGGGTGTGGGGAGAGGTTCTGGGAGTCGCCCTCCGCACCCCACCCGGACCGCCACCGTGGTGAGAACCACTGGACCTGCCGGCCAGCCAGCCCTGCCTCACCTCCCTCGTCCTTCCCACCTGCGCAGGACTCTCGCAGTCCACCCTGGTGCCCTCGTCCCACTATCCCTGGCACACGGACTCTCTCCGCCCTCTCCGACGAGGGAGGCCCTTGTGTAGAACAACCAAGAGGGTACTACGATTGGGTCAAGCTCTAGCCAGTCCAAACCGTGGGTGGGGGTACAGGGGACAGGTGAACACTGTCTCAGAAAACGAGGACACAGATGTCATGGAGAAGATCACGGGCTTTGTAGTCAGACAGAGCTGGGCGAGTCCCTACATCACCAAGTAACAACTATGTGACTTTGGGCAACATGCTTAAGCTCTCTGGGCCTCGATTTTCCCATCTTTAAAACAGGAATAATAATCCTTTCTTGGCATTGTTGCCGTGAGGATTCAACCACATACCATGTATGAAGGGCAGTGCCTGGCCTGTAGGAAGCGTAGATTTTGGAGCTGATGACTTGGAGTAGAATTCTCTATAATGGTCACATGACCTTGGGTAAGTTACTTTATGTTTCTGTGCAGAATGTTCTCATCCACGAAATGGGTTCACTGACTTTCTCATAGGGCTGTTGGCTGGATAAAGTGTGATAGCACGTGTCGAGGGCTTAGACCATGCCTGGACTTGGTCGAGGCCCCATGAGCATGTCCATTATTTATTAGGTCCATTCTGATGTGTCTCCTGTCGCTGGTGGGCCCTGGGGCGTGTTCCTGAGATGTGGAATGGAGAAGTCAGAACCTGTTCTCTAGTTTTCAGGAGAGGCTGACCGCATAGCTGTCTACCTAGTTCCTCCCCTAAACCCCTCAACCTGGATCTTCCACCCTTCTACTTTCTATCCCCAGCCTCTGTCTGCACCCTCCCCAGACACCTCTCTGGCAGCCCCTGGCAGCCCCAGACCCTGGGGAGCAGGCTGCTGGGCTCTGTGGTGTGCCTGGGAGGGGCTGGGGCTGCTCCCCCAACCCCCCGTCTGAGAAGCCCCGCCAGTCACTGGAGAAGATGAGCACGGCGCTGCCCCCGTCCCAGATGAATCACGCCCCACGCCATGTTGTTAACTAGGCTCGCGACAGGGGCCCTGTGTGGCGCTTTTGTGTGTAGTGTTTCTTTCCATTCCATGATTCAGAAAATGCCAGTCACTCAGCCATGTGATCCCCAATCTTCTGCCAAGGAACTGAGCGCAAAGGTTTGCTGGAAAGCCCTTGAAGGACAGGGAGGGCAGCTGAGATTTCCAGAAAGTGGACTGAGCCAGCAGAACTGGAGGTTGGCACTCCGGAGACATCGCCAGGAAGAGTACCGGGGACGCGCAGGTGTTATGAGACCAGAGGCTCCTCCACATAAGCAGCCGCCAGCGGGCGAAGGGCCCTCACGTGGTTACACACAGACTTCCACCCCAGTCTCCTCCAAAGAATAATGTGATTATTTTGTCTGATTATAAATGTAAAGCCTGTTTATGTGAAAACTCTGATCAATACCGCAAGCTATGAAAAAGAGAGGACATAGCTCCTGTATGCTGCCACCGGACACTGTTTTAATCCGTCGAGACATTTTCCATGTGTCCTCGGGCTCAGAACTGCCAGGTCTGGTCCGCTGAGCTACTGGCCTGACCCTGGCTCCCACCCCAGCCCTTGGGCCCTGTGCTTCCAAACGCCACGAGAGATGGACCAGCTCTGGGCTCCCGCATCTGGGGTCTAGTCTCAACCTGGCCATTAGCTGGCCACGTGCCTTTAGGCAAGTCATCCTAAGCCCTATTTTCTGATTCAGTTAAAATTGGAATAATATTGGGCTGATCTGTTGAGAGGATGAAAGGCATGAGGGGAACTTGAAACCGCAAACCTGCAAAATCTCTTCACATATGAGGGTGGTGCTGGCCTGATGCCAGTTCCCCTGTCTCGGCTCATTTAACTCCAAGGATAGTCTTGAACCCAGTTCCCCTGCTCCAGGACTGAGCTTGGACCAAAGGCCTTCCCCAGGATCTGCTCAGAGCAGGGAAGTCTCAGGCTGGGCACCGCCCCCCACCCCCAAGTCATGGCGGCACCATTAACATGGGCTAAGCACCATGGCAGGCGGGCACCTAGTTCAGAAAAATTCAAAGCCCTATTTTGTCACCGGTTTTGAACCAAGATAACTCCCTTCCCTCATTCCCTATGAAGATCCTCAGCTCGCCAGGGCTGGACTAATTCTCAGTGCCACCTCTTCTCATGGTCATCTCAGTGATGCGACTAAGAACTTACATAGTTATCACCATTCCCGTTTATAAAAAAATAAAAAGATGCTCCGGGGACACATGTCTCTAGGCAGCATGCTATTGCCCTGTGACCCCTATCCTCCTAGAGCTGAACCAGCTCTGACCTTGTTCCCACTGGCCCACCCCCATCTAGTCAGAGGCAGGACACCCCGCATGGCTCCCTCTCAACTATGTGGCAACTCACAGCTTAACAAACACTAGCTGACCATGCTGACGGATGGGCGGCCGAACAGTGGAGAAGGTGACCACTGCACTGCGCTGACCGGTTCATCTGTCTCGACTCCCCTTTGGACATAAACTTCCTCAGATCAGAGGCCGCGCCGTCCTGTAAGTCTTACAGGGGAGTCTGCACCCATGAACCTCCTGAAAACGCAGACACGGTGGCCAACACAAACTCTGAACAGAAAGAGAAGGTTCCAGGGGCGAAGGCAGAGGTGCCTGTCTTCAGAAGTGATACTGAATTGGGATTTGTTGGACAGTAAGATGGCTGTCGGGGAGTGTGAAACAGGTCGAATGAGGGCGGCGAACAGGACGGAGGATAGTTAAAAGGAGCTCACCCCCCAGAGCGGTTCTGGGCATCGTGCGACCAGCACGAAGCGTGGGGAGCAGCAGGGGTCTAAGAGCATAGGTTCGGGAGCCGGCCTCCCAGTCCTGGCTCCGTCACCTCAGCGTATGACTGCGGGCGAGTCGCATCACTATGCCTCGATTTCCTCAACTGTAAAATGGGGACATAATCGTATGTCGTTCTCACGGAGGCGACCTAATCAACATGCCACTCGTGGATGCCCGACAGGAAGGCTGCTGACCTGCCCAAATCACGCTCCAACTCACGCCAGCGATGGTCAGTGGAAAGCACAGCGCGGCTTGTGCCACGTGGTGTTACAGGGGTGGAGAGGTCAAGACCCCGGAGATGCTGCACGGCAGCGAAGACCCCTGCGCCACGAGAGGTCGACAGTGGGGCTGATTCGAAGCACTCCCACCCAAGGAGGGGGGGCTGTGGCCCCAGGACGACACCCAATAACGTCATCGTCTAAACCGCATGCCCGCGGCCGCCGTTGCCTGTGCCTGTCTTCACAAGACGCGTTGACAGCCTTTCGCCCCTCACCCCTGTCCTCAGCGGGCCAGGGCCGCGTTGACATTCCTCTCCCCCTGCGAGGCCCGCCGGAGGGAGCGCAGACACTGAGCTGGCGGAGGGCCAAGGCCTTCGGATGTAGTTCTCAACCCTCGGGGTGCCTTCAGCCCTCTCATGTGGGTTTGGCAAAGCCCGGAGCGAAAGCCCCCCGGCATGGCGTTGTAGGTCTCTCTGAACTGCTGTCAAGATTCTGGGGCTCAAAATATGTGGCGGGTCAGCAGCTCCCTCCCGCTCTGTGGGTGGAAGTGTGGGCGCCTGGGGGGCCGGGTGCAGCTTTGTGACTCGGCATCACATGCTGATCCTAGCACATGTCTTGAATGAACGAATAAGGAAAGAATGGATGAGTTATCTTCTCTCCGGCCCCATTGACGCTGCTTAGCTCAGGACCTTGGCTTCTCTCACCTGGACTAACTGGTTTCTCTCCCACCAGCTCTACCCATGTTCCACACTCCACACTTTCTCAAGAACGATCTCTTTAAAGTGCAATTTGACAATGTTACCTCCCTTCATCCCTCTCAGCATAGGCCCTTGGAAGGCTTCCCGCTGCCCACCATGCATTTCAGACTCCCTTGGAGGCACAGCTTCAGCTCACCTCTCAGCCTCTCGCCAGCCCCTCCATGCCCTGCTCTCCAGCCCTATCAAACGCCTTACTTTCCCTGATGATGCAACATACTCTCGAGCCTTCATGCTTTTGCCTCCGCTGTTCCCAGTGTCTTGTCTGTCACTGCCCTGCCGGCTCTGGGCTGGCCCCACTGTAAAGAACCGCCATGCTCAGTGAAAGCATCGTGTATCCTGGGAAGCATTCCTTGATCTGATAGAGCTGGGAGCTCCTTCTCCACGCCCCCACATCACTCTCCCGTTCACTGTTCAAGGAGTCAGTGGCAAAGGCTTGACTGGCTACCAGATCTGGCCACTAGAGGGCAGTGGAGTGTTGATGAGCATCGGGCCTGGCCGGGGACAGGGTGCTGAGCTAGGCTGGGGGCACCGGGCTGCGGGCTCTGTCCTCACACATCACTGCACCTTGCCACACCTCGCCCCTGCGCGGGTCTCCTGGCCTCTGCCACTCCATCTTCGCTCCCCGTCATGCGCGGGGCTGCCCCAACTGCCTTCCGTAGCCCCGACTTTGATCACCTCTTCTCTTCCCCACCCCACCCCACCCCACCCCACGCCGCCTTCCTCAAGAACATCCAGTAACTTCTCATTGTTTCTATACTGAGGTCAAATTTCTCATTTTAGGTTTCTTTTGTTTATTAAATTTTTGCGACTTCAGTAACAATAAAAACGAAAGAAAAATAATTCACAAGTCCATCCCATAATTTTCTTATGTTTTGTGCTATCTCTATGAATGTATGAATGTATATACGTGTGTATGTACACACATATATGTACATTTGTGGTTATGGTCAGGGCATAGATACAATTTTGATTTCAACTGTTTTGGCCTAATTCGAAATCACAGGCAAGTGTTCAAATTATCATTCTGACTTTATAAATATCAAGGCCATGCTCACCGGCCTTTGCCTCTCATTCAACCATCCCCAGCACAGATTCTGCTGCTTTTTAGAGACTAGAAAACGAGCCCGTTCCCCATCCTGGTGTTCATGCCTACCAGCCTCTTTCTGAAACGCTCTGCCCTTCCTGCTCTGCTAAGCTGATGATCCCTCCAGCCTTCTGTTCAAACTTCTCCTCTACCAGAGCGGCCAGCCTGGCTCCGGTCCCTGGCCCCTGCTGCCCACCTCTTTCTGATGTCACTCCAATTTCCCTTGTGAGAATGGGAGCTCCCTGAGGTCCTGCCATCTACAGAGTCTATTAATGTCCTATGGCAGCTGTATCAAAATGCCACAGGCTTGGTGGCTTAAAACCACAGACATTTATTCCCTCACAGTTCTGGAGGCTGAAAGAAGTCTGAAACCAAGGCGTCGGCAGGGCCGCATTCCCTACAGAGGTTCTAGGGGAGAATTCATCCCTTGCCTCTTCCAGCGTCTGGTGGGGGGCAGAATCCCTTAACAATTATCCAGTCTCTGCCTCTATCTTCACATGGCCTTCTTCCTTGTGTCTCTTTGACTCAAATCTCCCTCTGACTCACTTTTGTAAGGACACTGGTCAATGTATTGGATAATCCAGGGGGATTTCCTTCTCCAAGATCCTAAACTTAATTACGTTTACGAGGATATTTCTTCTGAATAATGAACCTTCACAGGTACCAAGTATTAGGACACGGACACATATTTTGGGGGCCACCATTCAACAACCCACGACCATCTCTGCTATGGGGCCGTTCAGGATCCGTGTGGAACAAAGAGGGGCCTCCAAGCTTGGCAAACAGCAGGAGCTCGCCGGGGGTAACTCTAGCGAAGAATGAACTGATAGGAAAGGATATTGGATGGTTCGTAGAATTGACCAGAAGCCAGATTCAGAAAAACGGGCAGGGCGTAACCAAGGGTGGCGGGCGGCTGGGAGCCCAGTCCCGGCCACTCAGTCCGGTTAGGGTGCCGGGGCAGGTGCTGGTACCGGCCCCACTGCCACGGCTAGGTGTCGTCTCTAACTGTCCGTTTCTCCCTCCAGAGACAAGGCCCCAAGCAAGAGCATCCCCTGGGCTGAGCCTGGGTCACAAACGAGCCTCGAGAACTGTCTGCCTCCCATCAAGACCACACACCCCCAGCCCCAATCAGGGAGGGCATGCCAATGTGCTCAGGCAAAAATCAACAGACACCTTCTACGGAGATTCACCTGCGCCCTCTCCAGAGTGAGCTCATTCTGGAAGGTATTCAGGAATTCACCTGATTGTCTGAGGAGCCCCTTCACTTCTTTCTTGAGGGGAGGAGTATAGCATGTGCCTGACCATCTTGACAATGGTTTCACAGAGGCCACGGGATCACCCAGCAGAACCAAGGAGACTGGTTTGGATGTTACCCCAGAAGGAGAGGGTTAGGGAGAAAGAAAGAGGCAGGAGAACCATCGTGAGCCCGCACAGAACAGGCAGCAGTCTGTCAGGGAAGTGAAAACGAGGTGTGAAGAAACCTGTTTGGCTTGAAATGGTTGTGCGAACTGGCATAGCTATTAGTCACAAATGTTGGTTGCCAATTCAGTTATTCTGACTCTTAAAAAGCACTCTGGAAAAACAACAAATCAACGAAACCACTCTGAGGCTTCAGGAAACTGAGTCCCTTTTTAGCAGCAGCCTTTCCTCTCATCCCACAGGTGGCTGGGCCCTGGCCCTGCTCAGAGGGAGAGCAGGTCCAGGGCCGGGAGAAGGAAAGCAGCATGGGAGCGTCAGGATTTTTCTTCTGAAACAGTGGCTCATAAACCAGGACTGCACGGCCCCAGGTCCAGTGTGTGCCCGGACCTGGGTGAGGCCTGCCAGTTAAAATATAGGACACCCAGTTAAACTTGAACATCAGACAAACAAGAAGTGATTTTTTAGCACAAGTATATCTCATGCAATTTTGGGATATATTTATACTTTTAAAATTAGGTTTCTGAAATTCTAACTTAACTGGATGTCCTGTATTTTTATTTGCTAAACCTGGCAACCTTACTTGGGTGTGTTGCTTTTCTTTTATTTATTTTGGGGCTTATGTTAGATTTTCTTAGAATCAAGGTTTTCATTGCCAAAAAAAAAAAAAAAAGTTTTGAAAGTCATAGCGAGCGCTTCATTTTTTTCCCACATTGAAAAACTTAGCTGGAATGAATGTTTAATGGATTCTTTGACCCCACGTATATTTTACAGAGCCCCTGTGACCACGCGGGCACTGGCGCAGACCACGGGGATAAGATGAGGTGAACGAGGCAGAGCCACTGCCTTCCAAGAGCTCCCCCAAATCCGCCAGGGAGATGACCGACCACCTATCACATGTGGCTGGAAGGCCGAGGCGCGCAGAGAGGGAGTTAACACTATGCGGATCTTGACACAGCGGTGAATCAAGTGAAGCAACAGAGAGATGCCAACCGGGCACTGCCACGGGCACTCTGGTTGCCAGGGGTCCTTGGTCACCGCTGATGAACACAGCGTTCGGGAAAACACGGATCCCATTCCGTCGTAGAGCAACCACTTTCCGGTTGGTTGGCTTACAAAAGATGACATTGGCAAACATGACATTTCCCTAGGGTGTCTTTAGAATCTAACTAACACTAGGGTTGAGATATTGTGATTTATAATAAGAAACATATATTTGGTCTTGCAAGGGATCTGGCGCTGAGCTTGGAATTTTCTAAGCGATGAGAGCAATAAAGGTGTCTCTTGTTATGTTAATGAGTGACTTTTGGATGAAACCTAAGGATGGGCCCTGGTTGCCCAGGGAGCCAACCATGTGATCAGAGGGTTGGAACTTTCAGTCCCAGCTCCAGACCTCCAGGGAGGGGAGAACAGCTGGAGGTTGAATCAACTCTAAGGCTGATGATTTAATCAATCATGCTCATGTAATGAAGCCTCCATAAAACCCAGGAGGACTGGGTTCTGAGAGCTTCTGGTTGGTGAACACGTAGAGATCTGGAGAGAGTGTCCCCTCAGAGAGCATGGAAACTCTGCACCCCTTCCCCATAGCTTGCCCTATGCATTTCCTCATTTCCTCCATCTGGCTGTTCCTGAGTTATACCCACAGTTAGTAAACTTGTGGTAAGTCAAACGTTTCTCTGAGTTCTGTGAGCTGCTCAACCAAATTAACGGAACCCGAGAACGAGATTGTGGGAACCTCTAATTTATAGCCAGTTGGTCAGAAGCACAGGTGACAGCCTGGACTTGCGGAGGGGGTCGCTGGAACCTGCAATTTGTAGCCAGTCAGTCAGAAGCACAGGTAGCAACAGCCTGTGCTGGTGATAGTATCTGAGTGGGGCAGGGAGAGTCTTGTAGGACTGAGCCCTTAACCTGTGGTATCTGATGCTATCTCTTCGTAGATAGTGTCAGAATTGAGCTGAATTCTCGGACACCCAGCTGCTGTCTGAGAATTGCTTGTTGTAGGAGTGGGGACCCCCCCCACACACACACATACACACAAACACACAAACACATACGTTGGAACTGGGTCAAGGAACCTAATTTAAGGCTCTAACCCAAGACCTGCAGGTTTGGGTGGAGGAGAGGACAGGGTCTGAGAGCCACGTGTAACCGTGTCCTTGAGACTATGTCCCAGCCCTTATCCATAACAGGAATGTGGCCGAAGTGGAGCTTTTCTGAAGGAGAAGGAAGGTTCAAAGGGCAAAATGCTCTCTACCTTATTAACTGCTGAGTGAACACCTCAGCCCTAAGCAGAGACAGTGAACCGGGAGGAACGCAGCCTGGAAAGGGCAGAGCTGTCCTTTATTGCCCAAGGAACAAAGCAAGGGCAAAACGAGAGTCTCTGTTATCCTGAACACTGTTTATCTTTAAAAAAAAAAAAAAATGCTTTCCTTTTCAGAAGAGTCTCTCTTCTGGGACCTGGGGCTGGTTTTCCGTGAGTGTGGCTGTGCTTCCACACCCAGCTCTCGCTGGAGCATCTGGAGGTGAGTGACAGCCAGGCTTACGATGGCTGGTCTGAGGTTCAGGAAACTCAGCCTTGGAGGCCGGTCACACTTGCTTGGGAGAGCATGAGGTCTCCAGCATGTGACCAAGCCGTGGTGGGCTCAGCACAGTGTGGGCCGTGGAAACGAGGCTCAGAGATGGTTCCGCATGAGTCCAGAACAACCACATATGGCCCAAGGATTAGCGAGCCAGCCGCAAGCCTGGGGATATCAAGAACGTGGTTTCTTTTGCTCCCACAGGAGCTAGAAATAGAACTCTGCCCTTTGTCCTTGAGGAGCTGAGGCAACTGCTTGTGGGTGTCACTGACCACAGGCCCCTTTGTTCCTTTCTCCCACCCATTCCCCCGCTCCTTCCCTCCCTCCCGACCTTGGCCACAGCCTGTGAACACTGTGGGCTGCAGTGCGCTGCCTGGCATCTGAGCGAAGGTGGTTTCCCCGGGCACGGGCAGGAGCCGGTCTGGAGAACGCGGCTGCTGCTGGAAGCAACAACACTGCTTCCCGCCCGCACGAGCATCACGCCCAAACCCTTCCAGCAGCAGCTGGCGAGCCGGGCCATTCCGACGACGCAGGCTTCTAGGGCTTTAAAAACTTCACTGAGGCCCTGTGTATTTTACACTGCACCCCATGCACACACATCGTGTCCTGCGTGTTTTCCATGCCTGGATCCGGTCTGGCTCCCTACCCTCGGGCTTCTCTGGCGTTCAGCTGGTGGGCAGCCCCGGCAGGAGAGGGGAGAGGAAAGAGGGTAAGTACTAATTGCCCATTAAGTTGCCAGAGACTCACTGGCCTCCTCTCTCTGCTGATGATCACAGCCCCTGTCTGAGTCCTCTCCATATTACTCTGTCTCCAAGTTCTGGAAGACTAAAGGTGATAACTAAGCCCCACAGCTTTCAGCCCTGGCCCTGCACGATCCCTCGTGAATTTCCTGCACCATGCCATGTCTTTGTAAATAGTCCCTTTATTAAAAGCCCCTGCAATGACCAAATCAGAAGGTGCCATCCTTCTGTTGCTGTATCCACACACATGAGTCATGAAAGAACACTAACCCTTATTCCCCTAAGGCACTCTGATATGTGTGATTCTCTTCTAACTGCTAAGAATGCTTGCCCCACCCGCTGATTCCACAACCCACTTACAGGACTCCATCTTCTGTCCAAAAAGCATTGCTTAGGGCCAGCCCAGTGGAGGCAGCTCTCAGCTGGCCTGGCTATAGCATCTAGCAGGGGTCCACATGGAACATGCCATGCAGGCCATCGGATGACTGCCAACTATGTGTCTCCCAGGGCTCTCCTTGGGGAAGGCTTGGCTCCACTGGGTAGGGGGAGTTCCTGTCAATGGTCATCGCATTCCAGGGGCTGGGTTTCTACACCCTGAGGTGTTTAGAAGCCTCAGAGGTGGCTGGAATCTGGGGCAACTCATGCCACCTCAGAAGCGTAAGTACCCCGGTGCTGATTCAGCCACTCACGGTGAGGATGCAGCCATCCAGTGGGCGGGAGAGCCACGTTCACGAACCACGTTCACCGTAGGCACTCTTTCTCGGGTGCGGAATTCTGTCTGGAAAGCCAGGCTGTCGTCAGAAGGCACCGGGCCAGCACAGCCCCAGAGCAAGGGCGTCCAGAAGCCTGGAGCACCCCTGGGGGGCCTGAGCACCTTCTGTCTGGGACGCCTGCTTCACTGCCTCTTCTTTGTCCCCACGCCCTTGCCAACCCTTTGATTCTCTTGTTCTGTTCCCTTCTGTGTGTCAGCAATGGACACCGCTTATTTCCATTTTTGGTGATGGCAGATGGGGGTGGCCGTGTCCATCACAGCTGCCCATGGCAGCCTGACAGGTGGCTCGCACACGCGTTTGGGGAGCAGCAGGAGCTCCCTCTATTTCACCTTCCGGGTGGTCTACAGATGTGTGGCCAGCATCTGGCCAATAAGCAGTAATTGTAAGTGCATATTTATCAAGTGCTTTGTAGAAAGCTAAGTAGGGTGCCGAGCACTTTTTCGGTATAATCTCATCTCTCTCCCATAACAAGCTGACAAGATAGTACCAGTTTCCCCGTTTTGTATAGGAGACTGAGGCTCAGAGAGGTCAGGTGACTTGGTCAAGGTCATAGCAGAAGCCCATAGCTCAGTGGTCTTGGAAACGGTCTGTGAAGAAACATGTGTTCTCTGAAGGGACAGGGAATGACATGCCCCGCTCCACCGGTTCTCACTCCCTGGAGGCAGGTTTGCACCCCCTTCGGGAACCTTCCTACCCTCTAGCCCCCTGCGGTGCCCAGGGGTGCCCTCTTGGCCACGCTTGCTGACAGAAGGACACCGAGGACCGGCCTCTTACCAAAGAGGGAAGGCCAGTGGGAGCCTCAGACCACAGGGAAGTGACTCCACGGACACGGCAGTCTGTGGTGGGTGACTCAGCTGCCCAGCTGATGGACACGGCCAGACGTCAGCCCTCACACCACGGCCCTTCCCTTTTCTCCCCGGAACAATAACAAATCTTGGCACTGTGATTTGGTCGCCATAGGAACTGGAAAACATTTGATAACATGGGGCCTCCAGGACATGTGGGCTGAGTAGGTCCAGATAAAACACCTCTTTCCTGACCCTTCATCCCAAATCCCAGGCATCTCACCCCTTTGGAGCTGATTAGGTAGATAGCCAAGTGAGTTATACTACCACCTGGACTGAATGGCCATGTCTGAACCAGGAAGTCTGGAGCGGTCACAAGTCTTGACACCCAGAGGACCTGGCCCAGATTCCTGCCGTAAAGAAATGGGATCTCAAGTAAGCTTGTCTGCTTAGGAGACTGAGTATCACACCGTATGCCCACCCCTAGCATGCGTGGGCCCTCTCCTCGACGCTGTGGGCAACACAAAGAAGGGGGACACCGGTCCCCATTCCTAGAGAGCTCCTGGTCTGCTGGGCGCAGGACACACACCTGGACGGCCCTTTTACATCCCAGTGCACATCAGGAAGCATCGGGAAACGATGAGGGAGGAGGTGGAGAGGCGGCTTCTGGGAGGGGGTGGGGTTTGGTGTGAACCACGACTCTCCAGCAAGCCCGAGCTGAGTGCGGCGATGCTCGCTCACTGGTATGGGCTGACGGGCGACAGCAGAGGCCTGGGGACTGGATTCTCTTACAGGATCAGCCGTCTCTGCTTCTTCTGCCCGCCACTTTTTGGTTGGATGCTCCCTCTCATTTCTTCAAGGCATAGTGGAAACCCTCTGCTAGGGCACTCGGCTCAGACATCTTGACAACGATGGCCCACCTTCCCTAAGATCAAAGACGTTCATACCCAAGGTCATGCCGCCCCACCCCCATGTCTCCTCTTCCATGAAGCACCAACATGATTCCAGGTTTAGAGCCACCCTCTATATTCAGACTGTCGCCAGCATCCCATGAACTTCCTTCCATGTGAGTCTCTCACACGGGACCCTCCCTTCCCTCCCCCATGGCCACCACCCTTGGGCAACTCACACTGACCCCTGCAGCCACGTCCTAGATGTTGTCTTAGTTCCATGAAGGCTTTCTTCCCGAGTATTTAGACCTTTTCCTTAGTATTTATGTTCCTCAGGGTCTTGACCTCTGCCCTAATTTCCAGCATTTTCAACTTCTTGTTGGGCAGCGCCCCGAGTAATTCAGACTCGAACCTTCTGAGAGGGGACTCACACCTATCCCCTGGAGATCTATTTATTTTCTTACATTTCCTCTCTTGGTTCATGGCCCAACCCCATTCTATAACAAGGAAATCTTCCTGCCACCCTTGAGTCCTCCCCGGCTGCCCCTCCCGCCCCACTGGTCAGTAAGGCCTGTTGACCGCAGCCCGGGGAGGGCTCCTGCTGGTGTCCTGGGCCCTGTGTCAGCTGCACCTGGTGCGGTTGTGGACGGCAGCGCCAAACGCCTAACTCATCCCTGCCTCCCGGCTCTGTCTCCTCCACCCTTCTCCGGCAGCAGCTGTCAAAACTCACTTCCTCACATGCAGCTCTGGTCATGGTCCTGCTCAGAAACTCTTGATGTCCTCACGGCTTAAGAGGGACAGGTGAAGGCCTCCCATGTGGCCCCAATGTTCTAGCCTCACCTCCCAGAGCTCTCGCTCTGTCTCTGTCTCTCTGTCTCTGTCTTGTCTCTGTCTCTCTCTTGTCTCTGTCTCTCTGTCTCTGTCTCTCTCTGTCTCTCTTTCTGTCTCTCTGTCTCTCTCTCTCTCTCTCTCTCACACACACACACACACACACACACACGCACACAGTCCACGGCTATGGCCACACCGCCCAGCTGTTCCCCCAGCCTCGTCCTCTTCTGGCATCACCTACTTTGTCATGCTGACTGCGCTGCCTGAAACCTCCTCTAGCCCCAGCCCAGGGAACCCCCACCCTGCCCTGTGCTCCCACAGGGAGCACTTTCTGTGGTGAGCAGAAGCTGCTGTTTCCAGCCTCCTCCACTAGTCTGCCAACTGCTAATGCCGGTCTGTCCGGTTCCTCCATGTGCCCCCAACATCCAGCTTGGGGGAGGGGCTCCCCGGATGCTGCACGGACCCCCCCTCTAAGCCCTTCTTTCTCTGGGCCTCTTGCTAGCTGGCACTCAGCACGTGCCTTAACCCCCGCTCCTCCGTCCTCAGCCTCCCTCACATGTCGGACCAGCCTGGCCCTCGACCCTGTGCCCCTCGCCAAGGCCGCCCGGCCCTTCTGTGGGCAGATCACATACCCCGCGGCCCCTGCGCCTGAGCGGTTGTTCTCGCTCCAGAATCTCCCTCCCCGGCCATCATCCTCTGAGGTGCGGCGCCCCACGCCCTCCTCAGAGGTGCCTCCTCCAGTCCTGTGGGGATCCCTGTCCTCCACCCCTTCCCCCAGGACCGGTGAATACAAGCCACACCCGGCTTCTTAGTGCATTAATCTGAGTTTTCTTCCCTAGACTGTGACTCCCTGGGGGACAGGAAGCTGTCCTTACTTATCTCCATTTCTCTGTGGTACTTTGCATAGGCATGGAGAACAACTACCCCTGAATGTGTGTGGCGGTGCTGAATCCTGCCGCTCCCTGTGCAAAGCCCTGCAGTGCCCCCCTGGGGCCTGTGACAGGTTGGCCGCCTCAGTCACACAGGGGAGCAGGTGACCGTCTCTGATCCATGGGGCTGATGGAGTCCCTGCTGCCCCACCGGGGGGCAGTACCGGAAGGAAGAGTGGTTCCCTCAGCTCTCAAGTCAGTCACCCCACAGAAAACTCAGCCTCCCTGGCCTCCTGGTGACCAGCGATCGCTGGAAATTACCTCAGCTGCCTCTTCGCCATGCCTGTCCTTTCCATCGTCCCTAATTCCTGGAGCTGGGTGTGCAGAGACTTCACAAATGCCCCCCAGCGCCCCACCAATCCTATCATCCTGTATTTGGTTAGTCCCAGCCTCCTGTCCAGCGCACGCTACTCATGTGCGCCATTCCTCGTCCTGGGAACGCTCCGTCCCTTTCTCCATGGATCCGAACCCTCGCCCTGCAGGCCCGGCTCTGGTCTCCGTGTCCCCCGGTTCTCGGTGAACTCTGACACAGAACTGACTGCGTGAGCCACATTACAGTCCAGTTGTAATCAGCAAGCATCACGCCTTTTAATATTTAATTATTCTCTGCGCTTTCTTTTCAAGCGCACGTTCATTTTCTTAATTCCCACCCCCTCTTCCAGATTATAAGCTTCTTAGGGGTAAAACTTTCTTACGTTGCTGGGGAAGCAGGCCAATGTAGGCGTTCTCTACACTCCTTTAGCTTCTTGTTTGTGCACATAATTTAGTAGGATCATCTATGAAAGTCCTAATGTCTAACTGATAAAATCTTTCCTGGGCAGCTCTGAAATATATTACAGATTACAGGGGAGCCTCACACCATAGCTTCCTGGGCGAGGAATTTAATGGACCAGAAGCCCAACTCCCGCATCTGGCCCAACCAGTTGGAAAGATTCATGGAGGTTAGAGACCTATGCACACCGTGGGGGCCACGAGAGCCCTACTATACGGTAACTGAGAGATGACGCCATGAGCTAGAGAGATGCTGTGCGGCTTTGTGACCCTGGGACCTGTGCCCAAGGGACCAGAACCACCCGTTTCCCTGGCTGGCCTCAAGCAGGAGCCTGAATGGAGCAGGGAGGGTGGGGGTGAGCTGTGGATCTGAAGGCCTCGTGACTTTCCGCCCGGTGCTGGGCACCAGGACCACGCCGCCTCCAGGGCCGCTCAGAGGGACATTAGCAAGGTGACTAGGGCAGGAAAAACCCTGAAGAATTTCATTTGCCATAACTCTGCCCCACAGCTTCCTTTAGGTCAGACCACCCGGGACTTCCTTCAGGTTAGGCACACGTGTCCATCACGAGGCCCAGCCACTGGCAAGTCCATGAGCCTGGGACACGGAGCCTCCTGGGAACCTGCATGGCATGAACTCCAGGCTGAGAAGTGGGGGTCCCCTCTGCCCTGCCTTGCTTCCCCTCCTTGCTCCCCCTCTAGATTCTGTACTTCACATTACTTCCTTCCTGCTGACCTCACCATTCCTTCAACCTGCCATCTTCTCCTCTATCAAAGCTCCCTCTCTAATCACCCAGGCATAAATTCATCCACAACCTCCTCCCGACCCATGGGGAGGCTGCCTTCCATCTTCCTCTCCCTTTCCTCCCTCTGGAAAACTACACTTCCCAGAGGTCACCACGCACAATGGTGGCGGCCCCTGGAGTGTTCAGCGTTGGGGGTCTTCTGGAGCCCACTTTCCTTAGGCCACACAGTTACTTAACCATTCACTGAGCACTCACACGTGGGCTCTGGGGAAACAGGAGGGGCAGAGGACCATGTTGGCCATTGCGAGTGCTGTGACGATGGGGAGATGTACAGGCTGAAGGCAGAGGGGGGCAGCCAGGGCCCTGCTGGGGAAGGCGGCCCAGGGGAAGCGACATCCAAGGGGAGGCCCCCAAAATGGTTGGTCGTTGGCTGTAGGCTTGGGGAAATTATATTCTACGTAGAGAGAAGCCACAGAAAACATAGGGTCTTGGGGGAACTGCCAGCAAGTCCACGTGGCTCAGAGTCAGGTGTGAATGGGAAGGGGAAGGAGTGGAGGGTGGAGAGGGGCAAGGGGAGACTCACACAGCACCTCCAGCCCATGAAGGAGACTGGGTTCAACCCAAGAGCGACGCGGAGTTGCCGAAGGGCCTTAAGCAGGGGGTGATGATATTTCGTAATGTTGGAAATATTCGTTTCTATCCATATCACAGGGACAATCCAGAAGGAGGCTTGCTCCCTCCCAAGTTCACACTCATTGAGTAGACTGAAGAAGCAAGGCCGGAGACCCGCCCAAGGCCCACAGGGATCAGGGCCTCGCCAGCACTGGACCCCGGGCCCGCACCGGAACGGGAGGGGAGGCAGGAGCGCACAAAGAGGGAAGTAAGTGGGTAAGCTGGGACACTTAGGTTGCAACCAGCACAAGCCGACTCTATATCAGGGGTCCCCAACGCTCGGGCCGCAGACCGGTCCCAGTCCATGGCCTGTTAGGAGCTGGGCGAGCGAGCAAAGCTTCATCTGCATCTGCAGCCGCCCCCCAGCGCCAGCATCACCGCCTCGGCTCCACCCCAGAGCATCAGGCATTAGGTTCTCAGTGGAGCCCCCGCCCCTTTTAGGGGACCGCTGCTCCATATGACTTAAGCCGAGGGGGGCATTTGCAGTGAGGAAGCAGGCCCAGGGCAGGACAGCAGAACTTTTAGAGGAGCCCTGATGCAGGGGCGGAGGGTCCTCAGGACGCTTTCTAAGCTCCTGCCCAGGCCACCTCTGCCCGCCCGCTCCGCCCATCCTCTTCGAAGCCCTTCCGTGTCCCTCTGGCTGCAGGCGCAGCCTGCTGCCCTACTGACCCGGAGGTGGTGAGTGACAGGCTGGCTCCGGGCTCCAGGTCCACATTCCCAGGAGACTCTGAGCCCCAGAGCATCCAGTGCAAGATGCTTTGGCCAGGGGTGTTGCATGTCAAACCCTGGGGCTGGGGTTCACGCTGGGAATTGGGGGTGGTCCCCGGAGAAGAACCGTGTACAAGTCTTATAGAAAGAAAATACAAAGATCCCTACAGTCCAGGGGATTTTAACGACAATAGATAACATTTTTGAGCACTTGCTCTATGCCTGGTACTTTTTGCTAAGTGATTCACATGTATTTTCTTATTTGATTCTTGGGGCCCAATAAGGTAGATGTTATTGTTTTCCATTTATAGACAAGGAAACGGGGGCACAGAGAATTCTGATTGAGAATTTCTGTCCAAGTCCTGAGGCACAACAGTCTTAGAGCACAAAGCAAGGGGAAGGCGCTCTCTTGCCCAGCAGCGTGCTGGCAAATGTTTAACCAGCAGGAGTCTGGGAAAGGGCGCTCTGGTTTCCAGCATTCGCTGATTTCCGAGGTGTAAACACCGGCTCCCAGCACTGCCTCTCCCCCGTTCTGGGTGACCCGCAGAGCTGTGTCCAGGACCTCTGCGATTCAGAGCAGTGCTTCTCAAACTGTGGTCCCTGAACCAGCCACAGGCATCACCTGAAAACGTGTTAGAAATGTAAATTACCTGGCCCCACCCCAGACCTACTGAATCAGAGACCCTGTGGGTGGAGGGAAGGAGCACACTCAGTCCTTTCACAGCCCTGCAGGGGATTCTGATGCGGGTTCAAGTCTGAGACTCTCTAGAACAATGGGTAATGTGCCCTTTCACAAACCCTGCTGGTCCCAGTCTTCATCCTGAAGCTGGGAGAATGGGGCTCATTTCCCAGTCCTTGGCAGATAGGCAAACTGAGGCCAGGGAAGTGAAGGCATACTGGAAGGTGGCAAGTGAGCGAAGTGGGTTAGGAAGTCACCCAGCCAGCCTTGGCCTCCCCTCCCGTCAGGTAATTGGATTGGGGGATCTCTGCAGAGGCCCTCAGCCCTGGCCCTCCACAGGTCTGTGAAGTGGTTTGACCACAAACCCAAGGCGAATGGGAGGGTGGGAAGGCTGAGCTCTGACTCCAGGCAAAAGGCCAGAGGAGGGAGGGAGGGAGGGAATCCTGGGTCCTCCAAAGCTGGCTGCTCTGAAGAGAGAAAATGAGGAAATTGGTACAGAAAAGCCCGAAGCTCAGCAGTGCCTGGCCCGGGGCCTTTGAGGTTGGTCCAAAGAGGTTCCGAATTTAAGCAGGTCCCAGGGCAGGTACTAAAGGCACTGGACTAGCAATCTCTATACCTCAGATCTGGGCCCAGAAAACGAGAGATGGCTCCTGGGGCAGGGAATGGGCTGGGAGCCCCAGCTCCCAGTCTTGCACAGCTCTCCGTGGGATGTGTTTGCTCTCTGGTTGTCTCAACAACTTCCCCTGATCCCAATCCAGATTCACTATCAACCAGAGACAAACAAATCAAGAACCAAGTATCAGAAAAGCTGCAAATTCTGTGTCACCCTAGGAGGCCAAGAAATACCTGTGCAATCAGCAAGGGTGTGATGTCACCCAGCGAAATGTTTGGCAAATGTGACCACGTGACACAGCCCTTGTGCTCTGGTCACATGGGAGGGAGGGGGTTCCCCACTGAGCTCAGAGTTTCTGACAGAGAACCAAAACACAAACAGAAACTGTCCTGTCACAATGAAATCGTAAGTCATGTAACAGGACAGTTTTTCTCCTCAATGTTTTAGTCATAGAGCAAAGATTCAGAGCAAGTGTTACTTGGCAGAACCAGGCTCTGCTGGATTGCTGGCCTACTTCTTGCTTTGGCTGGAAAGCTGGGTCACTGGAATTTCAGTCACTCTCCTTTCAGGAAAGAAGCTCTATATGAAAGCGTTTTCTCAGAGGCACCTGCTCTAGAATTTCTTTAGTGAAAATCCTGGCCCCAACACCGGCCTCCCACTACTGGACTGTGTCCCTGCGGTTGCTCATCTGAACTTGGCCTCGGTGTTGGTCCCCAGAGAGAGGCAGGCTGCCTGAGCCAGGCACTCCTTCCTCCCAACTCCGAATGGCCCATGGCAGAGCTGCTTCGGTGGTTAGTTGCTGGTTTAAGCTGAAGGAAGGTTTGGGCTTAATACAGACAAAGCAGTCTGCTCAGCAAATGCTGAGCAAATGCCCGGTGGCAAGTGGTAGGTTTTAGGTAGCAAAGAGAAGCACGAGGTGTTGGGCAGGGTGGGCGGTGGCCTGCTCCATTCTCTTGCCCCCATTCTGCCAGGCTTTCGCTCTTTGCAAAACTGTTGACCACTTGGAATCCTGGCACTGGGCAATGGTATGGGAAATACGTAAACGGGCAGCCAGGTCACTGTCCTCAAGGGGCTTATGTTCTGTTCAGAAAGATAAAACAATCACAGCCCAACACAGGAACAAGCAACAGGGAACAGCATGCAGATTCACCACAGACGCAGAGCAGTGAGGCAGAGAGGGCAGAGCACGGACAGTCCCTGTGCCAGATGCGGCGCATCTGAATTCTAGCCCTGCCACTCACTGGCAGCTGTGTGGCCCGGGGCAAGCTGCTTAACTTCTCTGAGCCCCAGTCTACACATCTGTAAAGTGGTAATGAAAATTCCTAACTCGTGCTCGCTCTGGCATCACATACACTAAAAAAACTCACAAGGCTGTCATGAAAAATAAAACGGTGGCAAAACAGCTGGCAAAATGCCCAGCACACAGTAAATACTTGATAGATTTTAATAGTCCCTTTAGATCAGGGGCTCCCGATCCCGGCCACAACTGGAACAGGGCCACACAGCAGGAGGTGAGCAGTGGGCAAGCGAGCGAAGTTTCATCTATATCTGCAGCCGCTCCCCAGAGCCGGCATCACCGCCTCAGCGCCACCTCAGATCGTCAGGCATTAGATTCTCATAGGAGCACCGGTCCCTGGTGCCAAAAAGGTTGGGGCCCACTGCCTTAGATCCCTTCCGCTATGGGAGAACTCAAAAGAGATGTCTGTCCATACACAGGATCTGGGCTCTCACCAGACACTGAATCCAACAGTGCTTTGATCTTGTACTTCCCAGTCTCCAGAACTATGTGAAATGTTTGTTGTTTCAACCAAAAAATGAACAAACAAACAAACGAAAACAAACAAACAAAAATTCCTTTAATTCTCTTTTGGGTCAAGATGGGCTGTAAAATATGAATCATTTATGTCTGGTCTCCAAACTTAGAGCAGACTAGATGCAATAAAGGGAGGCTTAAAAAGAGCGGGGGAAATGAACACACCAAAACCTGACAGTAAGGGAATACCTAGAAGAAATATAGGAGCAGACACAAAAACAAAATAGCACCTGGGTGCCATGCAGTACGGAAGCAAACAGCCACCCCCCTCCCACAGGCTCCAGGGCCACCGTCATATCACAGGACAGCAGAGCAGACGGACGATGTTCACAATGAAGCAGTGTTCAGTAGCCTCTAAGAAGCCAGGGATGAGCTGAGCGCATTTAAAAAATATTTTGATCCAAAATAATTAAAAATTTTTAAAAAGTACTTAAAATGTGTGGGGCTGGTAAATTTTCAGGTGTCCAGAAAATTTATCTGCCACAGTTTCAAATGGCTAGACTAATTGGGTTTCACTCTACTTCTCATATGTTGGTCAGAGAGCTTAGAATCATGCTGAGCACATCATGGGGGCTTTTACTGGACTCTTGTTTCCTGATAAATTCACGCAGGTTGGACTATGGTTTGTTCTGTTTCCCATTTTCAACCATTCCGTGCATTAACTGACTTAGGTCAGGGTCAGGCTGCATCTTCTCTTTGAAACAATAACGGATTATCTCCAGCCTCCCCTGCTCTCCCACCAACCTATCCTTTCTTCCATATTCCAGATTTTAGCTAATGGTGCCATCATCTACCAGACAGCAAAGACAATAGCAATACCAGAGCCATGGTCATGTAATTAGCAGGTAACTGCAGTCCCAGGTCCTGCCTAGTGGGGGCATTCGGCCATAGCCACAGTGCCAGCACCCCCAGTAACGCTCTAACCCCTGAGCTGCCAAATCTGGGGGGAAACCTGAGGCCCTCGTATTTCCCTGGTCTAGGGACACCCAGTGGGAGCGGGGAGTGGAGTTCCCTTTCCACTTGTTGAGCCACACAAGGGACCCAGAGGGCAGGAATGTGGCCTTGGGCACAGGGCACGCAGAGCTTCCCTACTGGCACCCTCTCAAGCAGGGAGCATTCCCACGACTGAGAGCAGCCCAGCCGCGCTCCGCACAGGCCCAGCTTCCACCCAGCTCCGGACAGGTGGTGGCTCCTGCTGGCTACTCCCCAGACAGGGCTGGGTGGTGAGCAGAAGAGACCCACCTGCTACCCTGCCCAGCCCGTCCGCCCAGCCTGGGGATGCCCGCCCACCCCCTACCCTTGCTCCATCCATGGGTCCCCAACAAAAGGTGCTCTTAACCTCCAAACATGTCTCCTCAGTTTTCTATTTGATTTTTAACTTTTATTTCTTATTAATATTTTCTAAAAACTGTAAAACAGACCAAATTCTTCTGGGAATTAGCCCATAAGTAAATACAATATCTCTATGTTCAAAAATTCCCACTTAGAGCAATCTGGGCCTCTCTATTCCCCTTTCCTTCTGAGCCCCGTCGGGGTTCTGCTCTGGAAACACAGGGGGCTTCGCCATCTCTGAACCTTTCTTCTTTCCTTCCTCTCTGCACATGCACACGGAGATAGGGAGGCGGGCGGGGCAGGGAGAGAGGAGCTTGCTGGATTCTGGAGTTCGAATCTAGACTGCCATTTACTAGCTGTGTGGCCCTGAGTGAGTTACTGAACAGCTTTAGGTTTCGTTTTCCTTATCTCTAAAGTGAGAACCGGAACTGCTCCCTCACAGGAGAGCCTCCCCTCCCCCACCCACACTCCTGCGCCTGCCATGTGCTAAGTTCTTATCCCATTTCCTCCATGAAGTCGTCCATGGTTATCCCAACGGTGGCAGAGGCAGCTAACTACCCACACCATTCTTACTGCCTGCTTTTTCTTTACTAATAGAATCTCGATTTTATTTTGGGGGCGGCATTACATTCATGCTGCTCCTGACCTCAGTTAGGGGGTGCATGGAGCACAGATATGGCCAATGAGATGTAAATGACAGTTGCTGGGAGGGGCTTCTGAGAAAGCTCTTTAATAAAGGCTCACTCAACTGCGCTCTTTTGTCCCTTACCCTATTTCCCCTTTTTCTTATCTGGAATGTGATATCTGGAGCCACAGCGGCCATGTTGAGACCTCGTGGCATCCTTGGAGATAGAACTCACGTACTAACTATGGCAGAGCCAAAGGGCAGAAGGAGCCTATGATGCTGAAGGCATCATCCACCAAACGTCAGGATTTATGTTACATGAAGGGAAAAACGCAGTTACGATTTCTATTACCCGTCGTCCCATACAGTCCCTATGGGTATGTGGGTCAATGGCCATGCTTTCTTCTGTGACCTCCAATCACACACATAGTCACAACTGTGCTCAAAGAGATTTTGGTCATAAGCAAAGTAACCTAACAATCTAGACTTCTTGGAACCCTACGTGTGAGGAATAGAAAGTTCTGATTCACATAGAGTGTCTGCGCCCCAAACCTAAACAGGTCCTGCACTCAGCTTGGTTCTTCATCATCTGGTACTTATCTTATGGGAGGAACGAAGGGCAGATGAATGCTGATTGCAAAGCGAACACTGTTTGCAGGACTGTCGGATTCGTTAACCCCAAAAGCATGCTGGGGGATGGATGAGCCAAGGCCAGCCGACCTCCGATGCACCTCTGAGGTTCGGGGAAGCCTTAGTCCATTCTGTTCATGAGTGTACGGCTTCTAGACTGTGGAGGAGTAACGAGTCCTACCTTGGGCAGTGCAATTATTTCTTCGCATGTCCACATTCTGCATCGCCAACGAGCTCAAATTTGACATTAAACTTAAAGTTATTTATTGTGCACTTCCCACGTGTAAATTTCCATGCTAAGTGCTGGGGGGTGGAGTTCCCTTTCCACTTGTTGAGCCACACAGGGGACCCAGAGGGCAGGAATGTGGCCCTGGGCACAGGGCACGCAGAGCTTCCCTACTGGCACCCTCTCAAGCAGGGAGCATTCCCACGACTGAGAGCGGCCCAGCCGCACTCTGCATAGTAACTGTAATTTTGGGATTTTGAATCATGTCAATGTTAACCTTTTTCGGGGATGAAAAAGACCCAGGCCTCGCCCTCAGGGAGCTGACAATCTAGCTGAGGAATGGCACCAACGTGTGATTCTCACACAGGTGTAGGAGGTTGTGAAAGGCAATCACAGAGGGAGAGAGGCGAAGGAGGCCTGGAGGGAAGCCGCATCTGGGCCCAGCTTTGGAGAACAACTGCATTTCAACAGGGGGCCGGGGTGGGAGGGCTGGGCCGGGCGGAGGAGCAGCGGGAACAGGACACGGCACGGTCACCAGGCGTGGAGTGATTCCAGAATGGTCACAGTCTAGTACGACCTCAGCGTCAGAGACTGAGGCCATGAAACGTGGGAGCTCAGTGTGGGAGGTAAAGCTGTGATTGAATTTAAAAGTGAAGATAATGGTGGCCAGCAAGCACTGAGTGTATGATGTGTGCCAGCCGCCGTTCTCAGTGCTTTCTGTGGATTAAGTCGCAACAACCCTAGAGGGTGAGGACTGTTTCTGCCCATTTCACAGGTTAGAAAACAAAGCTTTCACCAAAGGAAAGTTGGTTTGCCCAATGTCAAAGCTCCAAGAAGAGCCAGGATCCAGCTCCCACGTTTGCTCTCTTAGTCACTAAGCTACAGTAGGAAGAGGCCAGACCATGGTGGACAGGGGTCTTAAAGACCACTCTAAGGGGTATAGTTTCCTTGCACAGATCTGCGAAATAAGCAGGGGGCCGTTAGAGTTAAACTTGTGACTTTGATGCATCCCTCTGGAGGAAGGGGTGAGAAGGGAGAGAACAAAGGCAGGGGACCTACTAGGAGGCCCCAGTCCAAGAAATATTGGCTTGGGGCTGAGGGACAGAAGTAGAGAGTTAGGTTAGAGCATCTCTGCAGAGACAGGCCAGGGCTGGTGCATGATGTGAAGCTCTCAGGACGTGTGATGTTAAATGATACTGAGGGAGCAAGATGAAGCCTTTAAAGACATGAGAAAGGACGAGGAGGAGCTGGGAGGAGAAGAAAGGCTATTCAGATTGGATCAAAGGTGATCCTACAGGTACTTCACCTGCACGTGACCTGATGTATGGGCAAGCTGATTTGCCGCAGCATTTTATGAGAGAGCAAAGGACGGGAGACAGGCGAAAAGCCCATCAACGGGACACTGTTTAAATATATGTTGGTTTCTCTGTACATAGAAATGCTATGTTTTTGTATAGCCCATGAGGTCAGCATGGCTTTTGTATTTTTTAAAAATTTCGGCAAAAATGAAGAATAATATTATGTGATGTGTGAAAATTACGTGCAATTCAAATTTCAGTGTCCATAAATAAAGTTTTATTGGAACACGGCCACATTTATTGATTCAAGTCTCACCTATGTCTGCTTTCCCACTACAATGGCAGAGCTGAGCAGTGTGAAAGAGGCCTTCTAGCCTGCAAAGCCCCAAATATTTACTATCTGGACCTTTACAGAACAGTTTGCCACCTTGACATAGACTACCTCCGGAAAAGTGCGCAAGAAACAAACCGTGGCGGTTGCCTCTGGGGAGGGGATCTCCAAAGCACGGAATCTGAAAGGACACTTCTTACAGTGTAACTTTCGTAATTTTGTAATTTTGGGATTTTGAATCATGTCAATGTTAACCTGCCTTTAAGCTTAATTAGAAATTTAAAAGAGAAAAAAATGGGCCCCATCTCCAATCTTGAACTGAAGGAGAGAAGGAAGAAACGGTGGCCGGTTCTAGCCCTCGGTGCTGGATCCCGGTGAGGTGACAGGCCCCCAGCCAGGATAGGTCACGAGGTGAGTCTGGACCTTACCTCAGCCTTGCACTTGCTAAATGACCCGGGGCAGCCCCGCTCCCTGTGGGTGAGGGGTCAGTGCTGCTCATGTGCTAGAGGCCCTGCCCGAGAAAGGGGCCACAATACTGGCCTCCACCTCTCTGCCTGCCGGCGAACAAGGAAAATGGGTAAGTAAACCCAGATCAGACTGTGGACTCAGAAGTCTCTGATAAACAAGGAGCAGAGCAGATAGGGAATGTGGACTGGTAAGAAGGACACAAGGATTCTGGACACTGGGTCCTAGTCCTGTCTAGGCACCAACTGCCCTGGTGATGAGATAGGGCATTTCCCTTTGGGGCGTAAGCTCCATCCCTATCAACAGGGGCCTGGACCAGACTGATGTCATCCAACTGTCACTCTCCTACCCCGCTCACTCATTCCCAACTGCTTTACCTATTGAGCATGCATTCAAGACTTCGCAGAGGCCCTGGATTGAAAAAAATGACAGCAAATCAGTCAAAAGAAAGCTAGTCTCACCTAGATGGTCTCTAGGACATGTGGTTCTGTCACCCCATAGCTCTGAGAGACTCACCATTTCACCTGACACAAGCCCTTCAGGAAGGAAACTCAAGGGAACACTCTTCTGTCACTGGCTGAGCAGTGAGAACACCACAGCCCTCGGTGATGGCCAATCTGGCACAGGCATGAAGTGGCTGGGGGTCAGTAGGCATGCTGGAGGGCCCCACGTGAGCAAATCCAGGCAGATGCATTAACAGCTCAAGCGCTGGAAACAGCTGTGGCAGCTCCAGCCCCAGAGGATTGGTCCCTAGGGCAGTCCTGCTAGGGGTCAGACACCTTCGGTGGTGGTCTCTCTACCTGACCACCTCCTGGCCCTCCTGAGCTCAGAGGCCAGCCAGCATCCTCGGAGAGCGCTGGGTATACACCCATGGTTACCCTCAGGGCTCCCTCAGGCCTGGAAGCCTCTCCTCTCTTTCCTCCCTTCACCCTCAATCCAAAAGGGCTCCCAATGGCCAAATTTGAGATAACTGGAGCAACAAAATGAATTATGATCGCAACGGATTATAACTTATAGAATAAGAGTGCAATAAGAAATGAGGCATTTTTAATGATATAAATATTTGAATAAATAAGGGAGAGAGACAGTTCTTTCTTACAACAAAATTCCAATTAAGAAATGTTAGAAGGCATGATAGAAACAGAAAAGCACCAATTGGCAAACACTCACAATAATAATTGTTTTAAGCAAGAATCGTCATCGGAAACAAACATTTATGGGTGAAAATGTGACGAGCAATAGGATGATTACATAATCTCAAAGTATTTCCCGATGAGATGCTTATTAATTGCAAAGGGGAAAATAGTAACTTTACCGTGGAAAAACCTGGCAGACACCACCTTACCCAGGCGATCGGAGTCAGCATAACAAGTAACACAGCGTATGGGCTTTGTGTTCCACCTGATCGATGGACTGAGAAGGGCAGGGATGGTCTGGTCAGAACGCACCGGCGGAGAAATCAGCAGGCAAACCCACAATGAGAGACATTCTACAAAATAACTGGCTCGTACTCTTCAGAAGTATGAAGGTCATGGACAAGTACAATTCGGGAACTAACCAAGGCTAGATAGAGGGAGTTGAGAAGACATGAGCAGTAAATGCTACGTGTGATCTTGGACTGGCTCCTGGGCCAAATGAAGGCATAAGTGGAGCGACTGATGAAATTTGATGGAGGTTTGTAATTTCCTGGTTTTGATGACTGTACTGTAAATATGTAGGATGTTAACATTTGGGGAACCTAGGTGAAGGGTATTCGGGAATTCTTTCTGCTATTTTTGCAACATTTCTGTAAGTCTGAAATTATTTTGAAAAAAAAACAGAACAAAAATCTTTCCTCTTTTGTCCCACTTCCCCAGACCCACTCCCGCTGCTGTGTGTGGCAGGCAGCTCCTTCACACACACACACACACACGCACGCACGCACGCACGCACGCAGGCGCGCCTCTCTCCCTGGGACAGGGCCTGTGTCACTTTAATCTTCGTTTCTGCCTCGTCTTAAAAACCTTATATGGATGGAAGGTGGCTGTCTGTCTTCCCCTTTGAGAAACTCCTCCCTCAACTCCCTTGATTCTCCCACTGTCAAAAGTACCACTGTTCTTTCAGTTGCTCAGACCAAAATCCTAGAGGTCATCTTTGATTTCTGCTCGGGCTTCCCTGTCAGAATCCCCATCTGCCGCCAATGAGAGCGATCCAGCAGTGGGGAGATTCTGACCATAAAAGCCTTGGCCAGTTACTGGGGTGGGTGGGCCCTGGAGTTTCATGTGCTTCTGGCTGATTGAGAAGAAAAAAGAGAACCTCACTTCTCAGACTCCTTCTGAACCCCCAAGGTCAGGTGCGAGGCTTCCAGAGGACTTAGCCGGGCCAGTTTCCTTGGAATCAGCCACTCTGGCTGGAAACTGTCCATGTTGCAACAGGCACACTCAGCTCACCCCCAGAAAATGTGACCCATCACTCGACATGCTTCCTGATTTAATACCTATATATAGCCATACTTAGAGACCTTCCTATATATGTATGCATTTAGAAAACAATAAAGCTAAAAATACCCCACCCCACGCTTCATTTGTTTTCTGTAGGTTCCTTGTTTTAACTTTACAGCTCAGGAGACTGGAAACTGCTGTCAGAATGGAGTGACATCTAGCTGTGGGCAGAGAGGACGGGCTCAGTCTGGAAGACAGGGAGAAACAGGCTGAGCCCCAGCTCTGAAGTCAACATGCTGTGATGCTTTGGGATATCCTTCTCCTTGCGAGGCCTCAGTCAACTGAAGGAGGAATTGAACTTGATGATCTAAGGTGTTTTCTTGCTCTTCCATTCATTGGTTAAGTGCAATGGTACTCATGGGAAAAGTTGACACAGGTACTCCAGAACCATTGATTCCTGATCATTTTTTTTAACAGGTATTTATTGAGCACTTACTATGTGTCCTACAAAAATCTCTACCCTTAGGGAACTTATATTCCAGTTAGGAGAGACCAATAAGAAAATAAATAAATAAAATATTTGGTATGTTTGACGGTGAGAAGTGTCGAGACAAAAAAATAAAGGAAAAGGGGGACGGGAAATGGAGAAGGATACAATTTTAATTAAGGAGGTTAGGGAAGACTTCCCTGAAAAGGTGGTATTTGCATAAAGACATGGGATGAAGCTATACCCAGGAAGAGAGGGAGGGAGCGAGCACGTAGATACCCTGGGAGAAAGTGTCCCAAACAGGAGATGCAAGTGTCAAGGCCTCAAGGCGAAAGTGTGCCTGGTGTATCTGAGGCCACTGTGGCTGGCATGGAGTGAGCAGGGAGCCACTGCTGGGGGCTCAGATGGGGCAGCAACACAGGCGGGTGCTCCAGATGGGATGGGGTCCCTGAGCTGAGGAGGGACCTCGGCTCACTCTTATCTTCACAGGGTATTCTGGCTGCTCAGTTAGTTCATAATAGACAGCAGGGCACAAGGGGGAAGGAGGGAGACGACCGCGAACCAAACACGGGCTGATGGCGGCTTGGAGCAGGTTGTAGGGAGAGATGGGGAGAAGTGGTCAGAATCCATAGGTACGTGGAAGCATTTGCTGATGGGTTGGGCATGAGTATGAGAGGAATGGAAGCCAAGCACGACTCCAAAGGTTTTGGTATGAGCAATGACGGATGTGACATGAACTCAGATGGAGAAGACTGTGGGAGGAAAAGAGATCAGGAACTCAGTTTCAGACCCATGAGGAGAGAGGTGCCCATTACACATCCCAGTGGAGGAGCTGAGTGGGCAGTTGAATGTATGAGTCTGGAGTTCAGGAGACAGTCTGGGCTGGAGAGGCACATTTCAGAGTCACCCGCAGGTACATATATATGGTACACAAAGCCACAGGCCTGGGTGATCCCGGGATGGCATGCCAACATTCAAAACAAACCAATGAAGAGGACAGAGAAGAATCAGCTAGGGAGGCTGTGCCCTTTTTGCACCTTATAAGCTCAGGTATCTGAGCAAGAGGGGACCCTGGAGATCCCCCCATTTTAGAGATGAAGACTGAAGCCAGGAGAGGGGTCGGCCATGCCTTCCTGGCGGAAACTCATGATAATAATAAGCAACAAGGCTGGACTTGACTCCAAGGCTGGGAGGAGGGTGGATTGGAACTGGAAAGGGCGATATGACCAGGAAGAGCGGTTATGGGAATGCAGGAGGAGACAGGCTGGGGAGGGGCGTACGGAAGAGATGAAACTGGTACAACCTGACACCAAATTTAAAGGGGGAGGGAGAAGAGGAGGGGGCAGACGCGGTGCTGGCATCTTGAGCCTGAGGAGGGGAGGAAGGAGTGCTGCTAAGAGAAACGGATGTCCCCGCCTTGCCTTTTCCAGCTACACCACACTCCCCAGGATCAACCCGAGCCTTGACTCAGGACACACAAGAAATAAGGGTAATAGGAGACCAGGTCACGGAAATAAAAGAAATCCTACAGGATCTGTGTGTGTATGTGGATACACATATATCTATATCTATATCTATCTATATCTATTAATAAAATTATATATATGCAGATATAATTTTATATATTATATATATATAATTTAAATCAGGTGAAATGGCAAAACAATGGCTTTGGACTCAAAAGTAAGCCTGTGTTCCTTTTATCTACATACACAGGGGACCAACTGAAAGCATATAAAAACATCACTTCCTTCCAGGAATCTTGTGGGGACATCATGAGATAGTGTGTTTTTGTGGCAGAAACTACTCTGAGTCTACTAGGCCTTGTTCCCTTTCCTCCTGGGGTCACGGCTGCCTTCATTTCCGGCCCTCGCCCCTCCCGATGTCCGCTAAGTTTGGCCCATGGAACATGGCGGCCACTCCTAGGCCTGGCCCACATCTGCCGCCCATGTAATTCTTTCTTTGCCTTTCTCCCTCATCTTCCAGGAGGATGTTGCTGCCCAGAGTGACCTCGAAGCTCTGTATAAAGAGGGGAGTCTCTCCTCAGCTTGGGCTGCTGAGTGACAGGGGCCCCTCTCTGAAGCAGGAACACCTCACTGGGTAATAAACTAAGATTTCATTATGGTAAGCCACTGAAATATGGGACATTATCTTACCTAGTAGAGCATGGAGAAGCTTTGTGAGAACCATAAGATGTAGATCTGTAAGGCATTTTGTCCTGTTTGTATTTTTAAATCCTAGATTTTCTAGTGTAAGAGTCATTTGGAAGGGCCGAGAAGGCCAGAAGATGCTGGTGTGGGGTTGTGCTAGGACCAAAGAGTTACCAACACACCAGTCCCTGGCACCCCTCTGAAGTGACGCCCACTGTCTGCATGAAGTCAACCGTCTCTCTTAGCACCATCCTGAGCCTCTGAGCCCAGAGACCACTCAGAATAAAACCCTCCCTCGTTGTACAGATGAGGTCACAGATAAAGACCTGCCTGAGGTCACATGCCCCCCTTCCTGGCACTGTGTGCACACTGGCAACACTCCTCAGTGTCAGGGAGGACGAATTACGGTGATAGACTCTTAACAGCGATGGCACCTCATCACCATGCCTCCATATACGTGCCCTTGTGGAGTCCCTGCCCACATTAGCGCTGGGCTTAACCATGTGATCTGCTTTGGCTAACGGGACATCAGTAAATGTGATGCAGGCAAAGGCTTGAAAGCACTTGAGAGTTGGGGCTTGCTCTCTCTTGCTGCTGGTCCCCCTTCTGCTGTCAGGAAGTAGGCTAGCCTGCCGGAAGATGAGACTACAGGAAAAAAGACAAGTCTTCATTCTGGAAGAACCATGGACGAGTGATTCTCACTGGGAGGGCAATTTTGCCCCAGGGAACATTTGCCAATGTCTAAAGATATTTTTGTGTCCCAATTGTGTGTGTGTGTGTGTGGTAGGGTGCTACTGGAATCCGGTAGAAACAAGCCGAGGATGCTGCTAAACATCTTGCAATGCACAGGGCAGCCCCACAGCAAAGAATTACCCAGTCCCAAATGTCAGTGTTGCTGAGGTTCAGAAAGCCTACCCTCAGCCAACGAGCTCCCGGGGGGTCTCCCAGCTGCTGCAGCCTCATGCGTTACCCTCTGTGAGACCAGAATGGCCCAGTTGATCCCAGCCGAGATGGCTGACCCACAGGACTGTGAGCAAGAAGGTGGTGGTGGTAAGCCTTGAAATTCGGGGGAGGATTTTCATGCAGCAAAGCCTGACTCAGGACGCTTGGCTAATGGTGGTCCGTTGCTGTGCAGATTTGCATATGTCCTCGCTCTTTGTAACAGGGCATGTAGAGGTGGCTGGATCCTTGTCCGTGGATGTTCCATCTTGTGGGTATTACTCAGCTTGGAGGTGTTTATTACAACCATCCCACCCCCACCCCGCCCCATACTCCTATTATGGACCAGTTGCTGTATTCTATAAGTATTGATTCAGTTAATCCTTACAGCAGCCTCATAAGGCATTGCCCCCATTTTATGAAAGAGAAACTGAGGCTCAGATTAGCTTGCAAAGGGTCACGTGGTTACTAAATAAGTCCAGAATTTAGACATCTGACCCCGAGCCTGGCCCTTGACCATTACTCCATGCTATCTCCCGTCACTGACTGTCATTGGCTTCACTGTGTGCTACGTCCTCCCATGGCCCAGCTGCTCCTTCCCCTGCCCAGACTGCTGCCCACTAAGATGGCTGGCCGCTGCTGCTCTCAGGTGGCCACAGGTGTGCCTCTCTTGTGACATGTTGTTGCTTTGAAAGAGGAGGGTTAGTGTGCTCCAATACTCATTCACTGTGGGATCTTGAGCATGTTTCTTAACTTCTCTGAGCCTCAATTTCCTTACTGGAAAAATGGGCCAAATCATCAGCACACAACAATCAGCGAAGTACAGGACACAGGCCTAAACACTGGTGATGCGAGGTAGACTAAACGCATGAGGTCCCCCGTCAGGGAAGTCACAGTGTGACGGGGAAGGGAAACGCTGAACACATACAGTAAGATGGGGGATCGATCGACCTCACAGGGCACTAGTAAAGGTGAATGACTGCGAAGGCATTAAAGGTCTGGAAGTGGGTGCTCAGTAAATAGTGGAGCCTCGATTCCAGGCTGCAGTGGTTGCTTTCTAAGTTCATGGCTTTGACCTTGCTCTCCCTCTGGGGGCTCAGGTGGTGGAGCAGGAGGAGGGGACCTAGTAACAGTGACTTTGAAGACCTCGGGGAGATAAAATGTTGCTTTTCTTCAGGAAAAGAGTGATACTCATCGGAACCAGAGCATTTTCCCCACTCTCCCTGATTACAGTTACGCTCCTCCTACCATTACAGTGTGGTGGTCCCCAGCCCAGACCTTAGAACCGGAGGCGTGGGTTCACATTGCTCGGGCAAGTGCTTAACTTCTCTGGGTCCCAGTCTTCCATCTGTTAGATGGGGATGACAGCTGACCCTGTCTCATGAGGTCACTGTGAGGGTGAAATTAATCGAAGTATAGAACAGTACAATGCACGCACTGCTATCGAAGCTTTAGCTGTTGTGTGTGCGTGTGCATGTTTATGTGCGCATGTGCATGTGTGTGTAATATTCTGCTTTGCCTGCACCCCTCTGGAAAGGGGTTCTTTGAATTCTAGGAATTCTGGCAGGCAAAGGACTGACATGTTCCTTGCTCAGGCTGAAGGTCACTTTTAGGGGCCTTAGCCCTCCTGCCTTAGCCGCTCCCCTTTCAGGGAGTCATTACCTTGATACAAAGAGAATGTATAATCACTGTACAAAAAATTGAAACATACAGATAAACAAGAAGAAATTAAAATCACTTAAAATCTCACCATTCAGAGTGAACTATGGTTAACATTTTGGGTATCTCTCGCTCCAGATTTTTCTCCAATTAAAATATTTGCTTAAATCAATATATTTACTTAAATCAATATATATATATTTAGGCCCAGGGTCAGCATGCTAAGCCTCAGACCCTCAGAACCCCCCTTAGGCAGGTGGGAGACCAGAGCACTATTGATGACTCTGAGTACAGGACCCTGGCAGGTTGGGAACAAAAACTTTCTGCCTGGCACCAAGTTGCTCCCCACCCCCAGCTGGGCCTGAGCTGCCTTCTCCCGCTCTGCATGGAATGCCTCCTTTTGGAGCTGCTTCTGATCCCGTCCACGGAGGTGACTTGTGTGGGACGATTGTGTCAGAAGGGAAACCCACAAGCAGGCCCCAGGGAATGAATTGGGCTTTTATGTGAAAAGCCCAATTGGGGGTTGATGTGCCCAACCCCTAGTTCCTCCTAACCTGTTCTGAAAGATGACCATGACATCGCTAATAACTGAGATTTTGAGGGGATGGGGGGGTGGGGAGCCCCAGAATAGATGCAGCTTAACAACAGCTGGAGAACTTAGTGGCGAATGCAAGGGTGACATTTAGCTAAGCTTTCTCCACTCCTCCCAGACCTGGGGGCTGTGGAGTCTGCTTTCACGCTCTACCATGGAATGTCCTGGAAATCTTAAAAACCATAATGACTACAATTTACATATTCTGTGCCAAGCCCTTTATGGAAATTGTGTTCATCCTCGCCTCGGTTTTACGAGGCAGGTAAGGACACTGAGACTTGGGAAGCCAGTGCCATGACCCGGCCCATGCTATCAAAGAGAGTAGACAGATCTGAACCCATGGAATTGGACTCTGGAGCCCACGCTCTTTATTTTCCCATAAAAATTAATGTTTATTAAAGTGACCATTCCCATCATTAAAAATCAAATGGGGCTAAAAGACAGCAAAAAATCAGCCACCCACAGCCCGACCCTCTCTACTCTGCCCTGCTCCCCAGAGCAACCAACTCAGCTTTTTCTCTGTTCTTTACTCCCGATTTCATTTCTTATATATTTTTTTCCCTTGAATAAATAACCCTCCTAGTCTCTTTCCCGTGTTTTAGCTTCTTCTTATTGCGATTTCCCTCAGTTCCTTTAATGGGTCCATCAGAGGCCTAGCAATAATTTTTCGACAACTCGCCCGGGCCACACCATCTTGCCCTTCCTTCCCTGCGCTCTGGCCCACTGCTTCCGCCCGGCTGGCTCCCTGCTCTTGGCCCTGAGACTTCTCTTTGCCATTCCCTTCGCCGGGGCCCCTATTCTTAGGTGCCACGGTTTCCTCTTTGGTGATAAGCACAGCTTTCGAGTCCTGCATGTCTGCAAATGTTTTTATTCTCCCTTAACACATCTGATTGATCATTTGGCTGAATATAAAATTCTGGGTTGGAAATTCTTTTCCTTCATAAGTTCGAAGGCATTTCTCCATTGTGTTTGTCAGTGTTTCTGGGGCGAAATCTGCTGCCTTTCTAATTTCCATTCCTTTCTCTATTATGTTTGTTTGTTTGTTTGTTTTTTAATTTCTGGGGCTTTCCAAACATTATCTTTTGTGTTCTAAAATCGAATACTATGTGGTCTGGTATGAATTATTTTTGGCTCATTATGCTGGTCATCTTGTATTGAATTTTTAAACTTTAGTTATCATATTTTGAATTTCTAAAAACTTTCTTCTCTGATTGTTCCTTTTTCATGGGATTCTATTTTTATGTCATATTTTCCCGAGGTTACTAATTTACAGGGTGTTTTTTTTTTTTTTTAGAATTTATTTTAAGGTTTTTTTTTTTCTTGCTATATCGTGTCTGTTTCCTCCAACTTCCCTCTTTTCTTTTTGTTTTAAACTCTCTCTTTCATTTCAAATGTCTGGTGATCCTTCGCATTTAAGAGCAAGGCAGGCTTACAGTCAAGCAGACTTCACAGTAGGGTGACCAGATGGCTAGAAAGCTGTTTTACTGGGAATCTTCAAATAAAATTTTGTGGAGGTCTTTTCCTAGGGGCAGGGTCTGGGGATGAGAAGCAGCTCAATCTCCCCAGAGAATTTTCCAAATGCCTGCCTAGAAGGGAAGTGGCACCTAGTTCTGAGAGCCAGCAGGGAATCTGAGTGTCCATAATTTAAGTTTTTAATTTAATTAATCTCCCAGTTTTCAAATTCCTACCTCACTGTCACTCTCTGCTGTGACGAATGTCCTGGAGTCCAGAGCATCTCCAGTTCAACCACTCCGGAGAATAACTTCAGGTCGCTCCCAGGGGAAAAGGCAGCGGGGGCGGCTTCCCGTTCTGCAGCCCTGGGCCTCACTCCTGTCTACTTTGGTACCTGGTGCCTTTAAGCACCCAACACTTGCAGATTCCGTGGGGCTCCTTGGTCCTCTTCTCATCACTTTGCTCTCGTATGCACGGGACCGTGACTTCCTCCACTCTGCGCAGTCAGAGACGGTTCTTCTCTCCACCTGCCCATCTACAGAAAGGTTTTCCTTCCCAGTGCTGTTCTCTCCTCTTCTCTTCATCCGTTTGGCGTAATGGCTCTATTATTCCAGTGCTGGTGGTTCTCAGGGGGAAAGGGGTGAGTGAAGTGGAATTATCAGTTATAAGTGTATTAGTTACCTGTTTCGTATAACAAATCACCCCAAAACTTAGTGGCTTATTTTTCATGATGCTGTAGATTGACTGGGTGGTTCCTCTGCTGGTTTCACCTGGACTCATTCATGCGGCTGCGTTCATTCAGCAGTTGGCTGGGCTGGAAAATACAAGTTGGCCTTCTTCATACGTCTGGCGGTTGGTGCTGGCTGTTGGCTGCGGTGCCTCAGTTCTCCTCCACTGGCCCCGCATCTTCCAATGAGCTAGACTAGCTTCCTTAAAGGGTGATCTCAGCACGATGTTCCAAAAGGTTAAAGGCAGAAGCTGCAAGGTCTCTAAGGCCTTGCCCCAGAAGTCACGCAGCATCCCTTCCAAATTCTATTGGCCACAGCAAGTCAGCCCAGATTCAAGACACTGTCTGTTGACGGCAGGAGTGGCAAAGCCACACTGTGAAGGGGCATACGTACAGGCACAGGAGAAACTGGCGCAGCGATCTTTATTTGAAGAATTCTATCATAGGAGAAGACATAAATGCAGATCCTCTACCATGTTCAACTGGAAGTCTTCCCATGCTCCTCATATATACTACCCCACGCCATCAGAGTCTGTGTCCTGGACATTAGCATAAGATCACTTCAGAATTTTGCTGATCAAACCCCCGCAGTCCCAGGTAGCTGTGAGTATATAATACAACCCCACATCGAGGAGAGGAGTAGAGCACCGTAATTCTTATCCAAGCATTTAGAACTGGAGGAACTTGGGATCAAATCCCAGTTCCACAACTTAGTAGCCCCATTACCTTAGGTATGTTAGTCAGTCTCAATTTCCTTCGCTATAAAATATGGTCTTGTGTATAGTAAATGAATTAACAAACGTAAAACCCAAACTTAGAACAATGTTTGACACAGAGTAGCATTCAATAGTTAGTGCAAATAAATGATTTTTCTGAGGAAATACCACATCTCTAATAATTTAATCACTAGAGATGAAATTTGAGAAAAAGCCTAATTTAGGTCTAGGCTCTTTACATAAATACCTCATAGGGCTGTTGCAAGAATCCAATGAATTAAAATAGAAAAAGCACCTAGAAGAGTGCCTAGCGCGTCACATGTGCGCACTACGCACTGGTGGGCATCCTGCTCTCCTAGGTGGAGGCACCGAGCATAGCTTGGCTCTGACAGGGCCACTGTGATGGACGACACTGCCTGTCAGGTAAGGTCGGGGGTGCTCCATACAGTGGAGACCAGGCAACAGTGTTAAGTCGCCTTGTCTGCTCTCTAGGGTTGGGACAGGCAGCTCACAGGTGTGTCTATTTCTACAGCTGTGGTTCTTAGCCTGGGTTCCATGCGTGCGTCTTAGGGGGCGGAGAACTGCCTGATATTGTATGGAGCACAGGGGTGTGTATACATCTTTCTGGGGCTAGAGTTTACGGCTTTCATCAAATCCTCAGAGAGGTCACCAACCCCCCAAATATTAAACATCTCAGCTCTACAGGCTCTCTCACCCTTCCAATGCAATTTGGGTTGAGAAATAAAGTGATTTGTCATGTTAGAATTCTGATTGAAGTAGGTCAACAGGACCTGGGAAAGAGCCAGGTGGGCTCTCCATTTTGGGAGTGGGGTGAGCTTCAGAGCGGATTCCCATTCTGCTGCCCAGAAGCTGCTTTTGTATCTGGGCTGATGTAGCTGTTTGCAAAATTTGAGTGATGAGAAAAGTGATCACCAGTGAAGTTAGCTGGTTTCCACTTTGTCATGCTATGGGCATTTTCGATGTCTGTTAGTCCAGTCCACATGTCCTGAGTCCTGTGTGTACGCCCCATCTTAACCTCTGGGGTGGGTACGTCAAAGAAACCCCTCACACTGCACCAGGAGCAGACAGAGAAGGGCTGTCCTTATTTGCTGACTTGCAGTGATATCTGTCCAAGGAAATCATCTGCTATACCTTGACTGGTTCTTTTAATATAGCCACCTTAATGACCAAAAGAATCAACTTTTAAGGTTGGAGCTTTTCTCATGAACATGCTATTGTATCATTTTTAAGGGAAGGAAACAAGCCCAGCAAAGCTGCAACATTTAAGCTAAATCTTCTTCCCTTTTAAGTTTAATTCTTTATCATCTTCTTTTGTGACTCAAAGGCAGAGAGAAGATTTACCCAAACTCTGTGAAATATTTGCTGACTGACCCAGTCCTGGATAGGGTTGTGTTAAACTCCTGCAGAGGAGTCAGGGAGTCACCCAGAGTCTCACTCAAAAGCATCCTGAGTAATTTGGTGGCAAGCAGAAAGAGAATTCTGGACCCTGTTGTGCCCAGTGTAATATCTGTGCAAATTTATCTCAGGGCACCATCTTCCCCCAACTGGAGGCTGCCTCCCTCCCCCACTGCCCTCACCCACACTGTCACTAGTCAGTGTTGATCCTCTGGTGGGGACCTGGGGAGGTAGCCAGGACAAGGACAGCTGGGGGCCAGTGTTCCCAAGTTAAGCCTGCCTCTGAAAAAGGCCCCTCCCCCTGTGCTTCTTAGCACAAAGATTCGGTGACTCATTCTGAACAAGACAGCATACATTTCCTCCTAATAACACACTTGTCACTGAACCATTCTAAGAATTTGGCATTGCAAGAGATCTGGCTCAAGGCAGTGGGACCAACAGGTAATCCTCTGTTTATAGACTTTCCCAGGAAGGGCTGGAGAGGGGCGAGGACACCAAGTCAATGTCACGCATTCCTTTTGGAGCTGAATATTCCCACTTTACAGATGAGGGATGCACTGACTCGGCCCCTAGGCCCAGCTGGGACCCATCCTGCACCTCCTCCCGTAGGCGGCCCTGTGGAGGAGCCGTGGCGGCAGAGAGCTGGGGTTCGAAACCTGCTGATGCTGCTTCCACACTGGGCCACCTCAGGCAGGTCTCTTCATCTCTCTAGCCTCTCCTTTCATCATCTGTACAACGGAGATAATACTTAACTCGTGAAGCTTTTGTAAACATTCAGTGAGGTAGGTTAGGTAAAGAGCTTCCAGCAGGGTGCCAGCTCGGAGTCTGGACTGCTGATCTAATCAAGTGCCACGTGCCTGCCTCTGGCGCGTGACCACCGCATTGGGCTTACTGTTGTCCTCTCCTCTGGCACTCTGTCCTGTTATTCTTTCTTTTGAATAAGAGACGTGGCCACTCCTACATTATACCACTTACTATTAAGTAGCATTTGAGGGAGATATTATTATCCCTAGTTGACAGGGGTAGAAACCGAGGCTGGGAGAGTTTGAGCGACTTCTCCAAGGCCACCACTAGGGGCATGACAGATCAGGATTTGAACCTGGGTCTGACTCTGAATTCATTCTCCAACACAGCAGCTCCCAGGGGAAGCCCATAACCAGGGACCAGCTGCCAGCAGGGAAGTCCTGGATGTGGCCAAGTATTTTTGTCACTGCATTCTTCCCAGGCAGTTCACTCCCCGGACTCTGGACAGTTGCCAAGGAGGTGTGCACGAGAAGGCAGAAAGAGGATTTCCTCTGGAGGGTGAGGGAGGCCACTGAGCACTCATCTCCTGCGCCCTTGCTACAGGCCCTCCATGCTAACGCTTTGTGTCTCCTTTAATCCACACACACTCCGAGTGCAGTCCCTACGTCACAGAGGAAAATAAGGCACAGAGAGGGCAGGCCACTTGCCCCAGCCTAGACCTGGGTGTCCATCTGCGTTGTTAACCCCTCCACCTACTGCCTCCCACCCGCACGGCACAAAGTGCAGCCAGAGCAGTCACTCTGGGAAACCACACTCAGGCTAAATGACCTCAACCCACCACCACAGGCACAACCGGCCCAGTGTCCTTCAGGAGCTTCCCAGGTATCTCACTGAGCATTCTTGCATTTCCGGGGGGCAGGGTCAGTAGGGGGCCCCTCCTGCTGCTGCCACGCATCCTGGCGGTGGGGGCAGAGGTGGCAGCAGCCTCCTCGGCACTGCCCACCTCAAAGCGACCTCCGAGTGTCTGCAGTGCAGCTGGATTTCAGCAAAGAGCAAGGCGGGCCCTGGAGCCCACAGAGTCCTCTGTCTCCCCTGAACTAAACTTGCCTGTACCCCACCCCACCCCATCCCATGAGGGTACTCGGCCTGAGGGCAGGAGCTCGGCCCCATTCCCTTCCGCATCTCCAGCGCCCAGAACAGTGCCAGGCCCTCAACAGACATTTGCTGACTGACGACATGGCAGATGGCGGAATGGCTGACGAAGCCCGCCAGCCTCAATGATGACCGGAAGCCACGCGGCAGGAGCGCGCTGGGCTGTGGGTGACGGGTCCAGACGGCTCCTCAGCGGCTACCGTGCGAGAGCTGAGGCGGGGAGGCGCAGGCAGGCTGGATGCAAGGAGTGCGTGAAGGACTCCAGAAAGCACAGCTTCAAACCCAAACCAGAGACGCCAATGGGCGGGCCAGGGGTGCCACGGTCAGGCAGTCCAAGGCTTCCCAGCCACGTGCCGGGCCTGTGCCGTACGACGCCAGGGCTGCTGAAGGGCTTCCTCCCCCAGCACTGCCCCCTCTGCAGCCACTGACAGGGAGAGTCCTTCGCCAGAAGGGGCTTGGTGGGGTGCGGGTGGGGGTGGGGTGGTAATGGAAATGGCTGCCCTGGGAGTTACAGACCCAGGTTGGCATGTCCCTCTCTCTGCTTGCTGCTCTCCCTCCTAGTGGTTGCCCTCCGGTTGTTTGCTCACAGCTTCACTGTCTGTCTGTCTGTCTGTCTGTCTGTCGAATGGAGAGGGAATCTGCCTCCCACAACTGTGCAGAGCAAGGGCATACAGCCTGTGTAGGCCCCGCACCCCAACCACGCCCCAGCGCAGGTGAAGGTGCCAATTCTGCCAAGGTGCCACATCCCTGAGATGTCTCCTCAAGTGCAGACTTTCTACATCCCAGCTCTCCAGGCCTGGACCCTGAAATTCTTTGCTCCTTCCTGCCAACCCTCCCAGCCCTAGGAGCCCGGCTTCCCGGTTTCCTGGTGGAACAGTCTCTGACACAGAAAAGGAAGTCATTAGCATATTCACCAAATGAATTCCTTCCACTCCTCTGTGAAAATAATTAGCCAGCCCCAGAGAGAGGACTCCTCTACCAGCCAGGCCAGGGGGATGGTGAGGCTCAGGGAATTGTGGAATCTCGTGCTCATTAAGTGGAAGATGCTCTGGGGGAAACAGGCTCTGTGTTTCTGCTGCTCTGAACACATCACATTAAACAGAGAAGCGGCCTCTGGAAAATGTGGAGAAGGCATGCAGGGATGTGAATGACAAAGATGATTAGAAGGTTGGAAAATGAGATGGATGTGAGATTAAAGGTTAAGGCAATTGAAGTATTTAGCCTGAAGGAGAAAAAGGCATGAGGGGCTGGCAACTTAATCATGCCTTCCTGTGTTGTGAAAAGAATATTCCCCCTTGGGTCTTTCCCTCCTCTAAGCCTGCGTTCTCTTGGCCTCATTCCCTTTATCTCATCCAACCACCTTTTTGTTCTATTTACTTGTCAATTCATTCAGACCTTTACTGAACACCCACTCTGTGCCAGACACTTTGCCAGATTCTCGAGATGAAAAGACAGAGTATCTGCCTTGCAGGTCCAGTGTCAGGAATGGGCCCATAAGCCCAAACTGCCTAGACTATAGGCCTGGAGGACTACAGGACGGCAGGCCCCGTCCAAGGGACTGGAGGTAGGAAGAACTGAGGCTTCAGCTGCTCTGGGAGTCCAGGAACAAAGCAGACCTCTCAGCCCTGTCTGGGCTTCAGGGAAGGTCTCCTGCTGGAGATAGTGCCCAAGATCTTGAAGAATGAATCAGTGAGCCAGGTGAGGACAGGTGGAAAGGGCATTCCAGGCAGTAGGAGCGGCCTGAGCAAAGGCCCACGAAATAAAATGCAGAGCATATGTGAGCAACTACAAACTGCTGGGCTTTACTGGAGCAAAAAGCAGAGACCGATGTGGTATGGCATATGGTCAGAGGGCCAGGTAGGGCCCAGACCCCAAGGCCCTGGACTCTGGTAGGAAATGTGGACCTCATCCAGAAACGGTGCTCCCCGGAGTGCTTAGAATGGTACAGGTTACGTGCAGTGTTAATAGCTGCCCTTCCAAAATGAAAGGTGTGTCACGGTCGAAAAAGTTGAGTGACACTGAGTTAAACCAGTGGTTCTCACCTGAAGGGCGGTTTGTAGGAGGGGACCATTTGGCAATGTCTGGAGATATTTTTGGTTGTCCTCATTTTGGGGTGGGGTGCTGCTGGCATCTAGTGGGTTGAGGCTTGGGATGCTGCTCATCATCCTATAACGCACAGGTCAGCCCCCTATAAAAACCTCTGCCCCCCGCCCCCAGAGCTCCCACGGCCCCCGCACAGCCCCACTGGATCATTGGTCTCTGTACCATCAGGGTCTGTCTGCCAGTTAGTCTCCCCAGTAGACTGTGCAGGTCAAAATGGCTGGGTTTAGGTCGTTAGTGTCTGGGGGAGGGAGAAGGGAAAATGAGAGACAACTTTCTGGCGGGGCCGGGAGAGAAGGCAGCTTTGGGTAAAATCTGGCTCATGGGGAATGCCCCTGCCAGCGAGACCGGTGGCTGACTAGGGGGCAGTCTTTCCATCCTACCAGCCCCCGTCTGCTGTGGCGGGGGGTGTAGGAATCAAAACCAGCACTAAGAAGCTGGCCGGATCAGGGTCACGGGCCTACTCTGTGCTAGGCCGTGGGTGGTGCTGGGACGAGAATCTCCTAGGGCCAGATTCTTCTTTCCTGTTTTATTTTTCTCCTCAGATTCTTTTAACATACTTATATCTATTTCAAAATTTATTTGCCTGTCTGTTCTCCCCACTCCCTTTCCTGCCTCAGAATGTCAGCCTCGTAAGGCAGGGCTTTTCATCTGTATTGTTCACTGCTTTACTCCCAGATCTAGAACAGTGCCCAGCACATAGTATGTGCTCAGTTAAAATGTGTTGAAGAGACCAAAGTCTGAGTAACCCCCTGCCGCACTTGGAGTGTCTGGGTGCTGAGGCCAAAGGGTACCACATGTAGTCCTTTCTTCTCCGCACCAGTGGGAATGGGGGACGTCCCAGGAGGCACTCCTCCTAAGCCATGCAGCATTCTCCACTGTCTAGAGCGCTAGCCCCCAAAGCCGCTGTAGGGGGAACACTTGGGAACTTTACACGTACACCCTGGTCTTCCCTGAAAGAGCAGGAATCATGGACTAACCATTAGCCGAGGGAGGAGGAAGCAGGACGGGGTGATGCAAAAGGCCCAGCAACCTGGCAGCCAAATGAAACTGTAGCCAGCCGACAGGACAGCGCCACGAACAAAGGCCTCGCTGCCTCCCGGAACCACTGCCAAGCACTGTGACACACGGACGGTCGCGCCCGAGTGCGCGGCCCCGGCGGAGCAGCCCACGCGCTGGCTGGGCTTCATGTCGCAGCCAGGGCCTGAGGAAGTCCATCCTTCACAGCACAGGGTCAGCAGGGCGCTCCCCGATCACACAAAGGGAGTGAGGACCAAAGCGCGCAGAGCAAGCGCCTACTGGTCCCCTTGGAAACAAATGCAAGAAAATAAAAACCCGTGGGTAGAAGCAGGTGTCCAGGTCTAGCCAGGGTTGCCAGGTTATTTTGTGTTAATGGCGGGGGGCGGCGGCAGGGATCTGTGTACGCCTAAAGCTGTGGCCCATGGGGCTTCTGTTAAGCTTGGGCTCATAGCCTAGGCTACGGGCAAAGCGAGGCTATTAGAAACCTGGGTTCAGATCCCAGCTGACCCTCCAAGCTGGGGTTTCCAGGCTGCAGAGGTCTTTGGCTTTGTGGCCTCGGGTAAGTCATCCTTAGAAAGCATACGTGGGTGGAGGGAGGGTTTATCTGCCCTGCCAGCCTAACGGGTTATTGGGAGACTCAGAAAGATGGGGCAAGTGGGAGAGCCCTGAGAACTGCAAATAAAGCCTAGAGTGCAGAAAGGCACAGAGGTGCAGCTGTGCCTCCCCCTGGGGAGGGGTCGCGCCTGGGAAACAGCAGCAAGCCCCTGGGGTGGCCCGCAGCTACCCGCGGACACCAACCGGCTGTCAAGGACACCCCAGTAAATTCAAAGATTGGTCAGAGCTTCCACTGGGAATTCCTTTAATCCCTCGTATCGCAGCAGGAGATACCTTTTCGGACCTTGAGGTGGTTCTTAGAACCCCACCGAAGGCCCCTTAGTGGACAACCTCGAGGAGGCCCAGAAACACAGTTCATCTGGGTTATTTTGAATGATTTCTTTAGGCAGATAAATTTATAGTCAGCACACATATATATGACATTTTCCATTTTTTAAAACTAATGCAAATTTAATCCTTAAATAACACCAGAAGATAAGCGTTATTATGCTCATGTTATATGGGGTATAATTTTAGAGCCTCAGAGAGGTTGGGCGAGTTTTCCAAAGTCACACGGCCGCTTTGTATCAGACGCCTTTGAGCCCAGGCCTCCGGCTGTAGGTTAGATTGATGCCTGCTGTGCAGACATAGCTGTCCTCTCCGCCCCTTCTTTCGTAGGGTCTTGGTTTGGGGCCCACTTTTATTGCTTGCATTGCTTAGCCACCTTCCCTGACAAATTTAAGCAGAATTCTCTTTCTGAAGAGGGACAGCCTTGGAATACGAAATTCTCCTGGGAAAAGCTAATATTCCAAGAGTTGAGCCTGGACAACTTCCTTGGCAGTGACATGGGGCTACTGAGCACGGGAGGGCACCTTACATGGTGCGAACCACACCTGCCCTGAGGACCTGCAACCCCGAGTAAGGCAGACACAACTATTCACAGTCGCCTGAAGGTGGTTACAGTACATCTCCTAGGTATGAGATGATGGACACTTTATCCTTAAAAGAAGTGCAGTTCACTTACCTCCCTGTGGAGAGCTTGTGTCTGGATTTTGAATCCTGAGGAAAAAAAACAGGGGAAGAGAACATTAGTTTATAATAAAGGTTAAAGTGCTTTCAGATTTTTAAATGACACTTTACATATTACCAATCAAGTTCACATCCATTACCACATTTAATCTTTACAATAGTCCTGTGAGCGTAGTTACAGCCCTATGAGGTATTATTATTCCCTTTTTAAAGATGGGGAAAATGAGGCTTAAAACTGCACAGATGATTTGCCCAGGGTCACAAAACTGATACATGGCAGAGACGGAAAAAAGACCTGGTTCTTTTATATACATGTTCAGGACTTCACATATGGCAACATTTTTTACCTGTGAGTGAGAAGTTAACAGTAAATTCAAAGGTTGATTAGAGCTTCTAATGGGAATTCCTTTTATCCCTTGTAACATTATTACTTATCTCTTCCTCAAGAATCATAATATCAGGCTAAAGTTATCTAATCAACCCTCACTGCAAACCTACGATCTAACATCACAGCAGGCACTGTGAGAAGCCGGAGACTCACCAGTCTCTGCTCAAGGCCTGGTGCTGGACACTGCCCAGGACTCTGCCTTTAGAGAGCCCAGGACAGGTTAGTGTTGCTCAAATGAGCATTTGCTGAGTAGCACTTGGTTGGAGCCCAGAGGAATTTAAGAAGTGTATATCATAGTCCCCGCTTTCAAAGAGTTTATGATTTGGTAGGAAGGTGAGATTTGTTGAAATCTTTGAAAGGCATTGTATAAAACGTAATGGAATTAAGTGCCCATCTGTTTGGTATACAGTCCAAGAAGGCTTCACGAAGGATGCAGGTCTTGAGAATGGGTAGGGTTGGAAGGGGAGGAAAGAAAAGCGTTTCCATTCTGGAGGAGGACGAAGTGCCGGCAGCAGGCTGGTGTGCAGATGCATGGTTCCTGGCTCCACGGGACCCCCCCACGCCCCCGCCCCGCACGCCCAGCACTGGTCATCCTGCACACGTTCCCTGGGGCTGGGCACAGGCAGGTTCTAACGCATCTCTGAGCCTTTATACCTGCTATGTATTACCTCTTTGGGAAAGAAACTCCCTCCCTGGTCCTAACAGCCCACAGACGGTACCAGTCTATGTCCCTGGGGTTGGGGACCCCTGAATTAAGAGAATTAGACTGTTTCCACAGGATAGTGGGACACAATGAGACCTTTAAGCAGGGTGTGTTACGAGATTATTATTTTCCTTTTTTTTAAAGAAAGAGTGCCCTGACTGAAATGTAGAGATGGATCGGGGAGAGCAAGGCTTGGAAGCCAGGTTTTAAGGGCGCTGCAGAAGCTCGGGGATAAGAAAGTGGGGGCTGCACTAGCGGGGTGGTCTGTGGAGATGCAGAAACAGAGAAATTTGAGAATGCTGAGGAGTGAGAATGGACAGGACTTAGTGACGGCAGGACTGGCGGGTGCCTGGTGGTTCTGGTGATGGGAGTGGAGGAGGAGTCAAGGATGAGAACGCCAAGGAATCTGGCTTGGGAAACTGCGTGCATCCCAAATGAGACATGGGACTCTAGGGGAAGAGATGTGGTTGGGCTGAGAGTGGGAATAATGAGTTTTTCCAGAAAATTTTCTATATGTAGAGTCTTAATTTATATATGCAGGTATATACAGATGTAGATATATTATGCTTTTTCATATCTTTTCATGTTATTACAGACTCTTCATAAACATTATTTCTAATAAAGGGCAAGCTGTGAATAAATACCCAAGCTGTCAGAGAAAATGAGTCAGCTATGCTGACTGAGAGGGTCTCCCAGGCTACACACGTGCAGGCCATCAAAGCATGTCCCCAAAGAGGCCTGTTCTGTGGTGAGTGATACAAATAACACGTTACGAGCCTATGGTTGTACCCCGGAAGCCCCAGGAAACACAGCACCAGCTAGGATGTGGCCTAGGTTACAAACAGCCTGCAAAAGGTGCGAGGGACCCGAAGCGTAGACTTGGCCTCAGGGGATGGAGGAAGGGTGGGAGGAAGATCTGTGACCATGATGGACGTCTGAATAAAACTTCCCAAACCGGTGGGGAAGGGAAAATGAGCCCATGTCTTTGGAGGTATTTAGTAATCTCCCAAGCCGAACACAAACTTAAGGGGCCATCATTATCATCCGTACTCACGACCATGAATTTAAAACTGAGGAAAGTTTCCTAACATTCACTTATAAAGAAACAGGGGTGGAAATGAGACTTTTTACTATATTCTCCTTTGTACCTTTTGCATCTTTCAACAATAACTTAAAAATTCGTTAAATCTACCCAAACCAATTCTCTCTAATTCATTAAGAGCTGTGATGCAGAAACAGGTCAGGCCACGAGGATTTTTTGACTCGTCCAGAAAGAAATCATAAAAAGAAAGGGAATGACTGCATCTCACAGTGGTTTTATTCATTTGAAAAGCATGATGCCTATTACTAGAATGACATTAAATGGTCACATATTGAGTTAAAAGAAAAGAAGCCAAAGTGGCTTTGGGGGAAAGGGCATGGCAAGAGTGTACAGGACTTACAATCCAGTTAGACTCAATCTCTCGGTGCCTCAATCTTTTCAACTGTAAAGTGGATATTAACACAACCTAGCATAAAGAATCATTATGAGACTCAGTTGCGTAACTTCTGTGAAGGCAGCTCGCTCGCACCAATGACTTGTAACACTATACATGTCTATTGAATCTTAGAAACGCCAACTTTGCACATGCATCCACAGACATGCCTGTGACCACAAACAACAGATAAACCTGACTACAATGTCTAAGATAAATAAGGGCTATTTGTCTCATTATATATTAAGAACTCTCTGGAAATAAGCATTCCTGGGCTACGATAGGGTGACCAAGCCTAGGATAGGGTCCAGGTTTGCTCAGGACCATTCCGGTTTTGGCAGCAGAAGTCTTGCATTTCAGGACACCCCTCAGTCTCGAGCAAACCAAGAGGTTGCCCAGGCTAGCAATAACGGTCATCAATGATGTCACCAAGAACCTAAGTACTTCCTTTTTTTTTTCCACTTGGCCGATCTGACTGTTGCTTGTTGCCTCATGGTTGCAAGGTGGCTATTGCACCTGCAGGCATCCTGTCTGCGTGCCAAGTAGGAAGAAAAAGGAAGGCCAAAGGATCAAAGGCTTTCTCTTAGAGAGGCTTCGCCTCTCTAAAGTGTTCTGGAAAGAAAACTTTCCTCACAGTGTTACATCTCGCTGGCCAGAACTGTTTCACATGGCCACCCCCAGCTGTAAGAACGGCTGAGAAAACTGAGTGATTCGTTTCCAACCCCAAAGAAAAGGCGGCAAAGAGAGAAAGTGATGAAAGGCTTTTGGGTGCTTGGTCCACAGTGTCTGCCACACCCCCTCCCTCTTTATTACACCTAGCCAATGCTGAGCACCTGCCATGTGACAGGCACTGTGGTAGGATCTGCAAAGGACAATGAATAAGACACAAGTAAGGTCATGGTCTGGTACAGGCTGACATGAGACAGAGGTGACTATGTCAGAAGGCAGCCGTGAGAGAGTGGGAAGTGCTGTGCTGGCAAATCCTGCCCAAGGGGCAGGTGGGAATGACACGGTTGGTGGGTTAGTTAGGCAACATTGAATACGATGCACCTTGCAAGGACAAACCCAAAGACGTGAGGGTGGGACTTGGCACCAAGAAAGTTTCAGGAAAAAGAGCAAGTGGGTGTGAGAAGAGGAATGTGTGTATAGGGGTAAGTACTTCTCATCTCTGAAGATGACCTGGCTTTGGGGGCCTCTGGTCAGTCCTATGACAGGGAGTGTACGCATAGTAGGTCTGAATGACTGTGGAGTGCACATGGCAAAGAGCTTAGAAACACCTCACTGAGACATGACCTCAGGAAATGAGACTGCAAGCCGACCCTTGAGAAAGAGAAGCGTCCTGTCTGAGAATCCTGGTGGGTGCCCAAGCCCTCACTTTACCCTTGTTTCCTACCATTTCAGCCTCTGAAGCCGGTCCCCCCCTTCGCTTCCCAGCTCCCCTAGCTCAGTTGCTGGATCCACTTCTAGCCTGGGTCTGACCAGCCTCCAAGCCAGGCAGTGCAGAGGCTGCAGCCTCCGCTGCCAACCAGGGCCAGTGCCTGAAGCCAATGACCTGCGCAGTTTCTGGGAGAGCAGCCACATGCCCTACCTGTCCCCACTGGTGCTGGCCCTGGTCACAGTACAGCTCTCGCCTTAATCTGCTCTCAGGATGCAGCTGAGCCACTGGAGCAGATGCGTAACTGTCCTTTGGATGCCTCATATTATCCCACAGAAGCATCAGAAAACAAACCTACAAGGCGGAAGGAGTTATTCCCAGGTACTGGGGGACAAAATGAGGCTCAGGGAAGTTAGGTACACTACTGGGATTACACAGCGGCACAGTGGTAGGAGCAGAATTCAAACCTGGATTGGATTCTTACGGTCTCTGCTTTCTCCACTGATTCACACCATTTCTCTATACACAGCCAAGCTCCCTCCCCACAGTCTCCTTGCCCTGCAAGCTTGTCTGTGCCCAGGCCCCCAGCCCTGGTGGCATCTTCTGGCTTTGATTGCCAGAAACCATGATGATGTTTCATTTATTCCTCCACTCAACAAATATTTATTGAGTAACTCCTATATGCCAGGCACTGTGCTGGGCCATTGTATTATTGTCTAGGTGCATGAATTCGTCCACAGCTTGGACGAATGACCTCTGACATCAGCTGTCAGACATTGCTTTGTCCTCAGGCCACCATGTGTAGTTCTCTGTGGCCAGCTCAGACCACCCCAGGGGCACCCCTCTTCATCTCCTCTGTGCATTAATGGCTGCTCTGTCCTTGCTTCTTGACCTTTCTTGCCAGACCTGTTTGCAGTCTAGGCTTGGCACGGCCATATTTGAGCCTGTTCCAAATAAGACAACTAGTCACTGCTGTCATCAAAGTAATGGATCAGAAGATGAGAAATCATTGACACTGCCATCAGATCCATTTGATTCTTGATAAACAATATGGTGAAAGTGGAGATTAAACAAGAAAAGTTTTTTTCTGGGGGGGGGTTGTTGTCAATAATCACACTTTCCCTGTTACGTAGGGGGTCATAGAGGGGTGTCGTGGAGAAACTGAGACGGAAAGGTTAAATGACCAACCTGAGTTGCATTTTTTTCTATTTATAAAAATAATACATGTTAATTGTGGAAAATAGGAAAGTACCAAAAAGTATAAAGAAAGAAAGAAAATTAGAAAATATCAACAGTATAAAGAATAAAAACACCCCGTAATACCATTACCCAGAGATGATAACCACTGTTAACATTTTGTGTGTTTACCTCTAGATTTTTCCTATGCACATATGTGGATTTATTCTGTACATACCATTTTGTATCCATCTTTTCCCACTTAACATTTATACCACTCCCCACTTGACACTGTTTTATGAAAAAATCATTTTCATTGGCTGCATAGTATTCCATTATATGGGTGTACCAAATGATTTGACCTATACTCTAAGCTATTTGGGTTGTTCCCTACTCCTCCATTTTGTCCTGTATAAATAATAGTGAGATGAATCTATTTGTACATAAATATTTGTGCACATATCTGAATTTTTCCTTGGGATGAATTCTGAGGGACACAGTATGACAAACCACTTTGGTATGACCTGTTTCTCTGCCCAGAAAGGAGGGGCGGGGGCATTAGTTACCACCAGGCTTCCTGAGCAGGAGCTTTGGGGGTACTCAAAGAGGGAATACTGAAGCAGGGGGCATGGGCACCCTAAAGCTTCACCTCTCTTATAGTTTTTATTTGAAGGACCCCGGATTTATTACTCAAGACTCTTTAGTTCAGAAATCTGCTGAAACCAGCTCAAAGAAACAAAAGAAATGGTGACGAGCATGTCAGGCAGGAACCTAGCCAGTCCTCAGGGTCTGGGAGAGCAATACTATCCGGACTCCCTCTCCTCTCCCTTCTCCTCCCACCATCCGTTCCCATGGGGCAGTGGGTCTCGAACTTGACAGTGCATCAGACTCATCTGCAGGACTCGTTAAAACACCAGCTGCTAGAAGGACATTCCCAAGTTTCTGACTGAGCAGGTTGGAGGCAGGACGGAGACTCTGCACCTGTAATGTGTTCCCAGGTGATGCTGCTGCCCCAGGGACGACTCTTTGGGAGCCACTGCTGGGGGACGGCATGGCCACTGGGGGCAGGGCAGACACCCTCCAAGGCTGCTACTACACCCTGGTGAGTCCACCCGCTTGCTGTGACCCTGCCTGGTGGCACCAAAGTTGGGATGTTGCCGCCTCCTGTCAGGAAGAGACCCCTACAGGGGGTGAGGGTGCTCGGGCCTTTCCCTGGGTCCTCTCTCCCTTGTGGCCTTTTTCTGAGAATGAACCCAGTCCCTGCTCAGGCAGTTCTCTCACAACCAAACCTCCGTTCCTGCGGCCTGGCGCCTGGATGCTGAGCAGTGCTTAAGGAGGGTCCCCCGCCCTTGGGCCATGCACTCCGAAGGGCTCCTCTGGTCACAGTACCCATCAAGCAGGGATGCTGAGGAAGTCAGAGCCCTCCACAGGATAGGGCCACCAGGGAGGTAGGGTCCAGCCCCAGGGGTTGGGTTGCTTGGAGGGTCACCAGATAATGACTCCAAGAGGCCACCAACAGAGGTATTATTGTCCACTGTGAGCCACAGAGGAGCTCCCACACTGGTGACAACTACAAAGTGAGAAGGCCTGTAAGATTGCAGAAGAAGAAGAACCAACATTTACTGTGCTCCTACTTGTGCCGGGCACCAAGCCCCTTATGTTGGTCATCTGATTCATCCTCCCTAAAGCCTGTGAATGCAGAGACGGGTACTTCTATGCCCATAATACAGATGAAGAACTTGAGGCACAGAAAGCCTAGGTTACTTGCTCAGGCTCACTCAAGCTCTTAACTACTACCCTATAGCTGTTTTGGGGGAAAAGCCAGAAAGCCAAAAAAGAGCAGAGGGGATGAAACTAACACATATATTCTTTCAGTCATTATATTAACATTCTCAGAAAGGCAATTTTATCTCCACTTTATAGGTGAGGAGACTGAAGCTTAGTTAAGAAGCCACCCAAGGTCACGCAGTTGGTAAGTGCCACCCCGCGCATGGAGCCCAGGCTTGCCAGCTCCCAAAGCCCAAACCCCCTTCTCTCTACCACGCTGCTTCCCAGGGATGATTAACCGCTACCAGGGAAATGGGCGGGCTTCAGCATGGGCGGTGCTGGAACTAAACAGTCAGGTAAGGGTTCAACGAACAGATGGAAACGCCTGCAGGAACAGGGGCTTGAAAATGCACGGCCCGCCCGTCGGCGGAGAAGGGGCACGTTTCGTCTAACAGACAACTAACTGGCCAATAAAATACCACATCTGAATATATGGGCATGCAAAAATGATAACAAAATAAATAAATTGAAAACTCAGGACATAAAACCATATACACTAAGGTTCTAATTTAGAATCAACCTGGAAGAAAATATAGCATCTTGTTGACTGGGACAGTAGGCTTATGAATGACTTTTGTTTTCTTATTTTTCACTTTTCTCTCTATATTTTTCAATACAATTGATCTTGTGTTACTTTTGCAGTCACCAAAAGAAAACTTATTTGCTTACAAAGATGCAAGGACATAGCTTGTTTCCTGAAACCATCACTGGGAAGAGCATGAAACTCCTTACCACATTCTGACCCTCGTCCCCTCCTGACTTCCTAGCTCACACATTGATTTTCTAAAACTTTTTATTTATAAGCCCTTGGTATTTGATCCATATGTTCAAAAACAATTTTTGTGAGCGTGGGAGAGATGGTGTTCAATGGAGTCTTGCTTTAAAGACCTCAGAGAGAGCTCTCATTTAGCCATAGCTGGAAAACACAGACACACACAGACACACACAGACACACACACAGACACACAGACACACACACACACACACACACACAGACACACACACAGACACACACACACACACACACACACACACACACACACACACACACACACAGCGCTAGTCTTCTCAGAGCTTTTCCCATCTAATGGGCCTGAGGTGTGGTTTCCCCTAAAATCCTCAGCAGACTTCTGAGCACATAACCCTCAGGCTCCTCTTGCTATCTCTGCCTCCCTCTCCACTTAAATCACTGCCCTGTCGAAACCAAACTCTCAAACTCAAGTTGAAGTTTCTATGATCTTTAAAAGCTTTTTAAAAATCAAACCAACCTGGAATTTAGTGATATGTAATAATAAATTTGACTCCATTAATTTTCTTTTTCTGATTTCATTCTCATAAATTTCTATTTGTATTTGGAGGAGTTTGACACCTATGCTAAAGTGTTATTAAAAAATTTTTTCGGAGCTAAGTAAAAGGAAATTAAATAGAATGGCCACCAAAGACTGAAACAAAAGAGCAGATCCAATTTAAAACTAGTCTGTGAGTTGACTTACAAAAAGAATTCTAACATCCCCCCTATCACCCATTTTTGAAAAGTACCTCTCCTCCTCCCCCTGTATAATTTTTTAAAAGGTCTTGGTTTCCATTTTCAAAATAAGTTTTATGTTTTTAAGGGTGACATACACCAAGTAACCAGAAACTGATCTTGGCTTGGAAAACCTCCCAGTTCTCATAAACATGCAATCACTAGTTCCTTCAGGATGATGAATGCTATTGATTGGCTCGGATCAGCCTGTGACCCAGCGGTGGTATTAGACATTGGCTATAAAACATCTCCTTATGAATTTTTCATTGGCTTGAGTGTCTGGAGGGCTGACAGCCGCCTCCCCCACTGCTTGTTCTCCCTCCTCGCCCTCCCTCCCCCTCTCCGAGTCTCAGGGCTGATGATGCCACTCTGCAGGGCCACATTATTGGATCAGAGTGATTAGCTTACAGCCTGATTTTCTGGGTCAAATCCAATTTCTTTTTCAGGTACAGCGGTCTTACGAGTAGTCATGTGCTTTTTGTTTTGCGATGGCATCACAGGATTACTAGCAGATGCAGTAAACTGAAGTCATTTCCCATTAACCATATTCCTCATGATACTAAGACAATGTGTCACTCTGCACTTGCATTCCCGAGCATTTTTAGGAGAAAGAGTGCTTTCAGCAGCTCAAGTAAAAGCTGACAAAGAGGCGAACTTTTGAGAAGCACTGTGTCAGCCACTTTCTGATACCTCGGCTCATGATTCTCATAACACCCCCAAGAGAGGAGCAACGCTATTTCCTCTTTTACATGGTTAGACATCTGAGAAATTTGGTGATTTCTTAGAATTTATTATTGTGGATTTTTCAAGCGCACACTGAAGTGGGTGGTAAAGTAGAACCCCAGTACTCCAGACTTGATTAGGTGGCTAGAGCAAACCCAAGAGTCACTTTCTTTTAAGAGAATAGAGAAAACTTCACTCAGAGCAAACCTGTCCCCTGCCACATCTCCATTGGTTCTTATATTCTAGATGTGGACTGCATGAAAAATTCAACTTCTCATGTCTAAAAACAGGGCTTTTTCCCCCATTAACATTCATATCCAGGTGAGATTGAGTTACAGTAAACTTCAAGCATCAATATAGGGGAGAGAATAAATAACATAAGGTCAGCAGTCATTGGGGTATGGAGGAGGGTTGAGTCTGTTTATCAGCTTTCTCTCTCATGCGGGTTCGCCCTGGTCCTGCTCCCTCTGTAAAACATGGAGGCTCTGTGTGAGACCCAGAACACACAGTGAGTGAGAGTTCTGAGATGTTTTACCTATGCTAAATACTTGACAATTGCCAAATATTTTGTTGGAGGAGAAAGAAAAAAAAAATAAAGGAATCAGGAAATGCCACATTGTTAACGAAAGAATTCTTCCTGGTTTTGGTCTTTGCTAGACTACTTGGGAACACTGGACAATTTGAACAAAGTATATCATTCATCTCATTCACAGCGACCTGCATACCTGAGCCATGAGCCTATAACCGCCAGAAACAATCATGCCAAAAGAAATCTATTTTTGTATCCATCTCCAGGGTGCTTATCATCATAGCACAAGTGCACCATTTGCTCTTGAGTCTTTGTTAGGTAAGACTGATGACCAGAAACAAACACATGCCTAACTAGCCCCTTCTGCAGAGGCCAGTTGAGATGACTGTGCTGAGGTATCTGAGGAGACTGTATGGTTTCTGCTCCTGCACATTACATCTTCTCCTATATACACCCTTGTTTTTATAATGAAAAGTCCCAAATGACTCCAGAGAAACCCAAGAGTTAATTAGCTGAGCCAGACTGAATAGAAAAGTCACATTACAGATTCTTTGAAACTCATTAACCTGGCACCTTCTTTGGGATGCTCAATGATTTTTCTAGACAGCGAATGGTAGCTTACCTATTTCATGGATATTAAAAACTCATTGGGATGACCAGATTCTTTGTCAATCTTCAGTGATTATCTAATACCAATTTCATAATTTTCAAGCCCTCAGGACTTTCCTAAAAATTTGTAGTTATTGATAAAATTTCAAGCAAAGGTGGACAAAGTCTTGCGTCAAGTTCAAAGATAGTCATTCTGAAATGTCAAAGGTGAAAGGAATTCCTATTAGTCTTTCAAATTACTGTCTAGACCCACAGTCCTCAGTCTCGGTGGACATGTCTGCTCCCCACTGTTTTATCCTGAGGAAACAACAGCCCCTGGTAGAATGTTATAAGTTCACTTCCTTGCAACCATGCTCTCCTGAAGCTTTGGGAGCTTTCTATCCTCTGTGTCTTTAGAGAGTTCATAGTCAAGCCCCCCCCACCCCCCCCAAATGCCTTTTAACTCAGAGGGGATCTTAGAGGTCCCTTTGTTTAACCCCAATATTAAAAATGAAGTGGCTCTTAACAAAAGGATCTGATATCACGTGGTATGAAGAAGGATAAAGTTCAACTTCTTTGAAACTGCAAATGGGGGCCAAATGGCAGGAGAGGTTCTTGGGGTCACATGGGTCTTTGAGGGGCACAGTCCCTGGTCTCATGAAAAAGCTGACACAAGATGACAGAGCATTTGGGGATGCTATTTATATCTGCCTTGCGGTTTTGGGTGAAAGAGTGGGTTGATTCTGATGACTATGGTGAGCTCTCCCTTCCTCCTTTTTCAAAAAGGTGAATGGCCCGGCGCAGCCTGGTCTTGAGATGGCCCTTCACATGAATATCACTGATGGTGCACATTTATTTATTTTCTTATTTTGCTGGAAAATGTTTTTCCTCACTAGTGGTGTGAGCATGACACAGAAGCACATTTCCGCTCCCAGCTAAGTAAGAGGAACAGTGCGAGAGAAACAGAACAACAAGCAGAGACAAACTTTTTCTTCAGGATTTAAGGAGGGATAGCGACCTCCATGGTTGGTGAATAGCTCTCAGGACCACTTTTGTGATCTCATTCGGCCCTAACCTCTCCGCATCCACTGCGGCCAGGAGGGGATTTCACTGGCCCACAGGAGGGCGGCTTGTGTTGCCCTCACGTGTGTTCTACAGGTTGAAGATTGCCCATCCTTCCCTACTCTGACTCGTTAAAATCAATTTTTAAATTCAGTTTAGAGACCCCTCTCGCTATTCCAGCTTCAAAGCCATCAATACTCATCCCATTATCAAGCAGAGAACTTACTTCCCTCTAGATTCATCCCTTAACAAGATCCCAGTGCCTGGCACGGAACAGGGGGTCAGTGGTATCAGGGGACCACGTCGCTTACTTTTGGCTCTGCGCTTGGTGTAGTTCTTTGCTGCTTTGTATGTCGTTTCTCCCGACCTGCTGCCTCTTCCTGTCCTTTATATTTACACTTTCGCATCTTTTCTACAGAATCCAGTCCATGCTGCTGCTTTAGGAAGTCATCAGCCACTGTTTGTTGACTGGACATTGGCAACAGACTATATCACAGGACACTGTGTGACAGACCGTTCTAGTATGTAGTTTGAAATCTTTGGGCAAGCTATTCACTTAATGGCGGGTGTCTACAAAGAAACTGGTCGGTCGACTCTATTTTCATCTCTATCCCACCACACTTCTTGAGAGAGTGATCTGTATCTATTCCCTTTGTTTCAGACATTGTCCACTTAAATCTGGTTTCATTTCCCATAACCCTTCCCATAACACATATGTAAACTCTGAAATGTTCACTCTAATTGCCAGATGGAACAGCTTTTCTTGAATTCTGTCCTCACCAATCTTCCTAATGAATTTGATAGAGCTGTTAACTACCTTCTGGACAATCTTCCCTCGGTTTTGGAGTTACTGAAGTATAGTTTTCCTCCCAACTCTGACTGACCTACTATCTCCTTCATTGGCGTCTCTTGTGCCTCAAATAAAACACGAGTGTGTCCCAAAATCTGTCCTCAACTCAGTTTCTCTTCCTTTTCTATACCTCCTTTCTGGTGATCTCTATTACTCCCACTGTTTCAATTAACACCTCTCTGCAGATGCTCCCAGATCTTAGGGATCTCAATTTACCTATAGAGTTCGAATTTCATATTTTTAACTGTTAGATCCCATTATCTAGATAATCCTTCTAGTTTTTCAAATGCACCAGTTTAAAAGTATATAAATCATCTTCTCCCCCAAACCAGCTCCTACTGCTAACTTTCCTGTTAAAAGAAAACATGCTGCTAACATTGAAATAAGTTCAAAACCGAATAATCGTTCACTCCTCTATTTCTCTCAATCTTATATCTAATGAGGTGACATTCATTGAGGTGACATATCTCATGAGGATGACATATCTCATGCCTACTATATGTCAGACTCTGGGGATTTGGTACAGAAAAAAATAAAGAGAGGGAGGTATGGATGGAGGAAGGGAGGTAGGGAGGTAGAGAGAGAGCGTGATCTTACCCCTGAGAACTTACAAGAAGAGGACAGAAAGTTATCATTCATTCGATGAATATTTCTTGAATCCCTACTAAAAGCCGGGCTCCATTCGGGTGCCAAAGTCCTTCAGCCCCTGCTCTGCAGTGCTTCTCAAGTGTACTGCAGCCTAGTTCAGATCTGGTGGAATTTCCCACTTCCACCTTCAGTATTTTATTATTTTTTCCACTAGTAATGATCATATTAGCTGTTGGTTTAAAATAGATACTTTAAAGTGGTATTTGTCTATCCTAAATCATTATGTCTAACTTTTCCTTTTTTATATTAAAATTTTGTTTGTTCCCTTATCTTTCCTAACATCTTCCGTCTCTCCATGCTTCAACATAGCCTGTGTGCTGCTATCAGACAAATACCCCTACAACAGAGCCCTAAGGGTGCCTCCTTATTTTGAAATGTTTGAAAGCTCAACAAATATTATCTACATTCTGCAATTAGGAATTCAAGACCCCCATCCTGAGACCTGAGCTCAAATCTCTCCTTCTTTCCCAGCCCCCTTTCATGTATACCTGCTCTCCAGCCAGACAAAACTACTCATGAGAACTTACAAGAAGAGGACAGAAAGTTATCAAACAGAAAGTATTCTCAAACATGTCCTATATTTTCTTTTCTTACTGAAGTCGTGTCCTCCACTGGGAATGACACCTCACCTGGTCTATCAGTATTGAGTCAAAGCCTTCCTTTCCCTTTCAAAGTTCAGCTTAATTGCTTTATCATTATAAGGACTTGTGCCTTATTCTCCCTGGTAGTTTGCACAGATGGCAAAGACTGAGTTCTAACCATCTTTACAGTAAGCCCACTGCTCCACATTCAACTTGCAAAGGGGTCTTCTCATTACAGATGCTAAATATTTAGTATTTCCTAAATACATGTTACTAGAAACAATTTTCTAGTAGTTTCACATGTGTATATTATTTCTTTCCAACATATAAAGTCAGGAGAACAGGGACCATGTTTTCTCCCTTTCCCTTTGCTTTCTATAGAACTATAAATACAGGAAGAGTGTAAATGTTAGCAGAATAAACAAGTGATAACATGCTTTTTCATAGGAAAACACAATATTTTATTAAAATCCATAGATATTCTGTAGTCTAAGATTAATGCCATGTTTGTACACTAGGGGAAAAAAACTGTAGCCAGTTTATTAACATCCATAATACTCTTTAGCTATTTTTTCTTTATGTTTTCTAAGTAACTATTGCTGCTGTATAACAAATCTATCACTTTTTATGTACTTATTTTATAACTGAACCTCACTGAACCTCCACTATAAATCCTTCGAAAAAATTATTTTAAGTTTTTCTGGTAGATAATCATTATCTATAAAAATAATTTTGTCTCTATTTTAAAATCATTGTATAATGTCTTTCTTTTTCTTATCTTACTACATTGGTTGGAATTTCCAAAACAATACTTAAAAATGAAAACAATGAGCTGTTTGTTTTTAGTGTGTTTTTCCTACAAATAATCAGGTTAGCTGTTGATTTAAATATTTTTATTTTAAGGAATATTAAAATAAATCACTGCGTCTAACTTTCCTTTTTTATATTAAAATTTTATTTGTGCTCTTATCTGATTGCTCTCTCAGACTGAGCTCTATAACCTAAATGAGGCAGAAATCTAGCAACTGTTCAGTGACATGACCAATTAGAGACGCTACACCAGGTAACTTCAGCCATTCAAAGTCATGTGGTCTATCTTTTGATAAAACTACCAAGAAAGTTGATGAACATGCATTAGCCTTTGTACCACTTAGATATGAACTCTCTGAAATAAAGGTGACAAAATATGAAAACGCTAGTGAATTTTTCATCTTTTTGTTCATTCATTCAACAAATATTTCTTGAGCATTGCTATGTGCTAGACACTAGTCCAGTGCTAGGCTATAGGAACAGATAAGACAAACTCCCTGTTCTCATTGGGCTTCTATTCTAGGGAAGATAAACAGTAAGTTAACAAATAGGTGAACTCGATATTTTCAGATATTCATAAATGCTATAAAGATAATAAAATAAAGTGATACATTAGAGAGCGACTGATAGGGATGGGTTATTTTGGCCCAGGTGGTTAGAGAAGACTTCTCCCAGGAATATTTGAAGAGAGACCTAAGTGAGAAGAAGGAGCCAACTATGTAAAGATGATGGAGAGCACAGCAGGTGGAGGAAATAGCAAATGCAAAGGTCCTAAGGTGAGAATGGTCTTAGTATTTTGCAAGAACAGAGAGAAGGCCAAAGAGTAGTGAATGGAAGGAGAGAATAGGATATGAGTTTGGAGTGATAAGAGGACCAGATGATATACATATACTATGAAAATCACTCTCAAGGCTGAGCATAATAACACATTTGCAAAGATGAAATATTTACACTTAGAATATTTACAATATAAATTATAAACAGATAAACTTAAATCTTAAGTTTATTTTATTATTTGCATAAATAAGGCAAATAAGCTCTTTACTGCATTCTATTCCACATCGACATTCTCATTTACTTGTGTTTTATTGCACTGAGCGGCAGTGAAGATCTTGGAATAACATGCATTACTGGGAGCAAAAGTTTCTTATGCAACAGTCTGTGAGCCAAAATCTTTTTGGCAGTTTAGGTAGTTCGGAGGGACACATCGTCCCAACCAATTAGCCGTGGGCTTTCCAAAGCTGAGGAATCACATCATCAATACTAGTTGCAACATTCATGGAAGTTAAACAAAACCACATGACTTAGTTCCTTTCTTTGTACTCTTATTTGGAGAAAAAACAGCAAATGAAACACTTTTAGTCCCTACTAAAGTTATCTAAAAATAAAGTATGTAACAAATGAGTCTGGGTGACTCAGGGTGGTCACTCTCCATGTGTCTTGATTTAGACTATGGGGCTATTTTTGGTTTTTCATAACTGGCTGGCTGTTGTGGTCTCAGACCAGACCCAGTACACTGGTCAAAGCAGTGCTTTGTCCCAGCACAGAAGTTTGTGGCAAAAAACCTGGCAGCTTTCTGTCCCTTTGTGAAATGAGAACAGTGAGTCCCAGTGTGGATAGATCTTGCTACAACAGCCTCCAAAGGGCTGCTCACGCCTTGGTTATATTGGAGTTTAAAATTTTCATATAGTGATCATGTTTTTGGAATGGGCTGATCACCAATGAGATCTTGTGTCCTAATGGTTTTCATGGTAACTAGAATCAGAAAGCAGCAGGGGCAGGCTTCTCTACTCAAACATCACTAGGAGGTCATCACTCCTTAAGCAAGCAAAGCACTTAGCAGAGGGCCTGGAATAGAGTAACCCCTCAATAAAAGTCATCTATATTTTGCATCTATATGGCCCCCAACGGGATTCTTTGGGAGTCTCTGAAGCAGCTCTCAAAGACCATTCCACAGAATTAGGCCGGTCCATTTTCACTGGTCTTCGGCAAAATGATCACTTTTTGTTAATTGCCTTTACTCTGATATTTTCGTCTTTCCTACCAAATTTTTCTTAAAATTTACATGGTCTTTCTGTTAGTAAAGAATTTTGTTAGTATATGGTCTTAGTTGTTTTAAATAGCCATGCTTGGCAAATTAAATGGTAGCATTTCAACGCTAATCCTCCCAATTTTTAAAATTTATTTGTTTGTTTGTTTGTTTGTTTGTTTAACACCTACAGCACCCAGTATTTCTAGGTGGTCTCCTATTCAAGTACTAACCAGGCCCAATCCTGCTTAGCTTCCGAGATCAGACAAGATTGGGCCAATGCTCCCAATTTTTTGAAAATGTATTGAGCCCTGGATCCTAAATCTTGGGATCCTAGTCTGGATGTTTACAGCCTCTAGTTGTCTGACTTTTCTGGTCCCTACTACAGTATTTGGAATGGAAAAAATGCTCACTCTGTAGCCTCTTCACCAATTTACATCCTTCTATGCCATATCTTATAACTGACAGCTGGAAATCTGCGAGGAAGGAAGGAAGGAATGTAGTAAGAAAGCAGGAATAAATATTAGCTATTAATAGTAATTGTACTAGCATTTATATTAATATTGCAGAGGGGCAGAAAATAAGGCCACATAAATACAACATACATGGTTTAGATGTGATAAGTACAAAAGATCAGGAGATTTCCTAATAAGTGTATTAGGAATTATTTGTTTTGTAATAATATGAACGTATTTTAAATATTAAATGCTTCCATTCCTTGTAATTAGTTTTCTGTAATTAGTTTGCAAACATAAGAGGTGCTTTAGACATTTTAAGAAATATTTAGAACCAGAAAGACCCTGAATAGCCAAAGAAATCCTAAGAGAACAAAGCCAGAGGTATCACACACCAATTTCAAATTATACTACAAAGCTACAATAATTAAAACAGTACAATATTGGCAGAAAAACAGACACACAGACCAATGAAACAGAATTGAGAGCCAAGAAATAAAACCCATACATATATAGGCAACTGATTTTTGACAAAGCCCAAAACATTACAATAAAGACTGAAAGCCTCTTTAATAAATGGTGCTGGGAAAATGGAAAGCCACATGCAAAAGTTTGAAACTAGACTGCTATCTGACACAGTCACAAAAATTAACTCAAAATGGATCAAAGACTTGAATATATGGCATGAAACAATACAATACATAGAAGAGAACATAGGTATTAAACATTTGGATCTTGGTCTAAGAGTTTTTATGAACAAATGCAAGAGAAATAAAAAAAAAATCAAATCAAACTAAAAAGCTTCTGCGCAGCAAAAGAAACCATCAGCAAGAAAAAAACCACAACTAACTCAACTTATAAACAATACCTCCGATAAGGGGCTAATATCTAAAATATATAAAGAACTCATATGAATCAACAACAACAAACTATAAATTAAAAATGAGCAGAGGACCTGAATAGACACTTCCCCCAAGAAGACATATAAATAGCCAACAGGTATATGAAAAGATGCTCAACTTCATTAGCTATAAGAGAAATGGAAATCAAAACTACAATGATGTACCACTTGACACCTGTTAATAATGGCTAGCATTAACAAGGCAAGAAATAAGGGTTGGAGAGGATGTGGACAAAAGGGAATCATTGTATACTGTTGGTGTGAATGTAAATTGGTTCAGTCTTCATGGAAAACAGTATGGAAGTTCTTCAAAAAATTAAAAATAGAGCTACTATATTACCCAGCAATCTCTCTTCTGGGTGCCTACCTGAAAAAATTGAAAGCTCTTCTTTATAAAGATATATGTACCTCTATGTGCATGGCAGCATTATTCATGATAGCCAAGACATGGAAACCTAAGTGTCCTTCGACCAATAACTGGATAAGAAAGCTGTGGCACGTGTATACAATGGAATACTACTACTCAGCCATAAAAACTGATGAAATACTGCCATCTGCAACCACATGAATGGATCTTGAAAGTATCATGCTAAGTGAAATAAGGTAGACAGAAAAGGAGAGAAACCATATGATTTCACTCATGTGTGCGACATAAAACAGAAAGCAACTAATGAACAAACAAACTCACAGACATAGGCAACAGCGTATAGTTACCAGAGGGAAGGAGGATGCAGGGAGGATGAAGAGGGTAAAAGGGGTCAAATAGATGATGACGGAAGAAAACTAGACTTAGGGTGGTGAGGCCACAACAGAGGGTACAGACGAAGTATTATAAAATTGTATACCTGAAATGCACATAAAATTATTAACCAATGTTAACTAAGTAAATTTTAAAAAACCAACAAAATGAAGAAATATCATACCACGAGGCAAACGTAGATTTTCTATAATTAAATCAGTCTAAATCATTGCTTAAATTTTGCTTCATGATACAACATGCAAATAAGAATGTAAAAAGCTAAGTGGCTATTTTTATCCTAGTATGACATCTTGGCTAGAGTACAGGACTCTAAGATGCTGGTCTTGTATTCATCTAAGTAACTGATTTGCTATTGTATCACATTGGGAAAATTGCTTAAGCAGCTTCTGTTCCATTTTTATAAATATGAGATAGTAAAATTTATTGCTAGTGGCTCATTGTCAAGGGTGTTGATGAAGACGGATTACAAATGATGGCCTTATTTATAAGAGGATAGTTATTTGTATATTTGAAGGTCATATAACTTTCATACTATATTTGTAATAAATAATAGCATAAGGAAAGAATAAACATTTGGATTAAACAGTTTATAATAGCATTAATAACAGCTACCATTTATCTTACATTTATTAGGTCCCAGGCATTATCTGAAATGCCTTATGAACAGCATCTGCTCCACTCTTTTTAGGAAGGCACTACTACTGCCTTTGCCTTACGGTTCAGGAAATTGGGGCTTTGGGGACTAATTCTCTTAGGAGATGGATGGCCCACCTGTTCCCATGGAGCAGCACTGACTCCCTTGGAATCTGAGTTGGCCAGGCTAGTGAGTTATGCATTTCTCCCATCTAATACCTAATAAGGCCATATTTTCCTTTTTCTCTACTTCCTTATAGAATTCTTAATTTTCCTTTGTTTTTTGTCATTTCACTTTCATATCCTGTTTGGAGTTTTCTGCTTTCATAGCTCTGAGCCTTTGGTACTGGCTTGACTCATTCCTCTTGGTGGATCTGACCCAAGTTCCAGTTTTGGTGCTTTTTCTTTTATGTTTCAGTTCCTTACACAGTCTGTGTTTTGCAAGTGAGGTTACCTTTTATGGTCTCCATCACTTTTTCCCAAAGAAGGTTTTCTAGTTTTTCTATATTCTTTTCTATGTATACACTTAAAGGGATTTCCTTTGGAGGCTTCTACGTTGGACTTCAAAAAGAAGTTTTTGATTTACAGAACATTTTACTGAAAAATGCCTATAGGTTTTGTTTTTATGTGAAAAAGGATAAACACTGACAGAGAGAAGAGGGATGGAGGGATTTGTCATTTTGGTGAGATGGAGAGAGAGAGAGAGAGAGAGAGAGAGAGAGGGAGGGAGGGAGAGAGAGAGAGAGAGAGAGAGAGAGAAATGGACAGCCTCTCCTCATGGCCTTCTAGTTGGAGAATTCTGGACTATCTATGTGACTTCAGTACCTAGAACAAGAGAACTCAGAAACAGAAATTATCATTACAACATCAGATATTTTGTTAGGTAAATCTTGTTTTTCTACCCAGTGTGCTTTTGATCCTTATTATTGGGAGTCCAGGTTCTAAACAGTTTAATGAACTGGCTGTGGCAGGGTAGCACGCGGAAACAAATACTGGACTGGGACCAGGAGACCTAGGTTTAGCCCTAATTTTATAACCGGCTGGATAACTTTAGGCAGGTGGTCTAGCTTCTCCGAGTCTGTCTCCTTACTGGCACAATGAGTGCAAAGGCTTAGGTGACCTACTACTAAGGTCTTTTCATACTTCACAATCAGTAGAACACGTACTTTCCCATTCCAATTAAAATTTGGAAAATTCTCATTACTAAAAGAAAGTTCTCTTTGGGAGGAAGACTTTCAGTAGCTCCAGCCTTTCCATAGTTATATCTTGGTAAATAATACTTCCTAGTTCCACATATATGTACATACCACCTATTTACTAAAGAATGGTATAATTCTACTGTAAAATCCCCTTCGTGATTGTGATTTAATTGAATCAAATGCCTTATTTAGAGGTTATCTGAACTATACTTAAAGAAAGGAATGCATTTGAAATTTTTTTGTTGCTGTTCAGCAGTTTTACCACTTAACCTGAAATATTAGATGACAAAAGTCTGCCTTTGGAAACACACAGAACTTGAAAACAGTTTTTGTAGCTGAAAAGATTATGTAAATATTAAGCAGAGTGTTCAGAAGAAACTAAGCGTCAGAGGAAAATTTCTCTGACTCCAGCATTTAGAAAGCTACTGTTGTTTTCTAAAAGATAGATAACCAAAGAAGAGGACCTGAGAGGCTGTATTTCCAGATAATGGAGTCTTCATAGGATTTTAAAGTTGGGAGGGGTCTTGATCATTTAGTTTAACCCTCTACACAGCACAGGCATTCCCTCCCAACCTTCCTGCCATTTGGTCTCCCGTCCTCTGCTTTCAAATGTTTTGTGACAGGAAGCTTACGACTTCATAATATAGCACATTCCACTGAAAGATAGCATTATTCATTACAAATTCTTCTATAAATACTCCTTTGGCTGGGTTCCATTGGAAGCTGCTCTTAGCCAAAAATTGCAACATATACTTCTTCTTTGTTGTAAGTCTGACCCTTAGATTTGTGGGGTCCAAGACAAGAGTATAAATGGAAGACCACATATGATATGTCTAAATATATCAAAGTTATAAATCAAGTTAACAAGCTGTTAAGTAGGGCATGTTCTATATTTCTACCTTGACAAATACACCTTTATAAAACCTGTAGGGATGAAACTGCATCCCTCCCAAAATTCCTGTGTTAAGGCCCTAACTCCAACATGACTGTACTTGGAGATAGGGTCCTGAAGGAGGTAATCAAAGTTAGATAAGGTCAAAAGAGTGGGGCCCTAGTCCTAGAGTACTGTTGTCCTTACAAGAAGAAGAAGAGACACCAGAGATCTCTTTCTCTTTCTGAACATGCATAAGGAAAGGCCATATGAGGACACAGTGAGAAGGTGACAATATACAAACCACGAAGAGAGGCCCCACCACAAACCAACCCTGTAGCAACTTGATCTTGTATTTCCAGCTTCTAAAATTGTGAGAAAATAAATGCAGGTTGTTTAAGCCATCCAGTCTGGTATCTCGTCATGGAAGCCTAAGCTGACTAATGAAACACACGAGTGGAAAAAAGGTGAAAGTTGAGGTTTTTATATGAGCAAAATATGAAAGGTAGCAGAATTTCCTTATTATTGGATATGTCTGGGTGTTCTGTGACGAGCTGACAGTGTTGGATGAGTAATAAAATACTTATATATTTCATAAATACTATAATTATATAGTGTTTATTATGTTTCAATTTCAGTAAAATCTCTAAGTATGTTGTTATACTCAAGATTTGCACATAATTTATGTTCTATTGGCAGTAATTATATTAAGGATTAAAATGGAATATATTAAATTAGTACTATTTTCATCAAAAAGTTATTTTTTCCTTACACTAAAAATCATTAAGTGAAAAAGTAAAATATAAATTACAATTGATATCACTTTTTAAACAATTATTTAAAGTTGTTTTTTCTTTTTGTTAAAAATGTTATTAAATATCAATTTAATAAAAACAAAAACATTCACTATTCTAGCATTCAATGCCCATCTTGTTGCCAGTGTAAAGAATCATTATCCTTCCTAATGCATGTCATGTCTCAGTCTATATACAAATTAAGGAGTAATATGAATTATTTAATAATACAACATGTTCCTCAGCTGTTATGTGCAACTGTTCAGAATACCGTGCTGATTCACGGTCACCTTTGTAACCATGTATTGGAGCACAAAGAGAAGCAAGAAAATTAATTCCTAGCATTAGTAGGAAAGGATACTTCTCAATGCAAGAATCTATTGCGTTCATGGTATCTGAGAAAAGGGTTTGACAAATGAACTTGACAAGCCTTTTCACCTCCCTAGGTGCTTCTTCCACTCAAACCTCCCTGTACTCAAAGAAATGGCTGACTGATGTTGGTGGCAGCGTAACTGACAAAACTTCACAGCAAAGAGATGTGATGAATTGTTTCCCTGAGCAGACTTTTAGGATTATAGGCTGCCCGTGTGATCTTTAGTACAGTGTGTGTGTGTGTGTGTGTGTGTGTGTGTGTGTGTGTAGTCGGGGGGTGTTTGTAGGGCACCGTGAAGCCTAGGATCCTGGGCAGAGGCCTCTCTTGCCTGTGACTAAGGGTGTGACTACCATTTTATTTAAACCAAAACCTAAAAATATTATATATTGCATCTTTCAGCTAACTCTATATTTGGATTATCTTTGTGTTCTAGAGTTGTCTTAGGATATGAGTATAATGTAAAGGTTCAGAATTTTTTCTTATACTTGATGGCATTTGATTCAAATGCAAAACACGTTTTATTTTATACACCAAAGCAAAGAAGAATAAAAAATAAATAAATCTTATATTGTGCAACAAGGACTGTATCGCTGTAATTGCGTCATGTTGCACATGCAGGTCTTTGTTCTGCACCGCTTCCTGTTTATCTCGGAGCTGCATATGCCAAAAAAAATTGGAAGTTAGATTCTTAAGGGAGAGCAAAGACAGCTTAGGATCTCCCCTCTCATGCCTCTAAAAGAAAATTTCATAGGTTCATGTATACTTGGGCAACTGTCTTTTCTTCTACTTTAATTTCCTTTTTTCCACTTGAAGAAAACAATAAAATAAGTTGTACTGCAGATACTGATACTCTTAGCTCTTCAAAGTCTCTTCTTGTTTCCTTTCTCCTTAAGGGGATGTAAGAACTAAATACCTGCCTTTTTTTTCCTGTGTAGCTTTCCAGAATTTTTCTAGGCATATACAAGGACCAGCTTTTTTTTTTTTTTAACATTAATGGGATTATGCCATACATGCTCATCTGTATTTTACCTTTAAAAAAAATATATACAATTTATCTTGAAGATATTTCTATTTTATCACACATTGAACAAACTTATCTCCTAAAGTTCTTCAAAACCTAAATGAGGTAATGATATATCATTATAAACACCAGATCTGTTGTATATTAAGCTCTCAAAAAATGTTAGCTTCCTTCCTCTCTTTCAATAACAGAAGAAGCACATACATTTGTGATTGTGATACTGGAGGATTCTAACATTTAAATGCAGATGTAGGCTGAGAAAAATCACAAAATTACAGAATTTCTGAGTGAATGGCTCTCATAGATTACTTAAGTAGTAGATACTGTATTAAAACCAAGTTTTTGCTTTCAATTTGGTGTTCCTTTAATCCTTTTCTGTTTCCAATATAATTTTGATTTTTAATCTATTGTTAATCTTAAAAATTAAAGTAGAACATATAAAGGTGTTAAACAATGGTAATAAATCAGTTTATGTATACTGCTCAAAAAAAAAAAAACAAGCTAGTAATTTTCATTTAGAGACATAGCTCAAACCAAAGATAATATATGTTTTATTTGAAAAATATAAATTATGTCAAAAAACTCTAAGGTATTACTTCTGAGAAGGACTCAGGGTTTGGAGTTGGAAGGAGGGTTCTTTCACTGTCTAAATTTGTTTGCATATACATCCGTTTTTCTGTTTGAAAAACAAGGATTAATAAATGTAGGTTGTTGGGCAATGCTTGATGTCTTGTGTTTTACACTTGGGGGTCCATCCCTCACAGCCTGGAAAGCAATGAGGGCAGGAGTGGAGATCTAGTGTTCAGGGGCAAACACTGAGAATCCAGGAGAGTGCTCTAATATTGGAAAGGAAACAGAAACAGGGAATTTCCTTGTGGAGGATAAAGGGAATTATGACACAAGCTTAGACCATAAAGTATGAACAGTGATTTTCACTTTCCAGTTGTTCTAAAAAACACTGATTTGTTTGTGAATAAGATAGAGAGGCCTGGGGTAAAATGTTAACAGTGAAACTACTCAATTTAATCTAGTGGAAAACATTAGGGAATAATTGATTAGGCCAACATAACAGTGGTATAAAATAAGCTCTATTGTCCTGAAGAGACTAACTTGTTTTCCTCCTAAACATATGATGATCCAAGATAGCTGCCTAGAATGAGGTTAGGCAATCCATCACATGACCCAAAGTCACCCATTCTGACTCCCATGTGAAAAATGGAAATTCTAAAAAACTCGTTTTTACATCACAATGATATAGTGAATGCACAATAGAGCAAAGCAAAAAAAGGCTTAAGGCTTCCATTTTGTCATTGCCAGTACTCTGTTATTTGAAAGTCATTCTAAGCATAGAACCACAAAATTGGAAGAAATCTTAAAGGTCATTGAGCCCTCTCATTTTCCATATGAGAAAACAAATAGGGACCCAGGGACTAGTGTAGGTCTCACAGTTAGTCAGGGGACACTAGTACTGGAATCTAGGTCTCTCAAGTCAGTGCTTGGCTGTACTACTGCCCTTCCTCATTTCTAGTGTGCCAATGCCCTCTTTTAAAAATGATTTGATGTTTGCCTTTTCCCTCTAACTGTATGAAATCGTAAATCCAATACAAAGGAATCATATGTCTTTACTTGTTTAATGGGCACGTAAGCTATGTAAAGACACTTCCATTATGAAAGTTGTGGGAAAGTTATGAATGTCCCTCAAATTTTCCAGATTCTAGGCTATAGAGATGGAAGGTGTGGAAAGGTAGATACCTCATTGAAACATTCATATTGCACGCACACGTGCATGCACACACACACCAAGCATAGAGACAAAAGTAGATCATGCCTATTCAAGGGTATGAAATAGAGATTGTGGGGGAAAGAAAAGGTAAGAGTAAAGAGCCTTATTTGATTCATTCCGAAATACTGGTGATAATAATTCACTTTCTGTAGCTATTTGCTAGTCATTCAAATTCAGTCAACAAGAATTTACTGTCTATGTTTCCTAAACTCTAAGTTTCCAAATATGAAAAGACACTATTTCTCACTTAAAGAGCTCACTGTCTAGGAGAGGAGATAGGTAAGTAGAGGCAGCGAGTAGGTTTGGAATCACATGCTAACATTACAGTTAGTTGGTCAGCTGATTTTTAGAAAGCAAAAATCTAAAAATGCATTGTATTTGACTAGTTCTTCAATTTTTCAATTTCTAAAATATTTAAGAATATTATATTTCTATTATATTCGCAAAATGAATTTAACACTGAGGAAGTTAAGTCAATTGAACAAAGAATATTTTCGGTTATCTCCATAATTAGATGACATATATATGTAAAAGAGAGCCTTTAGCTAGTTTAACTGAAGTGTTGGTTCAACCCTTTGAATGCTGATGGGATTGTGGAGAGCAATGAATCACAGTTATCAGCTATTAAGATCCTATGGCTATAGATTTTCTCTTACATATAAGTTAACTAGTTTTGCTATTGATTTAAGTGCTATTTTTATGTAGCACTGAGTTTCAGAACTTCTATAAGGAAAAAATAAGATTCAAAAAACCAAAAATTACATTTGAGAAAATGTTTAAAAACTTCATTGCGGTAAGAACACTTAATATGGGCTCCACAGTCTTAAAATTGTTATATTTTGTGCATATTATTGGTGACTCGAAGTACAATATCGTACAGCAGATCCCCAGAGCCTATTCACCTTGCTTAACAAGCTTTATATCTGTTGGTTATCGTAACACCCCAATTTCCGTTCTCCCCAATCTCTGACAACTACCATCCACTCTTTCGTACTATGAATGTAACTATTTTAGATACCTCGTATTAGTGGAATCGTGCAGTATTTTTGTATGGCTGACTGACTTAATTTACTTAGCATAATGTTCTCAAGGTTCATCCATGTTGTTGCATATTTTAGAACATCCTTTTTAAAGGCTAAATAGTATCCCATTGTATGTATACACTACATTTTCTTTATCCATTTATCTGTCGATGGACAAGTTTAGGTTGTTTTCACATGTTGGCTATTGTGAATAAGTGCTAACAGCTCTTTGAGACCTGATTTCTATTCTTTTGGATACTGGAAGTGGGATTGCGGGATCACACAGCAGTTCTATTTGGAATGTTTTGAGCCTCCATGCTGTTTTTCCATTGCAGCTGCACCACTTGGCATTCCCACCAACAAACAATACACAAAGGTTCCGATTTCTCCACACCCTCGCCAACACTTGTTTTTGTTTTTAAAATAATAGCCATTCTGAAAGGTGTGAAGTGATATCTCGTTGTGGTTTCAATTTGTATTTCCCTGATGATTAGTGACACTGAACATTTTTTCATACACCTCTTGGCTATTTCTATGTCTTCTTTGTGGAAATGTCTATTTTAAGTCCTTAGTCTATTTTTAAATCAGATTATTAGTTGTAGGAGTTCCTTATATATTGTATTAGTCAGGACTCTCCAGAGAAATGACACCAATAGAATATATATAGACAGACATATGCATGAGAGATTTATTATAGGAATTGGCTCATGTGGTTACGGAGGCTGAGAAGTCCCACAATCACCATCTGCGAGCTGGAGAATCAATAAAGCTGCGCATGTGACTTACTCTGAGTCCAAAGGTCTGAGAACTAGGGGAGCTGATTGTGTCTTTGAGGCTGAAGGATCAAGAATCAGCAGCTCTGATGTCCAAAGGCAGGAGACAATGGATGGCTCAGCTCAAGAAGAAAGAGAACTCACCCTTCCTCCACATTTTTGTTCTATTCAGGCCCTCCATGGGTTGGATAATGCCCACCTACATTGATGAGGATGGATATTCTTTATCTAGTCTACTGCTTCATATACAAATCTCTTACAGAAATATCCTCATCAACACCCCCCAGAATAATGTCTTACCAGCTATCTAAGCATCCCTTAGGCCAGTCAAGTTGACACATAAAATTAACCATCACATATACTTTGGAGATTAACCTCATATGAGTTGGTTTGCAAATGTTTTCTCCTATTCTGTAGGTTGCCTTTTTCACTTCATTGAACGTTTCCTTTGCTGTGCAGAAACTTTTTAGTTTCATGTAGTTTCACTTGTTTATCTTTGTTTTTGCTGCCTGTGCTTTTGGTGTCATATCCATGAACTCATTGCCAAGACCAATGTCATGAAGCGTTCCCTTGTTTTCTTTTAGATTTCTTATAGTTTGGGGTCTTACGTTTAAGTATTTAATCCATTTTGAATTGATTTTTGTGTACGATGTAAAAGAAAGGTCCAACTTATTCTTTTTTTTTTCACACATGCATCCGTGGGTCCTTTGAGTTTCATTCTTCTGCATGTAGATGTCCAGTTTTCCCAGCACTATTTGTTGAAGACACTATCCTTTCCTCATTTGCATTCTTGGCACCTTTTCAAAGATCAGTTCACTATATGTGTGTAGATTTATTTCCGTGCTGTTGGATTTGGTTTGCTAGTTATTTTGATGAGGATTTCTGCATCTATATTCATTAAAGATGTTGGCATGTAGTTCTCTTTTCTTGTGGTATCTTTGTCTGGCTTTGGTATAAGGGTAATGCTGGCCTCATAAGTTTGGAACTGTTCCCTAACTTTCAATCTCTTGAAAGAGTTTGAGAAGAATTAGCATTAATTCTTCTTTAAATGTTTGGTAGAATTCACCAGTGAAGGCATCTCATCCTGGGCTTTTCTTGGTTGGAAAAGTTTTGATTACTGATTTGATCTCCATACTAGTTATAAGCCTGTTCAGGCTATTTTTCATGATGTAGTCTTGATAGGTTATATGTTTCTAGGAATTTATCCATGTTTTCTAGGTTATCCAATTTGTTGACATATAACTGTTCATAGTCTCATGGGATCCTTTTCATTTCTGTGGCATCAGTTATAATGTTTCTTCTTTCATTTCTGATTTTATGAGTCTAAAGATTCATCAATTTTCTTTTTCAAAAAGCCAACTCCTAGTTTCATTGATTTTTCTCTTATGTTTTTCTATTTTCTGCTTTATTCCTGCTCAAATTTTTGTTACTTCCTTTTTTATGTTAACTTTATGCTTAGTCTGTTCTTTTTCTAGCTCCTTGAAGTATAAAATTAGACTATTTGAGTTCTTCTTTTTTAATGTGTCACTGTGAACGTCCTTTGGTATGGCTTTTGTTGTGTCCCATAAGTTTTGGTATCTTTTCATTCCTATTTGTCTTGAGGTATTTCTAATTTATTCTATGATTTCTTCTTTAGCCCAATGGTTTTTCAGGAGTGTGTTGTTTAATTTCCACATATGTGTAAATTTTCCAGTTTTCTTTCTGCTATTGATTTCTAGTTTCATTCCCTTGTGGTCAAAATATACATGATATGATTTCAATCTTCTTAAATTTGCTATGACTTGTTTTGTGATCTAACTTGATCTTTACTAGAGAAAAACTCGCATGCATTTGAGAGAACATATATTCTGCATACCCTTATTAATCTAAAGTGTTGGTTCAAGTACTGTTTCCTTATTGATTTTCTATCTATATGTTCTGTTATTGAAAGTGGGGTATTGACATCTCCTGTTATTATTATATTACTGTTTATTTTCCCCTTCATTTCTATCAGTGTTTGCTTTATATATTTAGGTGTTCTGATGGTGCATATACAATTATTACATTTTCCTGGCAGAGTGACCTTTAATCATTATATAATGTCCTTCTTTGTCTCTTATAACAGTTTTGACTTAAAGTCTATTTTTCTTCCTATATGTGTATAGCTACACCCGTTTCTTTTGGTTACTATTTGCATGGAGTATTTTTTTTCCCTTGTCTTCATTTTCAGCCTATGAGTGTCCTTAAATGTAAAGTGAGTTTCTTATCAACAGCATATAGTTGGGTTTTTTTTTTTTTTAATCTATTAAGCCACTCTATGCCTTTTGATAGGAGAATTTAATCCATTTACATTTAAAGTAATTATTCATACGGAAAATTTGCTATTGCCATTGTGTTAGTTGTTTTTGTTAGTCTTGTACTTCTTTTGTCTGTTTTTCCCTCTCTTTTTGAATCCCTTTATGTTTGGACTTTTTTTGCATTGGTGTGCCTTGCTTCCATTCTCTTTTTCTTTTGTGTAACTTCTATAAAAATTTTTGTGCATGTATGTGTGTATGATTACCTTGGACCTTACACAAAATATCTTATAGTTATAATAGTATATTTTAAGCTGATAATAATTTAAGTTCAGTTACACACACTTTGTTATTGTTGACGTTATTTATATCTATTCATATTGTATATCTTTTAACATATGTTTTAGTTATATTCATTTGGTATTTTAACTTTTATACTAGAATTAAAAGTGATTTACCCACCACCATTACATTAATACAGTATTCTGGATTTGTCTATATATTTGCTCTTCTGACGAATTATTTCCAATAACTTGTCTTCAAGTTGGCTGGTCCTTCCTTCTGTTTGATCTAGTCTACTGTTGAACCCCTCTGGTGAATTTTTCAGTTCAGTTATTGTATTTTTAAGCTCCATGATTTCTGTTGGCACTTTTAAATGTTTTCTATGTCTTGGAAATGCTCACTGTGTTCACGTATTTTCCTTTTGACCTCAGTAAGTCTTTATGACAGTTATTTTGAATTCTCTATCAATTCTCTGTTTCATTAGGGTCAGTTTTTGGAGATTTATCTTGCTCCTTTGTTAGGAACACCTTTGCCTGATTCCTCATTTTCCTTGTTTCTCTGTGTTGGTGTCTGTACATTAGACAAAGCAGGCACCTCTCCTAATCTTCATGGCCTCATCTAAGAGAAGACTCCCACCAGAGATTCTGGGGGCATCTATCAACCCTTTCTCTCCCCAGGGGGAAGCAAGAAGCTGTGTTTTTTTGTCCACTTGCCCTGTGCTGAGCCAGGGGTGGGGGAGTTATTGCATTTATCAGTCTAAACTGCTGTCTCCATTCTCCCCCGGGCCATTAGACTGCACCACTCACCAGAGCTCCAAGACTGGCGAATCAGATTCTAGTTCTTTGATCAGCCCCAGAGAAGTTGGGGTGCTGGACACATAGATTAACTCTTTCCCTCCCCAAGGGATAACTGAGAGCTGGGTTTTTCACCTGCTCACTCTGTGCTAAGCAGGAGGGAAGATCTATGACATCTACTAGCCTACACCGCTGACTCCATTCTCCTGCAGGTGGCTAGATTATGCCAGACCTGTCAGAGTTCCAAGTCTTGCAAAACAGAAGCCATTCCTCTGGGGAGCCCCCTTGGAAAAGCTGGAGTGCTAGAGGTACAAACCAACTCTTCCTTCCTCTGGAGAAGCTGGGAGCTAAGGTGGTCTCCCTGATTGCGTGTGCTGTGCTGGGGGCATGGACTCTGGTGACAGGGTGTCCTGAATGTCCCTACTAGCTTTGGTGAGTCTGGTTTCACATTTGTACACAGTGTGAGAGCCTTTCACTTAGTTTGTGAATTTCTCACAAAGTTAAGTTGTTCATGAACTGTTGCTGAATTGGTGTGTTTGTGAGGAAGAAGGCGCCAGGGCTTCCTACTTTGCCATCTTGCTGATGTCACTCCTATAAATTCTTATTGTATAGATTTTTCTAAAGTCAAAATAGTTTGCTAAATTTGGAAAAAATTTTTAAAAACTCTTCAACGTCTGTGATATTTTCTCACTTACAAAAACTATTCCTAAATTTATTACAGTTCTATTTATAGGAATACAACATTCAGTACTTCAGAAATCACTGTTTATAAATCATATCAAGTTTGAGAAAACATGTTTCTATTTTTAAATGGAGCCAAAAATTAACAGTAGTCATGAAAAATAAAAGAACTTGGTTAAATATAATTTTACAGCAATGCTAAATGTAGATTTAACTGTGAAGAAATATTATTTCATTGAATTTCATTTACCATATGGTAACTAACTTCAGGTCAAACTAAAAATGTTGCCATGGACTCTATCAGGCTACCATTTTCTAGTCTTCAATTTCAAGCATTTCTATTAAACAGCAGAAATGCTTGCATAGTGGGAACTGGCCGGTAAATGGCAGGCAGGGAGTATATTTCTTTGAAAAATAATCCTATTAATAAGCTTCCTGGAAAAGAGCAGTTAATAATACTATACAAACATAAGTCTCCTCTTAAGGTTTTGAATTTTAGGGTATCAGAGAGATTTAGGTATTATGTGTAAATAAACATATTCTATAAGACACGAAAGAGATAATAGCACAAAATTTTATCTTTCCAAAGGTTGGTTCAAAATCTATTTAAAGAATATATTTCTTTCCAATGATTATTCAATAACTAGTGAACTACCAGTTTACTAATGGCAAACAATGAGTAATAAAAACTATACTTGATTTTCCATTAAGAATTATTATTAATGGAAAATATATCAAATGAAAGGCTAAGAGATTAAATTTTTCAAAATTAAGACCTATATAGGTGGTACAGTAACTTTTCATCATTAGTTAGAGGGATGATATGTGATAACTGAAAATTCTAGTTACTTATCCAAACTTTATAGCTTTTAACTAAATGCAATCTTAATTATTAATATAAGCCTGGTGGTAGAAAATAAATGCTTATGTAAGATTGTTTGAGGGGGATGATACCCTGGATGTTACCTGCTGAAGGAACAGAGCCATCAGAAAGTTTCCTATCTAGATTGGATTCAGAGTTAGATCAATAAGACAGCCAGAAAATCCAGTCTAAAGATACTAAAACATTATTAGAAATGTAGTACATTAAAGAAAAGTGTATTTACCAAAATTTCCCTCAGAATTTAAGGCAGGAAGGCATACTATGATGAGCCATTTGTGGTGGGGTACGGGGCCCCAGCTGAACATGCTCCAGCAACCAGAGTCGTTACATCACCTCCTAAGGAGGGCAAGTGCAGTTAGATGTTGTTTTGCTTCAAAGGAGTCAGTATGTGGCAAGAGCTAAATCGCTCAGGATAGTACCTGCCAACGTTCTTCTAGCCTCCCATGAAGTTTAGTGGGATGCCAATTAATTATAACCCAACTATCCATTCACATGCCTGTGGTTCACTTCAGAAAATACTATTTAGTCTCTATAGAACTGCCTTTACATAATGATGCTGGGGGCCATAGGATACACTATAAGAAACAGAAATGTCCTATTTTAGAAGTAAAATTAAGAGCAAAGTATGCTTTCATATCTACAACAGGCCTTTCAGGAAATAACTGCTTTGTTTTGATCTATGCAACTTGCAATCGAGAATATTTTTCCTTTTGCTTTGGATGCTAGGACACTTAAGGGCCAGATTTACCATCCCATTCTTGAAACTGTATATAGGTTCAGAGTGTGCACTTCTCTTTCTCTTATTTATACCTTCTATTTTATTACATCTTTTTCTTTCACCTGTACTTCTTCAAATTTTTTATTTCAATCTTTCATATTATGAATATTTTTTAAAGTTACCTCTGTTCCTTTGTAACACCAGTTGGAGTCCCTGGTTCCAACATCTCACACCTTCCTCTTGGTTCATTCCCTTATTTTGATAGAGTACCCCTTCCAATAGCTTCCTGAGACAAAAGCAAAGAGAATTAATTTTTGAGAACTTGTTTATTTGAAATTGTCTTTGTTCTACCCTCAAACTTGATAGTTTGGATGGGCATAGAAAATTCAATTTTCTGTGCTCACTGGGCAAGAAAAAATGGCATTTTTTGTTTCATTATATTCCTAATTTGGTTGCTCTATTACCATTGTATTGGTCAAATTCTTTAACAGCTTTAGGAAATCAGAAATTTCTGAATCTTAATACAATGTAATGTATACAAATTGGCACTGTATATAAAAAAAAACTTTTGCATTCTTAATTTTTCCAAAACATTTACATACCTATTTTTTGTGTTGTTTGTATAACACACTTACTTTTCTCTTTTTTCTTATAGATGTCATATAACAAGATGGCTTATATAGGACAATATTCTTTTTAATGTTTTTGCTCTGTTTATTCATTCATTCGTCATTTATTCAATCATTCATTCAATAAACATCTTTCCCTTTCTCAAATTCCCCATCTTGTTTCCTTTCTCTTCTGTATTGCCACTCTTTCTTTCCTGAGAAATTCCAATAAATGGACATGTGTAATTAACCAAAAGACAAATTAGGATTAATTATTCCCTTTGAGATCACAGGCCAGTTCCGGGCACCTGCACATGCCATTCGAAGAGTCTCTTCTCTCCTCCACTATGGACAACTGTGGTACGCAGTGTAAAAGTGACTTTTGAAGATTGCAAGTTGAAAGAATTGGGCTATGAGCAAGATACTGTTCCAAATGCTTAAACTTCGAATTCCTCCTCAGTGCTTTTCTAATGGGACATGCGTTTTGTTTTGCTTTGGATTTTACATATAGGAAAACTGATGCCCAGAGAAATAAATTTGCCTTGTTTCACAGCTAAATGACAAAGTTGGTATTCAAATTTAGGCCCAACTCTAAAACCTAGGTTTTTTTAACCAAGTTTTAAGTTTTAACCTACTATTACCAATACTCTCAATGTTTACTTGAGAAAATCCAAGTTATTCTCAGATCCCTCTCTGCTCAGCTTGAAACCATTCGAATTAAAGAAAATTTCATTCATTTAACAAATATTTAGGCTTCTTTGTACAGATATCTTTGAATGGTGATAAATAAACAAAGCTGATATGGTCCTTGCCCTTAAGTTGCTTATTTCAGGAGGGCAGGAAAAATATTCCACTTTTAATATTCACTGAAAAGACTAAAACACAAGATAGCAAGAGAAAATGCCTTAGGATTTAGTCATATCCTGATATTTGGGGAAATGGACATAGGGTAAGGAAAAATATACCGTAAACATACATTAGGGAGATAGACTAAAACATAATAAAATCGATCCTTCTCTTTTGTTTGTAACACCTACCCAATCACTTTAGAGTAATATTTTCAAAATCTTAGATTTGTTTGAATTACATTTCCTTCCCTCTAAAGTTGTAATTCAGTTTATAACAACAATGGTCCAAGGCCTGTATACCAGGCATGTTTTCACAAGTCTTATATCATTAATTTTACTTAAAATTTTATCTTCAGGAAAGGGATTGACCACGAAGAGGCACAGTAAACTTTCTGGGGTAGTAGAAATGTTCTGACTTGATTGCAGTAATGATTATGACTGTTTGTCAGGATTCATAGAACTTTACACCTAAAAGAATGAATTTTACTGCATGTAAATTACCTCACTAAACCTGACTTAAAAACAAGATGAAAGCCTAAAATCTTAATTACCTAGCTAAAAATAAAATAAAATTTAAAATACAATTTACAATTTAGGTGCAAAACAAATTTTCTCTTCAAGAGTGAAGGAGCCCTGGTAGTTTTTTGTGTTTATGCTGCTAATAATCCAATTTGATATTATACAATTATCAATATTTTAAAATAAGATATAAGAAAAATGTGAGTCTTTTAAATAAGGATTTGGATCACAAAACCTTTATTATAACCAAAATGTTACTAAGGCAATACTATATGTGTGTATTTTTTTTTAATCTCAAACAGAAAATGTTAAAAATTTCAGTGATTTAAACTTCCATAGCATTATCATAAATTCTGCTTACATAAGATATTGAAAACTTGACATTTAACAGTTAAGGACAAAGGATTAGCAGCTGGCTTCTTAATCGGTAGATTCAATTACATCCTAAAACATAATTATAGCTCAGTTTCTTAAAAAGGCAAAGGAAAAGAAATGATCGTTTTCCTCAAAATTGGGAAAAAAAACACTTTTTAGAACACAGGAAATGATAATCAAGTGATGTCTCCTCTTTAATACTCTGTTTTTATTCTACCAGACAGACCCAAGCCAACCAAGTCAATTTAAATTAGGAGGGGTAATAGAATTTCAAGTCCTGGAAACCCTGGAACAAATGTACTGTAAACAGGAAGAGCTCTCTTGCCTTGATTAAAGTAATATAATTGTGGTAGATGTCATTGTCAATCAAAATATACACACCTGATTGTTTTTCTAATATGGAAGAGTTTATTTTTATTTGTGGCTTTAATTAAAAAAAAAAAAACCCTTTAAGTGTATTGTGCTTGGTAAATGGCCTTTTAGAAGAATGAAAAATACCTTAAGTGATAACTTAATATATGAAAACTATCTGTAACAACTGCCCTCTCCCAATGAAGCTCATCTTCCAGAACCCATCTTAAAATTTTTAGTTTTAAAAGATAGACAGGCTCAACCATATCTTTGAATATCAATAAAATCTCATTTTGGTCCATGTATTTTTTTAATGTTTTCCAATGTTTTTATCCTTAATAATACATAACCTGTTAAAACCTGGAAGGCAGAGAAGGTATTCAAAGCATTATTTGGGAATGAATATGTTCTGGGTATTAAAGGACATAACTTGCTAAGAACAAATGCTCTGAGGCTATTCATGAAAAAATGCTGAAGGAGCGGTATTACGACATCGGGACATCTATGTAAGGCAGTGGTCCCCCACCTTTTTGGCACCAGGGACCCGTGCTCCTATGAGAATCTAAGCCTGACACCCTGAGGTGGTGCTGAAGTGGTGATGCCAGCGCTGGGGAGTGGCTGCGAACATTGATGAAGCTTTGCTCGCCGCCACCCTGCCACTCACCTCCTGCTGTGTGGCCCTGCTCCTACCAGGCTACAAGAGCCAGTACCAGTCCAAGGCCCTAAGGCTGGGGACCCCTGAGGTAAGGTGTCCTAGGACGTAACAGAATAGTGCCAACTAGGCAAAATTACTCTAAGAATTTTTCTTTCCGAAACTGTAATCAAGTAAATAAACTTAATAAACAATATTTATTAAAAGTACATACGTCATAGAAGTATTTTTAAATAAGCGTTCCCTGGGATGTGGGTTCACGAGTCTTAACCACGCGAGGTACCAGCAATGACAGTTGCTTCTATTGGGGGTAGAGGGTAGAAAGGTTAGAGTCCTAAATGACAGTGACAATAATGACAAGAGTGAGTTAAGAATAGTAAGAAAGGCAGGTCCCTAAGAAGGCAGTTAAGAGAAGGGAAGCTCGTGGGCTCCCCAGGCGGTACCGTCTGGGCTGGAGGCCCTTCAAAGAGGTCAGTGAAGAGGACTGAACAAGAAGTCAGGTGGGATTTGCTAATGTGGAGGGAATTACTTCAAAGGGTTATGTGAATAGAAAATCAGAAAGCTGGGAGTATAATTAGAAAGCCGGGAAGTTATTCTAAGGAAGGAAATGGCTGTATTGTGTGCGCTCTTGAGGAAGGGGATTCTGAGTTGGTTACTGATATTTAAATACCTGAACTAATTAGGTGTTTGTCAGGTGTGAGTGGGGTGAATGTTGACAGACCTTCCAGATGGCAGGACAAAGACCCAGGGTTAAAGGTACTTTGGGAATCCCAGAATGGGAGGGAGACATTGTGACATAATGTAGAGCGCATAGGCTTTGCAAATCAAATAGACCTGTGTGATAGTTGATTTATTAACTTGACTAGGCTACAGGGGATTTTTGGTCAAACATTCTGGGTGTGTCTGTGAGGGTGTTTTTTGATGAGATCAACTTTTAAATTCTAAACAGAACTCTTAGCAAACTGGAATTGATGCCACATTTAATTTTATGAAAGGCTAATGGTAACAAAATAAGTTGCTATCAAAGATTTAGTTTTGAAAATAAACATGTAGTATGTTACAGTGATTAATATTTTCAATAATAACCTAGTACCTCTACAGAATTCTAAATCAGAAATTCCACCTTTTTGCATTCACAGTGTTTAAGACAAGAAAGAGTGACGTATGTTTGGAAAAGTTTTAACAAGATTTTAATTAGGGTTTTAGAAAGTTCAGCTGAATTTTCCCATGCAAAGAGGTACATGAGTGTGATGAAATATAAAAAGTAACTTTCACGAAAATAGAGAAGACTAGAAGTTTTACTGTAAAAATCCCCCTTCTCAGGAAGGGAATAAGTACAATCTCATTTTATATCCTTTAGTCTTCTCTCAGGGTTGGGATGAAGTATCTTTGTGCAGAAACTGATTCTATTTCGAACGCAGACATTCCATTTCTGTTTCATCAAGCTCTTGAACCTCTTTGCATGGGAAAATTCTAAAACTTTCTAAAACCCTAATTAAAATCTTGTTAAAACTTTTCCAAACTCTTTCCTGACTTAAACACTGTGAATGCAAAAGTGTGGAATCTCTGATTTAGGATTCTGCAGAGGTACTAGGTTATTACTGAAAATATTAGTCACTATAACATACTACCTATTTATTTTCAAAACTAAATCTTTGATAGCAACTTCTTTTGTTGCCATTAGCCTTTCATGAAATTGAGAGTGGCATCAATCTTTCTTAGAGTTCTAGTTAGAAAAAGCGTTACTGTAAGAATGCCCCTCTGACAACGGTAACTTCTCAGGAAGGGAATAAGTACAATCTCATTTTACATCCTTAAATCTTTCAGAGTTGGCATGAAGTATCATTGTGCAGAAACTGATTCTACTTCAAACGTAAACATTCCATTTAGCAACCAGTCTTAATTAAATTCACAGAATCAGCAGAAGTTGTGAAGTTTCTATTTTTTTTTTTAAATGTGAAGACTAGCCAACTGTGACAAGAATACCAGTGTGTGGATTATAGTTATGGCCTTGAGAACAGTACGAAGTTCTACCATCTTAAATGTAAGCAGACCACACCACTTAGATCCTCAAATAATGTTTGGTTGCTTTTATTTTCCTTGGTTCCTTCTTCATGGGTGATGGTAGTTGTGGGAGTGCAGAAGGATAGGGTGGGCCTGGAAAGAAGAAAACTGTTTCCCTTAGCCCAGCTATAGAAGTCTGCAGTTCCATCCTCTCAACTATAAACCCCACCCCCCTTCCCCAAACGTGCAATCTGGTTTTGGTAATCTACATTTACTCAATAAAACAAAATGCTACAAAAAATGTAGCTTACTACACGCTAACACTATTCAGATGCCAGATAGAGAGACAAAGACACTAGTTTGAGGCCCAAGAGCTTCATCTAGTGGGTGAAACTAACATGTAAGCAAACAATCACAAGGTAGTGAACAATAACTGAGAAATAGATGTAGCTCAAAGAGAGCAGGTACAACTTGGGGGCAGAGAAGAAAGACTTCACCAAAATGCTACAGGATGCAGGTGGCCCACTCCAAGGTTAAGTATTTTTCAAGCAAAAATTCAATTTCCGGACTAAAATCCTTAACTTCTGAACGTGAGGACTTTTATGTTAAAGTTCTTATACATTACACACAATAACCCAAAGGGAAATTAGCTCAGTTTGCAAACATGATTATCTTTCACACCTGCTCAAATTAAGACCCTCCTAAAATAGGCATTAAGGAAAATGTGGCAGCAACTATACAAAATTAGGATAGACTTCTGTTGTTATATGAACAATATAAAACAATATACATATTTCTGGATGTATTTGTTAGACTATATGTCCTCTTTTTAAACTGTTAAAATGGATTCTGAAAGAGGAAAAAGTCCTAGAAACTCACAGTTCCAAATATTTATATTTGAAAAATCTCCAATTTCCAACAACCAGTGTGGTATTTTTGAAACACAAATGAAAATTACACGTTTGGATTTACGGATTTCTGTTATTCACCCATGTCATCATCCTCAATGCTACCTTTATTCCACAATTTTCCATTTCAACGAAAGGGACACAAGTTTTTTCAAAAAACGCGCCCATACTACCATCTGACACTCCGGTTCACCTTTATATTTAATATTCTTTTGAAACGTCCAACACCTTTCATCTACGGAGACAAACCCCGTGAAACACCATACCAACAAAATACAGGTCACTGTGACATGGCAGACCACTTTGCAAAGGCAAAATTAGTTCACTTTACGCTGACAGAACTTTCCAGATCGCTCCTCACTCCCTCTCTGCCAAAGACTGGGAGAGTGTGGATTTCACTGGATGTCTGGCACTACTTTCTCTAGAACAAAGCTTTTATCTGCTTCCTGGAATGTCACCTTGGTATGCCCCGGGCTCCGGCTGGAGCACTTGGGTTTTGTGGCATCAGCTTTGGCTTCTCAACTAGTGACCTTCAAGCCCCTGTGCTTGGCCTGACCCTAGAACGGCCACCGCTCTTCACACCATGTAGGGAGCGTTTCTTCCCACTGCCAGGCCTAATTCGGACTCGCCGGCTCAGTGGGGGTCCCGGGCGCCGCACCCCGACCCGTGCTGACGGCAACGCCGGCCAGGCCGGGGCAGCCAGGAGACGCTGAGCCAGAGCTCCACGCGTCCACTGGGGATGGGCGCCGGCGGGCTCGGGCCACCTCCGTTCTGACTTCAGCCCACACTGCCCGGCTCTCACCGGGAAACTTTACGGAACCCTGGCCCCCTGAGAAGTCCTGAGTCGCCGTCCAGGAGCGAACCTCAGAGAAGTATTGAGCGCCTACTCTGAGGCAGGCGAGCTGAGGGCCCTTCGGGACCGGCCTCGGGAATTCCAGCGCTCCAGCACCTCCAGGCGGGCCGGGCCCGGCCCGGACCAACCGC